>NC_044255.1:16443005-17896755 GCF_003957555.1 Calypte anna | reverse complement strand
GCTGTATAGGCCTCATAAAAGACAGCTCTGTTCAGGGTTTGAAAGGTAAGCTTTTGCCTAAGTCCTCTGCTGTCTGTGCTTTAAGATGTTAACTTTATTGGCCTCATTCTGAAACTCTGCAGCTTATCACTCATTTGGAGCTTTTGCAGAGGGGGAGTGAGGGGAGCAGGTCTCAGTTTAACGGGGGAAATAATCATTCTGACAGTGAGAGGTGGAGGGGTTAGGGGATGGATTTGAATGAAATGTGCCTTTCCTCTTTTAGAAACTGAATTTAAATAACTTGTGAATGGAAAGAGTGCACTACCTGCACAATGAGGGGTTTCGTGAGCAGGTATTCTGCAAATAAGTGTGTTTCAAAGATAGGGTAAGAGTAAAAGGCAAAGTATTTGACCTGTGGGCATGATATTTCCAGGACACGGGGAGCACAGTCGTATGTATGGTTATGAACTGCCTTGCCATAAGCACTGGATTGCTTTCTTTTCTTTTCTTTTCTTTCTTTTTCTTTTTTTTTTTTTTTTCTTTCCTTTTCTCATTCTTTTCTACTTTGGTCTCAGAACTGTCTTAATGTTTTGTGGAAATGCTACTGGGGGTGCTGTTTGCTTGAAATAACGTGGGCAGAGAACAACTGAGGGTATACAAGATGCGTGACCAGAAAGATCCTGTCATTAGTCCAATTTCCTAAAGATCTGTGGTTTTTTTCCTCTTTAATTTGGTTTTTCCTAGATTTATTAAAGCAATTCAACAATAAGCAAAAAACCTTACAAGAGGAATGTATGTATGCATAAGCTGCAGTGAACTAGATTAGAGGCACAGTAAATATTTGATAATTTAAAAGGACATTGTTAAATGTTTAACTTTAATATATGCCTTTTATGTTAAAATATCTCTACCTTTTTTTAATTACAAATTCTTTTCTATATATCTATACTTCTATTTAAACCTTTTCAGTACAGAAGACTGTGAATTAATTTAATTCCTTGGAAAAGTAACTTTATAGGCAAATACTTGCGTGCTTACTGTAAATATGGGAGGTTGGTTTTGTTAAGTAAAAGAATTTCACGGTTGTTCCGCAGTCACTTTGTTTATTTTAATATTAGTAATACACTGATACTGCAAATAGAGACCAGCTTCCAAAAATCTTCCTGAAATGTTCTTGTCTCTTATGGAAAATTTCTGCAGAAGATAAGGTAGCTTTCAAAAATCTTCCCTTTACCCTGCTGCAGGGTGAATGTTTTTCCCATCCCCCTTTTAACCTAGGAATTAGAAGAAAGTACAGATGATGCTTGCTTAACCCTGCATTTAGTGCCAAGCAGTGATGTGCTCCCTATGAAACCATTTCTGACCCTCTGCTTGCAGTGGTGAGCCTGAATTTTTCCCCTTCCTTGCCCATCATTGTTGGTCAATTATGGGATGGAACTGAACCAGAAAATCTGGTACAGTCTGGCAATTAGTACAAAGGGTTTCCAGTCTAGTGTGAAGACAGAGATGCAAGAGCCCCAGCAGCTAGAGAAATAGTTTTGATTGGCCATGGACATTGCCTTTTAGTGCTGCTTGGTTACTTCCTAAAGATACTGGCTCTTCTACCCTACAGGTCTGCTCCTTAAAGTACTACATTATGGGCCTACTTTTTTAAGTCTTTTGGGAAGTGGGGGGGTCTTCTTTTTTTAGCTCTATCTTCTCCCATTTGCAGACTGTCATTTTAACCCATCAAACAGACACATTTTGACTTGTACAACAAAGAAGCGAGTTATCAACATTCACAGAAACTGACATTTTTAATTCAGGCTTCATTATGTCTTTGGTTTATGACAGTGAGCTACAAAGACATTTAAAGTTTTTTTTTTCTTTTTTCATTTTAAATTCAGCATTGGGATGTTTATCTTTCTTTTAATGCTCATATTTCCCTTTCTAACTTTATTCTTCAGTAATATATAATTAGCATTATCAAAACCATCAGCTATTATCCACTATGACTTTCGACCTTTGTTTTTATCTATCTAGCATTTTCCAAAATAAATTGCAATACTAATTCTCTTTATTTACATCAATATAGTAAAATGAAAGTAGCCAAGCTCACTAATGTGTTCATCATAGAAATAATCTCTTTTGATACTACAGATACTTAATGAATTAGGACATGTACATAAACTTGTTAAATATCTGGTATTTTGAGATAGGGGCTAATAATTAAAGAAAAATTGCAGTACAGAAGTAACATACAGGAGTCAGGGCTTTTCACATGTAACCAACATTCACAAGAGTTATCACTGAGTCTGATATTTCTGATATTTCCTGCTGTCCTAAGAGAGAAAAAACCTGGCATAAGTTTGACTGAAGTTTTGAAGAAGAGCTACTTATGCCAAATAAAAAAATCTAGATTTATTTCAGGGAAGATGGGAACTTTGCTGAATATCTGGAGAGAGTACTCAGTCAAATCTTGTTCAGAGCTAAAATGCAGTATAATTAGCACTGCAAGCAGTTGCCAAATAATAGGACCACTGGGCGTTCAACCAGTACCATGGTGTTTTGTTTGTGAGAGTTTTTTGTTTTCATAAGAGTCAGCAGTTTCTGGTTTATGCTTGGATAACTGTGCATTTGGGATGTTGTCTCTGCTAGCTGTGAAAAAGTAAACGTGTGATCCAACCTTCATGTGTATCCATGAAATGCTACAAATACACATTCACAGTTCATGTTGTCAGTTTTTCTTCATTCTCTCTGTCTCTGCACAGTGGTACTATGGGAACCCTTGAAGGTGTCTTTAGGCACATGATAGCAGAATATTCCATTCAGCAGCTAAATACTCTTTTTCTCTATTAATGGCAAGAAGCACAGTAGAAGGGGCTGTAAACGTGATGACAAGATTAGCACATGGTCCACTTTCAATCAAGTACCTCTTGGTTTTGTACTTATCACTCATCTTTCCCACCCGACTGATGGCTGTCACTCAGTATCTTTCTTTGGCTAGAAGGAGAAAGAGCTTTCCTTAAAGATTTCAGCAGTGTTGTTGAATTCCATAACAGGTCATTTGCACTGGAAATCTACGTAGAGTAACGAATTAGTATCTCCTCTTGTAGGTCTTTTGATAGCATACATGGGAAATGATGTGATAGTGTTGTTTATTACACCAGTCAGATACTAACATACTGCAGGTCAAAATCTAATCTGGTTACCCATAAAAGTATTGCCCAAGGATGCACTGGTGATGCTTTAGACAGGTATTATGTAGAATAATCATCTTCTATTAATATCTGCCAGTGTTTTTTTTTGTTTATCAGAGACACAAATAAAATTGTCATTTGCATTCCAGTGCAGAGGAAAAGAAAATTATAACTAATTGTGTCTTGGCCTAAATAATTTGTTTAAAAAGGCACAAGAGCAGTTAAAATTTTCTACCACTCGCAGTTTAACAGCCAGCCAGTAGTGGCAATGAACTACACACACTCCAATGCACTTCAGGTGGATTTTTTCCATTGTTTTTAGTTCTGTTTTTCTTCTTTAACCAAGAAAATTTGACATTAAATAGGGACTACCTCAGTGTGGTTTGTAACCCTTCAGTTATGACGTTTCAGCCTTTGGATTAACTACATAAACAGAATTGGTTGTGCTCTGAGCTTTGAGAGTGAATGACTGGGTCAGGTTGTTTAATTGTGAAGTTATTTTCACAGACATAAAGATCTATTCTTGGCTTTCGTCACTTTTCTACTCTAGAATAATATTAGTTCTATACAAGTGTTTTGTTCTTTCCCTCCCAAGTGTTTTCCAAACACTGCTGCCTGTTAAATATTTGCCTATAACTCAAGTTTCAAGGTGCCGTTTTTCATATGAAAAAACTGAGGCTTAGAAGGTCTGAGTGACATTACATCTTGGTGTGGATTGCTGCTTTCTCAGGGTGTTTGGAATGCATTGCAACATCTTTTTTCAGTGGAGACCAGTTGATAATTGCTTTGTGGATTTCACACTCTTCAGATTGCCCTTCACCTCTTAATAAATACCACCTCCACAAAATAAATTTTGGGCAAACTCACTAGCTGCAGGATCTGTCCTTACTACCATCAATGCTGCAGTTCTCTGATTGCAGGGAGATGGTGATCAGACTGTAATGCTTAACCCCAACAACAGTCTAGTTCTGGAACCCTGTTGGTTGATAGTCTGTGACTGTCTTGCAGAAATTTGGCTCAGTTGTTGGTTTCAGTGCTGTTCTGGAAAACCAAACAGCATGTTGGTATTGCTCAGCTGGGGGGTAGGTCTGTGCCATTAATGAAATGATGGAAGTAACATATAAGTACTATATTTCATGTCTGTGTAGCAACATCTATAACACCAGGAAATATCTGTTCTTAGGTTCCCTATTTTCTCTATTTTCTGCTATTCTGTTTTCTGACCTTAGGGGGCAAAAACCCAAAACCAACAAAAAACCCAAACCCACAGTCATCATGAAGGACTAGAGTGTGTAGCTGTGGTTTAATTTGCCTTGTGTCAGCTTTTGTGTGCAGCCAGGAGCAGATCTCAGGTCTGACATACTGAGGACCTTCAGTGGCAGTGTAGGAGGCACTCAGCAAGCTGGTCCCCAATTGGTCAGCTTCACTCTTTCTGCATTCTGCTTTTGTCTTTGCTTTATCATTAAATGTATCTGGCAACCAGCTGATTGGTCTGATGATTTGGGAAATGAGTGGAGCTAAATGTACTAGTAGAAAATCACAGAGATTTTATAATATGGGAGAGAATAAGAGATCAAGCCCATCTCTTGAACCATGATCTGGCAGCTTTCCTGCTCCTGGAGATGTTTCCTTTGTGTGACAGGTCTTCCTCAGCCCTTGCACTCATGCCTGTTCCTTGGATTGGGAAAGAACCTGAAAACCTTACCTTGTAAGAGGTTTTTAGGCACATAACAGGGCTTTGGGCTCCCACTTCCCACTGACTTTCAGTTATCACTTAAATGAAATTAAATAGGAATAAAGTATGCAATTCCTTTATGCCATTGAAAGCGTCCTGTCTTGAGTCTTAAAGCAGGCTATGGAATGAGTGAGCATTGGCTGTTAGTGGGATGTGACAAGCATTAAGAAATAAGAGATTGGATCAGTGTATTTCATGGGATTTTATATAAATCTAAGCAATTGGCATTTCATATAAATGACTGGTTTTATATAAAGGAGAAGGGAAAAATTACTAATAAAGAACTGATACCAAAGACTCAAGCAGAAACTACCATTGCAGGGGATGACAGGCCATATACTGAGAGACATCTTTTGTTAAAAAGGACTCAAAAAAGAATTTTACAGTAATCAGATTATTAATGGCAAGCCTAAAGGACTATGATGACCCTACAGAAATAGAAGTCAGTAATCAAGATACAGAATGAGATGCAGCCAGCAATATGCATGAAACTGCACTGTATGAGCATTCAAAGCAATAGGGAAGCCAAGGTACAGGCTTGCTGATCATCAGAAGGAGGTGATGTCATTGACAAATGAGACTGAAAATGAAGAGGTCCCTAATACCTACAACATATATTTTACTTTTTTACAAAATTATCTGTGAAGCCATGGCTAGCACAAAGAATAGAAATTACAGGAAGGTATGGAACACTTGAATTTTTTCACAGGTTATCTTCTAATATTCTGCACTTTGCATGGAGCTTTAGCTAATTCACCTGTGACAGGCTCAGGAACAGTAAATGACATGAGCACTCAAAATCCCCTGCAGAACATTTTTTCCTGCGGTTCATTGGTATTCTCGGACATGAACTTCAGAGCTGGCCTCTCCCTCACTTCCATTTCACCCCTTCCTAGAATAATTCTTAAATTTTTCATTTACTTCTATGTCTTTCTTAGTTGCATAGCTGATTGCTATTTCTATTTCTTTCTGTACTTTTAATTATCTTTTCAGTTCAGTCCTATGGATTTTCCTTCATTCAAATTGCTTAACTCTTCAGTTTACACAGTATAATGTTCCTTGATGTCATCTAGCCCTATTCATTAGACATTTTCTCATGCCAGTTTCTGAATTGAGGACATAGCTAAAAAGTGGTTCTGGTTTGTGTTATGTTGGCTCTGACAAGAGGAGAGATAAAATAACTCTTGCTTTCTGCAAGGTTCTGTGGATCTGTTAGCATAAGCAACATGTAAGCATGTTGATGAGGGCTGAGGAGATCCATTCTGGATCCACGGAGCTATTCTGCCAGGTGCCTAAAACACTGACACAGATATTTCAGCAAAATAGCATTATTTATGTTTTGATTTTATTCTTTGTAATCTTTTTTTTTAATGGAAAACAGTCCCAAACGTGCTAACAATTTCTAATTATTAAAATGTCTTTTTCAAACAGTCATTTCTATAACTTTTTTGGTAAAAATGTTCAGAAAGTTATTTTTAAAAACTCAGAAACACTGTACTAGAATAGAAAAACAAAAAACAAAACAAAAGAACAACAAACAAGCAAACAAGATCCCCACCAGTTCCAAACTTTCCAAAGCACTTCAGCATTTCCTTTTTCTTTTTTGGAAGAATGTTTATTTTGTCAGCTACTTCTGCCAGGAGAGGTGTTAATTTCTGTGTGCTAGAGCCATAATTAGATTAAGTTGGTTCCTACATTGCATGTTCTCCCAGGCTAATTCCCATGATCACCAGGCTTTAAAACCTTTATTTAGGGTGTTTTGTTAAAGATGCATCACTTTATTGTTGTTATTCATCTGACAAGAAGAGTGGATTCAAATGTACCCTTCTTTCAAGGCTGTGTTTGTCACTGACCTCGGATGCTTAACCAAGAAAAGAATTAAGTTCCTAAGCACTGCACGGTGTGTGCAATGCCAAGAAAACTGAAGAGTTCTAACTGGTATCCTTCTGAGAGAGAAGATTTGAAAGCCTTATTGTCTTGTACATTACAGCCACCAAAACCAAAAATACTTGGGTGTTTTTAAGAGACACATAGACTCAAAACTGGTTAATGTCTCTCCAGCAAAGAATTGTCAAGATAAAATGAAGGAGGCAGCACTGTGGAGAAATAACTCTTGGTATCTTAGTTTGAAAGAGGAGCTTATGTCTAGAAATGTAAAAACTTCCTTATTGGATTTATGGGGAAAGCAGAAAAAGTTCCTAGTGAGATGACAGTCTGTTGATAACACCAGTTTGTTCAGGACAGTAAAGATGAGGACACTTAGCAGGACTGGCTGGAGAATCTTGTGAACCTTAGTGAGTAGTATTTAATATTGCCATGAAATTCACTGTAGATCAGTGTTAAAAGTATGCATCTGAGAATAATCAAAACTTTGCAGTCAAAATAATGGGCTTTCATCTGTCTTAGCACTAAGGAATGAGATCTTGGCATTAGAAAAGACAAGTCCATGAAAGAATCTGTTTTAGTAACTTGTGGTGTTCAGTGAATGTTAGGAATACAGAGATAAAGGATAGAAGGTAAGTACAGAATTCTTATGCCAGCGTATGAACTCTTGGTGCACCCATATCTTGCATATTGCCCACCCTGACCTTTTCAAAAGGTTCACAAAAGGACAACAAGGCTGATCACAGAAATAGAAATTTCCATTAAAAAGAAACCAAGCAAAGTAGATTCTTTGTATGCCTAGAAAAGGAAACTACTGGGAGAGATTATAAATGTATCTAAGTCTAGAGCATCATAAAGTGGATCCCTACACGTTGTTTGTGCAGAGTCTTTGTCAGGATGAGGAATTAAGGCAGACAACAGATATGACAGCTGAAAAAAAAAACAAAAAACAACCAAAAAAAAAAAAAAAAAAAAAACACCACCAAAACAAAAACAACCCTATCTTTAGATATAAGATAAGCAGCCACAAGGTACAGTGTTTAAAGTTTATATGGGCTCAAGGGAAGCTTGCATAGGTTCCCCAAAGTCCATAGAGGTTAAAAAAACACCATGAACTTTATCTGACTCAGGTAGTTTTCAAGACTCAGATTGGAAGAGTCCTTTGGGGAAGTGTTCTTACATGCCTGTTCTGTTCTCTAGGCACTCACTCCTGGCTACTGACAGAGACACTGCTTGGCTAGAGGAACATTTGGTCTCAATCAGTAGAGAAAGAATTTTATGTTCTTACGATGCCATTTATTTATGTCCTGACCTCACACTTCCTCTTCATATCCAAATGAAGGACAGATCAGAAACTGTAGAACCAGCATGGACCTACAGGTTGAATACTGGAATTTGTATTGTCTTTTTGCATATATTGTCCTCTTCAGCTAAGAAAGGGTCTATCTTCCATAGTAGAACTAGTTGGCAGAGGGAAATACTGACAGAGACATGTTTTTAAAGCTCCCAAGTTCAGATTAATATGATTTTTTTAAAGAATGGAGAAATCCATGAAAAATTTATCAGTATATAATAGCGGAACAATCTCTCCAGGAGACTTTAATTTCTGGTTTTAATCTTTTCATCTCAATCTGCTGCGTCAGCTTTGCACTTCTTCTTGTGTGCACAATAGGAAACAATGTTTAGCTGATGGCAGAAGTGCAGGACGGGGATTAACTATCCCCCAAGCTCTCTGTATTTCAGTAATCGTATTGAAGGTTCCCAACTCCCTGATTTTTTTCTTCCCTCCTGCTCTTCCCATAAATTAACTCCTAAACCTGAAAATCAAGACATAACTTCACTAGACAGGGAAAATGCACCCTGCAAATTTTCCCAAATACCCCTTTAGAAAAGGCTTATGTTTGATCATTGTAATAGATTATTTTAAGCCCCCTGAGTGTCAGAATTCTGCATTACACTAAACAGGTAGTTTGATGAGAAGCAGGATTCGGCAGCAGTTGTGGGTGTTCTCACCTCACCATTCCAACCTGCCCACTCATTTTTGGCCCGTGCTCCAGGTTTGTCCCCCCTAACCCTGGATACAGGTTCAGAATGAAGTTAATCTAAATATTTACTGCTGTTAAAAGGACTTGTTAAACCATGAGCTTTCTCTCTCTCTTCCCTTCTCCCCGAGACAGCACAAGTGCCATGAGACCATGTGGTCAGAAAATGATTAAGCTTCTTACAAGAGGTAGTTTTTGATCCAGTCACCTCATTAATATAACTGAGCACAAGTGCCAGCACAAGACAGCTGGAGGGAATGTGTGGTTTGTGGATGGGAAGGTGGCCTTTTGTTAGATGGTAACTCAGTGGTGGTAAAGTTTAAGCCTACCATGAAGTTGCAGCTCCTGGGGTGTATTGCATGGTAAGCTAGAGCCTTGAGTCAATCCAGGTAACAAGTAGCTTAACAAACAGTATCCAAAAGAAGCTGAGAAACAACTTACACAAGGAACACAAAGTAATAATAGCCTTTTTTGAAATACATCAGGAGCATGATTACTGCCAGCAAATCTGTAAGATGCTGAAGTTGTGAAAGGAGCATTCAAAACAGAGTGTGTTTTTCTTACTATTATTATCTTTTGTGCCTCTTCTTACCATGGCTGTGTGTGGGGGAGAATATTGGAGAAATTCCTATCTCAGAATCTTAATTTATGGAATGCATTTTGGGTCTGTTTCAAATTGAAGCGTCCATAAATAGTTTCTAGAATAAATAGATGAAACAAGCTATAACAACTCATCAGAAACAGTTGACTCAGAAATTCTCAAGAAATTCAGGAGAGAACAAGGTGATTGTGGTTTGCAGCTGTTCAACTCATTTTGAGCCACAGGATTGAAATCTGACGAATGCAGCCTCAGATCTCAAAAAGGGATTCAGACAGATCCATAAATCTGTAGTCCAGTAAATATGATATCTGTGATGGGAAAATGAGTTAGAAGATGTTTAAAAAAAAAAGAAGTTATGTAATCTGAATAATTATGATGTACTGAGAAGAGTCACCAAAAGTTTTCAAAGAAAATTCCTTCCTGGCTTAAAAATATATGGCAATTCTCTGAAGGAATCTGCAAGTAGGAGAACACAGACCCAGCTGATAACACCTGCTTAGGTGTTCAAAATATGCTTACCAACAAAAAGCCTCTAAGAAAATAAAATGTGCTGGAATAAAACAAAAGATCCTCATACCAGTAAACAGCTGGCTGACAGTAGAAAGCAGAGTATAGGAAAAAAATAGAATTTTCACAGTGGAGGTAGGTCACCACTGGAAACCCCATGGAGATTTGTGCTATTCAACATATCTCATAAGTGATCTGAAAAATAAACGGGAGAAGTGAGGGAACAAAATTTGCTGATAGTACAGATCAAAATTGACTCTCTCTTTACATAGGAAGCATGTACATAGGAAGTAGGTAAAGAGAGATGGGTTGGGAACCAGCTATCGCTTTTCAGAAATGAGATCTTGATATTAAATTGATAATTCTGCAAAACTGACAAAATCATGGTGTTCAAGGAATACGATGAGGACTTGTTCTGGGGCAGGCTGAGAGACTCCAGATCCTGACCAATTCAAAAGCTTGTTTTACAGCATCGTGACAGAAACAGGTGATGTAGTACAAGGGAGGAGATGGTGGACTCCCAGGATGAAAATTGGAATGTAACAGAAATTCTAAAATGAGAGCCTTGCTGAGCTACAACATCAACAAGTTAGGGGAACAAACAGGGTACTGATGCTTAAGAATCTGGGCACACCCAAGCATTCACAAGGCACTTAATATATTTAATTGAGTCTTGTTAGATCTTTTAGGCAATCAACAGAGAGAGCAAGTTTCTCCATTTGGGGCATGAAGAGTAACTAGATAAGGATTCTCTTCTGAGCTGGACTCCAAAGGACCCTCTCTGTCTCCATTTAAAAGTCATCATATGGTTAGCCAAGGAAATGGAAACTGGTCAAGTAAATGGAAATCGGTTGTTATGTTGTGACTCCTGTTAACTGATTGATGTGGAGGATAGAAGGCTTCAAATCCCATCTAGAGGCTCTTCTCCTGGCATATTTACATAACTCTGAGAAGGGACTGAAGATTAGGTCGCAGCAGAACAGCACTGTAAAACCAGGTAATGTTCAGAATCAGCATTGTAGTCAAACCCCCAGGTACCTGTACCCTATGCCAGATGATAAATAATTTGTCCCTTCTGTTAAAATAGCATCTCTGTAACTCAGCATATATTCTATTCTTTAGGCATTGCTCTTACCAACAGCATTACAAATTACTGACATTCTCCAGACCTGGCACATTCAGTTTTCTGTTCAGAGCACTGTGGCAGAAAACAACCCATTAGGAGACCCATGGAGGCTACCTGGAGCTAAAGTTGTGGCAGCAGTGTCTCAAACTGTGTTTCATTTTGAAGCATTCAAAAAAACAGTGTGAGTTCACTAACTTCTTTTACCCCTAGTTGTAAGCTCTGTAGTTTTCAAAGGAGATTCTGTTCTTCCAAGTTTTTCTAACTGAAATAGGAAACCTTTAGTATGTGAACACACTATCCCTAACTCTCACGAACATGAGTCACTTCATTCTGAACTAAACTGCATTTATCTTCGTTTAACATTTGCCTTCTTTCTTTTAAGAATGTGTTCCTTCAGTTGTTTCCATTAACTTCCTCTCACTATTTTATTTTTGGTAGCTTTTCACTCCTTTTGCTACTCACAAACCAAAATCCTTCCTATGGAGAAAATGAGGGCAAAGGAAGTCTAAGATCAGGGCAAACTGTTGAACCATGAAATCTGAGTGTTTAATGTAGTGCAGACCATTTTTTCTATCTCAAGTTGCTATGTCCTTTTTATATGTTGCTTATCTTTCTGATATGATTTCTTAATTGGGAGCAGTAATACTACTTAACATTACACTAAAAAAGAAAAAGATGTGAATCTTAATGTTTCAAGGCATGCAGTAGTTACAAACAACACTCAGTTCTTCCATTTTGCAGTGATACAAACAGAAAGCAATAATCTGTCATCATCAGTATTAGTATAGAAACTTAACATCAGTCTTTTTTTCTAGATCATTATTAGAAAGCTTCTGGGATTTTTTTAGAATCCTCAGAAATGGTAGTGAAATCTAGATAAATTGAATCTAGATAAATTAATCTGTATTTTAACATAGCTATACTGAAATTATTATTATTGCCAAGTTTTTATGGTTTGTTTTACTTCTCATGCATCTGCTTCCTACTAGAATTGCTTTACAGGGTAAGCCCATTTTTTTTATAAGTTTTCACTACTGACAAGGATTATTTGCAGATTGTGCATGTTTTTTATTAGCTTTTTAATGACCTAGAAAGCACCCTTGAGACAATTAACCAGCCCTTGTCTGTTTTACTGGAAGAACAAATAACTTCAAGAGATTTTTGTTAGCATATTTTTAGATTATTATTTTTGCTGTCTGATGTTGCACATCTTAAGTGTAACTTGCTCATATTTTGCATCTGAAGGAGAGGGCCATGCTCTAATGAAGAAACCTCTCTCTTGGCCATGTGTGATGGCTTATTTGCGTACCAAAGAATTTCTAATGTATATAATTCTCTAAATCATAATTAAAACAGGTACCGAAATAATTTAAAGTAGTTGAAAATTATTATGTAAAATTCATGCATGGTGTCCTTTGAATAAACAATAACAACAACAACAGTCATTCAAATAAATGAAGCAATCTGCCTTGGGTGCTTGAATTTTCTTTTTAAAAGTTGAGTTAGTCTTAACTTACTGATTTTGAAGACACTATAATAAAGAATTACTGGAGGAAATACTGCTTTTACTGTTTTCAGATAATGCTTAATGTTGTTGCAAATTATAAAATTTAATTAGCTATATAAATGCCAGAGGAACAAATAATGTGCTATTGTCTTGATATCTTTCCAGAAATTAGTCTTTTAAAATAAATTTGCCATATTAATCATCTAAAAATATTTTTGATCACTGAATTAATAGTTTGCAGCCTGTTTTCAGGTATTCATTGCCATAGGTGATTGCCTCTTAATTACTACATGGGCGCTTTCTATTCACTCTTATTAATTCATGTTTTCTGGCACAGTCCCAAAAGGCAGCCTTGCCCTATATCTTCTAATTACTTCTATAATTGAATTTGCCCACTTTTTCTAACCTATTTTTTAAACTGACTGTGTTTGTTCATGGTTTATTGTGTCTTTTTTGTGTCAGTTCTCTGCAAGCAGAATGTACATTGATTCTTTCCTCGTTTCTCATTAATTTTCAAGAGCTTTGCTGCATGTCTGTTTTTTCAGCCTGTCAGACCTATTGCTAGACCAAAAAAAGATTCTTATTATTAAAGGTTAGGTAAAATAGACTGAAGTTAATTAATTCATTAGTAACTCTGAGCCAATTACTGAAGCCTTCTCTTATTTATATACTTGTTAACAAGACAGAGATGAGAAAGGCCTATTATAGGCACATGTCCTTCAGAAGTTGGGCAAACCCTCTGGAGCATATGCGTTTAGTTCCACCAAAGAAAAAGAATTGATTCCAAAATGAAGACTTGAAGATCTAACTGGCAAATACTTCATAACCTGATGGACCTCCTCGTGACCATCTAAATGTTATTTTGGTTTCTATCTTTTGATCACAAGGAATACATTTTAATGATCCACGTTTTGAAGTGCACACATAATGTTTGCATATCATATATTGACTTGGGAACTTCCCTGGGATTATTTCTCGGATGTTTGGAAATAGTTGAACAAAGAGGAATTACCCATGCATATCTGTGCAATTAAGACATGAGTTGCTGATTGTGACTTCACAGAATTTTCTTGTACTGATAAACGGAAGGAGATATGTAGCTGGGGAAAAAAATGAATTTTTTTAAAATACTCTGCATGTTATGAACCTTAGAGGAGATCTGAAGTAATTCAGAAGCTACAGTCTTACAAATAAAATAGAAAATGTTCCTAGTGGGCCACTGACCAAGGTTGGATGTTTATGTTGACATCAGTGTGTATTTTAAGCATTGTGTTCAACACCTAACCTTATATATATTGAAGCTAGAGCACAACTCAGCTTGCAGTGCTGAATACAAGATTGTTGGGTTTAGGGTTACTGATGTTTTTGGGGAGAAAAATTAAGCAAATCTTCAGGATTTTGTCTTCTGATAATTCACCTTGACCAGAGAACATCAGAATTAGCAAGCTTTTGTAGCAATTCTTTGTCAAGTGTCTTGCAAATCTGGGTTGATGTGTGTATTTAGAGGGAAATGATGCTAAGATTGAGGAATATTATACGAGCACTTTAAGGAAAGATACAAAGCATGGTTTTAGAAGCATCTTCCACTCAGGTTCATATAGAAAATTAATCCAAATATATTTAAAGAGGAAGAACAAAAATCTGGGAGCTGCTGAAGACCAGAAACATTGGCCTAGCCCTGTCAATTATATATTGAAGAAAAATTGGTCTATAGATTTACAAGAAGATTTTGCATGATCCAAAATCATACAGGAAGGGAAGGTCCTACCACTGTGCTCTATGCTAGAAGTAACTTTAGATTAAAATCTTTAGCTACCACTGAGGGATTTATTCTCTGCTTCACAGTTATTTGAAGCTTTAGAGACAATAGGAAGCAAAGGCATAAACTAATACAGCATCTAACAAGGTGTGCTCCTCACCTGCAGCTCTTCACAAGTATAAGGTCCAGATACACTCACCAGGCTGTGCTGAAATGTCTGCCTGTTCATACCTCCTGGTGCACACAATACTTTCTCATTCCCTGTTGCATGCCAGTCCCCAAAATTAGTTAGGAAATAGCTGTCTGATTGGAATTGCTGATACCTTGATCAGTTCATTATTATTTCTGGTGTGAAGTAATTCATTATGGAAGTGCTTGGGCTGCATTATAGTTAAAATAGCTTGGAGATTTCAACTTAAAACTGATTAATTTCTTCATTCTGTGCTAATTATATGTTGTGTGCTTGCCAAATTTATGTTTATTTGTGGAAAGGAAAGTTACTTGTTTTGAGAACTTTTCAAATAAATCTTTGATTTATTTTAGTTATTGGCAGTTATCCTTAAGACTCTGTGTGAGTGAAAGACTACAGATATTTGGAACCTTCCAATAGAAACAGAGCAAACAGGTTTTTGAACATTTTATGGGAAGAGGGGTACATTTAGACAGTTAAGAACTGTAATGAAATGAATTAAAAGAGGTTCCATTAACACTTCAGTTTTCTACTAATGAGGTATTATCAGAATGAGTCCTACTTTATGTAACAGTATTGAAATATTTTTTTCCACAATAAAACGTATGTTATGAAGAGTAAATCACTTATCTGATCCCCATGTTAGCATTGTTTCATTTTTGGCACAACTGAGGGCTTCTGTTAGCTCTGTATGGAGAAACTGTCTTGTAAAGTCAGTAACGTTTTCAGCAAATGGAGACACATTTCTGTTGTCAGAACCAGGGTAAGTTAGACATGCTGAAATCTGTGCTGTTCAGCAAACTATGTTTTGGGCCTTTTGAGAGTGTGCAATGGCAGTGGCAATGCCATCAAACCAAATAACTGAGAGGCTGTGTTGGTTACCTCATGGAAATCACCTGCTGATAGGACAGTAACACCATTTGCTTTCTTTTCAAGACAATGCAATGCAACTCTAAAACCATAAGAGCAGCAATAAAAACCTGAAGGGTTTGTTGTCTGAAAAGTTCCTAGTTTATCCTAGCAGGTAGTTCTTGCATATTTTAGAAATTTATTATGTGTAAGTGTTATGGTGTATTTGACTATTTCTGTCAGACATGGGGAATTGAAAAATTCAGTTAGTGGTTTCCTACCAATTATTCTTACTCTTTTCTCAGAGTACCCTCCAGCATGTCTTGAAAATATTCCTCTATTTGCTGTTCTTTTCTCACTTCACGTGAATGCATTTCAGTTTCAGCCCAAACCACTGTAGTGCTTTTTACTTAATTCCATATCCTTTCAGTAACTTCATGTAGTCATCAAGGAACTTGTAAAGAGAGTATTGACTTCTAGGAACACGCTTGTTTCTTGTGGCATTTCCTTTAATTTGTTATTGGTTTTACTTTGTAGAACATCCTCTGATCACAGCAAGAGAATAGGCTGAGCTGAAGTGGTAAATCATAATCACCATTTACATAGAAGGAAGCAGAGATGCTGAGATTTTGTGACTTTCCATATGTGACAAGGAAGGAGTGTGGCAGAGCCAGTGCACAGAGCCTGTTGCCCATTATGTAGTCCTGGTTTTTTCCTGTTGGACTGGCTTTTCAGTCCTCTCTAGTACACACTGCTGATCAGCTGACTAATATGAAGATATTAAAAGATATGTGCATTGATACAGGGAGGAGGTTCTTATAATTGTCAGCGGATTTGAAAACTTTGTTATAGGGCAAGCACTTTTAAATATTTTCTGTTACTCTTCATGAAATTAAGAGCTCAAGTAACATTGTTTAGTATCTTGAATATCAGAACTTTTTCCTGTATATCAGAGACTCACCTGAAAACAAGTCATCTGAGTGACTGAAACAGTGAATGTCAGCAGCATTGACCAACAGCGGTCCCGTTTCCTGACTGTGTGCTCTTTGTTGACCTTCAGTCTAAGAGTATTTAATTAGAATAACTACAGTGTACAATAACACTGTGACATATCACAGGGGAGAAGGACAAAATTGTGTTTAAAAGATTTCCTTGATAAACATAGGTACTTTGCATGAGGCTCAGATACAAGGGAGGAAATTCAACCTCCAGTGCTGGCCTTAGAGTTGTGTGCTGAAGTTGACCTTTCTTGCAGGATCTTGAAGGGAGAAAATGGATAGATATCCCCTTCTTCAGCACTAGAAACACAGCATTAGTGAAACTTATTTCCTAGTTTAACCCATCACAGTGGCAATCTTAAGAACCAAGTCTTGCAGAAAAAGTTACCAATTTTTGTATTAAGATGCATATTAGAGGGGTTGGACCAGATGATCCTTGAGGTCCCTTCCAACCTAATATTCTATGATTTGATAAGCTGTTTCTTAACTGGTACTTGATTGTCTTCCTGAGTAAGCTCTACAAGTTTTAAGAAATAGATATACTTTTTAATCCTGAAGGAGAGGAGAAATTAATGGACAGTGGTTGGTTTTTTACATCCTGACTCAGTGCTAGTTCTTAGATTTCAAACAAGGCAAAAAGCTTGACCTTTTAAAGCCTAAGAGCATTCCTGGTCTTTCAGGTCAGCTTGTAAAAGCAAATACAATATTGATTTATAAGAGGAAAGAAAATACATAATTACAAGTAGAAATTTATAGTATTTTTAACACAAAGATTTAGTCAAAAACATCAGCCCAGTACGGATCATGTGCACTTTGAGAGGACAGGATGAGTTCTTAGCTTTTTAGCATCTGTTTCAGAACATCTAGAAATGTAATCATGTTCCTTATGGGTATCCAAACTGCTAATCCAAACCAAATATGAGTAGTTATTATCTGCATATTGGCATTTTGCATTTCACATCTAGTGTAAGTGCCACCACTCAAATGCCAAACCTGTGCTTAACATTGTGCCAATTGGCCTCCTCACTGATAAACCTTGACAGTACATTGTTCTCTTGTCAAGGGGCATTATCCCAGCAATTCAGCAAAAATTTTTCTTCATTTGGACAGTGCATCCCTCAGACGTTCCCTTCTTCTATTGATTTGTTTTCTCCTGTCCCTTTCTCCTTCTTTTGTTTTCTTATCATAGCTTCAGGTTATTAAGTGCAAAGTATTGATGGGAACGGATGGTTTTGGTCGATGGAGAGCTAATGCATCCCTAATCCCACCATTGTTATAGAGTTATGCTTTACTCTGGTTCCTGATGGGGGAAAAGGTGCAAAGCTCTTGATCCTAGTTTTATTTGTCACAAACCCATCCATCAATCAAGCACAAGCATGTCTGAATGCTGAATGACATGTGGGTCTCAGCTGAAAAAATTCGATAACAGTGTATTGTCAGGTTGCTCACTCTTTTTTTTTTCGATAAGAAATACATTTGACTGAAATAGATAAGCATGCAACTACTAAAGACTTGAAGAGAGAGAGTGACATACATGGCACCAAAGGTTGTCAGTCTTTGGTATTAATGATACTTATGTGTAAATAAAATAGAAAAAAGCTCCAGACATGCAACATACTTAAATCCCGTAGGTTTTTTCATTAAGTTGGGGTTTCAAGTTTTTTAATCTGGACATATATTATAGCCTGCTGCCTAGGTATAAATGCTGATAGAATCTATTAATGAATTTATATATTTTTTAATTATATTGGCTAATATAACAGGTATTGATTAACAGATCATTATTTTAATAAATGTGGAGAAATCTGTCCATTTATTATTTCTGACTAAGCATGAACATATATAGATAGGCAAGGATCATCCTCTTAGGATTTGAAAACATTTAAAATATGTGATTATGTATGTATATTTTTTCTGCTACCCAAATACATTTGTATGTAATTTCAAAAATGTCCTCTTAGACTATAATTATATTCTTAAATATGTTTTATATCCCTGTATACTAGTTACTGTGTGATATATATGAAGGCAATGTTGAAAGCTTATCCCCATATTTATACACAATTTTCTACTCATATTCAGTTAAGATAATTATGTTGAGGAGCTGTTAGAATGTTTCAATATTCCATCTGTACACTGTAAGTTTGGGAAAAGTAATCAACAGATCAGAAAAATTTAGAAAATCCTTTTTATTTTCTTGCCATGGGAGTAGACATTTTAGAACGGAGACTTGCATGAAGTGACCTAAAAAAAATCCATCAACAAAGGTAACAAGACAACCCAAATCAGAGGCTCTAAGATAAACATGATGTAGCCCCAAGTACTAGTGCACTCTATGAGTAAGCCATTTTTTCTCTGCTCTGTGACTAGGGGCTACAAAACTGCAAAAATCAATGTGGGAGTGCTTTAGATTTGTTGGGTAAATTACATGTGCTTGGCTGCTCTATTGTATCTGGCCCATATTCTATACCAGATACTTTTAGATGGAACTGTCACATAATACATATACTCAATATTGATTTTTATAGCTTTAACAGAGCTTGAACTGAACTCCATCGTAAGCAAGGAAAAACTTAAGTGGAGCTTCTCAAAATTAGGATGAACACATACATGTAAAACCACTATTGGATATTTGTGTCTGGGAATCTCCTGGCCAAGTTTTAATTTGGTATGGGCAAAATCAGACCTAAGTAACCAAAAAAATCTTAGTATAAAATATTTGTCATTTTTCTTCAAATTATTATTTTAATGGTGATTTTATAATTCTTGCTCTGTAGAGATTTTTTTTTAAATTGGTACCAAAAGCAAGGGACCATGGAGAGTTATATTTTTGAAGATTACATCCTGGGTATTGTCTGAATACCTCTGTGATGCCAGGTGAAATCCAAAACACCTCTGATGGCACCAAAAAACACTTTGGGGCCTCTGTATGTATCCTCAACAAATTATTTGAGTTCCATTCCAGTGAACGCAGTGAAGACCATGACTCCCAGATTCAAGACACTGAAGTCTACAGATAGTTCAAATGGAATGTGAAAAATTTGGCTTCCTTTGAAAATCTCTGTTTAATTATCAAATATGAGGTAATCAAGTGTAAAGATTTTGCTAGGTTTTAGGTCACAAAACAGTGTGACAAGATTGGTAATGCTACCTAAATCCCTAAGAAGGGTAGTGATATTCTGAGGGGAAAACAAAGATATTTTAACTCTAGAAATAAAGACTGCAAGTGTTGGTTTGCCTTTGTCATATCTGTGAAGAGTCTATTTCTAATGGTGTGTTTCAAGTAGCCATGTTTTTTAATACTAGTCTCTAGAGTAATTTGTGATCAGACAATAGTTGCTGTAGCCCATAAAGAAGCAGTTATGATTACTTTAAAAATGGACCTTTTGGCTTCAGTGCCACTGTCATTCTGTGTTTCTGACGTCCTGACCCAGCCTGCATGGTATTGCTTGTAACCCAGTTACAAGAAGAACATGGTGTGTGGGTTATGTAGTGACTTCTGGTCATTTCTGTGATGAGGGATCCTAAAAATCCATTTAAAGGAAAGGGGAGAAAAGACAGGCTGAAAATTTCAGGGCAATTCGTTCACAGGACCAGCACTGCTCCTGATTCCTCACCTCTACCCAGACCTGCTGGCATGGAGCTAAAACTGCAAGGTGGCTGAGACACCTCAGCTAACCTGGCTACCTGCAGCTCTGAACACTTGGAGGACAGACAGTGTGTGGTTCTTGGGGTACAGACACCCTTACAAACACCCAGCTGAAGCCATCTGCAATTCAGAACCCTACTTTTAAACTTTATTAATCTCTTTATGGTTTTGTTGAATTTAAAAATTGCAGATGTCCACAGCTGGTGTTAATTGACATAATTCCAATAATGTTCTCGTTAGGCCAGCAGTTTCCACTAATGAATATCCAGCATGGTATCTCTGCTACCATTCAGATGTGGTAATCAGACCAGTCAGCCTCTATGAGTAATGCAGAGTCTTGTCAGGGGGCCTCCACTTTAAAACTTTGCCTCTTGGGCTGTCAATCCTTGGTTTTATTTTTCTAAGGGTATTTTGATAACCCCTCTGTGTTTGGGTCTTCATGGTGTGAAAGTCTGACTAAATAATGAGGGTACTTTGGCTTTTATCTTTAGAGGGAGGATTTACTTATTACTATTGATAATATGGGTCAGCTTTTCAAAGGTGTTTTAACTTCACCTCCATGTTTGTGCTGCATAAATGCTTGCAGTCGCTTTTGTATCCACTCACTTCTACAGCTGAGCATTTACCATTATTTTGCTGTGCAAGTGATGCTTGTGTATATCGTCTTGTCTTGTTTCTGAAGATAAATATACACAGGCACAAGTGAGTGTCATGCTTTTATATGGCATTTTGCAATGCTGTATATTAAGTGAACAGGGCAGTAACACCATTTGCTTTGTCAAGATATGTGATGGTCTTATGTACATGGAAGGGAATAAAAAAAATGAATTCAACCTTTTCTCTTTTTCTTTAATTTTGTATTTTGTCTCATGTGGCAAGAGGCCACAAAGGATCTGTGTTCATATGTGAAATTACCAATAAATTAATTGTGTCTTTATATCCTAACACTATCTAATATCCTAGCTAGTGGTACTGATTCCCCATTTTTATGAAACATAAATTAGTCATATAGAAAAATGACTTTACTTTTCATAAAACCAGTGTGACTCTGTTCCTTAGACAACAAAAAAAGGCTTACAGAAGCAGTGGTTACTTGTTGGGGAAACAGTTCAGAAATATACAGGTTGTGAGCAATCCTGACTTACTTCAATTTAGGCTACATTGGGTTAATGGTTATTGAGGCCTAGTTAGAGGCTTTCTGAGAACGAGCTACTGGGAAAGAGATAACTTAATTGGCAACAGAAGAGGAAAATAATTATGTGAGAAGAATCTTTCCGTGAGAATGGTATGTGTAATTGGAATACAAAGCCACCTGCATGATAAGATGATGTAAACAAGGCTTCTCTATATAAAGTGAGTGCAAGTTGCTAATAAACGATTTTCCTGCAATCATATTGATGCGTACATGGAATCCTTAAGCCTCCGCAGACTGTTTTCCCACAAATGGCGCCCGAACAGGGACTAAGGGTGGCCCGGACCAGGGTCTAAGGACGGCCCGGACCAGAGACTCTTATGCTGTTGCTTCCAGGAGCGATAAAGACAGCTGGAATAAGAGGGCGGAGAGGCCAGTCGAAAGGAGATTGCTGCCCCGGCAATCTATGTAGCTGGTGCCCGGCTACGGAATAAAAGAGGTACCTCGGAGTTGAAGAATCTTGCCCTGATCAGGTGAGCGGCTGGGGAGGAGATGGGGTCTACACTCTGATGTACAACAAGAAGAGACAGTAGTTAAGCTCCTCCAATATATTCTCTCTAAGAGAGATTTATTACACGAAGGCAGGACCTTACGTGAATTACTGAAATGGGCACAGGGTAGAGACTTGATCCCCTCGATGGGTACTGTTTTTGAGTTACCTACTTGGGAAGCCATAGGTATTGCCCTATGGGATAAAATTAGCGAAGGAGATAAGGAGACACAACGCTTAGCGACACTCTGGAAATTGATTAAAGAAACCTTAAAAGAAATGAAAAGTGAGAGGTCAGCAGCAGCCTCAGCGTTTGCTGTCTTAACATCTGATCTGCCAGTACCGATGAATGCTTGGGGTATGAACTTGACCTCTAAACAGTTGTTTGAGACACCTAAAATACCCTTACCAGCACCTGAAGGGACTGTACTGATTCAAGCTCAGTCAACTGTGCCATTTGACCCTGGGGGTCGGATGAAAAGTAAAAATGGGACCGAGAAGCAAGACCAAAAGCGACCGAAAACACCACCAGAATCATCGGAGTTCCCAGAGGGAGAGAAGCAGGAGAACACAGGCGAGGAATCTTGGAATGCAGACTCCCGACCTTGCGTCCGCCTGCCACGACTCCCGAATGCTCTGCCACCTTTCCACCTTGGAAGCCTGATTTGTCTTCTTGACCACAGTTGCCATCAATTAATCCTCTACTTCACCTGTCAACACCATCAGTGCCTGCTATAGAGCAACAACCAAGGAAGGAACTGGGACTCGGAGACAAGCAACTAAGGAAACTGCTGAAGAAGCTGACAGAACTGGACACCAAGGATGAGTATACCCCTGAAAAAAAACCTAGTTTTTGCTCCAGGGAACATCCCGAACAAGGGAGCACTAATCCATTTTTACCCCCTGATCCATTCCCTATTCCTGCTCCTATTTCCCTTAACCCTTTAACACCCACTGCTCTACCTCTTCCAGATCCAGCATGGGGAGGGGAGGGTAGTGGGGGGGGTGGTAATGTGTATCCAGTAACTAGATGGAAGGGAATTATTCAAATGCTATAGTTGAAGGAGAAATGGTTCCCAATATGAGTCCGATGGTTTTCCAGTGATTGTGGGACCAGGATGAGGAGGTCAATGGGTTGCATTAGATTGGAAAATGATAAAAGAAGCCAAAGTTGCCATTGCACAGTACGGTTTGAAATCGGTTTGAGTCATTTACTCAATCTCTTTTGTAACATCTTTTTACTGCTCAGTTGTTGATGCCATATGACACAAAAATGCTCATTAATACTCTGTTAAGTTCTTCTCAACAATTGCAATTTCATCATAAATGGTAAATGCTGTGTGAAAATGCAGCTGTGATTCCTAGACAGAACACCGATGCATTACACGGAGTGCAAGCACAAATGTTACTGGGTGCTTGTCCTTTTGTAAGTGCAGATTTGCAGGCATGGCTTCAAACTGAAGTGTTACAACTTTCACAAGAATTGGTGTATAAAGCTTTGCAAATTGTTCATGATCCTGCACAAGGAAACTTTTCCTTTACAAATATTAAATAGAGAGATCAGAGTCATATTCAAAATTTGTGGATCACTTCTATTCAGTGGTAATATTACATCTCAATTTGTAAAAAAAAAAAAAAAAAAAAAAAAAAAAAAAAAGAAAAAAAAAGAAAAAAAATTTTTTTGTATGTCGGCGTATGACAATGCTAATGAAAAAACTAAATGTGCATTAGGACTACTCCCAAAAAGGTGCTACAGCAGCCCAATTCTTAGAAGCTGCTTAAGGTAAAAATGCTTAAGATAAAGATGCTTAAGGATCATAATTGCAATACAGTTCTCAATATTGATGTATATTGTGGTGCATGGTACACTGGTGTTTCATACAGAGATAAAAAACTTGGTTGGTAATTATACTTGCAGTTTTGGTTTAGGAAATTGTACTATTTCATTTTGTTTCAGGGTGACTTTACCAGATTTTAGTGGCAATATCATTTCATTTTTGAATCTTCTAGTGGTTGTTAGTTTTTCTTATATATTGGTGAGAAGTAAGACAAAAAACACAGTTATGAGAATGAGTATGCCTTTTTGGAGGCTGAAAGTTGCTGTGGAGAGCAAGAGTTGCTCCTGGTACGGAGAGCACCCCCACTCCTGCCTCCGCAGCCGCTTCTCGCCCCCCCGCACACACTGCTGCTGCTCAGAAAATGAGCCCTGCTGCAGACACCACAGCAGAGAAAAAAAAATGTGTGTGTGTGTGTGTGTGTGCTTTTGCTGTTTATAGGCTTAAAATTTTGTCTCTAAACAATTTTATTTGGCTTTTTGGGCTTCAATTTGGCAACCATGGAGGAAACCAGGACTCCACCGTGCTGTGACCCGGGAGGGGTCTGGGGACGCTTTTGGGGCCCCCCGACTAACTTTTGTCGGATAAGCCTCCTCTACCCCCTTGGTTCTACGCGCCAGTGGACATCTGAATTTCCTCATATTAAAAAGTTATTTAAGCCCGTGAAATGTGCTTTTAGTATTATGTTGTATTGATAACAGGTTTTTGTTAATGTTGTAATTTATGTGATCGGTTATATGTTGATTATGGGATGCATCGTGTATATGTTGATTGTTGGTTATGCTATTTTGTTGCACTGCTAAGCAGATAAACTTAACTTCTGATATTTTAAAACAGATGCTAAAAGATGTTGATAGTGTCAGACATGCAGTTTTACAATATTGTGCTGCCACTGACATTTTATTGTTAGCTTTTAGGTTATGCTTGTGAAGACTTGGCTAGAGTGTATTTGCATAAATTTAGCTGATCATTCAGAGTCAATTCACAACCAAAAACGATTGATGATTGATTAAGATAACATGAAAAAATTAACTGTTGTATATACTGGGTTAAATTAATGGTTAAATCATTTAAGGATATAGGGATAGCTTAGAGATTTAATTAGACAAGGTTTATCAATTATATCTGTTATTATTGGTTTTGATAAAAAAAAAAAAACAAACAAAAAAAAACAAACAAACAAAAAACAAATCAAAAAAAAAAAAAAAAAAAAAAAAAAAAAAAAAAAAAAAAAAAAAAAAAAAAAAGTAACTTCAATTAGGTAGTGTCACTATTCTGCTTTTATGCAAACTCCAGATATTTTAAAACAACTTACTTTGATGGGTACATTGATTATAATTTTATCTATTGTTTAAGAGAAGAGTTTAAAAGATGCTCAAAGCTGCACTGCAAAATACTGTATACTATGCAGGGAGTGATGTAATACAAAGACATTTCTTCAAGTTTAGTTTGAAACCATTACAGCACATGATTCGATAATAAAACTATTTTCATTACAATCATAAAAAAAAAAAAAAAAAAAAAAAGAGGGAAAAGACAAGGGAAGAGCGTATACCCTCATGAGAAGAAAAAAGAGCGTGACCTCATGAGAGCACTAATGAGTTATCAATAACATTTGTGATCAAATTAGGCCTAGAATATAAGTGAAAGTTTGAAATCTGGGTTTCTTGCTGTTTCATTTGTATCACACATAGAAAGAGGAAAAGCCTTTGGTAAGAATTGATAAAAATCATAAAATATTCCAGTTAGCTTGTTGGCTTACAGATTTAATTAGGCAAGGCTTATCAGTTATATATGTTATTATTGCTTTCATATTACTAGTATGTTATTATTACCTTCACATTAGTATATATGTTATTATTGCTTTTGTATTATTGGTATGTTATTGCTTTTGCATTATTAGTATGCTGCTTATGACAATATATCATTAGCATGTTATCTTATGTAATGAAATAAGTCAGAATTGCTCAAAAAACAAAAAGGGGAATATGTTGGGGAAACAGTTCAGAAATATACAGGTTGTGAGCAATCCTGACTTACTTCAATTTAGGCTACATTGGGTTAATGGTTATTGAGGCCTAGTTAGAGGCTTTCTGAGAACGAGCTACTGGGAAAGAGATAACTTAATTGGCAACAGAAGAGGAAAATAATTATGTGAGAAGAATCTTTCCGTGAGAATGGTATGTGTAATTGGAATACAAAGCCACCTGCATGATAAGATGATGTAAACAAGGCTTCTCTATATAAAGTGAGTGCAAGTTGCTAATAAACGATTTTCCTGCAATCATATTGATGCGTACATGGAATCCTTAAGCCTCCGCAGACTGTTTTCCCACAGTTACTTATCTCCTTTTGAAAGAAAAGTGCATGCAAATAGGGTGTCATCAGCAAAAAGTGGGCTTTATGCTCAATCTCCTTATGTAGCCTTAGCCATTTAACATCATGACTTCTGACTGCTGTCTGACTACTGGATGCCAGTGAAGGAAATGCTCTTTTGTACTTTGTTAGCAGCTATGCTATATTTTCAATTTACTCTTAGGTGCTACAATAGAGTCCCTGATAGTATGCTTAGATGCAAATCAGCTGCTGGAGTCAATGACAGTAATGTTGTTGACATCCAGTATATATTAGATGCCAGCAAAGGTGTCACGTTGGTCTATGTCTAGAACCACTCAAGAGGTTAAGGACATTGTTCATCAACTGGGAAGGCAACTTGAGAAATATAAAGCCAATGGAATTAGAAAGAAAGGGCAAAACACCATATGATTTCTCTGCTTAAGTGCCATATGGCATCTCTTTAAAATGTGTAGTACCATGAAAAAAAAAAAAAAAAAAAAGAGATTAGTGCAAATGTAAGAGCTGCTTCATGGAGCCTTAAGGACCAGCAGTTCAAAGTGCTAGAGCATCCAGCCAGCCATGCCTGCACCTTAAAAAATAAATGATGTCAAGCTGCAGGAAATGATGCACGCAGTATTTCTTGTTATCTTGACACATTCCAGTGCTGCTGTGTGATTGCTTCATGTCTGTGTTGTACTGTACAGCTATGGCTGTTGTGCAATGGTGCAGTTCTGCTGAGTTAGCAGGAGCGTTGCTCTGCTGTAGTCCACAGTAGTCTATAGGTGACAAGTTGTATCTCTCTGGGGGTTTGCTACAAAAAGAGGTCCCCGAGATCCGTCACTGTTTTCTCGTACTGAACTTCAGCTGTTTGAGGGGTGTGTTTTCACTTTATATCTTCATGCCAGTTTGATGGGATTTTATTTGTAATGAGAGCAATTGCTGGCCTGTACCCTTGTAGCTCTGTCATTCCCTGTCCCAGTTGTTCTGCTCACCAGATCTCACGTGTGGCTGGGACACAGGGACAGGGTCCTTAGCTCTCTGTCTCTCAAGAGTGTCAGGGTTTCTACTGATTAATCCGCTGGCACCCTTCTTGTGTACTGGGATTGCATGGATAAAACGCTTTCTAACTCTCAGTTTCTGAGATGACTTCTTTAGTTTCTATTTTCTCTTTATATCTTAATTGATATTGCAGTACAGCCAAGAAACATAGGTTTGATATTTTGGACGTTTATACATATTGGCTTTATTCTTAAGACAATAGGCAAGCCACTGCCAGTTCTAGCACCTTTACATTCTCAGATCTGGTTTAAGCAAAATAAATAATATATCTATTTGTATATCCACTCAAATATATTTTTTATTTTATTGGTATTCATGTGAATGAGCTGAACTGATTCAACTAAACTTGTTGAGGTTCTGGTACTAAAGTGTATTTTCAAGCCAATAATTTTGAGACAAGGAATCTAGAAGACCCTTCTTTAACTCCATACCTCAGTTTATTTTTTTTTAAACAGGGAGAAAAGCATTGACAATTCTAGGGTTGTCAAGCATCTCAGGATTATATTATGATTTTTTTTTTTGCAGTACTAAAGGAGTTATATCTTCATTTAGCAAATGCAAAATTTTAAAGCTTCATTTATTAAATATGAAAAAATAAGTACTTGAGAAAGCTACTAATTATTCAAAAAACAGAATACCAGTGAAAAAAATGGAAAGAGTTTTTCTTAGCTCTCTGTGAACCTGATTCTGTCTCTTTTCCTTTTACTAATTTGCCAGTGATTCCTGCGAAGGAAAGGAACTCAAGAGTGGATCTTCGAATTGGTCCCTACAGCTGTAAAACTTCAGATATGAGATAAAAACTCACGCAGTGCTGTGCAGCATTAACTGAGAAGAGTTGAAATTGTTCCATCAACCTGAAGCCTCTGAAATCTATTCATTTTCCACTCTTTATTCTCATTTAAGTCTCAGTAATGTCAATGAGAGCAACTTGCACTCTCAAAGCAAAAATCCACCCAAAGGCAACAATTCAGCATGAAAAGGAAAAAAAAAAAAAAAAAAAAAAAAAAAAAAAAAAAAGGCTCAGGAACAAAAATTTTCCATCTTGAACTGAAAAACCCTCAACTTCACCACGTGTGTTTGATTCAAACAATATTTTGTTGGCTGTAAATTGTTTGCAATTGAAATGCTATATTTTTAGAGGAAATAATCCAGAAAAGCATTCCACCAAACTCATGGTAATTTGATTGCACAGTCCATATTTGGAGCATATTAGCATATTCACTTGTGTGTACAAATATATAAACTGTCAGCTCCCAAGCAGTGAGAAGAAAACTGACAGAGGAGGTTCAGATGGGGGAGAAAGGAAGGAGCTGCCAATAAGGCCAAAGGCTTGCCAAAATCCTCTAAGTGAAGGAAATGAAACAAAACACAGAGAATAGACAAGCAGAATGAGTGGCTAATTACTGTGCATTCCACTCAGCTAAAAATGAAACATAGAGGCACGAGACATCAGAAAGGCACATATTGCATAGGCACATCCTGACAGCAATGACAAAACAGTGTAATCACAAACAGAAAACTAGGAACCTTTTCCTTTTTGTTGGCAGTGTTGGTTGAATGTATTCTAGCAGAGAAGCTGTTACTACCTTGTCACTGCCAGTCTCTTTTCTTTCCTGCATGGAAAGAAATGGCTCTGGGAAAAGCACGACTCCGGATCTGGCAGGTTTATTGTGCCTGCAGGGTCCAATTTATTTCCCATCAGGGCTGGTGCTTTCCCTTGCTCTTCCATGACTCAGGTGGTAGGTATGCTGTATGCTCACGCTAGGATGTGTGTAGGTCAGGTCTTGATACAAATTACCAGCTAGAAATTTGGGACAGCTGAGAGATCCCTACTTTCAGAATGATTTACTGTGTTGTGTGCAGGTGGTACCTCTTGCTACTGATGTTCATTGTGATTTTAAGATTTAGACATAGTTTGGGGGTTTTTTTTAATCATTTGAGGCTTCTTTATAAAAGGCACAATACACGGTCAAAGGTTTAGGATTTTTGCAAGATTTAGATGATAATTGCCAAACATTCCTGCAGTTCACCAGACTGGTCTATTTCTTTGCTTTGCAGTGAATGTGAAGTGGTTTAGTAGCTAGTTGCTTTATTATTTCTATCTAATTAAACTAAATCTAGCCAAATCAAAGCATTCTGAAAGATGTCTGTAACTGTCACGGTGTAGGAAATTTCTGAAGCACTTCTGCGTGCACTCATCTCCCTCCACTGGACACCTGGCTAATACTTAGAGCTTTGCACAAACTGGAGTAATCTCTATGTATGGGACTTTATTCTCACATTTGGCTGTAGAGTGCTTATGGCCATATGAATGGGCCATATAGACCACACAATTTATGGCTGAGTTCAAAGCAGCATAGATTTAATGAAGAAAAGAAAGGAATTGCATTGTATTTCCTGACAGAATCAAAAGGAGTTTGTTGCGAACTGAAACAGAAAGGAATTACAGCTGGAAGCAATTAAGTAGATAGTCAGATACATACTGGCTGATGAGATCTGGGAAACTCATTGCAAATTCCTCCAGTGCATCTCCAGTCTGAGTGGGCCAGCTCCTTGGTTTGCAGTAGCTGCAAGAGAAGGGTGCATCAGTTCTGTCAGGACAGGGATGCAGCCTCACACCAGTTGGTAAGGTAGCACTTAGTGTGCATTAGCACAACAAATGCACCAAGCTAGTGAAGGTATTTCACTGGGACCTCTGTCTTATGCTTAAATGTCTTGAGGGTGATGTGAGAGTGAAGCAAGAAACACTGTCACAACAAAGAAATGTTTTAGCTGCCCTCCTTTTTACAGCCCACTGGTCAGAAACTGGGTGAAGGCAGAGCACTCCACATGTGACCTCTTTCCCTGGGTGAATCTGCTGTCCTCCCAGTCCTGTTTCCATGAAGTCCAGTCCCCTGCTTCTGAGGGTCAATCCCTCCCAGGGATATCCTTGTGGTGTGCTCAGAGAGCAGCCCTCACCTTCTGCCTCTGTCTGGGCTGGGTGCAGAAGGTTCATGTAGCAATGTGGACTTCAGGAAGAAGTCCAGTCTGCTGGCTCTCCACTCTTGGACAGCTTCCCCAGTTATTTCACTGAGATGCCCAGTTCCTGTCTGGGGTAAAGTTTGTACTCGGATGGTGAATGGCAGCCCTGATGTGAAGTGAGAGTTTCTTTACTACCTACAGAGAAGGGGATGCAGTTAGGCATGAGCTAACATGCACAAAGATCATTTCACCTAGAGTTTTTGTGGTTCATGGCTTATACATAGTGCTTAGTTATTTCATTAGTAGCCTGTGCACGTGTCCACATGAGATGTGATAGTCTTGGAATATTTTGTGGTGTTATATTAAAATTATTCCCTTTATTTCTGCATAAGGACAATGTCACATACACTTAAAGAAGCTGTAATCTGCAGCTATGAAGTGACTGCAAAATGTTCTTAATTTAATAGAGAGCATTTTCAATACTGATTTGAGCTCAGCATTCTGTAGCACCTCTAGGATGAGAAACCTCTTACAGCACTGAATTGTGTTTAGAGTTATGATGAAGGTACCACCTCCCTACATCCCTTATGGAGAAGGGTAGGTATTGCTGTTAGACTGGACTGAGGGTAAAACCTGCAACTCAAGTTTATTTATTGAAAATTACTTTGTGAGGAGTGCTTCAGCTGGGTACAATAATCATCTACTGTTACTTAAGTAATCTTGAATTGCCTCCCAGATTTAGTTGTGGTTCATCCTGCTCAAGCATGACTGTGGAGAAAACCTACAATATAGTATAGGTTACTCCTGCAGCAGTTTAGGTTACTGATAACCTTAGATCTGTCACCTGAGTGCTATACCAAATACAGGTATCCTAAGGAATCAAATGAAAATTCTTAGTCCTCATATTCATGTTTCTCAATTATCCAAGCACAGGATAACTTAAAAAGAAAATCCCTCAAAACTCTAGGAAAATGTTGGGAATTAATCATCTCACACCTTGTGGAAACTGCCATGAGAAGAGCTAAGCCATCCAGAAGGCAATCTGCCCAAGGATTAGTCTATCATTGTGTGAAAATGTCTAAGGGTCTTAGTCTATAACATTCACCATTTGAAAGGGTAATTTATTTTAATACCAAGTACAGTATAAATAAATAGAAGTGGCAGAAGTTTGGAATATGCTGTAGGTAGCAAAATTTCATTGTAATTATTGGAAATCCACACTATTAAGAAATATTATAATTCTGTCTACTTGTGGTCAAATGTACATGGTGTTTGCATCAAAGATCAAAAGTGGATATGGGATATACATGTACAGCTGTACTTTATTCTCATTGAATTCCTCCTGTTTCTAAGCTAAGGAAAACAAACTTTTTGATGAAGCAGTGTTTTAACTTGGGAGCTTTATGACAAAAATAGATCTCTCTCAAGTTTCACATATTAAGCATGAATAATTTTTCATTTTGGTTTTGATAAGCTTACAAACAACAGAGGTGGTCACAAAAGTGAGGCCAGTGTTTCAGTTTTTGAAAAAAAAAATCTGTAGGATTAGCCAGTATCATTTTTACTGATCTGAGAATATAACACTGGGAAAAGGTAGCTTATTAAAAATAATGCAGCACCAAACCCTACCCCTTGGCTGAGCAGAACATGGATTGGTTTCCCACTTGACACAGGACTGGGAAAAGAGGACAGGAACTGTAAAGCAGTTCTGTAAGGCTATGGGACTCCAAACTTCTTCCCTAGCAGCAGCTGCCACTGGAGCAGTAACACAGGATTATAGTCACTTGGTCACCTCTTCTCATCTCTTGTACTTTCTGCTGCTGGGTACTGGACAAGTGAGTTTTCAGTCTGCTGCCTGCCCTGCCCTGCAGACCTTGTGCAGAAAGGGAATCTTCACAGTGCAACTTTCTGTAATCTATACCAGTAGAGTATCTACTCAACCACGACTCTATATGCACTACTTTCATTAAATGAGTGATAGTAGCTAGTGAAAGCAATCTCATTAATAGAAACCAGATAGCAAGAAAGCACCTTTAAAACTTTATTCTGTTCTCTTGGGGGCTCCTTATATTTTGCCAGTAAAAAAGTCAGAGCATTGTGTCAGGTACAGGGAAGCTCTGAACCATTGGCTGTGTTACTGCACTGCTGGTCTGCAGATGATACACCCTGCTGCTCTGTAGCCTTAATAGCTCCCTGGTGAATGCCATGTAAGCATTTGTTCTGGATCAGAAATGGTTTTATCTGGCTGGTTCAGAGCAAGACCAAAGCAGACACACAGTTGTCCTTACTTCTCAGTACAAACATGAGCAGCAAGGGGAGGATGCTCTCCAAGCATCTTTTATCCTCCAGGATGTCTTCTCAGAGAGAAGAGAATTCTCCTTTGGGGAGAATATTTCCATTACATGATCTGCACAGTAATAAACTTAACAAAAGCAAGACTTAGAAAAAGTAACAAACTCAGTGGGGCAAGGGTACAAGGTAAAGCCAGTTTATTCTGCAGAAAAGTAATCTCAGTGATTTGTTTAACTAATGCTCTAAATTTGAGTTCACCCCTTTGCTTAATTTCTTATTTTGTCCAGATCTTGCAAGGTAGATATGGTTAATTTTGTATTCAAAAAATGTGGAAAAAGAAACAAAACCCAAACATCCTACTATTGTTATCAACTGACAGATCAGATTATTTCAGAATTGGTTATGTTCCAGCAGGTTTTGGCAGAAGGAAGATTGGCTCAAAGGCTGAAATGTAATAGTAAGAGGGAAAAGATGAAGTGCGTTCTGGGAAAGGCTTGAGAATATGTTTCGGTATCAGTAAGTGCTTTTGCCATTCCAAACACACATGAGGTTTTTTGTTTGGTGTTTTTTTTCCCACATGTCAAATGTCTGTCCTAATCTTTATGAAATACTTATTTACTGAAAAGTATAAATTCAGCAACATTATCTCATCTCAAAACCCAAATGAAAAAGTTAATGACCAGCAACAAATACAAGTGAAAACCAAGCCTGACACTGTTACCCAGAAATGAAAGCCATTCTCCTCCTCTGTTCCCAAAGTTCTAAATAGATCACGAACGAAAGATGGATAATATGATGTACCCAAAGGCTCAGCACACTTTGAGTATCTGAGCAAAGATTTGAGAAGTTGCACAGAAGCTTCTCCAATACCTTGTGTCCTAAGCAAAGAGCTTTCAGGGACATTCTCAGAGTTAGGGACATGCAGTCCACTGATGGGCACATTAGGTTCTCCACCAAGGCCAGTGGAAACTTCTATCTAACAGCTAAAATAAATGTTGCAGTTCCTTTATTTAACCTTTTGATAGAAAAAAGCAGGAAGGAAGAAGTATCTGGATGGTGTGGTTACCTACAGCATAACTGCTGACAGATGTTGAGGATTCCATTGCACATGTGTATATCCTTGTTTATGCCAGGCAGATAAACCACTCATTTCATATGGTGTGTAAGCTACATTTTTTTTTTTTTTGGCTTCAAGTAACTTCACCCTGTGAAGCTAATCCTGCAAATAAAATCCTCTATTTGGGGAGGAAAAAAAGGCAGGTCAGAACCCTCTCTTTTGGAGGAAAACAGAGGCCAGGACAGTTGGGCTGTTTCCATTTACATGTACAGAAGGTCTAAAAATTATCTGTGGAGGAATGGTCCCATCTTACACTTCCTGCCAGGCTGTGGCCAGGTTTTTCATGCTCTTTCTGGCCAGCAAGCTGCAGAAAATCAAAGACTTTTTCCACTTATGTAATTAGGAAAAAAAAAATGGAGGCAAATAAAGGGAAGAAAAAAATTATCAAAAGCCTATCAAAAAGTCTTAGAAAGTTCCTACTCTTCAAGTTGCTGGATGTGACATGAATACAGCCAGGAAGTAACACTTGGTTCTTGCTCTGCCCTCCCAGTTTTCTCTGTACTTCCACTCACCTTTATTGCTGGAGGACGATACAGGGCTGAATGTAGCAATGGTGCAACTATTCTTATGATTTCAGATTTCATGTAATCAGCTCTTGTGAATATGCAATCACACACACTGAAACCTAGGAAGTTCATAGCTTTTAGAACTCCACGGAAGGTATTTGAAAAGCATGCTTATAGTCTGGAAAATCCTACCCAACTTACATGTATTGGAAATAAATCATTACTCATCCTCCCCAAGAGAGCACTCCCATTTCTGTGCTATTTTATAGTGGGAAGGAAAAGTAATTTAGCTCAAATGAGGGCTTGTGTGATTTGACCATTTAAGTGGCTTAGCTTTTCCTGTCTGCAAAGTGGGTATACGAGTGTGATTTGGATTTAAAAGGGTATGGAATGTTTAGAATCAAATATTGTTTATTAGTTTCCTATGAGAAAAGTAATGTGACTTAATCTGCAACGAGTGTCCTGATTAAAAGAAAGAAATGTAAAACTTTTATTTAGTGAGACTTCACTTGGTCATTCTGGAATGTAGAATAGCTACTTCATCATTTAAAGAGTATAGTCTCAGTTATCATACACTGAAGTACTCGTGTTCCAGAGTTGTAATTTAAAAATAATGAATGGAGAAAAAAAAAAAAAAAAAAAAAAAAAGAATTATGCTATGTCCTCTGAAAGTGAACAATTTAATGGCAATAGGGAGGAGATGCATATTGCAAAGGACTTTTCACTTATAATTTTTTTTCACAAATGGAACATGTGAAATTATATTATGGTACTTAGTATGTGAGGTTACGTTATTAGAAAAAGGACACAAAAAGACAAACTTCTAGCATTTGGCACTGTAGGAGCAGGACTAATATGAACTGACTCAGGAAGGCTCCAGTCCAGTAGTTACCCACATTCCTCAGTACACATATTGATTTCTATTCCTCTGGATCTATTTATAAATGTTAGGCTGAACAAGATCCTAGCATCTTATACTGCTGGGTCTAAATTTGTCTTCTGCAGCATTCTGGTTTTCTAATTTAGGTTTGGTTATTACCCAAGGAGTGTAATGATGGGTCTTTAAGGAATTCTGAACAACCTGAAAAAAAGAGTTAAGAGCACAGTTCCCTTTTGGTTCTCTGGATGGTGAAAAAGTGAAAAAGTGTCCTGGACACAGTCACTCTGCATCCAACAACAGTGAGGGCCAAACCCAGCCCCACATTGTGCGTGTGCTTTACAAATGAAGGATAAAATCACAGATCATTGTCATCTGATGATCAGACAACATAATTTCAATATTACCCACAGATCTTTGGGCATTTGACTCCAGTCTGTGCCCCTGTCCCCACAAGGTGTAGCATTTAAAAGAAGAAATCAGATATTGGAGAGCTGTAGGTTTATCTGGATGAATGTATTGAAGAGCCTAAGGCCCTTTGATTTCCCAGTGCCTTTTGCAGGCCTAGACCATAATGTTGAGTATCATCAGCTTATTGAAATTGGGTTAGAATGTACCTCTTCTGGTTTATTACCTTTAAATGTAGTGAAGAAAAGACAGAAGTCCCCACAGGACTCGCCATGGAAACACTGATCCTGAGGGGGAGGAAAGCCACTCAAGATCTGTGCTGTCCACTCAACACAAGTACAGTAACATTTGGGTGTATTGTATGAAAAAAATGTTTATAGGTGTAAGAATTATAGGCACGAGTACCTGATCATCAGCCACTGACAGGGTGAACGTAGCCATTAGCTAATTAGCAACACAATTTGCATAGCCTGCAGCTCTTAAACATTTTTATGAATAAATTGATGGTCATCCAAATACTTGCAAATTAATTAATGAAAGGAGATTATAGGATTCTACAGATAACCAAGTGAAACTAACCATTTTTATTAATTAAAACATTTTATCTTCATGATTACTCACCTCATTCTACTAGGGAGACTATTTTTGTCTAGTTCAGTAGAAAAATCATGACCTGCTATCATAATTTTTTTCCTGCTCTTTATTTTCTTTTATCTCTAGACTGTGCTGGTCTATCCAATGTATAAAAAAAAAATTAATGCACTAGCTTGTCAGTGATTAGGTTCTTAGACAGGACTTGTGAAAATTCAGAACATTTAAAATTCTCCAGCTGGCTGCTACTGTCTATTTTGACTGCTACAAAATTCACTCATACCCACAGCATATTTCTCTTGTCCTTTGGTAATAATTAGGCTAGGGGAAAAAAAAAAAAAAAAAAAAAAAAAGCAACACAAACCTGTTTCCCTGGCACTATTAGAACAAGAACTATGAGCCTCTAAGAAGTATTAAATACTTTGTGCTATGTTTAGAGCTGATTGTATTATTTGGTGGTTGTAGCCTTGAAGCATTTTGATTTCATCTTAGAAAACGGGGCTGATCTGGATAAATTCCAGCTGAAGCTACAGGAATTGAAGAATTAAGCTACAGAACGTAATGAAATGATTCAGTCCCATGCAATCTGATGAGCATCTCTGTGTGTAATGGGGTCTGTGTGCAGTTGCATCTGAAGCTGGTTGTATACCATTGATTACAAAAGTACCTTTTACACATAGTGTAAGATAATTACTTTGTATGAAAAGCAGACTATTTTAAAGCATTTATTTTAATAAATACATTTAGCACTAGTTTTCTGTATGTGGGTATATTGTTAGTGGGTAGTATTCAAGGCTAAAGCCCTTACCTTTGTGCTGATGCTGAAAACTATCAATTATAAAACACCTAACAATGTTCTACCAATGAGTGCTCTCTGTTAGCAGCACGTTCCTATTCCTCTCTTTAAAGACAGATATTGCTGTGTGCAGGAGCACTGAGACTGGGGTACCATTGTTAGGGCTGATTAAGGGGAGGAGGAACTGTTCAAATTTTAGGGTTCTTTTCTTATCAGACATCTATTGAACTGAATAGCATTTTGTTTTATATCACACTTTTTATGGCCTGGGTATCTCAGAGCTCTTTACAAAACAGTCTGTTTCAATCATAAATATTACTAGTATAGTGAATTGTATAGGCATGTATTATGTGATCTGCAATAGCTCATGTACTCTTTGGCATCTGAACAATGCATTTAGGTAGTAGTGTGATGGCAATATGTAAGACAGTTTTATTTGTGAGTGATAAAAATAAATGCTTAAAAATCTTAACACTGAAACTAAAAGTAGGAGGAAAATATTTATCATCCATTCTGTAATTTGGCAAAATCTGCTTAGCATCCACTGATGAGCTGTGGTAGGCAAGAAAAAACAACATGGTAGGTCTTGGGATGGAGCTCTTGAAAGAAATAATCTCAACCTACAAACATCTCACAAGTGACTTAGTAACACAGTAGAAATGGTCCTTGTCACTTAATCGTCTTTGTTAGAGTGGTGGACCTCAAACTATATGCACTAGGACCACAATCTTGCTGATTTTGACTGTGCATGAGGAGAAAATAGGAGGGGAAGTATAATAAATGCAAAGATGCAGTAATAAACAGAGAAAGGGAAAATAAAAAAGCAAGATAGTAAGTTCTCCATGAAACTTCTTCAAAAATTGCTGGATCAGTCTCAAACTGTAGTGGTGAAGAGCTGTCCTGTATGTCCTCAGTAAAATTAATTCATTGCTAGCAGAGGCTATGGAAAAGATTTCCATCTGCAGGTCAGGCACCAGAGTTCATAGTCCAGCAGAGTGGAAACAAGGGGTGACAGCAGAATTAGTAAAAGCCTATATTGACCCCAACTGTGTAGACTGTCCTGAATATGGTCTGTCTTACATGTACAGGTACAACAGGCTTACAGCTACATGGATTCCTTTCTCTGACTGTGCACCCCAGATGCTTTTTTTTTTTTTTTTTTTTTTTTTTGGCTATCTGTGCCCTAGCTATCTTTTCCTGTAGTCAAGGTCTCTCTCTCTTCTTTCTCAACCTCTATCTGCTCTCATCTCCTTTTCAACTCTTCTCTGGCCCCCCCTCCTTCAACCTGGACAACACTGCACCTCTTTTCAAAGCCCGTATTTTTAGAAGAAAATAAAATACATGAAATCTGAATGACTTCAAAACCATATTCTGGTCCTTTCTCTTGCTTCTCAGTCCACTATTGTTGTTCAGACAGTGTATAGAGCACTATATCAATAGTAATTGGGTATTATCTTCTGGACTGTAGTTCAGGCACTAAAAATAGAATATTAGTGACCACTTTGTTCCATATGCCTCCTTTATAAAACAAGCTAACAGCAATATTTCAGGTTTTCCATGTTGGAACATTAACTTCTAGCAAAGGTGTTATTCTTTTTGTGGTGAAAGCAAAATAAGTATGAGCTGGATATGATCTTTTCTTCCATGTAATGTTGTAAAATTCATTGCCACGTGATTATTTTCTGCCATCAGGCTCATACTTGCAAGTTCAGACTGACATGGTCTCTTCTGCTGTTGTTTGACAGAATTGCTTTGTTGTTCTACTGTTCTTTATCCTGTGCTCTAAAAGGCTGTGTAGGGCACTGACAAAATCTCCCTCATTAAGACAACCACCAAGTGAGCCACTGTTACCAGAAGTGGCTGATGACTTTGGTTTTGGGCTAGTGACATCTCATAGGAGTCTGATTATCACAAACGATAAGCAACTGCCTTCTGCAAATCATATTCATATAATGTGTATTGCCTGGGACTCCAAAACTGAAGAACTCAAAATACCTGGTCAGTTTCTGAAATCTTCTCTGTGCTGTCCACAGCCAGGTAGGTGACCTTCAGGACAGGGCAGTGATTTCTATTTCTTGATCTGAAAAAGGACCAAACATGGTCCTGAAAAGCTGGCTTGGAAACCTGTTTGTTTGGAGCTTCTCTTCTCATGTACCCCTTCAGTTCAGCTGTCAGGGGACCCCAGGAACATGTTTTAATTTCTGAAAGTCCTGAAGGTTGTTACCCCACTCGTTATCAGCCGCTGAGGTTACACGTCTGCATCACTGCAAGGTGATCCCTTTTTCTTACTGCAGATGTTGAGAAGAAGGATGACCAACTGACAGTAAAATTGCTTGGTACTGGTGAGCCCTTGGCTTTGTTACTGTGGTAAAACACACATCATTTGACAGCTGTTTGTGCATGGGAAAAACCATAGATGATTAATGGTTTCCTATCTTTTCTTGCTACTGATCTTCTTTGCTTATGACAGATGAGACTCAGATGTCTCTTTTTTTAAGAGACAGAGAGAGAAAGAGAATATTGAAACTTGTTCTCACCTAAGTCTTTTATGTTATCCAAAGGACCTTATTTGTAGTAGAGATTTTTTCTGAATACCAGCTCTCCTAAAATGATTAGATCTGTCATTCAGCTTTAAAAGGGACTGTATGTTCTTCCCCTTTACGGTTTGGTTTGGGGGTTTTTTGTTGTCTTTCTTTTTTCTTTTTCTTTTTTTTTCAAAAGGGTATAATGCTAATTTTACTTATTCAGAAATTAAAATAGCAAACAGTTTATATGAGGTGTTGATAATTACCTATATTACTGTAATGCTGTGACAGATGTTGGCAAAAAGAGGCACAAAATGCCTACAGCTGTGCACTCCATGACATCCAGTTTATACTCAGACAGAAGGCTAACAGATGTTCTGAACTGTCACTTTGCCTAAATGTTTTTAAAGTCTAAGGACCTGCTTTATCATTCACTAGGGTCTTGTTTGGTTTCACAGAGGTCCTCAGAATTCCCATCTGTGACAATGTTGAAGACTTATAAATCAGCCCCTAGTCCTTATTAGCCCTCTGCAAATAGATACTGTGCATCTGTATACTCCCGAGACTTCCAATTTTTGTGACCTACTTATTAATTTCGACAACTTGTAAATAACTTAACTCCTATTTCAAGCAGAAAGATAATTGGGTGACATGAATACAGCAAGGCAACAATGGAAAGGTTGCTGATGTACATTTGGCTGGCCTCAGAATACCTATGTTAAAATATTCTTCATTCTCTGACTCAATGTTACGGTCATTTCCAAGGTGGATGTAAAATGCTAACAGCTTCAAACTACTTGTTCTCCCAAGTGGAAATATAAATACTGGTGGTTCTAAAATACAGCACTTAAACAAGCATGTCCTTTGTCAGAGATACCACTATTTGTGGAGAACATTCATATTCCAAAATAGTTAAATCATTTAAGGGATACTTTAAAATACAATTCTGGTCTCTTATATGAAGTCATGCTCTTTCATTTAAACATTGAGACATTATAAGTGACATGTATGGTATGTAGCATATACGTATAGAAAAACTGAGACCCAAAAGTCTTCAACCTTTAAGCTCCACCCAGTTTTTCCAGCATACCTTTAGATAAGCAAAACATGGATCTAGTGTAAAGCAACTTAATACTTTATCGATAGTTGACATTTCTTTTTAAAAGCTGGATTCCTGTTGTACAGTACTTTAATAGTTTAAACACTGTGCTATCCTAATCAGTGTTTGTCCTCTTCTGTTCCCCAATCCTGTATAGAAGCAGAACTCAAAATTGTACATCTTTCTGGGTTTGTTTCTAAATTACTCCCCACACTTAATTATGAGGATGAGAGGGATGCCTTATTCCTCTTTGTTATAGGCTAAGCTCTCAGTAATCCCAAACAAAAGAGCCAGTTCTGGAAGATATAGGATTTGCTAGCAGGATTATGGTCTCATAGATAATGATGTGCAGTCAGCAGAAGCGAAGCTTTATTTTAATTCAAATAAGCTAGTAAACAAACCACTGACAAGTCTGCTGGTGAGAGTAACTGGCTTCTGTTGCCACATTGGCAGCTAAATTATAGAAAATCTATTATACCCTGTTCACCATATGTTTAATTTAATACAGATACAAATTAAACTATCCACAGTGCCTATTAAAATAACAATACATATTTTTTAAATATATGAATGTTTTAAGATACATTCTTCTGACCTTAAGAAGGGCAATGCTGATTTGGGAGACTGCAGCAAAACACATGCTATAGTCAACAGATTCTCTTCAACAACAACAACAACAGTGATTTGAAAAAAACAGAATATTAATAGTACAGTTTTGTAACAGATAATGAGGTTAATTGGGGTGTTTTACCTTCTAAGCGTCTGCTCTTACACATTTCCCTCCCCCTAGGTTCCTGGGCCTGGATTTGATAGAAGTGGTTAATATCTAATCCCTTGTATACTTTCTAATTCAGTGCCAGCTACAGTATGAGGTTTTTGCCCTTTTTCTGCTGCAAATAACTATCCCTCATTTCTGCATATTCTCATTTATTATTTTTCTTTCAAATAACCTGTATTTCTTGACCTGTCAGGAACCTTGGAATCGCTACTCTGTAATACTGCTGGAGGGCTTTAAATTATGCAAAGGGATCCCTGCTTTGGGCCTATGTTGTTTAGGGGCAGAAGTGTTGAGTGCAATGTTTTCTGGCCCACTGTGGACCCTGATTGCCATATTGAATTCTTACCTTGGGAAAAAAGAAAAAGAGAATAATAAGGAGCAAATATTGTGAGGGTCTATCTAAATCTGGGTGTTTCCAAGTTAACTGAACTTGTATCTTACAGTCACTAGGTCTCTGCAGGTTATGGACATCAGCAAGTGCTACTGTGATGAGGTGGTGATGGTAGACTACTTGAAACTCTGCAGAAACCACAGACAAAAAAATAAATCTCTGCAAATTCTCCCTATATCTTTAAGTGAATGCTGATGAAGAAAATGCAAGGCACAGTGAAGAGCTCTCTGGACTTCATGTGGAGCCTCCTGCCCAGATTGGAGCTTTCCTTTCCAATTCCAGCCCGTTAATAGCAACAATAAGCATGTAATGAAAAAATGAAGTTCTGAGAAATGACCTGCTTATAAGCTGTGGATTATCACCTTACTTCATGGTCATATATTCAGAACTTAGCATTCAAAATTATGTTCCTTGCATTATTTAAGATGTAAGAACACATGCAAAGTCCGTGTGCCTGTGTTGAAACTTGTATGAAGGGAGTCTCTTCATCTTTAGTATCTAAAAAAAACTAGTTCCAAAGAAAGTTGCCATCTAAAGAATATAATGTATGAAGGTGTCAAGTGCCGGAGATATTTGGAAAAAAAACATACATAATATTACTGATCCTATACTTTCTGCTCTTCTTCCCAGGAGAAATTTATCATATACCATGCAGTCATCTTTTAGTAAAGGCATGTTTGGCACTGCAGCTGCCCACAGCAAAAATATTGTGGTAAACATTGAGGTAATAAATGAACAGGTCTCAGGTATCTCATAGTAATCATGGAAAAAAAAAATCCTAAGCAAAACAGCTGAAAAACCTCTAATTTGAGGAGATGCACCTCATGTTCTTACATACATTTCCATACAATACCAGACCTGCCTGCTCTGCAAACCTTGCAGTTCCTCAAGTGCCTCTCTTGTAAACTACATGTTCTTCGCTTTTAATAGGTGGGGGTTTTTTTACCATCACATCCCACAGAGGTGGGGGAACAACAACAAAACCCCTGCTATTGGTGTTCTTTTAAGGCTATAAGGTAGTGGGAAGCTTGTCTAACTTTTCCAAGGACTGTATTTTCCTCCATGCGCAGTGGTGCACAGACAGGATTCTCAGGCTTAGCTTTTTTGTCAAAAAAGCCTGAACAGCGTTAAAATGGAAGGAGAAGATGAGAACCTGTGGAAATAGTCATTTTAGGGAGCCCTTGTCTCCCTAGAAAAATAAGAGCCCCGGAGGAGAGGCTGGGTAACAATGCGTTCCTCGGCGGGCCCGGCTCCTGCCGTCCACTCACGGGAAGGGATGCGGCAGCTTCTCCTCGCTGCCCGGAGCCAGAGGCCGCGGTGGCGGCCGCCGAGGACTGGGGGAACCGTTCTCCCCATACCGGCAGGACACCGAGGCGGTGCCAGCCCGCCCGGCCTCCTCTGGTCTCTGCGGAGGGGACGCCCCGCAGCCGCCCTGCCCACCCTCGCCAGGCTCTGGTCCCGTTTGGCCGTCGGCAGCCCCGGGCAAGGCGGTGACTCGGGGCAGCTCTCTTGTATTAAACTTTACCCTCTTGTAAGTGAGCCAGAATGAGAAAAAAGGGCACGTCCTGTTCCGTGTTAACCTTAATTCCTCCAGGAAAGATTAATTTCGGAGCGGCGGCAGAGCCCCGCGGGGGAGTAGAGCGGGTCTGTGTGAGGCTGGAGCCAGGCAGAGGTTGTGGCTGAATAGGGGTCGGATACAGTGAAGATACAGCAAGTGCAGAGATACTGGCTGGGGGAAAGAAATGTCAGCAGCAGCCTCGCTCTTCCTCTCTCCTTCGGAGCAGGGCCAGTGGTTTGCCCGGGGTAGAAACACCAGAATTCAAATAGTATTTATTTTCTTGACATAGTTGTAGGTCAGACACCTGCACTCAACCCTCTACGGGAGATCGTGCCTGGCAATCCCCTTAGTGGTCTTTCCTGTTTGGATATACAAGATAGAGGTATAGATATAGTTACCAAATTTGGAGTAATCCCTTATTTTATCTATGTACGTGGGTACAAGTGGGTTTGTGTTTGTTTTTTGGGTTTTTTGTCATAGTTGGTTTTTTTCTAATCTAAAATGAACCGTGAAAGTCAAAATCTATTACGTTCATTTTCCCTCCCCGTGGGATCGGTCTCGGCACAGATTTAAGAGTACTGATGCCCGTGTGGGAGCCCAGCCCTCCGCAGAGCAGGGAGAAAAAGGGATATTGAAATGCGAGTTTCTTTTGAAGCCCTTCCGACCTGTGGTTCACTTTTTTTTTTTTTTTTTTTTTTTTCCCCAGAAAGTCTTAGAATTTTCTTCAGATCGTTAGGAAGTTGTGGACACTCGGTCCACGCACTGATGCTTTCGTTTCCGGTTATCGGCAAAATGAGCTTTAAGCCAATTTCGTGCTTCAGGCTAAAGAGAGGGGTTCTTATTTCCCTCCTAGATGCGTGGCATTCCCGGAATCTCTTTGTCAGCTAGCGATAGTGTGCTGCTGTAATTTGCCTGGAAACTCTTCCCAAGATTTGTATACAGCGGTTAATAACGACATAAAAATTCTGAGCTGGGATGTTTTGTCTAGATAGGAAAAAAAAAAAATCATAATTCCCTGCTAAGTCGGTGTTAAACTGTTCACAGTCTGGTTCCTATTTAACGCAAAAGACCACTGTATGTGACAAAACGCGCGTTTCCTACTAATCCCTTTCCTTCACTGCTGTGAGAAATGAAACACCTCTTCAGGAGAAGTGGGACTTTCTTCCCCAGTGTTACCACTTTAGGAAAGTTCTTGAAAGGTTTCCTGAACTTTAGCACATTCGGCTCTTCTTTGCCACCCCTCCCACACCCATTGCAAAATCAGAAGGTTGCTTGAACTATATGCGTGGAGGTGAGCTATACTACCCTTACTGCAAGCCTTATCTTGGCATGTAAGCCTGGAAAGAAAAGCTCCCCCGTCCCCTGGCAGCGCGGCCTCCCTATGCGGAGCAGTGAGGGGCCAGGCGGGGCGGGCCGGACCGGGCGATGCTGGCGGGGACGCAGCCGCTGCTCCGCAGCCGCCCCGGAGAGGCTCCCTGAACCCTCTCGGCTCCGGCGGAGAGAGCTGGCGCGAAGATGTTTATCCTGAGATGGAAAATGGGTTGTTGAAAAACAAGCCATGTGCAAATAGTTTAATTTTCCGTTTTGATGCTTATCTTTGTCTCCCGAATTTCATCGGAGAGGCTTTAATTGGCGTGTGGGTAATAGTTTCTAAATAATCGCCTATTAGATGACTTCAGACGAGTTGCGAACCAATAACGTCTTAGTCCCAAAAGTGAAAGTAGAATTCGAAGGCGCAGGTCAGTTTTTGTCAAAGGGCTCATTTGAGCATCTTTTAGTTTGCTGAAAAAGCTAATTAAGGAATGTTTGAAGGTTAAAGTCATTATTCCGTGATGTTGTCGTGCTACAAGTGAGCCGAGTTTTGTGAAAACACAAAGGGCAGAAGTCACAGAGGTGGATTACTGTCAGTCCAGGCTACAGAGGCACACAGAACTGTGGCATTAATTCCTATAGAAAGGTAGACAAACACAGTCACTGACTAACAACTTTCCCGCAGAGCCCTATTGTCTAAGCACTTTCTTTTGCTTCGGGGCTCTCTCGGAGTTGCTAGAATCGTAACTAGATCCAAAACTAGGTGACGGGGAGATTGTCGGGCGCAAAACTCGTGACCTGTGAAACAATTTCCAAAATAAAATTAGCTGTGGGTTTTGGCGCTTCCTTCTAATATTTGTTGCCTCCTTCAGCCGTGCTAATTTATTCATTACTTAGCAGAAAGTTAGCAGCGCACATGAACTCTGATAGAGCTCGGAGCACCCTCGGTGCTCGCTGACTCCCCGTTGCTGCCTCTCGCTACGCTCCGCAGGGTGCGGGTCCGGAGCCTCATTTGTGGGGACGACTCGAGAGGCGCTGAGAAACTTTGCTGGCTGCGACCTCGCTCCTCGGCCACACTGCGCGGGAACTGCGCGCTCCGGAGGGTGCTGAAGCGCACGGACACGCGGCGTGTGCCCCCGCCGGGAAGTCCCGTGGGCTAATCCCGGTGGCCGTTGGCACCGGTTTGCGCCTTTGTGTGTGCGTGGACAGCAGATTGCAAAACAACCCACACAAAGATACGCGCGGAGACTGCAGAGCCGGGGCTCCTCAGCTTCGCCTCCCCATCGCCCGCTGCCTTCTCCTCTCAGCGGCTTTGCCCCGCTCGCTCTCAAAGTCTAGATTTTTAGGTCTGGCTCCGACTGCAGATCTCCCCAAAATCAAAGAAACAGATGTTTGGGCTGATTAGGGATGGGGCGAGGGGGGAGGGGAGGAGGGATCCCTGCAGCTGCAACTCAAAGAAATATATTGATAAAATATTTCAGTGGTAATAAACACGCAGAGAACAGCTCGACCTCGCGAGGTCTTTATTTTAATTTTTTCCTCTATATACAAAAAATCTGTATCAAACCTCTATTCTATGGCTTCAATAAACAGAACCCATTACCTCACGGCAGCTTTTGTTGGCCTGTATACAAGCGAGAACAAAATGGTTATTCAGGAGAACGCTTTCGATTTTTATTGTGTGTAGTATGCACAAAGAGCAGTGTTATTGTATTAAAAAGAACCATCTGTAGCAGAAACAATGGCATCAAATTATCTTTGAATACCCACTGCAAAAATATAAAGCTTTTTTATTATTCTTCTGCTGTACGGTGGGGGACAGAGAAGTGACTTTTTTGTTGTTGTGGGTGCATTCTTATAACACACACACACAAAATCAGCCATTTGGAATTTTTAAGCCATAAACGATTTTTTCCCCTCTTGTTCCAGGGACTGCAGTTAAAAGCTAGGGCTAGGACTTGGAGGATGTGTAGGCAAACGGAAAGAGAGCCGGGGGAAGAAAAACCGAAATGGATTCATTCTCTGTCCTGGATGGAGGAGGAGAGGAGAAGAGAAGGGGACGTGCGAGCTTCCTTCAACTGCCTCTGTCCGGTGAAAAGTGCTCAGACCCCCGGGGCTGAGCCGGGCTCAGGAGTCCGCCGCGGACTTTCGCTTCAAGCTGCCAATCAAACCGCTAACTAGCCACCACCCTGCTCTGGCACCGACATGTAAGTAGCTGCAGCACAACTTTGACATTCACAGGGCTGGGTTTATTTTTTTTTTTCTCTCCTCCCCCGTGACCTTTAAAATGATCTAGAAATACAGCTCCCACCTACGACCCGCCGCTCTGAGCTCCGCAGCGTTAACCCCGGGCACCCATGCGCGGCTTTGGGCTCGGCTGACATTGCGCGGTAGCTGATCACGGCCGTACCATGGGGCAGCCGCGCTCCCCTGCCACGGGTTGCCTGCCTGCCCCGCGTCCCCGGCGCCGCTCCCCGGGGGAGAACCGCTGCCCTGGAGCGGAGCCGGGACACTCCCCCGCCGCACCGGAGTGTTTCAGGGGGCGCCACTGTTTTACGCTTCCCCGGTGGGGAGAGTCGCGGAGCGGAAGACAAGTCCCAGCTGCGCAGCGTGCATCCCACTCTGCGGCAGGCACTCAGGCATCCCGCCACTTCCAGACGTTCCTTTGCCGGGGGTGTCTCCGGCCGGGGCGCTCGGCGGGGGCGGGGGGCTGTGCGCGGTGCGGCCCGGGCGGGGGTTACCTGTGCGCGCAGGGACGCGCAGCGCTGGCGCGGTGCCCGCGGGCGCGCTCTCTGGCGCCCCCTGTGGGCGGCGCCTGCTCTCAGCCTCCTGCGCTCCCTGTGCTGCGGGGCTCCAGCCCGCCCCCGGGGCGGGGGGAATCATACCCGGCTGGGTGCCCCGGGTGCTGAAAGCGGGGTCACACCGGAGAGGAGATGCAGAGCACCCCTGAGCTGGGCTCTGGCTGGGCGGTGGAGGCGTGCACGGGGGGAAATTGAGTATAAATCGATACATTCAATTGCGTCGGTGTAACGCTGCCTTCTGGTGCACCGCAATTTATGTTGGGCAAAGATCGATTTGACATTTTGGCTCATTATAATACCATTTGAACGGAAGGTCTTTTTAGTTACAGTTAGTAAAGTTGAGGTTGGATTTTCTATCTCTTCTCCCTCCCCTTTTTTTTCTTTTTTTTTTTTTTTTTTTTTTTTTGAGGGGGGTAAGAATTTAGTAGATAAAGGTTAATCTTAGGCTGAATGATAGAGCTGTGATTGACAAGAGAAAAGGTGTTGAGGGCAGGTCGAGCTGTCTTATTTACAGCCCACTGCTTGCTATAGAGCCTTTGTTAGGACTGGAAAGCTAATTTAGTGCTGATCAAAAGCACCACAGAGTTAAAGGACTGGTAATGACTGCTAATTTCATTTCAGCCTCATACATCCCCAACTGCTGTAATTAAAGACGTGCTATTTAAATACAGGTGAAGAGTTTTTGTAGTAGGGGGAAAGTGGGTAGCCGGTTACATTTTTATTTATGCTTAATACGGTAAAAGACCAACATTTGATTTATGATTTTAGTTATTTGCTTTTGTGCGGTATTCTGGCTCTCCAGAGCAGGGCTGTGCGGCAGGGGCCGGCTGTGCAGGGGCAGGGTGAGGACAGCGCGCTGCGAGCGAGGGATGCGAGCCCCCAGCTAGCGTGGGTTTATTTTATTTTTAATTATTCGCATCAAACGGCAGTCGGGAAACATCGGGAGAGCTAGGAAGAAGGGCGACGGAGGGGCACGTATGTGTCAGTTTTAAGTGCCGCTGCGGAAGCCTGGGTCCTCATATTATTATTATTTTTAATTAAATTATTTTAGCACTCCGCGGCTGGTTCGCTGGCTCTGAAACGATGTAATTTCACCGCCGATATAACAGTTTCTTTCTGGGAAACATCAAAGGATAAAAGCTCTACATTTTCGTAGTTGGTTAAAATTGATACAAAAAAAAAAAAAAAAAAAAAAAAAAAAAAAAAAAAAAAAAAGAATTTAGCCTTTAATCTCTCTTTATCCGCCGAGACTAAAGATCCGTACTCGACCCCGCTAAGCTCCGGGCGCTCCCCCTCTTCCGGGGCCGCGCGGTGCGCGGCTGGCGGCGCCCCCTGTCGGCCGCGAGGGGTCTGCCCGCAAGCAGCGGGAAGCGGCGGCGGCGGCTGAGAGGGAAGGGGAGAAAGCGGCGCCGGGAAGTGGCTTGGAGTCACGGGCGGGGCGGGGGTGGTTTAAAGGAAGCGCAGGGAAGTAGAGCCAGGCAAGGTGAGCAGATAGCCCAGCCCTGAAATCACGGAAGGGGAAACCGCCTCCAGCTGGAGCTGTTTGCTCTGTGGATAGACCAACATAAAAAGAAGGGAAAAAAAAAAAAAAAAAAGAAAGAAAAAAGAAAATGCAACTGATTGTTTCTAAGAAAAGCTTTGCGAAAGCTCGGGTCCTATAGAAATGTTGAGATATGTTCCTCTCCCACGCCTGGGAAGAGCAGGGGTGAGGTAGCCGGACTGCGCTGCCAGCTCGGGCTCTGCCCGCTGGGCAGCTGAGCGTCCTCAAAAAAACAACTTAAAAAAAAAAAAAAGGATTATTTTTTCCTCATTACCAGTTTCGATGTTCTAGTGTTGTCAGAAGACGCCAGCCTTATAGAGGCTTGTGCTTGTATTTTCTTCCCAAGGTGTCTTAAATAGCATTGACAGGTGTTGCTTATGAGCAGCGTTGAACGTTTCCTTTCCATTAAGGAAAGATTTTCTAAAATGGCATATGCTTAAACCCGAAGCAATAAAGTCCCCCACACCAAAAAAAAAAAAAAAAAAAAAAAAAAAAAACCACACAGAAAAAAACAAAACACCCCCAAACCCAAAAATCAACCTTTAGCATAATAAATACCCCCTCCCCCAGTTCCTGGAAAAGCGCTATCTTAAGTGATTGCCTGGGGTGGTTTTTTTCTTCCTCACTGTGGAGATGACAGATTTAAAAGAAACCTGGGTGATATAAAACGATTAGACAAAATATGTGGAGTGCCGCATTGTCACCAACTTTTTACATTAATTAGCTACTTATTTTACAAGCATCTGCGTACCTCTGTAGTGAATTTAACTGCGGTGTTTGCGAGTAGCGGTAATACCCAGCACCGTTTATGCGACTTGCGTGCGAAGAGAAACACTAATGGAAACCAAATTATTTCTGCTAAATTTGGGTTGTTTTGTATCTCCCCTTGGCAGCCTGGATAAAAGTAATGATGCCGCAGTTTTTCTATTAAATTAATCCTACGGATTTTGGTCTTAGAGTAAACTTTTTACTCTATAAATTATATACGAATAGATTTTTATAAGGTATTTTTGTTTGTCGCACTAAGTATGCTTTCTCCATTCCCTCAGTTTGATCCGCGCTTGAGACTCCTAACAAGGCAATTCTGTAGTAAGAGCGCCCAAAATAAAGACTTAGCATTTTCTATAAATAATAGCAAGAGCCCTGCACAGATTTCCTGCACAACGGAATTCCCAGATTTCCTTTACTGTTTCTTTAGTTAGCACGCGTTGGGTATATATAACTCTGAAATTAAACAGAAATATACATCTGTATAGCTCTGTCAAGCAAGCTATAAACAGAGATATTATATGTCAATTACCACAGGAAACTGAAAAAATACAGAGCGGTTGGTGCACACGGTTCAGCATCGAGGTGCTTTACGAAAAAAATCCAGTGACTCCTGCTGAAAGGTGAATGATTAACAGGAGAGGGGCTGTTAGCGCTCCTCTTAGAAACAGCAGTTGTGAGGGGGGCTGTAAAGGGGTCGTAAACTCCCCCCTCCTAAAAGCAGAAGTTGGCACATAAAATCAAGGGTTCCGAACGATTGCGTTAACCAAAATGTGGTGTTCCCGGGCTCAGTCCCTAAGTCGGGTGCCGATTTTGTTCTGCGGTCGTTACTCAACAGAGTTATTCATCGGGGATCGGGTCCCGAGCTTGTCAGACAGCTGGCAGAAAAGGAGGGGGGTTAACGCTGTGGTCGTTCTCGTTCATCTCCATTTGGAAGAAAAGTGCATTTTTAGTTTATTTATGTCTTTTGGAAGGAGGGGAGTTTATGGGGACACCGGCACTTCCTACATCTCTCTCTCGAGCGGTTGAAGGGGAGACTTGAAGAAACAAGCCAAAAGAGACACCTCAAATTCCCGTTTCCCACTTTAGCTTTCCTGTGTTCTCCCTCAGCCTCTCCCTGGCACCTGCTGCCCTGAGATGCTGCCTGCACGCAGCACTGCCGTGCCCTGCCCTGCCCGCCGCTGGAGCCAGCCCTGGCTGGTGGGCACCCGCAGACCTTTCTCCCTGCTTCACCCGGCCCCCTGGGACAGGCGGGGTGTTTGGAGAAGCCCGTGATTTCCACAGAAAAAGGGCTGCGACACCCCCCAACACACACACCCACCCCTAGCCCAGAGGTGCTCCAGATCTTCGTGTCTAAAACGCTTCTCCTGTCCCCTCTGGTTGCACACACATCCATGGCCTAAACCTGGGTGATGGATGCCAAAGGGGCAGCCAGGCTCCCCTTTGCTGCCTTGGGGGAGCTGTCAGAGGCTCCCTGGTCTCTTTTCCACTGCACTCCGGTTTCCTCCGGCAGAGGCTCTTTTGGGTCGTTGGATGGAGGACAGTGGATAGACACATGGGAAGTGTTGTTATTATTTATAGCATCGTCTCTCTGCTCCGATTAAGCGCCGTCTAAATATGAATTCACAGTATAGACAGCTAGTCTATAATTTGAATTAAAATCCCCCCAACGAGCCCATCGCTTGAGAATTCTGAAATCACAAGCCTAAGTTGACACAATGAGCCCATGGTGTCAATAAACGATGGGTGAGATGGGGAGATTGTCACTCCAGACCGTAACAGTTCTGAAAGTGTCATTACCGTCTGTCCTGTCAACGAGCTCCAAATTAAGGACTATGAGGAACAGCGAGATAAAAGTCACCGTCTTGGCTCCATTATGGGCGATCGTGTCAGTGATCTGAGAATCACTGGAAAACTGGAAAGGGCTTTTTTATTCTTTCCCGCCTTTTTTTTTTTTTTCCCCCTTTCTCTCTTCCTTTTTTTTTTCTTTCCCTCTTTAATGTACTTTTCAAGCCCTGCCTCGGGATGCCAGGGTATGAGGTGCGCTGAAGAGAGAAGCAACCTTGAAGCACCCCAGGATGTGCCTCAGACGTTCCCATTGAAACTGCCAAGGCTTCTTTGGGAAACGGTGTGAATTCAATGGAGGAGCTGGAATAATTCCATCAAAACTGCTCTGGGGCCAAAGAGGACTCCATTTTATTTGGATGACACGTGTGATCCCATGAACAGACACTTTTTTACACCATTATTTTCTTAAGTCAACACAAAGATGGTAAAGGGGAAAGAGGGAAGTAGAAGTCTCAACTTTAGCAGAAGACAATGCATCTTTATTTGAGATAGCCCCTTCCAGGCATTAAAACTCTCAGAAAATGTCCCAAATCTTTCTCTCCTGCGAGCCTGAGAGAGTTAAGGGGACTCATTCAGAAACTGGAAACCTTCAATTCTGCATTTTTGTGCCTTTGTGGGTTTAAGCAAAGCAGTTAGCGTTCTTCAGGAGAGGTTTTGTGTTTAATATACATGAGTTCATTCAACTACAATGGGAAAAGAAAACTCATTTGTTCTTATAAAACTAAGAAGGAAAGATAACTTTAAATAGACTGCCAAAAAGGATCCTGCTCGAGGGGGTTGCCTTCCCTCTAAAGGGCCTACATTCAACTGTAATATCGCCCCGTTATGTAGTGCAGTAATTCTTCAGTTTATCCTCGCCACTAGTGCTTGATTTTCTGATTTATTTTTAAGGTTATGTGAGAAAAAGTATGGGCTTCAATTATACTCTCCTCTGGGAAGGAGGTCCGGGAGTACAGTTTTAGATGCAGGGGGAAAACCCAGAGAATTTGAGGAGGTTGTTGGCTGTTTCTGAAGAGTCCTGGAAGCTTGTTTGGACAGTCGGCTTCTCCATTTCCTTGAGCAGCCTTTTGAAAATGACTTGGAGAGGTGCTGTGTGTGAGACGGCTTTTCTGTTGTTTATTGTGTACCTTAAGCTCGTCCCAGGAACTGAGCTTTTTTTTTTTTTTTTTTTTTTAATTTCGCTTCTCGTAGCACTGGATAAAGGTGGTGCCGGCTCTTTTTTTTTTGTTTTTGTTTTTGTTTTTTTTCCTTCTTCATATGTGTATATGTTTTTAAAACCACCCTGCCGTTTGTTTTGTTTGGTTGGGGTTTTTTTGTTTCCTTTTTTTTTAACGCCTTAACCCCCGCCCCCCAAGCAGCGGCAGCGCTCATGCAGGCGGTGGTCGCCGGGGATGGAGGTGGTCAAGGGGCCACTTGTAGTACACGGCGGTACCCGCTGCCACGGACGGGCTGGAGGACAGACCGGTGACACGGGGGAGCCGCGGTCACGTCCCCTGATTTTCCCCTGATGTCCCCCGGCCCCGAGGCTCGGAGAGGACCCGGGTCGTGCGCTGGCCGCCCGGCCGCACGTGCGCTCGCCCTGCGGTTTCCTTAGGGAGAAGGAGGATGAAAGGGGAGGCCGGGAGGAATGCGGAGCTTCCTCTGCATTCCCTGGCTTTCAAGGGTCCTTAGAGCCCTTGAATGAAATTACTGGGCGAAATGGGGTCTGGAGGGAGCGGTTATGACTCGCCCCCCTCCTTGGTTTGTACGTGTAATGCCACTTCTGAGAGCGACAATCGGGCTACTTGCTGGACAGGCAGGGACAAAAAGGAGATTAAACCTTTTTAAATAATAATAAAAAAATATCCAAAACGTAAGCAGAGTGGATTACACTTGCTTCAGCGCCTCGGTTCCCCCCAGATTCCTCTAACAGACGCTCTCGGGGCTCGCAGAGAGGGTGGCCCGGGTCGGGCCGGGGCAGCGGCGGGGAGCCCGGGGGGGGCGAGGGCCAGGCGCGCCCCCGCCCTCACCCCCGCTCGGCCCCGCCAAACTTCTGAAGTTTATTTGAGCTCTTTTTTTTTATTTTTTTATTTTTTTATTTCTTTCCCCAACGCCGACAGTTGTCGCTGGGTCTCTGTCCGTCGCCGTGTGAGATGTTTGTTTGAGGAAATCTCGTATTTTCCTTACCTCGGGAGCGGGACGGGCAGCGGGGTACCTCCGGTCCCCGACACCGCCTAGAGCCCCCTCTCCATCGTTGGGTCCGTACCCACTCGAACTTAGGTTGTTTTTTTTAATTACCGGGTATCCCAACTACTATTCGGGACGTTTCTGCAAACTCACCATGTGATATGTGAAATTCCCCAGAGACTGGGATATAGTCAGCGCGTTAAAACTTCCTCTAGTAACTTCGGCTGCTGAGCGCTGGACTGGTACAGCGTTAGAGGGAAAAAGGACATTTCTCTGTACATTTTCGTCTTTGCATTTATTTTTTTTTTAACGTAATGAAATTAAAACTTTTGGAGCTCACAGCTGACATTTTGCAGAAAATTGAGTTATCAAGGCAGTAATTATTTCACAGGGAGATAAAACTCTCATAGCCCTAACTGTCAAATAGGGCCCTTTTCAGATTTTAATTACAAAATAAAATTAGTCTGCTCTTCCTCGGAAGGGTTTGTGAGTGGCTAAACAGAGCTTTCCCCAATACTGGTGGTCGTCAAACTCTGCTAATTAGCAATGCTGAGAAATTCCAGTTAACAAGGACATTCTCTAAGTCTCTGCAGGTTCCCTGCCGTTCGCCTTCATTTCCATAAGAAGATTAAGAGTGGAGGGGAACACACTCAAATGCAGATGCAGAAAAGAAGCGTTTTTAACAAGCATCATAATAGTAAGATGCTTGGCTAGTTCTCACCTAATTACTGCAAGTTAAACCTCTATTTGTAGCTAAGGACAAAAAATGGAGCTACAATCTCCCATCTCCACAAGACTGCTTAATAGTTTGCTTTAGATTGGTTACTAGTGGGTTCAAGGAAAAAAATAATAATAAAACGTGTATATTCTTTCCAATACAGTTAACACGATAGGTTGTATCCTTAGGGCTTTTAGAGAAATTGTTGAGCATTAGAACAATAAATACATGAAATCCAAGTAGTTAACAATCATTTTCTTTTTTAGATACTCATAACCTAGAAATAAGAGTGCAGAACCATCACTGAGAACATTTGCAGACTATTTGTTTCATGTAAGCACTTTTCATTTCCATAAATTATACCAAAGGCAACGATTTTATAAATCCACTCAGATTAAACCATCCTTCCGCAGGCCTCCCTTCCGTCGTGGTTATATTCTTCCAGAGAGTGGTGTTGTTATTGTCATTAATACAGGAAATCAGGGCCCTCTTTTTTGGATTATTTTTATAGACAGCTTCCCCGTCTGCCTCTGCCTGCGTGTTCATATTTCCCTGGAAGCGCACCTTCCTACCCGGAGGAAGGGGAGAAAATGACCCAAAAGAGCCATCGCCCTCACCTTATTTTCTGTAGTGCTTTATTTTGTATACATGCCAGATAGTTTGTTGCGTCCATAATTAAAACAGGTAGTTAAAATACTCCCTTTAATGCAGTTGTTAGGCATTTTCCATCCTTTATTGGGATGATAAATGCAACTAGGAAAGGGCTAGGCCCCAAAAGGCCTCCAGCCCCCACTGCCCTGCTCCCGGGCCGTGCACCCCACGCACCTCCTGCAGCTACAGCCAGAGCAAAAATAACCCCTTTGCCTGTGCACCACCAGCCGTCAGTTATCAGTTTATTACGATGAACAACCACCACTGCCATCCACCCACCCGCCTTTTTCTTTTTTCAAGGTTAATTATCCTCAAGATTTTTTTATTATTATTTTTTTTCCGAATAACGTTATCAACTGTAGACCAAAGGGAGAACAAAAAGTAAACAGTCGCCGTGCCCTCAGGAGTCTCTGGACAATCAGAATCCGTTTATTTCCCACATCTCGTAATTTGCGCCTATTTTTCGACGCTGTAACCTATCACTTATCTGCGCGTTATATATACATTTTCGAATTAAACACATTAAACTCGATAGGATTTATTTGCATAATCTACACAGAGGAAAAGATGCATCCTTGTTCTGTGGCGGGTTTTGTTATTATTATTATTATTTACACTGGGAGTAATTGCCCGGTCCCTTCCCCCCCCCGGCCCCGGCTCCCCGGCCCTCTCCTGGCGGCGCCTCCCGCCCGGGGCGAGGCGAGGCCGGCAGGGGGCGCCGCAGCGCCGCGGCTGAGCTCGTGCGGGGCGCCCGGGCGCTGCCCCGGTCCCGGCCCCTCCCGCTCCGCGCCCCGCTCGGGGGTCCCCGCCGCCCCTCACCCTCCCTGAGGGCTGGCGCTGTGAGGGGGATCGGACTGAGAGGCGGAGCAAGCCCCGTCCGGGCGGGGGAAACGCGGAACGGTGCGGGGCATCGCGGAATGGGGCGGCGGGGACGGGCGCGGCGGCTCCCCCCCTCCCTTCCACTCCGCGTCCTCTCTCCCCCCCTCCTTCCTTTGTCGTCAAGTGCGTTTTAGCAACAAAGATCCCAACAAGAGAGTGGAAGTAAACTTAGCCGGGGCTTTGTGCGGCCCGTGTAGTGACAACAAGAGAAACAAAACTACCTATTTGTAGTGCCGGGCCGCGCTCCCCCCGCGCTGCACGCCCACCCAGCGCTGCCGATCCAGCGCAATGGGCGCGGGGTAACGTTACGCCGCCGGGCCCGGCCCCTTCCCAGCTACTGAAGAGAGGGTCCCTGACTCGATGTGTATTCTGCAGGGATGGCATTTGTGCGACGCGTGTTTGCACGGGACATCCCCCATTCTCTGAGGCCAGAGGCTGAGGGAAAGGGGTTTGGCCTTGTGTGCCACGATGAAAACGGTGCAGGGCCCGGGGGATAGAGCCGGGAGAAGGGCACAGCCTCCCTCCGGGCTGTGCGGTGCGAACTCGGTTTCTCGGTGGCGGTCGGGAGGCCTCCCGGGAGAGGCACGGCCCAGGATCCGGCTGGGGACTCCGGTTTCACGGAGACCCCGCGTCCGCTGGGGCGAGCGCTGCACAAGCAAGGCCCTCGCAACCGGCCAGACCCTCCGCCCCGAGGGACACTGGTAACAAGGGGTGGGGGCCAGGGGGAAGCCGTTGCCTCTCATCTCTCCCCACGGTCTCTTCCAGCACCAAGTCAACGCCAACTTTAAAAAAATATATATAAATAAATAACCAAAGCAAAACAAAAAAAAACCCACCAACAACTCATAGCAACAATGCTGTTTACCCACTTCCTCCAAAAGGCGTGTGTGACCTGTTGCTAGAAGGGGAGATACAAAGGCTTTCCAGTGGCTGCCTGGGCCGCCTCCGGGCCCGCCTCCCCCGCCGAGCCGTCCCGGCGGCTCCGAGCCCCCGCCCCGTTTCATGCAAAACCAGGGGTAGAGACTTGTCCTCAGTGGCGGAGCCGCCGAGCGCTGATTGGCTGGGGCGAACACATTTATTCCCTGACAAGCCCCCATCACATGGATGGTTGTCTATTAACTTGTTCAAAAAAGTATCAGGAGTTGTCAAGGCAGAGAGAGAGAGTGTGTGTGTTTGCAAAAGGGGGTAAAGTAGTTTGCTGGCTCTTTAAGACTGAGGTGGAGAGAGAGAGAGAGAGCGGCAGGCAGAGAAAAGGGAAAAAGGAGGAAGAAGTTTTTTAAAATCAAGGCTCCGGCGGTAATAATAGCTGTTATTAGCATTATTAATCCATCAGCGAAGAGGAAGATCCTGATCTTGATCCAAGTGTGGTTTTGGGGAGTCCCCCTCCCCCCTTTCCTACCCCTCCCTAGGAAAAAAAAAAAAAAAAAAAAAAAGTCCGGCTTGGGACTTCGCTGCGGCTGCTCCTCGCTTCTCTGCTCAAGGCTGGTTCCAGGCAAAAGTAGTTTGAATGTACAACATGATGGAAACCGAGCTGAAACCTCCCGCCCCACAGCAAACTTCGGGGGGAGGCACAGGCAACTCCAACTCGGCCGCCAACAACCAGAAGAACAGCCCGGACCGGGTCAAGCGCCCGATGAACGCGTTTATGGTGTGGTCCCGCGGCCAGCGGCGGAAAATGGCCCAGGAGAACCCGAAGATGCACAACTCCGAGATCAGCAAGCGGCTCGGGGCGGAGTGGAAACTTTTATCCGAGGCGGAAAAGAGACCCTTCATTGACGAAGCCAAGCGGCTCAGAGCTCTGCACATGAAGGAGCACCCGGATTATAAATACCGACCCCGGAGGAAAACCAAGACCCTCATGAAGAAGGATAAGTACACGTTGCCGGGGGGCTTACTGGCACCGGGCACCAATACCATGACGACTGGGGTAGGGGTTGGGGCCACCTTGGGAGCTGGGGTGAACCAGAGGATGGACAGTTACGCGCACATGAACGGCTGGACCAACGGAGGCTATGGGATGATGCAAGAGCAGCTCGGCTACCCGCAGCACCCGGGCTTGAACGCGCACAACGCGGCACAGATGCAGCCCATGCACCGCTACGACGTGAGCGCCCTGCAGTACAACTCCATGACCAGCTCGCAGACTTACATGAACGGATCGCCTACCTACAGCATGTCTTACTCCCAGCAAGGAACCCCGGGCATGGCCCTGGGCTCCATGGGCTCGGTGGTCAAGACGGAATCCAGCTCCAGTCCCCCCGTAGTCACTTCCTCGTCTCATTCAAGGGCTCCTTGCCAAGCTGGGGACCTTCGGGACATGATCAGCATGTATCTACCAGGTGCTGAAGTACCAGAACCAGCTGCCCCAAGCAGACTTCATATGTCCCAACACTACCAGAGTGCACCTGTTCCTGGCACAGCCATTAATGGCACACTCCCTCTATCACATATGTAAGACAAAGGGGCCGGGGGCGGGGGGGAGGGAAGGAAAACTAAACAAAACAAACAACAAAAAAACTTTTATTAGAAATTCTGGACTTTTTTTTTTTTTTCTTTTTTCTTTTTTTCTTTTTTCTTTTTTTTTTTTTTTGACTTTTTTTTTTCAGAAAAACTCGGGGCGGGGGGCTGGGGGAGGTTTGGGGGGGCAGAAATTAAAACGACAAGGAACTTGTATAGACCTCGGAGGGGAAGCAACTACACAAAACTTTTAAAAAGTTCTAGTGAAAACGGTAGAAACTTTGCAGAAAGTTTGCAAAAGTCTTTACCAATAATATTTAGAGCTAGACTCAAAGAGCGAAGAGGAAAATGTTTTAATATTTCCAGGCAACTTTTGTACAGTATTTATCAACAGAAACATGGCAATCAGAATGTCCATTGGTAATACAGAGAGGAATTTAAAAAACCAAACTCGCAAATTAGCCAATTATTTTTTAAAAGTAGTCTACTTGGAGCATCGTGGCCCTGGCATCTGAATTTATACCAGCTGCGAAAGGAGAGGAAATGATTTTAAAGTATTTGGACATTTAAATTGTGTTAGAAATTGTACAAAAGACAAAAAAAGGTAGGATAACTACTTGCGAACCATGGGCTTGGTTTGCTGTAAAAGGGCAAACGTTTAGCTTGTACTAAATTTTTTTTTTAACTTCTTGTTAAAAAGCAAAAATTGCCATGCAGGTTCACACGCCGTTTGTTAATTTATAATAACGTTTTGTTTCCAGACTTCATCCTGTTCAAAGAAAAGAAAAGGAAAAAAAATCCCACAACCCTAAAATTACTGTGTTTGAAATATTTTCTTATGGTTTGTAATATTTCTGTAAATTTATTGTGATGATATTTTAAGTACTTTTTTTTTCCTCATTTTCCGTAGTTGTATTTTAAAGATTCGGCTCTGTATTATTTGAAATCAGTCTGCCGACAGTCCATGTATATATTTGAACTAATACCATCCTTATAACAGGTACATATTCAAGTTAAGTTTTTACTCCATTATGCACAGTTTGAGATAAATAAATTTTTGACATATGGACACTGAAGTTCCGCTTGAGTCTTGGATTTATTTTTGTAACGCAAGATGCTTTTTAAATAATTAACGCAGCTGAAGTTATCATCGTAGCTAACAGAGTGCGATAAATAATGCAGCAATATATATGAAGCATTTATATTTTTGTATATATGTATATATATAAAGTACGATAGCGTTAATGGAGTAACTGCCTGTGCGTCCTTCGAGGGGGACGGAAATGCGGAGTGAGAAGCTCGTATCCCAATTCTCTTCCCTTCCCAGGACGCGGGGTGCGATGGGGTAATGGGGGGGTCGGACTCGGCTGCTTTTGACCACTTGTTGCCTTCGGCGGGGCCGAGCCGGGGGCTGGCAGGGCACGGAGAGGCAGCCCGCCCAGGGGCACTGCCAGCCGCTGCTGTGTTTGCATGTACAGATCATTTATTTTTCTCTTTTCCTAACGCTGCCTTCTCTCTCTGGGGCACGCAGGAGGGGACCCGTCTTTTCATGGCCGGGAGCCGGGAGGCGCCCGGCCTAGCGGGGGGCTGAGAGTTCCCCGCTCCCTTTGTTCGGGACTTCCCAAACTTTCCTCTCCTGGCTCCTGGGCAGCACAGGAGGAGGTGAGAGGTGGGGGCGGGGGTAGGCTTAGCCGGGCAAAGGTAAGAAACAACAAAAAAAGCGAACAAACAAACAGAAACAGTCGAATACCGAATACCAGAGACTTTCAGGCTTTTATCACAGCTCTGTCTTGAATCCTATTTCTTAAATTGCCAGCGCCGTGTAGCCCCTTTTCGGACACTCTCTGCAGCCGGCCACAACCCTCAAAGAGAAGCGGCGGCGCCTGCCAAATAGGAGGAGAGAGAGATCCGCCATTCGTGCCAGGTAGAATTTTACTTTGTACAGTTGTAACCACAATTGCCGCGGACACGGCTCCGCGCTGCTGCGCTCCGACGGGCGGCAGGGCCCGGCACCCCCAGGCAGGGCCGGGGCAGGGGACGGCGGGCAGCAGAGCTGACCCACCGCTACGGCAGACCCGGTAGCCCTCCCCCCCACCCCTAAAGCCCCAACGTTTATTTGTGCTGCTAATGTGGAACGCGTGTGAGGGAGGTGGAAGTATTGTTAATAATATTAAAAAAAAAAAAAAAAAAGCTACGAAATTGAGGGTACTGCGCTTGCGAACTGGTCGTGTCTTCTAGTAATGGCGTCTTGTGCATGGCAAGGAAAAGATGTGATGGTTGTCTTAGGCAAGGCATGAAGTGGGCACTGCGGCCTGGGGGCAAGTGTTGCTCAGCTTTTCTCTCTAGTATTTCTTGTCAGTCACTGGGTTTCGCTGTAGCTCAGGGACGAAGGCTGCAGAAGAATTAGAATAAAGAAAAAAAGAAAAAACCCAACCACACCAAACAAAAAGTTATCTGTCTGGTTGTGGCTTTTATTTGGTAGTGCTATTTTCTAGGCTCCATTCCGGCCTTCATCCTTGAAGCCTGTTGTCCAGATGAAAACTACCATTGGCAAACTGGGAGAATGCAGAGTTTTGCTCACTGCCTGGTTTTGTGGTTTAGCTCCCTTTGTCCCTTTTATTTCTGCACCATCGCAGTACAAGGGCAGCACAGCAAATCTTGAAGATTCCCAACCTTTTCTATTTCTTTTATATTAATGCAACGAATAAAATATTCTTTTCCAGAGCTGTGAGCATTTGCAATGCATCTGGGGATTATCCACGTGGTAACGAGCCCACATCCCCTCTCCCGCTCGCCTTGCTGAGAGAAGAGAACCAGGAATAAAAGCCCAATCGATATCGTAATTCCATTTTTTAAAAGCAAATCTTAGCCAATTAACAGCAATAAAACCTACCCCCTTTTTGAAGTGCTAACTAAAATATTCGAGGGGGGTAGTTGGAAATGTTGGTCCTTTTACAATTCGTATAGAGAAGGCTAGTTAATACCATTAAACAAAAGGCACTAAGCCACATATTCAGGCTTAGTGAATTCAGCAACTTTTTATATGGGCAATTTGTTTAAGCTTAGATTTCAGAGTACGATGTGGAATATATGTTGTTGTAACCTGATCTCCCTTGGACAGATTCCTTACATCCATCCATCCATCCATCCGTTTAGAGAGGATAACCCAAAGCATTTTACACGTATAGCTGAACGGTTTTATTTTTAAAGTGTTACTTAGAGGGATGTCATTGTCCACTGTTAATTTTATATTTAAAAACATTCAATAACCCTATTTACACTTAAGCCATTTTGCTGGGCCTTCGTTTTTTGGCAGCTGAAATGTGTAGCAGACATCGAGGATATGTTTTATTTTGGTTATTGAAGACCTTTGGGGTTCTCCAGGTATTCCCTCTGGTGAGTTGTTGTGTGCTTGATTGCCAGGGTGATGCTCGGTCCAAGAGCACCAATGTAATGTTTTGCTAACCTTCTACAGAGCCGAAATGAACCCAAGGATAAGATTATAGTTTCCCCTGTGGTTTATTTTTTTTTTTTAATGGCTTTTTAAGGACCAGGGTGTTAAAATATTTTGCGGAACTGGAGAGGTAGATTAGCAGGGTTTCTTGCCAAAGCTGGGAATCTGGTATTACAGACTGTCCCAGGGGGAAATCGCTCACATTAACCACTAAATGAATATTTGACAAGGGCTCATTCGGGGGTATTATTACTACAAACGGGTCCCTACTGGACTTTCCAAGGGTCAAAGAGCAATGGTTCAATTAATTATTTAGACTGTTAGTAGATTTGGTTGTAATAGCTGTACTTATTTCTGCAACCGACAGCTTCTTGTGGTGGGAGACCCGGGGAGCCTCGCAGCCCCTGCTCCAGCCCGCGGCGGGCAGGGACGGGGCAAGCGGAGTGCGGCTGCCGGTTCTGGGCTGAAAATATGTTTTTATTACTTGAGATGCCCACTGGTGTCGTGGGAGATCTCGGGGGTGGCAGTGATCCCCGCAGCATCGTGTTCTCTCTCTAGATTAATTCCTCCTGGTCCCTAACGGGCAGCAGACCTGAATATCTGCCTCAGCTCAGCAATTTTAAGTAGTATATAAATAGGTACAACTGAAAGCAAGAGGCCTATTACTGATAGGTATGATTAGATACACTTCAGTTATTTAAATCCTGATCTAACTCAAATATTAAAATCTAAAGCAGCTTCGATGCATACAAAATTTCCAAGGATATACGCAAAATACTGACATTCTGATGGCAGGATAGTTTTGTCTTTGCGTTTTTAATGCTAGCCAGCCTCGTCTGACACTGTCGCTTCAACATTTTTGTTGTTGGAAGGGGGCGCGAGAAAAGGGAGGATTATTTTGTTTAATTTCTACAACAAACATGTCCGCAGTAGTAGATACTAAAAAAAAAAATGTTGGGAGTGTGCGATTAGGTGACAATAATATATGTTGAATGAATAAGAGATAAGCTGCAAGGGGGGAGAGGGAAGCAGTAATTACAAACTCAATTCATTCAGCTTTTCAGGACTTTTGTTGTGGGAGCTCCATTGACGGGCTTCGAGCTGCCAGTTTTCTCACATTAAAAAGAACTGATCAGCGCCTCAGGGGGACAAGCAACACCGCTTAACTGCATAGTGATGGGGTCCTCATTTAGAGCCATTACAACAAGAAAATTAAACAGAGCCTTTGTGTGCACCAGGTTTACTTTTCAATTGCTGACAGTTTATAGCTAACTGCTCAGAGATTGAAGTTTGATTGCAGTTTGATCGCCTGCTAGTTAGCAGCACAGCTATTTTAGTTTTCGTAATTAAAACCAGTTTTTCTGACGATGGCACGGAGAATTGCAAGTTTGGTCTCTTCTGCTTTTGAGGAAACAATTCGCTTGGCGAGGACGTTCAGCGCTGAAGTGAGTGAGGGGGCTGCTTCACTTGCGAGCTGAAAAGAACAGGAACCCAGGGGTGGAAACTCTCGGAATTGCACATTTAGCTGAGCGGGAGGGCGATCCCCGTCCCCCGGGCCGGCACCGCGCCGGGCATCCGGCGCCTCTGCCCCGGGACCGACCGCCTCTTCCCGGGGACCGGCCAGCCCTGCCCCGGGACCGACAGCCTCTTCCCGGGGACCGGCCGCGCTGCCCTCTCCGCGCTTTGGAGCCTGGCGGAACTGCCTGCGCTGGCAGGTGCCGGGCAGGCCGGAGGAGTAGCGAGAGGGGGATTCAAAACAATGTGTGTGTGTCCCCCCCCAAATCTGGCAGTGATGATTTTTGAGCTTTGTTTTTGGAGTATGCAGCGGGTTTGGTTTGGCTGAGCCCTAGGAGTGTATCTGTGCGTTTGTGTGTATTTGTCTCCGTGTGCGCCTGTGCGTGCAGGGACGGGGAGAGGGAGGGGGTGGGGGGAAGAGTGAGGAGGAGAGGGGGGCGCCGAAACGAGATGTAATATTTTTATTATAGTTTAGCAAGCGTTGTAGAGAGCCGCACTCGGACACTCTACTACAGGTTGTAAGGTCCGTCCCTGACGGTCCGGTTCCCCGTAGGAGACGCCTGCACCGCTGGAGACAGGAGCGCAGGGAGAGGGGGTCAGCGTCCTTGGGGATCCCAGCCTGAGGCGACGGGGAGCGGGGCCGGGAAGTTTCTCCGGAGTTTCTCTCCGGTAACTCCGTTTGCGGGAACCAGCGCGAAGTGACGCCTCGCAGGACTTCTGCCATGTGAACAAGAGCTTTTGCGGCGTGTTTTTGTGTCCTTTTTAATTCTTTAAAATTGTTTTAGGATTTCTATGTGGTTTGTTTGCATCCCCTTCCCCGCCCCCTCCTCCTCCTCCCCCCACCCCCCGATAAAAGAACCTCTCCCTCCCTCTAGGTCTTTTTCAGACTCAAGTGACGGAGCTGTTACTCCAAGGTCTTTGACTTCTTCAGAGGAGCGGGAGGGCCCGCAGCTCCAGCGGGGTCCCTGAGGGGCACCCCACAGGGCAGGGGTATACCAGGCAGCCCCCGCGGGGCCCGGCGGAGCTCGGTGGGGTCGAAACTGCGATGCCGCCGGTTCCTAGAGACTCTTGAGGCAGAGGGACCCCGGCCAGCCCCGGGGATCCCTGTCATCACCGACAGCCGGAGCTGTCCTCTCGGGTCCCCAAAGGGTGTCCGTCTCTCTGGAGCCCAGCAGCGGGAACGGGGCTGCCCCAAACCCGCCGGCCGGGACGTACTCCCGCTCCAGTGCAAGCGGCGAAGACCCGCACCCAGCGCCGCTTTCCTGGTGGAGTAGGAGAGGAAGATCGAGTCCCTGCGGGCTCCCCCGCCCCGGGACCTCGGTGACCCCATAATCTCGGCAGCACTTAGGTCTGATGACGTAATGTGGGAGCTTTTTTTTTTTTTAATTTTCATTAAGTCGTGATTAACGGAGAAGGGGGCTAAGGGGGGGAATACCGCCGGGTGCTGGAGAGAAAGAAGCCTCTGCAGAGCCTCTCTGGCTGGAGGTCTCTGGAGCATGTCTAGGGACACTCTCAAACGCATCCCAGGCTGTGGGCCTGATCCTGTACTCCCTGCTCTAGGGAGGCCCGGCCGGGCGAGCAGAGCTTAATTCGGGCGACTAGGACGCCCGAGGTCGCGTCCAACTTAATTAGAACCAAACCCCGCCGCGCTCTGCAGGGCGGCCGGGCCGCCTGGTTGCGCGCAGGGTGGTAGCCGCGTCTCGGGGGAGCAAGGCCGGGGCTCGTACACCCACCCCACCCCCCCCAGCTGCCAGGCCCCTGCCAAGGCTGCGAGTGGCAGGGGAGAATCTTGTCAACGTGTCCTTTCTGGCGTTTCTTGAAATGATGGTTCCTTTAAGCTCTTACAAATTGCACAACTTGTGGAAGACAGAGAAATAATTAATGTATTAAAACAAGCAATGAATTCCTCAGGAGGCACCTTATCAACTCCAGCCACACTGGCTTCATCCCTCCTCGTATGCTAATACCTTGTGACGTCACCGGCGCCAGATTGAATGTGAATCAGTTATGAAATTATTAGTTTTAGCTTAAAAAGCAATCTGGCTCTCCTGCGAGTGAGGTTTGCGTTGATGCTGGTTCTCACTCCGTGTCCTCCCCATGTTGTGTACACAGTAGTTGCGACTTTCCCGTCACATGAATTAGTATTTCCAAAGCACGCATCAGAACTGGGGCTGATGTAAAGAAAGCATAAATTAATTTGGTCCCGTTTCTGAGACGGCTGTATCTTCCTTATCGATACACACATTACACCCGAAACCAGACAATCGGATTTCCTCCTACTTTTCAGGTAGGCAAGAGCTCCTTGTGATTTATTTCTGCTAAGATCCCACGAAGGGGGTGTAATTCTTTGCCAGCGTCTGAGAAAAAACACCCAGGAGTGTTTGCTTTCGGTCGCGATAGAGGAAGATGGGCCTCTATGGGGAGAGGGTGGTACTGAGATTTTTTTTGTTTGTTTCAAATAGAAAAAAATTTATTTAGGGTTCTGAAAAGGAGAGTAGCCCAGAGGCGAAGGGCCAAGGGATCTGAGCAGGGAACAATGGGAATTAACACCGTTTCAATCGCTGAGGCCACTCTAATTAGATGTCTGGATCCGGCGAGATCAAATACCTGAATGTAAACCCCTCGGCTCGGTTTCTTTCTCTTCTGAAAAACGGTTCTTAAAGAAACCAAACTAACCCTAAATTCCCCGGAGTCTCTGTCGAGGAGTTTTGCCGGTAACAACTTTCTCCTCGGTTTAGTCGGGCCTGCACGTCCCCTTCCCGCGGTGGCCCTCGGCCCTGGAGCCGCCCCCCGCCCCCTTCCCTGCTGCCGCTGCCCAGGCACCCACGGTAACACCCCTCACCAGCCCCCCCTCAAATACTGAAGGACACTTCGGTCTCTTTGGCCGTTTCTTTCTCCCGCGAGCAGGCTGCTCTGCTACCATGAATTATGGATAAACTTGTAGCCCTTTTTCCCGGGGACACCCCTGGCTCTGTTCTCGGGGGCTGCAGGGGCCCCGTCGCGAAGCTGCCCCCGGTCCCGGGGAGGGAGATGGCACTCGCCCCAGCTCCTTCTTCCATCAGCCCCTCAAGCAAAGAAAGGGAGAAAGAAAAAGTTGTAACTAGCTGAGAAGTGAGTTTTCTGACTAATGAAATCCAAACTGAGTGGCGAATATAAAGTATTAGTATTGTAAGGTTTCTTCCCTGCCCCCCCGTCGCTGATTGGCAATACTTTTGTGTGTGTGTGTGTGTGTGTGTGTGTGTGTATGTGTGTTGGTTTGAAAAGCAGGAAGAAATGTAATGAATTGAGTGCTGTCAGGGATGTCTTCTCTGTTGATGTGGTGAATGGCAGTAGCTCCCTGATCCAGTGCAGGTGCAGTAGAGCTGGGGAATAAAAGAGGGGGGCTCTCTGTTCAGTGGAAAAAGCACATTCCCTACAATAGACCACACACTGCCAGCCAGCACGGCATCAGCTCGCACTCTCAGACTTTTTTCGCCTCTTTACACAGTCCTGAGCTCACAAAATGGCTATACATTAGCACTAGTTAGGGTTTGCTTTTAATGAACAGTTGTGACTCCTTTTGACCAACATTTAAATCTGCTGTGCTCTCTCTGAAGACAGGTCTGTTTTGATCACAGGTTTTAAAAAATGGCCCGTTTGCTCACAAGGCGGCTCATTCAGGGCCATCATTGCATTTGATTGGGGAAAAAAAAAAAACCTGTAGATTAATAAAACGCGTTTTCCAAGTGCCCCTACCGGGAAAGTTTTTCCGGATTTTTTTTGGTGTTTTTTTTGTTTTGTTTTGTTTTTTGGTTTTGTTTTGTTTTTTTTTCTTGTTTTGGTTTGTTTTTTTAAGTATATATAATAAAATTATGTAGGGAGGAGGAGACACTGTTTTAAAATTGTTGAGATGGTCTAATCCTATGCACGAAAGCATATTAATCCTGGTTAGAGATAACCTGTCTCCTTTTTTGGCTTAATATATTATACTCATACACGGATAAAAACTTTGTACTTATATTAATTCGGTCCAAATTGGTTTTTCTTGGCTTATTTCCGTAATTTTTTTTTTTTTTTACTCGATGATCTGCTCAGAGTAAGCTAGATTGTTTCACTTGGTTACTCAAGTTTTATTCGAAATTGTTTCCAGAGCGAGGGCTCACTCCTCAGTCAAGGGGGCTGATTGATTCTGTCCCTCTCCGCTTCGCATATAATGTGCCTCGTCGTATCGCAGCCAAGCCAATGAGCCGGGATTTTCATGGCATCCCGGAGCAGCCCTTGCTGATTCCTCTTGCACCTATCCTGCAAGAAGATTATGTTCTTTTGGATATACTTGCTGATGCATTGCGCTGAGCAAAATTGCTCGGCGTTTGCTTATAAAAACCCATGTTACTGTGAAAGTCCTTTTTTCCCCCTAATCGTAGTAATAAATAGCATCAGCTCCTGAAACAGTTAGGCAAAGCCATTCTTTGCCCGAATACTGCTAAACGGGAGAAGCTGACAGCTAACCAGTTATTACCTGAGCGCCGAGTAAACTCCCCCCCCCGCATCCCCCCAGATGATAACAAAACGTGTTGGCAGTAAATGACATTAGAAATAACAGTCAAGATGTCGGTGGGTGCCTGGAGCACGTTTCCAGGGGTCAGATCTTGTCATCCCGCTCACAAAAGAACGGATCTTGTCTACACAGGAGAGATGAGATCATATCGATGCGCCTGTATGAAAAATACAGATCATTTACACTTTGTTTTCGGGATGTTTCAAACGCGCCGGAGCAACATCACCTGACAGCGCCTTATTTACTGCCAACGAGTTGGAGCTCTCCCAGCGCCAACCTTCGCCCCGTTGCTGGTTAATAATAAAAGCAAGAGAGTCTGGAGTTTGCAGGGGGTTACCCCGTTCCCCCATCATAACCCCCCCGAACTGATGTCCTGCACCACCCAGGGAAGGAGGTGTGAATCGCCGCTGCTCCCCGCTCCGTGTTTCCCACTTTCTTTTCCCTGCGCTACTTGATAGCCTTTGTGTCCTATTGCTGCACACACCCATAATTAATCCTCCTTCTTACCGCTTACATCCTGGACCCAAGGGGCAACTCAAACCTATTTAGATCGCCTTGGTTGGTTGCACAAATTTAAGTGGCAAATGAGTTATAAACCTAATAACTGCTTTAATAAAAATAATTATTTGATTATGGCGGAGGAAATTTGCTGGAGTGCAAGGATGCGGCTGAGTTTGCTTTTTGGTGGTGATGAGGCTCCTCTTTGTATTTAACTCAAACATTCTTTAAAAACATTACTCGGGTAAAAACAAAATACTAAACAAACCCAAAACAAAACAACCAAAATCTTAATCCTAAAACCAACCTTACATCAAAACGAAAAAAATCCTCTCGGTTCATGGAACGTTGCGGAACGTTTCCCACCATATTCAGAAGAATTAATTTGTAAACAGAAAAATCGATATGAATTTGGGGTGGCTTTGAATTTATTGAAACCAATCAACCCGGGGACCATTAATCACAAACACTGGTACCTCTCTCACTTTTTTGATGTCAAGGATGAACTTTCTGCGCCTCTTGGAAGTGTATTTATGCTTCTGGTTTTACAAGGGAAAGTGAGGATGCAACAAGACCAGTCCCGTTGTCCCTTCTATACTTTTAACGCTAGCATATTGTTTGATTACTAATTCGAGTTAATATGATCTTTATGGCAACATAACAGTGGATAATTGGCCCTTTTTCTGAACAACAATGTAAATCACAATCGCTTTATTATTTAATAACGTCAAACGCTTCGTTGGATTGGCCCCGACAGAGAAGACCTTTTCTTTCTAGGCAGTGTTGTTGAGAAAGAACAATGCAGATCTAATTGTGGAGATTTCAGAAGTTGGCTCCTGTAAATGAACAGCTTAGATATGGAAGTTCCAGCAGATGTCTGCACTTTTCCCTGTGACAAACCTTGTAACCCCCCCTTCTTCCCCCTGCCCCGTCCTCCCCCTCCCCGACTTATTGAAGATTTTTTGTTCTCACATCCTAGCAACAACCTAAATCTTCCAGTTGCAAATACACCCCTTTCCCCTCGTTGCTATACAGCACTTCAGATGGCAGGCTTAAGCGTACACACCAAATTAGTGCTTGGCCGAAGGCTCGCTCGCCCCTCGACCGCTTTTCTTTCCCCCCCCCCCCCTTCCCCGCATCAGCTGCGGGCGGGGGGGGCGGGAGGGGGTGTCGGGGAGGCGGCGGCGGGGGGTCCGGGGGGGTTTGGGCTCTCACCACTTTCCAGTGGTTCACCACTTTCTTGCCAGCCCTGTAGACGTGTTGGAGGTTTGTTTTGCAACAGTTTGGAGGCGACTGCAAGTTGGGCACGTTGCTATGTGACAGGAAAGGTGCCAGAGCCTGCCTGGCACCGGGTAGGGGGGATAGGCACCCCCGGTGGAATACCCCTGTGTGCCACCGCTGCTCAGGGGTTTCCTGCTTGTCTCCCTCCCTTTGTCCGGCCCAACTGGTCCAAACACTCCCGGGGGCACCGTGGCATCAGCAATTCTTCCCCCGTCGTGGGTGCCGGGGGACACGGTTGTGGGGATAGAGATCCCCCCGGGAAGGCTTCTAAGGAGAAGCTGTGCAACTTCAGAGATGGGGCGACTTGTATCCCAGCTCACTTTCACTCTCCCCGCTTGATCTCCTGGTTCTGGTCTGCGCGCTGTTCCGCGGTTTGGGCGGTGCGTGGATTTTCCTTTGCTCTTGAGGCGACTTGCCCGGTCTCCCCTGCAAATCCAGCTTCATCGGGGACAATTCCGCGCAGGGAAGTTGGTTTGGCAAACTTTGGGCTGGTGCCCAGCCCCTGCCCCGCTCTGCCGCTCGTCCCCAGCCCCAGCGATGCGTGCTATGATGAGTGAGGGCCCCGTCAGCGGGGGGGTGTAAGGCAAGATAGGGCTTTTTTTTTTTTTTTTTTTTTTTTTTCTTTAACAAGCAGTAACTAAATCCTCTTCCGCAGCAAGAGCGGTGAAGCCCCTTTCTGCTTCCCACTCCCCGCCCCGGGTGCTCCCGCAGCTGCCCAAGGCAGGAGCAGTAGCGATGCGGGTGTCCGGCTGATGCCTCGGGGCTCGTCCGGTCCCCTGCCTGCTCATCCGGGCTCACCGCCGGCCGAGAGAGCGTGGGCAGCAGCCTCACACCTGCGGCGGGGTGGGAGTTTTGTTCGTTTGCAAGAATCCACTCGAGGAAAGTATTGAAAACACAGACTCGAGCACTGATATTCCCCGAAACAAAAATCCAGGTTCAGTGGCTCGGGGTTGCCAGCCCTGCCTGCAACCGTGGGAAGCGGTCGATGAATCCCTGTTGACCTTTGAGACTTTTTCTTCTCGAGTGGGTGGAATCGTGATTTTTTATTTATTTATTTATTTATTTATTTATTTTAGTTCCACCCCTCCCGGCTTGTTTATTTGTTCTACAACTTTACTTTTTCCTGCTGACATCACCTGGCGGGGGGAGCATTGCGCACGCTGGATGCTGCCCGTGGGAGCGCGGGGGGGGGGTGGGGAGCGGGGGTCGCCGGGGTTTTTCCAGTTGTCAGCTGCGGCCCTGCGGCATGCCAAGGGTTAACTTTGCAGCAATGGGTGAGACTGCCTCGACTTTGCCCAAAAAGCCATCTGCAGGGGAGAGATGTTCTGGAGCCCCGGGGTACAGCGAACCGGGCCGAGCCGGGCCGGGGGCGGGAGGCCTGGGCGGCCGCCACTCCCCCCCTAATGAGCTCATTTCCATGTCTGCGCCTCCCGCAACTGTGAGAAAATCCGCCGGGACATCCAGCGTGCCGATGCGGCCCGGGCTGCCCCGGTCTCCCCGGTGACAGCGCCCGCCCGGGAGGGCCGCGCTGCCTGGTGGGGGGAGGGAGGAACTAGATAAATAAAACAAAAATAAAACTTCGCCTGGCCCTGGCAGCTCGCAGTTTTCCGCCTACAGGGGAATCGACCCCACATCCACTCGTGTCTTTCGTGAGGCCGGGCTTCCTGGAGCCGTGCGCGGGTGCGGGAGGTGCAAAAGTGCCCGGGGACAGTCCGGGAGGGGGAAGGGAGCGCTGAATAGCCCCACACTTATCAATAACAAGATGTATAAATATCAAAGTGAAGGAGCCCGAGTAAGTCTTTCTAGAAGCGAGGAGGAAGCTTAAGCAGCTTTCTTTAATGGTGATTTGTAGCTCTGTAAGGGGCACGGATAGCAAATACCCTGCAGGTGCATGTTGTAACACTGCCATCCGGACTTTAATGTAGATTACTCTCCAACTCGTTTGATCGGTCCTTTGAAACCCTTTACAATTGCCTGTGACGAACCGCCAGTCTCAGTTTTTTTTCTTTGAATAATGCCTTAAGGGTAAGTCCTCGGGGCTTTTAAAGATCTCCAGCACATTTTTAAAAAAATCATGTGAGATTTTTACTTTAGAGCGTGGGTCCGTGTCTCTCAACTTCGGGCTGTTAACAGGCATCTTTTAAATCATTAATCATCTAATAACCACCAACTTTGCTCTGGAGAGGAGATACGAGGATCTTCTAAAGATCTCCAAACTATTTTATTGATTTTGGGACCATACTGTTTAAAATTTAGGAGGCAAACCCCCCCATCCCTCCTGCTGAAGCCCTGGAGCTGGTGGGTCTCCGATGTTTATGGACTCTGCTGGATAAATCTGTGCTGATGGCCTTTTCTCCCACCAGCGAGACACCCTTGTTGTGGTTTTAGAGAGCAAACCCAAAGGGTGCTGTGGGGAGAAGCCCTGTTGGAGGGCGAGTGGAGCCCCCCTGGGGCTGTCCCCACTCCCCCACCAACCCTCCCGCACCCCGACCCTGCCCTATGATCTCCGCCCGCTGCTGCGTCGGTGCCTCCTAACAGTGAGCTTTTTTCCTTTCCTTTTTTTTTTTTTTTTCTTTTGAAAAAAAAAATACAACTCTAGAAGATGCAGTAAATCCCGCAGATGTTTCAACTCTCTTCGCAAATAACGCTTAACCTTTAATATTTATTCGTTACTATTAATTCAAAAAAATAATTACTGAACTTTTGGCCCTTCAACTTCCACAAGCGGCGCTTTGTTTCTCTAAAATAAACTTGGGAGAAGCGATCCCTCCGTATCAAACTAGGGAGTTGAATTAAAGGCCCATTTGGGACACTTGAGACTACAAAGGGTTACACATAAATAAATGCCACATTTGCCTATTGCAAAAGTTTTCTCTGTCCTTTCTCAGTCACAACAGGGGAGGAAAAAGCCGTCGTTTATTATCTAGCGCTGGGCAGGAGTAGCCCCTCCAGAATGTGCTCTTAGATTTGGCCGGCAGAAGAGGGACTTTCCCCCCCCTTCCCGCCCTCAACAGCAGCTCCTTTTGTTCTCCAGATCTCTCTCCCAATTTCAAGCTTCACTTGCAGATCCTAAGTTTGTTTGTTAATGACGCTATTACCATCTGGCTCGTCCTACTTTCCAAAAGATATAAATCTCCCCAGTTTCATTGCCTACATTATCATTTAAGTGCCACCATAGCTGGAAGAAAAATATGCTTTCAAGGCTGCAAATTCTCTTGCACGGAGTAACTTCCCCGGGTGCGGAGCTGCCGCCCGCCCCGCCGGGCTGCGGGCCGCTTGGCAGGGATGCCTCCAAATGGATTTCACCTTGCAGCGATGCTGGGAGACAGCACGATTTAAGTTTGCCACCCTAAACTTAAGTGGACCTTCCCTCCCCTCCGCTGCTTTTGTGACTGTTTAATGCATCTGGCTACTTTGAACCGTTATCTTCGGCGGGGAGAGGGATGCTCGCCCGCACGGCGGGGAGAGGGCAGGATGGGTCCTGCCCCTAGCAGGCTCCTGTTTACCCTTACCCAGCGTGAACCCCCGTCTCTCTTCCATAAGTACATATTCCATACGTGTGACTAAACCTTTCCCACAGGCGTCGTGCGGTAAAAGGAAGAAAAGTTTGGGCTCCTTTTGGTGCAAAGCGGTTGCAGATTTGTGTGCGTTTAAGCATAAAGGGACAGGGGGTGGAGGGCGAGAAGGGATGGGGGAGGGAGTTGGGTCCGTTTGTGTATGGGCTCCACAATGACTCTATTTATTCGCTGCAACCAGCCTAGGCAGATTGAATAGGCGAGAGAGAGACACTCAGCCTTCCCAACGCGTGGGCTTTGTGGGATCTAGTCCCCACTAGCAGATTTCGTCTGCTAATTTCCCATTCTGCGGGACTCTCCTGCGAGGAGACACGGCTGTGCCCATCAGCTCCGTCCTCCCCAAACACCGCCCCTGTTGACAGTCATCAAGCTCTCCGCGTAGAAGTGTAGCGAGGGGAGAAGTTTCAACATTTATCTTTTCTTTGCTGGGTGTCTGCCACCAACGTTACTGCGGAAGAAAAAACAAAAACCCAGAACATTTTATTTCAAGATATGTACACACACACTCGTACAAACAATATTGTCAAGCGAGGGAAAAGGAACTCCTTTAATATGGGAAAGAAACCCAGGGATTTTTTTCCCCGAGTGATCTAATTGTTATAAATAATTACGGTTGAAAAGAAAACTCACTTATTATGCACTTCCAATACTCTGACTGCATAGGAGAGAAAGGGGGCCAAACCAGTGATTAATTAATATCGCACTGGCGTAGCTGTTTTCTTGCAAAAGGCCTTTTCCCCCCTTGCTGCTGCCGAGTTATCATTCCAGCTCGAGTCATGTGTAGCCAGGAAGGGATCTTGTTTATAAATTTATATGACGACCTTTTTCTTTGTGTGTGCTCTAAAGTTGATATGGACAAATTGCAGAGGTATACAATTTAAGTAGATGCACTTTTAATCACCGATCATTAAAATGGTTATGTTAAATATACTCAATTACACGCATGACTTCACCCTAACAGTACTTTCTATTCTCCCAGCTGCTCACGTATTCCTTAACTATAGTCAGCAGAAGAAACTCGATTATGCTGAATCCATACATTTCTATGGATTTCATCAGCCTAATTAATGCTTCAGTGTGGTCCATGTGTCTGAATGGTCCCTTTGCTATTACTTGGGTAAGGAGGCAGTGCTGGAATGCAGAGGGTCTTTCTTTCAAAGATACCCATGGGGGTCACTCTAGGACTCTAATGGCAAAGGTAGCAAGTGTTAAATAGCAAAAACATGCAGAGAAAGGGAAGGCAGCGATGTAAAAGGGACATTGATACTGTAGGTATGCCCAACAGGTCAGTGATGATAATTAAAACGCTTAAAGAAGAAAAGGTAAATGGAAAGCTTCCACAATTCGCAGCCTGCTTGATTAGAAGCAAACAAATCAGTCCACAGAAACGCACCTTGCTGATCCTGGCCGAGGGAAAAAAAAGAAAAAAAGAGAAAAAAAAATGATAGGAGATATTTAGCTTAAATAAATACCAGGACTGTCTTTTCTCCGAGCGAGCGCCGCCTTTTTATGCCCCGTCTCGTCTCCTTTAGTTTTTCTCGTCGAAACCCAACGTGTCAGGCAGGGAGGTGCTGGGCCGGGCAGAGCCGAGCTCTCCTTCAGCCGCATCCTGGGCACCCGCTGCCCTGGCACCCCCGGGGGTCCTTCAGCCCCCTAGGGCAGTGCAGACACACACGCAGCTGGCAGAAGCAGCTCTTCCTCTCCCCAGCTCTCTTCTGAAATGAAGACACGATTGAAAGAAATGGGACGTGTTGCAGCTTCAGTGCAAACAGTTGCTTTTGTAACACATTTTCCCATCTTAGCATTTAGTGGGATCTAACAGGCAAGAGTGCTTCCTGCTATTCAAGCAACTATTTAATCGATGTGAAATGAATGAAGATCTATTTATTTTTTGTTCCCACCTGTTGTAGTAGAAGACCATCTGATCACATCTTTCTCTGGATGCTGGGAGACATGAGGGGAAATCAGAGATCTTTCTTGTTACCCACCACTATGCCAAAAAGGTGGTGATGGAGTCTGCATCTCCTTCCTTGTTCTTGCACAGTGCACTCTGTATCTCAGATGTCCTAACTTCAAGACAGTGTCTTGCTGCAGCCTTCATACTTAAAGCGGAGAGAGAAAGCAGGGAATATTTCAGATCTATAACTAAATTATAACCTAGGAACTTTGTGGTTGTCATGCTAATTTAATGACTTTTATAGTAAGTGTAGACTTTCTGTCTTGAAATTAGCTCTTCAAAACGCTTTGTGTAATGACAGAAACTAGACATAAGAGACAAATGCACAAGCAATAGTGGGATAATAATCTGGCAAACACTGCACCATTAAATATTAAGATGGTGAACAAAGTGCATTAAATCTCAGCAGAGATGTACATCACTGCCCAATGCCATTGGTGTATTCCTGGTCTCTAGAGTGATCCAAAAAGAGGTGAGGACAACAGCTGCCATACCTGGGTTCACCTGGAAAACGTGCAGGTGCCAGATGTCGAATACAAAATAATATTTCTTGCTGTGTGGTGCCCCTGTGTTTCCTGGTGGTGCTTACATGTATCTGAGTACTGTAAATATCCTGATTTTGTCAAGCTGGTTCTGCAGAGCCTGGCCCCTTCCTCAGTTCCCAGCGGGGTGTGTGTGTGTACATGCTGCGCTCACATATAAGGCTCTGAATGTATAAAGCCCCTCTGTCCTTAAGAGCATTTTTGCACCCCCATGTTATGAGTAGTCCAGCAATCTGTCCAAGAGATGGTCTTGATAACAAAGTGAAGAGTAAACCCAAACCTATAGGTGTATTGCAATCTAGGCAACTCACTCATTGCCTGTAATTGTAAATAAGGTAAGTTCACACAATGATCGAGTAACGAGGGAACAAGAGGCCTATTTTAATCAGGTGGTTATCTCTCCTTGGTGGAGATCAGAGCTCCGTTGCTCCTGGCCTTCTCATTGTGTCCCCCCTGCTGGAAATGACAGCTCCTTCAGAAATAGCCAACTTGGTCCCTGGATGGGATTTCAGCTCTTTTGCACTACACATGTACCAATTGTCATTTTACAGCTACAGCAAAACCTCTAAATTATATAAGTGTATAAACTCGGCCTCATTAAATCCCCCCTTTTGGATAGCCTCAAGGTTGGAGAGTATATTACTGTAAGCCAGTGGAGACTTAAATTATATCCAAATGGGTTTTGAAACGTAGTGGTACTTAAGCACACTCCTTGTCTCAGCTACAGAGGTTTCATTTTTCCCCTTCAGGGTGTTACAATATTACAAACGCAACAGTTTCCTTATGTCAAATCAAACGATCTGAAGTCCTATTTCTTGATTCAGCCTACGGGTTCCTTTGTGGTGGGGACAAAAACACAAAGATGTGATCAAACACCGTAGCCTGACCAAAGAGAAATTTATCGTTCATCTGAGAGAGCTTCCTAATTTGAAGCTAAACCCCTCCTCTTCCAGAAAGCATCTGAACACCCTGTGTAAGTTGTTTTCCTGTGCGTGTGCCTGTGCGTGTGTGTGTAAGCAGGGGTGTGCGGAGGGATGGGGGGGCGAGGGCGCCGATTACTCCGCACCTTAAGGCACGCCCTGCCCATAGGTGAATTTTTCCACCCCAGCAGACACAAAAAAAAATGTTTCCGTGGGAAATCGGTGCCCACGCGGGCTACCGCGGCTTCCATCGCCTCCTACTCCTCTCCTGCGTCCCAGGCCCGGGCCCCCTCCCTGACCCCCCCGAAACAGCTGGGCTGATGCCCCCTCGGCGCTGCCAGCCCAGGGGAGGGGGCAGGGCCGCTGCTGGCATCTCCCTGCAAAGCCCGGAGAGCAGGCCCCCAACGTTGGGTCTGCCAGGAGGGGGTCTCCTTCCCCCTTCTTCAGCCCTCGCAGGAGGGTCAGTGGTTTAACCAGGCGTCACCAGGACTTCGTTTTATTCCCGGCCCACTGAAGCGTGTGGCTTTTAGTGACTGATGGCCGCTGTGGCTGACTGTAAGCGGCACAGTTGCTCTCACGGTGCGTGCTCCAGATGGGCACGTCCCGCAGGCTCGGGGCGGGGGGGCACGGTTTCTTCGCAAAGGCCACCGAGACACTGAGATTTGTTCTGGGTCAACTCTCCCCAAACGCCAAAGTTGGGAAACAACTTTCACAGCGTGTGTCGGGGAGGGAGGGAGCGGCAGCGGGTGCCACGGTGCGGGGCGCCTGTGCGGGGGGCCTTCCCTGCCTGCCCCCCACCCCGCGCCCCAGCTCATCGCCCCTGTCCCTCTCCTCAGCTCTTTCTCCCCGAGCCCCGGACGCGCAGACAGCACGTTTCCAAACTTTGAAATGCCAAATCACGTTATTTCTGTGGCAGGAGGCTGCTTTCGGATCTGTGACAGCTGAGTTTTCCCTATCGATTATGTGACACTGCAGTTCATTTACACAGCTCAAAAGCTTAAAGACATTGGAGGAGCCCCCGGTTTAACCCGAAATCTTAACAGAAAGTGAATCAACTTTCTGGCCAGTGTTTAAACTGATAGATCAGAACTTAATTCGGAGAGACAGAGAGGGAGGAAAACGACAGCACGGATTTATCTTGCCCAGCGTCCTTCGTTGTAATTTTAGAAACTGAGGCGCGGAAAATCCAGGGACGAAATGCTAATTAGAAGCAGCGCGTTTGGTGTCCAGATATTATATATATTTTAGAAAGCATCTTACAGCTCTTGGGGTTTTGTGCGGGTGCAGGAGGTACATGGGTGGACCGGGGCCGGCAGCAGCTCCTGGCTTGGGGCAAACTCCTTGCGGGCTCAGAGACTGGGCGGCAAGGAGGAGTTGGGAAAGGGGGAAATATTGTCTTTTCCCTTACGGAGACGGGGTACCGTCCCCGTTATGTTGCCAGGTCCTTTCCTTGGCTTCTTTAACTGGGGGCTTTCCAGGAGCCAGCTCAACTCCGGCCCCCGCTGCTCCCTCCCCCTGTCCTCGCCGAGGTTTCATTACTTGTTGTTAGTGCCTGGAAACAATAAAGGATGTGGGACTGGGCTTTTATTGATTATTTGTCACCCTGTATTTGTCAGTTTCAATAACTTTTCCTGAAGTTTTACTTACGGGCACTTGAGCTTTCGGATTAGGCCAGCTCTGCGGATTGCAGTGTGGGGTAATTATCCGCTGGCCTGCTTCCCCGCAGCCGCGCTGCGCAGCCGGAGAGAAAAGAGCATTAACCTATAGAATGGGCAGGATTCGGCCTGAGCCCCCCCCCTAAAGCGCTGCCGGGGCGAGAGGCTGGAGCAGCCAGGAGCTACCCGCGGCCCTGCCAGCTGCCCCCACAGCCCCCCGCGCCGCCCCCGTCCCCTCTCGCCCTTCCCGAGTTGCAATGGGCCCACGGCCTCCCTCCGCCTCCCAGGTGCTTGGGGCTGGGGGCTCACAAGGGCCCTCAACGTCCTCCCCTCCTCCTGCTTTGGAGGCGAGAGATCAACCCCAGAGAAACGGGCCCGCTCCCGGGAAAGGGGGCGTGGGGGGCCCCATGACGCTGGGGCCCGAATCGGGGCTCTCTGCAGCCGCCAAATCCCCGGGATTCAATTAAAAACCTGGCTCGCGCCGCTGGCGGGGAGGCGAACCCGGGGGATTTGTATTATGAAGATCGACTCTTCAAAACTGCCCGCCTGGCATCCCGGCCGCTCTCCCGCCGGAGGAGGGGACTGGTTGCCCCGGGGCGGGCCGGCCGGAACCTCGGGGCTCGGGCTGGGCCCCACGGGCGGCGGGTTGGGAGGCACGGCGGGGGATGCGGGGACCTGCCGGGGAGGTCGGGGTGGGGCAGCGGTCCCAGCGTCTCTCTCAGCCTTTTCAGAGAGGGAGGGTCAAACCTTCCTCGAGAGGAAAGACCTTATCCGTGGCTATCATCCTCCTCTAATAACTTTCCTACATCTCCCAAGCGACGCACACTTCTCCATACGTGCTCCAGCTATACTCATTTGTAAGCACACTAAAGGCAAGGCAGCATAATCGCTCCCCGGGCTGGCAGGGTGCCTATCGTGTACAGTATAGCGTTTGATGTACTGTATCTCATACCACTGCAAGCTCTAAGAGACAAGCGAACACAGAGTGCCCAGTTACACAGGATTTAATTACAGCAGAATGCATTCTCCATGCTGATTAAGAGAAAAATCAATCGGAGGCTTATTTGCCACAATGAACCAATAAAAAAACAATTTATTAGAGCAATAATCTCAGCCCCAAACGGTCTAAATATTATTGTTTCAATTACATTGAGGGAATTCAGGCTGAAAATGTTACACAGAGAGCATCAGGGAGTCCTCTATGAATTCAGCAACAGTTTCTAGCCTCTTTTTACAGGCTTGCTTTCTGGCTCAAAGATCTTGGAAACAAGGGGTCGAGCCCCCCATTTCAGGCGCAGGTGTCTGAGTTGCTGTAGCACCTACAAGGCAAGATGCTCTGTGGTCCACAGCTACCTATGCCAAGAGGCAAACATAGCATGCAGCTTCCCATTGGGTCTTAAAGATTCCCTGCTTTCCAGTGGTTTATATGTGAAATTCCTAGAAGAGGGCAGGTCACACAAAAGATCTCCAAGCCATAAGCTGAGGTAAATGCCTTGTTGTAACATCATTAGAGAAACCTCATGTGATGTGCCGATAATTCTCTGGTAGGGGTGAGGGAGAAAGGCATTCCCTTGAGAGAGTGCTGAGCACTTGCTGGGATCTTGCTGGGGTGCACAGGGAGGATGAGGGGGACCACTTCCCTCATCTCCCACGAGAAATTTCTCCCTTCTTTTCCAGACAGACTGGCAGTTTGCAGGGTCCTCCCCTGGGAACTCGATGGGAGGCTGGAGGGTGCCTGAGCAATGCAGCACTGGTGGGCCAGGCATGCTGGGAACTGCAGGGTCCCCGAGAGCTTCAAGTCTGTGACTCAGGGGATGCTGATTTTGCTTTGCAGCTTTCTGTAACTCCAGTCATCTCTGTCCCAAACCGGAGAGGACCTCATTTCCTGCTCAGTGCTCTGCCAACCACAAGGTCTTTTCATAAAGCTGCCAGGGGTGCCTGGCTGTGGGAAGGACAGTCAGTGTTTGTCACCAGGGAATGAGCTGGCATCATAGCTCTAATCTGAGTCAACAACCTGGCCACCCCTAAGCATGACTTCATAAATCATGCTATCTAATTGAAAGACACATGCTTACATATACAGTGTTGTTCAGCAAGGATGAAAAAAAAAAAAAAAAAGCAACAAACACTTATTTTCATCCCACTGGCCTATTAATCAGTCACCAGATTGTTTCAATTTACATTATTTCATACAGAAAATAAAGGGAAAACATAAAACCATCTTGTATAGCAATAATAAAATCACAAATTCATCTCTTCATGAGAGGCTTACTCTTTTTCTAACACATCCCTAATAAAAGCAAATTAAATTGTTTTCACGTTTAATTCAGAATTGCACTATTATCATGTGTCTGTGTATCTGTTCAGCATTGAGCATATGATATTTCAAAGTAATTGAATCAATTTTGAAAGGAAAAAAGTTCCTTTCATATGCCTATATTCACTTTTTAAAATGTTGGTTAATACACACAAGCTGGCCTGCCTTCCTCTCATCCTTCCAGCAGAAATGAAAAATAAATCTGTGACAAAAGATCAGTTATTGTTTTTCACACCCAAATCTCCTGCTTTGTTTTTTCACCCACAGGGTCTGCAGGATCTCCCCCTGTGAGAGGCAACTCAGTGCGGTCCCCTCTGTCATCTCAGCACTGCCCAGAGGAGAAGCCCAGGAGGAGCACAGAGCTGTGGCTGAGCAGCAATTTGAATATTCATATTTAACTCTTCAAACAACCGAAGATACTTCACAACCATATGTGAGAAAAAATGACATTAAACTTTCAACCATTAAACTACTGCTTAGCTGTACTCCAGAGAGGAGCAGTCCGTAACAAACAGGGAATTCTGATTGACATTTTGCCATCAGAAGCCCTTCAGTCAGATTTTTCCAGCTATAACACAGTGTACTCTTCTGTGCTCCCTTTTGCAAGATGCTATTTCAAGTATAGAAGCATGAGGAAAATTTACATAAAAGCTTCATATATAATATGTGATTGCTCTGAAATTAAGAAGCACCAGTTTTCCCCTTGTTCTTTCAGAATGAAGAGTGCACTATGTTTTCTTGTTTACTTAGTGCACTTTCTGATCCCTTGATGTGTTTCAAGCGTTTTCTGTCAGCATCATGAGACCTTGCTTACCTGGTACATTTTATGTGTGAAATTATAAGTGTTCAGAGTGCCTGAAAACAAACAACAATAATGATATCTGACAACTTTTTTTTTTTTTTTTTTTTTTTTTCTCTTCTCAAATAATATTTCATGGTACATTAAATGGGTTATGCAGTCTCTTCTTAAGAAACCCAAGCAACATATTGAGGCATGCTTAATGTTTTCATCTAGCAGCTATTTCTCAAAAGGAAAAACAGCCAAAGGCAGTCTGGAATCCTTCCTTGAGCCTTTTCTCAGTTTGTTCTGAATTTGATAAGGAATAATTTGGAGACAAATACAGAAAGAAAAATAAATATTATTTCACAATGAATCTTTTAGTGTGTCATTTGTGTTTGTAGGCAGATACTAGAAATGCTACTTGTTAAATCCACTGAATATTGCTTTTTCAGAAGTCAAAATGTTTCCAGCCAAACCGCTTTCTCAATGGTCGTTTCAGATGTAGCAGTAAGAGCCAGAACAGCCCAAGGAGAGAAGCAAACAATTAAAACATTTATGTATTTGATTTTTGATAGACATCTCTACAAGGTAGGTTTTACCATTTTTTTCTTCTTCTTTTTTTTTTTTTTTTTTTTTTTTCAGTAAGAAGGATAAGCTTGGAGTGCCCAGTCACCGTGGTAACTGCCAGAAAAATTCTCCTGAAGTTTGAAGAGGTCAGCTAACGGGGTCAACAACTCTGGCCTCTCCCTGAGCTGGGCCTGGCAGGCTCCATCCTGCAGTTGGGGTGTTAGAGCAGGCTGAGCCCTGGGAGGTGGACCATTCCAGCTCTGATATAAATTTTTTGAGTCAGTTCACGGCCTGGACTCTCCAGGTGGCCTCCAAAATCGATTGTGACCTTGTGACCCTGTCTAACGGAGGCATAGCATCCAACCTAAGTAAGGATTTAGCCAGGAACGACAGCTTTCCACTGAGTGTTATTGGGGACAGTACAAACAGTTTGGGAAGCAAGGAGGTAGGTAAGAGAAGTAGAGGTCATTAAAAGCATATTAAAAAACTATTTAAAAAATCCTTGTTAGTGGAAAGCTTTTATTAGCAGTTACCATTCCTTAAATAAACTCATCTGGCAACTATTTTTTTCTTCCCTAACAACACTGTATTGAGTAACTCCATGCATTGACATATGAAAAACTGGAACTTTGTGTACTCCAAACCAAACTAAGATTTTATCTGCCTTTGGATTTTGAACTTGTAAATGAAGCCTCTGACATGTGTTAAAGTAGATGTGAAGCTTTTTTTTTCTCTTAATATCATAAAATTAAGAGGCTGCTTATTAAAGCAGGTTGTTCATTCTAGGAAGTAGCTTCTCTAATAGGTACGTTCTTTTTAGATAAAAAACGTCTCTTAGTCTGTGTAACTTTATTTTTAAACCAGGAAATTATCTATCGTTCACAATAATATGGAATGAAAGTGTGAGAGTTTCACAGGCTAGTTCCTTTGCTGATTTGTAATACAAATAGATGAGCCACAAATTTGGTTCTGCATTTTTGTAGAAGAAAATTGTGGTCATGCTTGTATCGTATTTATAAAGAATATGATTTTCCCCCCTTTTATGATTTTAAGCAACAAACTCTGTGGGGGAGGGAGAGATTGCTATCAGATTTAGAAACTTGCCCTTCTGAGCAAGTGGATTTGCTCTTCAATTTTATTCCCACTCCTACAAAACTTCATCTCCCCATGCGTTGCTCACATGAGTAATTTGTAGTCATCAGATGAGTAAGTGGAACTACACCGAGGAACAAAGTCCAGTCTCCCAGGTGGAAAATGTGCTCAGACTTTAACTGACTTTAAAATTGCTCTGAAGGAAGAAAATTGCATTAAGACTTTCTCCCAGTCCTAGAAAAATTATGCAGACTTATCTCAGTGGGAATCTTGCCCAACCACTTCTTGTGCTTCACAGGAGAGTTCTGGTTCTGACGTCCTTCTTCCCAGTCACCTGTTGAGCTGTTCCCCTGAGGTTGGAAGGGCTATGCAGAGATGGAGCTATAAAATATGGTTCGAGTGTCTGAGCCTTTCTACATCCTAAATATCTCTGTATGCTGAGAAGTCCCAGAGGTCACAGCAGCAGGAACCTCTAGCTTTTACTTACATCTTCCTCTGCAGAAAGCCCCCCCAAATCCACTGATGCCTGTTGGCCAAGGTCCCATTTTGCAGGTTGGTGTAATCTGCTCTGGTGGGATTATTTGAAAAGCAGAATATTAATTTCTAGTTTTAAGAAGAGAGGCAGAACTGTGCCCTAAAATAATTTAAGGCCAGACCCACACCTGTAGATATCAGTGGTGACACTGTTCAGTTCCATGCTGAATACTAATCATAGTTTGTTGTGTAGTTAGTTTTTAATAGACCAAAACAATTTATTCACCTTCACAAGCATGTTGATGCAGGGGAGCTTGGCAAGACAGCTTGCAGCCCTTGATGAGGACATTTACTTGTTTTCCAGAAAAAAAAAACCCAAAACAAAAATCACAGAAAGAAACCCAAATCACATTTAAAAATAGGAAGTGTGAATCCTTAGTATTTTCAACAGCATTTAGTAGAATTTTTATATATACTTAGGTCTCCTTTGTTAGGAGTGCATGAATTCTACCTGAAAAACAGATCACTTCTAAAACAGATTAAACAACTATTCCACTGGAACTTTTGGACAAAAATTGCCCCAAACTTTCCTCAAAACCTCAGGTTTAGAGTGAGATATTGTTGGCAGAAGGAATGATAACAGAGTCTCAAGGGCTTTAACTTGCTGCAAGTTCCATAGAATTGATTTCTGTCAATCCCGTTGAATTTATAATCAACAAGTCTGCAAATGTCACTTGAAAAAGATCTAGGGCTTGCATGTTGTGTACCTCTTCATCTTTTTTCAGTTGTTTGTCCCTGGTACAGCTGGGATGTGGAGGGCTTAGAGGTCCATGTTTGCAGTAGCTGCAGTGATATTATTCATCTTCCTCATCCGTTTCAGCTCAGATTCATTTGGTTCTTGAAATATTTTTGGAAGTGCAGGCTCTTTTAAGGTGGTGAAATATATTAATGGGCTCAATACAGTGTTAGAGACAAGCAATCAGAATCGCCAAAGGCTTCAGACTGGTGGTCCCCAGCCTCTTCTACATGGATCACTGATAATCCATGAGGCCTTGGCAAGTTTGCTGCAGGTGGTCTGTGGAGCTGTATTAAATAATAACGTTCATAGTCTTCAATTAAAATTTTGATGAGAAGAGTGTGTGGCAGTCTGCAAGAAAATCTGAGTGCTGAGAGTGATCTACTAGCCTGAAAGCTCTGAGGATGTCTGCTTTACAGGAATGCATCTCAGCCTGTGGTCCATGATGCATTAGGAGGTATTTTGAGAATGTTTTCAAATTAAATATGTGCCCAGTTAACTGAACTCACTTTATTAATCAAGCAAGCAAAAGAAAAACAACAAAATAAAAGTAATAAAATAAAAGTAATAAAATAAAAATAATAAATGAGCACTGAAGTTTCATCCTGGTTTGTGTTTGCTTGTACCTACAGCCCCACACCAAGAAATGCAGCCTAGAAAGCGACGTGTGGTCCCAGCCTGGATCAGGCCCGGCAAAGGTCCCTGTGTTCTGGAGGAAGCAGAGAGGGGAAGCAAGCACCAGGACTTAGAGGTGTGCTGGCAGAAGGTCCTGAACAAGTGCCACGTTTCCATCTCCTTTTACCTCTCCTCTCTGCTTTGAGTGTCTGCACGGCTGGCGTGCTGGGGAAAAGTCAAACTAATTCTGATGCTTTCCCCTGTTCCGGGCAGACAAAGTCAGAGAAAGCACTTATGGCAGCCTTTGTAGAAGGGTTACAATATAGGATGATACTTTAGGAGCTACAGGAAGTTTTTAATGCTTCTCTGCCTACGGGACTGTCATTTATCGACCTGCTATTGTCTCATTTTTATAAGGATGTTTCATTACATTAAGATTCCAAGAGCAACCAGACTTTGCCATTGTTCACAGCTATTTTAGTTTGTGTCTTAATGCACATCTAATATTCTGTTTATGCTTTCACTGCTCTCCTATGCAACAGACTGTACCTACACACTGGTTTAGGTGACATCATGCTAAAACATTAATTTCTGTGTTTCTTTTTTTGTCATGAATTGTCTGTGCATCTTGCTTTTGCATTAATCTAGTTTATTACAGGCAATATGGTAAAGCACATGGAACTTTCTGCAGTTAGATTGCCATTTCACATTCAGTTCTTATTTGATGAACAGGCATGCTGTCTTATAAAATAACTTCTTTATGTTGTTTTTCCACAAGATTAAATCCTTTTTATTAAAAATGTATTACCAAACAGCAAGAATTAATTCATCCATGAGCAGAGAAAAGGAAGTGTAGATGATTTTGGATATATAAAAGTTAGCTTGAGGTTAGTGGTGGTTTAATTACAGGATTTTTCATTGCTGTTCATACAGACAACCATTGTTTTCTTCTTTGATTTATCTCCAGCTCAGCCCCCTTCAGAACCCCATTTCTGGCAATCTCAGCAACATGTGGGGGTCTAGCAGCTTCTGCAGACATTGCCATCTTCCCTGCACTGCTCCTTCTGCACAGTTACAGCAGCATCCTGTCATTTCTCAGAAGCCCTTAAGGATGCCTTTCCTCCATCATATGCCTCACGGTTCTTCCAGAATCAGAGGCCTTTGCCAAAGTTTTTCAAACCAATCTAGAAGCAGATACTGAAATGAAAGCGGGTGTTCTGAAGCTGTTTTTCTGCCATACTTTGGGCAGATTGCAGACCTTCTGCAATGCTCAGCTGGAGAATAATAATAATAACTTTGAAAAGTGCTTTTATACATCTGAAAGATTTAATGAAAATTAAAAACTATCTAGATATTGTCAGCCTGGCTGTATCTTACACTCTCCACCTTCTCCACGGCTGTCTTTTAGCTGCTGAAGATTTGCTGATAAGCCTTTTTGAGTCAGGCTTCTGCTTCATGCCTTGCATATAGAAGAATCAGAATGGTTCAGGTTGGAAGTAACCTTGAAGATCATCCTATTGACCCCCCTCTTGCATGAATCATAGAATTGGCTGGGTTGGAAGGGACCTCAGAGATCATCAAGTCCAACCCTTGATCCACTACTGCTGCAGTTACCAGACCATGGCACTGAGTGCCACATCCAGTCTCTTTTTAAATATTTTCAGGGATGGAGAATCCACTACTTCCCGGGGTAGCCCATTCCAATGTCTGATCACCCTCTCGGTAAAGAAATTCTTTCTAATGTCCAACCTAATGTCCCTATGGGCAGGGACATTATGGCTTTTAAATTACCCTTATGTTCATAACACACATAGCAGGGCTAATATATTTTTTTTTCCACACGTGTTCTCACTTTGCTGAAAAAAACAACCCTTGAACAAACAACAGACAGCTTGACGATGCATGGTCTGGAGTGGTGGCAACCTCGATGTGTTCTGGGCAGCACCCAGCTTTATCCTGGACATTAGTGAGCTCTGGACTGTGTGCCCAGTTCCTTCCTGAGCCCCCATTCCGCTGTGTGTAGCAGTTCCTCTGCCTGGTGAGTTGCTCTTGTACTTTCCACTTATGTAACCCATGGGGTTTGTGAATATGTGAATTTAACAGCTGGCAGTGTCAGCAGCGGGTTGGGGCTGGGGGGGGGCTATGTGGTGTTTTGTATTTTTTTTTTTTTTTTGGCAAGCTGGCATTACTCATCAGTCTCATGGTAGTTTTGTTTGAAAAATGCTTGTGTTAGAAAAAGTGGATTTATCAGCTCAGCACTGTATGGTGCTCGCATGCAGCACAACAAAAGACAAGTGCTCATTTCAGTAACGCTTGCAGCATTTCATGGGGCCCCCAAATAGGCTGAACAAGGCTTCTCTGGCAACTAAACTCAAGTACAGTGGGAAACTGTTAAAGTGGCAGTGTCACTGCCTGGAAAAGGGATTCAGCTTTCTTCCACCCTTTACTGCTGCTTTTTTGTTTGTTTGTATTGTTTGTGTTTTGTTTTGTTTTGTTTTCTTGGTTAAGACTATGAACTACATTAGGAATTTCACTGAATACTGGAGAAAAAAAGAGGCCTAGCTGAAAATACCAGGCTCTTAGAAGTGATTTTTTTCTCCTGGCTTCTTGGAGTATAGACCAAACAGTCTGCCTTTCCTAAAGTGGGTGTGTTTTATGGGAAAAAACTGATACTTGCAGCTTTTTAAAGTAATACTAAGAGTCAGTCATGCTACAGCCTCTCAGGGAGACCTCATTCCCTGTTTAAATGAGCTTATTTTCAGAATGATTTGCTGCACTTACAATTTCTTTTGTTACTGCTCTTTCAGAATGTAAATACTACCTGGAGATTTTTCTATATTCGTTCGAATATGTCAGGTGGCTAAAATCATGTTTTAAAAACAGTATTATATACTTCAAATGTGTCAAACCCTTTTTTCACATATATTTAAAACAAATGTATTTTTCAGTATTTATTTATATATTCTCTCTGTTTATGTGCCAAACAGATGGTGAAGGTAAACCAGTGAGTTTCATTTTTGCTAAAAAAAAATTGTCTTTCACATTTTCAGGTTCTTACATACTGGCTACAACTTCCATGTGACGAAGATCAGATGGAGATACTTACTTGAAGAAATCTTTGTTGTTAGGTGTACTATAAAATGCAGGTTGTGGCCTAATTGTTCTTGTGTGGTCTCGGTAGCTGCACAGTGAATCGACTACTCACCTCTCCTCAGGTATCCAACAGAAGTTAGAGATGGGTAAAACAGAGCTTCAGAGATTATAAATTAGTTCTATTTTTGAGTTTTATTTCCTAAAATGTGATTGTTTACCATAAGTTTTGTCCAGACAACTGTATTTAGAGGATGCACAATTTTAAGGCTACACAACAGGCAAGTGAACACACCCACACTCACACTCACACTCACACTCACACCCACACCCATGTGTTTCCATGTGCTCACCTCTCACTAGTATGTGTGCTCCAGATATTGTTGTGAGTGGCTGGGAGGACCAGGGGCACACAGCTCCCATCTCATCCACTGATTCACCCTGGAGATCTGTAGCTGATCTCTGCTCTTCCAAAGACAGAGATTTGTGGTTATTGGCTGCTGAAGAGCCCTTATGTACCAGAAGCTTGCTGGGATTCACCTGCTGGCTTTCCAACCTGTCTGAAGCCAGTGCTTGTGATACCTGGTAAGACTTTTGTCTTGTGGTTCAGTTTTGTACCCAGAAAACTGGGTACGTTCTAGAGTGTTTCCAAAGTAGTGTGGACAAACTGGAGACTCTTGGTCATTATCCAGACCAGGTACAGATAACATATCAAAATGATGCTGTGTGGAAGATGTTCAGGAGTTCTTTCTCCCCTGACTGCAGTAAATTTGAAAGTTATGGAGATGCACCAAGAACAGGCTGGGGAACCAGGCTTTGAAGACATAGAAACTGTTGAACACCTTTCATCACTGATACTCTGATGTCCTCTATCTTGTTCCCACCCAGAGCAAAGCTGTGCAGAGACTGTTCACTGCTCCCTCAGGACAGCTAGGCAGTGATATTTCTTTTATGACTCACTGTACCTTCATGTTTATAGCTCATCCTCTGGGGCCAGGTACATCACAAGATCCCAGTGAAAGAGTAACTCAGAAATGCAGTTGGAAAAGCCATGAGGAGGTTATCAGTAACTGTGTAAAGGTGGATGTGGCTGTTTCAGCAGTAGAGCAGATACTGAAACATTTCTCCCATAGCAGCAGCAAAGTTGTTATGGTTGGCTTGAGGGACAGGGACCTAGGAGACTGGGATGTCTCAGCTGAAACTGGTTTAAGCCTTGGCTTGATGGATGAGATCTTGAACATAGGCAGAGTCTATGACAGCAAAGCCTTTATAAAAGCAACAGTGCCAGTTTTAAACCATCAGCCCCAGCAGGTGTAATGTGATTCAGCAGGCCAAGCCAGAGAGTAAACAAACTCCTGCTTTCTGAACAGGTTGCACCAGGCAAATGCTCCTAACTGGGAATTACAATGGATATTTGTACTAAGTGAGCTGTGCTGCTATTGAAAGACTTGTGAAAATGAGCAGGCTCCTGTGACTGTTAATTCTCTTTACTCTCCACTGTTTTTTCCTTCTAAATCCAAAACAAGGTAGGGGAAAAATTTCCCTAATAAGCCTGTACAGTTTAGTTGGATTGGGCCTGATCTGGCTCCTGGAACTTCAGTGGGGTCTGTTGCTGGATTTCCCTGAGTCAGAGTGAACAATCCTACTGTAGCAGAATGTGTAGAGGAAGGGCCTAAACATGCGTACACAGCCCCATGTTTGTGGCACTCAGGTGCTAATTAGGAGGTGAGGGGCGTGAGCTTGTGTTAAGCCCACCTGTGCCCAATTAGGGTTTGCCTGAGCTGCGCATGAGCAGGATTGCGGGGGCCAATAAAAGGTGAGCTCCAAACACACCCTCAGCTCACTCTGAGCCAAAGGAGGAGGTGGTCAGCTGAGTCTGGAGCAGAAGCACAGAATGGGGCTAAGCCAAGTCTGAAGGCAGCAAAATCACGGCACTGACCGTGCACCTTGGTGAGAACACCTCTTTGACTTCGGAGCACTGTACCCCAAGAAAGGTTCATCTGCTTCCTACTGTTTCAAAATTGCCAAACCTGGCAGTGGCATTTAATATTGTTCCCAAGGAAGATGCTTCCCTGTTCTTCTGTTGAGTTCCCAGTCCCATCTCCAGTGGGCAGTATGGCCTAAAGGGCTTCTTCCCTGGCTACAGTATTGGTCACTTTTTCTTCCTGAAACGCCACAGCCCAAGTCTCCCCAGACAGCACACCCACACCTTCTCTGGCTGTTCTCTTTGTTCCAGCTGAACAGAGGTTGACTGCACCATTTTAGGTCATCTTGGTGTTACTGCCTGACTCTCTGGCATAAAAGTAATCAAGGTGCATCTGTCTGAGTCTGGACCTGGATGAGTATTATGGGCTTGGCAGGCTCTAAGACTCATTGCAGAGCCCTTGGAGTGTTCAGGCCATGCAGAGGTCAGGTACTCAGTACTCAGGTACCAGCAGCCCAGCTTTGCTCCAGTGTTTCTCTTTCCCAGCCTGGGTCCCATCCTGCCCCAGAGAGCGTCTTCCCCCTCCCCATGCTCATGCTCTGGTTACTCATGAGTTATGATAACATATAAGCAGCTTAGGGAATTCTTATCGGAATAAGTTGAATGCAATGCAACATTTAACTCTTTATGACAGCCACCTCTGACTGTGAGCGACATATTATAAATTATGTTTGAACTGGATTTTTTTTCGGAGGCAGATATTCCCTCTGCCACCCAGTCAGCCCTGTAACATTGCATTTGTGGCCTTAATCCCACTTGGATGTGTGCCCTGCTGCCTCCACTTTCCGTCACTTGGGTACTTTAGTATTCTTGAACAAGTGAACAATCTTTGTTTCTGTACCTTATTAGGCCAAAGACCATAGCAGCTAGCAATGGCATCAGTAGGCCCTGCAGGCAGGATTCTCTGCAGACACAGCCAACCTCCAACAAACCCCTTTTTATCCTCCTGTTTCTAGGAAGAATTATGATGGTGGTGCCCTGCTGTTGATCAGTCAAATCTGTGGTAGGCCTAGAGATAAGTCCTGTAAGTGTGGTGTACTGTAAAACAGCGGCTCCCATTCATTAGTAGCTTGTGTGTAATAAACCACCCAAAGGAGGGGGGGTGGGTAGGGAGAGCGACGAGCAGCTGCAGCATGCAGGAACAAACAACACAACTCATTCTTGGGAGCCAAAACTTTCTAATTTGCTCCTGGGCTGCTGGGAGCACTCAAATTCTTTCTGATAATACGCTCGTGCCCTCGGTGCCTCTCCCTGCCTTTCAAGAGTCCTGCTCTCTCATGGTCCCTGGGATAGTTTTGCTTTAAACCCAAAACAGAGAGGTTAGTTGAACGGGGATGAGGGGGAGCTTGTTGGCCACCCAATGTTTGCAGGCTCCAGCAGACAAATGGTTCTGCTGGGGAAGGGCTGTTGCACATATCTGCTTGTGCAGTGAGTAAACAAAGCATCACATGGGCTGCAGAGCAAGCATGGGACATGAACCAAACCCACGGTAGCTTGGGAGCACTTGGGAGGAGCAGGGTATCTCAGATGTTGTTACTGATTTAGAGTCTGGTGGAGTATTTAGAAACTTGTATCTCCCAAGAGGCAAAACCCTCCAAACAAACCTCAAATAACTGAAAAATTTTTTGGCCTAATTTCTACTGGCTTATTTTCTTTGTTTGTTTTGCTTTGTTTTTTCACAAGTTTAAACATTTAAATTAGTGTAATATTTTCCTGTTGCACTGTATTGGAAGCTGCTATAGACAGTGTGAATTTAAATGGAATCTGCTAAGGAAGATGTTAAATGTGTTGAGATGCCAGTAGTTCCTAATACTTGCATAGCTGTGACTCTGCTGGTGCTATAGGACCTCAGCCTTGGACCCTCTAGCTGCCTGTAGGACGTTTCAGAGCAGGATCTGAAACGATTGCATGTTGCACAACTGCTCTTGTAGACCATCCCTTTGTGCTGAAGTTTGTACTGTTTCAAGAAAACTAAATTATTTTCAGTTAGATGCTGCTCTGGAGGACCACTGTACCCTTGCAGGAGATGACAGTGACTGCTTTTTCACAGGGATGTGCCAGGCTGTGACGGTGCTTGAACTGTCTCCTAATGTTTGTATAGACAAGGGCTACTTAAATGGCAAATTCAGGCTTGGGCCAAACTGCAGCTACTGTTTGTTTATGCAGACAAGGCAAAGTCTCAGATTTGAGGTTTGCCACTTTCCTGAAGGAGATCTATCTTTCTTTCTCCTCCCCTGACCTCCTGGGGAGCTGTGCTGTGGTGTGCCAGTCTTAAGCTCTGAAGTGAGAGGTTCATCTGCTGGACTGCTGCTCAGTAAAGTCACCCAGTGGGCTGAGGTAAAAAGGTCTCAGAGAGCCCATGCATGCATCCATCAAATTGTGCTAACTAAATCTGGGCACAAAATGATTTTGTCATCTTCTGAAACTTTAGGTAGAGAAATTTACGAGTTGCAATCGTGTCATTTTGGCATTTTTGACAAAGTCAAAATAATTTGGCATTTTGATTTTCCTTCCCCAAACTTAGGTGAGTAGGTAGGTAGATAATTTATAATCTAAATTCTCTGGTCAGTGCCCATTTCCAGCGTGGAGCCTGATCTCACTGCCACTTGCTGTTTCCAGGATGTTCAGCAAGAGTTGCAGTGAGAAGGACTTTATGGGAATCTGTCCATGACTTCCCAAAGAATATAACAAAAGGAACAACTCTGGTGTTTGCCGTGTGCCTTCACTGGTTAAGCAGCTGGGTCTGTAGCAGAGAACTGCCAATTGGAAAACAAGCAGTGGTCTTTGTGCATTTCATGTGAAATAATGTTATGCATCATACAGGAGTTATCAAGAGTGAAGCTCTTTCCGGACAGACCTGATCCCCTGATAGGAGACAGTTACTTACCTGTGACCATGGAAATTATAGATGAGACCAGCAAAGTGAGTGAATCTGCTGGGTAGGTATGAAATCAGGGGAGGGAGGTTTTTTCTGAGGGTTTGAGCCTGTCTCCAGCACCAGCAAAGCCATGTAATCCTTCTCTTTGCAATTAGAGCTGCAAAATAACCCTCAGGCCAGAGCACTCACGCAAGGAGCAATTAGACAAGCTAGACAATGGGGAAAGCTAAAAAAAGTAAATAATCTGCCTCTGCAAAAATACCTTGAATCACTAGAAGAGGATATTTTGTGAATTTCCTGGGAATCAGTTAACTACTTTTATGTTTCCATGTGTTCTGCTAGAAGGACTGTACTGTAACTGCTCTTTGACAGAGGTAAACATGAGCAACCAGACTCTTCTTACATGAGACACTGAGAAAACCCAAGTGAGTCCTGAGATTTTCATATCTAACCAACTGAAACTGTGGAAAATAGATTGGTTTATGTCAAACTGAGGCAAAATAAGCCTTAGTGCTCTTTTAGGAAAAGTGGTCTAATAATTTGAGGGTAAAAATGGTTTATTTTGGGTTAGTTAATGACTCAGCCTAGTTTTCTTTAAAAAAAGATATATGAATCAATGATATACATCCATTAGCTGAACCCAAACTGTGATAGAAACTCCTCTTTTAGAAAGCATATTACTTGTGAAAGGTTGACAGCTACCGAGTTATTTTGCAGCACTCCTGAGCTGGATGAAATGTAAAATCATAAAGACTAATCAGAACAGGATATTTTTAGTCCATTGCAGGGAACTATGAGGGTATTTAATTAAAAATGTCTCTTAATGGATGGTTTGACTGTTTCTTGCAAAAAAATTGAATTTCTGATGCAATTTAAAAAAGGTAACAAAACTTAGACCTGAGACTTGCAACCACAAGAAGTATGTTCAGAACTAGCTGTTTACAAATACAGGTAAAAAGGAATTGCAGGTTGCTATAATTTTGGTTTTTTGTTGGTAACTTGTGTAATACTATATGGAAAATGTTGATAACAGTAAATTCTATTCTGTTCTGTATTTTCTATCTACAGGAGATAAATCAAGTGGAAAAAACCTCACCCTGCATAAAATTAAACAGCAAACTCTGAGTGTGTCTGTGTACATGTGTGTATGCATGTACTGCTGCTGGCATTCTTGTTTTCAAGTCAAAGTTTCATTGATGGCTGACTTACCATAAACTTAAAGCATACAGCAGACTGTTCTTGTGTGGTGCCTGCTGCTTATTTCAGGAGCCCCAAGCAAGCGTAACGCATTGCAGCCCTGTCAGCATCACACCAGCCTCGTGACAGGGATGGATGCTGAAATTCCAGAAGCTCTTTTCCCACTGCTGACCTGGAGCAGAAATGGCTTTGGTGCTGAAGGGGCTGCACGGGGCTCTCAGGGTGCTGCAGTGGGAGGCATTGGTGGCTCTGGCATTCCTGCAGGTGTTGAATATCTGAGGGGTCTCTGGCAGAATTATTTCATGGGCACCTGGGTGTGTGAGCACATTGGGTGTTTGCTGGCCCAGCTCTCATGGTGACCAGGGCTGGGGTTGGCTCTGGGGCTCCTCTGGCTGCTGGAGTTGTTGAGATCCATCCCACCCCTACAGCTCTGCACAGTCCCCTGGCCCATGTGAAACTGCACAAGGTTGCTTCTAAACATTAATTTAATACCCTTTCCAACTTGACAGTCTCCTTTTAAATGAAAGCATTTATGTTGAGCAAAAGGCACATTTGCTTCTCCAAATAAACGGAATTATGTCCCAAGATCTGACTTAATCCTGAGGCTCTTATACTGTACGGTAAGTAGAAAAGAAAGAGGATTGCTCGGAGGAGCAGGGGTTAGCAGGATCAGGCACCATTTTATATCATGTCTCTCTTTTTCCTTTTGGTATTTCATACACCTTCTTCAGAACTCCCACTGGCTGCTGGCAACAAAGTCAAAGTAACTTCACATCTATTACCTACTGGCAGACAAACTACTAATTGAAAATGAGAGATGACACAGAGAGCACCCATCCAGCTTTCCTGCTAGGAAGTTTTGAGGGTTATTAAACAAACCAAAAATGCCATTCTTCCACAGGTACTTTTATCATTGTCATGTCCTTTTAAAATTTATTAGAGGATTTTTCTCAAATGTGTTGTAACTAATACATTGTTTTCTTTGTGAAAGTGTGCTGAAGACCTGCACTGACGTTTCAAAGGGTTTGAGAGAAAATGTTTACAGACTAATGGTGCCATTTGTATTTGCCATATTTCTAAAAACAGAATTTCTCATCAGATAACATTAAAATATTTTTGTATTATGCTTTGTAATGTTGTTGTTATGTAATATTATTTTGTATTTGTTTATTGTGGCTTTTTGACGTTTATATTTCTATTTAAGATTTTGTACCTGATCCTATGTTCCCAGGCTAATTAAGGAAAGTGGGATCAAAAGTTTTATTGTTTCTACAGTCAATCTTTTTTATAACCCTACTGCTGCTTTCGGCACTCTCTGAATCCAATTATTTGGGTTTTGGTTTAAATTTTTTTTTCTGCTGAAGCCCCAAGGTACCTGTATTCCAACTGGTAGATTGCACATTTAGGATGTCTAAAGGTAAAAGAAGGCTGGGCAAGAGAAGTAGTTTGTTTAGTGGCTGCATTCAAATGAGTCTCCAGCAAAAATGAAAGTGAAGGCTGAATGAAATTTATTGTGTCAAAATTTCCTTTGTGGGCTGCAAAAAAAATGTAGAATGAGCCAGACAGAGAAAGTTTTGCAAACTTCATTTTGAAGCTGAACCCTTTTCTTGGAAAAAAAACCAAAACCAAAAAGCCCAAACACAATTTGTGAAAGCTGAGACTTAGTTTTTCCTGTGCAAAGAGAATTCCTGGCTGGTACTTTGTACACTGCTATGTTGTGACCTGGTTACGGAATTTTGTACGTGGACAAAAATTGGGCCCAGCAAATGACACAGTCAGTGTCAGAGGCCAAGGTGAAGCTTTGTTTCTTCCTTCTCCTCAGGCTAAGCCTTCGTGGGAGCCCAGCTTCATGTAACAGGGGGGTTCTGCAATCCCTACTGCCTGCACCTCCCTGCTCCCTCCTCCCTGCAGCATCTTCCCATCCCTCCTTCCACCCGACAAAAAAAGGGAATGGTTTTTGCCTGTCCAGCCCACAGACCTGGCTCACCAGAGACCCAGCCAGGGTTCCTGCCTGGGGCTGATACCCCACAGGGACCCCAGGACACCCCCTGGAACTGTTTGGATAGATCAGGGATGATGAAACTTTCCTTGTCACTGAGATCAGGCAGGTGGTGGTAGCCTGCACCAGCCCATGTCACATCTACACACATGGGGTGGTCCTGGGCAAACAGAGCTTTCTAGAAACCAGTTTATCAGCTGTGGTGCCTGGTTTTGTGCACAGGGCCAAAGGGAGTCAGAAATACAGGAGATTTCCAAGCTGTGTCTCCACCACTTGCAGGGTTTGGGTCTTGCTGCTGTAATTCTGGAGTGAAGTGAACAATCTGTGGTAAGAAAATAAAGCAATGTTTTAACCTTTTGCCACTGAAAATTATCAAAAGCAACATTTAGATTTAAAATCAGCTTGTTTTGTTTTTCTGACAGAGATGTTGCAGGAAACATTTTAGCCAGTTCCAGGTTGAAACCAGCTCACTTTTTCTTTTTAGATTCAAATTTAAGCTAGTTGCTATTCAAAGTTTTTAAAGGGACATACACAACATCATTCTTCAGCATGACATTTGAGTCTTACCCCCTGCCAGGAAGGATACCTTAACCTCCCTGTTGCTTGAAAAGACTAGAGAGAAAAATAGCTTGGGTTTTTGTATATCACTTCACATGGTCACTTGGTACTACTTGGAATAAAGTGAGTTCATTGTAACTCTGCTGCTTTGTGTTTCACCTTTCAGTTTACATTGGACTTTCTGTTGCTGCACAGACATGGACAGAGTAAAACAAATATGAAAAAGCAAGGTAAAGTCTGCCCTCAGAACAATCACCATGTGGATTATATGAGCTACATGAGCTAGACACAGGTGGGCTATGTGAAAAGAAGATTGTTTTGCATGTGATTTTGGGGACCATCAGGTTACCAATGTGTCTCTAAAGAAAAACAAAAATTAAGCTAAACCATCCCTATGTGCCAGTGTAACTGTAATACAAACTGGTTTTGCAGAAACTGATTTAAACACAGCTGTGAAATCAATATGGGCAAATCTTTGAATATTTTTCTCTGATTTTTTAAATACAATTCAAGGAAGGTGTTTGTTGGTTTTTTGTTTGTTTGTTTATTTGATTAGTGACAGGGAAACAGACCACAGTTGTGCAGCACAAATATATTAAAGTATTCTCTACATATTTCCCTGTCTTTCTCAAGCCATTCCAACCAAAAGCTTTTGTAAGCGTGTGGGGGCAGCACTGACCTTTTAATTCTGTTTATATGATGACTAGAAAAAAAAAATCCTTGATCAAGGAGGACTTGAACTTTTAGGAGTTGCCTCAAGACATTTTAGTGATTCCAACTTGAGGCTTTTTTGCAGGCAGCCAGCCCTGCTCCAGCACTCCCAGCTGGCAGCTGGCACCTGTGGGGTTGTCATCAATTTGAGGGAGACACAAAAGCACAAACAGCTGTCCCAGGAGGCCTGAGAGATGGACAGTACTGAGGTCCTGTGCCTGTGAGCCTTTACATGTGGCTCAACATCTTCTCAGAAGCCATTTTGCTTCTGCCAGCACTGGAGCCCAGTGCTGAGACTGGTGCTGGGGTCATGGTTCCTGGGTTGCTCTTTGCATTGGGCCAAGGTGCTTACTGGGTGCTCACTGGCTCCAGAGCAACATGTGGATCCTGCCCAGCAGTGTGACTCCAGGCTGGCAGCATGGAAATTGTCAGGCTGGCCCCTTTGGGAGCACCCTCTGCCACACCAGCCACTCTCCCTGCTGCCATCCCTCTCCCTGCCACACCATGTAGGTGAGCAGAACCCAGAGAAGCCACACAGGTAGGTGCTGCACCTCTGGCAGGGTCATGGCTCAGTAACACGGGGCTCTGCACAGCTCTGCTAAAGCAATGAACTCTCTCCTGGGAGAGCTCAATGGCTGTGCCTTGACTGTTTCTGAGCTCCCTTTCCTCTGGGACAGCTGCTTGCCCAGCCCCACAACTTACATCATTGTTTGATTTTGTTCTCAGCTGGGTTTGGCCCCCCAAGCAGATCCTGTAGGAACCTCTTTTCCAAGGGGCAGCCACGTGTCCTCAGAGGGTGAGGATTCAGAGTGAATGCAGAAGTAAAGAGAGAGGTAGTAGAACATTGCACCTGTGAAATGAGGGATGGCAAGGCAGGGATGAAAACTCTCTGTCCCTGGGAGTCAAACAACAGCTTTAAGCAGATACATCCTTTTTCTTCCATTTTTTCCTTTTATTTTTTTTTTCTTTTGCTCAGCCACTTGTTCACTCAACGAGGACACAGAGGGACAACCAGTGCAAAACCACAGCAACTAACCAGGGCTGGCATCCCGCGCAGTGCTGAGCCCCTGCCTGGAGCCAGGCAGTGCCCGCTGCTGCCATCAGCGCCGGGAGAATTGAGGGCATTTCACAGCTTTCAGGCACAAATTGTAAACTGCAGTGTTGCATCCATGTGTGAACACACACAGACACACAGTGAAGCTGCCAGCAGCTGATGCTTCACACTAATCACTCTTATAAATGCCTCTAATTAGACTTATAAATACCTCTAACTTTCCTACAGGGAACAAAATGCCCAACAAGCTTAATGTAAACTCGGGGCGGCGGGGGGGGGGGGGGGGGGAGGACGGGACGAGTTAAACAAAATGAGTAAAAGCTGTTTTTAAACCTGGCAAGTCCTAGACCCGCACTTTGGAGAATTCAACCAGTACTAGAGAGAGAATCCTGAATTGCAGAGCCCTGCTCCCCCCCGGAGCCCTTCAGGCTGCTGGAGGGAGGCGCAGCATGGGCAGATTGGGGGTGAGCAGCCGGGGGAGGGGCTGCAGCCCTCGGCCTTTGAAGCCGGAGGGCGAAACATTGGGATCCTGCAGAGAGGGAACACAGAAACCCTCAAGGCAGAGAGAAATAGGCCTAGACAAAAGCCCGTTACATGGTTGCAAATCACCCCACTGCTGTTATTTTATTTACCGCTGTCCGCAGGAGGATTGTTTTCTCTTGCAAAATTTTGAGCTGCTTTTTTTTTTTTTTTTTTTTTTTTTTCCCTCTTCTTTTTTTTTTTCGTTGCTCCTTGCTTCCCAGCAGTGGTCACTGATCCCACAGTGCCACATACAGACTGAGCTCACCTCCATTCCTGCCGCGGACGGGATGCTTCCCGCAAAAGCCTCGGGAAGTATCTGCACCCACCACCTTGGCTGCTGTTTGATTAAAAAAAAAGTAAATCTTTTTGCCAGGAAACAGCTCATGAGCGGCTTATTTCGATGTCCAGGTGAAAAGCAGAGCACTGCCAAGCCATCCTGAGGCACAGGCCTCACACAGCTCCCAGCACCTTCCTCCTGTGCCAGTAAAAGCTCCCAATGGTTATACTAAAACTTTTTTTCATTAATACTTTTTGAGCCACCTCTATATTATTTTTTTGAGGGATGAAAGCCTCTGGGGAGTCATATTCATTTAATGGGGTTTCGTTTGGGAAATAAATTTCCCTCTCCATGTCTGCTGTGCCTTGGAGTCACTCTCATCTCCCTCATCATATTCAGGCAGGTTATGTTTAAGCCTGATAGATTTTAACCATCATGGGGAATATGAATCCTCAGTCAAAACAACCTGTGGATTTTCTGCTTTGGAAGAGATGCCAATATGGGCTGGGATTTGCTGGTGGTTCCTCCACCTTCAGCTTTAGGGTCTGTAAAACATCTTTTAAACATTATCCACAGGGTGTATAAAAGCATCATCAGGAAGGGAGGAAGGAGGAAAGACTGAAGCCACATCCCTGTGGGGAAGACATGATTCCTGTCCTTATTGTAAACATTTTTTTTTTTTTTTTCTTTTTGCTGTTGTGGCTGTAGTGGCCTGGCCGTGGGGAGCACAGGGGGTCTGTGAGGGGACCCCAGTGAGGTCCTGGTGCCCCAGCCCCAGCTGTCACCTCCCAGCCCTCAGGTGAGCTCTCCCTCTTCTGACAGGTTTTTTACAAGGTGTTTGAACACGTAATTAGGTCCCAAACCAGGCTGCAGGAAGCAATCCTGGTCATCCTGCCACAGCACAGGCAGTGAGCTGCAGGGGTGATTTTTGATGGCTGATTTGCCCTGAACAAAGGCCCCAAACAGCACTGGGAGCCCGACTTGGGGATGGTAACTTTAGAGGCAATGGGCTCCTTTCCCATCAGTTTAAAACAGTGTTATTTTTTTCTAAGCTGATAACATTTTAAACATATTGCAAGACGGAGTTTCCTTGGAAGGCAGGAAACCCCATGAATTTACTATAAAAGAAGCTTCTGTGAATAAGGAAACCCGTCCTGTGAATTCACCTGTTGCCAGCCAAGGAGAAATGTTTGGTGTTTTATTTCAAGCAAGAATATGCTGTGTATCTGGTGCTTTATCTAACCTCACTCCTTACAAGAGCTGATGTTATGCTTGGCAGAGCTCTCAGGTCCAAGCTGCTTTATTATGGTGTGCTCTACAAGGTTTAACATTTTAAACTGGTGGTATTGTAGGAATAAAAATATAGCCTGGAACCCTCAGAGAATGGGCAGGGCACATTTAATGTTCTTGAATTTATAATCAGGAGGTTATAGAAGCACTTGATCTGTTGAAAAAAAAAAAAGTCACACCACTTTTTTTTTTTCCCTGTAGCAGAGAATTTTAATGCACAGTCTCATGTTCTCAAGATCTGTATAATGCAATTGACTACATAAATATCTGCAGTCTTGACCACTCTCTTTTGGCCCATCATATGTATGGAGACCATTCTCAGGTGCTCTGACCAGTCTTGTCCATATTTTTTCATGTCAATCTGCTTTTTGCAAATATGGGATATTTGATTTGCACAATTTGGGGCTGTCCTTCATCTCAAGTGGTAGCAGCTCCTGATGAAGGTGCAACATCAGCTGGCTGGGGACATAAACTCTGACATTACCAACAGCTGGAGCCATTCAGACTGTGACTGCCATAGAACTGAGATTGCCTATGTACAAAATGAATTCAAGATTACTTCTATTCTCTGGTCAATGTGGGGCATAGTCCTATTACAACTCTAATTATGGGTGGTAACATCTTGAGCACAAGCAGTAGAATTTTGTTGTTATGGTTTTAAATGTTGGGCCTCACTGGTTGGTCCATCAGCTAAGGCTGCAAATAGGAAACCTTTTCTGCAGTGAAGACCCTACTTAACCCAACTCAATGAGTCCCAGCTGTGGTTTCCATTAGTAGAAAATTCCTGCCACCTGCTTGCATCTAGTTCCTCAGTGTAGCTCTGCTTGGTGCCTAACAGTTGCTGCTGCCTCTCCAGGTAAGAATTTTTACTTTTATTTTTACTTTTTAACTTTTTATTTGTATGATTTTTCTTATGATTTAAAATGTGTTGTGTTGTTTTTCTGGAGAGGAAGAAAAAAATTATGATCTAGGAAAAGAATGGGTATATATTAAATTTTGTCTGTGAAAAGTGGGGTTTTGTTTTTGTTTAGTTTTATAAGTGTGCTGTGTGCATAAGTTGCAAATGTGCCTCAATCTGGTAGTGTTTTTCTTGAAGCGATTAAGTTTATACTGAAGTTTAAAATAATTAATTTAGCTTCAAATGGCTGAAAAATTAAGCCTGTGCTCAGAGAATACAGATAGCAGTGCTGTGTCATGACTGTAAGTGGAAAAGAAAAAGTTTGCTGCCTTGATAATAAATATATTTTCAACAACCATACTGCATCTTGCTGACTACAGAAAATCGTAATGGTGGCTTGTGTTGGTGTTGAAATGGTGGGTGCTTTTAGGAATCCCCAGGACATGCTGAAACATACAGTGAGGAGTAAGTTAATTTAGTAAAAATGAGGAATTACATAGGGAGCTTTAGTTTTGTCCTTCTGTAGATGGTGAAGCCTCTCAATCCAAAGCTCAGGGAAGGTGTTTGTTAAGAGACAGTTGTGCTGCTTAACAAAAATCCTGGGTCTGGGTTATCCACAGAAATGTCAGTATGAATTAACCCTTGGATATTTTGGTTGCTGCTTTGTGCAGTTAAGGAATATTTTCCAGCTTTGCCCATTTGCCTGGGGTTGGAGAAATACTCTTTTTGTGTCATAGAAACATTTGTAACTGCAGGAATGGGGACTTTAAAGCCCACCCCAAGTGCCTATAGGATTCCTGACAGCATTTGGGGCCCATGCTCTGAGCAGCAGAAGGAACTGGGGGTATGGGGCCCGTCACAGACATGCTGTGGGTGTTCTCCTGCTCCTGGCCTCCGTCCTTTCCCTGCAGCTTGTGCTGGACTTCAGTAGGGGTACTGGGAACATGGGAAACTAATGATCAGAGACCAGTGTCCTCTTTCTGCCCCTAAAGAGGAGTTGTGTGGTGGATTGGATGAAGGCAGCTTCTTCTCTGGCTGTCCCATATAAGTGCTTTTTTGCATTGCTCAGGGGATGGGGAGCAGGCAGCCCCACAAACCCTCCCATCACTCCTCCAAATGCTTCCCAGGGCAGGGAAAGGAGGGCTGATGCTTCTTGGTGATGGAACAGGGGTCCCAGTGCTGCTCTAACCCACCAAGCCCAGCCAGGAGAGACAGAGGTTTGGTGCTGGGGCTCATGTGTGATAGCTGAGTGAATATTTCAAGATCACCTCTTGTCTTTAAATGAGGCATAGGGAGGGCAATTGCCACACAGATCTTTTGATGTCTCTAAATGAAATTCCAAAACAATAGAAGTGTGTCATTAATCTAATGATCTTCTGGCCTACTAATTTTTATTTTTAAAGAAATCTCAGATGTAGTTGTCTGTCTTTCCCAACAAAAACAAGGAAGAAACTAAAGAGAGTTAAAATGCTGTGTGCATATGGCTTTTGGCTCTTCATCTATGTGGAACTTGTTCATTTCTATAATGACTTTAATAATGACTAATATGATGCTGTAACAAAAGGTAGTTATTACTGCTAAGAGTTCAGGAAATAAATTGGAAAAAACCTCACAGGAAGATTTTAAGTATCCTGCTGAAAGCTGCCAGACCCAGGCTCCCAGATGTCTCTCTGCAGAGCACACTTTAGCTTTGGATGTACCTTTAAAGACTTTAAACAGCTTGAGACTTGTAGTTTGCCACAGGAGCTTAGAGCAAATTCATGTTTCTAGGTTTTAAACCCTGAGCCTGGAGTACAAGAGCCCTGCTCAGGGAGGTAAGGTCATTTTGAGCCACATACATTCAGGTTGTACCTTTAAAGTAATTCTAAATTTAATTGAAAGCTGAGGGTAAGGGAGGCAGAGTAGCAGTCATGTGCAGATTTATTTTGAAGCATGTGAGGGGCTGTGCTGTTGGATGCTCAGTGAGCCCCAGTCTTAATAAAATGGTGCTGGGCAAGTCAGCAAGAGAGAGGGGCTGGGTGGGATTGAGGATGAGGTTTCAGGGGTGCCTATCAGTGCAGCCTCTCCCCACAACGTGGTGCTCTCTCGAGTTGATGGAAGCACATAAGTGTGTGAAAAATGGTAATGAAGTCTTATGTTTAACCAAAAGCTTTGACAGAAGATTTTTGTAGGGGTTGTATTGCACTGGTAAAGTGATGCATGAGCAAAATCAACCAGAGGTGGCTGTTTGAAAATGGAACTGGAGGAGGCAATCATTTCACTGAACTCATCTTAGTAACACTTCTCTTCCCTGCTCCATTTTTGAGGTGTTCAAGAGCTCCACTTGTAGTGAAATGAGGCAACCAGGTGCCACTAATTGCCAGGCAGTGGGCATGAGCTTGTGTTAAGTCCACCTGTGCCTGATTAAGGCAGGCCCTAACTGTGCATGAGCAGGACCAGGGGGCCAATGAAAGCTAAGGCCTAATACACAAATTCAGCTCACACTGGAACTCACAATCTCGGCATGCTTGGCTTTAACTGCTTCTTTCAGCACTGCATTTACCTTCATTGCTCCACTAGAGCTCATCACAGTCAGGGTGAGGCTTTGAGGAGTCTCGAACCCGTGGCCTCAGCATTGCTCGGGTTGTGTCTATAACAGCGTGCCTAGCCGGCTGCACCACTCAAGCCTCACTCTCCTTAATCAGGCACAGGTGGGCTTAACACAAGCTCATGCCCACTGCCTGGCAATTAGTGGCACCTGGTTGCCTCATTTCACTACATCCACTGGTAAAGGAGGTGATTATGTTTCACCCTCTTTATGGATGGGATGGCTCAGGCATGGGGGATGCAATGCCTTGTCCTGTGTCCCATAGCAGACAAAGGGCAGCCTGGAAAAGTTTCCCAGCTCAAGACTTTTTGAACGTAGCAATAGTTACTGATGTTGGTCTGGCAGAAGGGCACCCACTAAGGGGAGAACTTCTCTTGGTGGTAGTGGCAAATTTTCCTTTGTTTTGCTAGTCGTGTTGTACCAGAATAGCAGTTTTTGTAAAGCTCTCCCTGCTTAGATGCTTTGTGTGAACCTCCCACCCAGAGCCATCCCCTAAAGCCTTCCCCAACCAGCTGCTTAAGGTCCATGCAGTACCACCCTCAAAGGAAAGGTGTGATTAGTACAAGCTTTTCCTTAGCGTTTTCCTTTCCTGCGTTTTTTTCCCATTAGCCTCACTCTCTGAATAAGGAAAATGATGTTATTTGTGGTGACTTTATTGGCTGCTAAAAATTTCCATCACATTGCCATATAAAGAAGGGTGATTATTATGGTCTCTTCTGCATTAATTTGTGGTTGCTTCTACTGCTTTGCTGGGCTGATTTGTGGCTGATGGGTTGACCATAATGGTAATGTGAAGCCTTGCTCCTAGAATCTGAAACAGAAATTGCATGGAAATCTGGTGGGTATGGTGCTAGACCTTGGGGAGAAATATGTGTTGCAGTACATGGCTGTCTCCTGAAGCTCTGGGTATTTATAGCTGCCAGCTGCTATGTTTATTAAGTTGCTTAATGGTCTAGGAAGGAAATCATGTACTCAGGACTGTGTCAATGGTGATGTTAATGTTTTTTACTGTAATTTTAGCAGCAACTTTTCTGTTCTCTTGCTTTTTAGAAGTTAGAGATAACATAGAATTCATACGGGATGTCTTCTAAGTAGTAAGATAGATATTTTTAATCTCTGCGTCACATACATGCAATTATTCTCTATTTGAGTTCTGCCCTTGCTTTTTTATTTTAGAAATACTCTGTAAGGACTTCTACAAGAATCACCACCCCTCCTAGATCACATCAGATTTTACTAAAAGCAGACAGCAGTTGTCTCCTCTAGTTGAAACACTTTGAAAATTTCTTGCCAAGTCTGATTTGGTCTTGTTTATCATTTAAGAATGATATTAGTCCTTCCACCTGTGTTGCCTATTAAATTCTTCATCTAAGAAAAGACTTGTATGGGTTGTTAGTTATGTATTGATCACTTACACCATATCTGGACCCAAAATGAGAGCTCATGGGGAATTAGCTAAAATGCATCAGGCTTTTAAAGCATATATTTTTACACCAGTATGTCCACACAGTTACTGGGTAGCTAGAAAGGCATCTAAATGTGAAGATGATCATGGTCATATTTGTGAAATTTTGCTTGCCATTGCCAGTTATGAACACCAAGTTAGTCTGACTGAAAATTCAGAATATGTTCTTCTGAAATTCTACTTTGGCTTACATCAACTATATTGGTTTTTTCTGAAAGCAGAGGTTACTGTTTCCATTCTTACTGGAGTATTTAAATGTAGGTATGGTTGTTTTGGAAAAACTGAAAGAAGCTTAGACTGAATTTTTTCATAAATCATTTTAACAAGATTAGCGTTTTACTACCTCTCTCCCAGTTTCTTCCTAAGGCAGTTTTTTGTCACTTTTGGGCAGAGCTGTCATGGGAAATCCTTTAGTCTTCATCTTGCTAATACATATGTGCTTAATCATCTGTACTTGAAGTCTGGTGTATGAATTAAGAGAATATTGAAAGTGTGCTGAGTAAGTTACTCAATGGTGCTGCTGGTGTGACACTTTGTATTGATCCTGTTCTCTTCTTTTGATCCAATATTGCTTAAATCAGAATAATTGCATTTATAATGGCTTAATTATTCAGTCTTTCAGAGGTATGAGTAACTAAATGTGTAATTCTTCAGGCTACTGGTGACATACCCAGTCAGAAGTTTATCTTGAGATAGCATCTATCAGATTATATACTCCACCAGTTAGAGTGTCTTGCATGTTTATTTGAAAATACCTTCAATAAATAGGTTTTGGCTTGATTCTGCAAAGTTAAGCATATGCTTAACATTGTAGTGCTGCTTCAACTAGATGCTTGAAGGAGCTGGGAGTTCTCATTATTTATTTGGAACAGAACTTCAAAAATTTTTCTTTTTAGTTTTTTTTTTAAAAGCTAAAGGAGGTTGGGAATCGGGTTAGGTTATTTTTCCAAAGCACATAAAACCATAAATGAGGTAGCTCCAGATTCATATCCAATTGAGCAGTTCAGATGAAGTCAGAGGAACTGATCCAGGTTGTATCTGGCTGATGGTTTAGCCCTTGCCAGTTAATACAGTTGAAAAATACTGTCTGAAGTTTTTACTCCTGGGGTTTTTATAACCATACATAAAACATGACAGAGGCATTTTGCTGTCATGAACTGGGAGCTGTGTGGAGCAGGGAAGGTTGCTCTGCCTGTAGAGAGCTGAATAAAGCAAGGAACATGCATCTGGGCCTGCTGCCTTGATGTTCTACATTCACCTACAGGCAAATATTAATGTTTTGTGCTTTTAGATTTAATCAGTAGATCAGTATCTATCCCATGTAAACTGTCCTCATCCAATTAAGTATTACGGGTAATTTCTTAATTTGAAAAATATATCTAATTAAATTTATCATACAAATTATGTTTTGGGGTTTGCCGCTAAATAAGTATTACCAGTTAAGGTTATACCAGGCATCTAGAATTGCCTGCCTGTGGTTTTTAGGACATCTCAAGCTCTACATTACTTGTGGGGTTTTTTTTACTACTAAGTGCTGTGATCTTTCCTTTGGTTTTCCTGTGTCTGATACTTCCAAGCTAATTAATATTTGCAGTCTTCTTTAACTATCAAACGGGTTTGCAATCATAAGCACATTCTTAAACCTCTTAGTACTGAAAGGAAGACCTAAATAACTTTTAAATCTGTGAGACAATGTCAAGAAATGTACTTGCTTAAATTTAATCCATCACTCTGTGCCAGCAACACATCTAGCTGAAAGGTCAGAGAATCATTGAGAGGGAGAAAAACAATTAATTTGGTATCAAAAAGGTAATAGGATAAGGCCTCACCAACCCTCTCCTATTGTTCTGCTGCATTAACTTCAGCAGGTCAGATGCCACTGGTCATTGACCTCAGGCTAAACAGGGTCAGCCCAGGCTGATTACAAAAGAGATGTGTTTGCACTTACCCAAGTGTGTCTTAAAAAACTGAACCCACATCTGTGTTGTTCTTGGGGAGGAACACACAAAGGGTAAACATTTTTCAATGCAAATATCACTTATGGAATCTTCTGCATGAAGAAGATGGCTCCCATCCTAGCATGGTCTCTATTTATGAGCCCTTCCCACCCCTGTGACACACTGTAGCCCCAGACCTGCCCCTGGGTACCTGTCAAAGAACTGGTGATGCAGTGGGAAAATCTGCTATGAAAGGAACTGGTAGAAAACAGTTGGATTTTTTTTCTCAACTGTGTTGGCACACATCATTTCAGGAGGAGGAGGCCTGCTCCAAGTGGAGTTGCTGCTGATGTTAAAACAGAAGATAGTGTGTTTGATAATTCCTTCTTGAGGGGGGAAAAGTTCCCCCAAAGTATTCTGTCTCTATAAATCTGCTTTTATGCAAGTAAAGCACATCCCAGTGTAAAGGGTGAGATCTTGGCCTCGCCGTATCTTTCAGATTCACCTGTATGAACCCTTGGAATCTGCTCTGTGTTCCTGCTGTCAGTGGTGTTCCTCTCATGGGGACAATTTATCCCAATTTTCATGTGCTTAGCTTGAAGGAATCACTTTCTGTTGATGCTGGATTGGCTTTATCAATTCTGTGTTGACCCACATCTTGATTTTTCCCATGCAGGTCTATGCAAAGCCAGGTGAGGATTCTGTCTGTCTGCCTCTTTCCTTGCAACAAATTCTGATGCTTTTGGTTGACTTCAGCCAAAGCTCATCGACTGGTAAAGAGCTACAAGTTTCTGCAAGATTTGTGTGAGCAGACTACCAGTAGGGCAGAGAAACTCTGGAAGTCTCCTAGCTGGAGACTGACAAATCTGTAATGTCACTTCTAATAGTAAAGAAACCATGAAAGGAGGAGAGGAAATAAACTGCATGGGTCAGCCACAGAAATGGTCATAGATGAGATGATTAAAACCAAGAGGCAGAGTGTAGGAAACCTGGTTTCTGTAGCTCTTTAGTTTTCTGAAACTAACTTAGGACCTTACTGGATGCAAGTATCTTTTTTCCATGCCTTATGCCAGACTGTCCCACGCAAGGCATCCAGCTTGCAGCTTTGGAGTTCAGACAATTTTAATAATTACAAAGCTGTAAATATTCCATCTGACAGATGTGAACTGGAATATTACTGTGTTGTGAAAACATTTGGGACTAGCTCCAGGCTAGAGACAGTTAGCTAATTGGAGAAAAAAACCAAACCAAAACAAAAAAACCCCAAACCCTCCTACTTTTGTATGCCATCTACTTGCTTAAATTTTAATAGGGTTTTTCCCCTGAAGATACTAATTTAGTCTATGGATGAGACCTTTTGGAACCAGTTAAATTCATATTACCTTTATTGCTGGGCTTGATTCTGCAAAGCACTGGGCCTTCCTCACTGCTGCTGGGGAACAGGAGTTATAGGTTTGATTTTAAGTACCAGTGTTTCTGCTGCAGACAGGGGGAACTCCTAATTGTTTTTTGAGGGAAGGAACAAGTGAAGACAGGGGTATGATAATTGCAAGTAAATACATACTGTCTAGTAGAGATGGGGTGGGCTGGGGGGAGCAATGACAATCCACTGAAGTAGGGAAAGTGGGAACCATTTGTGTCATTACCAATGTTTAACTGCAACAATGCCTTGGATCATGCTGACTGAAAGGATTAATGGCAAAAACTTCTAGGATGTTCCTGAGTGTTGCTAGGCTGTGCTTTGTGCTGCCCACCAGCCCTCTGTGCAGCTTCCACATTTGAAGCCTTCCCTCACGCAGCGCTTCCACATTTGAACATTCACTGGTCATGAAGATAATATTGTAATTGTCCCCATGGCTGTGGTGGCAGGTGGTGGCCTGCTGTGCTCAAGGCACCTAGATGCAGGTGTTTCTTCTTCAGGAAGGAGCAAAACACATGCACATGCATGCACTCTGCTCAGATGGCTCAGAAAAACAAGGCAATGGGTGGGAAATTGAAGTGCTGAATGAAGAATATGTTAGATAAGTAAGGAGGATTTTGCCAAGCTGAGACTGTCCTGTGGTGTCTGTCACTTAGAAACTCAATTGCACGGTCAACTGCAATAGCATGAAAGCCCATCAGCCCAGTAATCTCCAGGTTGTAATTGATTCTGTTTCTACAAATGTTAGCTAAAGCAAAAATCTGCATTAAGGTAAGTGCTAAACATCCATCAGCCTGACTGATTAGTCAAAGTAGGAATTGCTGGAGAAACACACATTATTTGCCATCAGATTAAGTGAAGTTTTGCTTCCATAGTCAGAAAGCTAATAATTTGCTTGTGATGAGATCAGTTCAGTCTTCAGCTCTGCTTGCTGTACAGATCTCGGTGTCTGAGGGCACATCTCTTCAGGTGACAAGGCAGGAAAAATAAAAACATTTTTTATTAAACAGATATCAAAAGATGTTGAAAAAAGGTTGATTTGCAAAGAGTGGACAATAAACAGGCCAGATGCTTAATAGAAAGGCCAAAGGGGATCTATTGTAGATTTGGACAATCTTGACAATCTTCTTTAGTATTACACCTTTTGTCTTGTATCTGGTTTTCTTTGCTATTTTCTTAAAGCTGAAATCAGTTTCCCTGAACTTCTTTTAACTTCGTGAACTGGGCAACTATATTCCATAATTAAGAATACATACAAGGCATATGTGTTTTTACAACATAGTAAATATATTGACTTAGCGGGGAGCTAATACTGAATTTGCATTATTTTTATTTTTTTTTTTTTTTAAAAAAAAAAACATCCTGTAGTGATTGTGTGTCCACACTAAAATTATCCCTGGTCCAACCAAAATCTGTCATTTGCTGATGCTGAGCAATTACATGGCAGATGGTATTACTTTCCTTTCTAGCTTATGTAACTCCAGAAGACATAATGAATTACAAGTTTTATCATATCCTCCTCACACTTTCATTGAGCAGTCTAGTATTTAAACTTAAAATTCACTTATAAAAATGTTCTCCACTAATCATAAGACTCTAAAGCTTAGCAAAAATGAGTGCAGAAAGGTTATAAAGAGATTAAAACTTCATTTCTTTGTATTCAAGTAAGTGCTTATGAATAATTTTTTCTCTGTTTGCTTATCTCCAAAGTAAGCATCTTGCATGTACCTTACAAAGAAATCTAGTGAATATACAGCAACTCTGCAGTTCAAGAGCAGCCCTTCCCTTGGCAAAGTGCTTTGGGATTTTTAATGACCACTGGTGGTCAGGACTCTGCTTTTGCCACCACAAGTGATCACTTCAGTCCAGGTGTGCTGAGCCAGCGGGGCTGGTGCCAACAGAGCACTCTAACCTGAACTGGCATTTTGATATTCCTTCCTCAAAATGCCCAATACTTAATCACCTTGGAAGGTTGCCTCATTCCCAAATTATCAAAAGGTGTCTTGCCCCTACATACTGCTAATGACCTTCTTGTCCCTGTGATCTCTTATGGCTCTGTTAGGATGTAGGAACTGCTCTGCCTGTGATCCCATGGGGCTGGCCTCATCAGACACCTTGCAAGCCCAGCCATGGTGGTGCTGAGATCCCAGTAATGTCTGATATTTATCTACGAGCCAGATAGTGCCCAGGATGCATCAAAGATTGGACTGGATGACCTTGATGATCTTGAAGGTCTCCTCCAACCAAAGACATTCTGTGATTATGACTTGGCAAAGCTCACTGAAGGAAAAAGATGAGGTAAAATGGGGTTCCCTACAAGCAGAAGAAAACTTCTCATACAGATCTGTTCATCTCGATGGGACTCCTGTGGGGCTTTAAGCTCTGCAGAAATGTGTCCTGCAGGCAGGGTAGGTTATGAAGTTTTTTTTTGCTTGTGCGGGTGCTGCAGTTTGTTTGTGCTGCATCCTTTCTGTCTATTGGGACATTCCTTGCATCAGAACTGGCTGCTCTCCAAAAACATGTAAAGCTGCCATTTCCAAAGACCTTTTTCAAATTTATGTTTAACTGTTCCTCAAGCTCAGAAAGAGCAGCTGACACTAGGAATGCTTTCACTGGGTTCCTCAAGCTTGTCTGTGATATTTTACCACCAACTAGCAGTGGTGTTACTTCTCAGACTTGCAATTAAAATCTTTCCACAAGGGCTTTCCCTTCCCTTGTGTGCAATTTGCAGCTTACGTGTGTATGGCTGAGCAGGAGCTGGGACATTCACTGGTAGGAACTATGCTTGACATAGCCCTGTCCTCCACCAAAGTGGAAAGAACTGCAGCCTCTGCAGGGTAACTTTCTTTGGTGAGAGTTTCAGCTGACTTTCTGGTCCAAAAAGAGTTGATGAGACTTTGTGTGAGTCCCTAAACATTTAGATATATGCAAACCAAATAAAACCACCGAACCATGTACAGTTTATTTGAGGTTACAATAGCTTAATTTCTTAAGCATCCTTGTTCAAAAATGAGCAACAATTCAGCCTTTAATACAATGTCGAGCTGTGATTCATAGTTGGTGGTAGAAGAAAGCAGTGAACTAATTGCTTGGATCTGGTCAGCAGACAGTGAAGCAGCTCCCTTGTCCGTGATACTATGCCCCTTCCCTTTCTGATTATTCACCAGAAAACATCCTATGGTCCCATTCATAAAGTCCAGTAAGGACACAAGAAATGTCAGGAGTATCTGCTGAAAGAGTGGGAGGCTGACAGAGCAGCACATTGTGAGCCCGGGAGGGCAGCTCTGCGTTTCCTCGGGGGTTGTTTTCAGTTCTTTTGTCAGCTGATTACATGGTCTTTTATAATTTCTAATCTACAGAATAGAGCTATTTGCTCGTGGATTATGTGAAAGTCGCAGGCTTACGCAAAAGAAAAACAAAATAATCTGAAAGTGGATTCTGTTGGCAAAAGTTAAACTTCATTTAGGTGCTTTTTATCTAAAGGGGAGTTTAATCTAGGGCTGTGAAAGAAAAAGACCAAAACTGTCAGTATGAGATTTCAGCCTTATGGCATTAATTCAGCAGTGCGCCCATGCAAGTGACTTAAATTACTTGTCCCTATTCAGAAAATGCATTTAAGACTGCTTAAATTTAAATGTTGGTTTTATATGTTTTGGAGAATTGGAATGGTATTAAATGTATGCTGAAGGCCTTTGCGGACTTGGTGCCTGTACCTGTTAGACAATATAAGCAAGTTTGTTACATTCACTGTTAATGAGAATAGTGCGTTCTTATTCTGCTGCTTTTATGCACTGAGTCTTTGCAGAAAGAAGGAAATGAGAAATCAGGATTGGAGTATAAGCAAAGTGAGCTGCGAGATGTGTTTATATCAGTCCTCTGGTTTCTTTGGGTAAATCTGGGTTTGTAGTCTCAAGGAGTGGGAGAAAATGTCTATTGAGTTCCAGCAGAATGTGTGTGTGTGTATATGTGTATATATATATATATATAAGAAGGAAGAGGTGAAATCCATTGAGTATGTTGCTAGTGAGCAATATAATTTTTTGTGAGTCTCAAGTCTTGTGGAAGCAAGGGAGAGTCTTGGCAAATGTGAGTGTCAATCTAACGAGAGGGATTGGAAATTGCAGCATGGATGGAGGCAGGAAAGGTTTGCTCGGCTATATATAAAACCTCCCTCAGCTCCTTGCAAGGCCTCCTTATGAGTTGCAGATGTGACTAGGTGTGTACAGATGGCTGGTGTGATACACTTATGATTTATCAATATGAACTTTGGAAGCTGGCTTAAACTCCTCTCCTATGCACCTGCAGCAGGCCCCCAGCTATCTCCTGTGCAAAGTGGACAGATATCTATCAGAGAGGCACACTTTATTTTTCTTGGGTCAACATTTCACATGGATTTCTAGAGGGGTAGTTTTGTTTGTTTTTCATCAAGCCCCTTATTAGAATACTTCTGTTGGAGGGGTGAATAATAATGCCAGAAAAATAGGATCTGCAGTGAAGGGTGGCGTGCTGGTATCACTGAGTTTGGCCTCCCAAGGAATTGCTCTTCTGGTTGTGCAAATGCACTGATGGAACAGAAAAAAAATATACCAAGCAAAAAGGCAACTGTGGGTGATGCTTCAGTGCAGAGGTAAATGGGTAGAATTTGGCTTTGTAACAAAATTAACAGATTCAGCTCTAAAACCTCTAAAAATTAGAGTTTTGTTGGCTTCAGTGACTATTAATGAAGTGTAAATTTATGTTTAATAGGTTTTTGTCTCAAAGACTGCAAAGTGGTTTACAGATTGTTTATATAGGGATTACTTCATTTATCTCCTCGTCCCTCAGAATATGACAACTATGTTCCACAATAGTGCATACTTATTTCTGTTAAAAAAAAAAAAAAAGTATCTCCATTATCAGGATCTAGTTCACAAATCCAGAGTGACCTACATTGTTTACATGAGGACCTGGATTTCGGTAGGAACATAAATTCAAACTTGGAACATAGAAGCCTATGAATGCTTTGTCCCAAAAGTGAGTTATTAAAGTGTGGGTTTTTCTTTATTTGCTTTCTCTCCTCTTCCTTCTCCTGTGCCCCACCAATGGACAAAATGTACCTTCATAAGGCCAAATGCTGTTGGGTCTCTGGGTATTCTGAGCCTGTTACTGAGCACTCTGAGACTGAGCATTGGCCAGAAGTGTGGTTGGGAAACACCATGCAGGAGACTCAGCAGTTCTTGTTGCTGTTCACCTTGGGAAGAGCCTTTGTGTTTGTCTAGCTGTAAAATAGGAAATGAGTATTTTATTAGTATTTTAAAAACAGCTCTGAAGTAAGGGAAAGCACCACTGCCACCAACCTCAGAAATCTGGAATTGAAAAGTAAGCTGAGAAGAAGGAGAGACTTCAGATGTCATTGTGTGACATTACAGGCTTTGCTTCTGACTGTGGTCCCATAAGCTCTGGCTCATGTTGATTTTTGTGCAGAACTGAACTAAAAGCTCAGGATGACCCAGTTGCTCTTCTGTGCCAGAAGCTCCATAGAGTTAAAAATTTACTTTGCTGGTCCTCTAGATGCTTGTATTGTCATGTTTTGTCAACTGTATTCTGAAATACTGTGCTGGGAAAGATCACCTGTCACGGCTTTGATGCCAAGTCAACTCAGTACAAATGCAGTTTCCAGCTGCAAAATATTTTTTTGCTTGTTTTTTTGTACTTTGAGCTGGTAGTTGTTTTCCCAAATGCTGTGTCTGTACAGTCCTTGATTTCTGTCCCACCAGTCAGCACAGTAACTAACAGGACAGTCTGTTTGGTTCCTTCAGCAGGACTCCACCATCAGAAAGAAGAAAAATTCTGCCTTGCCGCCCCAAAGCTGCTCTGCCCCTTGCTTACATTTGGACTCGCCCTCTAAATCCAAGGGACATCAAAGTTTTCTCCCATGTGATGGAGGCTCTCTGGCTCGTTACAAAGTGAAACAATGGGTTCCCTATATTCTGGGATCTGTGCTCAGAACACGCCTGTCTGCCTGGCTAATGGGGCTCAGACTGTTTCTGCTATAAAGGACTGGTTGTCTTTTGCATAACAGCCTGTGGTAGATATTCTGGGTGGGTACACCCTGACACACAGTGTGAGGAAAGAGGGTACTGCTCACAGGCGTGAATGTTTTGTTTGTGAAATTAAAACCACACACAGTATTTAGGAGATGGGGAGGGAAAAAAAAGAACTTATTGTGTAGTGACAGTATTGATATAGACAGTATTTTTTAAATTGCCCAAGGGTGATGAGCAGATACAAGTACATAGCGTTTGTTGAGCCAACTTTAGGGAGATCATGTAGCAAAAGCATTGAAAATTTTTATTTTTTTTTTACTTAAAAGTGGGTTAATCACCCCAATGGAGCAAGTGATCCCAGGTGGTCTTGAAGCTTTGATACTAAGCAGGGATTGATGCTGCAGCTTCATTGCTCTTTGCACTTGAAATACATAGGGGAAGCTTGTTTGCAGACATCCTGCTGGCATAGTTCTCTGACCCATTTTTAGAAATCATGCAAGTCCTATTTTTAAAAAGAAAACCTACTTTAAAAAATCTAATTCTGTATCCCTGGAGCCTGGTAGATTGTGCTGATAGGAAGTTGTGTTATAAACATCCATCTGATCACTTTTCAGTGTCACATATTACTGCTGTCCAGCTTCTATGTTTTGAGTACAAATAGGTGAACTTCAGAAATGTCGGATCTCCTCACTTGACTGGGAAATGCAAAACCAATCCAAAGGCAAAGCTGTCTCTGGTTTTCTTAATGTTAATTACTTTTGGAAGTTTTGTCAAGATACCTGGAGTTCTGCAGATATGGGGTCTTGTGGGGGATAATTGAGTGCAAAGGAAATTTTGCAAGGAAAATTAACTCTTTTGCATGTTTTCAATCTGAAAATGCAAATAATTTGACTGAAACTGAGTGAAGTTAAATCTTAGCAGACAAAATGTGAGAATAATGTCAAGAGAAAGTATCCTTTCCAGTTTGAGGAAAGGCTTTAATACTGAGAGCATCTTGTGCATGTTCTATCAAAAGGGGTATTTGTTGCCGAGGCTTGTACCCAATAACAGGCAGATTTGCATCAAGGTTCAATGTCTGATGTTAGGTCATTAAATATCCTCTCTTGTGTTAAGTTTTTGTTGCTTTTTTGCCTCCTGTGAGCCTGAGTATTTCTACTAAACTGCAAAGTCATTGTTTCCTCTGTAGCCATGGCTGTGGGAGCTGGGAGACAACAGTTCACATCATCACGTACCTTAAAAGCCAGAACATTCCTGCCTGGCCGACTCTGGTTTTGATAACCATTGTTCTTTTTGTGTGTGTGTGCAGTATAGGATCACAGGCAAATAAGGAAAAATTGCTTTTTATTAAGAACTGTATGAATTGGAATGAAATAGTGTCCCAATTCTATTTCAGTCAACCTGAAAAGAAAATCCCTTCTGTCAGGATATTGACAACACACTCAACTAATGAAATACAAGATGCAAGGGTTGCATCACAAGAACATTTCTTATTAGCTAAATGCACCTCAGGGCAAATTAGAGATACATAACTACTTTTAGGAGCTCATTAACTTTCTGATTGTGTCATTTAGGCTGTTACATCCTGGAAAAATACTTGTTTCCTATCATTCAGCTTTGTTTTCAGATCACTTTCTAATGGCCATTCTTGTTTGCTGACTCCAAGTCTACCTACAAAGGTTCATATTACTCCTGCTGGAGATAAATTATCTCCATCCACCTATTTATATCTCACATGTAGAACATGATCTGAAGTTATTCTGCATTACTGTAATAACTTGCAAGAGAAATGTGCATTAGCTTGGGGTCTACTGCCTGAGCAGATGGGGGAATGTCAATTGCCTGTGCAAGAATGCTCTCTGGAGCAAAATGACTTTACTAGATGTTTTAGTGATTTGATTGCTGCTTTTTAAATACAGTGATGTCAGCTTTTCTGGAAAATTTGGTTTGAAAGACAAAATCAATGCAAGTATACCCCTCCCTTCCCAAGCTAAAAATAGTTTCTCAAATGTCTGCGATATTTGGTAGTGCTTGCTTTTTTCTTCTGTGGGTTTTAAATCAAATCTGTATTAGGTGACACCACCTTGTTGCAGAGCAGCTCTGGCTTAGTTTTATTTGCTTGTCACTGCTAGTCAGAAAGGAAGAAAAGTAATTTGTTGATGTGCTACAGAAATCGCTGGTTCTTGCTTCAGGGAACTGACCCTTTCTTAGTACTCAGGATAGATGCTCTGAATATCTCTTGGTACAGTAATCCATATTAGCATCCTTGTCCCATATGGTAAACCACAAGTCCTTAGTTGCCTTCATGGTCTAGTGGACATGAGGTAGAAGCATTTTGGGTTGTTCCCATCTAGAACATCATCTATGGCTGATATCCAAGGAGCAATTCAAGCTATGAATTTTAGATGGCTAAATCTAATCTCTTCTCTAATAAGCCTTATGAATAAGGAGAGGAAGACGAAGCCAATTGTCCTCAAGCTGAGCAGATAGGGCAAAGTAGAGGATTTAGGTTTGGGATGATGTGCTACCAGAGAGTAAAAAAGAGGCAGGGAGCCTTTTGCTCCCTATGCTGCTTGAGAGCAGTTTTGCAGAACATTTAATAGCTCTGGCTTGAAGTTTGCAGGTGCAGCACTGTTCTGGTTTCCCTGAAACTATGTCCTGATGTGTTTAATGCAGGTGAGTGGAGTGGCATACAACTCCCTCTAGTTTAGCCACCCAAAAACTAGGCATTTAGTTTGAAGGAGCTGAATGTGCTTTCCTGGCAGCTGGTGGTCAGGGCTGACGTCCTCTAGAGCTTAAGTGAGGTGAGTCCCACTCTGATTCTTCCTTTGTTTCTCCAAAGACTTTGTGTCCTCTTATTACCCTCTAGTCTCTGCTCTTTTCTTTGGAGTAGGCAAAAGCCAAGCTGAAACTGAGTTGGGGAGAGAGTTTATCTAGGGAACTTGTTATATCTTTACTTCTGTGAGCAGAGTCTTAGGCCAAAATTTTTGGCATTTGAAAAAGTAAGTTCTGCTCTGAGTTTTATTTTCTGCTAGTGTAAACTTCTTTAATTCTTAAGAGTATTCCCATAGCAGATTCAGTTTCTCTAAATTATTTCTTATTCACCACTGTCTCTTCCTCTGCCCTTATCCATCCTCCTGTCCCTTAGCTTACTGCTTCTCTCTGAACCAGCTCCCTGTAGGGAGCCATCTTGCAGTAAACCAGCCCATCCCAAAAAGGCACAGGGAGGGGTGTGTGGCAGCTTCAGGAATGCTGTGGGGTTTGAGAACAGAATCCTTGTCTGCACGATTTCAACTACATGAAAAAAGCCCTGAGGGTTGATTGTTGGGATCTGCAAAGGTTTAATTGTCAGTACAACCACTTCTGTTGTAAGAGGCAAAAATTTGTTTGCTGTCTGCCTGGGCAAAGGAGTCCTTTGGGTGATGCTAACAGGTGTCACTAATCAACTGCACAGTGGTCATCAGCCTCTTTGGTCTCGTGTCCTCTAGTCTGTGACATCAAAGTGATGATTTCTGCATCCCTGTTTCTTGATGTAGGAAAGCAAGGGTCTACACAGACAATGTTCATACTCTTGCTAATTAACCAGTAGGGTGGGCTTACAGGGATGCTTTTCTTTCACTGCTTGTCTCTTGAGGTGGTGGAGTTGTCCCTTCTAGTCAAAGCTAAGTGGGCAAGGAGGATGAAGGGTGAAGATACAACACCTTATTTCATTGGTCACTTGTTGCCCAGGCCATGCCAGTCTGCAGGCTTCCTTAAATGGGAACTTATTTGTGGAAGTGTGGTGGAGCCTTTTGTGCACTAGTCTAGCCAAGAGGTATTTTGTCTCAAGGGGGAGGGAGTAAAATGCATCTGCAAAGTCTGCAGGAACTGTTACGGAGGCCTCAGCTTCGGATCTGCCTATACCTGTCACAGGGTAAACAAAGCTCCCTGGGAGGACTTGGGGTTAGCTGAACACCTTGGTCACACACTGAGCAAACTATCCCCCAGGTGTGCTTGCAGAACAGACTCTCCATCAGCGTCCTGTCATGCACAAAATGTTTATCCAATTTGTCAAGATAATCTTTCTTCAAATAAGCTCAGGTCCTAGGCTTCAGAACAGCCCAATTTCAAGCAGTATAAAGTAACTTTTTTTTCTTTTTTTTTTCTCCTTTACTCACCCTCCCTCCTTTTAATCACTGTGTCAACTTTTCCTTGGCTTTAAGCAAACTTAAAGTAATTATATCATTCTCAAGTGAGTTATCTTTTGACTGAGTTAGCTGATTTGTAAGTTACTTCAAAATGCTCCCAAGTTGTGGTATCCTTTTCCAAACACATCATCTCAGATGCTTCATGAAGTTGAGCTCATCGATGACCCAACAATTTGTTTATACAGGCACATATAATGGATAAGTAATTTAGGGCATTTGTAAAGAAATAGAATTTATGTATTTTTTTTCCTTAATGATAGTTTACCTGTAGTTTTTTTATTTCCCTAAGAATTTAGAAGAACCTGTATGTTGTAATTTTCTGCTTAATGCTGTCAATACATTTGGGGTTTATTCTGAAGAATAAATTTATAATAAATCAGATGTTACTGCCTAGGACAATGCTCAATCTTATTTTTGACAGACAACAGAGTTTTAATTTTGTTGTATACAGAACATTGCTTCTGTGAGAGGTCACAACTGTCAGATTTAAAGTAATCTGTGCATTTTTCCCCAGCTCCCCCAAAGAACTGAGTGTACATCTAAAATTGGAAAAATAAATACTATTTTTTGTTTCTCCCCCTTTATGTGTTTTCATTCATTGATTTCCTTTCTTCCCTCCCTTCCCTCCCCAGGTAATACTACAGAATCTGCCATTTCCTTTTCACTTAAATTAAGCTGGAACCAAACTTAGTTCTTTACAGCTAGGATTTTGAATCCAAAAGGACAGCTCTAAGTGCTGTTTCATTTTAGACCTTGTGTGTAAAATTCTGTTCAAGTGGAAATAGTGGATGTGCTACTGGGGAGCTGCATTGGCCCTCAAGCATCAGGGGGTTAATGGGGAGAGTCCCAGAAGGAGCTGAGCAGGAGCCCTGTGTGTTCTTACATCGCATCCATCGCTGCAATGGCCAGGTCATGCATAACAGCGAATTTGGTGCTTTGCATTAGAAAGCCTGTGTTTAAACCTGATTTTTTAAAGGGAATTAAGCAGAAGCAATCGTTAATGGTGCTTATTGTTTTGGGAAGAATTGCCATGTTTAAACAGATCGGTGATATCCTGTTTAGTGTTTGGGAAGGAAAAACGGTAAGGTTTGCCTCTGCAGCAGAATGTGATTTGGAAGAGGAAAAAACCAACTTATTCGTAAAAACAACCGTGTCTGGGATTCCAGTTGGATTTAATTGGCCAAAGTTTTATAAGAGGTAGCCTCGCTCCCTACCTGTGGCAGAAAAAAGGGGCTACACTGGATGAATAAATGTCAAGTTCTGATACAACATGTTGATCCTCTCTCACTCATCTCTCAGTTCTGGATGTTCATAAAGCTAAAACTTTACAGTCTGGCAAAAAAAAAAAAAAAAATATCTACAGTTGCTATCAAGATGAGTGGTATATTTACATAAGTGAGGGATGTCATAGTCAATAAATAGAACTTAATTAAGAGTGCCATTATATACCTGAGGACCTTGAAGCGCTTAATGATTAAGTCTCACAATCCTTCTCTGTGATGGGTAAGTGTTGTTATGATTATATGCCTATTCTACAATATATAAATGGAGACCCTGAACACTTCAGTGAATCTTTTTTCCTCAAGGTCACATAATGACTTGGCAATAGAATTCAGGAGTCTTCACATCACCACCTGAGACTGGTCCTTAGAAAATATGGTTTTTGGCATGGTAGGGAGGGATGTGTATTCACGCTGGTGTCAATAGAGCTCTTCTGTCTTTGGTTCATTTGTAGGGTGTTACATGTGCCTTTCAGGAATCTTTTCTGAATGGTAAATTCATCTTTTGCATTGCCAGTCAACTAATTGCTGTCTGTGCAGCCTTGCAACTGTTCTAAGTTTGTACTGTATAATTTTATTTCTGTTCATGCTCTCTCATGCTTTTGTTTGTGTAACTCAGTTTGTACATTATGCAGCACTTGTCAGACTCATTTGCAAGGAAATAAATGAAGAACTGTGTTGCATAATATTTTGAGTCACAAGAAGTCAGTCTTCATCTGGTTGAAGTCCCAGGAATTACTTTGCTAGTTGTGGGAATGAAATTCTGCCTGTGAATGGGGGTGAGCAGGCACGCACAGAGTCACAAAAGGGAAATCAAATGAGCAGCACGTCAAATGAAATTTGGATTTTGCAGAGGTAAGTTACATAGTGCCTGATTCATCAAAGGTACCAGGAACTTACTGCTTTTGGGTAGAGCAGACACAGGAGCCTCCTTGAGAGGTGCCTCTAATGCTATCTATATAAAGGCTTCAGTTTCTGGGTGGCCATATGGCAAGGTTCTTGTTAGTCTCTGACAGAATCCTTTGCTGGCCTCATGCAAAAAAAGTCTTGAAGCTCCCTGCAAAAATAATGATAGAGTATTCCCAGAAATCCTGAGCCAGGAAGCATTTCTGGAAGAAGTCATCGTCTCTGAGTCTATGCTCAGGAAGAAAAAGAGTGAAATATATGTGGCCAACCCTCAATGTTTACTATTCAGTGAGCCAGCTTTCTAAACAATGCAAATGAAACATACATATTATTTTGCCCACATCACTGAGGGCTGGAAATATGTCTCTTGTCAGTAAAAATGGCTTTTAAATAATGTCAAGATTCTAGAAACTGTGGTCCTTATGGAAATCTTGCTATTCTCCACCAGGCTATCCCAAGTCTTGTAATAAATGTTAAGTTTTGACAAAAATAAGGTTGCTTCATGACTGTTTAAAAAAAAGGTTTCAGACTGTTCAGGTCTCTTGAATTTTTAGAGTTTTCTACAAACAATTTTTTTCCCCTTCCTTTGCAACAGACTAAATTGTGTTGTTTTGCCATGTGGAAAAACAGATTTTTTTCCAGTTATTTTCACATTATAATTATGTTATTATAATTTCAAAAGTATCCTTTTAATTTCCCTTAGTTTTGGAATATCAAGGATGCTTTAATTTCATTCTTCATGGTTTTGGTTCCAGTCTGGATACCATGTGCTGCTATGGACCTGTACTCATTAAGGTTTCACGTCCAGTTTTGACACCAATTTAGTGTCATGGCAAAAACCAAGCTCAAATCTGCCATACTGCAAGCAAGTCATGTGCTTGCCAGTTGTGTAAAGAAAAATTTCTCTGACCTGTTTGCTCTATGAGGGAACCAACAATTCCAAATTAGCCTTTCAGCAATGCTACATGCTCACGTTGCTTTACTCATTGGACAGCCCTGGGCACACCACTGAAGTAAGAACATGGAGCTTGGATTCTCAGACCTATGTATATGTATAAAATCAAAATGAAGAAGCCGTGGTTTCTACAAAGCATTATGGCAGGGATGTGGCCAGACTTTCCACTTGCGTATTTGTTTTCTAAACATGGTGGACTTGTGTCATTTAAGTCTAAATTCTGCTGAAACTTCAAGTAGTCATAAATATGTTGCTGCCAGAATACAGGAAGATGCACATGCTTTTCAATATTGCTTTCCCTTTCTCCTGATTAATTAGTCGAATGTGGTTTTAATAGTAGTATCTTGGCATATTTTGGGAAAATCAATAATACAGATTTATTTTACTGAGAATGTGTCACATGAGCAATGTAATCAGGCAGTGGTGGTTCTTGGGGAAAAGCTCAACCTCATTTTGCAGACTCAAGAAGTTCAAATAATTCTGACAGCATGCAAATGTCAGTGCTTAACCAGGGATTGTCTCCGAAGCTTTATGTTCATTGCTGCTTCTTGATTGGGTATTCATGTTGTTGTATGGAAGAAGAAAAGGTTGTGAGATAATTCCTTACCGCTCTGGCAAGCTGTGATCTGGGGTGTGGAGGGAGTAATTTCTCTTATTTTGTCAGTGCGACTCCTTTGAACTCCTTACTAAAAAGCTGTAATAAATATCTGTCTCAAAAGGAAGGTCATCAGGCAAGTGCTGAGACTTCAGGAAGTCTTAAGCAAAACCTACAGTCTTTTTGCCATTCAATTGCTCCATCTTGAGTCAGACCCTTCCTTACCCGTGTGCACTGTAATGGAAATGCCAGTGCTGCTCTAACACCTGCTGCTCTGATGTGCTTCTTTCTCCCTGGCCCCGAATGCTGATGATTCCCCTGTGCTTGTGCTCTGGGCATGTGGTACATGGCCTGGAGTCCTGGAGAAGAAATAGTCACAAAGTCTGAAAGAAAACGGGCCTGAGCCTAATCACAGAGGCAATCAGATACTGGATGGTAAATAGTATGTTGGGAAGGATGAAAATATAGCAGGGGGGAAGCAGAGCAGCTAGCTTTAGCCACATCCTTCAACATTGGATGTTTGAGAGCTTTTGGTATGAACATTTCCCACTTTAAAAATAGCACATTCTGTTAACTTCTATTTATTTACCCATCTGTTTTCGAAGCCTACTACGAGGGTGGTGAGGTGCAGGGTAGAACTCTGCTACTGTGCCCTGCAGTATGGGACAGGTGACAAGCGGTGGTGTGGAAAGAGGGCGAGCAGTGTATTGCACTGGGAACTGCAGTAAAAGTGTTCCTAGAAGTCCTTTTCTCATGAAATGCCCCAAGGGCTCCAACTGCTTGAAAGATGTGTCCCAAGGGCAAGCTTATTCTCTAAGACGACAACAGAGAAATCAGATCTCGCCAGAGATATGCGCAAACTCTTTATGTCTGTGTTAACTCTTAGGCTGCTGAGCGATTATTTTAGTTTCTTCTAAAATGTTGCTTACCAGTGTCTTTGGAAGAAGCTGACCCAGAAATTGAAGTTACTCACGGAGTTACGTGGTGAAGCTCAGCTCTGGTCCAGGTGAAATCTTAGAACTGATTGCGTAAGGCTGAAATTTATTATTTTTCGGTGAGAGAGTTTCAGCTGTTATGTTCTCCAGTCAGTGCAAACACACAACTATAAAAGCTGTTTGCAAATTCTTCCTTTTCATGTGTTGTTTTTGCAGGTTGCCCACCAGCTTAATGTTTCTTCACGAACTCTTTCTTCTGTTCTTTTCATGAACTGTTGGACAGGGTCTGTTCTCCAGAGTCAGCAGGAATGTAGACTTTAATAGAATATTCAGATTTGATTCTCACCCTCCCTCCGTATCCTGCCAGTCCTCAGGAGCTATCAAGCTTTCTTGGAGATTCTCAAAGCTCAGTGTTCACTATCCTGTGATCAGACTGTGAGGTCTGTGGTGCTGGTTTTGTTTTGTGTTTTGAGGTTTAGTGTTTGATAGGTGTGGGTGTTTTTATTTTTCTGTTTTTCTTGTTGTGTTTTTTGTTTTTTTTTTTTAGAGGTCTATTATGCAAATCAAACACCCACAATTATCACAGATGTCAGTAGGAGCCCATAATCATTATAGGGGGTTATTACCCCTTGAAGGGCGATCCGATCCTCAAATGACCTAAGAAAAGTAATTTGGAATAATAACTGTTTCTATTTCAGCAGATAAGTTTCAGTCTTGCAAAAGAAGAAACAAAAGTCTGGGTTGGCATCAGTAGGTACAGTTCTGCCCATAGAGGAAGCTGTAATGTGGCCTCAACAAGTAAAGAAACCATGCAGTTTTAAGCAGATTAGATAATTGAGATTAGCTCTCTGTGATCTTGCTGTGTTTTAATTTATTTCAAAACACTCTAACATTGAGCATGTTGAGCAATCAGTTGAGAATCACGTGCAAACACTGCCTAAGTACTGATAAGAATCGTGGAGGTAAACAATGAATTCCTACTAATGGCTAAGTCACCAAGGTAAGATCAAGTCTAAATACACACCCTTAGTTAAATATAATTTCATTAACTCAGGTTACGTGGCTTTGGAAAAGGATTTTTTTTTTTCTCCCTGCTCTCCACTTTCTGATGCTCATCAAATGAATTGCACACAACTAATCCATCACTTTCAACTTTGTTTATCTGTACCACAAATGTGTTTTGAGCTTAGCAATAGCTCAGCATAGTTCTGGAAATCTAACAGCAGATCAGCAGCAGACACATGTAATGCTGGTCAGGAAAGTACAATTTCAGTGCATTTTGCATATGACACTTCAGTATCTGAATTCTACTAAAAATTAGCTTATCCTAATAAAAACAAAAGACCACAGCCTATTATATACACACTTAAATATTACAGTCTTTCCCATTTAGAATACACATGTGGATTTTGCTGTCCTGTTTTTATTTTAGAGGCTAAAGTGTTTCTAATCCCCTGTTAACATTGTGCATGACACATGTGATGTTATTCACTCATCCTATTTTATCCCCTCCTGTGCCAGGATTCTATGGAGATGTGGTATGTGTTTTTCCCCTGCCCCCCATACTGAACAAATGACTTCAGGTATTTTAAGTATAAACAGTTTATCACTGGTTTAACATTTCTGTGGAAAATCCTAACTTGGCTGTTTAATGATAGTTGCCTCTCAGAATTTGCCTCTCTTTGTAAGACTTGCTCTTCCTTTTTTTGATATCTCGTGTCCTCTGTTTTTTCCATTTGTTTGAATTGGTTGTTTTCCCCTTGTTTTCTGGCTAACCATCCCTTCTAAAATACCCAGATTCCTTTTTGCTAAATGTTCTGCAGAAAAGCTTCTAATCAGCAAAGCAGCACATGACAACAATGGGCAAACAATGTGAAGGCTCCTTTCCCTTAGGGATTTCTTGTTCCCACTGAAGATGTTCCTACTTTAATATTCCTCTCATCCTCCCTGTTAAGTTCTACAGGACCACTTTTCTTTTTTTAAACACAACAGAAGATTTTTCACCCTGATCAGTACTGCCAACTGGTCCAGTCTCAAGGAGACACTTAACACATAACAGATGACAATAAATCACAGCAGTAATTGAAGCATCCATGGAAGTGGATTTAGAATTTTTTAGCTCATTTATCAGCCTGCACAGAAAACCAGGTTTCTTTGCTGCCATAGTCAGTAGCCAGACAAGGGCCAGTAATAGATTCTTCAAGAAGGAACACAATAAAACCCATAATGGGAACATATGGGATCTCCCGACTCAAAAAGAAAGACCTGTTCATATGCTGATGCAGGATTTTTCCTATTACCTGGAACTATGAAATTTCTTTGTACCAGTGGTATCTTATGATGAATGATGTAGGTGCTCATTATTTGTCCAAAAGCTGGACCTCTTTGAGTCAGGCAAACAGAGAATGAGAAGTTAATTGCTGCCTCAAAGAGTTCACCACCTTGGAGAAGTACAAGAGATGGATAAAAAGGAGTGGAAGAGTTTTATGAAACTTTATTGACAAACATGAGAAGCAGTGGCCACAGAATGTGGGTTGTCAAAGCATCCTCCTGTGGTTTTTTTGCTTGAGTTGTTGAGAGAAGTCATGCATGAGCTGATAGTCTTGCAGGTGTTTGCAAGGAACTCCCACTGAATACAAAGGTAGTGTGATTGGCATCATGAAGGTGGTGTACTCTAAATGTGACAAATGTGTTGTGGACTGGCACAGTGGGACAGTGATGCAGAAGGGGGGTCTCGGATAAACTGTGAAAGGCTCTGCAAAGGAAGATAAGCTATGTTTGATGTAACAGAAAAGGTCAATTGGCTGAGAAATAGAATGTATAGTAAAAGAAAGGAGCTAAGAAACAATCTCTGGAGCAAAACAATGTGGTGTATGATTGTGGATAGTGGTAGGAACTGCTATGAGATGTCTCAGGTAGGAAGAGATGGCTCAAATGTCTGATGCTGTAGAGCTGTGTAAATTGAGTATATGGGGCTGTGGAACTCTAGAGGAAGCCTTGAATCTAAGGTAGCTCTTTGATATTGGTGAGGTGTCCATACTCAGGATGACAGAATGAACATGAGTGGTGGAGAAGGTGGTGGTATGGTCAACAGTAAGAAAAGGACAGGGGTGGAAGACAGTTTACTACATCTGCTTTGGATGTGCTCTGATTTTATTTTTAAAAATCTCTATGCTTCATGGATATCCTAGCAATAAAAAAAGACCTCATTTGGAACATCAAGGAGATCTGGACTAGACATATGTTTTTAGAGACTATAAAATGTGGGGAATCTGTGAATCAGATTGTCTATGTAAAAAGGTTACAGAGAGAGAAGACAGGATGAAACCTGCCTTGCTCCCAATGCTGCCGGGATGAAAGACAAGAGTGAGGACTGATTTTTCCATAGAACACAAATTACACATTTAAACATGGTCCCTAAAAGTGTGCTGCCTTTTAACTTCCCTGAACATCTCCCTGCTCTTGTGTTGCAGAAGCAGCTGTATGGAGTGCCCATTTTAATCCTTTACAGTTCGTTATTTCTTAGATTTTTATTTGCTTTTTCTGTAATCTAAAGAGCAATCATCTCAAAATGACATAGCAAGAAAAGTAACTGTGAACATTGTAGCATATAAGTAGCACACGGGAAGGAGCCAAAATCATTCACTACTCTTAGTCTGATTTGCCTCTTTAATCTCTTCCATCTCTGTGCAGTCAATGCCCTTTTCTTGCTTGGGAAGCCAACATTTTAGTTTTGTTCATAGATACATGCAATCACAAATACAAATATCTGCTGTGTGTTTTCTGTGTTGAGAATTCTGGCATAAGACAGGAAGAAAATTTCTAGGTGTGTTACCTTTAGTGTCCAGGGAATAATCTGAATTTCCAGCAGTTCCTATGTTTCTGCAAAGCGTAGTTGGAGAACACTTTTTAAAAATTATCTGCATTTTTGTTTGCAGCCTTTAGTCATTGAATTTAATGCTTTGTGTTTGAAATGGAGCAGTTTCAGGTGTATGCTGCCCTGCTGAATAGCAGTGGTTAGAGATGCATGGAAAGTTAGAAGAGATCTGGCAGAAATAATGTAACAAACTCCCCTGTCCTTTGCCCTGAACTATGTTACTCCACCTGCCAGAACATCAGAGCAATACAAATAAACCACTTGCCTGCTTTAAGGCATCTCAGTTTACTTAGTTGCCTTTCTGCTGAGTTGCTACTATGTGGATTGTGATCTAAGTCTGCTATTCTGGGTCCTACTGCCTCTTTGTACTAAGACTGCCTCCAGTCTTGTTTTGGGAAAGCAAAGAATATTGAGTACAGGAAGAAGGCATAGGAAGTTTCTTAGAAAAACAAAACGAAAACATTTAAAATCTCTACGTTGAAATTAAAAACTAAGTAGGAAATAACTAAATAGGAGGGAAAACTATGTCTAGGAATCCAAATCTGGTCATGTGAATCCCATCTGCTGGCTCCACAGCTCATTGTTCAGGAGAATCAAGAGGAAGCAGTGTGGAGTTCAGATTGATTCAGAGTGACAGAAGTGTCTTGGGAGGGAAGGAGCTACTCACTGGCAAGTCTCTGCTCTCTAATGTTGTGCAGGAAAACATCAGTCAGTAGTGTGTACTAAAAATAATGTGAGGGCCATGTGATGTTATATCCCAAATTTCACCTAGTAAAAGCCAAGGAACAGGTTTGTTGTGCCAACAAGCAGCTTGTACTCTAAGCCAGGCAGGCGGTAGCTCTGGCTGGGTCAGGAGCAGGTGATGCTCTGGCCTGAGCACAAGGTTGAGGCTGGTTGTGGGATTTGGGTATGGGTTGGGGGGTAGCTGTGTGGTGTCTTGAAGTTTGGAGCCAGTTTTTCTTCAGTTTAGACAGTGTGTCTGACCTTCTGTGGTGGATTACATGATTTTTTTTAGTGGCATTTTGGTTGGAATTGGAAAATGATCCTTTTGCAACTGAATCTGACCCATGAGCACAACCCAAAGTTCTGAGGTTGTATTCAGTGGTTAATCCCATCTCTGATGTCAGATAGCTTAATCCTCCTTAAAAATTTCACGTGCCCCAACAGCACACAATTGCACATTGCCCAAACCTTGATGCCTGGGGACACTGGGGAAGGAGGACAAGCTCAGTAGAACTATATGAGCCATTTTTGGAACTGTCCATAATGCAGTGGTAAACGAGATGGAAAAATCATGGTATTTTATGGCAGTTCAAAGTCTGTCAATTGAATAATCATAACCAAGTCATTCATGAGGTTTGAAACCATTGGTCAAGTAAGATCACTATTGTATCCATGAGAAACTCAGCAGATACGCCCGAGGTTATGAACCTGAGGCTGTGGGAGCAGGAAGGGAAAGTTAAACACCAAACAGCAGCCAGGTGTTGTTGTTAGCAAATGTTTCCCCAATAACTGGATCACCCGGTGGTGGGGACAGTGGAGCCAAATGGTGCAGGAGAGTTCACATTGTTAAAGACTCAGAGTGGCAATGCACTTCTACAAGAAATTTCACTTTCCATGTCTCATAAATATAAGACTTTTTTTTTCACCCTCCTTCTATGTTATCTTTTGGCAATGCTGACAGTTTTCTCTTATTCTTTTGGAAGCATTTTCAACACTGCACAGCTGTTTACTTAATATGTCTCTAGTGCCTCAGCAGATAATAGCAAGTCAGAGTGAATATTTACCTTATTTCTGAAGCACTATTCCATTCAGCACTTCTAGCACCCCTTTCAGTGATTTCAAGTGAGCAGCACAGCATTTTAATTTTTCTTTACTTTGGGCAGTCAGTCACTCTAGAACCAGACTATTGCTTATGTTCTTTCTCCCACTATCTTTTCTTTCTCATCAAACTGTAAATACCTTTGCCACCTCTTTTCCCTGGCAGACTTTCAAATTTCTATTTGACAGGTCTGAATGACCTCACAGAAAACAGCATTTCCCCTCACCCTCCTCAAAAAGCTGCAGAGTGCTCAGGAAAGTACCTTGGGGTGTTGTGACACTCCAGGTCCCCCTACCAGCAGAACCACTTAGCTGAAAGGCAGAGAACAGCCTATTAACATAAAGAGAAAGGAACCCCAAATCCTGTTTCCTCTCTGTATAAAAACTAAGCTGTATTTGTTCCACCACTCATCTTGCTCTCAGTTTAGGTGGATTCTCAAAACTTAGCACCACTTTCTCCAAAGTCATAAATATTTAATAAAGGTTTAGTGACTGAAAGCCAACAGGTACCTATGGAAGGAGTGGGGGAGGCTCTTTGATGCTTGTTTTGTGATTGTGAAAACTAACTCACTCTGAAGAGATTTAGAAATACTTTTCTTACCTTTTAGAGATAATTTACCTACAGCTGAAGCTAGGGATTTTTTTTTTTTAACATGGTTCTTTTTTACTGCAGTATGCCATAACATAGTGGCATAGATCAGACTATGAATATATGATCTATTCTGGCTTGAACAAGACAGATTTGCCATATCTAAGCATTCCTGCATTTGAACAAGAGCACGAATTCACTGTATCTTGGAGAATAGGTAGTAAGGGAAATATTCTTCAGATGGCAAGGGTTATTTTTGTGCTTAGCTTTGATAGTGCACATTACATCAGCCAGAACACTTCTGTAAAGGTCTGCCAAGTCCTAAATTTTCAATAATCCCACTTCCTTGAAAAGGTAGTGACTCCTCTGGGAATGCATGTCATTTCAGCATTCCCGTTGACTGTATTCTGAAATCCTGCAGTCTGTTTGCTTAGTAATCCCCTTGTCTGTGTAAGTTGTTAGGGGTAACCAAAGGCAGCTGATTACTTAATTGTATAAGGCAGGAAATCGGGTTCTTTCATTAGTTCCCATAATGTTCTTGAGAGCAACCAGTATTCTGCCTGACTGAGTTTTCGATCCTTTAATTCAAAAGATATATACTTTCCCTTGGCATACTCAGTGACCCTTTATCCCAATAGACTATTTACTGAATAAACTGAACATTTTAGTTTTTTGAGAAAACCCTGAACTTTCTACATAAAATGTCATCTCTTATTATAAAACAAAGCATGTGGCAAAACAGAGAGCTAGGACATATAAGGTCTTCATGTCGCTTTGTGCTTTTGTAAGATCATTGATTTTTGTGTGTTGCTCAAACTGATGGGCCCAGATAGGAAAAGAAATATTACTGTCAATTCATAACAACATTAGAGATCCATTTTTCTTTGGTGTCTCACACTTAAGAAGTCCTTTTCCATACTGATAGTTAGCTTTATTTTGGTGAGGCTAATGGAGAACTTGTGATTGGATTGTAATCTGTGAGACCATTTTTATGTCCACTGGCAAATAGTTGTCAGAGAAGGGGATAATCACAAAGTTTGCTTTGCCATGTGATTAAGGGTATGTACAAAACTGAGAGGGAAGGAGAGGGCTGTGGGTTAGGTATGTTCTCTCCTCCCACCCCAAAACCACAGTGAGTTGGAGAATGGAGCTGGCATGGAGTCTTTGTACTCTCGCTACTCATCAATGCAACCCTCATGACTGTGAGCAGCAGGAGTAGAAAGGTTCAGCTGCAACCTGAGTTTTAGGAATACCTGTTGGTTATCTCAGTAAGAAAACCAGCAACTGTCTTCTGCTACCATTTTCCTGGTGTAACTTTAAATGTCTTGCTGGTCCAAGTGAAAAAGCAAGAGGAAATTTGTGACCTATCCACGTGGTTGTGGATAATTTCAGTACTAGGTGGCCCATTCATGTGCCTTGGCAGTAAGCTGGTTCAAAAAAACTCTAAATCTCTTCTCCATTTCCTGTAGATCGAGCTGGGACTTGTCCAAAGAAGGCTCAGGTAACCTGTGTGCCTGCAGTGGTGCTTGGCGTGCCCTGAGACATTTTAGGCACAGCTTCAGGAGGGAGAAATGTTTCCTCTTACCTGTCACACATCACTTGTGTTACCTGTTCCTGTCACTGAGGGAAAACATTGCATAGATAAACTTGTAGACTTCTAAAGCATAAAAACCAATCAAGCAACCAAATGCACTGTACTAAAATTTCTGATCTGTATAGGTAAATAAAAACCAACTTTAAGATATTTTCTAATATTTTGGATAGTTGGACTGCTGCATCAGAGATGCAAGTGAGTGAGTTTTTCAGTATTATTTCAGGTAAAGATGAATATGTTTTGAGAAGACCAGCCTTAATCACTGAGCAAAGGTGTTCACCTAGTTTGGACTGGTCTGGGAACAATGGTGCCTGTATGCCATGTGTCTTAGTGGATGTGGAAAAAGTGAAATGAACTGTGAAAATGTTTGCGAAACATGCATAATTTCAGTGGACTGTGGTGGTAATGCCCTTCTATTGAGTTTGTGTGGTGTTTTCCCTGGATTTGTAAGAGGATACCTTTGCTGGTCATTGGCCCATATTGACACAATGCAGAAGAGAGATCTATAACGAGGTGTTTACTTTGGATCTGATTTAATGCTTGTGGCAGTTGATGAAAAATCATCAGGTGATTTAAATGCCCTTTATATAAATAGAACAGCCATATTTTTTTCTCCAAAGGAAAATGTAGGGCTGCTTGAAGCAGTTGGGACTGTAGAACCATGTGAACACCTTTGAGTCTAATAATTTCAAACAAATATGTGACTCAAATTAATTGGAGGTTTCTGCTTCTAACTACAACACTTCTTATCGTGTAAAGCATTAAGACAGCATAACATACAAGACAAATATTAAACAAAGGTATTATGGATGGGAAATTCCTAATCTAGCTCACTATATTGGTACAGTCGAAGTTTCTTAATCCAATATCTGATGAAGGAATAAGGAGAGAATTAATTTACTGCACACTAATTACTGAGGAGTATGCACTGTATATACAGTGAAAGGCACCGAAATGAGTACTTGATAAACAATATCTGGCAAATTAAATATCTGAAATGTTAAATGAAATGCAAATTAAAAATCTAGACCGTTAAATTAATTGAATGCAAAAAAACCCTGACATTAACTATCGTCAAGGGTCGAAGTTATATCAGCAAAAGCAAAGCTATTCAGAGTTAATTCCTGCCTCTCTGTGATTTACTCATGAATTGGTGGGTACTAGAGGAGCCCCAAAGATACAGATGAATTTGCATGCATGAGGAGCCATCCCTTATGCCTGCCATGCAAAACGGAGTCCTAGGAAATGATGGGGGTAGTCTGCAGCCTAAAGGTCTCCTGAAATGAGTGGGTCCTTTGGGTACAGGTGAAATGCAAGACCTGTGTTGTGGTGGCCATACTGACTTCATCTTGGTTAATAGTGTAAAAGTTGTAATCTGGAAGAGGCTTGATTTTTTTTTTTTTTCTCTTGCACTGTATTTTAAGCCTGATTTTTTCTGTTTCTCTCACCTTTGGTGGAATGGAGATTGGAAAACACTATACTGTATGTAAGAACATACAGAAGAATTAATTTACAGGCATATTAAATAATGTTTTTCTAAACAATATGCCCATTAAGTAGCTACTGCTATGAATATGTTTGTAAACTTCTGATTAAATTGAAACAAATTGAAATTTGTTTTAAGGATCCTGCTGCTTGTATCAGCTTCATCAAAAAGAGACTGAAATTCAGGGAAAAATTACTATCTATCTCAAAATTATGGGATGCATTAGCATGGTGCTTCTACATGACCAGTTCAAGTTTTTCATTGCCTTTATGCATTTTCATGTTCACTCATGACTGTAACTTTATACGAAGCACTGAGTGTGAGAATTGTTCCAAATGAGAACTGCTTCTGCAGGTCCACCAGGCAGGGTGGAGGGGCTGCAGGGAATAGATGAAAACTTTGAAAAAGGTATGTTTTAGGTCAACCTTTTGAAATGTAAACCCTCCCAAAAACACACATATGCATCCATGCACACTAGCCCTGGGAGACAAGAACCTTCCCAACTCCAAGCATATGCACCATGATGTAAAGTCAAGGGCTGAATAGGGGACTTCAGGTTCTCTTCTGGGGGACAAGAGCCATCTCTAACAGCTCTGAGACAAATTCTTTAGGCCACAGTTAAAGTGTGAGGCTCTCTGCAGGTGTCTGCTTGTATTGCCTGGTTGCAAAGTGAGGTGTATTGTTGTGGGGTGTTATACTTGAGCTGGCTTGAGTGTGTACCCAGGGAAGTAGGCAGCGTGTGTTCCTCATCTTTACACCAGTTTCTTCAAGTGCTGTGTGTTCTTGCAACTGAAGAGCCTGCTAGTGATGAGGGGGATTGATTTCAGAGTTTGAAGATAAGACTCTCAGAATGGCAGTTTTCATTGATTAAATGAGGGCACTTTTCATAGGGAAAGTGATTGCAGTAAATTCCAGGTTAAACTGATATTAGTATTTGAATTGTAGGCAACTATAATGATTAAGCATTAGGAATTTATATTAGGATAAGATTGATCTGGGAGAGAGTGCTGCTAGTGAAAACACCCTTAATCTATAGATTTCCCTTGCAACATAATGTCATGACCCAGTTCCAGTATGCTACCACTTAAAGACTGGAAAGAATGCAATGCAATTAGTTTAACATATGATAAATGTGAACTGTAGCCTAGCACCATATTTCTATTAATATTTTGGTTTTTTCCAATGTGTTTTAGTTGGTTTAGACATACAGTAGCAAATCTACTGCAATTAAAAATAAAATTCTTATGTACCAACTATGTTTCCCTGAAGGTCTAGTCAGTCTCCCACAGTAATGAAGATATAATTACACTGATGTAAATCACATCACCTTAACTAGGAGGGATTGGCCTTTCCCCTCCTTTAATTCATTGAAAGATTTTATCTTTGACAGGTACTGTAAAAAAGGGTGATGGATTGGAAGAAAGGATGTTTTTTCTGGTAACCAATGTTCTTGGGGAGAAAATCTGGTTGTTTTGGGGTGTTGTTTGTTTGGGGGTTTTTTGTGTGGTGTTTGCTGGTATTTTGTGGTGGTGTTTTTTGTTTCTTTTGTTTTGTTTTTGTTTTTTTTTTTTTTGAATACTGAGGTGTTTCTCCAGTCCTGCTTCTCCCATTCTAGGACAGCAGTGATTTCTGTAGGTTTCCTAATGAAGTCAAGATCAGACTTCTTGCTCTATGTTGCTCTTAGCTTGAGAATAGGAAAGTGTGTCTGAAGGTAGCTTGAGGTCAACTTTTGGGTTTCAGTGTATTCAGTTCTGCAGAGCCTAACTGGTTCCTGCCCTAAATAAGAAAAAAATGGCCTTAGGGATTATTTTTTACTCCTCTGTAATTGTTCTAAGCATCTGTTCTTTGCCATGAGACTAGCAAAGCACAGCAGGTTCAAACCATAACTTTCTCCCTTGGTAGACTTCAGGTATACATCCTACATCTCAGAAGAAAAGGCTACTTTGCCAGGTTTAGTGCTGCCTGAAAAAGTCTGCTGACTTCAGGATGTTTTCTTCAGGTTTGCTTCCACTTTGCTGCTAACCTGACTACTATAAAGAAGCCACAACAGACTCCTGTCCGTCGGTTTATTTTTCTTGGCCATCAAATATGACTCAAATGTGACTACCAAGCTCTCAGCTTCTTAGGAAAAGACTAAAATATAAAAATAATACCCTTAAAGTAAAAAACAAATTTATTGCTACATGCTTGTATGCTCTATTCTGGTTTTATGTGTACATTTGTATAAATATATATTAATAAACCCCAAACCAAAATAAATATCAGAAAGTGGTGATGTGTTAGGAAATGTTTTCCTTCACACTCATCATGGTTTTTTCTATTGCATTCCTGGACTGAAGCAGCATTTAGTTTTCCCCTTGTCCCTTACCTAGCAAACACCTTTCACTTCCCCTCAGAAACCTCTTCTCCTTGAATCTATGCATGTGTTCTGCAATATTTGGGTGTGCTGTTACATTCCACAAACAGAATACTAAATTTAGCCCAGTCACAAGATTCACTCCTTATTTCATTGCATGGCTGGGATGTGATGTCTGAGGAAGGGATATGTTGTCATGGCCACAAGAGAGAGCTTCCTGCAGAAGAGTCTGAGTGGCTGCATGTTTCTTTTGAACTCTGCCTCCATGGTCTGATAGCCAGGCAGGGCACTTCCACAAAACTGTGTTAGTTGTACCAAAAATCTGGAGTATCAGCAGAGAGGCTGTTCAATGTCTATCATAATAATTGTCCTTCAAGTCAACTGATGTCCATAGTATGTTCCTCATCAAATTAGTTAGCAAAGATTCTGCAGGGATGTGTCAAGGCTCTGCTGAAGTTCCAGTCTGAGATTCTGGGATAGTGTCAAAAGAGATGTTTGAGGCAAACCATCATCTCTCCTAGATGATGAACAGATTTTCCCCCACGCACATCAAGAACGGCAGTCAGGCTTGGGACTAAAGCAGAAGTGAAGGAAGATTACCATTATTGGAGAAGCCTACTTCCTTTTTCACTACCATCACTTTTCTTGGGAAAATATTCTGAGGTTTTGCACACCTGGATGTGTCACTTCTAGCAGTCAGCAGCTGACACCTTGGGTAAAGAAAATAGGGCTTAATAATGTGGCAGAGTCTACAGATTGCTTGGGCATGTGGGTGACTCACTGCTGACCCGTGGAGAGTCCCTCCAGGAGCAGACAAAGCCATGGTGGCTGTGGCATTGCTATCTGAGCTGTGAGTGCTCTTGAGAAAGGGCTTCAGCATCAGTGCTGAGGTTCCAGTGCCTTTCCTGACTGCTGAAATTCACTAAGAAAATACAAAAATAAAATAAATGTCTTGGTTTTATTTTCTATTGAACTTGTATTTCTTTAGAATTGGCTGTTCCACATACTGCTCACCTTGCTGGCAAAAGCATTGGTCATCAGTGAGGACAAAGTGATTCTGACTGTCAGCTTGCCAAGTACATCCAGAGCAAATGAAGACATCAGAAGCTGATTTTGTGCAAGTCCTGCTTTTGATATGTGCATTTTTCTGTCACATTTGGACTATGCCCTATTACTTTCTTACAATAAAGGGAAAGGTTTCTTCTACTGGAGCTTGCAGCAAGCATACAGCTGTAATAATCATAGGGGAGCCCCAGGTCGTCTGATTCATGGTGTTTAATGTGAACCCCTGAGGTTCTGTGGGGAGAGATTCTCTAAAGTACAAAAATGTTGTGCAGCATTGTTTTGCCATACTTCAGTTGTAACTTGCAGTGGGCTTCCTTCATTTATCTCCCTGCCTCAAGATAGCTTAAATGCATGTTTATTACAGAGCTCCTAAACCATGTTAAAGATGCTCCTGAAAATATTCTGACTAATGGCGATGTTGATGAGGGTGAATCATCAGCAAGAACGTTGTGCTCATCAGGACAGTTTCTCAGCTGATGGGATTTGGCAGAATGCCATGGAAGTTCATGGTGCTTTTCTGCAGCTTGATACTGGGCAAGGATTTGATATGCTGGGCAGGTGCTGACTGACTGAAGCTCTGATGGGGCTCTGTGGATTTGCACTGGCCCAGAGCCTGCAGTTCATAAAAGGAAGCTCTGAACTTAATAAAGTACTTTTATTGTACAATCATTACACAAGGAATATAATTTACTAAATGCTAGTGTGTTTCTGTGAGGATGCATCGGAAAGTTAGGCAAGAAGCTATTAGTTTAGCTTTGCTAGCATTATTTAAGATATTGGCTACATGATTTGTTGCTGTCCTCAAGAACAAGTCAGAGCAAGCTGGGCTAGTGCTAGCCCCCACATTGGAAGTCTACAGAGGGAGCGGTAGAGGAGGTGGCACTGACTGCACCCATCCATGCAACTGCACTGGCACGAGAGGCAGGGAGTGACTGGCTTAGCAAGCTAAAGGGATGTGCCTGGGGCTTTGGCTGAGTCTGTTCAAACAATAGTTTGTCCAGGCAAGGAGATGGATTTCCACCCCTGAAAAAGCCTGTGACTCAGAGTCCGTGCTGGAGCCCGTCTCCTCAGAGTGCTTTCAGAGAGCAGGGTTGCAAAATACTGACAGATGCAGATCTCATCTTTCCTCACTAGCTAGGGGAGCTTAGACTCAAGGTTTAAACCTAGGCTCCTCTGCAGCTAGAAATGTGGTTGCATTGTACAGTTGCAAGCACAAGATATTCCTGAAGATGGAATTCATGTCCTGAAGTGTTTAGTGAAATAAGAAGACAGCAGCTGAGAAAAGAAGTTACTTGCTTGTAAGTTGATGCTTGCTTGATGAGGAAGTGGAGTAATGAAATCAGGGTAAGCTCTGGATGGGTACAATGACTAAACTTGTACTGGGTCAACTGTAGGGATTTCATTTTGTTTATTAACTCTTTCTGTTCCTATGCTACCTACAACTGAAACTTCCTGATTATTATTTTTTTTTTGGCAGAGAATAGTAGATGATATTTGTTGTTATAGCACTCAGTTACCTGACATGTATTACACCCTTTCATTTAGTACATTAAAACATAAGTAAAAAGCATTCTAAGAGACATAATAGAGAAGCACAGCATCCCCAACGCAATTTAACCCTGTGTATTATATTATAAAATTACCTTTTTTTTGGGGGGGTGGGGCAAGGAGTGGGGGAGGTACTGTGCCAGTTTACAGGAAGGTTGGGCAAAAGGTCAGGGAAAGTGCGTAATTATTCTTGGCTCTGCCAAGGCCACACCTGTGTGAAATGTGTAATGCTGACACAAGAACAAACTTGAAGCATGTTTGGAACGTATAGACACCAAAAATAACCAGAGAACTTAAACTGTGAATTATACTGCACTGGGAAAAATAAAGAATACGCTACAGGACAGAGAGAGTCAAGGTCATTCTTGTTTCAGTAAGAACATGGAGTACATGGAGATTAGAGATCTTTCCATGAACATGGTTCATCTAGAGTACTCATGGCAGAGGAAAGAAGAGGGTTCAGTTTTCATTTAAAGTGAACATACCTTCTTGTAAGCAGGACAGACTATTACTTTGGTGTGACTGCTGGATTTGGAACCTATAAACTATAGTGTTGACTTCTGTTCTTGCACACATACTCTAACAGAAAGAAGGAGCTGGTTTCTGTGTTGCTGCAAATCTACTTAGTTTTGTGAGCATCAGTCTGTTGGTGACTGTACCAGTTCTGACTTAATGCCAGTTGCAACTTGCTCACCACTGCCAGCTGGAGTATAACCCAGACCTGGGTCTTATGTTTTATTGTAACACTGTCTCCTCCTCTGAAAATCTTGTACTGTAGATATTGAACCCTAAAGGAGAAGTGACTCTCAGCCGACATAATTTTGTATGAGTAATTCACTTTTAAAGCTTGGAAAAATTCCATCTCCCTTGTGACTAATGGTACCTGAACAGAACATAATTGTATAATCATTTTCCAATTGCTTAATAACTCATTTTCCTTGTTTGTAAGATGCTGTTTTCCAGCATTTCGGAGAGATGCGAGGACCTGTGTGCAGTAATGAATGACAGAAAATTGTTTATTTCTCAGCAATAGTACCATTAAAGAAAACCTCTCTTATGATTAGAGCCCTGACAACTGGCCAGACCCTGACAATCTTACTCATCTTTCAACCTAGTGAAAGGCTGACTGGCAGGTGATTTGTCCCCAGATTCACACCACGCTGTCTTTGGTGGCAGCACTTGTTTGAGGAGTTCCAAACCCACCACTTCTGCCTGTTCAACCCCCCCGCCCCCTAAAACCCAGCACATGGCAACAGCTTGGGGAAGCATTACAGGTCCAAACTCTGCAGCCCCACAAATACTCCTGTTGGTGTAACTGGTGGAAAGGGGAGGAGATGGTAGGTGGCAGCTGAAGACTCTCAAGCTGTATTTTCTGTTATAGAGGGGATGAACTTGGACATGGTAAAGTGGGGCAGGAGGGAATGATTCTGTACTTGTAGTATATAATGTTTCCAACATATGAATCAGCTGAGTTGGAGACAGTCAGGGAGAAAAGGGCAGACAAAGAGGTGAATGTGTCTGGAAAGGCACATGTATCCCTGTTTTGGCAGAAGAAATGTGAAGGGTGCATAAAGACTGGCAATTTCTCAGAATTTTGGTTTCATTGCAGAAAAGTGTCTTGAAGAGAGGGGACTGGTGCAGGAAAATAGGAATCATCCATGTTTTATGCTATTTTAAACAGGTTGATATCTCTGTGTTGTATTCTTAAAGAGCTGAACAAAGAATATTAAGATTTTTGTCTGAGTCTTAGGAGTCAGTGCTGATGTTTAGGGGTAGAAAGAGAAATCAACAGGTTGTGTGGTCCCAGCTAAGAAAAATAAATTAATTTTATACTGCTGTTACACACATAAGCACCAAGACACTTGCTACATTTGGTGGTCCAGCATCAAGTCTTGATTTGGTGCGTGGGGATTGATACTTACTCTTGGAGTGTTTGCTCTGTAGAATGTCATCCTACTTTTCTAGAATTATGAAGGGAATTTGCTTTTAAGTTTTTTAAAAAAGGTATTTTCCCAACTTTTTCAGACTTGTGCAAAGCATTTAGAAATAGAAAAATGAGTTACATAGAGTGGAATTTTCAGGAGAGTGAAATACAACTTCAAATGAGAAACACGCTTAAAACCATATTGCATCTGTCAACTCTGTTGCCTTAGTTGATGTAGTCGGTGGCACTGCAAACAAAGTGAGAGGATAACAGGACCATTTGGAAAATCAGTACTCAATCTGGCCTACCAGAATGAGTTTTTCTTTTCTGGCATTTAGACTTGCCTTCAGGAATGCCCAGTTTGTCTGCTTCCCATCCTCTAGACAGCTTCCAAGATGAGGAAGGAACCAGCTCAGCCACCTGAATCTGTTTTCCCTCTGACAGAGTATAGTAACTGTGTTGAAACTGGGCCTTCAGAGGTAGAATCTGTTTGATTTAGGTGCTTTTTTTTTTTTTTTTTCCCCCCTCTCTCTTCTCCTTTCCTTTTTTTCAACTTTTTAAAGTATTTGGATCGTATCTTGGGAAGCTCTGCTACTTAATGCATAGGAGATTCTGCAGATTCTGTACTCCCAATACAGGAGTGTTGCATTTTGTTTTGTTCCCCCTTGATATGAATTTTTTAGGTTTATTTTTTCTGATATTGCCAAAACATGCTATAGCAGGTTGTGTTCTCTTATAACTCATTCTATGTTGAAATGTAAACCCATTGCAACACAGACTGTCTGGCATATGTTGTCACAGCTTTTAAAATGTTGCCCTGCTTTTCTGTTGGCGTTGAGAATTTTATTAAATAAGAGTATTTATTTTCCAAATTCCCCATGGGCAAAAGCAGGTAAAAAACAGATACCTATGGCTAATTATAACCTTATATTTCACCTTAATCGCTCTTAATTTTCTTTCATCCCACCTCCAGCGTGCATTCTCTCGTTCATAATTGCCACTGGATAATTTGAAGTCATTTGCTTACTCAGGGCTTTATGCCATACACTCATGGATTGTGGCAGATGAATCCTTCACAGAAAAATAAAATGAGAAGCTCATTCTTGCTGTATAGGTCGTTCTCTCCCTCCCTGTCCTGCAGTTACTGGGCAAATTGTTGCTATTAATTTTTGAATCAGTGTACTTGTTGCTCTGGGAAAAGTGAAGTATTCAGAGGAATTTTGCAACAGGCTCAAGACTGACTTTGCTTCTTTAGGAAAGGTGTTCCATGCTGTGTGTTAGTTGCCAAAATACCTGTTGTGTTGTTACTCCTTGTGGGAATTTCATTGTTCCCAAGGAACTTGTTGAAGGAGAAAGGCTTGTTCAGCTAGCTCAGTCTTGGTCCATGAGGGATTTTAGTCTTGTGGTGCTGTTGACTTCCATATTGATGCTGTAGCTGATCTTCGTGACAAATAAAAGGATATTACTTTTTAATATTTCCTCCCTCTCTAATAACTGTTGTTTTGCACTAGTCAAATATTTTCAGGATTTTGTACACATTTGATAGGTTTGGAAATCATATTGATCCACAGAAAAAAAGAAATTCCTCCCAAAGCTAAACTTATAAGCATTTGTATTGAATAAAAAAACCCCAAACAATTTTCCAAGGCTCCTTGGTATGTAAAGATGCTTTAAATTCTATTGTATATGTCTTGATTATGGTGAGATTATTAGTGGCAGTTATCCTAAAGGGAGATAAAAATTCTTTTCTAGCTCAATGTCCTATTTCCACGTCCCTTGAAGCCATCTCTCTCCTTACAGAGTTAAGTCACAGAAATCCTTTTGTTTATTAGATATGGATAAACAAAAGAGAAATGCATTTTTAGTTCTTAAACTATCCATGTCTTGGGAAAGGCTAGCCCTAGTTTCTAAACAGACTGAAGTCATGTAGAGCAGTGGTTTATTTTGGTTTGGTTACTGGTGCCTCACCTAGTTGGGCAGAGAATTGCTCTTACTGTCAACTATGTTTAAGCAAAGCAAGTCCTAGAAAGCCTCTTGTTCCTCAAGAGTGTATATTCCCATTGTATTCTCTCTGCTGTTCAGTTACTGGTGGCCCAGCCTCAGTTTCCCTTTCTTTACATTTCTTTGCCCAGTTTTACTTCTCCTTGAATGCTCAAGCCCAGGTTAAGAAATGTTTCAGTGAGAATTAAGACCCTTGCTACCACAGAGGGGATGGTCCTATGCAGCACCATAGTCAGACTTGGGTGTTGTATTGTGTATTTTCCGGGAGGCAAATGTCATCCCACTGGGTTAACCTGCTGGACACAGGATGATCTGTTATTTTCTATTCACTTCCTTTGGTCAAGAAGTATGCAAAACCTCGGTCTCCTACACTAGTTAATGTTTTCTGCTATTCACATTTTTTCAATCCATTTTATGCTGTCCTATTTTTTTTTTTTTTGGTCAGTCTTTTCATACTCCAAGTCATTTATCTTATAAAACAGCTACTTAGTTGCAAGTTCAGTGTTAAGAATTTTCAGTGTGATATAGCTGGGGAGGGGATGGCTGAAAATCAAACATTATCAAGCCAAAGCGCATGCCACTTGTGTATCTTATTCTGCAATTCTTTGAAGTTTAATCTTTTCAAAAGAAAAGCCTTTCAGCTACTTTGTGGCAACAACTCAGGCTTGTAACTTTTGACTGTACAGTGCTCCTCGTCCATAAACTGATCTCCTTCTCTTCTGACAATTAATACCAAAGTGAATTTAAATTGGATCTCCTGCTGCCACAGCATCAGCTCTCTGGAACACTTTGCCTACCTTGGTCTCCCACACTAATTCTCTCTGCACCTTTTCAAAATGCTGCTAAAAATCCTGACCTCCTTTAGGGCTATACTAGCCAGCAAGTTATCAATCAGCTTCCCTTCCCGTGTGGATTTTGTAGCACATCCTCTTTGCAGAGCTGCAGAAGACCACAGGAGAGACACAGGGCCCTTGCATTGGGATCAGGACAGCAGCTTAGCAGGGCCATAAGCTTTTGAAGCCACCTTTCACCTTGTGCTTCAGCTGCTTTAAGATGCAGCCCGGAGGCAGAGGCAGTGCAGTTCACATATACGCTGGGTAAAGTCTGTTCTGGTATTCTCTTTCTTTCTGCTCTCCATCCAGTGCTCTGCAAAGCAGCAGCCTCATCCCTTAACCCTTCCCTGTGCAGTGGTGTGGGCTGTGCACATCCACAAACCAGCATGAAAAGATGCTGGTGTAGCTATGCTGAGGGCTGTGAAAGGAAGAACTTCCCTTGCATCCTTTTCTTTTCATGCGAGGAATGCAGTATTCACAGGCTGTCTCTCAAAGATCCAGTTTATCTGAAAAGCACTATCTTGATCACTGTGTTAAAAGTGGAAATATTTTTATACTATGATTAAGTTGTGTGGGTTTTTTCTTTCTAAATGTGGGCTGGTAAACTGTGAGCATAATGTTGCATTGTCTTGTGGTTTGCTCTGTGGTCAAAGGAATAATTATATGAATGTCTTCCTCTTTATTATTTTCCCTTCAAGTTCCTATTGTATAGTAATTCTCCCAGCACTGAATTATGAGAGAATTTTATTTATACCATAGTTTGTTTACAGGAACTCAGAGTCATGAGCAAGAGCTCCTTGTGTAGGACAGTGTTTCCCATAACAGGTTATGCATTTCAGAGCATTTTGCATCCTATTTTCAAAGGCTCAGCATTCACAGCTGGAACCATATTGTCAAAAGGGAAAGATTTCAATGTAGAGCCTGAAATAAGAGACTGTGATGAAAATGTGGTCATTACCTATTGCTTTGGAAAACCTTTGAGCTTATTTTTGTTGCCTTAATAGTACCTTTGCTTAAACACCTACATTCATAAAGAGATCTTGTCCTTTGTGAACTGACTGTAAATGTTTCCTGAGGACACTACTAAACTCATACATGTCAGTGGCATAATTGTTTCTATGGAAACTAACATAGTTTTAAAGGAAATTATTAAAAAACCACATCAGACAACATGAGAACATAAAACTGGCCATAGCAGGTTAGAACAAAGGTCTGTTGAGATGTCTCCTGTATCCAGCAGTGGTCAATAGAAGGTGCTTGAGGAAGTGCATCAGAACAATGCAAGCATATGGCAATGCTGCCTCAGAAATTCCTTCATCTTCAGCAGTTTTGAACTCACAGATTTCCTGAGCCAGAGGTGGCAGCCTTAGAAACAACATGAAATTTTTTTGCTACTGTGGGAAGTCTCGTACAATGACGTGTCTTTGCAGTCAGTCTCTTCCACAGAGAACACAGAGGCAATTTGACTGTCTTTAGTTGTTAATTCAGTCCTTCCTCAAGCAAAAGGCCTGCTAGCTTTGCTTCCTTAAATGTTCCAAGATTAACTGTCTAGAATTCATCAGAGATGCTTTAGGGAAAGAACAGAGGTCATAGGGTTTCGCTTAGAATGACAGTTGGAAGAGAGCAATCCTCTGTATATTATTACACTCTTTTATCCTAAGAGCTAATAATTTGTTCAATTCTTTTTAACATCCCATGTCTAACATAACCTTGTTAACTTCACCTGCCCTTTGTCCCTGCCCCTGTCCATCTCTATCAGGACACTCCTTTAAAACAGGTGGTCAAAACAATGTGCTTCCTGTCTGTTTTTTAAGGAGGGCTGCACACCTTTGTGGAAGCTTGAAGCCAGATCTTAAAGAAATGTGGTTTCCAGTCACACAAGTATGTAAGAAATTCTTTGCTGTATATGTTTATTGGTGCTGAAACTTGCAGTGCCATCTCTGTGCATGCTAAATTGCATCAGTGAAAAGTCATCATTGTAGTTGAGAAGTAAGAAAGATGTCCCCATGTGCTCACTTGCAAGCTACTCAGCACCAGCTGATGTGTGTAATACTAATATTCCAAAAATCTGATGAGTTGGTCACAGTTTGACCATGCTCTGCTGCAGATTTTCAAATATCCAGAGTGTTTACTGTGTATTTGAGACAGTGAAATTATTTATTCTGGGAAAAGTCCCTGATCTATTAAGCTTTAAACAAAGTCCACCTTGGGTGTTAATTGTAATCTAAATTCAGGTGTTAACCCCTTTGATTGAAAATACATGCTGGGTAATTACAGGAAAGAGGCCAATTTCAGGCACAGCAGTAATTACTGAATTAGTAGAAAAGTTCAAGAAGAGCTTCAAATTTCATATCATTGCTACGGTTTCTGAGGAACAGCTAATCCTGAAGTGATTGGGCTCCTCACACCTGTATATGTTTTAGGAAACTCCACTTAATTTTCAAAGAGATCCCTGCATGGATAATTCCAGAACCAGATGTCAATATTTCTTAGTGTTGCTTTGTTTTCAAATGCAGAAAATTGACCAGCAGCCTTTAATTTCCATGATGATAAAATCAGAGAGAAAAGCTTTTTCTGTCAGGCAGTATTTCCTTTCCTTGTTCTTGAACTTGGTGTTGTGTTGTTGGATTAATTTAAATGGGATTCTCCAGGATGGTCGTCCTGCCTGTCGTGGTGTGCTTCATGTCTACTGCTTTTTAATTTTTCCTTTCCCAAAGAAAGTCTTTGTGTTGTATTTTTGACCACATCTGTTGCTGTTAAAACAATGTAAGGAATCTGTACCATTAGTGCTTAATAACAAGGCTGTCCACTCCCCAGGAGAAGCTGATGCAAATCCTTGAATATAGAATAATCCTATTTAATTCTTAGTAGATAATGGATCACTATTTACTAAATCTTTCAATTAATATATCTTTAACAACTTCCTTTTGAGAAAAATTAATTTACAGATGGAAAATGCATGTCCTTGAAACAAACCAGGCAGATATAGATATCAATTAACTAAAGAGTGATTCCCAGATTCAAAGAACTTTTTTGTTTATTGAAAGGACAGATTATGATTGTTTCAGAGAGTATTCAAAGCCACCTTGATAAGGCAAATCCAAGCAGTAACTCAGAGCAATTTTGAACTCTTTAATTTATCATATATCTAGGTGACATGATGTGCTTTTAGAGGGAAAGAATATCTGATACCAATTCTTTGATTTTGTCCATGACACAAACCCTTGGTCAGACATTTCTTCTTTCCATCCTTTTGCTGCATCCAGCATCTTTGGCTAAGGCAAAGTATATTAACATATAGTATATCCCACAGTATATTGAATATTCTAAGAGCATGATGCATATATTGATGCCTGTACAGGAACAACATAGATGGGAAAATCACAAAAATTCTATTTTATAATAAACACACTATTTAACATAAAATTTTTATGATAGATATGTGTGTTGATTCTCTGAGTGTGCTGCAATCAGGCAAAACCACTGTGAGACTCATCAGAAAGTAATTCCAAATTGTGAAATCATTCTCACTCATTAATATCACCAGGAATTTGAACTAAACAACAGAACAATTCACACTTTTTCTTTCTTTATTTTATCCAATGCATAAATCAAGTCCTGCAGGATATTTATTTTGCACATACCTTGCGTGCATTAATCAATAATAAAGTTGTACAGCAATTAAAGGTTTTGCTCAGAATGAACGATCCAAACATTATGGTGAATTATTTTGAATGGATTTATTAAAGTTTCATGTGCAACTACCCAACTTATCTGTGCAGCCAGACTTTGCAGCAGCAGTGACAGAATTTGATGGCTTTTTGAGGTTTATCTAGCAATTAATATATACAGTATTTTTAAACTGTCATTACAGCCTTCTTATACTGTATTAGGCACTCAAATAAAGTAACAGAATGGAACTGAGCAGAAAAAAAATGGGGAAGTGACAAGGTAGTATTTGTTTACAACACCTACAGATGTTCTCCTGAGAAGTCTAGAAAAAAGGAGGGTTCTGGTATTTACTGTGCAGATCATGTAAGCTTTTTGAAATCAGATGTTCCCATTGTCTAAAACCAGGAACACCCTTGACTGAGTGTGTTGGGACACCTGGCTGATATTTTTAGAACTGTCATGGACAATATTCAGACTCCACAGGGCCTGTTGTGGAAACTGGTACTGCACCCTGGTGCTCTGCAGGGGTGGCTGGACTGCAGCTCTGTAAATGACTCCCATAGGGAGATGGCAGTAATGTCTGTGCAAGGCAGTCTGCTTAAGTTAGGCTCTGAAGCTATTTCTTTTTCATGGACTCTCCAGGGACTGGTCTAGTTTGCACTGGTAAGGTCTACATTGTGGTGGGTGGTCTCTATGCAAGCTTCAGTTGGCTCTGATGTGAGGCTTGCTGTGGTGATTTTGTCCAACTACACTGACTCTACCTGTGATCTGAGACTTACTGAAAGTTCTTGTTTTTCTGGTTCTGTGTTTAAAAAAAAAAAAAAGCCACCGGGGATGGAAAAGGGGAAAATCCATAGGATAATTAAGGACAATAACTCTATACCTGTTTATTTTATCCCATCTTAAACCCTTCTGACATGTACTGATGTCTGTAAGTGCCCTAAAGGTGTGTGGGCCGTCATATTCTTTGGTGGTGTTTGCTTTAGGAACTTAGCTGTCTGAAAGTCTTGATATCTAAGAGCAGCTCCATGTTCTGGCATGATGCAGCTTGCAGGCTTCAGGGAGAAAAACAAGTCCAGCAATGCAAACACTAGTCAGTCCCCTTTTAAGCTGCTGGAGGTAAGAGCACAGAAGTTCAGGAGCTTAGATGTTCAAACTGAATGTGAAGAGATAAGTGATTGTGTTTGTAATACCTCGGTGTGCTGGCTGATTCGTTCAACCAATTAATAAAACCCTGCCCTGAGCATAAAGCAAAGCATGTTTGGAAAGGTTAATGTCAGGCTCTCAGACAGCTCAGTTAAAGTTACCTTTCTGCACTCTGCAGGAGCTCCCTGGGAATCATGTCAAAGGGTCTGCTTAGTGAAGCAGAGCAAAATAATGCAGTAATAACACTTGATATCTCATGAAGGGCCATTGGGGGGATCTTCAAGCACTTTGGTAAAATAAGTAAAACCAGATCAGCTCTCTCCTTTGCCAGGTAGAAATACTCGTTAGCAAGCATAATATTCCCACCCCCCTCTTTCTTTTTTTTTTTTTTTTCCTATTTTAAAAATACTACTTTGCCCCTTTAAAAAATATCTTTGCACGTATTCCTGTTCTGCATCATCTTAAATCAAACATTTCTCAGGATGCCACAGAAGGGAAAATGGCAATGAAAGAATTTAAAGCAGGAATCTGTTCTGAGTGTGCAGATATTGAAGACAAAGGTGCTGGTGGCTGATTAGGATCTAGAGCATACTTCTCATTTAGCTTAGGCAAAAGAAGTTCCTTGGGATCAAGTCCCAAGGTGATTGGGATCTTTCAGTTTGCATCAACAGAGGCAATATTACCACCCCCAGAGGTTTCACTCAGAACAGAACTAGCTCTTGAAAGTGGAGAAGATCCAGAGAGGGGCTATTTCTGCCTGCCTTTTGTGTTTTTCATGAAACTTTCTCAATTAATATCCTTCTGCATCCTTTCTAAAGATGAGTTTGGTTTTGGTTTTTCCCTTCAAGAGAACTCTAATCTCAAAATTTCCTACAGTTCTAAGCAGAGGTTTGTCTTGCAAACAATAAAATGTTGTGAATGTAATTAATTCTTTTTTTTTTTTTTTTTTTTTTTTTTATCTGTCACGAGCAAGCTAAGGTTAAAAGAACACTAAGGAGTCAAGGAAACTCACTCCTATGTTTTTAACCTTATGGTATTTGTTTTCAGAAAGCTTGAAATGGAATGAACTCTATTCTTCCATACCTCGGAATAACTTTAATTTGTTTAACAGTTGGATAAAAAGCAAATTAATCACACAAATACCTTCAAAGGGAGAATCTGGATGTAGTAAATATTCAGCTGTGAAACCACCATCTGCCATCACAGTTTAAGCAGCTAGTACCCCTGAGCAGAGATGTAGCTGTGTATTTGAGCATTCTTAATCCTTTTCAGTGCAAAGTAAAAAGGACTTGTCTGTGTCATTGTGTTTCAGCTGATTTAATGTTAGTACGTGGTAACTCTGGTAGCTGTTTGACTAGCAAATGTGCTTCTCTGTATTTTACATGGGAAAGTTTCTTGCTTAGTAGCTGGTTAGAGCAAGATCCAATTTCTGGATATAGAAAACAAAAAAACCTCCCCAAATTCAGGAGCAGTCAAGGTGTTGAACAAAAGGGAATAGCTTACCAAGGAGCAAGGACAATTACTAAGTGCCTTGTCCAACTTGAAATACATATAAAATCAAGGAAAATACTGCAGTAGGCGGAACTGTTGAATTTTTTTACTTTTACAGAAAACCTTACCGTGTGCCTGTGTGTCGTCATCTGTTTGATGAGGGAAATTTTTCAAATCGTGTTTTTCTGCAAGGGTTAACCATGAGTCGTGAAGCTCGAGAACTGATCCAGCTCTTCAGGTGCTGGTACCAGATGATTTACACCAGCAAAGATAGGGCTGTCAGTCCTTGCTGTGGGAAGGCAGAGAGCAGAAAGCTTCCAATACTTTGCACTGGGTCCTGGGCCTGACTTAACACTGCTGGGACTCCGTGTGCCTGAGGACATACAAGAGAAGGTGAACAATAACTGAGAGACCTGTTTTGCCCTTAACAACAAATACATGGAAAAAGATCACAGAATTCTCTTTCTGCCTATAAATCTGGCCCTGAGGCTCAAGGCTCATAGGTTTCACTCATTCTTTATGGTCTGAAACAGATCCAACGTCAATCAAGGTTAGGAAGGGGGGGATACCTACTCTGAGGAAATGACAGAACAAGAGTCTCTCTTCCTGAACCTCTGTTGCTTAATCAGTAATCTGGAGTAAATCCAGTTTTGTTACAATGCTTTGAGGAGGAAGAAAAAGGGCTGGGAAGGCACTGGTGGGCACGGGCCTGGAAGGAAGGGGCATCTCTGGGCGCCACTGTGGGTGGCAGAAGCAGCCCCCAGCTCCCCACTCTGACCCTTTCCTCTGACAGGAAACTTCCACGTTTTGAGTCAATCCTGAGTAGTTTTGTTGGTAATAGGTTTGTTGGTAATAGTTGTTGGTAATGTTTTGAGAAACATTCTCTGAAAACAGGGCAGAAATCCTTCCGAAAGGAACAACCTCCCCACAGTTGGGTCACCCCATGGTGCCTACTTGCAGGCCATGGCTGGTGGGGACAGCTCTGCCTCAGGTCTGGTTGAGAGGCCTCAGTTCCCACTTAATCCTCAGGATGGTGAAAGGAAATCCCTACACATCAGTTTTCTATGGATTTCTTCCTGGCTGGTCCAGGTACTTGCTATTCCAGTGTGTTTCTGCCTCTGATCGAGCTAACCTGCTGCGGCATGGCACTGATATGTCTGGTCACTTGAAAGAGGTTTATTTTCATCATGCTTGTTCTTACAGGATTTATGTGAGGTATGATTCTCATTAAATTAATAGCTTACATCTTTTTTAGCATAGGGTACATTTTTAAGAACATCTGGTCCTAAATGCTGGGTGCCATTATCCATAAATAAAATGACAGGGTTAGGAACCTTCCTTCAGCCCTGAAGCAAGGAACAAAACCACCAAATCCCATGTTTCCTCCATTCAGAAGTGCTGCTTCTTCAGGTACCTGAAAAAAATACCTTCTACTGGTTGTAATCTCCATAGCTGTTTCCCAAAGCTGACAGTGACAAGTGTGACAATACAATCTGTTTGGTGGCACCTTCTAAACCCGAAGCCCTGAAAAGCAGCTGGACATAAGGACAGAGTTGTCCCTTCCCCTTTTTTTCTAGCAGCCTCAAACAGGTGTAACCATAACTAAAAAGTAAACACTCCCAGCCCCAAGGCTACCTCACAGTCCTTCCCAGAGATGTATCTGTCATTTCTTACTCAGAATAGTTTGCTATTTTCTTCATAACTCATACTGAGTGGGAAACTTAATTACATAAGGTTTTCTTTAAAAAACCTCATCTGAGGTATGAGGATATCCTGCTGAATAGTCAAAAAGTGAATTATTTAATATTGTAGAGAGCTAAGCTAGGGGATTGCTTGAAAACAAGATATGTAAACACATCTTATCCTGGGCCTTGGGTGTTTAACAAATCTGGCTACATGAGCAGTTGTTTGTCAAGGACCTGTTTTTCCGATATATCAGTCAAGAAATACAGAAGTGGAAAGGTAGTTGTGATCCTACACGAATGAAAGAAATTATGCTCAAATTTATTGCTTGAATTTAAGATTGACCTGTGGCTGGAGTCATCTCTGTGGAAAACATATGTCTACTGGCTGCAGTCTGGACATGGCTGTGTATTCTATGGCTCATGTTCTCCATGCTCCCCCAGAGTCAAAATTCAGCTCTAATGAAAAGTCATCCTGTGATACAGAGTAATATAGAATGGCAGCCAGAGAGGGTTTCTGCAGGCTTGCTTCCTTTATGTGAACTACCTCTTTATTTTCTTTGCTTTCTTGATGACTTGAAAAATAAATCTCCCTCTGAATTTGCCCTTTGTTTTTTTTTCTCTCCCTTCATCTCCAGTCTCTGACAGTAAAATGTCAACAAAAAATAAGTGAGTGCAGGTGTGGTCAAGTGGTTTTGGAATATGCAGACAAGATCACTGGGGCCTGGACATTGACACTGCCCAAACTCTTATCTGTCTGTGTTGTAGGGATCTACTTTTACCTGCTTCTGTGATTGAAGTCTCAGAAACAAATGGAGCCTCTGACTCAGATAACCACTATTGTATCAAGTTCATGTAATGTAGCCTATTAAAATAACATTAAATAGTTAGATGGGATGGTCCTTTTACAGTCTTCTTAACAAGTAAGAAACTGATGCCTAAGGCACTGAGCACTGCTAGTGAGATAGAGAGCCCTAAATCATTGCTTTTGGTGTGTATTTAGGGCACTAACTTCTGTGCAGCTCATGGTCTTGCAAGGATGGGCCCCTAACAAAGCTGTTAAATGGGCTCAGCTACAAGAGTTGTTGCAAGTGTGCACCTGTCTGGTGACAGCAAGTTAAAAGATAAGTGCTTGAATAAATCAGTCGACAGGTTTTATGAAAGACTTGGGAGGAGAGAGAGGACAGCAGAAACTAGCTGTTCGTAATGCTAATCAAAAATGAAAGATGTTCTAAAAGCATGTGAGAACAGGCAGCTATTAGCAGGTGTTGTAAATGTCCAGGCTTAGAGTTTGAGCCACACTGGGTAAACCAATTTCCCATGGGTTAAACAGCACTGAAGATGCTAATTCAGCTACATAGTGTCAGTGAAGGAAATTGTAATTTAGAGATGAATGACATATCACACTCTGAAGACTCTCTTGACTTCTTTAATATAGATTCTTCCTTCCAGGGCTACCCTGGGTTCCCTAAGCTACTTATACCATGTAACATACTTCAGACAGTTAATTTTGGGGGCAAAATCCTGGTCTTTTACCATCTTTTCCAGCACCACTATAAAACTAAGGCTTTTCAGTGACTGTTTCCATTGTATTTCAGATCATCAGGAGCAGTTTCCAAGGAGACTACCTCCTTGTGGGTTCTATCTTCAGCAGGTGCATATTAGCTCATTTCCAGTGAAGTCTGCAGGGTGAGTTGTTCCAGTTTATATATGGTATTAAGTTCACTAATCAAACTGTTAACTCTATCAGCAATGAAAAAGCCAAACATGGTTTAATATCCTTTGACTATTTTTGAGAGCAACATTGGTCATCAGTCTGTGGTTTCTAAATAAATAAGTTCATTCTGACAAAATGTAAAGCCTGGTTGTATAGCACACATAGTGTTCCACTATGGGATGAGATCTTTAAGGAAACAGCAAGTTCTAGAAAGCAGTATGTTTCTGAAAGTCTTAAGTCTTAATTTTCAGAACATTAGGAGACCAGCCTGCAGCTCTTCTGGTTGCTTTGTGTAAAATCAGGAACATCAGGATTCTGATGAAATTTTGTGGCTTTTTTTCCTCCTTTGGCATTTCTCTTTCTTTGATGGTGATACATGTGGCAATTGTGAAGTAAAGTGTACTTACTTTTTCTACAGAAAGCCCAAAGTTAGCATTTGCTGCAGATCATTGCTTTGTCTCCCTCAGCAGGTCCCATCCTGGAACCAGCTGACATCCTGTTTGGTGTGTGTGTTCTCTGGGGGGGAGCTGTGTGTGCATGTAGTTTTTACGTTAATTATCAGTACACTAGGCTAGACTTGCCTGTGTATAACATTAAAAATAGAAGAAATGCTGTAGGCAGTTTATGTCACATTAATTTATAGCTTGGATAGAATTTGGATAACCATATGAATTACTTTACCAGTGGACTTGACCTTTACATGTGGTGGTAAATTGTGTGAAAGAGAGAACAGCAACAATGTATTTGAGGAGGGGTGGAATTTGAATCTGAATGGTCTTCATTTTGTAATAAATCAGCCTCAGAATAAACATGCTTCTTCACTCTTCCCCCCCACATATGGAACGATGATTAGAACCAGGACATCAAAAAGGTCACAGGAGTAAACAAATGTATTTGTGATGTCTTTCTGTGGTGTGTGGGTTTTTTGTTCGTTTTGTTTTTTTGAGCATGTTTAAAGCCCTAAAATTGTCATCTCTTTTAATGCATATAAATCAAGCATATTCTTTAATGGTAAAAAAAGGGTGTATTCTAGCCTTACCCTTCACAAATATATTTTGGGCTATTTCTTAAATAGCCATGGCCCTTAATGAAAGGTATAGCATTACATATGCCGCTCAGGGTGTTGTATTTCCAAGGATATTGTGTGTGTATTTCTATCCTGGGAGGTCTCATAGACCACACTGTCTCTTCTGACAATTGCATCCAGCAAGATGGTAGTGTTACAAATTATTATTATTAATGAAAGGAGTTGGCAGCTCTACCCTTTCTGTGTTGCTCAATCTTCTCTTACAGCTTCTTGACTCAGAAGGACCTTGGCATAGCACATGCATATTCCTTGGCTTGGTTTTGAAAAGTGGCTTTGCAGCTAACTCAGACATGTCTTTGCCATCATTTTAATATGCAGCTTAATGCAGCATCACAGCATCAGACTTACTAAGAAAGCTATAAAGGATAGCTGATTAAAAAAAATAAATCTAGAATTAAGTAATTTAATTTGTTGCTAAGTTAACTGATGAAATCTCACTTATGAGGTGTGAATTTTGGGCTGAACTGATACAAAGAAATATGTGATATGGTGAATTGTGAATTGCAACTGTAAATTTCTAGTGCAGTCTAAATTCATGGGAACAGATCTAATAAGATTCAGCATACATTGCTGGATGGGATAAGTGAGCTAAGAGACAATATGAATCATCTTCTAATTACTATTTTAAATGTAGGCTAGCATCTCAGGAGGAGAACTATTTCTCATTAAAAGTCTGACCATACAGTGCTGGAGATAAACTTCCTGATTTTTGTTCAAACCGGCACAAAAATAACAGAGGTTGGACAAAATAATCTGAAAAAATTAAAGAAAATTTGGCTTTATCTCACATGTAATTAAAATCTTTCAAACATCTAACCCACTCAGTACTCTGATTCAATTTGACTTGGTACAGAACTGTATGTGTATCTGGATTCTTGTATATTAGCATGGCTTTCCCCCACCCCCATGCTATTAACTAACTGTTGAGCATCACTGCAAATACATATTATGGTGTGACAATTTCCTACTGTATTTGGGTAAATGTTGTAGAAAACATAATGCTGTAATTCTGTTTAGTCAGGCTCTGTACAGATGTAAGGTTAGTCATGGATCAGACTTCGTTTTCATCTCTCCTTCTGCTTCATTGCCCACATATGGGGTTTTGAGCATGAATTATTAATAATTGAATCATTTTAAATGCTGGAGATGCACCGATTGTTGTCAGATTTTAAATTCATTCCTTTTAATTACATAGTTACCATTTAATGCACAACATGGATCTAAGGAGTTCTAATTGTTAAAGAACATCTTTCACCTCTCCTGATTGGTATGGTATAGATTAAAGGTATAGGAAAAACTCTTGACCAAACCCACTGAATTTTCTTGTCAGTGCTAAACTAACACAGTATATATGTAATAAATGGCCATGAATAAACATTTTAAATGATGTATACTTTTTATTTTGTTAATTCCTATACTGAAATAATACTGAGGAGCTGAAGCTTCCAATTGTTTTACCCAGTAACTGTAGTTTGTAGAGAAAAGATAACAAGACAAAACACACACACAAAGTGAGGATTAATTACTTTATATGGATGAAAATCTAAAGTCACCCTGGAGATGCTATTGCAGCTGTTACTACTTTGCTTTCAACCATTGGTCCTGATGGTAATGTTCCATCAAGGGCCCTGGAAAAATTTACATCCTAAATACTTGAGGCTTGGCTTAATAAAATGGATTTTGGAATATGATAATCATGCTTATTTTGATCTTGCTATACCTGCCAGTTGCTACCTTGATCTGGGATCAAGGAGGTTCATTTTGAAGACTGTTTCCCAGAGATTTTACAATGGAGTTTCATATGCGATTGATCAAGGGTTTTAGGTAATCCATAGAAAAAAAAGTAGTTAAAAAGTGAAGTTAAAATTTTATCAGAAACAAATACCTATAGTTTTGTTGTACTGTTTTTCCTCAACAACATGTGGACACATATTTCTGATCAGTTAGTGAGTATGTCTATGGAACATCCTGAAAAGAAATGAAAGAGTAGACTTTATAAGACTTTCTTAAAACCAACATCTAGGTCTGTAATAAGCAATGCAGTAAATAAGTAGGGAATTTCCTTTTTTCCTAGATTCACTTACTGCAGTAATTGTCAGACCTGTCCCTCTCATGAGTTTCTGTTTGAGTTTCTATACTTCTATCTACAAATAAATACAGGAAAACCCTAACCTAAGAAATCCATTAAGTTAAATTTGTAAGAGGTAGTTTTCTGTTGAGAACTAGGCATTTGAAAAAGTGATGGGCTTGGCTTGGATTCACCCAAAGGTAAATATGCAATTTTGGGCAGGGAATTAAAGTTCAGAACTTGTCTTTTGTCATCATAGCATTTTCATATTTTAAATTTCCTCCAAGAGGAGCCTGTAGGGAAGTGTTTCTGTTCAGGCAGTAGAAATGTTGCAGGAATTCTTGTCCTATGACAGAAAATGTAGTGTTTCCTATTCCTGTCAGGACAGTGCATACATGATTGATCTTAGAAGTGAAAATTCAGTCTTTGGAGTCAGGAAAAATATTAGAACCACCACCATCTTCCAAATTGGTGGACATTTCTTGAGCACCAATAGTCTGTGCTCTCTTATCTAGTTAGTGTCTCTGATAGGTATTAGAAATCCATTTGAGGGAGGAGATAGTCTGAATAGTTCAAGTGCTCAACCGTCGAGGCAAAAATAAATACATCCCAAAGTCAATATTATACTCCTCTAAAACTCTACTAGCTAGTAAATAATTAATAAAACCATTAATAACTGATGGTTGAACTTCATGGTACTTAATGAAACCATCTAATTTTGAAGCATTGATGTGAAATCTCTTTTTATTGAGTCCAAATGAAACTGCTGCCAAGGGAAATGGCCTCTTCTGTCATTATCATGTAACTTTGGGCCTGGAAGAAGATGCATGATGGTAGTGAGGTTAAATGATGTGACTGGTTTGAAACTTTTCTATCCCAGAAAGTTATAACGTTATGGATACTTTAAAAAGAGTTAGAATCAAAATATTTTAGTCATCTGTGGTAGGGGGTATGATAACAGAGGACACTCCTAATTGACTGTGTTAAGAGCAAGTTCTCTGTCTCTAAAAAAAGGAGGCAGATCATTGGTTTTATCTTAGATTTGTGACTAGACAGATATCCAAACAGAATCCAGTCTGGAAGATAATTGCTTGCTAAGGTGAGAAATCTATTTTTTTCTAATAATTTGTTGAAACTGGAGGACTAATTTTAGCTTAACATAGTATGAATTCCAAATCTGTTATACAGGGACTTCTCGTGGGTATAAGATGATAATTAAACTATTTCAATACTGCAAATGATCTCACTTTTCGTTCAGCTTGCACCACTATAACATTAACTACTCATCACTTACATAGCTAAAATAAGAAGTTTCTGAATACCAAAAAAGTCAATGTGTGTTATGAAATCTTAGTTTCTCTTATACTTTTAGGAGCTGGTTCTCAATAGTTGTACATAATAATGTGTAATTTAAATTGTTAATGCCATTTAAGTATCAGAGTAATACCAAAATTCTTGCTAGTATAAGATAATCTAGTCTTACAATTTCAGCTGTAAATTTAGCAGCACTAAAGTTAATAAGAACCTCCAGAGTTACAGGATGTGGTTCAGAACAGGCCCTCTGGAAATAGCTTGACTGGTCACACACAAAAAGACCAAATAGGTAAGGATCTGCTGGCCTGGTTGTATAATCTGTTGAGTCTTCCTGTTGTAACCTATCTGGAATTCTAGAAAGAAAACAATTTTTCACAACTTTTGGTGCTTAACTAATTTAAACTTTCAGTTTGCAACCTGACAAACTTCGCAACCTGTTGCAGTGTTGAGATTTTATTGCTTCTTGCTTCTTTCATTCACCATATGGTCTGCTATTCACAAGCTCTGCCCTAATGAGAATTACTCTTGCAGGTAATTTTCTAATGATTGTCTTGGGATAAACAAATTTTTCATACTTGTTTTGCTAATGTATTCAAGTAGGTTCACAGGGGAAAAGATTAATCATCTAAAAAGCAAGCCGGTGTCTTTCATTATGCTAAAGGATCCAGAGATGATCAGAGCAAAGCCACTCGTTGCTATGACAGCAGATACCTTTTTCTCCCTTTGTGAGGTAAATGACAGCTCCCAAGCTGATTGGCTAAAATGAGCTTATCCTGGTGACCAACCATAGGGAGTTAATTTCATCAGAAAGAGAAAATGGTGGCAAATCCTGCAGTGATCATACAAAGGAATTTTCATTAGAAGCCAACAGAGTCAGGGGGTCTCTTTCATTATAATTAATATGTTCCATCTAATAAAATAATTTAGGAGAGGCAGACAATAGAATTAGCTTGTCTATTATTTTGTATATCCACATAAGCTTAATCTGTTTTCTAGTAAGACCTGTACTCAAAGTAAAGCAATCCTTATTTTGCCCATAATACCTTTATTACTGACGACTGTCACCGTGTACCTGTTTATATAATTGGAGATAAGCTAACTGCAGGTAGTACAAAGGGGCTGGCATTCCTACAGGTATTTGCAGGAAACACTCATGCTCTATGGAAATAACGGATATAATAAACTTTAAACAGGACAATTTCCCTTTGGTTTATGATGGTAATTTGCATCATTTTTCACTTTCTCAGGAGAGATTTTTCTTTGGGTCAGATTCAAGGACAGAGGTTCCATGTGAATTGACAGGTGAAAGCAAAGGATTGTACAGTACTGTTTATAGTCTGGTGAAAAGGAAAGAAACTACATCACTTGCATGGGCTCTTGCCTCCTGTGAGCTTTCAGCTGTGGCCATCTCATCAGGTAGGAATTACCTAGAAGAGATTAGACTCAGTCATTTCTGTGCAGTTTGCAGGGGAAAATGCATCACAGATCAAAAAAAAGAGGTGGTAAGAGTTGTAATAAGAGCTGTAAGTTGCATACTAATGATTGTGTGTAAGTCACTGTAGAACAGGATGTAAGCTGAGCTGTTTTACCTGCTGAAGCAGGTCTATATTACCTTTTCACATTGATTACTTGTACCTGATGTTGGTCAAGAGAGGTTATACTTGACTATGAGACTTTGTTTTGCAGGGACTAAAGAAACTACGTCATATCTCAGAACCTGGTCTTATATTTTGTTTATGGTTGCTTTACAGTTTACATTCAAGGTTCTTTGGGGGATTTAATAATAAAAGCATTTATAGCTTTGCTTAATTTGATTAATCATGTTCATGTTCTAGGGAAAATGATTTTAAATTATGAGGTAATTCAGCTCACTGGGTATATAATAGATTATAACCCCTTTCTTGATTTTAAATAGATGTTTATAAAATACATACTGCCACAGGAGATAGCAAAATCTCTACCATAATAAACTAGTGTAACAGGAAACCTGTGCCCTGAGACACTAATTTTTAGTAGGAAGCACGATCTTAAAGTTACTGATTTCAGCTGGTTTTGTGTAGTGGCTATACTGGAAATTTCATAACTCTGTAGTGGATATAAAATTGTCATTGTATATCTGTGGGGTGAGAGAAGAAATCTAGAATTGTTTAATGTAATAAAATTGCCATTTTTGGTCCTTTAAAGTGAAGAGGTCAGGGAAGTACTAGCTCTTCTACCTCTTATTTATTTATCCTTCTTACACATGAAGGGAAAAATACTGGGCTATACCTACCACAAGGAGAAAACTAAGACAGTGGAAAGTTTAATTACTTGACTAAAACCACAGTGATTCAGTTGCACAGATGAGATTACAGCTCAGGAGCTCCTGGCCTTTTGCCCAGCCTCACTCAGTATTGTAGAGCTCTTAGTTTATGTGTTAGTCTACCAGACCACTTCCAAGATGTGATTTTCTGCACTGTGTATGTGTATGTAAGCAAAACCTCTTCTAAGGGCAAAACTTACATGTGTCTTTCTATTTAAGCCTGCTAACTGCATATGCAAATCCACAGCTGCAAACTGCCTGCATCCTATGCTGTTGCCATAACTTTGCTTGCAAACTGCCCTAGCAACTGGAACCAAACTTTTACATCTGCAGACTCCTGGGAATCCTGTTCTTGGCTTTGCTTCTCAGATTGGTTTAGTGGAGCTACTTCACCTGATTCGTGGTGTAGTGTCTGAAGGGAAACCAGCACTTCTAGCAGTTGAACAATGTCCTACAATGTGTAGTTTTGCTGTTAACGGAAGAACAAGTTGCATGTTTGATGTTCAATGTCTTGATTTGAGTTATAAAATCTTACTTGCAAGTTCATGTGAGGCATGTAGGCAACTGCTTGGGTGTTCTGACACGGCCACAATTAACAGCCAAAAAAGGGAATCGTAATCAGCATGTGCAGCCTCTCCTAAATTAAGCCTTTATTCTTTGGGATTTAAGTCCTTATATGTGTTTATAATCCCAGTACTGGTCTGTCTTGAATTGAAGGTGTGACTATATGGCTTTGTAAAGGTATCACAGATGTCTCTCACAGAGTTAATGAAGATACATTGTCTCCAAGGACCATTTTTATAGCTAATAGGAGGATATCCATTCAGTGGTAACCTGGAACACAAGCGTGCACTTTTATACACCTGTGCTGTAGGCTTCTAGCACGTCAATTTTGCAGGGACCTTCCTAAAATAAAAGCTAGGTAGTTTAAGGTCCTGTGCTGGCAGTTTGTGAATCCAGCCCTGAATCCTCCACTGACTTCAATGAAATTAACCTTGCAAAGAGGGCTCTTATGTCAAAGCCATCTAGTTCTTTAAAATTGGCATGTTTTCTTGTGTTCTTCTGTAAAAGGTGGTCTCAGGTGTGCTAAACCTTGCTGAAAGTGGCAAGTTTAGCCACTGCCCTTCACTTCCATTAGCAGTAAGAGTTAATCAGTTGTTTCCACTCTAAACAAAGGTGAATGCTCAGGAATTCCAGTCCTTTCCTAAAGAGGCCCCAGTGGGGTGTTGCTTGGGGGGAAGGATTGGTGTGCAGAGGGGGAGAAAGGCTGAAACAGCTCCAAGGAACATGATACAGGTTTTGGTGGGGAAGATTGAATTTCCGCCTGTTCTACTGCTGTGTCACACGATGAACGAGGTGGCAAACGGTGGCACGGGGCAACAGAGAGGATGGGTGGGCAAATAGAGGGGAGGGGGCTTCCTTGCTTCAACTTCCTGGGGCTGTGGCCACACATTTATGCCCTACTCTTCCCCGTTCCAGCAGGAGGCTGGCTTGGAGCCACTTGTTTAGAAAACTTGTGGAGTTTAACAAGTAAATGTTCAAGTCTATAAGAGTAAAATTGTTTCATGAAAATGGAGTTGGTTGCTGTGGCAGCTCACACACAGATTTTGTTGTAAGTAGTTTCAGTTTACAGGTCCTTTAGGACTGAGGTTTGCAGTTCAGTCCATGAGATAAATACCTAACTACAAAGCGTGCATCAGGAACCTGGATTAAAATGTCTACAAAGGTAATAGAATATATTTGGCTTAGGGTTTGCCCTGATCCAGTGCAGGTAGAAATTTATTTACTAAAAGAAGCCATGTAATTCTTATATATCCTTTGATTATTATCTCCAGAGTCTTCAGTGAAAAAAATGCACCTCAAAGCTAGTCATTTTTGAACTGTACTTTTCTAAGGTAATCTTGAATTTCAATTCCATTTTCTTTGACAAAGAAAACGGGAAGAATTTTTTTTCTTTTTTGAAAAGAACAAAAAACAGAATAAAGTTTTTTATTTAGGTGCATTTTGTCCACTAGCCTGTTGTCTAATTTTCAGCTGGAACTGAAAGAAATCTCACCTTGAAAAGCAGATGAACAGAATTATCTGACAATGTTAAATTAATTATTTCGGAATAAGCATTCTTCTACCTGGAAAATGAAAACCATAGCTTCTGAGCTTCTGAGCAGCAAGTTGTAATATGTTCATCAATCACAGAATTTTATACATTTGAACTCTCCAGAAGTATAACCTTCTGTGGGAATTCCAGGGGGAAAATGTTTTTAAACATAGACCTGTAAATGAGCTCACTGTCAATGTTTTCTCATGAATGCATTACTGTGATGCAAAGGCTGCAATGGAGCTGATGTTGTTCTTCTGTTCATAATGGTCCTATTAAACTACCACATGATTAAAATGGTGTAGGACTTGGCTTAAAAATTCCAGCAGCAGTCTCAAGACTGTTTTTTTCAGGGCTCTGAATTAGGTCAGGATGTGAAGATATAACATACTACTGGGGAGACAGAATTCATTTACTGCCTGTGCTGCCAAAACTTGAGTGATGACTCCCCTCCAAAGCATGGTGTTGCTGATGTATTTTCTGACACCAGTTTCTATTTTTGACTCTTCAATTGTATCATTACATTTCTGTTCACTGCCCTTCGTTCAATTTGTATTCAATCCCACTGTACTTTGGCAGCTGTACCTTTGTCACAAGGTATGCCTGGAGCTTTCTTGCAAGTGTTCTGACATACTCATAACAGGTACAACTTTTCTTTGACAGTGGAGTATCTGTTTTTAACAGCATGTGGGCTGCTGCTGGTGATTTACAATCAAATGTTAATAAAATTTGTCTGTTCTCTGTACTGTGTTTGTTTAAGCAGCTATTCTGAGTCGTTTCATGAGTTTGCTCCAAATAAGATCAAAGGGTTGAGGAAAATGTTTGTCAATCAGAGAATTTACAGTGGTGGTGTTCTTGTAAACTCAGAATCCTTAAAATTCATAGCTAGTGAAGTGCTCTGCACACATGATTAATGACTTAATGGTAGATGACAAGATAAAATACTTTTTGGTAAAGTTTCACTTTAAAAACAAAGAGTAATCTGTTTCAAGTCTAGGGACAAGAAGAAAAAAAAAAAAGGACAGTGTCAGGCTAGATTTCCCCTATAGATACCACTAGAGCTTCTGTCCCTGCCATTGAACACAGCAGCTGGTAAGCAGCAAGCAACTGGAGAAAAAGGCCTGCCTTCAGTCTGGTACAATGTTTTCTTGTGCCCATTTTACTGTAAGTCTTAGTGGCAAGGGCACAAAGGCTGTTGACTGATCTATGCAATTATCTCCTCTAATATTGCTTTCAACTGTCTACTCAGAGTGACAAGAGTAGATGAGGTTTAGTTAAAGTCTGGGAAAAATTTCCTTTTAATAAATAAATAAATGTTGTTCTGTTATCAAGCTGCTCTTTTAGACCTTTGAATCTGTTTTGGAAGAGTGCAGGTGATGTGATTGAAAGTTAGAGTGAGACTGAACTCAAATAGGCACGATGCAATGTTTCTTTTCTAGTGAAATACTTGTAGCACTGGGTGCAGTTTGCACTGGGAAAGAAAAGGTGGTGTTTTTTTTTTTCCTCCTTTGCATTTCTGGTATGTGTGCAGGGTGGCATCCCTCTCTCACAGTGTGACTCGGAGACAAACATTTAAAAATATTTATCCTGTGCTCTCTTCACAGGCTTTACCTGCACTTTAAGATAAAATTGTGATCCTTGAAATATAAAGATAAATTAAGCTGCTGCTTAGTTCTAACGTGGAAGATGCAAATGTAAAGTTGTGTTCAATGAACTGTAGATGGAAACCTTTTCCTTTTATCTGAGGAGATAGCATGAGGAGGCACAGCATGTACCATTATACTCTGCATCAGTGTAATGGAGTTGAAGCCTAATACTGAGGCCCTTTCTATGATGCAGGTGACTAACAACAGGTGTCTTGGTGCCTATTTTCTTAGAGCTGTTTCTGCAAAAGGAGATAAGTGAATAGAAGTTGTGTGCTGTATACAAGGACCTGGTGTATGCTATATAGATTATGCTGTCGTATGATGAATGCACCCTTAACTGATTGATAGTATTTCAGTAATTACGGATGTTCAGATGTCATGATGATGAACATGGTAGAGGCACAGACAGATGAGTGTTGCAAAGCCCATGTAGTAACATGGCAGAGTATATATTTATTTGTTGTGTATGTATCTTGACAGATTCTTTCCTAGATCTGTGGCAGTCGGGGCTGTGGAGAGTTAGAATCTGATGTTTAAACCAGAATCATGAGAGGTGGTTATACTAGGCAGCTTTCTTTTTCTGCCTCTGGCCAGAAACAGGCTGGAAGGGGGCAATACTTCTCTCTTTTAATAATCCAGAGATTTCAAGAAAAAAAAAATCCACATCTGAATAGCTGCAGAATTGAGCTGGATGAGGATTCTTTTTCCCTGAATGTGAAAAAACAGCATTTTGAAGGCAGCAGATTTCTCTGTGTCCCTGCAGAGCGTTGATTACCTGCTTGCAAATTTCATACCTACTAGTACTGCAAATTCTTCTCATTTTATTAACGGTTATTTTTATCAGCAGACCCAAGGCCATCAGGTGTCCTAATACTCAGTTGTCTTCTAAAATACCTGACAGGAAAGGCCAGTGAAAAGTTAATTTAGATTTCATTGTATGGCATTTCTGATTATAGCAACAGAGTAGGAATTTGGGGTGAGACTACCAAATCCTGTCACATGTGGCATTAAATATCCTTGCTTCTGGGTCCATACCAGCATCTATTGAATAATGCTCATATATCATGTGATGATATTTAAGCTACTGTTCAGTATGTTCCAGCAATGGCTCACCATCCTGCATTAACTCTGTATAAGCTTATCTATGCATTAGTGGTCTATTAATAAGAAAAAGTGTACTCCAATAGCTTTACTGGTAGTGGCTGTCAAGAGAGGTAAATTCCACTCCTGGTGTCCATTTTTTCTGCTTAAATATTCTCTCCTGCCCCCCAAAGAAAACTAAGAAACAACCCCCCCAAAATGCTGTTTAAATTTATTCTTTTGTTTCAGCGAAAACTCTGTCCATCTTTATGAGGACATTTCCTAAACTAAAGCCTGCATTTTCTTTTAGTGGCTTAATAAGTCACTGAAAATTGGCAGTGACTATCAAAGCATGATCTGGAAAGTTGACCTTCATATAAAAGCTTTGCTATGCTATCATGTATGACTCTGGGCATCTCTACTTCAAAATCTTTGAATCTCAATTTATTAATCATTGTTGCTTTGATACATTTTAATTCTGTTAGGTGTCAAATTCTATTGTGGTGTTTTGGAGCTCAAGGACATAGCATGCTTGGGTCAGCCTCCACTTTGATACTTGTACCAGTTGAAATGACTGATTTAACAACCCTGGACTGTAAGACACTTGTGTAGGGCAGTGGGAAGAAACAAGAAGCTACTTGTGATGAATTCATATACCTTCATCTCTTCAGTCTATTTGTTCTGTGAAACTGCAATATGAGAACAACAAAAATCCTGCCCTCCTCTTTCTTAACTTTTCTTCATCTATGTAACTATATCTTTATGCTAATTGTAAAACTTAACTAAAAAGTCTCTCAAATCTTTCTGATTACAAAGAGGAAAGGAAGCAGCATTTATATGCTTGTCCTCCTTTTGTCTTTCTTTAACAGTAGTTCAAGAGAATTCAGTGTAGGGAGAAAACCCCCCAAATGATAAATTGTCAATTCAGAAAACTACGAGATAGTTCCTGCCTTCTGCATTTTGGCCTAGACTGTGTAGTTTTCAAGATTAGGGGACATTTGGAATATATTTACCTTGGACCCCAACTTGGGTTTCATTTGCATGGAAAAAAATATGGCAATGGCTTCCTTTATGCCCTCAATGTGAAGAGGCTAAAGTAAAGGCAGCACTGTTCCTTTTAGCACTGCATAGGATTATCATGACTGTTGTTGCTGTCTGGAGTGGTATTTGGATATGAATCCCATGTGTAAGTCTATCTGACTTTGGGTTTTGCCTTCTGCTATTCCTGTTGGAAGCCTGCTCCAAATCTTATCCAATACTGACCTTTGAGAGCCCAACTGCCTTCTTTGTTCGCTTTGCATTACCCAGCAGTGTTCTGATGCTGGTTCTGGTCTCTTTACTTTCAAGATTCTTCCCCCAGAGCTGTATCTTGCTGTGCTAGAGGGTAGTTTTGTCTTCTCTCTCTGTGTTGTAGAAAAACTATTTCATGTGAATTTCTGTGATTTATGGAGTAGGATAAAGTATGATTCCCAGAACACATGCTCCTTTTCTTTCTCTGCTCAATCATGTTCCAGTTGTGGTGGTTCTGGGAACATTTTCTCTAAAAAGAAGGTGCCTGAATTTCAGATCTAAATAGTGTATTCCAAGAGGGGAATTCCTAGGGTGTGGTGAATTTTTACAGGACACAGACTTTTAATAGAAGAGAGAGGCATTCCTTTGAAGTGCTAGATGAGGAGAGGAGCCAGAAATCTCAGAAAGCCCAACTCAACCAGTGCATTTGGCTTAAAAGGTTTGTTATTTGTTGAATGCTAATGAATTTTTATACTAGAAAGTTATTAGAGGGTGGCTAGAGTTATCCCTTAAATTCTCACCATTCTCTAGCCTGTGCAATATAAATAATTAAAAAGTAAACTTACATTAGGGTGCTCCAACTCACAGACAGGTGGGCTCTGCTAATGCTTCAGCACTTCCTCATATCTGATCCTTTTCTGAGAGAAGGAATTTCTTTGCTGTCACTCCTTAAGCACCTCTTGTTGCATAGGCGTGGTGTAATTAAGCCTCTTAATGTTTTCTCTTCTTTGTTCTTAGGTTATAAATATCTTATGGTTATTGTAAATTTCTATTAAAAATGGACAAAGCATTACTATAAAATGTATTGTAAGATTCAGAGAGATGATGGCAAGCAGCTGCACTAAAAGGGAAGGTACAGGCTAAAGAAAAATTTAAGCTCTAAGAATATAAGAACAGTTCGGTTTTTGGGTGTGTGGTGGTGGATTTTTTGTTATTGCTTTTGGGATTTTAATTTTTTTTTTTTTTTTTTTTTAGGGGGCGGGAGGAGGGTACAGGTACAGTGGTATGTAATAGGTCAAAAGACTCATACCCAGTCATGAATATTCTTCCAATTTACTACTTCCTTCTTACTGGTTTAAAAGCAAGCTAGTATATTTGATTTTATTTATTATTCCAGACATCCTTGATTGAAGGTAGTATTGATCTTGTTAGATAATACCTTTGGGACTGGGAATTGTGAAAGAAGTCTTACTCATGATGGGTTATATTACTTTGAAAGGGAAAACAAAAAAGTGCTAATAGATCAGGAACACACTTTCAAACTTTGAATAGAATAAAATGCAATCTTGGGCTGTTTATAGCTATTTGGTTTTTCATAAAGGAAAATTCAATCGTAGAAATAGAAGTTGCACACCAAGCACAATTCTTGAGTCTGTAGAAATCATATGAAGCTGTATGGACCAGTGCTTCTTGCAGAAGTTTTGGGTGAAATATCTTATACAGAGTTATTGTAATTTCCACTGGCCTGACCTCGGTGCCCGGCCAGTCACCTCTCAACATTTTATGCTAGTTTTCCACTTCTGCAAACAGGCTTTATACTTATAAGGCAGACAAGCATGGAAACCTATTGCTTTCAGTCCTTTTATCCTTTATTTTTTTTAATTGCCCAAATTAAAAATTAGTGCTTTGCAATAGAGGCTATCTGGGCCTCTAATGAAAGCTTTCATGAAGTTCACTGTTTATTCCTGGTTCTCAGACTAGAGAAATAATTGTCTATTTGTGTTCCATATTAACTTTAAAGTGTGCTGTTCCTTTTAATTTTTTTCTATTTTTTTTTAAAGGACCTGCCAGCCTGTTTGATCTCAATGTATCAGCTCCATTCATTATTATTCTTCAAGGTGCTGGTTCATTTCCTACATCATGGGGATAAGTAGAAAGGAACTAGATAGCAGAGGGCTACTGCTTGTTTCCTGTTAGCTGAAGTCAGATGTCAGGCTAGGCTTTCTGTTCTCCAGTTTGATTGATAAGCTTGAAGGAGTCCATGGCAGGTATGCAGGTCAGGGGGATAACAGCTGGAAAATATGCACCCAGCAGAGAGACCACACAGAGAGAGACCAAATTCTTTCTCACTTATTGTGGAACCAATTTCAGGATAACTTGGTGGTTAACATGACATGATTTGACATTTGATGCAGTGTGTAATCTCTGGATATAGCCATATAATTACACCCTGCTTTCTACTCAACTGATAAAATACTCTTACAAAGTAGGATGATGCTAATTGTTTCTTACGTTAATTTTAGCTGCAAAATAGTATCAGACACTCAGCAACAACTGTCACTATGGTGTTGGGAATTCAGAGATTTTACATGTGATTGTAAACCAGCTACAACCAAAGGGTTTGAAAATTCCTGCTTCTCACTGGTTATAGAAAGAAAAGTGGCAAAGCACAGGAAGTTGGGAGGCACTTTCTTCCCACTCAGAGGTGCGGAAACATCAACAAGTCTGGACTCAGATGGGAGCTGTGCCAGTCTGGCATCACTAGTAATGGAATGCTCCCTTATAAGAGGGGAAGGAGCCTTTGCCAAGTTAGTGAGGGTTGTGTAATGGGCGGTCTGTCCAAAGGAACCACGGTTTTCTCTTAGCTTTGACCTCCTCAGTCATTGCTGTTGTACATCACGTGGATACCCTACCCAAATTATGTGAGGTCTTGAGCGTGGCAACCTGGCCTGTTGCCTCTTCATTCCCACTGTATGCCACGTCAGCTCTACACAACCCCTCTGCCCCTCTGGTAGACATGCTGAGGTGGTTCTAGCAAAGATTTTGGGTAGTGTGGCCATAGTGGTATGATTACCAGAGTAAGTGTATAAAATAGGGCAGCTTAGTCATGCAGTACAGAGCCCCAGAATGGTGTGTGTTCATGATCTGTCCCATGGTAGCTCGAGGTCACTGTTATTTGTGGCCTGCCCCTTTTCAAAGCAAGGAGATGGCATCTTCTCTTTCTTGTATCAGCATTAGGTTTCTGCACTCTCTGCAACAGTTAGAAACGAGGAGTGTGATACTGGAGAGCTGATCTTGAGGCTCAGTGCTGCCTGAGGAGGCACAGGTTAATGTCACCCCCTTGGTAAGAGCTGCCTTTAAACCTCATTTGGTAAGTTAGAGCCAACTGGTTTGAGGTCACATCCTTAGCTTTAAGGCTTGTACGGCCCCAAACAAAATAATATCGGGTAAGGGCTGGGCTTTGATCTCATTATTATTTTAAGTCTTCCTCTGGAAGCTGTCAGACTCCCTTCCTACAGTGAACTAATCTGAAATAAACTTTAGGACAGGAAGCAGTCAGGGGCAAACAGCTGCTTCTGACAAAGACATTCTCTTGCACACGTGATAAAGCAGTTCTTTGGAGTTTTGTTCTTTCTTCTCAAATGATGAATCACTGATGGTCCCTGTGCAGTGACACTTGTGTAAGAGTTGTGAATATGCTCTAAGGAACACTGCTGTTAAGCTCATATGTAGCTAAAGACAGCAATAGTCACACACGATTTGGGTTTTGTGTGCTCTGTTGTTAACAGTAATCACTGAAACATAAGTACACCCTAGTGATCATATTTAGTTATGGGTATGTTAGGGTGCTCTCTGTTTTCAGGAATAGGCAGTTGGCTGGCAGAGGCATGATCCATCCACAGTAGAACAACAATGTCTCATACTCTCATTTCATAAATATAGTTGGAACAAAAGAAATTCAGTCGGCTTAATTTATTCAGTGTGTTGATGAAAAAGCAGTAGTGTGGTATTTCACCAGTCTTTCTGTACACCTTGGTTGGTGGGCATTTGGTGGCAAATTAAATTCAGATTCCATAAGCTGTAGCTATAAGGAGCTCTGACCTCTTGTTCTGAAACAAGCAGATTGATTACTACCAGTTGGACCCACCTCATTGGGCATTAAACAGGTGAACAGCCTGACTGGGAATTCTGTACACAGTCAGCTGGGTAGCAGATAACACTCCCCTTCAAAACATTAACCTGGTCTTTTAATTGTGTAATTCCACCTCTTCTCCTCACTCTCCCCTCTCCTTCCTCTTCCAGCCCCTTTGCAGGTGTCTGATCTGACCTGTCAGGTGGGTCTGTGTTTGCCTGTCAGCTTGGGAGCTGATGGCCTTACCAAGGTATGGCTGATTGCACAAAGCGGAACAGGGTGAGTCTGAATTGCAGGTGTGAGCAATCGGCAGAGATCTCTGCTAATCCTGGGGATAGTGGAGCACTCTGGGCTGAAGCAGGAACAGTCAGAAACAGCTAAATGAGGTGCAAGAGGAGTAAAAAAAAAAGTTAAATGCAGTGGGTTCCTTCTCCCAGGTGGCTTGGGTTACTCAGGGCTTGTGAAGAGAGTTGCTCTTGTTTTTAGGCAACCCATGAGGATGGAGTTTTGGACCATGGCTGGGAATTTGTTTATATGCATATATATATATCTGTATGTATTTAAAAAGCTTTATTGGAAAGTAATTTTCCAAGAACTTTGTAAGTCAATAGAAAATCCTGCTCTTTTAAAGAATTTTGGATTTGAAGCAAAAATGAAGCTCGTTTGTTCGTTGTCTTCCTTGGCATCTGTGTGGAGACTGGGCAGCATGATTGGGTTTTGGGCTTTATCATACACGGAGCACAGGAGCTTTGCTGGGTGCTAAATTCATTTGACACTTTTGGAAGCAAAGGAGAATGGATCCACTGAGAGATTGTCTGCTTTGGGTATCTGAAGCATTGTACGGACCAAATACAGAGGGAAATGCTAGAGGACAGTTGGGTGTTTAAAAGACAGAATTAGAGTAGACAGGGGACACGAGACAGATTGAGGGAATTATAATAAGTTGAAAAGGGAGGTGTTACTGAAGAAGAAAAGAGTGGGGAGAGAAAGGGCAGTAGAAAAATGTTGAGGTGATATATGCTACATGAACTGGATGCCTTTGATCTGTTGAGTAAATATTGCTTTGGTCTGTAAGTTTTTAAGTTTCATTCAGGCTTTATCTTCACAGCTCTCCTGAAATCTTGTTAAAGACAAATTTTTAAATTTGTGTATTAAACTTTCTGTATAATCACAAAATTTGAGATGCTGAGATTCAGAAAAAAATATTATCTAATCTATATAGACTCTAATATCATAATAACATCTAATATATCCATGAAATTTATTTGCTGACCTTTAGTATTAACAGCCAGTAAATCTAACATTTTGCCGAAATCTCTGAAATTTAATCTTTCTTGCAGCAAGGACAAATTCAGTGTAGAAACACTGTATTGCAGTTTAAGGTCATAATTCTGTTGTTCAGGGAAAGGACTGCAGGGTATAGCTGTTTATTTGCAAACAGGGAAGGGCGCTTTCACTAAGCAAAGCGTACCTTAAAAAACTAACAAGAAATTGGAGAGGTACGGAGAAGATTAAAGTATCCCTCAGCAAAGGAGGTTAATCCAATTTCTCGGCACCAATTTTTCTGCACTAAAGAGCAGATTGTATTTTGCATTCCTGATCCATCAGGTGTGAGCTACTTTAATGCAACAATCACCTGTGTTTGCTTGATATTTATTTCTCTCTAAGCATATATTTTACAGAGGGTAGTGTGATATAGTGGTATGATTTCTCTTCCCCACACAGAAAATCAGTGACTCTGTAGTTTGTGTTCTCTGAGACCCAAGAGATCCTGCTTCAACTTTTATTCCCTCCTTCCTGCCCCTGTATAATGTCACTTTGTCGCACTTTGTCTATTTGTAGTATAACCTCTCCTTTGCATTGTGGAAACACTCCAGAAACACAGGAGATGCATACACAGGTCCCTACTGCTACAAGTGTAAACTGAGAGGACAAAAACAGACACAGAATAAAATAAAGGCCTGTAACATGTGAGTAAAGTGACCAGAACAATGGCTGGATTGTAGCTTATTGTTTGGTTTTTCGAGTTAAAATCCCCAAGAAAATCCCTCCTGTCAATTAAACTGGAAGGGGGTGGGGGGAGGAGGGGGTCTTTCTCACTTTCTTCTTTCTCACAACTTCCTCCTTCTAGTCTAGAAGCACAGTCCACATAAGAGGTGGTGTTGAAGTCAACAGAAACTTGTGTATTGACCCCATGATGCCTGGGTTAGACCTCTCAGTTCTGGTTTCTAGAGAGGTGTGCTGAAGTAGGACTTTGGGGGAAGTAAAGTGCTTGAGAATAGAGCCAGGCAAAGAGCAGCCATTAATGCTCAGGTATCTTTTAAAGAGACTTTTTTTCCTCTTCTCCTTTATCTAGTTCCTCAATGTGAACTGGATGCAGATGTGTGGAGAGAATTAATCCAGGATTTGGAAACATCATTTTGTATGTGTACCCACCCACATAATTGCTTTCCTTTCACATACTGCACTCCTGTGCACACCTGTGAGATGTTGGCAAGACCTCCTGGATATTAGATCTACTGAACATATGACCCATATAGCTTTCACAGTATGGTAAAGTTACAGAATTACACCTGGGTAGCCTTGAAGGGCTATGTATTGCTTTCCTGGTTTCATCTTCTGTATCCTTTTGTTTCTGCTAGTTGGGAATCAGGACTAGTGCTTTCTGATTTATATTTTGTTTTATTTACACATTAAGCTTTCTGAAATATCAGATTATTACAGGTGCTGGGCTTCCCTTAAGATAAAGCCTAGGCTATGATTTGTTTTCACTGTGACTAAGTGTGCCTACAAATAAAGGAAATAAGATGTTTATTTACTCATTGATTTTCCTGTGAAGATGAAGTGGTTTTGAGAGGTGAACTACTACTCCTTTCTGTTTCTCACCTTGATGCCAGTTTCTGATTCTCTAGAGAAGAACTCTAGTCCAGAAAAATGGGTGCTATAGGGTCTTTTAGAGTCTACCATGTATGTAGGACCTGTCATTTCTTGTTTTTAAGGACAGCAGCTGTACACAACAGCACTGCAATACTGCAGGGGAGAGGCTGCCCTGCTCCTGACTTACAGGAAGAAGGTCACTTACTGATTTACTAGCACCATTCCTTAAAGTACTTAAGCTTTTCCTTGGAAAGTCCTTCATCCAAACTGATAACTTCTAACCTTGGTTAGTTTTCATGGGAGCTACTGAAATACAATGCAAAGTATGTTTTGGCTGTATATTATTAAAATGCTGCACAGTTATGTTGCATAAAAAATAATTTTCCCATTTGCATGGTGGGTTTTTTTTGTTTTGTTTTTGGGTTTTTTTTCCAGTTAAAGGTTACTTCATTTTAACTTCCTCAAATATTCCTTTAAAGGAAGGAAACAGTCTTTAACGTGTGCATGCTTTAGAGATTTGGGACACTGGAAAGATCAATCAAAATAGGTAGCTAATTTCCCACTTCTGTGCAATTCACAATCTGTAAAGCACTTTCACACCAATCTGCAAGGCTAGAAAGTGTTACAAACCCCTCAGCATGGGGTTCCTGAGACATGGGCTACAATACTAACTATGTTTCTTCTGCTTCTCTCTCAATTTGGGAGCATGGAGCTTGATTCTTCTTCCCAAAGTCAATGACCATATATTAAAACCCAGAAAGATAGACTTCCTTGGGGAGCCTATGGAAGGAAATAAAACAATTTGCTTGCAAATGGGAGGTAATTGGTATGTTAATTAAAGTCAACTTTACCTCTCTTAATGTTAACCTTCTGATTTTCTCCAGTGTTTCAGGTGGGGGGAAAGAATTTATTCTTTAGTATTCTCAAGAATGAGACTGGATAATAGATACAAATGAAGTCCAAACCTAGTACAAAAAACATGAGAAGATATGTCTCCCGGCTGCTTTCCTAATACAGCATAAGGAGGATGAGATAGTTATCTGAGCAGTCACTCCACAGCTCAGACTTCAAATTATAGTAATTATGACAATTTGTGCCAATAGCCATGAGGTGGGTTTTTTTGATGTGGTTAAAAATAACATCTGTAAAAATCCAATAAAAAAAATTACATTTTCCTAATTTTCTGATAAGATAATGTTTAACTGTAGTGTATGCCTTCTACTGCCTTTTTCAATTACAGTATTTCCTTCTGGGCTTTTACCATCTCGTCTCATGGATCCAATTCCATCCTGAGCAGTTCATTTGTTTTAACTTTCTTAATTAATTGTTTTGTGTAGGTTTTGCCTTTCAAACTGATATCAATCTTCCAGAGTTATTAACGTGCTGATTGCTAACGTGTGATACAAAGCACAACTCAGTTAAATTGTTATTTCTGTCATATTAAACAGAGTTCCCATATTAGCCTGCTAAACAAAATAATTGTAGATAATTTAGAGGGTAACAAATGACAAGAGTTCTGTACCTGGGAGAGTAGAAAGGAGTTCTGTTTGCAGCTTCTCTGCGCTGGCTTTGGGTATAATTCTGAGCCCACATGCACAGGCAGAATAAGACAAAATAGCTGCCAAGAAATTGTAGGGGAGGTGGTGGGAAAAACTACTTTTCCCACCCAGTGGAATTTCTTACCTTGTCTGAGGAATATGGGGGATAAGGAGAAGTAGGGTGTCAGACATGATAACTTCTCTTGTACATTTTCAAGGAATTTTCTCTTTTGTGTGAATTAATTCAGTTTAATATTTCTGAGTTGAGGCAGATGCAGTTTGGGACAAGCATGGCATCCTGTCCTTTACACCATCCTCACATACACCTACTCCATGGAGCTTAACAGAAAGGACACCTCATTTGGAATCATGATTGGAAATTCTGGTGTAGTTTAGTTTGTGCATGACAAGGAATATACTTCTCTGGAGATAAGGGCTACCCTTGAAGTTGTCACATAGATGACCTGGTACAAGCCCACCTGGCTAGGGATTTGTAGGTCAAGCTATAGCATCACTACTCTGCCTGAACAAGCTCTGAGGTCTCATTATGCTATATATTGCACAGATGATTTCTGAACATGCTCAGTGATCACATAACTATTCCTGGAGATTTTACCTCCAATGGTGGTCAGAACAGACAGCTACCTGGGGCTTGTTCATGATCTCACTTCTGTAAACATCAGAGGAAGTGATGGCACAAAGAATGAGAGACACATAACTTGGGCTTTAAAAGACAGGTAAGGGGTAGAAGGGCTCTTCTGGTGATCATAACCTCCCAGATGCATTTTAGATAGGAGAATCTGAAATGTGTATTTTAGAATTTGTTGAGCTAATTTTTCTCAGTTCGCAGGGGAAATGAAGGAGTTTACCTCACAAATTCAGCACACTCAGCATAAGTGAGATTTACCAGGGATTTGGAGACATGTTCTAATTTCAACTTCTGTCATACCAGTCTCAATACATGATAAAACTTGGGTGTTCTGAAGTTGTAGATTTGGAAATCAATGAAAAGATTTTTGCTGAGTTTTGCTTGTTAGCACGTCTTGTGCTACAGAGAAGTGATTTGTTACTGCCATATATTCTTCTCTAATTGTTGATCTGTCCTAATGCTTCTGACACGTGTTCCTTGTTCAGAAGTTTATCTGCACCTGGTTTTCTGCTTTTTTTTCAACTCAGGAAATCCAACTTGCCTCTATTATTCATAGCCTCCCTTTCCCACATCTATGATACATGCTTACGTACTTGTCATGGTTCTTGAAGCTGGACACAATTATGCCAGTATTGCTTTAAAGGAATCCCCTTTTAACTTGTAATCCTAGCACAAATGTTGCAAGACACTGTGATATACCCAAGATAGTATGTATTTTTCTGAAGTTGTTGGTCTATTAAAACTGGTACAACCTCTGACAGTGACTTCAATGCAGCAATTTGAGCACTATTGGATATAGTGGCTGTGGAGGTGCTTGCTCTCTTCTTACTTGATGCAAACCTGGTCGGCCTTCCAGCCCATACAACTTCCAAGGTGCTCTGGGCCTTTGTGCTTAGGCTCCTGAAGAGCTCACGAGATGGCACATTATGCCAGTTTTAGTACAGACTGATTCAGAGCAGCTGCAGAATCTGCAGTTGGTTGTGCCTTTGGTAGCAAAGGTTTTCCTGCCTTAAGGTATCTCCCTCCCATTCCTTGCAGTGAAGGTTTCCTCTGTGTTTGAAACTAGCAAAAGCTCTAGGAAACTATGAATCTATGCAAGCTCTCCTTTTTGAGAGGGGTCAGATCAGCAAAGTAGCAAGAAGAGGCATTGTGGAACTGAATCTACCTAGTGCACTGAGGAAGTTTGGCCCTTGTCAGCCTAGAGCTTCTCTGAGCTTCCTGAATTTTTATACAGAAGCCCACACGTGCTGACACAGATTTTTCAGCTCTGGCACTGTCAAATTTGCTCATAGAGTAAGAATAATAGAAAAATGCAAAGCATTTTGCTTGATTTAAATTTTGCAGAAAACCAAAGGAGACTGAACTTTGGCTCCTGTTCAGCTGCAATCTAGACATGAATTAACAGGCGCTTCAAACTTAAATTAGACGAGTCAAGCATTGAATGTAGTTCAGCAGCACACCAAAATAAATCCGGATGACATTTATGACATATTTCATTGTTTCTATAATCTAAGTAACACAAAAGGCATAAGTCACAGCACCATTCTTTATTGCATTTCTTTTTGAAACGCTTTCCATGAATAAATTTAGACTGGGAATTGGAATATTTGTTACTATCAAAGTAAGAAATATAACGTTGTTGCTGTGGTGGCATGGGACTGCAGCTGCCCATTCTAAACTGGAGCTCATGATCCAGTTCCATACCAGGCTAATGGTCCTTGGTATGGAAAGCTGGATTATTTAAAAAAAATGTCAACAGCAAATTTTTTTTCTTCCTCATGTACCACTTTTATTCAGGGTGCATAAGAAAAAAACACTTCAACAAAGTATTTAAAACCTTATTTAAAAAATTTGACTTGTGGTCTAAGAATATCTGGGTGCTGGTGATAGTAATTTATTTGAATATTCCTTCTGTGTCAAGTATATTTAAAATCTCAGACACACCTTTCTCAAAAAAAAAAAAAAAAAAAAAAAAAAAGAGAGAGAGAGAAATCTGGCCGAAAGATGTGAAGTGTGACACATTTAGTAATTAGATAGCAAATTTTCTCTGTCATTACATAATATAGTGAGCAATTCATGTAATATCTGTGGCATTCTGTCATTGGGAAAACTGCTTCCTAATGCTGCTGCTCTCTTCAGCTCAGTGCTGTTTGAGAATTGAGATTTTAAGTGGATGGGATACTTACTGGTGAGCAGGATTGGGCCATGAACTGCCCTTCCAGGCAGATTGCCTGTTCCTCACAGGAAGGTCTCTGGCATAGCTGATGCTATCAAGATAACAGTAGCTCTAGATACATGGGATATCATTATCCCAGCAGTGCCAGCAAAGGGAAGAAAACTGCAGTGATTTGTCCAAATCAAAAGCATGAAAGTAAACTAAATAGACAAGAAAAATAAGTGTATTTAGATAGGATGGAATACAGGAAATATATATGTAGCCAATAGCCTATGATCTCAATGACTGATGGTTTTACAACGTAATTTTAAGGATGAACTGTTCCTAAACAATTTTTCCAGTGTATTAAGCACTAACAGCATCAGGCATGCATGTCTTGTTCTACCCTCTTCTTTTTTTTTTCTTTTCTTGAACAAACAAGTTGAATGTGGCCAATACAAGAAAAGAGCCCACTCTCCACTTATGTGTGCACGTTCCTTTGTCCTCTTTCCAATATCCCCTAGTAATGACGGAGTGCAGGATCGTGTTCTGCTCTAATGTCTTTCTTGTAAGATTCGGAGGGTAGTGTTGTTGTGACCTTCAGGAGCAGTTTTTTTCCATTTGGAAGGAGGCGGGGGAGAGCATTGAATTTGAGATTGATTTTCCTCCTTTTAGCATGTGGAAATTCAAAGCAAGCTCCTTGATTCATCAACAATGACTGCATCTCCAGCCTTAGAGAATGCAAAGGCATCAGCAGGAGCAGACTGATGAAGTTAATACCCTCAGACTGCACTGTGAATGTGACCAGTATGCTGTATGCTATTGGAAAATGTTGATGTTGTTTCTTGCAGTGACTGGTCACAGCTTCAACCAGAGAATTTTTATCTCGGGATTAAAGACATGGGGAGCTTAAGCAGTTTTGGATGACAGTATGTCCGTGTTGGGGCATGTTTCGTGTTGGGGCACTTATGAGTTCCACACATGTGGTGTGTGTTTTGGAGGCTTCCAAAGAATGTATCCCACTGAAGGCCAAAGTGCAGATTCAGAGTATCTATGGAGATTTTAAAGATGATGTTTTTACCTGTTTTCTTGCTTGCAAAGGGCTGCTCTATTCAATTGAAGTTCTAGGGGGTGTTGGATGAGAACAGCTATTCAGTGTAAGATTTTATCTTCAGTAAAGAGCATATTGACTGAGTAGAAAATGTTATGAAGAGCTTCAGTTCTTCAGCAGGAAGCCCTGGAAAATCACATTGGGTCCAGGCAATGGGGTCCTTTGAATACTTTGAATGTTCCTAATATGCTGTCTTTAAATTTGAGACAGTTCCTTTTGTCTAGTCTTCAAATTTAGCTGTGTTGATCCAAGGAAAAGAATTGCATTACTAAAATTTTGGCAAGAATTAACAATATGTGGCTTTTTTCAGGTTTTGGAGAAGCAACAACTGAGTGTACCACTCATTTCTCAGAGGTGGCATTTCTGAATCAAGGTGGAGTTGCATGGGCACCGTTAAGGGAAGACATGGTGGTTGGAGCTAGTTGTTTGTACTGGATGAACAAACCCAAATGCATTAGTGAGGGAACAAGTAGGTAGTACTTACAGCCAGTGGACATTTGAAGGTATTAATTTACTTCATTTAATAGTCTTTATGAACTTTAAGAAAGTAAACCTGCTAGGGGATATAAGGCAAGGAAATGTCAGGTTTAACCATTTTTTGTTTTGTTTTTTGTTTGTTTTGGTTTTTTTGTTTGTTTGTTTGTTTTTGTTTTTTTGTTGTCTTCTGGTTATGTATTTCCTGGGTACAAAGGTTTTAGTTTAGAGCTATTTGAGAATCAATACATTAAACTGGCCCTCTTTTTATCAGTGGTTTGAGTATGGTGTGTTGGAATTCAAGCTGCTGGTAAATGGAATCATCTTATCAACAGGATCAAGCTTCATTGCAGTTACCTCAAAAAAAATTTAGCACCCCATGTTGCTGAATTCATTCTACTACAAAATTATTTCCCTTGCTATCAGTGAATTACAACTATTTGAGTTTAGACACAGAAAGACTCCTCTATTGTGCCTCTTGCTGCTTGTTGACATATCTTTAAACTGTGATTTCTAGTTGTGTAACATTAGATCTGAAGTTCCAAGTTATTTTAACTTAAGGAACAGATTATACCTGATACTTATTCTAATACCTATCTATTTGCAATGGGAAAGAAATCCATTTTGCTGTGTGTCTGCATATATGTAAATGAAAAAACCTATTAAACAATGTATTAATCCAGTTAATATCTCTTCCTATCTCATCTTTGATATTAGAGTGAAATCCCAAGCTGGAAATGGAGCACATTCTAGTATTTAAGTATATTTTTGCAGCCATCTATTTTCAATTTAATATTTTATGCAAGAGATGAAAATAAAAAGTTTGCAGAAGACTGTCCAGGAGCTTTGGGCTGTTGTTGTTAAAAATAGATCTTGACCTTCTTGAGGAGTTCAAGTTATTTGTAACTTCAAGTGAAATAAATGCTTTGGTTAGCAATTAATAGCAGGAGAATCCTCACAGGACTCAGGTTACATTACTTAGATGTACAGTAGGCACAAAGCTTCTGCGTTATCTGTTTTTATTTCTGCTGAATTTTAGGCTGTGTAAATGTTACTTTTTTCAGTCCAAGAATGTCTTGTGTATTTGTGATGCAGGAAACTGCTAGAGTTCAGAATTATCCTTCATATGGATAATCTTCTGGAAATGATAATTTAATAAGTAGTTTGTATGTAAAATATCTAGCCTTACTTCAAAGCACCATGTAATGCCATTTAAACTGGAAACAATTCAATGATTTCTCCCATTTGTGAGTCTGCATTTGAGAATATGCAGGCTTGTGTGTTTAGAAATAAATGGCAATGGGAGTACCTTACAAGGCTTCATATTAATTAGGAGCCACTAACTGGCTTTCTGATCTTCATCTGGCCTGAGAAACCTATTATATTCTAACAGCCTATGTTGCTTTCTGCATGTTGAAAGAGAACGTGGTTTTAGTGTTTGAGAACTTTGAAAAAATATTAGTGTGCTTCTCAAATTCCTATTCACCTTCTGAGTCATGTGTGTTACTTGCCGTAGCTTAAGTGGGGATGTCTTGGGTTTTTCTTTTGTTTAAGCTGTCTGCAAGCAGCTTAGAATAGCTATAATAGAGGTGAAAATAATAGATTTATATCTTATCATCCCATAATCTGCCAAGTCTAGAAGCCAAGTCTGTTCTCACTGGAAGAGGCAATCTCCCATTCCCGGCAGCATACTGTTAGTGTTAGCATACTTCAGTGTTATTCCTCTAAATTAAGACTTTTTTTCTGAAATGGGGGCTAAGATTTGTCAGGAAAGATGCTATAGGCAAGTTTAATTCTTGTAGACAACGTGATGTTTGGAAAGAACACCTTTCTCCCACCACCATTTCTGAAGCAAATTTTGTGTTGCTTTTTAGCAATGCTCTGCTGTAGCTTTTCAGGAACTGAAAACATTGTCATGTTAATAGGGGTTCTAAGGGACATAAATGAGTGAGCAGAGGGCAGATAAGATGGTCAAATATGTATTACAATGATTCCATAAGGTGTGATATATATCTGCAGTTTAGCTGAGAGGTAATATCTTATTTGCAACTATTATTTACAGTATCTGAGATACTAATTCTGTGCTTCTGTTAAGGTTATTTATTCTTCTTGCATTTCTTTATTTCTTGTATTATTTATTCTTATTGCATTTAAGCAATGCACATCTTTAATCAGATGCTAAGTAATTTCTCTTTAGATCACCTAGGAAAAGTGTCTGTATTTTGGGCAACATGACATCTCGGTGAGTTCAGATTCTATCCACAAGCACATATGATCCATCTTCTCCCTTTAACACATTCAGATTTAACTGACTTCTTCTATGTTAGTGGTTTTTTATTTTCTTTTGAAGTTCAAAACTTTGGAAAATAGATTTGTTTGGCTTTTTAGGTCCAGGTGTCTAAACTCAAGCTTAAAGACTAAAGGGTCATGAATCTTTTGACTCATGAATATTTAGACTGTAACCAGGGTAATCTTATTTTCTTTTTATTTAGAAATCTAATTCTTTACTGGGTGAAGACTTAGAGTGTGTTTTTTAATTTTTTCTTTCTTTTTAAACACTAGATAGGGTTAATCTACTAATTTTCAAATGTGAGCTTTACTAAAGTGATTTTTTTGTTTTGTGTTTGGTTTCTTTTTTTGGTTTTTTTGTTTTTGTTTTTGTTTTTGTTTTTTTTTTGTGGTCAGCATTATCCAAATTCTGTTCTAATTGAAGTTATTTACAGCTTGCTTTGGGTGAAATGTTAGGACATTACTGGGTGTTTAAAAAAATCTTATTCTTTAATCTTGTTCTCTCTCTGTACACGCTCTTGGCTCTCAAAGGCTTGTTTCTAAGGGCAAATGTCAGGTAGCGTGAGGATTACCTTGTTTGGCTTTGCTGGAATGTACTCAGAAAGCTCGAGTTATCAGATTAGTGACTGTTGCTGCATTTAATATTGTGTAGTGCATCCATCATCAGCCTGTAGAAAGCCTGATGCTGCAGACAGAGATCCTTTTCCGGGTCTGTCCCTGTGAGGAGGAGTTTTTCACCTGCAAGTGCTCCTCCCTCTGGCAGAAGTCATGGGGTGATTCTGTACATCATTCCTAAGACACTTCCTCCAGATAGAGCTGCATCGGTGGAGACAGCTCCAGCAGATCTCTGCTTGTCTGAAGATTGCCCTGAGTTGAAATGCTCCTGTGTGCTTCAGCATTGGGTGGGTGGCAGGGATGGCAGCTCTGGCAGAGGTGATGGGAAAGACTTGGGGGCAAACTGGTCACTAAAAATCTGTTCCAGTTGCTGTTGTTTACAGAGCCCTCAGCTGTCTATGCCTAGAGATGTTTTCTTTCCACAAATTCTGATGAAAAATTAACACCACCAGTTCTGAAGTATGCTGAAAATGTTCACTGCAAAACTAGGAGTATGTTCATTTACCACCAGAACTGAATTCTCTTTCTTAGCACTGGCTCTTACCAATTTGGCCTCTTTCACCTTTAAGAAAACCATAATGTTCCTCTATGGAACTATTTTCTCTTCTTCTTTCGTCCCCCTGTCTTTTCCATGAAGCACAAAGAGGAAATCATCAGCCCCCCACAGCAGTCGTTACTGCGCGCCTGGTATGGTTGTGTCACACAAAGACTGAAGAGGTATGGAATTAGATCAAGAAATTCTGATTTGTTGTTTCAACAGAACACAAACTAGCTAAGGAAAAACCAAGTTGGAAATGGAGAGCAAATATATGTGAGAGGCAAGCCACAGCTTGCAGTAAAAAAAATGTTTGCAGAAAACACCAGCATTACAGGTTTATCTAAGGTGTGGTCTAGCTTAAGCTGCAGTAATTACCCAAGGTACCATAGCTGTGGCTAGAAAATGAAGTGCTTTATAAACTTAACCCATTCATGTCTCCTGAGACCAACCACAGTGTTATATTTAAGCCAACCTTTTCCAGTGCAATTGAAAGTTCCTAAGATCACATCCTCCTTCATTTACCTGTCAAGAAAGTTTTGAGGCACTGGATTCTCACGTCAGGCCACAGAACTACAAATGAGCAAACAGAACATCCAGCTCTTTTCTTTTACTTTTATAGGTGTTAGTGACTCCATCAGCCATAGCAAAGGAGTAAAAGGAGAGGAAACTTTTAAAAATACAGAAGACCTGTGTGGAAAATAACATTTGCTAGATAGTTTATATGCAGGGTTGGGAACACATATGAAGAAATAATACTGTGTGAATAAGGGAGACAAATTTCAACCTGTTAAACGTTGGGTGGAAGTGTCTGTTGAATTATCAGTGGGCAGAAATACTGCTGTCTTCAAGAGAGCTGCAGAGAGCTTGCCTGGTTTATCCTGTTCTGAGAGAACAGATGACTATCCAGGAGGATGGCAAAACATTTAAGGAAATGTGGAGCAAAGCTTCAGAAGATGGCCAGGATCTGAAGGAATTTGTTTGAGGAGCAAAAAAAAAATAAAGCCTGAGTAGGGGAAGTTTGATGGAAAAGGACTTTTAGGCATTTAAAGATTTAAATTACAAGTGACTGTACTGGTCTATTATGGATGAATTCTGAGGAACTAGCTGAAAAGGGCTACACTAAAACATGTTCCAAACATCATTCACAGGTGTAAAGAGAAATGGCTTTCAAGAATAGATCACACAATTTAACATCCTTGATAAGTGCTTGCAAGTGATCTGATTTGGGACCAAAAGCTTCTGTTTTAGTAAAGAAACTTTGCATGATGTTTTGACCTGCAAAATCAGAAGTCTACTGCTTTCCATGCTCACATGTCCCAGTATTTAATTTTTTTTATAGCTCTTGCAGTTGGCTCCTCTGAGCATGATTAACAATATTCCCTGGCTACAAATGGTATCTTTAGTCTAATTCAGAACTGTTTAGTTTTGATTTCCAGGGAATTAATCATGAGCTATTAGTTGGCCTTGTGGAGAGGATAATTTTTCTTGGCTTGCCAAACACTAATTTTTAGTAAGTTTTCTGGTTTGGCAGAATTAAGCCCAACTATCCACCAGCTCCCATCTTCTATTCTTGAAGATTCTTTGTTGAGGAGGAGGTTGTCCTGGCATGTTTTCATGTGTACTATGCTTAATTTTTAAATATTTTCCAAAGACTCTTGGCAACAAGAGCTGAGAGTGTCATTACTGTGAAGATCTGGAAAATAAAAGAACAGCTGGTGTGTTTGGTGTCCTGGGAGATGTCACTCTTAGGATTCCCCCTCCAAAAGTAAAATCAAACTATGTATTTTTTCTTTTTCATGTATAATAAATTATGTGATGCTGACAACAAACCCAAGCCAAATCCTGCAAAAAATCAGTTGAAAGTTGAAAAATACCCACTGGCTAAATGTGTTTCTGGCATATGGGAAAGGAAAGAAAGTGGTAAGGCAATGTTCGTTAAGTTTATTACCCAGAATTACTTAGGGCTTTATCCTGAGTTTTCATAGGCAGTTCTTAGTGCTCTCACAACAACTAGCCAGGAGCAGTATGGTAGCCTTAGGGAAAGCTGTATGGCATGCAGAAATACCAAAAATTAATATTGAAGCTAGGCACTGGAAGCTGGCCTCGCACTCCAGCTGTGCTAACTGGTTGTGAGGAGAGCAAGGGTATATTAATTTGGATGAAAACTCATGTTAGCTTGTATAACATGGATTTACCTACCCCCCCTGCCAATCGGAGGGGACTTGTTTCTTATCTGACTTCCCTGGATCACTCTCCCAGGATGTCTCTTGTTCATTGTAGGCTTTTCTCTGAATCCTATTTACTTATCTATTTCTTGCCTTTAAGAATCCGCTCTATATTTGTTCCTTTAATTTATCTTGATTGAGTATCTCCATAGGTTTGCACTTCACAGCCACATGTTTTTCTACATAGAAAAATATGGAGGAAGAGGTTTGTATGTGGAAGGACTGCAGAACCAGTGTTAACACTAAGACATCAGTGGACATACAGAACTGTGACTACTTCTTCCTTTGAGTACTCTTTCTAGCTTATAACATCTCTGTTGTACCAAGCTGTATTTCACAGAGAAAACACCTATTATGATATTTGTAAAAGTTACTTGCAAGTATTTTTTTTGTGCTAATTTATTTGTTCTGACTTGTTGCAAATAATATGCAATGGCAATTTGAGAATCCTAGATTCAAGACTAGTATTTTGGGGGAATGACCTCTTTTTACTTTGCTGACCAAAATGTGGCTTTTCTTGGTTATTTTCCACATAGAGAAAAAAAATCCCCTGTACTCATTTCTCTTGTCTCTCTCTGCTGCATGCTCCTTCCGTGTCTCTCTTGAACTTTCTCTTCTTAAACATTTTTATTTGTCGTTCAAATATTTGCGGTCCTTAAAAGAGCAGAAAAAACTTCAAGCATTTTGAAAACGCAGAAGGACTCCTTAAACTCAATGAAAATTACTGAGATACTGCTTTAAAGTGCCCTGCTTAAATAAATTAGAGAGTTCTACAACTCTTAAATGGCCAATAGAGAGATGCAAGAGGCACCTAGAATAATAGACTAGGTCACACTTAAATGAATCTCTCTTGAAGAACGTAACAGTAATAAGATAAACTGAGTCTGCACTAAACCACAAAAGCACAGATAATAAATGTAGCTCCCCTAAGTGAATCTCTCCTAGAGGAAGTGACCAGGTGACAGACTGGAGCATGAAAAGGGAAAAAAATTAAAACTATTTACATTGTTGAAGGAATCAATTTTACTGAGTAGCAGAGCAAAATGCTACCAGCCTTACAGATGATAGCTCTTCAGAAGCAGAAAGGCTTTTTAAAGCATTGCCTCTCTTATAGAAGCCATATTAGCTAGACTAGACATATTCAGTAATATGAGTTTATTTTCTGCAGGTAGGAACTAATACAGTGCTAGTTTAGAGAGCTGGACTTTTCCTGTAGCCTCTAAATCCAGGATTTAACCCCAGAGAGTGTCAGAATATTGTTGTGATTGGATTTTTGTCAACAGGTCCTGTGCAAATTGAGCTTGGTGGGTTCATCAAGGTTATGTAACAGCAAACATTTGGAAAAATTGGGCACAATTGTCAGCCTTTGCTCTGAAAGGGCACAGGATTAAATGAGCATAAAAATTTAATTGTCCTCTCACCCTGAATAAGGCTGGGGCTTTCCATATTAGGGTCGGGCTGGCTAGTTGAGCAGCAATTTTTATCTGGCCCCTGGATAAATAGATGCATTCATCCTTCTTAGGCCTTCAGCCTTCATTAACACAGAAATTAATCACATAAATTAAACATATATATTTAGCTGGAAAAAGTCTTAACAAGCTGCATCCTCTGCTGGACAAGAGAAAAGAAAAGAATCAGGCATGTGTACATATTTAGCCTGACAATACCAAGATTTCCAGAATATGTTTAGGTTTCTGTCCTTAATTTTCAAGAAGGAGATTGGTAGTTGGTATAAATTGTCTGCACTGATCACAGTGGAGTTAGGCCAATATATACCAGGTGGGAGATGACTTGCAGTTTGCTTGAGGCTCTCAAATTGCCATTCTCAGTATGTTTTCCTTTTTAAACTTCATCGGTACTTTGCTGAAATTCAGTTGCTTTCAGTGGAGGTAGATGGGTGTGTAATTGAAATAACCAAGGACAGAACTGCTCCTTTAGATCTCACAAGGAGAAGTGTATTCCTGTGCTTCAGTAGTGAAATGTAATGTATGTGAAATACCAAATTTGTGATACATAATGGTATTTTACACTTCCGTTCTCTTTCATGCCAAATAATCTCATGGAGATTTACACATAGCTTAATGGCAGCAAACTGTGTCTGATTTTTGAAACAAATTATTTCTGCTGTTCCAGCAGTAGGTCAGTAACATAAGTGATGTTAAATAGCAGAATAATCACTGATAATCTGGGTGCCCACAAGAGTTACAGGGGGAGTTGCTCTTCTCGGCCTCCCACCGTAAATGGCAGTGTGTAATGTGGTAATGTTAACCCTAAGCCATTAAAGGAAGGCAAGATTTGCTTAAAAGCAAATGCTTTGTATTTAAGGTTTATTTTTTCTCATGTTTAAAAAAAAGAAATTGAAGACTAAAAGGAAGTGGTAAAACCTCCATCACTCAAAGCCATGGGAAGGTATCCACTTGTTCACATGTGCTCCATAGTTATTGAAACTGTGATCCTCATTTTACCAACTAATCCAACACTTGGATGTGTTCAGAAGACTTAATCCTAGTCCAACATTTTTATTTCCAAGTAATTATAAAGAAGAACGTGCTGCATTATACCTATCTGTGTCTCAATGACAAAATATTCAAATTTAAAAATTCAAATCATTACAGGCTATGTTTTCTACAGTGCTTCTTTAGATAACTTAAGTGCTGCTCGAAAGAATGTGTATGGAACTTGGGTCTGTATTATGCATTTAGCTCCACTGGGATGCAATGATGCACAAGATAACTTTAGCCAGTGAAAGTTAATTGTCATATAATGGCTACCAGATCCTAGCAGCTCTTCTTTGTCAGGCTCCTTGATCCCATCCTGCTTGTTTGCTCTGTGATGCACAGCTTGATGACAGCTGCTGATGAGTTGGGGAGCAAAGGAGTTTCAGGGAGCTCTGATGCTGTGCATCTCCTGCTATTCTACAGAGCAAGAGATGCTGAACAGAACCCTGAAATGCCTCTGGCACTGGGGCCAAATGTGTCATGCACTGATTTTTTTAAATTTTGTGTTCAACCTCAGAAAAGCTGCTACCTTTCTACCTTAAACTGACTGGGGATTAGAAATGTTTTTCTATGGAAAAAGCCAGATTTTAAAATTAGCTTACATGATGAATCAGAAACATTATGAAAAAAAAATGCCTTACTTTTGCACGTGTGATTGTGTATGGGAGTGTCTGGGAGTTTCTTGGAGAATCCAGTTTTCAGGAAAGCAAACGAAAGACCATGTTTTTGGCATCTTAACTGGCTTTCTGGAAGCCCCTGTCCCATCTTAGATTTTGCATATCTGGACAGGAGAAAATAGCCAGGAAGTGGAAAGATAAGGGGCACTGGAAACCCGGGGGGCTTGTTTCTGGCACACTGCTCTTCCCCTTGCTTCTTCCTGTTTCTTTTCTCCTCTTGAAAACTGTCATTTTTAATAAAAAGGAAGATCAACACAAGTGTTGCATTTAGGGAAATAATTTTGGGTTAAGTACTAAAGGTAGCCAGTGTTGTGGAGCTGGCATGATTTTTTGGTAGCTTACTAATATTTAATTACACAGGTGAGATTGTAAACCAGCCCAGTACTGGAGCTGTTTGAAACCAAACCTCCTCACTCCTCTTCTTCCTAGTGCCTATTCTGGGTCATTGCCTTGTGCTCTGCCCACCCCATATTGGACTTTCTGTACTCCACTTAAGTTGGGTTATTATTGTTTTTGTGGGGTTTTTTGGTTTTTTTTGTTTTGTTTGTTTGTTTGTTTTGCTTGTTTGGTTGGTTTTTTTGTTTTGTTTTTTTTTTTTGAGGGGAGGAGAAATTCTCTAATCTTCTGGCTGGTCAGGAATAGGAATAGATGGAAGAAAAATGGTAATGTTTTCCCACCACATCCATACATCACTCCTCCCTTTCTTGGGCTATCACCTTATCTATCCAGATTGTCTCTTGCATATGTTACTGCAAAGATGTTAGGTCAGATCTCAAACTAGATGTGCTGTTTAGACTCAATGCTGGCTAGAGCACAGCTCATCCTGAATGGAAAACAACATGGGCTGTGCTGCTGTCAGCACATTGCTGTGCAAGTCCCTACTAAGTGTTTGCTAGAATAGCCTTGCTAGCCATGTACAGAAATCTCCAGTTTATGGGCCCCTATCCTGGAGGCAGTGGGCATTCTGAACGGAGGGATGGATTTTGCAAGACTTTTTTAGCAGGTTACCACATTGCATGGTGACAAGCAGTGCCCATAGTGCTGAATTGCCCCCTCTTTCTCCATCCTATCCACAGTAATAGTGCTCAGGAGCACGCTGCACTGCAAAGGATCAAGTCTGTCATCTCTTCTGGTGTTTTCAGAAAAAAAAAAAATCACCATTGAGAATCTCCCAAAGCCTCTAGCTTTTAATGATACATCTGTACCTTTCCATTGTGTTCTGCTGGAAAAGACATTTAATTTATTTTAAAAGATCTGGGGTGTTCAGTGAGCCCCCTTTGCACATTTCTTGTGACATATCCAGCATTCCCAGCAAGGGCAGCTTCTTAGCATGACAGGCTACAGAACAATACAGCTTTTTTTTTTTCTTTGCCCCTCTTTTTCCCAAGGAGTACAAGTCTTCAGGAGAAGAGAGCACCACCTCTCATTATACAAAAAAAATGTGTGTGCCTGGTTATGTGTATCATATAGGTGGGAAATATGAGCTTTAATAAAAATAAGACATTCTAGACCTGGCTGCTGTAAGCCTGATGACAAAATTGATTGTCCTTATAGCTGAAAATGCATGAAGAGAACAAGTGTTTTAAGGCAGAAATTACAGTGTTCAATTTAATCTGTAGAGAAATTGAAGCTTTAACTCTTTAGGGCCAGGAAATGGTTTGTTGTGAGGTGTGTGAACTGTGATTTTACACGGTGGACCCCTACTCCCTGGCACAAGCTGCTGCAATAGAAGTAGTAACAAAATCCCCTTTGTTTCAAGTTGGTATCTACAAATTCTCCCAGGGAGAAACAAAACAAAACAACACAAAATTCCTAACAGTCCAAGATGTCAAACCCTCACTATTTTCACATGTGAAAATCCCCTGAGAGAAATCTTGTGTGTCACTACTGTAGATAGAGTACATGTACTCAAGAACAAAGAGGGCTTAAGAGGAAGACATGGTGAATATATAATAACTCTGAATAAATACGGTAAGTCCTCTCTTGTTTCTTTGCAAGTGCTTTTCAAGAAGTGAATAATAGTAAAGCTCTCCAAGTCACTTAGGGTCTGAGCCTGCAAATATCTACTCATATGAGTACTTCTTACTCATGTAAGTAGTCCCATTGAAGTCTGTAAACCTGCTCATGTGAGTAAGGCTAAACAGGTTCAGGGTCTAAAACACTATGGGGGAGACAAAGGCATATACAAGTACAGCCCTAAGACTCTTCAGACATGGAGAAGCAAAAGATTTATCTGAGCCTTCCAATGTAAAGCCTTGTAAATTAGTAGGAAGATCTAAAAAATCAGGCCGCCGTTGCATTGGGAAGCAATGGAGCTCTCTTAATATGGGGATATAAGGGTAATGTAATGGAAAGACTTAGGTGCAGTGTGTAGTCCAGCAGTTGTATTTTGTATTCCTCACAATTGGAGCAGTAGCTGGAAGTCTAGCAAGCAAATAATTATAGTAATCAAGTCATGATGAAACAAAGGAGAGGCTATTATTCCAGCAACTGGCCAAGGGAACACAAGCTTGGCTGGCTGGAATTCTGAAGGACAGGAGGATTTACCAAGAGATGTGAGGTATAAACTTTGATGCATTTAAACTATTTCACGGAATTGTTTGCTTTTCCTTTTTAAATTAATGTGAACAAAAATAAGCTAATAGTTGACTATCAATTTAACTGATTAAATTTTGGACAGTAATAAATGAAACCTAAAAGTCAGGGCTTGCTTATCTTCTATACTTGCCAACATACAAATGACCTATGATGAAAACATTTTGCCCTCTCTTCAGTCTGATGAAACAAGGAATACATTCTAAAACTATAACTGCAGAAATAGCAGAAATCTTTTCTCATGGGCTTTTTGCAGAGGCACAACTCTGGCTCTGTTTTTGTGGTCTGGAGCTGAAAGAAAAGTAGAGAGCAGCCACATGCATGTTGCAACCTTGTGCACTGTAGTCTGTCTGTATGCCCCTTGCAGTAAGTCTTTAATAAAAAAGCTTGGCCAATCTGGTGTGATTTGTGCTGAATATGTGATGCAGGCTCCAGGTATTTTGGGACAAGTAATACAGGAATTTTCTTGACTGGTCATCTTATCCACTTTGTACCCAGGGCAGGTTTTGACATGGGTGTAGCATAGTTCAAGGTTCAGGTTTCTTCCAAGTGATAAACCTGCATCCTTGTCTCCCTTTTGCAGGAAGAGAAAGTGAAACTTAGAGAAATTAAGGCCTGAAGTCATGAAAATAAATGAAACATGGTATTGTGGGGAATCTGCCTCCAGAAATTTCCTCAGGATGAAACATTAAGCTTTTCTGAAAGAAACCCATGAGACCACCTGATGGAGATCCAGGTATTGCCTTATGGTTTTCTTATGGTATCATCTATCCTTCAGGTGGACTTGGCCTCTCTTAATGTTTCAGCATGGGTGGAAATGTTGGGAAGATTTACTGCTCAGTTGCCATCAGTACTTGTCCTTTTGTAACTTGCGTAATTTTTAGAAATTTGTAAGCAAGCCTGAAAGAGTCTCACCCTTCTGTTGAAGGTGCCAAGCTACTGTCTTGTTGCTTCCATCACCGCTGAGCTGCCTGTGCTTGAGGTTGTTTTTTCATGGTCAGTCAAAATGTCCTGGATTTTCTCTTCTCAAAGGTAGATTTTTATTCTGTGAATTGTGACTGGACTTGAAATTCCTTGATTTGTTTGGACCAAATCCCATATTTCAAATACTGCGGAAGCCAGCTAGAAGACATTTCTTGCAAGAATTAAGGGTGATAAAAATGACTGTATCCATGCTGTTCCGAGGAGCCTTAAGTTTTGTAATGTGGTAGATTTGGACCATTTGGACTTGGATTTTGCCATTTGAAAGCCAACAGTATTCATAGGAAGTTAATGGAGTTTCTATGAGTGCAAGATCTGTACTCTACTCTTTCAACTTTTCAGAGAAATTTCATCTTTGTGCCTTTTTTTTCCCAAAGAAAAAAATCACAAACATTTAAGGGGAAAAATAGAGATAAGAAAGCCCACGAAGAAATACTGTTTCTGAGTAATGTACTTTTTTCGATGACAGCTTAGTATTTTTGTTAAACGGCACCACTTTCAGCTTTCAAAAAGGTTTAGCCAACAGTGCTCACACTGCTTTCCACAAGGTAAACCTTGCCCACCCGTTATAACCTTTAGGTCATTCCAATCATGTTATTTCTCCCATAATGCCAGAAGTAATGGAGTAGGCAGGAAGTGAAAGTAGAAGTTGTACAGCACTGCTCTCCTGCCTTTTGTTTGCTTGTCTATAACTACCTTAAACTACTTCCTTCTCATCATTATAACAATGGGATGAAATGGTTCTTTATAAATGGCCATGAAGTAAAGGCAGGCTGCAAAGGCTTCTGTAACCTATTATTATGACCTTTCTCTCATCAGTAATTGTTTAGCAATTTGTACCTGAAAAAATCCAAGCTGTCTGTAATGTGCCACACAAGGTATGGTGAAAGGGCTTTGGAGATAGCAAAAATAATTATTAAATACCAATGTGGTAGAAGGCAGCAAGTCTAAGCAGCACAAAAAGGCATCAGAAAACTGAATAATGAGCTTATCTTCAAATGTGTTATACCCTGGCTTGTTTTGGTGAAATAAATGCATGCAATTTAAGAGACACAGACTGCTGGTACTGTGCCTAGATTCAGTTTGTTAAGAAGAAAATTTTTAAAATTACAGACCTTATGTAATTCTTCCATAGGTATTTGTAGGCAGAAACCAGATTCCATAAAATTTTTTATCATCTCACAAGAGTAGCAGGAGGGTAGAGGCCTGAAACATCCTCATGCATAACTCATAAGCTCCAGGGTCTGTTTCTAGCACCATTTTGATGTCAGAGCCCACTGATTTGTTTAGTCAAAAGCTGTAAGCAGCCTGACCTTTCTTAAACTCCTACAATTGATCTGTGGGGACTGGAGCTTTATAGGTATTTTTTCACTAACATTAGAACATGGCAACTAATAGAGTTGTCCTTGTGACTGGTGATGACTTGCAGCCAGGCACAGTAGGCATGGATAAGTGTAATGCAGGGTGAATGTCAGTGAATCTCTGGAGTGTGAACACTGCTCTGTCTCTAGGAGTGCAGAGATTGCAATAAGGTCTTTTGCTTATAGTTAGGGACTGAAAAGTAAAACTTCTGAAGTGTCCAGTGCTTGCCTTGAGCTAGATCATATGAGGTATTTTGTCCAGCTACTCCTTGTCCTCAGTCTGGCCACCCACTATTTTGTGTGGTTTGTCTTTTTCTGGCCCTCTTCCCATACCCGTTAGTGTTTGCCTGGTGAGTGCCAAAGCTTTCATTCTTCCCTCTCTGAATGGCTCCAAATTTGCATCTCATGCAAACAGCCCAGCTGCTAGAGTCACACTTGCACTAAATGGCTGGTGCACTATTTATACACACTTCTTGGGAAGCAACTTGCTCCTTGGTTATGCTGAGAAAATAACATTGCTTGACTTTATTTTTCACACTTTGTTGTTGTTATTGTTGTTTTTTTCATTTTTCCTCTTAAAATATTTTGACATTTTTCTATGTTTGTGACTTTGGCAGCAGATAATATTGGCTTATCTCTTTAGGAAGGCTTTTAGGAAGGCTTTTTTCACTATGATTTTGAACGCAGACAGTCTGGACAACAAGGGACATCAGTTCAAAGAAACAGCCATGAAGATGGGAAGTGGCTGCAAAACAGACAGTTTCTCAGTGAACTGACTTGTGTGCCCTCTCCTGGCTGGAAATAGCGAGCTCAGGCTGACACGCCATGCTCCCTGTGCTGCTGGATGCTCTAGCAGGTCAAGTAGCAAGAGATAATATAGGGATTTATGCAGCAAACAAAACTAGGCTCTTCCTCTGTACCCTCAGCTATTGTCACTGCGTTCTCCTTAGTAATGCTTCACACTTCCTTCCCTCTAGGCATGTTCTTTTCCAACCTGCTTCCTTAGGGCAGCTAATGGGGTGGACTGGTCCTTCAAGGCATTTGGCTGTTAGTTAATGAGATCATGCCTCTGTGGGTGCTGAGATCCTCCCTTCAGAGCAAAACTGCAACATTGCAGTTGATTCTGGAGAGCTCTGTAGGAAGGTTCTGGGATCCATTTTGTCACTCCCAAACTGGGATCATTGGAGTTTGGCAAATTGTGGATTTGCCATCTGTCTCACCACAAGCCTTGTTCCCAGGGGCTCTGCAGAAGAATTTCATCCAAGTCCTCATGTGACTTTTTTTGCTTGCTTCATTATCTTCTTTCTCTGGGATGAAAAGTCTGTCAGGCCTGGGTCAGATCTGGGGTTCAGTGTGGTCACATACATCAGAAAAAACTCATTATGTTTTATTATTTCTATTCTGGTGACTGTCAACTCTCATGGTTCTGGGTATATTAGAAACACAGAAGAAGGTTGGTCCTTGCCTCATAGCTGGTTGGGCAGGTTTGACACGTGCCCTGCAGTTACCTTTCCTTAGTTAATGTGTGACTGCAGAGCGTCAAAGAATCAGGCCCTGTGTTTTTCTGTATCCTAAGGAGGGAGGAGTGGCATCATGATTGCACTTATTTGCTGTTATCAGATTTCAAGGATATTATTCAAACGTAGTAGTGTGCCAGCTTGGTCCTTCTGCCATGCAAAGCTTATGTGAAGTGAGCACTGGAGTCTACTTTGCTCTGGACCTTGAGATGAGATGCTAGACCTGCCATGCCAGGTCCCTTTGTAAGGATTTGGTGGCCTTAATGCTCTAGAGATGGCTGCATATTATTATCATGGTCACTGTGAAGTTTGTATGTCATTTCTTTGATTCTTTGGAGTAAAAAAGTACTGGATCTTTGTAAACCAGCATATTATGTGCTGTTATCTATCCTACTCAGTCCAATGTTGGGTTACATTTGGCAAGGGAGGAGCTGTACGCGTAAGCTGAGCAGATAGGTGTGTGAATAGAGCAAAGCAAATGTCAGTTTTTGTCTCTAACCCAGTACTCTATTTATCGACTTTTTTAATTTATTGCTTTTTGCTTTCAAATCCAAAATGACTGATGATGGAGAAGGATTTTCTTACCTGCTGCTAAAGAGAAACAGAGGCTCTAATCCTGCAGATAGTTATTTCTGGTCTTCACTTTAAAATTAAGAAAGTTCATTAGTCTTGACAAGATGAGAGGACAATTTGCCTTTCATGTGAGCCCATCAAACCACTTTTCAGTACAACAGGACTCCCCTGCACAGCTGCAGTAAGCCCTGTCCATTTAATATGGCTGCCATTTGACTTGGGTTTTCTTTTGTTTCCAATTCATAAGAAACTCCAAGTTTTAAACTTGGGTAGGAATTCTGGTGAATTCCTTGAAATTCAAAAGAAATTTCAGTTTTTAAGTTAGGCATTATGAGTATCAAATTAAGCTGTCACCCTTTGAAGCGATAGAGAGGAAGCTGTGTACAAGCACAGGCACACTCACACGAACACGCATGCATCTCTTTCCTCTGGGTGCTGACTGGTGAGTCTTAACAGCAGAACTAGAGGCTGGGAATTACATTTTAGTAATTCTTTTCTAGTTATGTCAGATTTCTAGCATGCTATTAGAGACATATGTGTCATCCTCACCATCACCCAACATATCATTGCTGTTTCAAACTGTTACCAGAGCTGTTGACACAGAATATTGTGTCTGTCGACAGCTCCAATTAGTTGGCGTGTCTGACTACTGACAGCACAGTCTACTTTTGTTTATGAAGACGGTGTGAGCTGTATCTCACTCTCACAACCTCCAGTGGCAGACAGATGGATAGAACTATATAATCATCAACGGAAGCGGGTGATATTCTGTCTTCACAAATCATCATGTGGAGCAGAACCAACGGCCTTTTGTCTGCTTTCAGAAATGACTGCAAGATTCCTCCCATCTGTCAAGTTATGAGGATGAATATGTATAAAATACATCAGATATATATGCAGGGTTTTGTATTGTAGGTTTTTTTTTTTTGGCTTTTTTGTTTTGTTTTGTTTGTTTGATTGGGGGGGGGAAACTGCTTCCTAATTTTCACCAGATGTTAGGTATGAGACATGGAACAGTAGAGGGAGAAACAATCATTTTTCTCAAATTGAACTTTCTTCTTAAGGCGCTTTTTTTTTTTTTTTTTTTTTTTCTGGGATGGACCAATCCCCCATCATTTGCAAATGTGGAACCCCATTGATTTCCTAAGGTTGTACAATTGCAGCTGAGCTCAGAATTTAGTCTACTGAACTCTTTACATGTATTTAATCCTCTCTATTGTGTGATTATAAAATCTTTGCAGCTGCCCAACCAGCAATGTTCTGCTTTTCATTTAATAGCTGTTAGATACAGACTATTTTCAAATATACAGTTCTGAGTTACTGAGTGGTTCCTCAAGCATAGTGTTACACTGAGTTCAAGGAGGGCTTGTTCTGAGAACAGACCCTCCCCCCCCAAGTAGGTAAGTCATATAGATTTGGATCATTCATTCATTCAATAAAGAAACTGTTTAGTATTCCTTAAAAGACCTAAAATTTAAGTGCACTACTTTTCTTAATAGTAAGGTGAATTGATGTACACAGATTATTTTTTTTAAGAAAAAGATTTTCTTTTCCTTAACATATTCAAATCTAAGGTTTTCCACAGAGCTTTTGTAATATCCAGCAAATTCATATAAAGCAAACGTCCACTTGCAAGTGAAGGGGAAATCAGAATAAGAATTCTATTTCTGCTATTTCTCTGTCTAGTTTTTCTGCTCATTGTATTGTATACTATTTTTCAGCTTTCCTCTGCTATAACATTTAAGTGTTGATCCTGACTGCTAAAATTTAATTAGTGCTTATTAATGACTGGTTTGAAAGGATTTCAATTTCATCCAGGATTTAAGGAATACAGATTCACATATTGTTTGCTGCATTTTATATAGCAAATGATTACATGCCATTTCCTTATCTTGTGAGAACTGAACTCTGAAAATATGTCCTAACTTTCCCTGCAAATATGTCCTGCAACTTTCCTCCTAACTTTTCCTTTTTAGTGTAGAAAATGTGTGTACTTAATCAGAGAAGAACACTACTTTATAGTCTTTTTGATTTTTGGATTTTACTTCAGGATTAGATTCCTATTAAGACAACTGGAACAAAACCAGTGATATGCAGAGAAGTTTTGATGATTTCATCCCCTCCTCCATTTTCTTCTTTTTTTAAAATATTTTTTTTACCCCCTTTAAATCTTCTGCAAAACTAATAACCCAATGATTAAAATTAAGTGGGAAGGATGCAACAGTGTATTATGTTCTGTAGATCTTCAGAGTAATCTATGCTGGAGTTTGAAGGAAAACCTAAAAGTTTCTCACTAATTTCACATGTCTATTGCTTACATAGGGCTTTTCTTCATTAGTGAAAATAACTTAAAGCTGAGGAGGAATGTTACTGCTCTTGATACATACCAGTTCCCAGTGTGTTCAATGCAGTAATTATAATAGGTAAATAAGTAATATAAAAGTACTGAATTTTATTCAGAATTCAGGAGTTTTCCAATGGTATGTTTTTCATTCTTGCATATCCTAAAGCAGTTGGACTATATGGGGTAAAATACCTTTGACTTAGATTTTATTTTTTAACAATTAAGTTTAAAATTTACATGAAGTCATAGCTGCACTCTAGTATTTTTCAGCTGTAGATGAGCAATGATATCATGAGGTCATACTGCACACTCTGAAACTCAGCTAAAATTTTAGAAATTCCTGAGCAGGCTACATAATACATGTTTTAGTGAACACTTGCTGAACATGCATGAAGTCCAAGGAAACTCATCATAAGCTCTTGACTAATCTAAGAACAAAGCAACAGCTAAGGTAAATAATATTTTTTTTATTATTCACTCAACTGTACTAATTGTTGTGACCCAGTTCTTAATCATCCAGACACCACTGTGAAATACTTTATGGAAGTCAGGTGTTTGTTCAAATGAAGACTTCAATATTTAAATCGTAGAAAGTATGTGGGTTAGAGTTAGAGAAGCAGAGGCTCTTTACTTGCATTTTGGGAGTCATTGAGCATGTGTGAGCATGAGAGCTACTATTGTGTATTCCAGATTGTCAAATATGACAGTAACTAGAGGACTTGCACTAGGTTGTTTGTTTTTTTTTTGTCTTGCCATGGGTCATTAGGCATTTTGTTTCAAGACTGTAAGAGGGACAGAATTTATGAGGAGCAATGATTGGCTAGAGTAGCATCAAATGCATAGTGACTGGTTCTGACTTCATGGACACTGAGAGGTTTAATGGGAAAGTTTTTCACTACTGCCAGTACTTGCAAGATCTCCCCTCCTTCCCTGGCTTGCATAGCAGCAGTGAGGCACATCTAATTTCAGAGAGAGCCCCTTCTTGGGACTGAGATGCTGGAGATATTAATGGGTGGCCATAGACAGGTCCCTAAGGTGACTTTTCTGTCAAATGTGATATTCACAGGAACATCTCTAGGAGAGCTGTTCAGTCCTCTGGGACACTCTTCTCATCTCTGAACACAACTCTTTTTCCCATCATTTTTTGTTCTTGTCCCTTGAATCATTTTTTGCAGGCTGTGGGACTGCAAAAACTGATGCTAGTTTTATACCTGTTTCAGTATGTAATTTTAAATTTATTTTAAGATTATTTTTCTAAATAGTGCTACTCTGAGAAATCATTGATGCCTCTGTTTACAGAAATATGAGTAGCATTACTTAAATAGCGGTTAGTATCTACGCCCTTTAACTGAGCTGGGCTTTGGCTGGTAGCTGAGGACCCCCCAACCACCTGGGCAGCCAGTACATAGAGAAGACAGTCAGATGTAGCCTCTGTTTCCAAAGAGAATAGGCAAACCAGACAAAAGAATGGTTTTTTATCCCTGCTTTACATAGAGAAATGGAGGCACTCAGGGATAGGGTTACTTATGCAAGTTTATGGCATGAAATAAATTCATATCTCTTGTATTCCTGTATGTGCCCTAACCACAAATCATCCTTCAGGCAAATTTACCTGTCACTCTGGTAGTTAAATGAGATTTGCTCCTGTGGTAACTTCTGCAAGTTTAAACTTGTTCTGATCACATTTCAGAAAGGACAAGTTGTTGCAGATCTGCACTTAAAGCAGAGGGTATACAGGACCACCATCTCCTGGAATATTGTTCATCAAGAAAGCAGGAGAGTTTCCCTTATTTAGACCATTGTGATTGCACTGGAAATAGGTGTCATAGAAGCTTTGGTTTTGGAATAGTTGTGATAGAATGCTTTGGTTTAAATAGTTTAAATTAGAAATAGAATTCTACTTTAACATTTTAAAATGTGGAACCAGCTCCTGGCAGCTCTATTTGGCTTGAAAACGGCAGCCCTTCACTAAGTAAGAGCTACTGCTCTCCTCTGCTCTTTTTGTCAAGTAACTGAAAAGGAATATCCTCATTTAGTAAGAGGTAAAAGCTATGTTTTTAAAGTGTTGTGCCTAAGATGCTGGAGGTTCAGGAGACCAAGCTCAGTTCTGAGCTAAAAGTCAGTTCTTGTGCTGAGACCACTGGACTGTGCCCCTGTTTATTGGTAGTGCTCTACCAGCAAGTGGGATTTTTTGGTCTTATTTTGCCTGGCTTGCTGTGTTGCCAGGTGCTAATCCTGTGACCTACCCTAATTCTCAGAGTTCTTATTTTTCATTGCAGGATAACAAGTATCTTGACTGTAATCTATTAATTGAATTGAATAAACTTGTTTCCCTAGCAGTGAGAGCATATTGTTTGCACACAGTGTCATCCCAGGCCCTCCAGCTATCGAAAGATTGCCAGATATGTTTATTAAACCCCCTGAGCTTGGAAAGAACACAGAAAACTGTCATCTAGAGCAATACGAAAGTGCCTATCTCAGCTGGGGATCTGGCTGTTGTGAATAAAGGAAGAGTTTGTGGTAGAGTTTTGAGATGTAAAGGGGAAAAGCTTCCCTATGGTGCAAATGTGTTGGAACCCTCAGGCGAGGAAAAAAAATATTGAATTGTTGCTGGCAGTACAATGTAATTATTGAGTTAGCTACAGGAAAGTCTGTGAGCTTCTGAGGTAAAGCCTGGTGACTTTGTATTTTCTTGTCTCTTTCTTTATCTTCTCAAGATACTGAAAATTTTGAATTGTAGCATTTCCCTCCAGCTTAGCAATTGAACTGCAAATATATGCCAAATTTCTAATGGTTTTCTGGAATGATAGGTTTCAAAATTCCTGTTTAGCTTCTGCTTCCTTTTCCTGCTCTAAGTTAAATGCTAACTAGCCAATTGTGCAAGAACAAATGGCAGGAGTAGTCAAACCTTGTTCCAGATCTAAACTATTTTTTCTCAAGCTTGGAATCTCAGCCCTGGAGCTTCTGGTTTGTTCTACTACATCCTGGCATTACTGAGCTTTTCACTAATGATGTCAGGATTTCACCCACGTGCAGCAGAATCAGAGCAGAGGAATCCAGATTAGAACTGACTCCATGAAGGATGTTTGTTTCTGTTGACCTGGAACCTTATATACCTGTGGATGTATGAGCTTTTGTTTACATCAGCAACTGCTGAACTTTTTTTTGTCATCCCACTTAGAGGGTGATAATTCCCTCCAAACTAGAAATGCAAACTCAAACTGTATTATTAAAAATGGAGAGAATTTCTGTTAGTCTGATGACTCCACTTGAAGTTGTTTGAGATGATGGATCTGCTGGTATAGATGCTACAAGGTACCAAAATACTCTTTATCCTTCTTTTCCCCAGTTGCCTCCATTAATGATTAGAAATCTCTTGATTGCCATCTTCAGAAAGAGAATTCTGCTTCACACTAATTAAACTTACAAACTTACACCCTTTGTTGTTCATATGTTATATTTTACTGAATAATTTTTTACTGTTTTTATTTTTTTTTAAAACAAAAATCTTTCAGGGGTTTATTTTGTCAGTCTGTGCTGCACAGAGAGTATACTAAAGTATAAACTCTTAAATACTTAATAGTGAAAAGACATGGGAAATGTGTTGTGTACTACCTAGCAAGTGGTGAGGTAGAGCTCAAGCCAGGGTTGCAGTAAATTGTCCAAGACAGTGGGAATGTTTCCATTGACTTGGGTGAGCTCTGTGACCTGGGTCCCATGTGTCTATATCCAAAATATTTTGTTGTCATTGATTATTTATGTTGTTGCCATGCCTCAAGATTCCTGTCTGGATTTCTGGATTCTTTCATGATGGATCATTAAGACAAAACTAGGTAGATTTGGGGTTTTTTTATTCTTCAACTTTACCAAGTACTTTACATTTACTGGTGTGCATATTCTTATACCTTTTGTTGCACTGTAGTCAGGTTTTCTTTATGTTTCCAAGTGGAATGCACTTCATGTGAAACTGCAGTTGTATTGATTGGTGAGATTTCTGTAAAATATTTTTGGTTTTACTTGAATGTTTCCAAAGGAAGAGTATTGAAACACTCCTGTAATTTGTTGTCTTCCATGCATCTTTTAGCAGAGTTGAGCTTATTTCTTTAGATCACAAATGGATAACTTGCAGAGTTATGAGCTTTTGAGATTGTTTTCCATTGCTAACCTTGCAGGTGGAAGGAGAGAAGAGATTCTGAAGGTGTTTTGTTTGACTGTGGGCTGAGGACCATGGCTTTAGTCACCCTTCATCATGCAGAACCCAAAGGGGGTGACTAGCATGGCAAGAGACTCAGTTGCATGGTCCTTGCCTACATGCAGGTGATGCATACTGAAGGGAATATATCCATCACTCACTGTTAACTGATGCCAAAACTGCTGAAAACTTTTGTATGCACCCTGTTCCTCACCTTTGCTCTATTTGTAGTGTTTTGTGAACACAAGCTCTGCAGCAGCCACACTGCTGGCTATTAGGAGATGTACAGGGGAATAGATCTCCATTCCAGTGGGGAATGTAGGCTAATTAACTGCTTGATAGTATTCTTTGCTATAGAGGATTTGTGGAGAGGTGTTATCACCCTGAAGTGGTGAAGTTCACCTACTTGCAAGCTAACCTGTGCTTCTTGTTCACTGTTGCCAAAGTTACCTTTTTATCCATGATGTCTCATGAGATATTTTTGCTGATAGTGAAGCCTTGCAGAAAGAATTAAGTGGATGATTTTCTTCAGCATTGACTTGCAAGGGAGGTTATTTGGTTATAGCTGAACCTCAGAATAGTTCATATTCACTCATGGGTCAGTATTTAACCTCATCTCACTTTTAAAGGCTTTGCAGTGTCCTTTGTAAAATAGTTCTGGATTTTGTGGGTTTTCTGTAAACTGCATGGACGTTCTCTTGAGCTCACCAATAGGGGAGCATGTGGGGCCTTATGCTTTTCAACTGATAACCACAAAGTATGAATGTGTTATCTTGGAGTTAAAGGTAGTTCCACTGCTAATTTATTCAATAGAGTTTTACGAGTTTGGAAAATCCCATCATCTCCTTAGTTTCTCCCAGTAGATATTTTCATTGTTATAATTAAAAAGACAAATTCTGTAACTGCCTCTCTGTGCTCTCCACCAAGATAGTGGATACTCAGCTAGGAGATCCATACTGTATTCTCAGCTGGACTGCAGACCTGATGTTGAATGCTAAACACGTGCCTACATCTTTGTGCATAATTTTTTTCCTCTCTGTGTCTTGTGTGACCTGTGCTTAGACTTATATAGAGCTGTCTCTTACTAAACATCAGTTTTATAGAGTACAGCATGCATTTTCTCTAAGCACTTTCTCTCCTGCCTCTTTCCTTAGTTTAGTTTAGATACGTGATTCAGGCTTTGTCATTTAATAAACGTTGTGGCCAAGGTGATAAAGATATCATAAATGTATTTTGCTTATTTTAGTGTGTGGAGGATGCTGACAGTTGGACACAGTGATCTTAGGGGCCTTTTCCAACTGTGAAAATTCTGTGACTAAAATAACTAGTGGCTAAAATTAAGCAGTAGATCAGTGAAGATGCTTTGATGATCTTTACACGTTAGCGTGAACTCTGAAAACACTACAAGACAACTTTTACTGGGAAGATAATCTTGGTAGTCCTTGTAGTTCTTGGTGAATACTTGAGAAGGGTTTGGTTTTTTTTATACCAGGAAACTAGGGAGAAATTCTGCAGTGCCATCTGCAGCTCAGGGTTTTGCCTACAAATTCAGATGTGTATTAGAGTGCAAAACATTTTTCAGTCTAAATAGGTGACATCCTGAGTGTTTTAAATTATCTTTAATCATTATATATGTAAAATATGTGAAAACGTATAATCTTTATTCAACTGAAGTTGGTGGCAAAACTCCCATAGGTTTAAATGGAGCAGAGCCTTTCCTGGTGGCTCTCTTGCAGAGGGGATTTTGAGATTTCACAGTTTGACTTTCGAGACATACTTGGGCTGAACCACCTGATTTCACTCCAGAAATTATTTTTTTTTTGTCACAAGGTTTTTAATTTTTTTCTTTCTTATGTGCCTTTGTTTAGTGTAAAGATAGCTGCATAATATCTGCCAAATATTCAAATATTTTTTGCTACAGAAAGCAAAATTATAGCATGTATTTCTTTAAAATACTCAGTTTTCCTTCGAAAAATACCTACGCTACTTTCATTTTTAAAATTTAAAAAAATATTACTACATACTTACCTTGCAGAGGGTCTAGGGGGGAAGCAAGCCCAGATTTTATTTCCAGCAGAGAGGTAAAATATAAAACAAATGATCTTGAGTGACTTTATAGTGAAGCTTTTTTTTTCACAGGCCTTTTACCCAGAATGACAGTCTGTGTTCCCTATTAGCCCTTTACACAATATCCAGTTGTTATGATATTGTATATATGCATTAACAAATAAAGGAATGCATCCTCAACAATTATGTTCCTCTTCTGCTTGATTTAGTTGTCAGTATGCATTCACCACTCTGTAAAGTATCTCCTTCCCAGCCTTGTCAGGCAGAGCTTTTTCTCCCCATAACATCAACTTAGTACAGCAGGCAGGCCAGGTGAGCTTGGCTCACTTTCAGGTTTTGTCTGTCTCTTTATCTGAAATTTTTAAAGGGGGACGTTAGAAGAAGTAATTGCCATAAATTACACACTGTCTGTTGTAAATTGTGATGAGAACATAATTGAAAATTGAGCTGAGAGGCACTTCCTGGATTCAAGCTGTACAAGAGCCAGAGGACAGCCTCAGCAATTTGCGGTGGGCCTGCAAAGTCATTTTTTCCACCCCTCTCTCCAAAAGTGTAATTGATTCCGGTGTTGTATGATTACACTCCTGTGTCAAGGGTTGGCCTGAGGGTCCTGGAGAGGGTTATGGAGATGATTCTGTGGGGCTCACACAAATAATTGACTTGTTTCATGTGAGTACTGTGTGAGGGGAATATCAGCTTTTTCCGACGGGAGAAGTGGAGCTTGACTGCTTGTGCAGAGATGTCACTATTCAGAAAGGGACATTGTTCAAGGTTCCCAGGCATTGTCTGTGTTTGTGTGAGCTCTGGTGTATTTGTGCCTCTCTCAGGCATTGCTGGGGGTGGAATAAGTGTTGGGGGTGGGGGAGAGGGAAGGAGTAATTTTGCTCTTTCTTCCACCCACTTTTTCCTCCTCTTTGCCTCTCTGCTAAATAAAAATGTGAAATGCTAATAATTAAGTAGGCATAATTATTTGTAGCAGAGACTCATACCTTTAACAGTTAAGTAATTGGAATGTCAGGTACAGGGATCCCTAACAGGAAAGCAGATTTGCAATTTTCTTGGGCCACTAAATCCTGCTAATGCTGACCCATTGCAGCATCCTTTTCATGCTGTCCAGGGTTACACCAACTGGCAAGACAAGAGCTTGTGGATCTGAAGCCTGTGTTAAGAAGGATTCAGCATAGCAACATTGGCAGAGCATTGATCCATCCAGACTTCTTTGGAAACCACAACTGCTTTGTTCACAATTTTCCAAACAAATCCAGGTATTGTAAGTTTGGACCCATTTCGTGGCAACACTTCAGTCTTAGGTAAAATTTGCCTTTAAATCCACTTGCATTCCTTTAGGTCTGTGCATATATACGGTACCATCCTAGAACAACTAAAGCTGTGAAAAACAAAACACCCTCCTTTGAGGGAAAGTTAATTGCCATATTGCACAAAAGACCTGTGAGAAAATGGATTTACCACAGTCTCTCAACAGCTGGAATTAGGCAAAGCTGAGAGTACTACTTTCATACTCCTTGCTCATGTGAAAATAAATGGGTGTATATGTGGGCACATAAATATGCATATTTGCTTATAGACAGTGGCTTTCAGCCCCTAGCTCTAAGGAGATTTAAATAAACATTTTCATTGCCATGGGAAAATAGACTTTAAGCCTCTATATCCAATTCATGTTTTGAGTACTTCTCACCTCACTATAACATTTATACTGCTGCACCAGCCTTTTGATGGTATTTCCCAAGAGTGATGATCCTTTTGCATAAGCCTCGGTAACTCCTGGACAGAGAATAAAAAGTAGCAAGGCAGGCAGCCATCTGTGCCTGGGATCCTTGGCCCCGCAGCCCAGAGATGGTCTTTACCTTGTGGGCTCTTGAATTTGCCTGGAAGCTGACTTGGGAGAAGACAGAAGAAGGGAGTCAGGGCTCAACATGAGGACATAGAGTCCTTGGCCACAAATGGAGGAGTTCCATGTTTGGCAGACCTGGTGGTACCAGGCTTTGTTCATCTTGTCTATTTCATGATTGTTTGTAGTTGCTGCATTTTGTCATGAATTAAAATATGCAAGCTCTCCAGGTCAAGTATTGCCATGTTAACACAGGATTGAGTCCTTGGAAAATTGTTGGGGTGCCAGTGACATGAGGTTTTGGGTCTGCTTGTTCCTTTTCTTCAGGCACATCTCGGAAAGATGTGTGATGTACATGCTTTTGCCTTAGGACAGGATTTACTGGATAAAATTCTATAGTTTGTATTGTATGGACTTCATCCCACAGAATATTTTTTGGTCTTCAGAGATTTGATTCTTTTCAAAATTGGACTTCAAAACTAAGAGTGTGATACATTCTCTATATTCCTATCAGTTGCCTTAGCTGTAACAGCAAAATTTAGCCATAAATCGGATTGTAGGAAGAACTGGTGTCTGGCCCTCTCTCAACAAGTAAGTTTTACTGACAGCAGAGGTAGAATTTTGTCTTTGACATCACATATCTAACTGGGATCAATAACTTCAACTGCAGCTTAAGTATGACCAGATCATGTAGCACTTTTTTTTTTTTTTAAAGTGATTTTTAAGATCGTTTTGCTCCAAAGGCAAGTTTCCTTTTTGAGCTGGAACAAAAATATTATTACTTGTTAATAGCCCTGATTGATGTGGTCCTGATTTTTGACACAGGACAGTGGCTACATGTCACTTGGGTCAGTCTGTGTTGCCATTCTCTATGATGACCACTTCATGCTGCATTTCCCCATGACCCTCTTAAAGCCTTTTTAATATTTGACTGTGCTTGTGGCATGTAGTGTTCACCTTATTGCCTTTTCTAATTCAGGGCAGGGAAATCGTTCTTGTTTATTTACATCTCTGTATGTGTTGAGGTGTTGTTGCTAACCAGAAGCACTGAGATTTATAAAAAATTTCGTGTGTTGTGCAGATATTTCAAATAAGAAAACATGAAATAAAATGCAATGACTTCAGTATAGGTAGAAAGGAATTTAAAATTTAGTACATTTGGTGTGTACACAGTTTGAGTTAAATATCTAAGGACTGAGGAAGAAAGTAAGTTTGAAAACTACAAATCACATGAAATAGAATAGTTGTTAATTGCAGATATTTGAACTGAATTCCTGCTTTGTCATCAAATGCTGTATGAACTTTGGGTGAGTTTGTAGCCATCTCTTTTTACAGAAAGAAGTGAAAGAATACCATGCTGTCCTGTTTCACATGAAAAGAGATGTATACTTAATGCAGAAGGAAGCTGAGGGTATTTCTTAGAGGGTTTACTAGTATTCGGGATGTGCTTTTGGGATTGTGAAATCTAGATGCTGTAGATAATATCTATCATAGCAAGGGTGCTGGGAACCTGACATCCACACTGTGTTTTAGTGGTCTTAGTTCTGAACTGCCTCTTAGCCTGGCTCCATGGACCTAAATGTCCACAAGCAGTGTGATAAGTTAGCATAAGAAATAAGAAGTGGATTAGGTGGGACCACCTCATCTAGTTCAGTTCCAGGTGAAAGAAATCTACTTTGTGTGCTTTAAGATCAATGTGCTGGGAACTAAAGCACAGTTAATGGGGACATTAAGAGTTTTGCTTCAAAAGCACACTCTTGACCCTAAATACTAACGTAGACACTGCCACAGAAGAGTTTAAGCTGGAAAGAAGTGATAATACACTCAAAGTCAAGGTAATGCCAACATTTTTTCAATATAAACACTGAAAACAGTGTATTTAGTTATGTTACAATAGAACCAAGATGTGCCTAAGAAATATCAGACCACTTTGTGCTGGACACTAAGAGTAGCTGGAGAGTGCCTGCCCCAAAGACTTTCCAGTTTAAGTTGGAGAAGCTGAAGAATCTGATTTAATGGAACAATGTAAGGATTTACAGTTCCTAGCCTTGAAGATTACATTCCCTGCAGCTTTGGTAGTTTTAGTTCAGGTCAGTGCTGGAGGGTTTAAATGAAACATGAATAAAAGTTCAGCAGCAGAGCTCTACCCTCAAGTGTCTTAGCTTCTAGTTTTGTGAACTAGCTACAACATTGCAGTGAACAAATTTCCTTGTGTTTCTGTCTTTGCTCTCTACTATCTTCCTTCCTCCTTGGCGTTTTAGACCTCTAAGTATATGCATAAAAAGGGTGTGCATCCGTGCTTTTAATACTTGGCATGATCATTAGCAAGTAATGGATGTATTTTGAATCTTGTCACTTTGTGTGTGTGTAAACACCTACATCACCATCTGCATGCACTACAACAGCATTAAAAAAAGGTTTCAGCAAAGCAAACAGCAGCAATTCAAAGGGGAAGTAGCAAACAAATGCCACCCCTAAGAATTGCCAAGTGTAATGCTGTTGGTTTAAGTGCTGCATGGGAGGCCCAGGGGTCAAAAGCCAACTCCTTTTTGTGCAGGGTGTTCACAGGGTTGACCAGTGACTGCCAGGGTTCAGGTGGAAGTTGAAAATTTGGTTATCTGTAGAAGATGCTTAAGATTTTTTTTTTATCCTCCTGTGCAAAAATTCTTCTTGATAATTTAAGAAGGGATCTTGTCTCAATTCTACAAAGATGGCCTGCATCCTTAAAACACAGGTGAGAGGCTGCAAGTTCACTTCAGAAGAAAATCAGACCATATGTCCTCCAGAAAAAGATGGTTTAAAAGGACTGGAGTGTCTCTGCAGAGAAAGGCAATGGCCACATGTACTTAGAGGGGAGAAATGGCTCTTTAAATAGCAATCATCAGACTGCAGTTTTTTATATTGCCTTTTCTTTGTGCACACTGAAGAAATTTAACCTAAATAATCCTGCTGCCATTGCTCAGAAACTGCCATTAACCTGGTCAGGTTATTGGATATTTTTGCTGTTGGCAAACACCAACAGTGGTGCTGTCAGGTGCAGATTGATAGGCATAGGCCTCCAGAACTTCTGTTGTACAGGGCAGGTGCCCGGGCTCTACAGAAGGCATCAAATTTTTCTGTGATTCAGATATTTCTGTGATTTCAGAATCTATCTGTGATTTCTGAATTAAAATTATTTTTAATTAATTTGTAACCAAGTGCACAAGCAGATTCGTGACATTCCATAATTACCTCACTCTTTAAAGTCCTCAGTGTAATAAAAACAGCAGGAGCTATTTTGCCTGTACCAAAACATAAACCAAATATGGATCTCTATTTCAAATGACTTGAATGCACAGTTTTAATAGGCCCTTTGGTGCTTCTTCATGAAAAGCACTTGCTCTATGCAGCTTGGAGTGTATTCTGCAGTGCTCTATAATTTCTGAAAGTACACATTAGCAGAAAGTAATAGCAAAAGGCTGCCAGAAGACCTTTCGTCTGTATGGATTGCCCTGTTTCTCATAAAAAGGGTTCCCCCCACACTTATTTTTTTCAGTGCACCCTTTGTATTTATAATGGGAATTCATTCTTCTCTTGTTTGGCTTAAGAAATTAAATAGTATAAGTTGTTTCTGGTTACATATGTTTGTTAGATTTAAAAAGGACTTCAGGAGCTACTACAAACTGTCAGGAAAACTAAAATGAAGGGAGAAAGAGTTTGGGCTTCCAGTTAACTTGCATAATTGTGGGGTTTTTTTGTTTGTTTGGGAATATTTTTTTTCATTTTATTTTAAATTTGGTTTGTTTTGTTTTTTATTTTTAAACTTAAGTGTTCTTTGCAATACCTCTAATCCCTCAGTCCTGGTCCCCTTTAAGCATGTGCCATCTTTGCCCTTGTGGAATTCACTTGGGACTCTGGGACTGTAGGAAATCTGTGGAGATTTCTTTCAGCACATGGCTTAGGGAAAGTAGTGGAGTGCTGTGTGTGCCTACCCCAAAACTAGGAATCACCCCAGTCAGGCCTCCTGGCTGAAAGCTGTATCTGCTGTCATGACTGCCAAGTCCAAGTGCTAAAATATATTTCAGTGGCATTCTGTACCTCTATGATGGCTTAAAATAATGTATAGTTTATTTAGGGCCTGGGTCTTCTTACTCTCATTATAATATGTGGGATCCTCTGTCTTTTCAAGCTTCTTCAGGAAAACTGGATAGCTAGACCTTCTAAAAAGAAAACTGAAAATGCTCTTTTTATTAGCCATGGCTGCTGGAGAATGTCAACCTTTCAGAAAAGGCAGTGAAATTGAATGGCTTACTGAAACTCAGAAGCTTAGTTTAGGCTTTCCTGTAAACAAATTTAAATCGGAATTGAGCTATTATGGGAAAATGTCCCATAGTATAACTGTATTAAGTTTTTCTCTCCAATGCTGAGCAGTACTTGTTCACCCAATGCCAGTAGAGTTCTTCAGGCTATAAAATATTGTAAGATACAATCTGTGGGCAGCAAATTCAGATTATGAGTGCATCAGAATGGCTGTGCTATATCAAGCCAAAGATCCGTCATGCTGGCACATCTTATTTGTTACTTCATAACACTAAGAGACCAGATGTAAGATACTGAATCACATAGAGGATCTTCCCCTGGTACAGTGTCCCACTGTGTGTCAACTGACAGTTGAGGGATTTCCTCAGACACGGAAGACATCCCAGAATTATGAAATAATGCAAATTATTATCACCTAGAAATCCTAGTTGTGAAGAATATTGTTGTGCAGAGTGCTGTGTAACCATGAAACAAAGAGGCTGTCCTCATTCTTATTTTAAATCTGCTGAGCTCACCATAAAATATAATTTGCATAGCCTGAAAGAAGGAAATACAAAAGTGGATTGTGATTTGCAAGCCATAAGCTTGTACATTAAACTGTCTTCAAGGGATTAGCCCTGCAACTTTCACAGTTGCTTTCAGATGGCCACACTCAGAAATGATGTCCCTTGAATCATGTACAGAAGGGATGTGGGTTCATCCAGTAGTCTGATCCTTCAAGAGGGGCAAGAAGACCATTGGCAGTGGTCTCAGCTTCACAAACTCTAAATTTAAAACCAGTGTCTTGATGTGAGTGCACATTTCTAACATGGGAAGCAAATTCGCAGATGGCATTCCCCAGTATTTTTCTATGGAAGGACTAGTATTTGAATTCAAACATACACTTAAATTATTTATTAAAAGAAATATAATTTATAAATATAGCTATCAAACCATTATTAAAGAAATACTAGTGGAACAAGGAACAATTTCCTTTACTTAGGATACTGTTAAAAAAGCAGTAATTAAAGGCAGTTGTAAATATTTCCATAATAGCAATATTTTCTTACATGGATGCCTCCTCACATTTGAACTGTGTTGATTGAACGAGAGCTTTCTTTTTACTTTTCTTTTCTTTTTTTCTTCTTTTCCACCCTACCTTTCAGCAGGAAGACAACTTTTCTCTTAAGAGACCTCTTGCCACCTGCTTCCTGACTTATTCTTTCTGGGATGCAACTTTCACAGCAGGAAAAAATATGAAATATTTTTGAAGTAGAAGCTTGCCATTGTAAAATGTCACCAAAATAAACGGGAGCCTAGATGTGATTTTTAAATTAGAAATCACAAAGCTCCTACTGTTTTACATTCTTCATGCTTTTATATTTTTATTATTTTAGTTTTAAAAATGGGAGAATCTTACCATAAATCTTACCCTTTAAAATAAATTATTTCCTCAGCAGAGAAACTATCCTTTAATAGATGCTTATTTTTATATTGAGTAAGGGAAAGGTAGTCAGTCAAGAAAATCTTTGGTATTACTTACTTCTGGAATAACTTAAATAGAAGTTACAATGTTCTTACGATTCTTACTGGCTGTAGCAGCAAGAATAGTAATACCAGGCTTGCACAGCAGAAAATTATTGGAAGTGTGTCAGTATCTATTAAAAATCACCTGCATGATTTGCAGTGTCTGAGCCCTTTTGTAAGGGATGAGGACAGAAGCATTTACACTGTGATGTGATTATTCAAACCTCTGTGACCAGGCTATGGATGTGTCAGTGACCTTTTAACCTTGATAAAATCAATAATGGTCTTTCTTCTTAGCTTCAAATCTTCTGTTGTTGTTTAGTTTGTATGTGCTAGAACAAACGTGTGCAGAACTTGTCCAGAAAAAATCTGAGGGATTTTTGTCAAAACGCATTTTGAGCGTTCACTTTATCTGGTTTTGTCTGAAACCTAAAAATGGAGCATACGAGGCTGTAAAGATGTAGGCCTGTGCTTTTCAGTAAGTTTCTTATTTAAACTCTAAAACCAATTCCCTCTAATAAAGGTGTTTGAATTTCTTCAAGAGGTTTATAATCCTCTGTGCTTCACTTTATTTTCTCCATTTTCCTTCATCTTATTTTTGTTTTCACAATGTTTTCTTACATGCAGAGGCTTTGCAAGTAAAACCAAAATCCGTGCAGAGAACCAGAATCAGTTTTGACCTGGAAAATAATTCTTTTTCTTTAAAGAAAAAGATGCTTTTGATCATTTAAATCATAACTGCTTCTTTCTGTGCAACCTGGTAAAAGACTTATGCGAAAGCTTAATTTCATTCATGCATTCAACCCATGGGAGTCCTTACAACTGCTGACATGTAGAGAGTGGAACAGTGGCTCACAGGAGAGAGGTTATGTGATTTAAGATTGGGATACAGATTCTGGGTTTTGATATCAGAGATGGTTTGTCTGTCATGTTGTCAGATCTGTCTGTGTGGCACTTGTGCAGTTTAGCAGTGATGAAAGTCTGTTGAATGAATAGAAAACAGAGAGGATTTAATTTATATATTGGGACTTGTGAACATGTCTTTCTTGCTCACTTTTATAATCTGGGGTCACAGCTGAACAGAATGACATAATACGGGGAATTCAGATATTTTGTTTAAAGGAAAAACAGCAATAAAGCACTGAGAGGAGAGAAGATGTCTATGAATGCAACAGATGTAAAAGCAAGTGAAGGAAAGTTAAAAATTACCATAGGGCAGGCAGGACACCTGCTAAAGAACCTTCTGCTGCCTCTCACAGCTGGAGAGAAAAATGAAAGAGATGCAAACAACTGTTCTGGAAGCATGAAATCAGCCTTTTGTCTTTTCACTCCCCCCCCCTTTCTGAGCAGTTACAGTATGTAAAATTTAGGGGAATCTCAAAGTATGCAGAGGAAAAAAATTCAGCAGGCTCTGCATATAAAAAGCTGAGCCATGGAAGTGTGCCTCTTTGAAAACAGGAGCATGTTTGGGAGCTTCCCGGTGCATTGAAGAAAGTGGTAATTAATGCATAGTGAATGACTTCGAATGAAGGTTGAATAGGGGCATAACAATGGGAAGTGGGTGGGTTTTTTTTTTCTTTTTTAAGGTTAAAGTATTGAAAAAGGAAAGCTGTTAAAAGATGGCTACTGTGAAGCTACAACTTCAATCCTTGTCTTCTCTGACTTTCCTCTATAGACTGTGGTGGGTTTTGTTTTGTATGGGTCTCCAAATACAATGCAGTTAATTTGCACCAATTTCATTTTGTGTATGCTTTGGGATTTTTTTAATTTATTTTTTTTCTTTTTGGCAGGGCTTTTTTCTTTGATGGTGCTTTGAGCAAATGGTTTGCCCAAAGTTCAGATGATGTTAGCTCCATCCTCTTTTTCATTTATAACATCAAGGGGATTACAGAGAATAACTTTGTTGCCCAACATCAAGGCTATATCTTCAGGCTACTAGAAAGGTAGTTCTCAGAAAGTGTGTCTTCTAATATTTTAGAACCTCCACAGGCTTCAGATAAAACAAGTATTAAATACAAAAAGCTCACAAGGATCCCAAGGAAGGTTAAACTCACACAACCTCCTTCATGTTGAACACCTGAAATGTATTTTTTAGATTGTTGGAGTGTTATCATAGTGAAGGCAGCAGTGAAGTCTTATATAACTGAAGACAGAAAGAATAAAAAACAGCACCTTGTTTAAAGACAGGCAATTTTAAATGGAACGTGAGCTAAATATATTCTTCTTTTGCCATCGAAAAAGGAATTTGGAGACTGAGCAAGTAATTTTGGAGGGGTCTTGAGGGTTGATTCTTGTATTGGATCATAAGATAGTAGATCTGCACTTCTTCTGTGCTTAATCTAAGGCCAGAATTCATGAGGCTTCCAGACAGAAGAATTGAGGTGTTTTGGAGAAATGAAATGGGGAAGCTACTATGCTCAAAATCGTTTCAAATCCATTTCTTTTATTGGTAGTTCTCCTTAACAGGCCTGTAGTACATTAAACTCAGCACCTCTATCCTTTATCACAAAAATCTTAATTATTCCTAAGGAACATATGAAATTAAAAACATCCTATACAGCTCCCAAAGTATGTTTTGTTCTCCATCTTTTCAGAGGCAGGCAAATAAAAAATGTAGTATTTGCTGTATAGAGTCAAGCAGAGTGCATGCCCTTCTCCTCAGAATATCCCATTAGTACAGTTTTGAAAGGAAGGTGGGTCATGCTGGTTAGAGTATGAGAATTTGATTGAAAATTTATCTGCTTTTACTGCTTCCACAGAGCTGTTGTCTGTACTGGTCAAGGTGTGTATCCTCTCCCTGTACTTAGCTCCAGCAGGGCTGTTGTTATCCTCCACTCTTTAATGTTTGTAAATGGGCTGTGAATTCTGAGATCGTGGAACAGAAAATCTAAGCAAAATCTAAAATGACTGCTGTTAATTATGATAAAAGTTAGGTTTATTTAGGTGCATTCTGGTACTCTTTTACTTGTGTATACATGTAAACCAGAGTATCTGACACACAAAATATGCTTATCACCCCTACTACTTTTGCTTTTAATGTCTTCAAACTGATGCATGTGTAATATGGACACTGGAAAAAAAAATATTCCGAAATTAAGTGCATCCACTTTTTGCAACATATATTTAAAATTAACCAGGGATGAAGTTTCCAATTTAAACTAGAACCTTTTTTTCTTGATCTGTGAAATTCTGTTCAATTTAGGGTGAGTTCTGAACATCCCTGCTTAAGTTTTCTGACTTTCTCTCTCAGGAAGCCCTTAGCAGCTTGCAGGGGCAACATGAAAGCTATAATGGTCCAAAAAGCCATTCTCATCAGCCCTAGAGCAGGGCAAAGTGTACAGGGCTCTGTGTCAGCTCCAGGGGAAAGGCTGGAACTTGACTCTCCTCTCTCATCGTATCTGAGACTTGGCATGCTGTCACCCAGGGTCTGCTGGTGCCTCGGAGACCAACAGTAGCACTGTGTGGGATGAAACCTGGGTAGGAGTCTTCAGCTTCAGTGCCTTTTTGGTAGATAGTTTTGTTGAAATAAAGATAAAACAATGGATTTTGGAGTTTGAGCAATGATGTTGGTTTTAGGTGTGTTATACTTAAAGTATGGGATGCTTATTATGTTTGAATGTCTTTTATTTACAAAGCTGTACACTGATGTAGTCCAAAAGAAGACAAAATGAGGTGATTTAGGTTGCCAAGTCCAGCAATCAGAAGGTGAGGGGTACAGAGTACTCGACTGCTGAGCACTTTTGAATCCATCCCCTAGTAAGTCTTGAGCAGACTTTGGTGGTGTAATTCTGTACAAAATTTGATGTTCCTCTTCCTTATTAGGTGCTCATGACGAATGTAATTAAAAGCAATATGAGTCATGACCAGGTATCTGTAAACTTGGTACTTTGTAGGTTGAAAAGCAAATAATCATAGAATCATAGAATAGGCTGGGTTGGAAGGGACCTCAGAGATCATCGAGTCCAACCCTTAATCAGCTACCGCCACAGTCACTAGACCATGGCACTGAGTGCCATATCGAGTCGCTTTTTAAATGTCTCCAGGGACGAAGAGTCCACCACCTCCCCAGGCAGCCTGTTCCAATGTCTGATCACCCTTTCCGTGAAAAAATTCTTTCTAATAGCCAATCTGAACTTCCCCCGGCACAATTTAAGACCATGCCCTCTTGTCTTTTTGAGAGTTGCCTGGGAAAAAAGACCAACCCCTGCCTGGCTCCATCCTCCTTTCAGGTAGTTGTAGAGAGCAATGAGGTCTCCCCTGAGCCTCCTCTTCCTCAGGCTGAACAGCCCCAGCTCCCTCAGCCTCTCCTCATAGGGTCTGTGCTCGAGTCCCTTCACCAGCTTGGTTGCCCTCCTTTGGACCTGTTCAAGGACCTCAATATCCTTCTTGAACTGAGGGGCCCAAAACTGAACACAGTACTCAAGGTGTGGCCTTACCAGGGCTGAGTATAGGGGCAGAATCACCTCCTTGGACCTGCTGGTGACGCTGTTTCTGATACATGCCAGGATGCCATTGGCCTTCTTGGCCACCTGGGCACACTGCTGGCTCATGTTCAGCTTCCTGTCAATCCAGACTCCCAGGTCCCTTTCTGCCTGGCTGCTCTCCAACTACTCTGTCCCCAGCTTGTAGCGCTGCATAGGGTTGTTGTGGCCAAAGTGCAGGACCCGGCACTTGGCCTTGTTGAAGCTCATCCCATTGGAGTCAGCCCATCTCTCCAGTCTGTCCAGGTCCCTCTGCAGAGCCCTCCTGCCTTCCAGCTGATCAACACTTCTCCCCAGCTTGGTGTCATCGGCAAACTTGCTGATGATGGACTCAATCCCCTCATCCAAGTCATCAATGAAGATATTGAACAGGATTGGGCCCAGTACTGATCCCTGGGAGACACCGCTGGTGACCGGCCGCCAACTGGAAGCAGCCCCATTCAGCACCACTCTCTGGGCCCGGCCCTCCAGCCAGTTCCTAACCCAGTGCAGAATGTTAACCTTCTTCTCTAGGCTTTTGCTAGTGTGTATGCTACACATTCTCTTCTATAGGGGAAAAAAGCCAGTGTCAGAAAATGTCAGGAAAAGATGTAATGTAAGAACTCCCTCTGCTGTAAAAACTCCCAGCATATAAAATGTGCTGTAGAGCTACCCATTGTGAGCCAGCTATAAAATGTTTCTTGTGAATTAGTAGGATACAGAGTTGGATTAACTGGATGACATTTCCCCATCTGGTTTTTATTTATTGTTGCCCTTTTCCATTCACTGTAATTAGTGCATAGAGGGGACAATAGGCATATACTGCACTCTGATCTACAAGGATGTACCAATATTTTGAGCACTTTCCATTATTTTTTTTTCAGTGACACTTCTAAAACTCGTAGCATCTTAACTCTGCTGAAACCTATTATTTCTGTGAACTGAAGAGGCAATTTAAGGCACCTTTTCTGTTTGCAAACAATTTTCAAATACAACCTCACACTTTCTGAACTTTTCTCAAGGGCCTCATAAAATCGATAATTGTCCATTTTCCTCTAAGTGACTTGAAAAATTGAAGGTCTCAGAATTCTAAATCCAGATCTGGATTTCAGGGTGCCCCCCATCAACACTGCTGCTCAAAGGTGCTCAAAACCAGAATCTTCTCTTGCAGAGAGTGGAGCAGTTTTGAAACTTAACCCATCCTGAGCTCCAGAGAACCCAGTATTCCTTTGTACTCTTCTTTGGCTTGAATGTAGAGACAATGTTGCTGCTATCTTAGAAATATTAAAGATGCAGAAAGAGTTTACTCTTTATCAGTATTTTTAATATTGAATTGAATAGTATGGTAATTCAAGCTTGACATTAGCATGATGTAGTTTTATTTTAAAGGTGAGCCATTGAAATGACAGTATATTGACACATAAAATATGGCTTATAGCCAGTCCAAGGTTAGTCTGTTGACAGATAATCAGCAGGGTTTTGTAACAGCTTGGGAGTAAATCAGGTATTTCAGATGCTAGAAGGGTGATGCAGACACTCAGCTGGTCACCCTGCTAGAGTGAGTAGGGAGTGGTAACTGGTAATAGTAGTCAGATTATTCTGAGGGCATAAAAAAATGTATCCAGAGTAACAACTCCAAACCTGAAGCTATCTATACATAAGAAAGGATCATGTAAGGAAAATCACTAAAACCTGGAGCAAACATAATATACAGCAAAAAGGGAAAGAATGTGATATCATCTCCACAAAGACATAAGAGCATAAGAAGTGTGGCTGAAAATTGAGGGTTCTTATAAAGTAAAGGTACATTAGATAGGCCCAAATCCATGACTCTACGGCCAAGAAAAAAGCCTAAAAGCCTTTTCTGGCTCACCATTGAAGTGAAAATAGAGATTAGAAATAAAAAAGCAATTTATAATGAATAGGAAAAGGGACACTAACAGGAACTGATATAGTTCAGAAGTTATGAAGTATAGAAAGTTGATAACAGCCACTAAGGCATGCAGGATAAAGCCATGTGAAAGGACAATAAGAACGTTAAAAATGTATTTTTTTTTTTTTTTTTTTTTTTTTTTTTGTGATGAGCAGCACAGTGGCATAGCTCTGTTACTTGACAGAGATAAGAAAAACATCTGTTGTTTGTTACACACAAAAGCAATAAATTTGTGTTCTTTGTTCAGCAGAAAAAAGACCCCCCCCAAATGGTATGTGCTTATAAACCAGAATACTGACAGAGTTCCAGAAGTCAGGAAGAGTGTTAATGTTTTGCCAGTGCTTAGAATTATAGAGGTAAAAGCAAGATGATGCATCCATTATCCATCTTCCTCAAAATAATGGAAGATTGATAATATTACTAATAGGTTGCATTGTTTTGTTTCTTTCTGAAGAAAGCAAAAACTATTAGGTATCACTTCTGGTGTTTCTTCATCATTAAAATTGTTCTTCTGTTCCCTCCTAGCTTCGAATCCTACACTGCAGTCAGAGAGCATGAACAATTCAATATTTGTTCCAATGCAACGTGGTAGAAAGGGAAATACATAATTTATAAAAAGGCATATAATGAGTAGAAGTTGATTTTTGCTCTAGGTACTGAATAGTGGTTGGGCTGATGACAGACTGTTACTTAGAGTTCAGGGTTCTGCATTCCCAAAAGACACAACTGGATCAAGAATCCATGATATTTAAAGGCTGAATGAAATTACATGCTGTGACTACCTTGAAGATCTGAGTTAGTAAAGTAAAAGGGAGAGCAAATTAGATTCTAAAAATTATAATTGAGCTTTATTTGAGGTAGATATGTCCAGTTCTTTGATAACTATATGAAATGTAATGGCATGTGGTAACTGGGATACTCTTGGAGGCTGTTCCATGCTAGTATTTGAGCACTGCTATGTGATCATCTATACTGTAGTAAAATTGTATGCCTCTGGCTCATGGCAAATAGTGCTCATCCAACTGGTTCCTAGTCAAGTGGTCTGGTGGATGTAGGATGGGCTGAGAACCATTTCCAATAAGCCATTTGGATGTAACCCTCCTGTTTTAGAGAGCAAGATAATTAATAGTGTATAAGTGGGCTGCTTTTTCTCACTTGGCCTCAGTGTTAAAGAATTTACTAACTCAGACATAGCCAATGGTCTAAGGTTCCCTTTAAGCCTCAAGCTTTAGGAAATAGAAGTGATCAAATGACTTATCCCTGTTGGTGTGCTCTGATCCTACCAGCCGTGCTCCTCCAAAAAAAAAGGGATGAAATGATTAAGATCTGATTTATGCTCTGTCATAGAACTTCTCGAGCTGTTGGACTAACAGTGCCAAGGCAGTAGGATTTGTCTGCAAGTGAACTGTACTTCATTTTTTATATTACCTGTATTGGTGCTACGTGTTCTACAGTTTAAGGTGTATTCATGTGGTTTCTTTACTATCTCTTTGTTAGAGGACTGTTCTATGTTTTGGTTTCTACTTTATTTTTGCCTGGGAGGCATAACACATTGAAATGTACTGCTCTGAGGCCGATGTAGTAGAGAAGCAGCCATAGGTAGCTGTACCTACAACACACGGATTAGACTGAGATTACACAAGGAAATATAAAGGAAAGTTGGGATATGGCCAAAGGCAATTAAATGCTGATATCTGTGCTCTGGTACTCCCACTCTTTTGCCATGTTACAGGAGCCTTATAATGCTTTACAATGATGAAGGCCCCACGATAGTCTTAGAAACAGCATTCAGCATTGCAATTTATATAATCTACAGCTGAAACATAGCACTATATGCCTTTTAGAGCTCATTTTCCAATAGAATGAAGATGATGTCTAGAAGAAGATTCAGGACCTCTGGATGTTTTAGGATGAGTATAAATCTGACTGCAAGCCACATCTTGAGGGGACAGATTCTTTATTAGCAGGGATCTGTAAGAATTGTCTGGACAAATCAACATAGTTTTCACTATATATAATATAGAGGGAGCAGTCTGAGACTGACCAGTGTATGCATCCAAGTAATCCAAGAACAACAGCTCTCTTTGGTCCTTAATTTTCATAAGATTCTTGTGGATATGCAAAAGTTTATGAAAAAGGTTGAAGTTCAAGGGAGACAGAGGAAAGACAGTGCAAAGAAATTTCCAAAACCCAGGGTTCTTTTCAGCTCTACAAACAGGACTTCAAGTAAGAGGCATGTCTAATTAGGTTTTGGTGGGGAGTTGTGATATTTTTTCCAATTATGAAACTATATATATATAATATATACTATGATATATATATATATATCATGTATGAAATTAAGAAAGCCATGAAATTAACCATCCAAACCCACTAAATACTTGCTTGGAAAAATTAGGAAAACAACCCATCTAGAACTTGGTTTTGTCCAAGGGCAGAAGTGAGAGGAGCCACAGTTAGAGCAGCCAATTGGTTTAATAATTCCTTTTTGTTTGTTTAGCTGATGTCCTTGAGATTTTGTCCTTCTGCTCAAACGCACAGTTTGGTTTATGCCATTCACTGACTTCGTATATTCCTTGTTTCTTGCCATATAGTTAAAATTGGCAATTTGACTAATTAACCAACACATTTGAACATCTGGGAAAAAAAAAAAAAAAAAGAGATTTTATCTGGTTTTTTTGTTCCATGATGGGCGACCTTGTGTTGTCCTTGTTTTTCAGTCTCTTTTTCTACTTTTGAAAGTCTTAGTCAATGATTTAGAGTTAAATTCAGCCCTGATGTAAAACAGCACAGTTTTTCTAAAGCCTCTACTAGGTTCTGCTTTGATCCTGGAAGAGTCACTTTTAAAAGGTGGGTATGACACAGTTTCTCCCCTGTCAGGAACTGATTTTTTTTTCTCTCCTGATGCTTATCATAGCAGCAAGGCAAGCACAAAATTGCCCTGGGAAGATAGTTCAATAATTAAAATACTTTCTTTTGTAAAATTATCACAATTTTACTTGATTTCAAGTTCCAGAAAAGTCAGTGGGAGGATACATGCTTTTTATTTTGTACTATTTTCTCAGAATAGAGAGGAATTTTAGTATTAGCCACACTGGAATGATAATGGACTCATGGAATATGTCTGCATGATATTCTCAACTCTTCCTGAGAGAAGATATAGTAAAATTTTGAAAAGTAGCAGAAGTTTACCCATATCAGTATTTTAGAAGTGGCCATCCCAGCAGAAAGAACATAATAATTCAGTTCTATTGACCTAAGCTGGTCCTTTCCTGTTACTGTAACTTGTTAAACTGGTGCTGCTTCCTAAGGCAGACGAGGATAGTGCCTCTGTCTTAAATACAAATAAGTTGACCTGAGTATAGATGCAAAAATCATGCTGAGTTCCCAGAGAGACCCCATGAGAAACGGTGACTGACTACAACTCACAGCTTTTAAGATGCTGGAAGAGGGCAGGCAGTAGCTGCATGAATGTAAGAATTGTTAATGTACTGCTTAGATCTCATGTCTCTGGAAAATGCTTAACCCTGTCGCAGAAAGTTAGCAAGGAGATAGTTTGTGATATTAATTGCTCCACTTGTTAATTGGATTACCTCCAAATCTGCATGTCAGTCAGCAAAGACAGCCAGAAGTGGAATGACAAACCAATTTATGAGGAGAAAGGTATTTGGCAGGACTGCTTTCAGTCAAAATACCCATTTAATGAAATGCCATGGGGAGTAGTTGGTTAAGAGAACAAAGTCAGGTTTGTGGCAGGGCTGTCAGTAATTTGAGAGGCTGCGCATCTCTGGAGCAGAATCTTGCAGAAAGGGTAATTGCAGCAAGTGTCAATCTTAAATATCAAAAAAAGACATTGTGACCAAATGCCAGTATCGTGTTCTGTGAGGTATCACAGTTCAAGAAATAGCCCTGAAGCATTATGGTGTGTCAGTTATCTGGACCCTTTGATTGGGGAGTGCTACAATTCCCCAGACATCCAAAAGATGTTGCCAAGAGTTCAACTTGCTGTAACACTGTTTGATAAAGACCTGGTAAAGATGGGGACCTTGCCAAACTGAAACATTTCTGCTTTATGGATTATATTGCCAGTTGTGAAACAATGAGGTTGTAAAGGAGTACTGCAAAAAACCTCAGAGCTTGAATTAACATAAAGTGGGGTGCAACACATAAATTAATGGTGTTATGGGAACTGGTTTCTGCTGCTGACAGTGGTTAATGGAAAGTTTTACTTTATCTTGTGTGAAATATTGACAGGCTTATATAGTAGAGTGATACAACTGACTATGATACTAGTGGGCTTCAGTATTCTTCTCACCCTACCTTGCCTGCTCTATATCAGAGTGATCTTTCAGCATTTCTGGGACCATGTGGTATAGTAGTACCAAAATTTGGGGTCTTTTAAGGCACTGAAAAAATATGGGTAAAGAATCAGATGGCTTGGAAGTATTTTTAATACCCATACTCTTATTGATACTATTTTCTATTTTACACTAAAAACTGTACTACAAACTATTTAGTTAGCATACAGGAAATACTGAGAGTATATTTATGGAATCAGTATAAATTCTTAACCTCTAAATATGCCTAGACTTAAAGAAGAAGCTACATTACATATTCAAATATTAAGTGTACTTCTTTGCCTGTTGACATAGAGGAGGAAGAAAGTGCTGAAAATAGAAAGTATTAATATTGTTGGCAAGTAAACAAAAAGATTATATCCACACAGCTCAGAAGATGGTAGTGAATGCAGCCCCAAAGCCACAGTTCAGATAGAGGAGAAATGCATGTTTTCTGCAGGGGAAGTTTAGAAAATGAGCATGACCTTTTAATGTTCAATCACAGTGATTTTTATAGTGGTGCAATATTAAAGTCCACTACTAAATTTTTAATAAAAGATGAAGGCTCACTGTACGCAGCAATTTCTCTTGTCTGATAGAGTAAGTGTTGAAATAAGCATTTCTGTCAAAGGAACTTAATCAGTCACAGAGCATTTTAAAGATGAAGTGTAGCAGAAGTAATATAATTTTGAATATTTCTCTAAACATTTTTGCAGTATTCACTCTCAGAAAAAATGTTTTAATAAAGTCTTTAATTTACTCTTACCCCAGGTTTTTCGTAGACATTAGGAAAGAATTTTAGGGGGTTTTACAGATCACTAAAACTGTAAACTTGTAACAGACAAGTGATGACATTTATTCAGCAGATTTTGAGAGAAAAAAAACCCTAAAGAAAAAGAAAATAGGTGGATGTAAAAATAAATATTTTATCTATCAATATCCTGTTGACCTGTGAATTATTCTGACCACACAGACTGATGAGAAGGGAAGAAAGTGCCATCCTGAGTCTTTGACATTATTAAAATAGACAATTTGTAAACCTGTAGATCTTCAACAACTGGTTGTTCAGTTGTTTGATTGTTCTGAATCTCATCAACTGTAACACATAAAAAGGGCACTACAGCTCTTATTTTTCTTAGAGGATGAATGGTTGCACAAAAAAAAAAAAAAAATTTTAGCACCCATGTATTAATTAAATCTTCAGCTACAAATTGGATAAAACAAACCACATCTCCAGTAGATTCAGTTCCCTGCATTTACACATGCTGTCATCTCCAGCTCATTGGTGGAGAAGAAAATTTCCTTGGAACTTAATTGTAAGTAAAACAATTATAGTTTATAGTTACTTATGGGAGGAGCTGAACCAGTAAAGAGGAACCTTGTTCCCAAATGCCAAATGGCTTTTTTCCAGCAGAAAAAAGCCTAAACAAAAGGCTTCCAGCCAAAGTCTTCTATTAAAAATCAATTCCCTACTCAGTCCCTCTCTCCAAAAACAAAACTCCACAATCTGTTCTTACTGTGATGCCACGGAAGCAGCAGCATGATTGCTAAATTCTGTAACCAATAAGTGAACTTAAAAAAAAAAATCTTTGTGGATACGTGAGAGATCTGACAGAACTGGGTAATATGCCAAAAAGCTTGAATAAACTCCAAAGACCTCAGAGAACTTTCTGGATTCTACTGTCATGAGATTTGGATTTTCCTGGTGAAAATGTTTCATTTTATCAGACCTCTGTCAGACTTGGGGATTAAAAAAAACCTGAAACAACACACAGCTTGAAGGATATGGGGCTTTTGGCCATGTGTATTATGTTTGAACATGGACATTATGGTATGTAGGCAATTTCCAGACTCTCCTACTTCTGATGCCAAGCTGGTATTCTACCCTTTTTTTGGTCTTTCTTTTCCAATTACATTTTCATCCATTTTTAAGTTCTGTGGCCCCATTTGGGTTGTGATGCCTAATTTCAGAATTAGTGTACTAGATGTTTGTGTTGGCACACCTGAGCAAACTGCAAACGTTTAAAAAGCAGATTGAGTAATTAAAGCCCAACTTATTGGATGTTTAGAAAATTGTTATCATTTCTAGATGGTACCAGGTGGGGGGAAAAAAAAAAAAAGGCAAATTATTGGGCAAGAAAGGGCTTGTCAGGGAGAGCAATGAGTTAGGAGATGCATAAACACACAGCAAGTGATGAAAACAGTGACTGGCAAGATTCTTGGCAAGGAACAAGCAATACATTGCAGCAAATGTTTCAAACAATGGGATGGACTTGATTGCTCAAGTTTCTGTGACTATGTGATCTGTCACGCTGGGTATCCTTCAAACCCAGGAAGGCCATAGAAAAAAGAGAGAGAAAAGATTTTTTTCTGCTTGTTTAGAAGGAACAGATTTTTTTAGATAATACTTAAATAGTAAGTAAATGTTATTTGATAATCAACTGTCACTTCATCTGAAGAATTAAAAATGCTTCATGCTTGAGCTGTTGGTGTGTCATCACTTTTTCAAATGATATCAAGTATAAATAAATTCTATTACTTACAATAAGATGCAGTTTTTGTTTTGCTGCAAAAGATTAAAATTAAAATTAGTGATGTTGCTTGAAGACTAAACATGTGGGATGCATCTTATTCTAGAGAAGGCACTAGAGACTTGAACACAGAAAGTGATATTGAAGCAGAATGATGGACGTTAATGCTCCCTTGTGTCTGTCTGAGAGAATTCTAATATAACAGCACATCATCTTTTTTTCTAATTCAAAAGTTTGTCATTTAAATATCACACAATAAGCACCAGCTTTGCAATATCCTTCATCCTACTTAACCAGCACACAGCTGTTTTGAAAATCGGTCTAAGAGTCTCATAGTAAAAGATCTGGAAATCTCAGGTTTATTGTAAAGGCAGGTTGGTAAAGAAATGAAATGTTTACCTGGTACAAAAATATATACTGTGTTGGGGTTTGGGGGTTTTTTTGGCATTTTGGGGGGGTTTTTTGGTTTTTGGTGAAATAGTGGTTGATTCAAGAAATATTCTTAACTTTGGGAAAATATTTTCCTGGTAGTGATATATTTTAGCTCATAATTGTGCCTTATCAGTGGCTGTAAGAAGGAGTAACTTCTTGTGAAGTTAGATTTTTCATTCATTGGTCTCCACCCCAACTTTCTGAACTTAGAGTATTTTGTCAGTTTTGTGTCTCTAAAACATTTTCAGTCAAGTTGAAGCTGACTCTGAATCTCACCATTTTCTTGTGAGTTAAGAGAAATGACATCATGCATTGTCTGCTAAATGGCTGAGCTGGAGCTGTTCTCAAGGAGGCAAAGTAATCCAAGGGATTGATTATTATGAAGAAATTAGTCACAGTAACTGGCAAATATCTTTCTCCAAGAAGAAGCTGTTTAAAAAAGTATCTTGCTAACAGCAAAGCATTCAAAGCAATTAAAAGCTTTTATCTTGCTTTCCCTTAGACCCAAGTTGTTGTAATAGGTTAAATTTCTCCAGGTTAGTAGTGTTTGTTTGTGGGTCTGGAGAGCCTTGGATATATGGTACTTGTTAGTAGATGTTCTTGGGGTAAGCAAAAGAAGCGAATCAATGGAAAGTAAGCAAGGAGGTGTGATGATTTTTTTTTTTTTTTTTAGAATTGGCTGGGTTGGAAGGGACCTCAGAGATCATCAAGTCCAACCCTTGATCCACTACCGTTGCAGTTACCAGACTATGGCACTGAGTGTCACATCCAGTCTCTTTTTAAATATCTCCAGGGATGGAGAATCCACTACTTCCCTGGGCAGCCCATTCCAATGCCTGATCACCCTCTCAGTAAAGAATTCTTTCTAATGTCCAACCTAAACCTCCCCTGGCACAACTTAAGACCATGCCCTCTTGTCTTGCTGAGAGTTGCCTGGGAAAAGAGGCCAACCCCCACCCGGCTACAACCTCCTTTCAGGTAGTTGTAGAATTTTGTGTAGTACCATCACTGTGTTGAACTGGTCTGTTCATAGGCTGCAAAGGAGGCCACTGTATTTATGTACTTCCTAGTGTTGTTTATCCACAGTCCTCCTGAAACTCTATAGTATGACAGGCAGCACCACCCCCAGGCAATCTGGGTCAGTACTTTGCTGGTCTCACCAGCAAGATTTGTTCTCCAAGGTTTAATCTGGCTCTTTCCTTGCTGCCATTCTTGCCTGCTCTGTTGGCTCTAGCATGGAGAGCAGACTGTTCTCTCCTGGTTGGCACCAATTTCAAATGTGTTGAAAGGCATTCTTCTGAATCCATCTCTCTCTTGAAAAGCAACCTCAGTTCTATCTTTCTACATGTTTTCCAGACCTCTGATTTTAGTGTATGATTCTGAAATCAATAATCATAATCTTCTTGATTGAATTTCAAGGCTAAGAAAAACCACACTCTCATTTTTGCTTTCTTGTCCAGAGTGATACAGTCTTCTGGAATGTTGTTTTTGGAAACCACAGCTACTGCAGCATTGTGTAACAGAGATGAATGACAAATGATCTGTGGGGAAAAGCAGTGGAAAAAAGTCCTGTTGGTGCGTTGCTGAGAAAATCCATCTTTACACGTGGGCAGCTGCAGTGTCTTCCCTCCTGCTTTTTGGTTTTTAAGCAGCAGAACAATAGAAGTGTGTCAGTGGCTCTAAGCACGGTAGCTCAAATACTTTGATAAGCATATATCTGCCTTGGCTAAGTAATGGCTACATCCTCAGAATTAAAATCCTGGTGACATGGAGAGGAGGAATCCTCAGTGGCAGTGGAGTAAAGAGACCCTACAGCTGCAGTTACAGAGCTGTTGTGCTGTAGCTGCAAGTAAACTCCAGCTGAGCCCTCTTCAGGTCCTGTGTGAGCACAGGAGGGTGAACGGCCTGCCCTGAATTATTTATTGTCTAAGGAGGAGGCAACAGGCCACAGTGTAGAGGAGAAAGGGAAGAAGAGGGAGATTTAAGTTCTATGCCTTGTCCTGGTTGGTCAGGAAGCAGGTGAGGAATTTTCCACTCTTTGCAGCTCCTTCGTAGCCATGGAGTGTCCTGCTTGAATACACCTGATTGCTCCCAGATCTACTTCTGCCTGTACGAAAGTAGTTAATAAAATATTTTTAGTTAATAGCTCTCTCTAAGCCAGACTCTTTCACCAAAGTCAGGCATAGAGGAACTGTAAGAGATGAGCAGACTGCAGGTTCCCAGGGCTGCAGGCTTGGCCACTGCACCAAAACATCTCTCCTGAACAAGCTAATCTGATCCACCAAAGTGGAGAGCAAAGCCCAGCTTGCCTGCCCCAGTGCTCTTTTAACTGACTGATATTATATTAACATGAGGGCAGAACTCTTTGCTGCATACTCAAAAAACGAAAAAAAGGGAAAAAAAAAAAAAAAGGAAAAATCAACCTTCCCCCTACATGCCTCTCTCCTATACAATTTCTTTCTATAAACCTCTGCAGTAAAACGAATGTGGCAGATGTCTACTCTTCTGCAAAAAGATTATGCTCTGAAGCCACACAGTAACCTCACTTTTCATGGCATTAATGGTACAGACTAAGCTTTGGGAAATGTATTTTTCAAAACTCTCCAAACAGGAGTGGGCTATTCAACTGCTAAGCACATCCAGATCTTTAATAGTTAACGTGAGCGTGAGTGTGCGCACAGAGTTCTTTCCAGTTCTCCTCCTTCTAACATGTGAATGAAGGCTGATTCCTCTTTCCCCCCTAGTTTGGAATAACCAGAATTTCTGTTTTGATATATGCAATATTTTTCAGTGTTGGGGTTCCCTGGCTGTGGGGATCACCCAGTGTCAGGAAGGGGATGGTTTTTGTTGGGGCCAAGCAGCTGCGACTGGCTGGTACAGCCTTTCTTTAGGGACAAGGTGTTAGGAGCAGCAGTGTAGTGTCACTAACATTATCTTCATAAGTCCTGCACATTTGTGGAATTTTTGTCCAAGTCATTGTTTTCACAGGATTATGAGAAATCTTGGAACAGCCCAAAGGAGCTGGATAACCAGCTCTTTTAGGTCTGCTAAAGAGCACTGCATGAATATTTTTGACCTGTATTTGGAGAAAGAAGAGCAAAAAACAAAAAAAACCTGAGAAATTTACAGTTTAGATGTGAATTTAGAAGTTTGGCTTCCAGTGCAATAAAATGCAGAAACACTTTTTCTGGGTTTTTTCTCTCATCCAAGAATCTAGTTACAAATATCTGTGTGCTCCAGGAGTGGTGGTTTCTCTGTATTTGTCCTTGCCAGGACCCAGAGGAGAGAGATTCAGCCAGTTCATAACTGCTTGATGCAACTGTGTCCTACTTAAGTGAAAAAGAAATATAATAAGCTCAGAGACAATGCAGTTTGTCTTCAAATCAGTACCTACTTTTCATACAGAACAGATGAAGTGAAAATCAAATAATTTTCTTATATATTAGTTTTATTTCTGTTTATGACATTATGATGTTTTATAATGAATGCCAGCTTAGTATTACAGATGCTCTGGTGGGGCTTTTTTGTGGATTTTTTGTTTGTTTGGTTTGGGTTTTTTTGTTTTCTCTTCCCTTTTTGATAATGCTTCTGTAGATTTCTGCCTGTAATTTATATATTTTTTTTTTAATGTGACTTGGGCAGTGGAGTCACACTATTTTTATTTTTAGAGGCAATACATTCATCAAAGTGACCCCACGTGTTTAACGTAAACTAAAATTAATCCAGGAAAACACTAACAAATGATATCACAGAATAATGGTGTCAATGAATGTTTTAAGCCATCCATGATATTTTTGTATTTTCTGGAATCTAGTGCTTTGGACTTAATCAATATTATGTTGATGTTGTGCTGGAGAATGCAGTCCCATATGACAATGCTAAAAGCATAAAGCAGTGCTATTTCCACAAGTGAAAAATAGTTTTAATAATTCCATAGATTTTTCAATAAAATTATGTAATTTTAAATCAGCTGTGCATTGCATTAAATTGTAGCACCATTTTCCCCTGCAGTGGACATTTCTGGAGAGACCAAAGAAATGGGAAAAGTAAATGAAGCTCTACTATTTGAATATAGGTAATTAGGTCTAATTGATTAAATGTGGGGGTTATAAGACATAGAGTGGCAGAGTTTTTTGTTTAGTCAGAATTTTTCCATATCGGGTTGTTCATCTCTAGAAACCTGGCTGAGTTTCTGCTTGTTCTGTTGGTAAATAAATAAGCCCACTTTAACAGCAGGAGACTGAAATGTGACCTGATCGTTTTTTAGAAAGATGTCTTTACAGAAGTCCCCATTTTACATCTACAAAACCAAATTATTTGAAGTGCTTTTATAATGCCACGTTTTGGATGGGAGCTGTTAAAGGCAGACACTCCACTTGGAGAAATTGTTTTCAGTAGAATCCAAAAACTCGGATGGGAAGCAGCTGGAGCATTGGTATGCACCATGTTTGAAAGAGATGAACTTGTTTGTAAGATCTGCTGCACTCGGATCTTCCAAGCTGAGTTCTAGGTAACCCAGGGAGACTTCCCAGGAAGTTGAGAGTGTTTTTCTTTGTTCCAGGGTATTACGAAAGGGAATCAGCAAAGGCCTCTGGCTAAGAAGTGTAAGCTGACCTGCAGTATGCAAGTGCAGAAGGTCAGCCATTTGATGTGGGATGTATCTTGGGGCCATTCAAATAGCTTCATAGCTGCATCTCAAAATGTGACTTCCTGCAGTTGTGACCCATGGACCTTTCAAGTACAGTGGAAGTCTTGATAGATCAGTCATGCAGTTTCCAGGACTCTCAAACATGATTTGCTTCTCAGTTGGTTTTCTGGTGTTTGAAACATTAAGACAATCATCCAACACTCTTCTTCTCTTGTGAAGTAAAGTGCATTTTGTTAAAATATAGATTCCGTAAAAAATTAAAAAAGCTGCTCAGACTTTTTCAAGGCTAGACAGTACTTTGAAAACTGGTTCCAAATCTCTGGCCTCAATATATGAATACTAATTGTATCTTATCTGCTGTCGGTTATTGAAATCCCAACCAGTAGGAAAGCTAATCTGACATCTCCATTCACATACACCTCCTTTTGAGCCTCTTTACAATTCAGTCAGTGTTATCAATGATTAAATATCCCAGTCCCTACAGTTTTAACCTTTTTTTTTTTAATCCCTTAACTTTTCTTTTTGGTTGTTACTTTCAGTTAGTGAAGAGCTCATTTTTTAGTAAAGACATTGTGAAATTCACTTAAAATGGCTGTTTGAAGATTTTATTGAAAAAAAAATAAATCTCTATGGACAGACTCTGTCCTTCATTACAACAATAGAAATCCTCATTGTCTTCTGCAGTATTACTCCAAATTCACAGGGAGGTTGGAATTTGAACTAAAATATATAAAATACATTTGAATGTGTTAGCCATCAAAGAGCACAGGTGTTTGTTTTCACTGCAGCTTATCTTGCTCACAGCTAACATAATTGAGACCATTCATAGGTAGATGCATGCAAGCCCTGGAGAGATCAAAACAGGTGGACCCTCTTAGAATTTGACCCTCTTAGTACAATGATGATTAAAACTGTATGTAGTTTGAATTTTCCAGAGCTTCTATTTCTATGCAAGTCTAATGTCAGCTTTCATTTTTAGCTTTAAGTAAATTTTAAAGCCTAAATGCAAAGCTAAATAGTCCAAGGCACTCTCCATTTTATACTCAAATCACAGATTCAGGCCTAGGGCAATATGAAAGTATTTGCTACTAGGACTGAAAGAAAAATACTACAGTCCCTGGATCATTGTCAACTGCCGCTGGATTTACAGTGAAAAAGGCAACCAACTTTATATTTTCTTTTTATGTCACTTTTGCTGACTTTTTGTGCACCCTTGGTTTATTTACTTATTCTCAAATGTTCCTATTTTTACGACATAGCAGTAAAGACAGGAATTAAGTTGAAAAGAGACTTTTTTTGCTGAGACCTCATAAAGGAGCAGGTACTTGACTCTCCCATAGGAAGGCAAAGTTTTCTGGTCTTGTTATGACTCATTATGTGTCAGGTAATGGACTTTTATTAGTACCACCACAGAATTATTAAGAAGGTTTGAGTGTTCCAGTGAAGACAGGTCAAAAAGGGGGGGGATGGTTGGGGTGGTGAAAAAAGAGGACAGAGAATTTCTAAAGAAGAAAAACCAAGTTTTGAGACATACTAGACGAGGCCTTTATTTTGTGAATATGAATGTGAATAACAGTGAAGATGAATGCTGGAAAATGTTTGAATTTGTATACTGTATATATATACATTCTGACTGGAACAAGGAAGAACCCTGTCCCAAGCAATTTGTGATGGGTTAACTTGCAGCAGTCCTGCTAATCCACAGAGGGTTGGTTTGGTTGTTTGTTTCAGTATTCTTACTTCTTAAACAGGAAGCACCAAAGTCTGGGCTGCAGCCTGGTGTTTTAGGAGCCAAGCTGAAAGAGTTTGCTTTGTTTAATCACACACAACCTTGCTCTTTTTTGGCAGGATTTCTCTCATGTATGCATGGGACTTGAGTCAGCTTTTTGCCTGTCAGATGCCTGCAGTGCGTGTACAGTCAGCATCAAAAGCTGTGGGTATTTTTCTCTCTTGAGTTCTTAAAAATACTTAATGTTTCTCTGTAGTCATGTGTTAATGTGACAGTTTGAGTTTTCATTTAGTGAAAGTGGTAACTTTTTCACTTTTGTAGTTTCCAAGTGGAAATTAACCTTAAAGAATCTGTCACGAAAATACCATGGGACTTTGTTTTGTAGTTCTTGTGAGTAGTAAGAAAATCTTGTGACTTTTGATTGGTCTCTGTCAGCAAGGCAAATGGCTTTGTATAAAACAACCCAGAGTCAACAGCCATGGCTGGTGTGAAGTGATGTAAATCCATGGAGCTGTGGCAGCTGGGTGATTAGGATCCAAATTTAGGATACTATGAACAGGATCCAGATTTGTGTTTTGGTATCCAATCCATGTATGTACTTTTAAACTGCAGTATACAATATATATATTTGCATTTTACATTTCTAAGTAGCAGACCTACGGGCAGGCTTCTGCAGCCAGACCCCAACTCAGATTTCCTACAGTTGGAGAGGACACAAATGCACAACACTCTTATCTTTATTATTTTTCTCCACCTTTTTGCCTTCGTTTGTGACTTTATGTTTTGATTTTTTTTTTTTTTTTTTTTTTTTAAATATAATGATCAGTGCCGCAGATGACAGGGCCAGGGATCAGGGAATTTTTTTTAAGCATCCCAAGATAATAAGGAGAAAATACATTTCTTTTAGAACAAGTAACAATTTAAGCATTTTGTGGAAATGGGTGATTTGAAAATGTTCGATCATTGCAAAATAAGGAAATGATTATTTTTTTCTCCTCCTAAATTTATAGGAATTTTGCATTTAGTTGTGGCTTGACACATGTTCAGAAATGTGCAATTCAGACACTGGCTCAAGACATCACTGAAAGCAGATCTGGGTTGTCACGTTTCATTATAGCTATTGAACTATTGCAAGCATGCTATTATGCTGTAATGAAAGGGGTCTTCTTCTCTTTTCAACTTGCAAATCTAGGAGAGATACCATATGTCATTAGTCACTGGCACAGATTCTGAGGAAAGGAGTTCTCCAAAGTGCTAAAATACAGGCAAGGTCCTTTCTCTTGAAAAAGACAAAGGAAATATAATCTTGTCCAGCTGAAACTCAGTCTTTTACAACAGTATATAAAGGTTACAGATCACTTAAAAGATAATTTCAGTCACAATGCACTTTTTGGAGGATGATTCAGATTATGCTTGTGTTGACCCTTGAGGATAGGATATGGTGCTGTGGGTTCTGTGGAAAGTCATATGTATGTGTTACACCCTATGTGTAAACCTACCTTTCAGGGGTCTGTATGGATTCTGAAATCGTAGAAACATATAAGGGCAACTCACAGGCCAGATATAGAATTATGAATGGAATTAATTTAAGAAAGAGGAATAAATATTGAAAGAATGGTGAATTTCTTATGATTTGGATAACCAGTTATCACTGAAAGAATATTAAGGACCGAGTTCAAGTATTTGCTAATGAAAGACAGTTTTTTTGGGGTTGTTTTTTTGTTTGTTTGTTTTTTGTGGGTTTTTTTGGTGGTTTTTTTTTTGTTTTTTTGGTTTTTTTTTTTTTGTTTGTTTGTTTGTTTGTTTGTTTTTATTTGACAGTGATAGCCCAGGATGGATACAGGACCATGATGCATTCTGATGTTTCTGTAGGGTCTGGCTACTTTGAATGTCAGATTAAAAAAAAAGAGAGAGAGAGAAGAAAAAAAGAAGATAAAAGGACAGAGGGGAGCAATTTATCCTTGATAGTAACACTTTTGGTTAGCATGTCATTTAGGTGTCTGTTTTCTGATATTAATTTTCAGAAACATTGGAGAATTCAGCACTGTAGTACTATATCATGGGGATTTGTTTGACTCGTGTTAGGATAAGAGGGAGTGCCTCTATTTGAATTAGCTGGAGGAGGATTGTGAACTATTATCTTACTTTGTTATCTGAGCTAGGAGTGTACAAGGAAGTTTCTTCTACTAATGGTTGAGCCGCTCTTCAGATAAAGCTCTCCACAGGATCCCTGTAGCCCTAATTAATCAGCTGTTAAAACAGTAGTTGATAGACAGGCTTGCTTTAAGTTTGAATTGCCTGCAATCAGAGATAACAGGTGAGTCCCATTTGGCAGTGAGATATGAAAGTAGAAGAGTGATCTGTTATCGAAATGAATGTGGCAAATAAAAACTGAAGTTTGCAGGAGCAAAGTGAAACAAAAGGGAATCTATTTTACTTTTGGTGATCAAAATACCTTCACTTATGTAATTGTTTTAGACAGGTCTGAATCCAGCTAGTAAATACTTGTGCTAAGAGCATGCATAATCAAGGTAAATTTAGGCTTCTGGAGAAAACTTGCCACTGTAGTATTATTACTAAAGTCATTGGCAGGTAACACAAACGAGATGTAGCAATTACTGCTCCCGCAGGACAGACTGGTGGTGAGCACACGCAGCTTGCAGGACCTGCAGGTTAAATGGCTGTGTTTAAAGTTAGGAATGTAATATGTGTCTGTCTCTTTCTGTGTCACTGTCCTCACCATCAGGCTGCAGAGTAATTTCCTTACTCAGTTCATAATTAATATATTATGCAGACTAGTACAGCACCAGTGGTGTGTGTGGAATATTATATAAAAAATAGCTGGGTCACTTACCTGGGTATTACAGCAGGTTTAGGCTTGAGTCCCCTTCTGCTATGTTTAGAGCTACAGAGAATGACCGAAACTAAAAGACCAATGGATAATGGCAAACTTTTTGGGCAGTAGCTACCTGATTTACTTTAAAACATGATTTAATCATTGACTCGTTTGTATCACACCAGCCATCAAAGGTATCTGTCGGGACTGATGCCACTTCTAGGTTCTGCAAAGCCAGCAACAAAAACATTCCCTCCTTCCAGTTATAATTTACATTTCAAATTCTCTGGACGTAACAAGAAGGTACCTGCTTCAGAGAGGCATCTAGAGAGCCTGGAACAGAGATGGACCTACCTAAAAACAACTAAATACCTTTCATGTCTTTCAGCTGAGGCTTGTTTTATAGTTCCATGTTCACAAATGGGATGGAAGTCCCCATAAAACAGTGATTCTATTTTTTTTAACTTCTCTGTATGCAGGTGAATATTCTTCTATTGACTCCATTGTTTAGTTTCACAACTGATGTTTATCAGTGCTTCAGGAATTACATTACCAATGCCTTCATACAGATGAAAGCAAGTTAGTCACTGATCATGTAACAGTTAAAACGGCAGCAGCATGGCCAATAGCCTTTTTTTTTGAGATTATATACCCTATTATTTTAAATGTGCTACAGACCTCAGAATGTCTTAATTCTCATCAGAAGACTGTAGCTGTAATCAGTGCATGTACATTAGCTTTTTGTTCCTGGGATGCTTCTGCCATTGAGACAAAGAGTTCTGTTTTCCACATTCACTTTGGGCAGACATCGTCTCTGTTTGCTTTTTCCTTTTTTCTCCATCTTAGGACATGGACCCTGTATTTCTTAGTCCTTATCTCTGCTAGAAATTACTTCCTCCTTATGATCTACTACTTCTTGCTTTGCATTTTTGGGAGCCTGTTCAGCTATCCTTGCCATCTAGAGGCATGGTTCTCTAGGCTAACACTTCATTCCCCTGTCAATCTGTTGTAAGCTCAAAAGATAAATCTTGCTCTTAAACCACTTGTTATCTAGAAGATCATATAGGTCTCCGAGATGACATGAGCACACCGTTGCTTTCAGCTCTGCATGTAGAATTTGTACTTTCTATTTTTTCATGGGTAAACCCTATCCCCTCTGCATAGTCTCATTCTGTTTTGGCTGATGCTTCTCATCATATACCTCTATCTGGCAGTCCAGTGTTTTAGGTACTATTTTTGACATCTGAGTTTTACTGGCTTCTAATTCTTTTACACTGATGAAATGGTAAGGAAAAAAAAGTTCTAACTTTCTGTTTTCCTTTTCATCCCTCGATGTTCAGCTCTCTGTACCGATTCAAGTCTCAGTTCTGCTGTGCCCTCAGGTTTACTTCTGAAAATCCAGCATCCTGGTGGTCACTCCTTTTGATGCAGTCTGTTTGCTCTGTTTCAAGGTGCTGCTTGGCCCCTCAGATAATCATGCTTCTTTTCTTGTGGTGTCTCTTTTAGGTCAGCTGCTTCCTGCATGTATCGCCTACCACCTGGTGGGTAATAATATGAGAGTACTTCATGTTTCTAAAATTAAACTCTTATTTTATTCAGAAAACTGCTCACAGAGCTGTTGCAATTCATTTACTGCTGCTATAGTAGCCATGTGCACCTATACAAGGTCTCCAGTATGCTGGCCAAGCTTTCTCCCAGTAGCACTCCAAGTTCCACAGAGATTTCGATGGAAGAAGCCTGCAGCTGCTCAGTGCCAGATCAGCAGGACTTGCAGCCATTTAGCAGATTTTCTCACCAGTTCAATATGCATTGCTCCCAGGTACAGCTGACCAGATTTTCAATAGCCGTTCTCTGTCAGGAATCCTGTTGCAAGTTAGAGCAATGACTGTATAGAAGTGACCCTGCCTTAAGAGACAGCAAAGGGCATAAGGAAAGCAGACCTCACTCTTGTCAGCCCACAGGTGTACAACTGATTTCATGTCCTCATTCCTGCCAAACCTTCAGAACAGATTTACCCACTGCTGTCAAAAATACACTCTTCCAGGACCCATATTTTACTTCCATTTTAGTAATATATCATGGAATGAAACAGTAACACTGGGTAGCATAATGTTCCTATTTATACATTTAAGCATTAACTAGACACACACACACGTGTGTGCATGTGCACACACAGAGGTTATATTAAAGGTACCTTAGAAGTAACATTTCCAGCACAGGGATTTAGCTGTGTGAATCCCATTAACATTAATGGGAGTTGTTCCCCTAAATCCCCATGTATCTCGTTAAAATATACCTATTAGTGACAGGCTGAAGCCTACAAAAACCAGCAGTTTCCAAGTTAAAACTGAAACTTCATCATTAACTTTTCCTATAGTGCCTAGGTAATGCAACACCCTTTAACTTCTCAAATTCAAAGGTACTTTTTCTCCATTGAACTTAAAACAAATCTTATCTTGTTAATACAATAGGTTCTGCTATAGCTAGCCCACTCTGTAACTCTTGATCATATTGGAAATGTTTTCTCTCTCAGCCTGTACTACATATGAAGGGACAGTGTTACCAGCATATCTTTGAAACCTCATAAGAAATAGAATATAAAATAATGCATTCTCTAGTAGTAAATCACAACATTGAAGTATGAAGTGATAAACTATCAGGTACTAGATTATTGTTCTTGGGATTTTTTAAAAACAAAGACAGAGCTTGATGTATAACACCTGAGTCACTCTAGAGGAGCGAATGAGTATCTGAAGAAACCAGATACATGAAAGAAAACATTATTTAAAGTGAACTTATTTAACAATATCATTATGCCAGAAAGAGACCTTACAATAGGCACCCCAAATTTTCATCATTGCAATTCCATGCTAGACATAGGGAGGCTGTAATTCTGTGTGTTTTGTAGATGATGCAGTGCAGCATAGAGATGATGAAGCTAAGAGTAAATGAGCTGGTTTGAATGTTGACTGTAGAGTTGTCTTCCCTGAGAGCTATTATTGAGTTACTAGAGAGGGTGAATTTAAAGGTAGAGTACTCTGCTTGGAAGCCTGTACTGATGCTGTTGTGTTGTTTCTGACACATGGGGTAATTCATTATTGCCTTCGGTAACTATGTTGTAGATATAATACAAGGCCATGCTCTTACAGCTCTGGTAATGGTGTAACTTTTTCAGGTTTTGATAGGAAACCAAAATAAGGAGTGTTAGCAAAAGCAGGATCCACAGTAACGTACTGGTAAAATATCTGGAACATAGACTGGCATGATATATAGTTTTCTCCTGGTTCAACAGCAGAGATAAAAGGCTTACAGTGAAAGTGAATATCAGATCCAGTAAGTCCCGCTCCTTTTGAGCAGAGCACAGCACAAAAATAGACATCTGTGCAACCCCACTGCTGTTCCTTTCATTTTCACTGCAGTGGAAATGGCCCTTCACCTTTTGGGCTGGAAGCAGTGGGTGAAAATATCCTCCCATGCAAGGAGAAATGACTGTAATTACACTGCATGTGTGTTTATTTCCTTCATCTCGCTCCGTGTGTAAACCTCTGTTTTAATATATTGCAAATAATATTTCTGACCATAGGTCCCTAAATGGCCCTTGTTAACCTCTGACCAGTACTCTTGCTCTCAACAAAATGTGCTCCCTGCAAGACCCAGCACACGAGTTTGTTCGGTCAGGAGGAGCTCTGGTAGGGCTTCTTCCAGTAGCTTAACCATTAACAATCAGCAGTGAAATGAGTCATCTGCACTTTATTTTTAATTAGAGCTGCAGTGAGCTCAAGCTTGAGAATTTTTTTTTGCCTGCAGAGCTCAGGAGCTGAAACCAGCAGCAGTCTCCTGGTACTGGCTGTGCAGGGATTTCTGTAAAGCAACATTGTTAGGTTGTTGTGGATACAAACAGTAGAGCAAAACCAGCACAACATACAGATTCACAGGGGCAAGTTAGCATAATTCCTGTTGGTTTAGTCTAGCTGGGGAGTTTTGCCACTCTATTTCTGGTTTCCCTCTCTAACACCCTATTGCACCCCCTTCCCCTCCCACCTCTGTAACAGGATGAGGAGCGAGACAGCACTGCATAAGGGGGAAATTAATATTTAGATATGAAGGTTGTTTGTTTTACATGTCTTTAATTGATCGTATTTTAGATATGCTTAACAAGCTTAATATGAAATTTTTCAAATCACAAACCAACTGGAAAAATATCTCCACTGAATCCTGGAGTCAAATGATACATTTGCATTTTAAACACATTTTGAATTTTTTTCTTATCCAGCCCATGAACAGTTCCATGACTTTCCTGTATGATACAGAGTTCTGATGTAGTATCCCTGATAGCGTCTGTGAGACATTAAAAAATCATTAATGCCTTTAAAATGAGTCGTAAATCCAGCGCTCACCTGAGCTGCAGTGCCAGCCCTTGCTAAGAGGACACTGCAGTCAGTCTGCGATGGTAACGCTGACAGGGGCTTTAAAGGAAATAGTTTTTGAAACCTCTTGGAAAGCAGTAAGAGAATGTGTTGTGGTGTTTGGCATTTTGTTACAACTTGGTGAAGTAGTATCCTTACTAGAGAGTTACATTTTTTTTTTTTTATCTGTAGAGGAAAATCCAACCTGTTAAGCCTGTATGTTCTGTGCTGTCAGTGCCAAGCAGTTGGGAGCTGGATGGCAAAGTCCTGAACCCAGCTCTGGTGGCCTCCATTGGCTTGGCCGCAGCAGCTCTTCCCTCTCCTTCCTCATTCATGTTTTATTCTGAGTCTTCTTTTGGAAGTTTGTTGAGGCAGAAAATGTCATGACATTTTTGAGACGGTGTCCTTAATAAAAGCAGGCAGGACCACAGTGAGGGTTACACTGTTTGTTATGTGTATATATGATATTTATTTCTCAGGTGGTGCAACTGCTTGTTTCTGCAAATACATTAGACAGGTAATGACTTAAGCTCCTTCTTGTGATGGGTGAAGTAATTTTTAGCCTGGATTACAATGGAATTTCTTTTGCATTCCTACTTAATGGGTAGGAGAACAGCTTGTGATGGAACAACCAGTGAGGTAATGTTGAAAAGGTAGGAAGCAAGCTGTTCTGGGCCAAGGCTTGGGCTCTGCAGAGTGCTTCAAAGCAGCACACAAAATATTAATCAGTCAGGTGCTTCTTTCTGCACAGCCTGAATGCAGAATCCCTTGTTCTGGGGTACAGAAAGAGTCGTGCTTGTCATGAGATTTCTGTGGCTCAGGTCTAGATGTCTTTAGGAGTACTTCTGCCTAGAGGGCAATCAGAGACAATCAGAGACAAGAGAGGAGCAGCAGGGGCAAAGCCCTGACCCCAGGCTGTCCGCCTCGCTCCTCACCACTGCTGCTGCTCTGGCAGGGCCTGGGAGAGAAGCAGGGGTGGCACACAGGTTATGTGTGCTTGGTAATAGGTTCTCTTAAGACAGCAGTGGTGTTTGCACCAGCAGCAGGGAGGACCTGTGGGTATAGGCATGAGGGCATTTGAAAGGACAGATCACAGGGGCTGGATTGGGGTGGTACTGTTGCAGCATTCTGTCTGAAGCCCTTGCTTGAAGCTGGAGTGCCAGCGGGGTGCACGAGCCAGGGGGACTGCAGCTCCTTGCTGGATCAGGCTATTTTAGGCTGCAGGAAACTTGATGTTTCCTCTCATAATGATTATTCTTGATAAAAGACCTCACTTTGTAGCATTTTTCATGCAAAGAGCCACACTGAATAGCACGCTTACACAGAGAAATGTACGTAGGAAAAGGTTGGGAGATTAACAGATACAGAAACTGGAGAAGAATCTCTGTTAGGATGGATAAGGTGAGGAGTTAGAGATCAACATCTTGAACTGGGTAGACAATACTTGAAAATGACCACCTTCATGATGTTTAATAGGACCAAAAGGAGTTCAATGCAGCATAGTAAAAGATGTGCAGCAGAAAAGGCCAGTGAGGTGGGTTGGTTACAAATCCAGTTATTTAGAGTTTTATAGCTACTTAACATAAGCATGTACATGAAGACAAATGTCTTTGTATAGGAATTGGGTAATATCTGGTTCTGATCTGACACTGGATTTTTCTTCACTTCCTTTTCCTTCTCTCCTCCTCTCCCTTTCTTTCCCTCAGTCCACCATATTGTGATTATGAACTGTTTTGATAGCAAAGTCCAAATTGCTAAGTAGCTGAAAAATTATATTCAAGACTGTTCGTATAGGGATTAGCCATTACTGTAGATTTTTTGTCTTCATGTGGTTAATGTAATTTTTTTTGGAGGGAATTGGAAAGCAGCATTCAAAAAAATCAGTTGGTCTCCTTACTTCATCATTGGTTTGAATTGTGCTAATTGAAACCAGTATTATTTCATTTGATCTTGTAATTAAACGATGTAATTTATATTAATCCATTAAATAATTTGGCTAATTGCTTTTAACTGATTGTATCTTTGCCTTTTTTCTTATAATTATTATTGAAACCGAATGGTTATCTACTAAAAACCAGTAAGCCACAAGTGGAGAAAAGATCTTACTTACTTGTGTGAATTTTTTTTTTAGGTTCCTTGATAAAAAAACTGTGTTAAAATATAATCACAGAGGACCTGATGCAGTCAAATGTTTAAGCATATCGTTTTGCTGCTGCTCAGTAAATTCGGGGCTTTCTTGTATTGGAGTCCAGATGATGAAAAGCCAGACTTTCATTGGAAATTAAAGATTAACATCCCAGAGAGGGAAAAGATGGTCTCATGCAAGAGAAAGAAATTTGCTTTCTTCTATAGTTTCCCTATCACTGGCCTAAAGAGAGTAACCTCAGTAAGCTACTCATCCTAAGCTCAGTCTGCTTGCTGTGTACTGCTGAGAGTGCTCATTGCATTCCTAGGAATGATAGGAGGCAGTAGCAGCTGTAAACTATGGTCAGATTCATGGGTGACTAATGGACTATAAAAAATAATGCACAGCAAACAGTCAGCTTTACAATCTCTCTTTAAGTTGAAATCTGCTTATATGCATTGAGATAACATTCATTCATGCCAATATATTTGCAGAGATCAGGTTGTGAACTCCTTGAGTACCAAAAAGGTTCTCTTGTACTTGGAAAAAATCTGTTCACAGTTCTCACACTTTAGTATTACTGGACTTGCTACACAAGTTAGTTGTGTAGGAAAACCCAGGACACGTATACTTGAGTAAGAATTTCAGAAAGGACTTGCTTGTTGTAGCGAATTCTTGCTTCTGTAGTTGTGGTGCCTAATTATTGCCTTGCCAAATGCACTTCACGATGAATTAGAATACATAAGCTAATTCTTCAGGATAAAATAATTTCCTTGTAAATCTGCCAGAGTTCAGGTTTTTAAGGATGCTCACCTCTACCACTTTTCAGCTGACAGGCATGTTGCTGACAAGAGACAAGGTGTGGGAGGAGGTTTGAGAAAGTTACGAGCAAGCATAAAAGGAGACAGCAGATATGTCCATGATGCTGTATTATATTGTGCTTATTTTGCTATCTCTGTGTCATTTACTTTTGGTGCCATTTTAGATCTTTGCAGCCATAAATGTAGTTTTTGTATATGATCTGCAGTCCTCTTCTTGGCATCTGCTTGCTGTGATATAGTTGGACATTGTCACAAGTGAAATTTTGCAGCATGTTCATTGTTTATATGCTGAGTGGATTTGAGCTTAGTGTTGGTGAAAAAAAGCAATAGCTTTGTGTCTGAGGGAGACCCTCCAAAAGTATTTTGTTCTAAGGATGTTCAAACATTCACTTCTGAACACACAAGTGATTGGTTTACATCCACCTCACAGATTATCAGTCCCAGGTCTCAGTGCACCTGGTTAGTGCTTTGCTTGCTTATTGTTCTTGTTAGTATTAGTCCATAACTTGAAGACTACATGTTAGATTAGAACTTAGTACACATTTAATGTGGATGCTTAATGCCACTCTATATAGTATCCCGTGATACCTATATGTTTGTGTTATTGTAACATTTTTGAATCACAGATATTGCAGTTTTGCCACCTATGAGGTTTTTTTCTCAAGCCTTTCTACTCTGTTGAGCTGGCTCAGCCAGACAGGTTTTTCCCTACCCGTCCTTCTATTAATTAAAGAAATGTAATTTTGTCATTTCAAACCTATTTCTTACATTATTTCTGGTAAATTGTAGCTGGATTAGACTTATTTCTTTTGGCCTCATTTTGTCTTTTTATTTTTATGTTCTAGCACTAATTACTGGTGATGTGATTAATGTTCCACATAACTGGTAGCTTTGCTCTTTCTGGTGCTGAGATAATGTTAATCCAAGTTTGAAAAAACACTTTCAGTTCTGATCACACGTCACATTTCTAATTCTTTCTGTAAACCACAGGCTATATTAAAGCTGAATAGTCAGAGGTATATGTATGGAACTATACTTGTAGAAACTTTCAGCCTTGGTATCACTGTGAGAAGTACTGCCTGCACTTAAGAGGATGAAAATAAGCAATTCTTTGTTATGTTTATTTTATATGGGATTGAAGCAAAAGCTAGAATATCATTCCAGTGTCTTTTCATAGAACTATAGTAAGGGGTTGTTTAGATTGAAGGAAAAGTCCAACACCAACGACAAAAAATTTTTACCCCCTAAAAATGTTGAACTGGCTCAGACACAGCTTGTAAATGTCTAATAAATATCTGAAGTAGTTTTGGGGTTTCCTGTGTAGATAACCCTCTGCATATGAGCATTAAACTGCCACGATTTTGTTCACTTTAGACAGGGTAACATCATAGCATAATGGCAGTCTGGGAGAAAATAAAGAAACAAGTATACTAGATGCAATTCATGCTAGTCACATCCCTTACTCTGCTACTAGGTGATTAGATACGACAAGGATAAGGGTAGTTCAGCAACGCAGAGAAGAAAGCATAGCACTTACTTTCAGAGCATTTTGGTTTATCTGGCAATGTCTGTTCTCTTTGCTAAATCACTAATGGTCACTATTACTAGAATTGTTAAAGTGACCTTTAAATTGCTTTACAAATATTGAGTACTGGATGCAATCTACCTTTGTACAATAGTCAATTGTCCATCCCAACTTAAACAAAACAAAAAGTGGAGTGCATTTCAAAGTATTCAAGCAGACTCCTTCAACTATTTTTAAGAATGTCACCTATAGTGCTTAGCTTTGCAATAACATCACATTTTTTACAATGTTAGTAGTGATTTTTGTCCTGGAGGATGGCTAAAACCTTGGAAGATGATAAAAGCGTCCCCCTCACTCCTGGCCCCCAACCCTAGATTTTGGTATTATCAGACTGAGGTTGCATAAAATTTTTGGTGGCCTTTGTGTGTGTATATAAATATAAATATAAATATATATATAAGCCCACTTATGTACATAAATGTTTACTTATAATTTGGAATGGAATGTCACAAGATTTTATACAATTGAGTGCCAAGCATAATGGCTGCTAATGTAATCTCCCCCCAGCCCAGCTGGTCAGGTAGAAAACAAGCAAATTGTTCTCAGAGATGTGGGAAGCACTCAGTGAGCAGTGCAGCTGCTACATCTGTGGGACCAGTTTGGACTTTATGGCAATGGGGCCAAGTCCCATATGAATGTGGAACCTGATAGGTTTTTTAGAAGAAATGAAGTGCATTGTCTGAGTAACTTTATATGGTTATAACTTAGATTTATTGTGCAATGGCTATAGCAGTGTATATCCCAGGTGATGTGACTGATATTTCGAAGATGATCTGACCCCCAGCTTACAGACACTAATGGAGATGAATGATTCTGATCAATCTTTCCCCAGCCTGAAATTAGTTTCATTGTTTGCATCAACTTATGGTGTGAGCTGTTAAAGCTGATGCCTGTTACATTATCAACATTGCTGTTATTTATTATTTTTACACTGCTATTGTTGTTCGTGATGCTTTACAGAAAATGAAAGTCCCTGACCTTGAGAGACACCCACATTGCTGTTAATGGAATGTACAAGAGGTGTCCAAAAAAAAAAAAAAAAAAAGAAAGAAAAAAGAAAAAGAAAAAGCTTAAAATGAGGGAAGGTCTGATGTTTATGGGAAGTAAGGGTAAAGCACTGCAACACTTCTGGTTATATAAAGCTCATTTTGCTGGGCTGATCCTCAACCTGTTCATTAAGCTGAGTGTTGCCCTGAGTGCTACATGAGGAGTCTGCTGCACAGAGGAAACTTCTCATGCTAAAAAGCATGAGAAGTAATAATAGTAATAAAAATAGTAATAAAAAAAGGATGAGATAAAAATGGAGTGTGCTGCCATCCACCAGCTCTGCTACTGAGATGGTGTCCTGGGACAGTGGGAACTGCAGGGTGGCACAGAAAGGTGATGGAGCTGTTGGCTGCCTCAAGCACCTTCTTGTGCAGTTTGGAAATATATTCACTTTCAGGCTCATGGGACAAATGGTGGACCTCAGAAGAAGTTGCCACATCCCAGAGTTGGACAGCAACATTCCAACATCCCCTGAAGATAATAGATGGGGAAAAAAAAAGGGGGTGAGGAGAATGTACCAAACAAGCCCAATTAGCTGTAAGCACAGAGACTGAAAGAAGTCAGCTACGCAACTACTTGGAAAATAGTTTTTCTGAAAAAAAAAATGACAGAAAAATAGACTTCTGCTGCAAATTCTACATAGAGAATAATCTTCCCCATGCTGTATGGCAGAGACAAAATGCCCTGTGCAGTTAGGGACAGGCCCCTGTTTATTGTGTTGGATCTTCAGTATTGAGCACTACTAAGAGGTCAGGTGTTGAGTGAGGTTCTCGTGTGTCAATATAATTGCATGCATTGCCCTAGGATCCAGAAAATGCAAGAGAATTTAACACAGCTTGATCAAGATGTAAGGATAGAGTTTGCTGCAGTTTTTTTAAATTTTGTGACTGCAAAACATTACCTAAAATCTCCTTTGTACACTGGAAATCTGAAATGTGTCTCGAGGCAAAAGCAGAATTCAGACCTTGTGCAAGTATATTAAATTCCATTGAAATATCTGCCTTTACACTTAGATTCATTCAGGCCTGATTTTGACCCTAGATTAATCATAAGGGACTAAATTTAACTTGACATAGAGGTACTTGTGTATGCAAGTATACATAAAAAGGCACAAAAAGGTGCAGTTAGCATAGAAAATAAAATGCAGCTAATTATTGCAGATCCTTTTAAAGCATGTTTGCAAGTGATGTGTTTTCAAAACAAGCTAAACAATAATTCATCAGCTTGTGTACCACATGCTGGCTAATGAATAAAGTCAGGAATCAGGAAGCAAATGTAAATATGGGGTCTAATTCCCAACTGCCAAATTAGAAGTATTTTGTGCCCACTTTGCACAGGTGCAAGTGACAACATAAGTTACAAAACAGCTGGGAATCTGCTCTCACAGTCTGTTGTACTGTTCAAATAATTGAATTTAAAGTGTGGTTACTGACTAACTAAAGCCTCTCCAACTGTATTGGTCCTCATTTCCCAACCCCAGGCCTGAGAGAAGACCAGGCCATTTGAGAAGATTGCCATTGAAGCTTATCCTTTCAATCAGAATCCACAGGAAAAAAAAAAAAAAAAAAAAGAGGCCAGTTTCTTTTACAGTGGCAGTTAATCTGTCAGGAGCAGATTCAAGTTTTGGCAAAGATCTGTGGTGAGATAAAATGAAAAAGCTGCCAAACAGCATTGTTAGCATGGGGAGGAGGAAGGGAGGGGAGCTGACACGACTTCCCCAAGTTAAATGCCAAGCACACCTACATCGTTTTCAATCAGGCCATGTGAAAACCAGGATATTTATAGCTGTAGTAAGCTTTAGTGCTCATTTACCCCGGGGGCAGTGTGTTCCTTGGAGAAATGGATTCATAATAGCTAATGCACGTTTCTGCAAGGTTTTTATAGTTTACTCGGGTTAGTATAACATAACATCGTAATAGTTTTTAAATAAAGCACAACTAAACAATTGGTTTGCAGTGCCATGTGATTTGCAGCTCAGCACAGTGGTGTTCTCATCGCATCAACTTCACGCTTTGACTTCTTTCAAACACATTTCTTTCCTCTCTTGCCATCACTATGTTCATTTAAGACCTAGAAAGAATTTGGTGCCAATTTTAGGATGGTAACTTGATGGAGTGACTATTCTTTTCTAATCAGATTTTAAAATCTGTTTTAAGTGTGTGTTTAAATAGCTGCTGTTGAGTGGAAATGGGTATTTATGTAGTCAGTGCCTTGTTGGGATGCTGTTTTATCTGCTAAGTCAGAAACAAGATAGGTTTAAGGGGAGCTGTTAATAAATACATGACTGTGAACCTGCATAATATTCAGTACCTGCCTCACCTGACTATGATTTTTTTTTTTGTCAGGTCCAGATTTGAACATAAGCTACTAAAATGATACAAAAATAATAGTAATAATTAAAAAATTAAGGCTAGGCAGATGTACAGTTTCTATGTTGTGTGATGACCTCACACCACTCTCTCCTTGCACTTTCCTCACTGCTGGGGCAGAGGAGCATCAGTAGCTGCAAGGATGCTGGTTTCTGCTGAGCAGGAGGGCAGGAGGTTTTCCTTCCCTTAGTTTCCCCTTGGTTACTTGAACACTGCTCTCATATTTTAGTCCAGGAAACTTTGTGCTACCCAGAGCACAATCTGGCTGGTGCTGCAGAGCCCAATGGTGCCTGGTGAGGGGTGCTGAGCCTCCTGCTGTGAGATCCTGCCACCAGGCAGCATCCATCTGTCTGTGCCAACTGTTATCCCTGCTTTTGCTGGTTACCCAGAGCTTTAGGGCACAGCTTGTTCTTTTGGGAGTGGGGGATTGGAAAGGACAATCAGGGTTATGAAGACCACTCTGCTGTAACTGCAAGTGTTTGTGGAGTTTGTTTCATGTGCAGATGACACCTGGTAGGAACCTTGGCCAGAATAATCCAGCTAGGGTTTTTAATAAACACTACATGGCCATTTTTGTCTTGAAATATTCTGACTCCACAGAGATTAAAAGTTCCCTGGGTTTCATTTGCAGTTTTAGTGTGAGCATGTAGAACGGAATATTGGGTCACTAGGATGGTCTTAGAACATATGTTTTAAGTATTTCTGTTATCTCATGAGCTTCCTTTTTTATTCTCATTGTCTTCAAAAGCAAATAGTTTGGGTAGGAAACTGTTTCAGGAGTTAGAAGTGCATCCTGGAAGAAGCTTGTCAATATAGCAACATACTGACTGTATAGCTGGTGTGATACTCTGCTCTCTGGTTGGGTAGCTTCTAACGAGATCTTTTGAAGATGACAGCTGTTTTGCATTAAAAATGTGGAGAAAATTTGGGATAAACAGACCTTTTAGCTTTTTTGAGTCTCTTAACTCAATTTTCTCTTCATTGCCTTTCAGTCTTTAGCCAATATTTTGCTCCCCTAGAGCTGGTCAGTTAGAGTGAAAATTAGGTCCTAGTATCTTTATTTCCATTGAGTATCAGATAGCTTAATCAATATTAATTACAGGAATGAGCTGACTTGGTTGTAACCCATTACTTGTTTTTTATTGTAGAGAAAATCTGGCTAGGATTTCCAGAATCTTTTTGGGTATGGTAACTATGCAAAACATAATCTACAAGATAAAGAATGAAAAGGTGAGGAGTGGCTTTTTCTTGACCATGGGAAAAATGAGTTTGTACGTCTGAGGCAGCTCATGTACTGATTTTGTTCACTTCATATGTTTTTGGAATTTAGTTTAGAGAAAGTTAAGTTAGCGAGGTTCACACCTGGTCTCCTGCACACAGGTATCCTCCTGCCTGAGCCAGCTGGAGCACTTGCAGACTTAAAATGTAAGGAGAAGATGTGGCTACAGGAGCTTAATGCTCACAGCCACACAAACAGCAGTGGATGGGAGATGTCAACATAAATCCCAAGTAACTACTTTTATGTGTGCATCTTGTTAAACATCTGCAGGTTCAAAGAAGCTGTTGAAGTAGTTCCTAAGCAGAAATAGTACTGTAAGTTTTGATATGGCAAATGCATTTTCAGTGGATGGTGATAACTGTGCAAGGATCAGAGACCATTCCTTGTGCAGGGCGTACTGCTGTGTACTACTTTACTCTTATGGTAAAGAGTATAATAGACCTAATACTAAATACACTTTGAAATATTGCATAATGTGTGTTTAATGACAGCTACAAGTAAATCCATTCACATTCCAACGTTGCTTAGATTTTCTAATTACAAATTGACGGTTGGTTTTGTATTTTTAATTTCAAAGCTGCTACTGCTATCTACTTTTTTTTTTTTTTTTTTTTAAACTGCCATACAGTAAGATTGAGAAATTTAGTTGGCTAGGACTGCTGAGTAACCCCATGAACTAATGAAGTAAACATTTGCAACCACTGTGACATGGAAATCATCCAGCTCTCCCTGGTGTACACCTGCAGAAACCTGTGATTCACCTCTGAGTCACTCTGCAAATGTTAGCAGGGCAGAGCTGACAGCCGTGCAGAGGGCTCACTCTGCTGCCAGTTCTCTCTTTCTCCCCCAGAATAATGACATTAATGGTGCTTCCAAATGGCTCACGGGGTTGCAAAATGAGAGATCTAAAAATCCATGCAGCAACTTGATTTCCTAATAGGATGCATTAAGTAGGACGTTGCATGTTTTACAGGCTGGAGTTGATTCGACAGTAAGACTTAAAAATATGCAGCTAACGTGGTAAGAAAAATAGGTTTTAGATGCTGAGATCAAAGCTTTACAGGGGGGTGATTAGAAAAATAAAAAGTTTAAGCCTTACTGAGCAAATAATTGCACATCCTCTGGAACGAACAGTTCATAGGATTGATCAAATGTGAGTCACCCCGGGCGCAGATGTCTTTCTAAGAATATTCCATTTAATTTTCTTAATGTACACCAAAAGCTAAGAGATACTGATGCTGATCAGTGAATGTGCTTGTTTGCATAAGGAAAGGCTCTTAAAAAAAAATTGGAGAATGAGAAAAAATCCCCAACCAAGTAACCAAAAATTATTCAGCTTCTGTTGCTTCATAGGGACAATTTCCTCTTTAATGGTGAGTTCCTCTCCTCATTATAAGGTGTGAGCTTTCTGTTTTTTAGTGTATGCTAGAACCATGTGCCACATCCCAAAAGCTTAAGAATAATGCAAGTCTGAGTGCAGTCTTTGATCTGAAGGGTAGGTTTGTACTTCAGAGACATTAGCCCTAGGAGACTGGTAAGAAACTTAGAAGCACAAAATAAACATCCTAAAAGTCCATGAGGTTCTCACTGTGCCTGATTGTGTCTTTAGGTAAGGAATGGAAGTTGAGGATAAATTAGGAGAGATTGGAGGTGAAAAGAATATCTGTAGATGAAAATCCCATTCCCTGAGGACAGATGTTTTTGGAAAAAAATCCCCCTTCCTGCCTTTGGCATTGATTTTTGTGAATCTGCCTGCAAACCCCTGTCCTGTGAAAGGTGTGTGTATATAGGAAGGTTGCATTAACACTGCACAGAACAGTCTGATGGGATGAGATTCTGCCCTTCAAGATTTTGGCATGTGTTCCATTTATTGCAACAAAGCTGGAATTTTACCTTTTCTGTTTCCGAAGGAGACTGAGTAATGACAGGGAGCTTGGCTTCTGTTCCTCAGACCACCCTCTGACACAGGAGGTGCTGAAGGAGTGAAGCTGGGGAAGAAGTAACATGAAAAAGTTTATACAAAAAATCCTAAGCTCCTTAGAAGTATGCTCTGTGCACAATCCTAAGACATTCACCAATGTCATTAAAACTGCTGTACAGATGTGTATCCCACTGATGGGAATATATTTCTTATTCAAACACTTAAGTTCTGCTTTACTTGTTCACTCTTCGAACACCAAGCTGTTCAATAAGTGACATGCAATCTAAGGAAAATGCAGTCTGCTCCTGTGTTCCCCTCTATCACATCTTTATTTCTCTGCAGATTGCAGTAGGCATCTTCTGAATGCTTACAATGAGCTGACAATGGTAGGATGGCATGTTCATTGGAAGGTTAGAGTTGGCAATAAAATAATGGCTATTGAATTTCACTTTAATGAATGGTTTGTAATTTTGACTAAATCTGCTTGTTGATAATAACAGAGGACACCTAACCTTCTGTCTTGAGCTATTTTATTTCATATAATACCTAATATCTGAAATCAGATCATCTGTTTTCACTGCTCCCTCCCTTCTGTCTCACTCTTCCACCTTCATGGCAGAAACTCATGTGCTTCAATTTGGAATTAACTGAAATATAATATGAGAAATTGTCCTTCTGAAGTGTTGTGTAGATTTCGGTACATCTCTGGCACTGCTAGCATGATTGCCAGCCTTAGGATAACTGGCTGAGTCATGTGAGCTACAGTCTGCAAGAACCTTTCTTTTATACTTCACAGCTAACCTAGAAATATTCCTAGTAAAGAATGAATTTTGTGATTCTGACTTTGAGAACCATGTGTGATACCCAGTAATGTGGAGAGGAGATAAATGATGAAAAAATGGGATTGAAATTCTCACTTTGTTGATTTCCAACCTTTGCACTCAGTTTGACTGACTTGCTTTGTAATTTAGTTCTTAGGTTCATAACTAATGCCTACTTCTTTCTGCCTGGAACTTACATTGCCTATTTAAGCTTAGTAATAATCTTGGGCTGGAGAACCAAAGACTCTACAGAAAGTTTGATTCTCTGTGTTTAACACAATTTGCTCTATGATTCAGATGTAGGGGCACGTTCTCTTGTGTCCAGTGGAGAAACTTTCAATTTGCTCTTTTTCAACAACAATTTGCTCTTATCAATGATTAACACTGCCACCTTAAAATGTGATGTGTCCTTAAAACTGTTGTCTTCCTTCTCTCCCTCTTTTGCTTGGGTGACATAAACATTTGATTTCCTATGGAAAAGGGCTTGGTCTTTGAACAAAGTGGGCTAAGGGTGTAGAGCACCTCAAGGTAGCTGCCATTCACTTTGGAAAATCAGACACATAATATATCAGCAATTTCTCCTTGCAGCTGGGAGATGAATTTATAGTTTGGTATTTCTAAAAAAAAATAAATTACTAGTTCTGTTTGAAGTGCTTAGCAGCATTGACAGTTAAAGTAAACATTTTTCCCAACTCATTTTTATAGCCATACACTTGCTTAATTTTCTTGTGTTATATTTTGAACTTCAGGAAAATAAGATTTGAAATATAAATTATATATAACGTAATATTTTTTCAAATGTGTTAAGATCGATAAACTGATGTTCAGGAAGTGGAAAAAAGCTAAATTTGGGTCATGTAGTAAGTTATTAACATGCCTTTTGAAATAAGGCAGCTATTGGAAATGTCTGAGGATGATTATAGCATTGTCACTTCAAGTGTGGAGAGGATGTCCCAATACCCTCTTTTTGATGTAAACTTGCTGCTGTGAAAGGGAAGGGTAGTTCTTAATCTCATATAAATGATATTTTCATGCAAACAAGAGTTACAAAGTGAACAAACCTACTTCTTTTCTGTCATTCCTCCACTCTGTACCTCATGACTTACTCCAGCTCTCTAGACTGACACCTATGCTACTGAGTTAAGGTAGCAGATAGCTTATAGCTTTCAAATTTACTTTACAGACAATTAAGTGAAAGACACTATATTGAAGATCAGCTTGAGTTTTTGTTATAATTTTACATTTTTGTGTCATATTTGGAAGTGATGATTTGAGCATGGCAATTAACTGTGACAACAGTGTCCCTTATAGATATAACAACTTCTGTTCAGAATTGGTGTTGTCTCATTACTATCCTTGACTGTGAAATTTTTTTGTAATATATGAGAAGTGTTTTTTGAGGGGAAGTTGATAAAATGCAGAGGAAATTGGGATTTGGCAGGGTCCAATCAGGAGTTAATTAGCTATTTATATGGCAGACAGCCTCAGTGTAGCCCTACTAATCCCCTCTTTTGTGACTTCAGTCTAGAGTAAGGCTCAGACCTGGGTAAAAGTCAGTAGCACTGCCCGAGTTCTGTGAAATGTACACAAAGCTGCATTTGCTAAGTATCTCTTCATGGGAATGTTCCACAAAGCTCAAAAAAACCACATGGGTTTTTAACATCCACTGTCATTAGGTCACAGTAGGCTGAAATTCTTTCCTGTTTCAGAATTTAGCAATGGCACTTTCTGTTAAAACAGGAATTGGTTTTTAAAAATAACCTCACATCTATTCAGCAAAATGTGAGAAGAGCTGCTTGAGTTTTTTTGCAAACCAGCTATTGCTTCACGAGAAAGTGTGATCCTTGAGAGGAAAGATACCTTGTCCTCAGGATGCTTACCAGGAGTCAAGAGAGGCACAGACTTAGTGATGGGATTTTAGGCAAGTCATTTTAGGTTCCCCTGTTATAAGATAATTACATTTCCTTTCTCCCACGGGTGTTGGGGTGTGCTCAGATATTTGGCAGTATCTGTACAAGCTAGATAGGCAAGTATTAAAGTTTCTAAAATCTATTATGGAAGTACCCTCTTTTCAATACCTCCTAAGCTTTCTGCTTTGATGATATCAATCAGAAGCCTAATCTGGTTACTTAAAGGCAGGTAAAAATAATGCTGAAGCTGAGCATGCTGTTTGGGAGACTGGATTAGAAGTTTACTTCTCTTCCTTTCCTGCATCTTCATGGACCTCTTGAAAAGGCAGTTCTTCCTTTCCAGTCTCTCTGCTTCCTGGGATGGGTGTTCAGGGCTCAAGCTCTTGTAAAGGACTGTCACAGAGCATGACAACTGTGGTGTGAAATGTTTTCATCCCACTGCAGGAGCAGCTCTGTGTTCCGGCCAGCCAAACTCAAGCCTGTAATGTTTGGCCTTGGTCCAGCGAACTGAAGCAAGTTCATTTCAAGCAGCTTCATGTATTTTCCCAAAGAGTTTTCCCAAGCATATTATCTACTCCTGCATTGTGTTTGGTGGTTAGCCTCAAAGAAATGGCTTACTAATGTATTCGTGTCATTCTTTTCTTTACAATAAGCCCTGTGCCATTAAGTAGGTTCGTATGACCTTCAAATGAGACAATGAAGACCTGAACCTGGTTCCTAACCATTCCTTCAAGCACACCTTTCATGCTGCAGTACTAAGAGCTCTGGAGTTCTGAGCAAAATGCTCAAGTTCTCCGGCTCTGCACTAGATCTCTTGAGCTATTTTTGGGTGGACAGTGGTCCCCATCATCACTTGTTAAAGCATGTTAAAGTTGGATGCTTTGGAAAAGTGCTCGAGACCTGGAGTTCACCTGACGGTCTCCTCACACCCAGAGGTTGTTGGGGTGAGCCTTGTACAAAGTTATTTATTTTCCCTTTGATAGCTGAAAAGCCAAGTTATGGAATCAGGGAAGTTTGGTGGTGTTTAAGTGTAGATCACTTTGGTTTCTGTGGCTAGTTCATTGACTTTTGCAGAACTAATACTAAGGATTGATCTGTGCAAATCCAAAGGAAAACATCCCTTTTTCCTGGAACATCTGAAAACTGAAACTTCTGTCTTAGTCTCATTATTTTTAAATGCTGCCTGTGCAGGAAAAAAGGGGGAGGGGAAGGTGTGAGCTTTTATAGTTTTATTCATTCCATCGATGTAAAAGCTTTTTATTTGGCTTCAAAGTGAATCTACTACTTCACAACAAAATTTCATTATGTCCCAGCTGAGTTCTGTTTAATGGAATTAAATTTCACCCTTTCTAATTATCTTCTGGAACAGACAATCTTTACAGAATAATTAGTAATAGAAGTACACAATGGATCATTGTCTTTATTACTTGCAAAGAAATTCTAGATGCTGTACCAAATCTTGAGGTATCATCTCACAAAATATAAAATATCTCACCCTCTTCCTCCTAAATTATATAGCATTCAATATAGTCAACATAATTTAGGCACAATGGGTGGTAATTTTGTTTCTTTGAGATGACCAGCTTAAAGTTGCTTTTATAGAATAATTTTCCCTATCCAGTTCTAATTAAGCAGGACCAGAAATAGACAAGCCATTTGTCTTCAATTAATTTTCAGTATTTCTAAATGAATGACTTAACGTCCTTTTATTAAGGAGATAAAAACAACTGTACATTTCCTTATCAAGCCTCCATTTTTCTTTCAATGGTCATTTGTGTTGTAGCATTGTTTTAAAAAGCCTTCTTCCAATTCTTCTAAAATGAAGTTAGCAACCCTACAAGTAGAGGATTGAAAAAGGTAAGTACCCCTGCACTGAATGGACATGTATAGCCATAAATGAAAATAAATAATTCTGGCATAAGTGACAGTCATTTGGAATATATGGCCTCTTCCTCTATGGATTTTCCAAATATTATAAAAACTATTAAATCTTCCTGAATTATATATGTACTTCTCCTTGTCAAAAGCAAGGACAAATAACTTAATGAAAAGAAAATTAATTTTGTATATAAATCACCTGTTTCTCTCAGAATCACAGTTGAGACTAACCTTTCATTGATTTAAAATTTGCCACAAAACTGGAAGAAAAAAAGAAAATGTGCAAGAAAAAATGGGTAGGGTTTTACTTGGACTGCTGTTCTGTATAATTTAATTTGCTGAGAATTTAAAATTACATTAATTGTGCTTAAATAACTGACATTATTTGACACTGCAACAACAGAGCAACGGAAATGAGTGACAAACACACAAAAGACTTTTGTTATCTTTGTTTGTCTGCCTGAATAAATCTCAACAAGTAGTTCAAAGATTTAAATTTATAGCATACTTAATCGTCATTAGATGGCCAATCCTTTTGACTCTAAAATGCATATCCCTGATAGTGCAGAGTTTTGGCATCTGCTTCAGTTTGACTCATCAAGAATCTTATTTTTCAAATCACTGAAGGTATGTAAAGGATTGTACACCATGTTATGCTATAAATGTGTTTTTAAAATGTGTATTTTTTTTTTAAAGCTGTTTGTTTATATTATTTAAATACCTCAGTGCTATACAGAAATACAGCCTGTGGTGGGTACAATTAATAAAGACTTTCAATTAAGAAAGTAATTAAGTATTTTGAGACTTACGTTGTATCAACTGGTATTTTTAGGTCGCAATACCACTCATCTGAGAATAGTAATGTTAATCTTCCCCATTCCCCAAAAAGGCAGTGACCCACAAATGCCATGGACTTCAGTGTGAGCAATCCCCATAAAACAAAACCAGTTGGCTAAAACCAGGCAGTCATAATTGTGTGTCTAAGTAGGCAGTGAGGTTTATAGACACATCATCATCATCACATCATTGGATCTTTCTATCAGAGTGCCATATTAATGCTCTTTATATATCCATTTACCTATAATGGTCAGGAAAACTGTCTATTATACTGCCTGGCAGCAAAAGCCTCTTACAGCCAGTGTCTGAGAGGAGGGAAAAAACCAAACTTGAAACCCTTTCTGAGATGTCTTGTTAACTACTTTATTTTGTGGAATCTCACAAAATACAATTAAGCACTGCAGACCATAGACTGAAAAGAAATGTGTGTTCTATTTGCTAAGAATTTTCAATTTAATTTCATTGACTTTATTTACAAATTTATATTGCATTTTCCCAGCTCCCAGCATTGAAAAGAATTAATAAAATTGTATTGCTGTCAGTTTTTATTTTTGCAGTATTGTATTTAACAGTTCGAGGCGATTTTGGTTTAGTTTTTATATTTGTATTTGAACCTATAGAGCATTTTCTCTGACCCAGATTTGATGTAAAATAGGTGTGGTTTTATGGAAAAAGTAGGCAAATTTTAATTTGAAGCCATTTTTTTCTTCTCTTCCCCACCCTTTCAGTTTCTCAGCTGAAATAATTTGTTGAAACAGTGCTATGTAATACATATCAGATACCAAATACAACAAACATATACATTGATCCTAAATAAAGGTATTTGTTAGACAGCATTACAGTCCCATTTGAAAGAAGCATCTCTCCAGCAAACTACAGCATTTCACTGAATCAGAATTTCTTCATATGCTGTCAGTTTTACTGAACTGTAGGCTTAAATTAAGCAGGCATTTTAAACTGTTCTGAGAAACAGTGGTATGTAGTTATTAGTTACCTACAGAGGTCCTGATTTGGAAAGTTATTTAGACTTGTTCTCTTTTCATACCTAAAGGTATGGAAATGGTGGAGCCAGTGCAGCATTGTAACAGAAATGAGAAGACCAAGTTCAGGAACTTCTAGATGAGGATATTTGCCCCTATTAAAATATTCTGTACTTTTCTACATAAAATTAATAGCCACATTTCTTATTTTCCCTTATTTTAGAGCATAGGGGTTGAAATCAAAACCAGCCTAAGCTGTGGGACAGCTAAGCATTCAGAAGTGTAAGCTTCTGATGTTAACTTTCATTATTGATATTTGCTTTAATTTTTACATCTATATGGTCTGACTCTGAGTCCACTTACAACAGTATCTATATAAACACAATGAAAATATTGAATAAAGTGAAATTAGAATTTGGCCATTTGGGCCGAGCACTTATATTTGATGAGGTTATAGTTTCCCTTAGCAGCTAGATGATGTTATTTCACACCAGGGTCTGTTTATGATTGTGAGATAAATAAAAAAAAAAAATCAGGACCTTTTCCTTTAGGCTAAGCAATAGCATCCCTCTCTGATGCAGGTGAAGAATTTTTTTGTCTTGTTTGAAGAAAGCAAGTCCACAAATTGTTTCTGTGAACTTAGGACTAATGAACACATTAGCATCCTTGTAAAAGGAGACACACACCTACTGAACCACTCTTGCTGGAAACAACTATCTTTTCAGTTTTCTTATACACAGCAGTGATCTGAAGAGTTGCAATATGGTATTGGTATTTCTTGCAGATCCCGTGCAACCTTACACAGTGAGATCCCATCTTACATTTATGGGAAGGTTTAGGCAGGAAGGCATCATGCAAGGTCAGCAGTATTCACCCTAAAGTTCTGCAGAGAGAGAGGAACACAAATGTTGTGCTTCTGCTGTTAGCACTTTTGCACCCACCTTCAATAAATGCAGGCAAGCCATTAATTGCTATTTGTGGGAAAAACCCAAATTCCATTATTCACGGTGAATCCAAAATGCTGGGGTTGGGTCTTTCAGTTCCTAGGACACAGAGAGATTTTGTTACCATATGCTTACACTTGAAGGGCCAAAATCTCCTGAAATAAGCAACTTCCAGCATCTGCAAGTGGAGCAGAACTGGGACCTTAACCCTTGATCTTTGTATTGGCATTTGAAAGGATTTCCCTTTGAACAGCACAACTGAAGGCCCAGCTGGATGCTGAGCAATCATGTCCTTCTGATGATGTAAATAAATAAGTAAAACCTGACACTGGGGTGGAAAAAATACTAGCTGATCCCAGTAATTCCTGACTATCTTGTTATTTATTTCATGTTATGCTACTAAGGGTGTGCTGGAGTGCCTGATGTCTTTGCCAGGCTTTAAAAAACGACATAATAATTGAGCACTAGTGCCTTCTTTTGAGTGTAGCAGTGTGCTATTAAGCTGATAGGATCAGTAAACTTCCTAAAGCCTGCACTATGAATTGATGTTTTTCAAAGACTTGTTTAGGAAAACAAGGGAAGCAAATGTTCATAGTCTTTAAGCAGGGGGGGGAGGAAAGAGTGAGAAAGAGAGAAAACTCTCAACAAGGGATTACTACTTTTGTTGATTCCTTTCTGACAAGAAAAGAGAATGTGCACCAATGATGCTTTGCTTTTGTTTGAATACTTCTTTGTGCTACTCTGTTTGAGTGGGGGAAAGAAATTTTGTCATGCCAGTAGGATGCAAAAAGCAATGGGACATGTATGAAGAGACTGGTTACAGGTGGAGGCTAGTTTACAGCTTCAGTTCATGTACTTAAACCTTCACATACTGAAAGGTAGAAACATACAGTGCTGAGGGGTGTAGTGATGAGAAAGAACAGGTCATTGGTAGGCTGAGATTTTTCTTTGTTTTGCTTAATATTAAAAAAATCCTAATTTAGTAATGCTTGTTGAACAATGATGTACATAACATGAATGTTGAGAAGACTTTCTTCCATGGTTTGAGAACTGTTGGGCTTGTTCTTTTTAACTAGAGAGATAAAAAGGCCCTATGGGCCCTTGCTCCTTTTTGGAGAGCAGATAAAATTACGACAACCAAGTCTAGGTCTTTATGCACACCCAAAAAGTGATGGAAATTTCATGCGATGGGATTGAATCCTTGGCATAGGGATCTATATTATTTTCCAAAAGATTTTCTATTAGCAGAGTTGGGTAAAAATCCTAGTACCAGTACAACATTAATCTCTTGCCTTTTATAAATACTTATAAAATAACTACTTTTGTATCCTGAGAAGGGATATTTTCTGTCTTATGAGAAAGATAAACAACAGAATTGAGATGTAGTAAAGAAAAAAAGAAATTTTTTGTTTGTTTGCTTTTAGTCTCCACAATCTCCTTAGATGAAGTTTACCAGCACAAATGTCCACAGAAGTAAATATTGGGCTTCGAAAGTTGTGTTTTTCTGAAAATTGTGCAATGCTAGTTTAAGGGTCAGAGAATGCACCTGTCATTGCATAAGATCCAAATAAAAGTATATATTAAAGAAAAAATAATCAGCATAACTCTTACATAAGGCTCGAAGTTGCCTGGACTTAGGGTTCCATCCCCTGTGAGAGTTTCTGTTTAATCAAAGGATTTGTGCAAATAGCTTTTTTATTGCAGGAGCAATGTCACCTATTCCTGACTCAGGCTTGTCTCTCCATTGTATTGCCATGACAGTTTATGAGAGTGTGCTTAGAGGGAGAAGGCATCATACTTGGATACAAACTTTATCAGATTAAAAATAATCCTGATAAAAGAGAGACCGAGAGAGATTTTAATTGGAGATCCATCACTGAGTTGGCTTGCTCTTGTGACATCCCAGCAGAGAGCTGACACAGGTTTGGGAGGAGATGTTGGCAGCACTGTCTATGTGAGCCAGATAACACAGAAACATTTTATTTGCTATTTATGTATCTTACTCACTTGAGTTTGCAACTGAAATTATTCAAGGGATCAGTTTGTGCTGTGCCAGCGCTTTTGAATTTCTATTAATCTCCACTGAGAGCTCTTGGGACTCTTTGCCCTTGTGAACCCCATGTAGAAATATTTGTCAATGGCTTGATCCAGGTCTCTCAGAGATGTATGGGGAGACTCCTCCTAATTAAAAATGGGAAATTGTAGCAGCATTTATGTTCTGGAGATTCTTTCTCATAGGACTATACCATTCAGTGCCTGATTTTCCACTGACTTGTGCCTTCTGTTACTATTTGTGCTGGTGCTAGTACATAAAACTTGTTCTGATTTGGAAGCATTTTACACTCACTCAGCACAAATACAAGTGTCTGAGACAAGGGCAGAGCAATGGAGAAGTGGCTTTAACTCGTGCAAGGACACATCTATGAGTTACAATGTTTGGAAGCAGAGAAGGATACGGCATGGTCTTAAATGAAAGGATTTTTACATATTCTGTTAGAGTGAGTCCTGCAGATTTTGAATTGGTATTAATTCATAAATTAGTTTAAATGTGTTTACAGATGTTTATTTTTCCTCTTGAAGGAAAACTTTCTTAAAAGAGTTTTTACTTGTGCAAGTGAAAGTAAAAAAAAAATAACTTTTTTTTTCTCTTTGCCCTGTCTACGCTGCCAATGGAAAATTGGCATAGTCACATAGTAGGTTGAATTAAAGTTGAGACTGCAGCAGAAGAGTTAAGATGTATTAGATTTAAGACTAGAATCTAAAACATTTTCTCTAGGAGAATAAATTATTTACTCTGTGAGTAATTGAAAAAAACAGATCTACAAAAACCAGTATAACTTCAAGAAATCCCCAATAATTTTTGATGTTCTACTTCTGCAGTCATTTCGGTGTACAGTTCAAATTCCATCTAAAAAATCCCTCATTTTTAGTTATGGTCACATGTTAGGTGTGTTAGGATTTCACAGAATTGTAACTGCATTTGAATCCAAGAGATTTTTTTTTTTCCTGTAAAACTCTGAAGAGCCTATTATGCTGCTGCCCTGTCTAAAGCAATGTGAAGTGAAGCTGTTCCAGTATGAGTAATGATGTGTCAGACTAATTGTTTTGACTAGCTGGGCATCCTCTGAGCTCACTGGATCATGAATACAGGGGCTACATTAGGTTTCATGCCACTGTGCTCTGAATGTGCTGTTTGCTTCTAACTGTTGCTTTTAAACCATTTTACTTTGCACCTATTGTGTTACGTTTTTGCTGCTCAGTGTTTGTCAACATCATATTTCAAAATACCATGGAAGTGCCGAGTGCTATACAATCACTGCCTAACGTTTAAAGAACACTGTTTTGTATGGGACAACCTGCTGTTAGTTTGAATATCAAGTATCCCATTTACATTTTGGTGGATAGTTTAGAAATTTGATGTTTGCCAAATATGAAGTGTTGAAGAACACTTCATGTGCTGGATTAGTTCACTGTTGTGATCTCCTTCACAATGAGCAGCCATCTAATAAAATTTTGTATCCACAAATTTACATGACTACATTATGCTGTCTTGTAGGTGATGTTTCAAACATGGAGTAAAAGGATTTTATGATTCCTTTACTGCTTTTATCAGATGGGCAGATCTTCCAGAAAAGGAAACAAAAGGAAATATTTGCCTCCAGCTCTTGAAAAATATTCATAAATCATCTGTAGCAAATAGGCTGGAAAAAGCTTGCTTGATCATATGTGTGCTAAAGCATTTTGTGACTCTTCATAGCAAATTATTTTTTAAATTTCCTTGGCATCTGCCAAAAGTAAAACTTTACGATGTTGTGTGCAATACAAAAAATAATATAATAAATCTCCTTAAGAAGCTGTTGCCAGAAAGTTTGCCGTGCCTTGTGTTGTAATGCGGATTCCACCAGAGGAGTCCAGTAATCTGTGCAAAAACTGCAATTTGTGAAAAACACCATTCCCATGCTGCTTCCCCTGCAAATATCTCCTCATCACGAGTTTTGTTGGCACAGCCCCGAGCACCTTGCCAACTGGAGCCCCCCACCCCGCATAAAACGTAATAAACAGAGTTGGTAGAGGTGAGATTTGGTACAAAATAAGGAGCTTTAATTAATTTTAAATGGTGCTTTTCAGAGTGTCAAAAGCTCAGCCCACTGGAGTGGAAAAGGGGGTTAGAGTGGCTAGAGCCTGGCAACACAGCTAATCTAGGCACTCCTGAGCAAGCTCATTTCAGATGCTTACATCAGGACATCGGCATTCGAGGTAGAGCTGCCTGGGGACAGCCAAGGGAACAAACCCCAGTACAGACAGACCTGCTGGAGGGGCTGCCAAGTTAAGGGTCTGTGGCAGCTCCTGTGACAAGAGAGCATTGTCACAGCGCGGGGGCTGCGCTGCCGGGACGGTGCAGGGTTGTTTGCACTCTCAGAGCTTGGAAGTAACCCAGACAAACTGGGGGATTGATGCTTGGTGCACACAAAACCTTCTGAGATGGAGGCTGTAGAAATACTTTTATGGATTAGACACAGTACTGGGGACCACGCTTTGACTCATTGTAAATCGGGGCAGCCCCACTGCAGCAAACTGTTGCTCTGCTGGCCTAGGGCATTTAGATAGTATTTTTGAAACTGGTGCTTACATGTTTACTTTAAAAGAGAGAGGCACTGTGCCCGTGTAAGTATTCAGTTTTAATTTTCCAGTGCATAAAGCAAAGCCTGTTTTGAATAGTTCCTTTTGATTATTTAAAAGACAAAATAAATTGGGTTTGAACTTAACTGTAGGGAGAATTTGTTCCTCTGGAGGCTGTTCTGAGATCTATTTTTTAAAGACTAATAGTTTTAAACAAAAATAAAATTAATTAAGCTATAAAATAATTTGAAGCTTTTTTGGTTTTATATTTCCTACTATAATTTTAACAGTAGCCAAGATATGCTTGTCTACTCAGACTTGTTTCTCTTGAAATCAGTGGCAGAACACCCATTGACTTCTACTGCAGCACCCATGGTGAATTAATGCTTAATATACATTAAATTTAGACAGAAGTCTAAAATACGAACCTGGTGCTGAAATGGGTACTCAAAACTTTAGCTAAAAATCCCTCTCAACATTTTAAGGTCTCTCTGGTAATGCCTCTTGAAATTAAGCTGGTACTTCATAGTAAGTTCTGATTCATTATTTACAAAATATGAAAAAGAAAACCTCAGTACTATTTGCTAAGTACCCGTCAGTTGATCCACAGACAACAGAGGCTTGCAAAGTTCTGCTATGCTAGATCATTCCTTTCTATAAATGTCATTGCTCATCTTGGCCACTGGAGCATAGCAGCTTCAAACTCCTGAATTCCCAACTTTTGCCCAAAATAACTTTCTGCAATTTTCAATTGAGGAATATGAGACTCATACTCATAGTCCATACCTCAGTGCCACCCTGAGTTGATCCAGAACCTGCACTCTGCTTCTTGGGGTGTGAAGCTCTGTCATGAAGTTTGCCCTGAACATGGGAGGTTTTACAGCACTCACAATGAGTTTTTCTCCCTGTAAAGGCTCTTCCTTGCGTTGTCCCCAGAAGCGGGGCCATGTTAGTTCAAAGTTTGCACAGATCCAGGGCCTACCTCTTCTGAAAATAATGTACTGGGCCCATTCCCCTCTGTATTTTCCTACAGAAAGACTTGTTCTCCCAGCTGCATAGAAAGGGGTGCAAGTACTCCCCCTCTTCTGCCTGTAGCAATCTCTGCTTGTTTAGGGATTTTGTCTGGGAGATGCATTGCCAGCCTCTCTGTGGCCATGCAAATATTGTGTAAGAGGTGACAGCAAACTCAGTTACATGCAATTAAAAGAACAGTTTTATCCTAATGTACATTGTTTCCTAATAATCTATTCCAATTAAATTGTTTCCCAAATAATAGAAACCTTAAACTGAGAGATTTGTTTTAACCAAAACCTGTCAATGGAACCATCTATTTTGGGAAGAGGATTTTGGCATAAAAAATGACCATTTTCTGAGAAATATGTTAGCTCAAGCTTTTGTTTATCCATTGTTTATCTTGGAAATACAACAGCTTTGCATCTGTGGTAAGGTATCTATGCTGGGAAAACTCATCCCTTCATGGCTGTATTCTGGCATTGTACTCTGCCTTGTCTTCTTTTTATAATGAAATGTTTTGGGCCCAGTACTGAACAGGTTAGATGGAATGCAGTTGTCCTAGGATAACTCTCTAAGGAGGTAAAGACTAGGCTGTGTATTAAACATTTATTCTGCATTCTATTTCCATACTACACAAAACCAGCCCCTGGTTACAGTTCCTCTATGTGTCGGTGCTGTGAAGGCGTAACAGGAACTATACAGAAACCCAGGCTGAATGAAGTCCATACTGGGTAGCCACAGTATAGAATGTGAATTATTTTTAGAATTCATTCACATCATACAGTGACAGAGCAATCACCAGAAATTACAGCAGAGTGTGGAAATCTATTGCTTAGCGGAAGACATGCTGAATCAGAAAATGCCCACAGATTTATTGGGTTGATTCAGCTTCTGCTGGCAACAAAAATTACCTCTTGCCTTTGTTTTTAAATCTATACTTAGTTTCTCTAATGTACTTAATATAATGACATTTGAAAGAAAACACTGCTTACGGATGTTGCTTTTCTTCTTTTCATGTTTTTACCCTGGGATGGAAGATCTTGACCACAAGGGCATTCCATTCTTCTAATGAGTGCCAGGGAAAGGGACTGTCTGGCTAAAACACAGGAATGGAAAATGAGCAGTAAGAGGCCTGCTACTGGGCAGGCTTTGGCACAAATTCTGTGGTGGAGAGTCTTTTGTCAGTGTCAAACATGTTTCCAGGTTCTCTGTGCAACAGTATAAAGGTTATTTTGTTTTGGAAACATTTCAGAAAAGAGCAGAGACAGTAAGGAGGCTTCCTGTATGTTTGGAAGTTAATTCAAAATTTCCCCAGGTGTTTCAAACCCTTTAGCAACTGGCAGTTGGAGAGCTGCTTTCTTCCATGGGATTTTTATTACAATAAGGTTGTGCTTTAAATACAAATACATTATTTAGGACAGAACTTCAGGTTTTTGCCAAGGTTAAGATATTTTCCTTTCTTTAGAAGATGCAAGTGAAAAGGGAAGAGTGGAGGACAGGAAATTAAAGTGTCTTTTATCCTTGGGATTAGTTTCTTTTCAAATTTTATGCAGTGATTTGACTTGCTATTTATTTTATCCAGCATGGCTTCTTCATCTTCATTTTAATTCTATGCATCACTCACAAATCTTAATTTAACAGCACGTGCAAGTGAGAGATTTCTGACTTGAGGTATCTGTGGTGATGTAAGGAATAGGAACCATTTCAGGATTTATTCTTCATTTGCTTGGATAACGCAGTTGTTGTCATGAAGTTTGGCAATAGCAGAAATGACACCCTGGAGCACTGTGCTCTAGATAGGTGTCTCTCAATGGTCTGAATGAAAATATCAAGCCCCATTAACTCAGGGCTGTAGCTAATTCTGTCACAGCTGGCTCTGCCACAGGAGGGTGACAGAGCTGTTGTGGGTTGGTGTGGGCAATTGGGTTTTGAAGTAAGACGAGTACATATTTTTATATGTAACTTTTTTTAGTATTTAGATATACTGTCAGACTCTGAAAGGGCTGAAATCAAAGTGAAGAAGAGAAATGGGGGTGTTCAGACAGTGGCACATCAACATCTCTGGATGTATTATAATTTCAATCTATGCATTAATTATGGTAAGAAGAATTTTATTCACGCGTGCTAAACTTATGCAACAGAATGTATTCTGTTATTAACTCAATGGAGAATTTTGTCACAATGACCAATTTTTGCTAAAAATAAATCCATTTTGTAACTAAATGCCCTTATTTAGAAACAAGGGATGTCTGTCTGACTGGGAGGGAGTTGGTGTCTTGAGAAAGAGGTGGCTTGTGAGTCAGAACTCCTTAGATCTATTCTTGGTTCTGCTTCTGATTCAGTATTGGTTGGATCCCAAATCAGTGGAAATTGGGCTACACTTTCTGTGACCTAAAACGAATCACATCAAAGTCAGTAATGTTGTAGGCAAAGAGTTTCTTAACCTGTCTTGCTTACTAAAGCAGAATTCTGATGTGATAAATACGATGTACTGTTTCTGCAGTCCCTTCCCTTTTAATGCCTGGTGTTTGGCATGCTGTTGGCCTTCTATAATTGGTCTGTTTTACTTCCTATTGCTCAAGTAACACAGAAGTTTTTCTAAGATCTGGGACTCTAAATATATCATGAATAGCAGCACGTACTCAAATATAATATTCCCAGAACTACTCTTCTTTTTCATTCTTGAGGGAGCAGCTCTGAAGTTGATGATGTCCATTTCTGTTCTCAAATTCTCATTAAATTTTTGTTAAAAGTAAAATAATTATTTTTTTATACTTAATAGAATTTCTAGACAACTAAAAGATTCCATAGGTAGTGAAGAAGAGTAATGAAATTGTATACTCTTTCATTCTCTTACCCATTTTGACTGTAGCCATGTTCACCATGATGGTTTACAAAGGAAGGGGTTTCCTAAGTTGTAAAATCAATTCCCTGGTATTCACTGGAAACCATACCATTAAATTACCATTAAAATAATCATTAAATACCATTACACTGAAAAATCCAGCTTCTGTTATCATTATTCCAAATATTCTTTCCATACCAAACTTTTGACCTGTAATGAAAGACAAAAGCGAAAACTATACCGTGTCCCAGCAAAAGGAAAAAAAAACAAAACAACAAAAAGTTATTTTGATGCCTTAGTTCTGTGCAATGGGAGAGAATAAAACTTTCAGATAAAGCATGTATTTGGCAAATTTACCTTTTTGGATTCTCTACTCAGAGCTGGAAGGATGTGAGATAACTACAGGGCAATCCTATTTCCAAAGAGCACTGAGAGCCAGCCTCCTAGCAGCAGAGCAGTATGAACACTTACTCTTTCTTGAATATACTTCCAGTGGGTAGGGGAGGGTAATTTAGTGTGGTATACATCCCATTACTGCAGATGGGATTTTGTGTGTGGATTTCAATTTAAACTCAACAATATGGAAGCAGTTCTCAAAGGGCACCATGTTCTTGTTGCATGTTCAGTATAATGCTACTAAACATTAGAATAATTGAATCAATCGAATGTATAAATAGATATCTCCTTTACCCATCTGCACAGCTACAATGTGTTTAATGTATTAATTAAAACTTTCAGTGAAAAGAAAAATGAAGCTTGAACACTAATCTGAAAACATTCTTTTTCAACATGTCAGAAGTGTACTGTACAAAACAGCTTCCTTAACAACTTAATAAGTAAGTGAGAAACATTGCATCAGGTAGTGGATCTTCAGTGATAACAGCTATTGCAAATGATTGACTTTTTTTTTTTTTAAGATTGTTTAAATATGTTAACTTGTGAAAACTTAGCTGTTGCTGAGAAAAGTGTGTACCTGCTTTAGGTTATGGAAAAGAGAGAAAAGAAGTCCTACTCTTAGCTGTAGCACAAAATCAGATATCTGTCCTCTCTACAAAGAAGTGTACAGATAGTAATGGGGACTACACATTTAAATCCTTTCTGTGTTCACAGGAACATACATTTTGTAGGGTGTGTTTGAGCTGCATGTAATTAGAACTGGAGTAGTCTAAATGCTTTTTGAAGAGTTCCAATATGCTGACTTTTAAGATGCACTTCCCCTGAAATGCTATGCAGTGGGCAGGGTTCTCCGTCCCACCAATGTGAAAATGAGGACACTTCTCTGATACTGTTGTTATCAATGTAACTGAACACAATCAGTCTCAGCCTGGATTTGGGAAGCATTTTACTCCAGCACCAGAACTTACTTTCTGTTCAGTGACAGGTAGCATTCAGATATGAGAGCTGGCACCAGTAACATTGTCTGCCAGGAAATAAACTCCTTGTTTCATACATCTATAACTCCTTGGAAAATTAATTTGACACAGAGCGAGCAAATATATTATTAGCTTTTGAGATTTTTCTGCATGGTTTTGGAGCTCTAACAACATGAAAAGTGTGTTTTCAAGCTGGCAATCTTTTTTTTCTGGGTAGATTTTCTAAGATGTGACTACTGTCAATTGCAAGTCCCATTTCTGGAACTGAACTGGTCAGCTGAGAACCTCAAGTGAGACAATAAATGGCATGTAACCAAATGTGCAAAACATATGAGGTGCCAAGTAACCCTAATGTTATTAGTTAGGATATAGCTGTGGGAGACAGCTCTCTGATCCATGAGGATTAGGAAGTCCAGGATAGAGTGAATATGGATGAGGTGCTTCTACCACTGTGGTGCAGAGAAGCAGATGCCCCCTGTCCTACTATGCTCTTCAGCCTGAACCACAGAATGATCGTCCCTTGCAAGGCAACCATTTGATAAGTCCTCTATGCACTGTAGTGAGATCACATTGCTGACCAATTGAAGACAGAGGCAGAGAGAGGAACCCCAGAGTCTGCAGTCCCATTGCATCATTCTTGCCTTGTGAACTAACACAGTTCCATATTATCAATCTACTACTGTTTTTATTTCAACATGCAATACTCAAATGGTACTGCACATCCAGTGTGAGATGAGCACTGTTTGGACAGTCGGTGTCCAACTCACTCTTATCCTGGATTGTGTTAGTGACAAGTTAAAGCTGGATGCCTGTCATCAGGGGTAGTCAAGACTGTCAGATAATACACAGAGAAGCAGTGTCCCTCGCTGCAATGTGGAAGCCTTATGAAAAATCACGAAATATCAAAACCAAAACCTCAATGCATAATGAATGCTCAGTTCTCTGGGGTTATTTTATTATTATTTTTGAACAACATTTCACATTTTCTTCAAGGGCAAGGGCTATAACTTCTTGAAAAAATAATGAGCTAATATTCTCCTGCCAATAAATAACTTGAGGAGCTGGGGATTTTTGAGAATCTCTAAACAACACAAGACTGCCATCATTCTAAAAGATGAGGCAATTCAGGGACTATATAGGTTAACAAAGTTTGATCTACTGCTGTTGATTCATTGCAATTAACTTTAGTGAGACCGTGCTCAGCACTAGTAGACATTCAACTAGTGGTTTACAAAAAATAACTACAGATTTTCATATCTGTCAACAGGCTCTAAAGCAATTGATATGAAATCCATGTAAACAAGAAGCAGGTCATTGTATTCAAATTATCTCTGTGTATTCATAGTGACCCTTTAGTAAATTACCCAGCTTACTGCATTTTCCTTATGGTAAATGATTTGTGAAAATGATTTTTATTACATATGAAAGGTATACAGTGATTTTTCTTCTTTCCCAGTCTGAGTATTGTTATTTTAGCATGATAATTTTTTTAGCTATTGGAATATTTCTGCTTTTTTTTTTGTAGAACCCTCTAACAATCATGTGTTATGGCTAGCAATATTTTTTTGCTACAGCACATTAAAGATTCTGGACTAAACATTAAGCTGCTGTAAGCTGATCAGGGTTCCAGTGAAGTCAATCCCTTAACTTTGTGGAGCCTTTGAGTAGTATCCAAGAGAAAAATAAGAAAGTCAATGTAGCCCTTGAATCCATCTGATTGATCAGACCCATAATTGCACGAGGAAACAGAATATCTTAAAATTTCTTGTTTGGGCTAGAACAGCGTATTAAAAATGTATTTATGGCTATATTATTCTTTGTAGAGCAAGTTTATGCGTATTGTTGGGGGGAGAACGAGGAGCTTAGCAAAAAAATTCGTTTTAAAAGGGTACCTTAATCGAAACTAAGCAAACTTAAGTGGAAAATTATTTATCCAAACAAACTTTGTATGCTATAAAGGTGTGGGTACATAAAGCACACAGGTCCATTGCTTATTAGATTATTTCAGGCCTTCATGAGCTGTTTGCTTACTCCAATAGCAACTTGTTGATAATAGGAAGCTCTTTGTGAGGAATGGCCTGAAAAACAATGGAAAGCGTCAGATTTAGTAAAGTGTCTAAGGAAAGTCTTAAAATGACACCCACGCTACGAAGGGAAGACCAAATTTGCTTTTTCTGAAGGGAATTTGTGTTTGTCAGGAAGGGCTCCTGGCAGCTTTGTTTCCAGGCCTTGATGTGTGACCAGGAGCCTCCAGGCCTCCCGTCACCCCTGGCCTTGTTCTGCCACCGCGCTGCCCACCCATACCGACACCGCAGGGGGAAGGGTTTCAGAGGAGCCAGAATCAAAAGCGGAGGGAGGAAAAAAAGTGCTTTTCAGGGTCTGATGTGTGGGAATCAAATGAGAGGCCTAGCTCAAATCCGGTCGCCAGGCAACCATAGCGATATGCTGAGGGAATATCATTAAAGTTGGAAACTAAGCAGTCGCTCTGAATTAGCAAACCTGACCGCCGTGTGGATGATGCGCCAGAGCCACCTCAGCCCCCGAGCTCTGTTTCTGCACGTAGGGGTTGGGGGGTGGGGGGAAGCAGCTGATTTGTGAAGTTTTTCATAAAAAAGACAATGGCTGTCCAGACACGGAGTTGGTGGTGAAATATGGTAACTGCCAGGCTTGCAGCTGGCCCTCTGACACAAGATTAATAAGTTGCCGTTTCCTAGCCGACCACAACCTAGTGGGAACTATCCAGCATTTTTCCGTGAATTGTGGGTAGCAGCCTTCCTGCAAGCTGTCCTACTTTACTGCTCCGCTTTCTGCAGATCGCCCAAAGTACAGTAAACATCTGTGGCTGCAACGAGGTCAACAGAGATGGTGTCCAGCAGCCGCCACCTGAGCTGGCCCAGCCTGTTCCCAGGCACAACACCCGAGCCCAGTTGTGACCCGTGGTGCCATCTGATGGGGAGGAGGCTGTGGCTGTGGGTTAAGCCCTTCTGAAAGTTTTGCTGCAACTGGAGCAGGGAGGGGGCGGCAGCGGCGGGGGACGGGGTTGGGAAATGACAATGTGACAAGAGAGCAGGAGCAAACCCATTGAATTAGATTTAGGCTGCGCTGAATATTATCATTGACGTGAACAAGCAAAGCTTATCTGCTCTTTCCTTCTTGAAAGGTTGAATGAAATTGAATTGCCAACCTCTGTATTTTACCACCGTTTGGCTGAAATGGCTCAGAGGCATACACGGTCGCTTTAAAGGAAGCTAGGTTGAGTCAAACTGCAAAGTGTATGTATGCATTTCTGACAGCAACATCTCAAACACAGTGTGACATGGCATAACATTTAGAGGTAATTTGATTACAGGCACTGTGTAATGCAAATCAGACTTTTCCAAACGTGTTAATTTTTTATCACAATAGCTCACCAACACAGTCATGTTTGGTTTATTTTAAGTTATCTTCAAGCTACATTTTCTACTATATTAAAGCATTGCAATATAATTGTATGCGTTTGCTCACAAATTATGAAGAGCTCAAAGATCAGTGAATTTCCTGGCTTCTGTCTTTCTAGGTTTAATTTTAAATAACGATATGATAAAGGTTTTTCTATTATAGTACATAGACATTAGAAGAAAAGAATTTGAATTCTTTACACATAGAAATTTGGAAAGAACAAGTTGCAACTCAAATACATATTCTGGGTAGAAAAATTTTTTTTAAAGTTACTAAGCTTCTCTATAATCAGTTTATGCATTTAGTGCCATGAGCTGCTGAATTGCAATTAATTTTAGATATTAATTTTGTTGGTATGGAGTTATTCTCTGAATAACTCAATGTCAAAAGCCAAGATTTATGCTTTCTGTTTCTGGGTTTTCTTCTGTTCAACACTAGTGAAATAGGTTCCTTCTTTTTTGTCTCAGTTTCCCCAGTTTTACACAGTACCAGATTCAAAAATGAAAAAGATCACAAAGAACATAAATATGAATTATAACGTCAGCCTGGGGAGAATAGTCTTAAATGTTGAACTTCTGTTTTTAGAAATAGCTTTGTGGAGCAATGTTATTCTGATGCTTCAGAGCTAATGAAACTTAAAGTGGTGACAGAGTCCTGCTGGTAGGATCTATCTCCCAAGCTGGAACACAGCCTAGCCCCTCACATCCAGTGTCTGTCAGATACCAACCAAAAGACTCAACATTGGCAGGTGGTTGCCATCAATGTACTGTATAATTGGCACTGGAAATCAGCCTGATTTGAGGCAGCCTTGAAGTGTCTTACTTGGTGGAATAGGAGAAGCTGATGAGAAGTGGAGACATGGTCTGGCACAGTCAGCTGAAGTTTGATCAAGCCAGTGAGTGCAAAATGAAAACCCAGATTTGAAGTGAAGCAGAGCTGAGCACAACCAGGGAGAAGCCCAGATGATAAGAACCCCAGGTGAGAGCACAGTCTGAAAACGTAGCCATTTGACTTTGCAAAAAGAGCACTGTTTGGGAGAGAAGCAAGATCTTGTCTTGCATCTGTGCTATAGCTGGGAAAAAAAATGTTCTAGCATCAGCCAGGCATGATTATTCCTTCCCAGTGTATGTGCCAAGGACTCCTTTTTTTAACACATGTTAAGATGTATATAAAAGAAATATCCTCTAGTCAGTATTAAAGAGGAACCCAAAACATAAGCACAAGTGAAAGCTTATATGTGGTAAACATTTCCTGCACGTCAACTGATCTACCACAATCTCACACGCATGCTTTTAGCTCCTGAAAAAATGTGAAGTAATTCATGTTGGCTTAGCCCTCTGCTCTGAATGAAAGAAAGGAATTAGCTAATTCCAGTTACCTGAGCTGCAAGCTTAGTGCACATGCACAGACAGTTACCATGAATCAGAGGTCATGCAATAACCTCTTTGTATGTGAACATCCCAAGTTTATAGGAATGGATTCCACTCAGTCATAATGAGAGAGGCCAATTTGCTGTCAGCTCCTCAGCCACAGAAAAATAAGTGCTGTTTGCTGCCTCTGCATCTTTTTGGGTCAGTGTAGCTTTTTCTCTGGTCCTTCATATAATCTCTAGCACTTTCAGAACACACACATTTCTCTTGTGAGATTTACCTGGCCTGGAGTGAGGAGAGAAGCTTAACAACATGGGTCCTTTTTATTTATAAGAGCATTCCTCTCACCATTTCTGCCTGTCACAGACATGAGGATTAAATACAGCTCTGTTTCTCGTACGTATTTCTCTCGTATGTCCCAGTGATGCTGAACCCTGTGGATACTTAGAAAACAGGTTTTCCAACAGCCTGCCTATTGTAGCCTTTCATTAGACATTATCTGTCACATCTTCATAACTACAAAGGCATTCCTAATCTGACAATTAAAATTTAGTTATATTCTGTGTTATAAATTATTTAGGACTATCAGGTTTTAGGTATTTTAATGATGAAATCAAGTAAGGGGACATTTCACTTACAGTTACAATAATACTACTTCATATTTACTGTGCTGTGCATCTATTTTGACCATGTTTTCCTCAGCTGGTTCAGCAATACTGTAGATGTTCTTTCAACCAACCCCTCTAAGCCTCTTTGTCTGGTCCCATAGGATCTCTTCATCCTCACTGCTCCTTGACACAGTTGGCCATTAATACAGCAGAGGCATTGCAATGTTTTCCACTGGCCACTCTCCAGCTTTTCTGGTTTCACTGGTTCCTGTAGTGAGCTGGATGGTGTCACCTGACTGACTGTGGTCCACTGGAAGAAAAAAGCTCTCCTGCTATGAGCCTCTCTTCTGTCCTAGCACCAGCCCTTCAGGTGCGAGGGCAGAGCTGGCTATGCAGGGGAAAAAGAAAAAATCCCCTTGTTCATGGGATTTCCAATTATTGCAGTGTTAACTCAGACCCATTTCCCAGCCACATATCAGTGACTTGCTGCTTGGCTTGAAAAATCAACAATCAGTTTGGGTCTGTACTTGTCTGCCTTGCTGTATGGCAGAGGGGGCGAGGAAAGAGTGAGGCACACAGAGAGCTCAGTGGTTCTTGATGTTAACGAGAAGCTGATGTGATCTCCTGTGAGTGTTCTTCAATAGGTGATGAATGGGATGTGTAAGCACAAGAGCACATCATCTTGTTACCCATGTGTACCTTCCTTGATATCAGATGTCTGTATTACTACTCCTTCCATTGTAACCTGGGACTGTGGTTGTGAACTGAATGTTCTTTATCTATTTAATAGTCTTATATAATTGAGTATGTGGAAAAGTAGAGTACCCTGGTCAAGAGACATCATTCTCCTGTAATCCTGAACTGATGGGGTTCAATTTATATGGGGTTTGAATTTATATTGCATTTTTGTTTCACATAAGAGATTGTAGCAGTGTTTTGTGTGCTGTTCTGAATCTGCAGGAGGGGTAGGCAGAGAGTCCCAGTTTAGGTACTGTGCAACATTGTCTGCACAGAATAAGATGTTTCTGATCAGTTGCTTTCTGAGGGAAAGTAAGCACTCATTGGTTTTCATTAGTTCTGCAGGTTTCCTGAGTACAGTATAGGAAATGATTGCAGAGTGGCTAAAGTCTCTTGCCTCTACTAATAATTCTACAGAGTTTTCTATGGCACAAAAGCCCACAACTGTAGTTTGGAGCTGGAAAATTCTCCAGGTGATCTTCGTCCCCTTGAAGTATTTTGTTCACATTTTCAAGTGCTACATTAAAAAATTAACTGATTATCAAATAAAAAAAAAACCCTGAATAAGCTATGCAGAAGGTAGTATATGTATGTGTGTTTTATCAGTAGCCCAACTTTTATATTTGTCAAAAGTGTGCTCAATTTGCAAAAGGTAACTTTTTGAGGCAAAGAGGGTAGGTATTAGGAAAAAAGAGAGTGTTCAATTGGCTGCCTGATTTTTGTCTATGCAGCACATATTTTCAATAAAAACTTTAACACACACACAGATCAAATATATGACAAGAATGTAGTGCTGCAAAAGAACTGTTCTGGGTTTCATGAGCAATTTATTGGACACCTACTTAAGAGGAATTACCTTGTGATCAGCTTGCCATTTTTCTACTGCAAGTGATAAGGAAAAAGCTAATTCCCTGTGCTCTTGCTTTACTTGGCCACCATTGCAATATGCCTTGGGCCAGCAAGATTGGTCTATAAGTAGAAATGATTTAACCCTTATGGTTCATTTTCTGTTTGGCTGTCAAGTGGTGGCAAAGGGCCAAATACTAACAACCATAATGGCTAAGCAGCTGGGTTTGCATGCATGACATCTTAAAAATTACTTACAAACTGGCCCTTTCACTGCAGTGTGCTGATCTCTTCCTATCTGACTGGCATGGTGGCAGAAGTGAGATTAGTGTCCTCAGGGAATAGCCAGGGCTGAGGTTTTCTCCTCTGCGGGAGGAAATATTTTATTTTAGTGTTGCTGAGGACAGCAACCACTGAAGCAAATATTCTCTCTAATTCATAAATACTTGGATACCTTTTATCTTCAGTTATAACTATGAAAGTTTAAAAGGATTTCCTCTGATTATTGCTGTCATTTGTGATTTTTCTTTAAGAAATGGTAGACTTAGCAAGCTCAACTGTCCTGGACAAGCTGGGACTAAATCCTGCCTGTTGGATTCCTGTAGACTATTATCAAAGAGAAGGCAAATTTGCATTTGAGGTAGAATTTAGCCATCATAATATCAGTATTGAACAGGAGAGAGAATGGTTTATTGACAAAAGAAATTTTAAAATGTCATGTACAGTAACACTTGGAGTTTATTACTGAGGTGGAAGAAATAGAGTGAAATTTGATGTAATGAGATTACTTGTGTAAAAGAAATACAGTAAGACAGAAAAACTTTCTATAAGCAAGAAAATAAATTCTTAATGTTTCATTTTATTTAAGCAAGAAAGTGGTTTTGTTGTCAGCACCACTTGTAGCAGTATAATGAAACTGAATCATTTTAAACAAACCCTCAAATACTCTTTGTGTTAGGATTATGCAACTAAGAGAGAATAGTAACTTCTTAACAAAAAATAACCAATGTGTGACATTTTGTCTGTCAGCACTGATAAAGTGAAGTACACAAGCTTACTTAAAATTATTATTGAGGTTGACTTCATATAATGATATAACAATAAAGGAAAAAGTAATGGCTTAGAATATAATGAACCCAAGTCATCCAGAGCAGGGGATATTATAGGATCAGTAAGGAAGAATATATGTAAGTAGTCTGTGTTGAAGAGTATCTTGATGTAAATTATTCTTGATAATGTGGAAGTGGACACTGAGAAGTAATTTCACCAAGACCAGTTACCATATGACACTACTCATGTGTAAATTAGAAAGAATAGGCCCAGATGTGTAGTTTTTTTCCAGCACCGAAGAAAAAATGTCGCTAAATTTAAGAAAAATAGAGGAATAAATAAATAAACCACCCCCTCACCCCCGAAAAAAAAAAAAAGAAACCAACCCAAAAAACCAAAAAATGAAACAAAACAAAACCCCAAAAATAATCAGTTTGAAGACTTGTGCTGACTTAAACAAGGGAATCTGGACAGCACTGAAGATTTTAGAAAAATCATGCTGGTTTCTGTGTAAATGTTCTCAAATCCTTAACTACATGCTACATCAGCCTGTCCAATTTTAAAAATGATTAATGATTCATTTAACAGACCAGATTGAAAAGCCTTCAAAATCTGTGAAAAGAATCCTGATGATTTCAGAAAGCTTTAGATCAGTTTTGGAATTAATTTTGTTTTAGAGGAACTTGGACATTTTGTGCAAAAATAGCTGGGCAAAGGGGGTTTAGAATTGAATGTGTTGATTGGTACCAGTTACACTTTTTACCTTCAAGACATTCAGAGTGGAATTCATATTGCTCTGAAATGTAAAATAATAGAGATTTTTCTGAGGTAAAGCTACAGATTAGAATAAGCATTTTTTCACCCAGCTCAGTCTTTATAATTTCTTTCACTACTGCTGATGTCATTGAGGGACATGCAATCTCAGAGAGAAATTCCTTTAGGCAGATAGATATAATTGAGACTGAATTAGGAGTAAGCTTAAGGAAATTTATTTTGTGAGTCTCTGTGTCTTAGTTCAATGCAAGAAATCTGGCTATGACTTGATTTCCTGCTTCTTTTGGATTTTATGAAGTTCAATGGCATTGTGGGTAAGGGGAGGAGAGAAAAGGCAAAAACCATTTCCTTGAGGTGTGCAGTAACTCAATGTGCAGCAATCACCTGGTCTGCATGAGGAGTCCCAGGGTTGCTCCCGGCCTCATGGGATGCTTCCAAAATAATACAAATGAACCTGTTGTTGTTCTTGGTTGTGCTACCTATGAAATTTGATATTGAGCTGGACAGGATCCAGTTTCACCTAATCCAACAAGTAAACTATGAGGTGAACTTTGCAAAGCACTGCGGATAGAACCAGGGGCTGCCAGCACCTATCCCTGCTTCAGTCTGGACAGATAATGAACGAACTTCTGGAGCAGTGTCTTGTAAAGGGCTTGGTGCCTCCTTGGCTCACACACCAAGAACAGATGCTTAATATTGACTAGATGCATTTGTTTGTATTGAAATTGTATTACTGGGTGTTCATGCAACTTCCCCAAAAGAGAGACATTTTCCTCCTTGAATTGTGTTTAAATGTTTTCCAGTTAGTAATCTCATAATGCTCTTGACAAAAGAAAATCATTTCATAGCAGAATAGACACATCCTGGAGATATCATGTCTTACATGCGGGCTAGTTCTTCATTAGTGCTGCAGTGGAATTCAGGATTGCTAACAAAGCAGAATGTGCCCACGATATTAATGTAGTGTGATCGGCCACTTGATGAGGGAATAATTCATAGGCATGCACTAACAAGGCTCTGACTGAGCTTTGCTCACCCTTTTTAAGGAAGACAGGGCTGTTGTTTTGGGGTTCAGTCCTGGCCCTTCTGAAGGCATGAGGATTATATTGTCTCTTTGAGGTGTATAACAATGAGAGCTCTGCTTCTTCCTGACAGGCCCTGTGCTATGCCTCTGTGAGAAAACAGAGCTCAGAGGTCTACCAAAAAGCCCACTATGCCTGGAAATATCAGACAATGAAGAACTGAATTAATAGAATCTGACACAGTTTTACTGTAGCAGCATGTTTTCCCTTGCTTAAATATATATTTCCTGCTCTCATCAAGAGATTATTTGGTGCTTTTTTTTTTCTTCTTTTCAGAAATAGAAAAGTTGCAAAAACAAAACAAAAGCTTAAAGATATCAGGTTAAGAAATTTTTCTCCCCCTTTAATTCTGTACTTAAAAAGGAAAAAAAAAAAAAAAAGATACCACACAAAACATCAGACAGTCTGAAGTGCTGCTGGCAGAGTTAAGAAAGTGGTTCTTTGACAAAAAGAGCCAAGTTGTCTTTGACTCTCCATTTGAACATGCAGACCTGCTTGCAAGCCCAAACTAGAATTCCTGTCCGAATTTTGGGAGTGTTTGGATTCTGCTGGATTAAAAACCCAAAAGGTTTGATCTTGTATTGATGCATGAATTAGTAACTAAATCTGTACCTAACTCTGTCTTTCTGTGCAAAATACTTCCGTTTCTTGAAGATAGACTACCTGGATTACAAAGTACCTCACTTGTACATAATAGACAGTGGTTTGGATGCTTATTCCAGAAACTTTGTTGCCCCAGTTGATTGCTCCGTTGCTGAGATTGAAACCTCCATTTTGAGATTCAGGCCCAGGCAAAGGGAATTTACTCTGTTTCCAGTGCATATCTGGTACTGTCTCTGGTGAAACTCCAAATCCTCTGATATCCAGTGATATTTTGCTGTTAGATTCAGTCAGGCTAAGTTTTTCCCTGTTTCATATTCTGCTGCCCAAACAGCTGCTAAACTGAAAAGGTAGGAGGCAAAAGCTTCCTTTCATGTTTTGGATTCTGTGTGTTTCTAAGGCGTGTTCTCAGCCTGGATTAAGTGCGTTACGAGCTCTGTTCTGTTGTACTCTTTCTGAGTACAACACAGAATGTCTGTGGCACTATGTATGAAGAATCTGTCCTCACATCTCCTCCTTTCCATCTCCAGCAGCCCCCTGCAAAGAGAGTGTGGAGCTAAGCAACATCCACCAGTCGGACAAGACAGGGAATCCTGCAGCAATAGCAGTAGTAGAGCAATTATAATAAGCCTTTAACTAGCTACAGAGTGAACATTTTACATTCCTAAATCTGCCATAATGCAAAATAATCTGTTTATATTAGGAAAGACATTGCATTCTGCTCACTCATCCCTTCCCAGGCTTGTCTGCACAAGGTTAGGTTTCCATAACCCATAATAGGAAAACATGCAATTGCCAAAACCTCGGGACTCAGCTTCTTTTTTTAATGTTACCCCAGTTGCACTTTCTTCATAGCCAAAGGGTCTGTTATTGCTCCTGCAATGAAGAGTCATAGTGAGGTGTTTTGGAGCTTGGTGCTCATCCCACTGCCCATAGGATTCCCTGTTAGCTGCTGGACTCTCATCTCACTTAACACATAAGGCCTTGAAGCTGTTTTCTTCAGCAGCAGTTTGTGGAGGTCAGACATTCTGGCCCCACAAACAACCCACTTATCCACATCTAATTAGCAACTTTTATTGATATCTGTTGGTATTTGACATAGGAGGCCTCTAAGTCAGAAACACCTCTGCTTTTCCTCCAGCTCTGTTTAAATGACACCATTTTAGTAGGCTACTGTTCTGTCTGATGGATGCTGGAAGCAGGTCAGTTTTAATAACTTCAATAAACTGATTTTTTTCAAATTAAATTTAGCAAGAACATTTCACTAATGAAGTACTTGGAGAGTTCCAAGCCCAGTGCAGGAATTTAGTGGGGCTTTATAGACATGGGCTTGCCTTTAACTGCAATTATATATGGCTGAATTCTTATCTGATTAAAGGGAGTTGGTTTGCATGCTAAATGAGATGCCAAGTTTCAAGAGCTTTCAGAAGTCACATTTAGATTGGATGAAGGCTTAAGTAGCTAGGTGTCTGGATGAACCACATAGTTTCTAAAAAAAAAAAATAGAAAGCCAAACCAACAAACCACTTTACCTTTTTTTTTTTTTCTTTGATTTTCTAATACAGCAAATGCACTGCTTGCTGTCTTCTATATGAAGCAGTGCAATAAATGCATGAATGGCCTTAATAATGTGGCTCCACTGAAGGGTTAAGTTTTTGCGCATTGTTAAGTTCTCTGTATGGGATTGCCATTCCAGAGCCCAATCCCACATTCCTGAGCAGCCAGATTTCCCCTGGAAGTCAGTGGGAAGTTTTCAGGTACACAGCAATGGACTACAAAGCAGAGAGTTTCTTGAGAAACAGGGACCCACCATTTTCAAGCTAAAACCAAGTCACCTTAAATGTGACATCTATGCTCTCTCTCAGCCAGAAGCAGAGAGAAAACCTTCATTTGTTTTTATCCTCTGAGTGGAACAAGCATTGCATACCCATCCAAGAAAACACTTTTAAAAAATAAATAAATCCCTAAACATGAAATGTTTAAATCTTCGTGAATCTTTCAGTGAGGCACCTTTGTTTTAATAAATGCAGTCAGGCAATTATTACAGGTTCTTGCAAGCAGCATTTCTTTGGGACAACAGCTTAGTTCCTTTATATTTCTCTATTTCCCCCCTGTGATTCCCAGTTTCAGCTCTTCCCTTAACCTCATTTGGGCAGGGTGCCTGTGAGCAGCACTGAATACAAAGAAAGGAAACAGCCCAAGTGTAAGTTTCCTTTGCCTTATGCCCCATATTATTCCTTATTTGTTGTGCTAATCCAGCAGCGTAATTCCCAAATACAAGCCCCTTGAATTGTTTTGATGAGAACTGCTAACTCAGTGCAGACTATTTTAATGAGCTTTGCAGCCTAAATAGTCAGAACTTTATGGTGTGAAGGCTTCATGTACTAACTGCTTTTTGATAACATGGTCGATTATTTAAATCCCACTACTGTAAAAAAAAAAATAAAAATTATGCGATGTGATTAAAATTTGTTTCTCAAACCATAAAGCAGCCTGGGCAGAGCGTGGAAGTTAAACAACCAGGCCACTCTTGTCCTTTGTCCTTGGTGTTTTTTGGTGATGATGTGGTAGTGCCCTCTAGTGAAAAATCTCGACAAGTATTTTGAAGAGTACAATGCAGGACTTTGTTCCCGTTTGTGACGATTCTTTCCTTTGGACTCTATTTCTGGGACAAAATTGATTTATGTCTAAATATTTCCAAAGATAACAGCTATTGAAGGCATTGCAGCTCAAAACTAATACCTGTTTCCACGCTTCTCAGAATCAGTGGGTGTTTTTTCACCTTTCAACTACTGTATTAACAAATGAGCCATGGTTAAACATTTCAGAGGCAGAATTTTTATTTTTGCTCTTGCGTGCTGCTTGTGCCAGCAGGGTTTTGCATGGCTGAAGCCTTACAAAGTCAGTAGTTGGAGGCTCCATCCAGTTCCCAGGGAATGCAGTGCCCAGACTCTCGTTAGACTTCCAAGGGAGCAGAACTAGGTTCACTGAATAGTCATACAGAATTAAAGATAAACAGTCAGCCTGAAATGTTACTGAAACTTTTAGCTGTCTCATTCAAGAAAGAGAAGCATTTATAAATTATGGAAAGAAAAAAAAAAAAAAAAGGAAAAAAAGAAGTGTGTACTAATTATAAAAAATTCAGAAAGTACACAAAATATGTACACCTTTGTCACTGTCAAAGGATATTTTCTCTCTATGACCTCCTTATCACATTGTATTGTCTCCTTGTGACCACTATAACATAACCAAAGTGGTGACCCACTGTGTTCAGACATTGGCTTGGTTTTTGGCATTTTTCTGTAGTGAATTATAGTTTACCTACAATGTACAGGGGGTGGGGTTGTGCATGCTGTAGTACATTCTATTAATATAACATCTTTTTTCCATGTATTCTGTTAATCCTGTAGTGAGTGGTCAGAGTACTCGTGTTGTTACTGGTACTTGTATGAAATAGCACTAGGGAGCCTCACTCAGAAAAAAAAAAAAAAAAGAAAGAAAGAAGGGACTATAAAACCAGTCTCCCTCTTGAATATTTTGTTTCATTTAAATATCAAACTTCCTGCACCATAAACAAACAAAAAGTCATCCTGTTAACTGACGCATTAAAGAGGTCAGATCCTGTATTTCTTCAGTGATGGGGAGGGGGGCGAAAGGGGAAGTGATGCTATTGACCTATATAAGTGCTATTCAAAGTGAGCAAAAGTTAGCCTAAGAAAAGCTGAAATGTTCTGCGTGATCCTCTTCACATGGAAAGGTCAGGAGGTGGGAAGAGAAAATCAGGAGAAAAAGATGTGATTAAAATGAGGTTTTATTTTTGTTTCAGGTTAGGGGAGTGGGAGCTGATTGAACATTTTAGACATGAGAGCAGAATAAGAAATGTATCCCTCAGTGCCAGGGTTATCCATGTAACCCAAAGACCCTTTTCATTTAAAAAGCTGTTGCTTGTGATCCTTTCCAAAGAGGGAATCAATAAATGTCCACCAAAGTTGCTCTTTTGGTCAAAATGATAAATGAGCATCGAAGTGCTATAAATTGATAGCAACCAGTGTGGTAATCCTGGAATTCAACACAAAAACCAACAAGAGGAAAGCATCACTGGTATCTTACTGGCTCTGCAGTTGTTGCTATTGTTGTCAAAAATAACCCAAATATTTAGCAAGGAATGAAAAAGAAAAAGAAAAAGAAAAAGAAAATTGTAATGGTTTTTTCTACCCTCATTGGAACTGAGTTATTAAAAAAAACAACTTAACAAAACTAAACAAAAAACACTCCACCCCAAACAAGTCCTCTGGTTCTCCACCAACATCTGTAGTTTATGAGCCATTAATACAATCACCAATGTCTGCACTGCAAGCATCTAGAGTTAGCCCTGGCACTTGCCTATGCTGGAGGCATCCTGCAATACAGGAGGTAGGAGGAGGCACCAGCATCCTACAGTGATCCTCCTGCACTCAGGGAATGATGTTGAGGCTTGTCCTCTGCTCTTGAGTTAGAAAGAGTCTTGGTGCCCTATTAGGCAGCTCCAGAAGCTGTGCTACCACCAAATTCAGCAAAGAAAGGGCAAGTCACATCATTTTCCTGTGCACCACTACCCAGCTGTAGTAAACACAAACTCAGTATTTCCTGGGAAGAGTGATACCATAGCTAACTTTGGGTAAGAACATGTTGATTTTCATACTGAAGATTTAGACCCCCATTAAGTTGCTCTTTATTCCTTTAGTCTATCAACTTTTAAAAAAGCAATCTGTATTTCCAGCCAGGCTTTCATTTAAAATAGCCCTCTTATTCAAAACCTCACCTGTAACTTTATCCCAGTGGTAACTCTTACCTGCCATACTAGCCCTAGGCCCTTGTAGCACTTGACATCATCTTTTGGACAGGTTACAGAGCCTATTGAGGCAGTTGTTAGAAGCAGATTTACTCTGCAATGTGGAGCCAACCACAGAAGAAAATTAGTGCATTTATCTGTCAGCATTAGGCTAGATTATCAATCCAGTCCACTAGTCACAGGATCTGGTTTTTCTTTCTCTGGGGAAGTGAAATTGATATAGTGGTAGGCAGTAAAGGTGTCAATTATAAACAGGACATTAGCATGAGAAAGTAGGCAAATGGTTAGTTTTAGGCAAGAGTGCTTTTTCAAGTTTAAGTATAGGCTTGAAAAGTAGGTTTTTCTTCCTCCAAAATAGAATTTCTAAAAAGAACGTGAACACTCTTTCCTTCAAACCTGTTCTCTTTGTTTTCCTTTGAAAAAAAAAAAAAAAAAGTTGACTTTGAAAGGAAAACCCCCTCCTTTTAAAAAAACAAAAAACCCAATCCCCCAAAAAACCCCAAAACAAACCAAATCAAACCAAATCAAATCAAAACAAAAACAAAACTGTAGTGAATTTGAGGATTCTGCAAGGACCACAAAGTATTTCCCATCTGTAAGGTTTGAACAGGCAAACCTTTGTGTGACACTGAGTAAATATGTAGTACATTAGTAACAGTGAAAACTAACTTATTTTCCTGATCACACTTTGTCTATGAGCAGACTGCAACTTTTTCAACTGGCCTGACTGCAGTAGCATCCAGGTGTGCCCAGCCCAAATCACTGACCTGTTTGTTAGATGCTGAACAAATACCCTGAAATAGTCCTTCCATTACAGGTGCCAAACCTGTTGCTTCTTAATTCTCTGGGTGGCTTATAAAGACTTTGTTCTGAAGAACAGCAGACTGCTAATTGATGTGTTTTAGGTTTTTTGCCATGACTGCAAAGTATTCTATTACCAAGCCCAACCAACCTATTTCTAGTCCTGTTATCCACCCACACATAAACATTCCTCACGAAAAAATGAGACAGTTCTTTCCTGCAGTTACTTTCCATTGGTATGGACGAGTATGAGTTGTGTGAGCTTAGATCTTACACAGAAAAGTAGTCAATAGTAATAATTTGTCCCCAAAAAGGGTCCTCAAACACTTTTAAGGTTTTGGGCTATCATATATAGGATTTTTATTTTTTTTTTTTGATCCTGGTAGATGGGTTGTCAACAAGTGCCACCAACCAGAAGTGCTGCCCAAACCAGAAGGCTGCCTTTAGTTGAGAGAGGCTCTGAGAGCTTGTGTCAGAGGCTGTGATGAGTGAGCTCTGTTGCCTCCGGTGCTCCAGTGACCTCTCCTGGGTGCAAAAGTCTTGAGAAGAAGTAGATTTTGCCTCAGACTGTACTCCTAATATGAAGGAAGCAGCCCCCCATCCCTAGCAGGGTTAGTTAACAAGGCAGTTGTTTTTCAAAGTATATTTAAAAAAAAAAATCCCCAAAACCAAAGTGAAGTAAGACACTTGATAACATGATGCTGGGAATGCTTGGAATGCATGGAAATTCCCAAGGAATTTCAAAGGGATCTGAGGCCTTTGCTTCCTTCTTCCTTATCTAATTTTAGAGGAAAAGTAAAATTTGCCCATATATTTCTAAGTCTGTTCAGTTTATAGAGGCTTGTTCTGATTGTTGGTACTATAGTACTGAATAAAATGTGAATCTCAAGAAATACCACTTAATCTTAACAGCAAATATATTTTAGGAAAGCCTTTTCTACTGCCGGCTTAAGTACTTAAAGAATTTCCTGTACAGAATATATCAGCCCCTGTCCACACTGGTTTAACATTTGCCACATAGAAGTGCCTGAGTGAGAGGTTTAAATTCATCTCACAAGAATGCCTGGGGCATCTAAACTTGGTAACGTGTTATGAATAGAAAGAAGGAGCAAATTTATGTTTAAGTTTCTGCCATAATTGTGCATGAGAAAAACACTAATTTTGCATTTTTTACTATTGGTATGAGTGGAGTTGTTCACACCAGCTGGTGTTACTTGTGTAACAGGACAGCAGGGCCAGGCCTCAGCTTTTGTAGGTGCCTGGAAAGATGTTTTTCTTTAACTCTACATATTCCTCAAATGATGCCATAAGAATGTATTTTCCTGAAGTCATAGAGGACAGGACATCCAGGCTTTTATGAGGGGACCTCTTGCTCCTCAGAAGGTAGCAGTGGTGTGGCATGTGCTGCCTGTGTCCCCAGTGCACAGGCTGCTGCCCTCTCACCATCTGCTCCTGCCCTCCCAGCAATACAACTGGAAACTGCTGGTAAATCCCTGCTGGTGCAAATTCAGAGCTTTCCAACTTATTGCTGTATGCTGCATGCAAATACTGTTTCACAAGCTGATCATCCCTTTCCCACACACATCCAAAAGGGAAGCAGAGCTGTGATGTGTGGATAAGTGTAGGTCAATGCCTGTAGCTATAATTTCTGGTTTCTGGGTCTGTTCAGAGGCACGTGTGCCCTAAAATTACTACTACTGAAGAACTAGGGGGAGGCTGAATTGCCTCCTCATCTGAGGCTGATTCTTTGGCCCACAACTGCTGAGAGAAAGACGCTGCGGATCAGAGAGGAGGGAGGGAGGAGCACCTTTGGCATGGGAACAGGGATGCTGCCTATAGCAGAAGAGGGGCAGGAAGGCTGAAAAACTGCAAATAATGAATTTATTTCCTTCAAGCTGAGATGCTTGAGTTAAGTTGCAGAAGAACAAGAACAAGGAAGTTGTCTTTCCCTACATTCAAAGTCCAGGTGGGCAGCTGAGTGTGTGCAGGCAGGCAGTGAGCAGAGCATCTCCATTCCTGGGCAGATGGCTCCAGGCGAGCTGTGGGGCACAGGTGGGCTGATGGGCTATGTGGGGGTGCACCCATGGGATGCCTTGATCCTCTGCAAGTGTCACGCCTCAGCAGAGGTTTTCTGTGCCTTTTTGTTAGGTTCTTGTTATGAAGGCTCTTCCACTTTAGATACGTGTCCCTACAGATGTAGCCTGTTGATGCTGGAAAATAGCCTGAGGCAAAGTGTGGATATTTACCTGTCTGCCATAACTCCTAATTTCTATGGGAAATTCCCTATCTGTTAGGCCACTCCTGAGCTCAGGAGCCACGTACGTGTTTGGGCAGAGGTAGAGATTCAAACTTTTACTTTCAGACTGTTAGAAAATCTGTGCACCAGCAGACTGACAGCTTCTGGAAGACCTCTTAATGTTTTGAAGGTTTTTGAAGCTTTGAAGGAAGATATCTCTGCTTTTAGAATTAGCACAGAAAAATAAATTTGATGCAAGACTTTATCAGGCAGAAGACTGCAGAGCTGGTAAAGGGTAACAAGACCCCTGTACGTTGCCTAATATTGCTTCAGTAAAACTTAAGAAGGGAAAGCTGTCACAGTGGAAATTCTCATTGTGAAAATGTCTGAGATGGGGAAGTGCTTCCATGTTATTGCTCAAGATTTTTCAGATGGGTTATTTTTTGTTTTGCATGCAAGAAAGAAAACGCACTGGAAACAGGTTAAGGTGGAGAAGTGCACAAATCTTATTTTCCCTTTTTCTCCTATTGAATCTGCCCAGTATCTTTCTCTCACCTAGCAACAAAATCACAGAATGTTAGGGGCTGAAAGAGACCACAAAAAATGATAGCTGAAAAGCAAAGCAAGGGGCCTGACAGCTTTACCCTCATCAACAACCTGTCAGGAGAGTTGATTCAAACTCTTCATATTAAATTACTGCATTTTCATTGTCAGACATTTTGCTTTTCATCAGTAACTATATGTATATTTGACAGCATTTTTAGATAGGGAGCTAAGGTAAAGTTGTTTTGCTCCATCTTTTCCTCAGTGGGCAACTCAGGATCAATTTACTGCAATCAAGGGCTTGAGGACTTCTTGCTGTTTTACACAACTGCAATGCAGTGAGTCACTGATGTCTATCAATCTGTGTCCCTCAACCTCTTAAAATTCTAGAAGTCTTCCTTAATGTGTTTCTACTTCTTTTCTTCATCAGGAAGTGAAAAGTAAGCTAGATCTGTACCTGGAATAGATTCAAGGAATTCCTATCCAATTCAGCAAATTCTTTGCTCATTCCTTCTTAGGTGCATCTGTTTCCATTAGGAAAGACTACTTCTGTGAGCAAACTTTGCCCAAATATAATACCATAATTTATCCTTTCAACCTATAAATTTGAGAAGCAAAAATTTCACATATTCCATCAGCTGAAGTACAATCCAGAGTTTCTGGGATTGTAGAAAAATCAAGCTGAAAAACTTAATCAGAAATTCTCTCTTGTATGCAAAGTATGAATTTAAGATGTTATAATATGATTGGAAAGGACACATCTTGGTGACCTAGAATTTTAAGATATGAATAAATTACTGAAAGAGTAATTGACATAAGAAGTAAGCAGAGCTCTAAAGTAAAAAAGTGTCTTTGCTAAAGATGCTTCAGGGTTCTGTTTTACCTACTGACAATCTATTTGGAGTTCTGGTTCTTTCAGTTATCTCTGTTCCTTGGACTTGTAGACCCGCTTGCAGACCTGGTTGTTAAAGCTAATTGAAAACTAGTTTAGGGTGTTTGAAAAAAGGTCCTTTTCCTAGGTATGGAGGAGGAGAAAGCTACCAAAAAACCTGTGGTGGTTTGTTGTTTTTTTTTTTAAATCCAACTTTCAGGTTGGGTAAAAAGCATCAAATCATGCCTCTTGATTAATAGATTTCTTTCTCCCTGTCTCTGAGCTTAAATTTTGTACTTCCAGCATAGTAGGAATAGCTCTTTTGTCTGCAGGTGTAGTGGAGGATGAGGAGAAATGTAGGATTGCAGAGGACTGCTGAGGGGTGATAGCAGTAGATGTCACCTGTCCCTCCATGCCCGAAGGAAGGAATCCTCTGAACTGACACACAGGTCGTTGTGCTAATGATAGAGGCATAGACCAGGATGGCTTTACTTTTTTTACAATGATTGGATAGAGATTCAGTAGTTTCCTTAGTTTTTGCAAAGCTGATAACTCTCATCCAGTGGTGATTTTGATTTATTTTGCTAAGGGAACCTGTGAGCATTATATCAGAGGCAAAATGTGAAAAAGCTGATTACAGTAAGAATGATAATAGCAAATTTGAGAAGGAAGGAAACCGCTTCTCCTGCTTGCTGATTTTTATTTTTTTTTCTTCTATTTTTCTTTAGTATAGAAGACAGGCAATCATTTACATGAATCTCTCCATTATAGACCAAAATAACAGTGCAGTTTTCATTAACAAAAAGACTACCTTTTTCTTCTTCGTTTGTGTTGTCAAGATACTTTAGCTGAAACATAGAGTGATTTCCAACACTTACCCTAGTTGTCACACTGAGAATGAAATAATGGCTGACATTAGGAAGATTATTTCTCAGCAATAAAATTACCTTTCACAACATATTTCTATCTAAGTGGAAATGATGGAAAATCATAGATTCTGTTTTCAAATATAGAAAGAAAGATGAAAGTGAAATCAACAGGATTTCCTTCTAGTCGTACAAGTAGAGAGTGCAGGCAAGCCAAAGATGCTGCCAAAAATCCACTGGGAGCATCTTCCCAGACCTGTTTTTGTTAAATGAGACAGTTGACTGAGACAAGTGGAATTGTCTGAAATCTTTGCTGCACATACTATAAAATGTGAAAATTAATTAACTGGGATCCCAATCCTGCTGCCTCTGCTGTCAGAAACACGACTTTTGGCTGTCATTATCAGCCATACTCAGTTTTGCTAAGGAGTTTTTCAACTTTTTTGATCCATCTCTAGCCACATTTGACAGATACGGAGTCAGTTTAAGGTTTTCTGTAGAAACTGTGATGTTCCCAGAAATGTATATCAGTCGTGGTGAAATTTGGCTTCTTTGTGCATAGACTTGGTTTGAATGGAGTTCAGGGCATCTGAAGCTATGTGAATCAAAAGAAAAAATGCTCATGTGATCCCTGGTGAAGTGTGGCTGCCAAATTAAGACTGCCTATAAAAATGAGTTTCTAAAGAAAAAGTGAAAGGGAATGTAGACTTGCTTTATAAACATGATTGCATCTTCTGTCATCAGGCAGGTATCCAGCAAACTGTAGTGGATTGTGACTTAGGTAATAGATTGCATAACTAAATGTAAGTAAGTAAAAGGAATGGCTTGGTGACTCCCCTCTAAGTCACCTAACTTGGTGACTCCACTCTAAGTGAAGGTAGATTGAGGCCTTCAGAATTGGTCTTACAATCCCAGGCAATAAACATTGTGACTTTTCACTTTGCGTAAAACAAACCTCTTACTAAAAACAACCAAATAATGTTTTCTCTAAACGTGTCTGCATGTCCACCTGTTTTTAGCCCTCCAAAGATCTATTTTTAGATCTCCCTTTTCCGCCAACATTGCTCCTGAGCCATTGTTCCCCTGCCTTGGGGATGGTGAAGCAGCTGGCAGCAAATTGCAGCTGGGTTGGAAACGCACACAAACACGTTTGTCTACAAAGAGATTTTAGTTCTCATAGTGTTAACTGCCCCTTCCCTGCACTTCTCTCCCCCCCAACCCCTACTCCACCCCCGCCTGCCACAAGCACGACCCAGATCACATTAGAGTCCCAGAGCAGAGGGAACAGTTCTCATCTATCCGTCACCAAGGAGGCAGACAGGCCGGGAAACAACAAGTCATTTGTACCTGATGAGGAGGACACTCCTGGGAAACAAACAGATGAGCCACCACATGAATCTGAGCTATTCTCTGAGGTAAACAGAACTGCATGAGAAACACACAAATTATCAGGGGCATCATGCTTAACTCCCTCGCTTCAAACTGTTGGGCAGACTGTGGGCCTGAAACTCTAGATTGTTCTAATATCTGATTGTGAGAAAGTTAACCCTCTGAAAGCATCAGGGGAGGGGGAGGAAATCCCAGACCCCAGGCTTCTGAAGCAATGCTGTTCACCTTGCAGCTCTTGCTCATGTTCAGTTGTCCATGGCACCACAAATTGTCCTGGGAGGCGTTCCTGTGTCAGTCACAGAGGGCACAGGTTGCAGAAGCTGCCCTGGCCATGCATTGTGGTTTGTAGGGGATACAGATTTTCCCATTGGGGCTGTTTCTGGTGATATTTATTTCAAGCTTAAGCCAACTTCTGCTACTGTAACAGTCTCATGCTAATCAGCCTTATCATATTCTGGGGTCCCTTGCTAAAACCAAAGCATTTGTAGTAGGGTCCAATCACTACAAAATGTGGTATTGATGATACCACTGATGAGAAGTGGTTGTACCCAAATGGTAGTATGTGTATGGCACATCTTACTCTGCCTGCTCCAGTGGGTTTCAGAGGCTTACTCCATCTCCTGTTTTGTAAATGTTCTACTTGAAGGGAATCGTATAAACTAATCTTTGAGCAGACCTAAGCTTTCTAGCAAGGTATGCAAGAGAACTTCCAGGAAGGGAATACAAGTCATCATTGTAGCCTGCCACTTTTTTTGAGATACCATTGCACCCTGCAGCTCAAGGCTGTGCAAAACTCTGTGGCGTGTCCACATAGATAATATAATAATTTATCACAATTTTATAAAAAGAAATTGGATGCAGAGTTGGTGTTTTGTCTGAAGCCCTGATCTTGTGTTGAATTGAGACGTTAAACCCAGAATTTTGAATCCTAGTCCAGCCCTTTTAATCACAAGGTCATTCTTCCATTCTACTGGGCAGCAAAACAAGAGTTTTAATTTGGTGCTTAATATTTAAAAAGAGATTGCTGTGAATCCCAACCAAAGAGGCAAATTAGTGTAGTGGTTAAAACAAATTGGAAAAAGAAAAGATACACTGCTGGAGCTGAGTTCAGAAGTCTGCCAAGAAGAGGGGTCTTGTGATTAAGCATGACTTTGAATGTAGGTCACTTTGGAGAGCCAGGTGATTTCTGAACACAATACTTAGCAAAAGTCCCTCTGCTCTTGCTGGATTTATAGTAGTATAACGGAGAGGAGATAAAAGCTCTAATTTTACCATTCTCTCCCTGATTTTTTCTCCAATGACGACTATTGTTCTACTCCTTTTCTTTCTGTCTTTTCCCCTTTTCCCTGTGCTTCCATTGAGAAATGATTATCCTCTGTTGTGAAGCGATCACTGATAACAGGTGATGGGTTTGGAGTAAAACATTAGGAACACCTTTTCAGAGTTGTGAATTATAAGATGGGAGGGTTATAGTATGTTGTCATTGCACTTTAACAATTTCACTTATGAAGTGCTGCTGAATGCTCCATATTATTTCTTATTTTTTTTTAAAGATTGGCCCAATATAGAAACATATGGTTCCATTCAGAAATTCAACAATATATTGCAAAGAATTTAAAAATGCTGATTCAAGGGCTAAAAATTACATTGTAGATAGCAGTTTTGAACTATGAGACCAACCCATGATATGGGTATGAGAACATGAGCTGAATAAAGTCAGGTTGTCTGGGCAGGTAGAGAGCACTGCATAGCTGATTCTGTCCTGGAATCTGCAGGTGTGACACCACTGCCTTCATTAAAATTGTTTTTTGAATGCTAGTGAGAAAATGTCTTTTGCTATATAAAGGCTGTATTTGAGACTTAATGTTCTCTGTGAAGTGTGTTGTTAAGCTTCTCTTTCTTGCATACTGTGTTGCTAAATCATTTATACTTATCTCCCTGACACATGAACACATAATTAATTTAGTGAAAGCATATTCCATTAGTTATTTCCATATTCTGAGTAGTGAATGCTTGAATATAATCCCCTGACTTTCACCTTTTTATCATACATGTTACTTTAGTCCAGGTCAGTATAGGGCATTTATACTCTATTTTGTGTGTAGGGCAGCAACTATGAATCAGTGAGTCTTCATAATGGAACTATTTTGGTAAACAGAAATGTATTGATTTGTTATCAGATTAGGAAATTATCAAGTGAAAGAGGATTAGATATACATCTAGATTTGAGAAAATGGAGATAAAAGAATCACCAAATTGTTCTGGTTGGAAAAGACCTTTAAGATCATGGAGTCCAACCATTAGCCTAGCTCTGCCAAGTGCTTAAACCCTGTTCCTAAATATCACATTTTAACACCTCCAGGGATGGTGTTTGAAGTCTCTCCCTGGGAAACCTATGGCAGTGTTTAATTAACATTTCAGTGAACGCACTTCTTCTAATGTCTAATCCAAACCTTCCCTCTTGTCTTGTTGTTTGTTCCGAGGGGGAATAGACCATCCCTAAACTTGCTACTGCCTTTTTTCAAGTAGTTATAGAGAATGATAAGGTCTCTTCTCAACCTCTTTTCCTTGGGCTTAAACAACCCCAATTCCCTCAGATTCTTTTTGTAAGACTTGTTCTTTGTAAGACCCTTCACCACCTTCATTGCACATCTCTGGATACACGTCAGTACCTCAGTGTCTTTCTTGTAGAGAGGGGCCCAAAACTGAGCCACAGTAATAGAGGTTCAGCCTCACCAGTGCTGACTGCAGGGGGAAGATCACTTCTGCAGTCCTGCTGGCCACACTATTACTGATACAAGCCAGGATGCCCATGTCTTTGCTGGTCACCTAGGCACATTGCTGGCTCATATTCAGCTGGCTGTTGATTAACATCCCCAGGTACTTTTTTACCAGGCGGCTTTCCAGCCACTCTTTCCCAAGCCTGTAGCATTGCATGGGGTTGTTGTGACCCAAGTGCAGGACCTGATCCTTGTCCATCTTGAATCTCATACAATTGGCCCCAGGACATGGATCCAGCCTGACCAAGTTCCTTTGTAGAACATTCCTACTCTCAGGCAGACCAACACTCCCTCCCAAGTTAGTATCATCTACAAACCTACTGAGGATGCACTGAGGATCTCATCATCCAGATCATTGATAAAGCTGTTAAACAGAGATAGAGAGGAAGTTTCTCTGATTGATGTTATCACAGCAATAAAGAATAAGGAATCACAATTAAAATTACAGTGAAATAGTTATTTTAGAGAAAGACCTAGCCCCCCACAAAAAACCATTGCATAAAGTTCTCTGTTCTTGCATCACTGAGAACAAATGTTCCACAACTGGCTTCTCTTAATCCTGTGTTCATATGTTTTAAAACCTGATTCTGCTGGTCTTTTTTGTGTATAAGGTGTACCTCCTTGTACTGCTAGTCTGCTCTTGGTGCACTTAATGGTATGATTTCCATGGATTTTTTTCTTTACAAATAATGTTTTAGTAAACATGTTCTCAACAGAGGTGTGTTTCTAACAGGATGGAGTATTAGTCAGTATGCACACGATGGAAACTCCACACAATAGGAGAAAAGGCAAGTTTGTTTAGTCCTCTTTCAGAGCTCTGCATCTCTCTAATGCCACCTTTCCTGCCTGAGTCAGGGTATTGTCTTTTTTGCCTGCGAACTGTAGGGTCAAGTTGAGGTAAAACTGTGATGGGATGTGAAAGACAGCAGTTCAGCTACGTGATGGGAACTTTTGTGTATAGTATCATTGACAGGTCATGTTTTTGACCCCATCAGATTTTCATAGGTTGCTTCATTAAAAATTGAGATTCTACCACATTACAAAACAGAGTGGCAGGCTGCTTGAAACTTCTATCAATAATGTATCAGGGCATCTATTTGGATTTCTTCCAAATACCCCCATCATTATTTTTAGCACAAAAGAGAGCACATCAGAATACCAAGCTCTGTAAAGGGGGAGAAAACTTCACTCATTGCCACGCTCAGCTAAGCAGTGTCAAACGTGAAGCAACCTCTTGCTTACATAGAGCTTTTTTGCTAAAAGGGGGAGGTTTCCATTTCATTAATACTTGGTTTTGTACCATCCAAGATGAGCAATTTTTCAAAGCTCTCATTAACTAGCAAGAGATTTAGCTGTATTCAAGGACCCCTCCAAAGCCCTAGTCATGTCACTAACATGGCTGACACTTTTTCATGTTAGCTTATGCACACACTGACTGTACTTGGGAAATTACTAGAAGAGATGGTTTTTTACAAGGCACAGTAGTCCCTTGTGGTCCGTAAAGTACACACAGAAATACTGTCCTGTTTTATCATTTTATTTCAGCCATCTTAGAGTCAGATCTGACACATGGTTTCTTCTTGCTGCTTTCAGGATGGTTTTCTCTGCAGACAGCAAAGGCTGTGAGGCCTGCCTTATGCACGTTGTTTTAGCACATGGTATCGAGTGTGACTATGCAAGGGTAGATGGAAGTTCAGGAGAATTCAGGAGAGGAACAAGGATACAGCACTTAGAGTCATGGCTGCCAGTACTATCGTACCGCAACAGTTTTTGAGTAACCCTGAGCTTTTGCCTTTGCTTTGTGTCTGTAATGTCGGATAAAAGTTTTTAGTCCCCTCTACGTCCTGCTCTTTGCAATCTAATGACCTAAAATGGAAACAGGCAGAGGGGAAAGTGCTCTTTTCCTTCAAACTTTCTCTGCTTTAGTGCCTGTTGGTGAACCTGTGCATTTACAACAGAGAGATCTCCATTCTGAAGTCTACATCACTCGAGATAGTTCTCTCTTTGAGAAGATTTTCTTCAGTGCTGGCTGGTGCAAGGAGATGTAAATATTCTTTGCAATCTGTACCAGGTCCTTTCAATCTCTATCCAGTGTGACTCTCTGCAGCCAGAGAGCTCTTCATCTTAATTTGTAACAAAAGTTGGGGCAGATTTATGAAAGAGAAAATTCTTGTCCAAAACAAAGCAACTTCCACTAAATCCTGAGGGTAAAAGGGTAACCATCTTATATACTAAATAGCAAGTAACAATAAGAACTTGAAGCTTGTAATTTTTAGAATTAATAGTTCTATCAACCCATTTCTAAAAGTACCTGACCTAGTGGAGGTATTTATACCTCAGCTTTAGTCACCTCTCTCAACTGGCTAAATTAGTCAGTCCCTCAATCTGCTCTGCAGTCAGAGAAGTTTCTGGCTAAATCTAGGAGCAGGACTTCAATGCTTTGATTTATTCTGTGGAGGAGTCTGGGATTATAAAGGGACAATTGAGATTATATGACTGGATTCTGGATTTAATGTCGGGTGATGGGACTCTAATGCAAGTGTCTCTGCAAGCTCACTGAGTAACTCACTGTACTAGAATTCATAGGTGTTTGCAAAGTCCTGGTTTGACCCTACCTGTGAAATTCCTTCTTTCACAATGTGATAGCCCAGAAGTCTTGATTTGAGAGATTCCTCAAAGTCACTTGTTCATCTCTTAATGAAATGCCAGTTATCTTTATAGCCATTTTTTTAATCAGGAAGGAGGAAAAAGGACCAAGTGTGTCACAGACACTGAGCTGGAAAAAGGACCAAGTGTATCACAGACACTGAGCTACCTATCTAGTCTCTGGAGGTCCATTCTCTAATAGTGGCAGAAAGGACAAACAGGCAGAAAAACTTGTATTGCTGTTTTCTTTAATGTGCATGATCTCTATTTATTTGCTTTATGTGTGAGGTCAGCTCTTTCTACAGAGTGTGAACTAGAAACATACGTGGTAAATCTATATGGTGCTACCTATTTTTCATCATTAATTTGGCATGATGTGTGTTAGTTACATGAATGGAGTAAAACTGTCATTTTGCTGTCAGGGGAGTTGTTCAGAAATGAACGTACTGAGTAAGGTTGGTAGCTTGTGGGTTTACATATGTACGCAGCTTGTGGTCAGACTGTGACAAGAGATGAATCACTGCAATATTTTCCTTTGCTAAGAAGTCCCTCATGTAGCTCATCAGTCAGAACTAAAGCAGCTATTTTTACATACAGGGTAAAAGCTTGTGCTCCAGCCCTTTCATTGTGAGAATTTCAGAAATTTGAGGTGTTTCATTACAGGATACTTTATTGTACACCAGTCCCTAGTTGTGTGGGGACATTACTTGAAATACTGCGTGTGCTGTTTAAACAGCTGTAAATTGTATCTTGATGCTCTAAAGAATTTAAATACTGAATCACAACCAGCGTGGCAGCACAGTAAGACAGAAAGCAGCGTGAAGATGAGCAGGGCTTTTGTAAATAGTGTAATGATGATTAATTTCTTATTGCTACTTTAGGAAAAGCATTTACTTATTTTTTCCAGTCCAGAGGAAGAAGTTTCATCGTTCACTTGGGATCCAAGAAAAAAAGATATTGTGCACTTGCACTTCTCTATCACCACAAAACAGGTCACCTTATAAGTTCACTTTACTTAAACAGACAACAAATTCTTATTTTCTCCTAAAACAGATTAACAATGCAATTCACAAATCCCTCCCAGCAAAAACAATATCAAACAAAATGTCTATCTGCATTGAGCCTGACAGCTTTGCAAAAGAGCTTCAAAAGCCATTCAGGAGCACTGTGAATACAGATCCTTCAGACAAATCACCAAGTTTGTTCCTAATGAAATAAATGTTTATCAGCACATTAATCAATCTAATTGCAAGGAGAAATCATTCACTGAAGAAGTAGTTCTGTAACTTCATTTGGCCACCTTGTGTCTGGCTGGAGCCTTTGTTAGAGCTTCACAGCCACCCATGCAGTGTTTGAGTTGGTTAATCAAGGAAATCAATGTGAAATTTGGAAATTATTTGTTCCCCAAGGAAGACCTGATGGAATAACTGCAGCTTTAGTCTTCTGGAGTGTTGGTTTTTAATCTCACAGAGAAAGATCCAGAGATAAAGTCCTCTGAAATTTGTATAGGTGTGATTCCCACTCTCAGCTTTGACTTTTATGCAGGCAACAAGTGTCCTCAGCACCTCATTCACATCAGAGGCAAAGCTGTGAGCAATTTGTGATGTTTGTTTGCAGGAGGCTTAATGAGCATATGGTGTATTGATTCTGGAGTCTGATTACTTGCAGGATCAGACAGGTCTGATGTATAACACCTATGGGCTGACATATTACTGTGTTTTCCTGATGGCAGCATAGGAGAGGTGTGTTTCTTCTTTTGGATCATTGCTCAGTAATGACTTCCTGTGATACTGCCAGCTATGATATGAAGCTGCCCAGATACTCAGAGGCAAGGAGCTCAATGGGATCTCAAAAACGAACCTCTGGTGATGTTCAAAAAGTTCAGTTAACTTCTAAAAAAATTATTTTGCTCTTCCCTGCATGAAAAGTCAGCTGTGCTTCAGTGCATATGTAGTGTGATTCTCCTTTAGTTCTAATGCCTGGGCATCTGTTTGAAGTAGCAGGGCTTGAGCTCTCACGAGTTTATGTCTCTGAAATCCTGGTAGCCTCAGTGTGAAGTAGTGAGGGCTGTGAAGTGCTTGAAGGCTGTGGGTTTGTTACAGCCTAAGACAGCACCTTTGCCACAGTGAACTGGTTGAGCGAGAAGGCTGTCCTCTGGAAAAGAGCTGAGGACAAGAAGAAGTCAGAAGTCAGTCCCTGTCAGGTCACAGCTGCTTTCCTCCCTGAGAATCTGGGTGACTGTATAGATGAACAATTATTTCACCAGAACAGCCAAAACCCTAGTACTTTTCCTATTTCTACACCAGTATTAAAGATATGCAGCACAACAGTCAAATACAAATGGTGATTAAAAAAGTGCTGTAAAATGATCATACTATGAAGTTGTTGGGCCATCTGCTACTGACCTTGAACACTGCTTCTCTCCAGCAGAGCAGTCAGCCCTTGGTAATTGCATCAGTTTACTTAAGTCGGTTTCGGTAAAATAATACAACTTTTCTGGATATAGTGTTACACCAGCTTAATACTAGCGACATGATTTCTGCCAGCCTGCTAGGGGGACATGGATCTACAGTGCCAAACCTGGCAGAATTAGTGTAGATCCAAGTGGTGTTCCCATGAGCTGTTTTTAAACAGATAAGTTTAAAAACTACTTGTTTAAATAGTGTTAAAGACATTGTATCAGTTCCTGATTCAGCAAAATAAATAGTTGGCAGGGTAACTATGGGTACAGCCACAGTTCTACTGACCTCAAAGGGATTCACTTCACCTTGGCAGCAGGTCTAACATACAGCACATGCTTAGAGTATTTCTGAATTAAGACCTAAGAAAAGTTATGGTTTTTTCCTCGTTAGGATTTTGAAGATGATGCTTCAAAAAGATGATAATTTTATCTATAAGCTGTTCCTGGCTTTCTCTGCTCCCAAGCATTATTTTAATGTATTATTTTTATATTAGTAAAACCAAGTTCTTAACTGCTCCTCAAATATAGCAATGAAAAGTATGAACAGTTATTTTAAAATGTGGCAAGAGTTTAAGAAATGTGAAGAGTATCTAGAGTAATGGATGCAATGCTGGTCATCCCTTCAAAAAAAGAAATCTTTGCAGTCAAGCCCAGCAATTTTACAGATTTTTATTTTTATTGTACTTTTTACTGGTACCCTACATTGGAAGGACATACTGACTCTGTTCAGATCTTCCTGAAACCATGTTACATGTCCATGGTGAAGTGAGGATGGACAGAGCAGCAGTAGAATGGTACTTCCCCATCACTTCACTGGGGCTGAGGATTTACAGTCTGCAGTAAAATGAAATAGTGGGAAAATCTGCCATGAAACAATGGGTCTGTATGGAAGTCTTGTTCTTCTTAAACTTCTGTCTCTGAGGAGAAACATTAAGGAATCCAGAGCAGGTCCAGAGAGGGGCTATAATACAGAACTTTGATTTTGTCTCCCCTTTTCGGGTTGCCATCTGCTTTATCACTTACAGAATGTTAACATTCTTTAAAAATGGGCAGATGGACCTCATTCAAGTTCTGACAGTAACTCTTTGTTATTTGTACAAATAGCTGCAGAGGTATTTAATTACCATTAGTAGTCATCAGTTTGCTTCGAGCTGGTGACATTCAGAATAGTGAGCAGGCTGCATTCTTTGTGTCCAGTGAGTTCATAGAAAGTTAAACCTACTTTTGACAACAGCCTCAAGCTTAGCTACCATTAACCCCTCTTCAGTTACTGGATGATGTGTTTGAACAGTATGAATGATTAATGAAGGTTAAATAGTCCAGTTTCTATCTTAAAACCTTTTGTTATTGGCAAAGGGCAGGGCAACTGGCAAGGTGAGCAGAAATTCAAGTGTTCAGTTTTCACCAAATAGTTCTTGGCAAACTTAAATTATTGAGATGGCAAATTCAGAGAGAAATAAAGGGCTGCGGCCAAATAATGTAATTCTTACAGGTTTGGCAAAATGAAAATATTTTTGTTTGTGAAATTGAACTTATCTTTTTTTCTCAGCACACACTGCAAAGCATTGCAGTATGTAAAAACAAGAAGCCTTGCAAAAGAACAGAACAGAATTTGGTTTTATTTTTCATCTCTTTCTTAGATGATACAAGCAGAAGGAAAGAAAACTCTTAGTAGCTGTTTTATTTTCTACTCTACCCTAATTTCTGCTCAGAATTCAGCCATCTGCAGCTTTGCAGAAGTGAGGAGGTTCACTTTTGACTCCATAATATCTGCTTGTGTGCCAGTGGCATCATGGTACCCCATACCCATGTCACCACTGTGATGGGACAGTGCTGGCATTGAAGGGAGACAGCAGTTAATTGGCCACTACGTTTGTAAAGACATCACTGAGTTGGGTCACAAGTGGCTGCTGGGTCACTGTCATTATAAGCAGAATGGACACATATTTAGACTGTGCATGACTGTAAACTGGAGATTAGAAACACTCAGAAATGTTTTTTCAGTACCTCTGGTGTGCTTGGGAAATTATTTTGTGGAAATATCTGTGTCACACATGTATGTCCTCCAGATACTATGGATAACATCAGGACTTGCCTGTATAATGCTTCTCCCATTGTTTCCTTTTTTCCAAGGCAAAACCAGTACCTGCTCCAGGTAGAGCTCTAATCATTCGTTAGGAGAGCATTAAAAAGGTACTGAGGTGCCTGGTGTGACTGCCAGATGATGCTGTAGCAGTGCATAGAGATCTAAGGCAGCTTTCCTGCCTTAATGGGATGTCCAAGCCTGAGGTAGATGTCTCAAAGTTGAATGGCAGCTAAATCACTTTTTGTCAAAGTGAGTGCTGAGATGATCACTCCACTTGACTTCTAGAGACCTTTCACTGTGGGTTGCTCTGCTTCATCATGTAATCCTTGTGCATCTTGTTTCCTAAGATACAGAGTGGGAGCAGACACTGAGTCAGAACAGTCCTGCAGTAGACAGGTACCATGTTTAATTCACAGTTTAAGAATTCAGAGTGCTTAGATGCAAACAGGCATTCAAGTTTTCTGAGCTCCTGATTTGTTAAGCCCTGCTCTTGTGCTTTGTGGTAGAAGCTGTGTGGAAGTGCTAGATCATGAGCTGGAGTGTGTGTGGATTACCTGCTGGGCACTCCAGAGGAGAAGGGCTGGGGCTGGAGTGAACAAACTCCTTTCTCTGTGGTGCTTCTTTAGAAGGACACCTCTGAGAAAGAGCTTGGCATGGTGGGAAGGACCGTCCTTGACATCCAGGGCCCTACAAAGACAGTCACTGTCTTGCTGTACTCTGAGATATGGCTGCTGTGAAATGGAGGTAATTGTCACACATAAAATATAGCAGATCTGTTCATAATGACACCCATGCCCCCAGATGTGCAAGCTAACTTTTCTCTGGCAAAAGCAGGGCACCTACAGAGCAGTTCAGGATAAATTACTGGGCTTGTAACTAAAGAGATTTTGCTAACAAAGTTGTGACCACTCAGTGTGCAGGCAGCAGGGGAATCTACTTGAAATCACTGTATGCCTGTCTACCCTTCAGTGCTTGTTGGTTGCTGAAGCCTCCTTGGGGCTCCAGGATTAAAGAAAAGTTAACAAAAATCATAATCCAAGACAGTTTTTATCATTTTCTTAACTCCTGCTTCTCCTGTGTGGAGTTAAGTTTGGACTCTATGATCCTTAGGGGACCTTTCCAACTTGAAGTATTCTATGATTCTATGTTCTCTTCTGTCACCTTTCTAAAGTTAGGGTGTTTTTGACAGCATGCACTTCTAAATTTCTAAGCAGTCATTTATTCTTTCCTGACACACATGCTGTTAATAGTTGGGCTGGGAATGTGTGTTTTTTCTTTTAAATAGCTATTAAATCTAGAGCTTAATTATGGTGGGCACCTGAGGCTTGCAACACCTGTATTTAACCTTAATCAGGTGTAAGACTATTAATTTGCAAAGGATTATTTTGTAACTTATTAACCCAGAAATTGGGCACATTCTGTGCACTTTTCTGAGTCATTCTTAAACATCTTAGTATATGTTGCCATGAAGACTGTAAGAAATGTTCTCGTTGCTATGTTTTGGAATACTTTATAAGCATGGTTTCCAAGGCAAAAGCCTTGCAGCTCGGTGGCAGTCTGTACGTCCATCTTACCCAAAGATGGAAGCAGACACATATATGGTACTTGCTCTACCTGAACAGCAAGCAAGGCTAAGTAATTCTAGAAAATTAGATATGTTCAAATGCTGTAGCTGATTTTCTATAAAATTCTCTTAACCTTTTATAAAAGTTGTTTTGTTGTACTGATACCTCTTTAATTGTGGTGGGGATATTTCTGAAAACATTCAAGCGAATGTTGAAAAACATATACAGAAATTAATTTTGAAATGGAAAATAAAAAACAAATATAAGCATCCAAGCCAAAAATGTTGCTGAGCATTGCAGCACTTCCCATGCTGTTACGGTTTATTGTTTCAGTATCTGGATATGAGGTATGGAGAGGGAATGGAAGAATAGAGCGTATCAGCCTTCCACATTCACAAGGGATGTTATTAGCAGAGTACACTGTGCAAAGAGATACCTTCACCTCTGTATTTTCATACCTGTCTGGGAAATTTCTCAGAGTTACATGATATGACCTGTATGTCCAGGTTTAATAGCCATCAAGACTTTGGAAGAGAACACAATGTAAAAGTCTATCAAATAAACTGCTGGCGTAAAATTACTTGTTCAAACACTTTTTTTTTTTTTCCTTTTCCCAAGCCCAGATAATTCAGTTTTATTGACGTATATAAGAAGGAGAAATGGTTATCAGCTATCCAGAAGTAGGTATTTAGAGTCCTGTTTACTGTCCTTCCTGCCAAATTATGGCTGGCTTTTAGAAGTAGGGTGAAATCTCTGTAAGTTTGGAAAGACTGAATCTTATTGCAATATAAAAAGTAGGTAATGAACAGCCTAAGGATTTTTTTATACATACAGTGTATAATATTTTAAAGAATGATTAGGAGGGTTGAATCACACTTCAGCCATTTTTTGTGGGGAGTAGTAGAATTTTAATTAGCTTCATATTTATTACTCACTCGATACCTAGTCTCTAATTGCACCTTTGGTGTATGCTGCTGTCCCTGGAGCTCACTTTTATTAACTATAATCATTGAAGGTTTTATGAAGCCTATCTGTGGAATATGAGTACCAGAGTGCAATGAATCACTCAGCCTTATGAAACTGTCGTGAGCATTTGCCATAGGTAAGTAGATTTTGTACCTGCACTGGCATGACAATTATGAAAGGCTGAAGAAAAGTGATTTATTTGACCACCAAGGAAAATCTAGTAGTTGAATAGGTACTTTTTTCAAGCTTAAAGTAATTTACTCAAATTTCTATTGAAAAAAATATTTAGAAAACCAGTTGTGCAGTGTTTTTTTAAATGCCTTTTCTATTTTTAATCTTCAACAATACCAAATTTGATCGGCATAGAATAAAATTGCCCGTGACAGTTTTACTCCTCTGTACATACAGTTACATAAAACTGTACATGCAAATTACCTAGTTTTATTTATGTTTTTATTAAAATCTTATATGGTGTTTGCCACCCCTGTTTTCAGAGTATGAACTTCAGCAGCAGCATTGAAGCCCACAGACTTCTAATTGCTTTGGGATGCAAATTCAGCACCATGAGAACTGATCCCTGCTACTCCTGTGTCCCTGTCTCTGCTTTGTCTTTAGAGTTCTGGGTGGCCTCCTCTTCCCCTCTACTCTCACTTTCTGTTTGGATTGTAATCTGAAAATAATTAAATCATAAAATTGGAATTACTCACTTTTCTGTATCCTGAGAGCAGAAGCAACATTTTTTGCATGTGATTCTGAGACTTTTAGGGTCACATCTAGGAAAAAGTCAGAGCAGTTCTCACCTGGGTGGGTGCATATCATGGGCAAGGTGCAAGCTCTTCACCTCAGAGTGGGAATATTTCACCCATGGAGAGATACCTGGTTATCAAAGCATCTCTGAATGTACTGTAGGGTTGTTGAGGTATTATATATTGCTGATGAAACCATGTTCTTCCCTAGTTTACATGTGTTTGTTAACATAACGCTGTGTTGATAGAACAGTAAGTAAAATTATCTATGACAAACAGCAGTATCATACTATAGAGTTCCATTCAGTTGTTTGTTCTTCATAAACTGTCTTTTAATTATGTAGGTAGCTCATACACAAACATTAAGTGATATGTGAGAAATGAGGTTTTTTCATCTGGGGACTATGCTGGATGTGCTGACCTTGCCCTTTATCCAGTCAAATTCCCAATAATAAGGATGTAAGACTTGCCTAGAGCAAGCCTGAACTGGGATTAAGGATGACAGCTGCCAGTGATTTTTGCCTGCAAATAATGTCACTAGATGCTTCTGTCATACAGAATGATAATAAGGAAGTAATTAGTGTTTGCAGTATTAATCTTACTGGGGCAGGAGTTCTTTCAGAGATCATGATTTTTCTTTAATTTCTCAATTGGCCATTAAATAATTGTTAACTAGTACTGTATGTCTTTCTCCCACTCAGAAAACGTCAATCAAACAGAAAGATTAAAATAAGTAAGTTCTGCTTATATGCCTATAAAAGAGAGAAGCAGATGGAAGAGTGATTTGGTCTGAATTTTTTTCTCTGCTGGTATGCTACCTGAAAAATGAAGTAGAAAGTAATATCCGACAACAAGCTGTTCTCCAGTGCTTCTAACCAAGTTGCATTGAAATTATTAAGAAAAAAAAATTCCAGAGGGAATTGGCTTGGAACTGAAATTAGTAAATTGAGTTTTAGGAGTTTGTAATGAATACACACCTGATTAAGAAAAGTATGTGACTGTTTTACTGTTGGTCAAAACATCCAGTCAAAAAAAAAAAGAAAAAAAAATATTTTTTTCTTTACACTTGGTTAAGAATAGCATTTAGATGAATCATAAGAATGAATGAAGTGGTTTCAATTAAAAATATATTAAGGCAAATTCTAGTTTAGACACAAATCTGTATGCTGAGGTCACATCACAGAAGATGAGGGAGATTCACCTTTATCCACCAATGAGGCTGGAAAATCCTTCATTTTTCTCCTCTTTCACTTCTCCTGGAAGACACAGTCATTACCTTTTCTCTTTTAGCATTGCTGTATTAGAAACCTATCCCTCTTGAAATAAGTTGCACAATTGCCAATGAGCAAAGTTGGGATGGTGCAAAGATATGAGGATATTTACAGGAAAAGATCACTAGGACAGGATCACAAATGTCACAAATATTGTTTTGTAGGCTCAGATTTGAATGTTACCAGCACACCTTTCAGTATGGTTTTGCTGCTTACTGTTCCTCCCACCTCTCTGATAACACAGCTGCAGTTTTTGCATAAATGCACCATATAATTTTAGAAAAAAATATACTCTGTCTCATAGTAAATAAATGGAAATCAATCATTCTTGCATCCTAGATAATTAGTCACTTGGCCTGTCTAATTACTTCCATGAAACATGAGTTGTCTTTCTTAAATTTCTGAAATATGGTCTGGGAAGTCTCAAGTAACACAGTGGTTAGCCACTGGCTGGTCAACAGTGATGATTAATAAAGTTTATTAGTTGTAGTTGAATGAGGGATGGTAAAATATGGATATGTTCCTTACTTTCAAATTATTTATTAATTATTTTATATTACTTCTTTCCATAGTAGTGATTAGCTTGCTTTAATAATATATTAATGTGATCATGTATACATGAAAAAATATACTCGTTCACTTTGCATGGGAGTAGGAATTTGAAACAGACACAGAAACAGTCTGTAGCAAATGACACCCAGTAGGGCTCAGAGAATTTTACAACTTCATGTCCTTTAATGTTTGTATTTCATGACTGAAGCAACTTTTCTTGGTACAGTGAGCTTTCCTTTAAGAAAAGAGTCTAAGGCATACCCTGGTGAGTTTTCTCAGTTTATATTATCCAGTCCTCAGCTGTGCCTTCTTTCTCTTGCTTTTACACATCTGCATTTTTCCAGTGCCCTATGGAACCTAAAGAAGTCCAGAATTTCCATTCTGTAGGAAATTTCAGGTTTTGTCAAAAGGTTCGCATTTTAAAACAACTTATTCTCTAATCTGAGGAGACTGTGTTGGGATGATAATTTTTACAGAGTTTGCAAAGGCAGAACAGAGTCTGCTTATGAGGTCTGTGGGCCAGGAAGATGCTGCCTGCCCCTGGGGATGTGGTGATGCTGTTGCCTCTTAGCGTGAGACCCAGGCAGGACCCAGAGGCAGGGTGCCCTGCAGTGCCAGTTGGCTCAGCTGGTTGTCTCCAGCTCCCAAGGTGTGGCACAGCTAATCCTCTTTGCATTTTAATGAAATCATTCTCATTCCTTTGTTGAGGAGATAGTTTCCTTATGCTTGCATCTGGGACCTTCTAGTAGAAGGTGCCTTATTTGCTTGACTTTTGCTCTACCATATCAGCTGTACAGTCAGTCTGCTTAGGGTTTGGGCTTTGTTTTCCTTCTGAAGATTTCCATCTCTGAACACAATCTTGTTTTTAAAGGCCTGCTCTGTCTTGAAAATATTTTTTTGAGGTATAGATCTATGATAATTTTTCTGAAATTATCACATGTGACCAGTTCTGGTCATCTTCTGTTGACCATTACATTTAGGTACTGATCTGAAATACTGAATGGCTGCAGGGCCAAAAGTGGTATCACAAAGATAAACAGAGAGAAAAATGAAACTCATCAGCAGACAGAGTTGGAAGAAGCTGTGTCCTTTGAAAGCCTCTCAGTAAAATGCTTTTAAATGCACAGCTCTTTGGAAAATTATGGAAAAATCAGTGGGAAATTGCAAACAGTTATCCACTGCTCTACAAATAAGATTTACATACTTCAGCTGCATTAGATAACTGGTTCCAAGACGCCATTCTCTTGTTGTTGCTTAAGGTAATTCTTAAATAAACTCTCTATTACAGAATAAATCTTTGCTTGAGGATATTCTCAAGCAAAGGACATTGGAAATCAGGGTTGAATCCTGGCATCAGTGGGATTTTACACCTTATTTCAGTGGGAAAAATATGTCCAAGTTTTTCCTCACTCTATTATATCTGAAGAGGTTAGCATGAAAATAATATAAAACCCTACAAGAAATGGAAGATCTCTGTGTTTGCTCTGGAACCTTTATATTCTTCTGCCCCTAGGAAACGCTGTGTATGGGCAAAGGCAGACCCTTGCAAGAATTGCTCTTTCTTTGTGAACAAACTGAAATCAAGGAAATGGATTTGTCAAAAGAATTAGTTGTTTGTATGCAGTGAATATGTTTAAATCCACTATGGCATTCAGCTCCAACTGTGTGTTGGGATCAGGCCAAAAATACACCTTTCCCATGGCAGCTCCAGTAGACAAAGAATGAATCAGGGCTGGATTCCTGCACAGGTAAAGTAGGTCACTGGCTACATTAGAGGGAAATTGGAGACAACAAATAACATATTTTACATGAAGTAATTGTTAATAATAGACAATAATTACTTTCTATAAAAGTAAGTGTTACAACTCAGATTTTCTTGCTATCCTGTGCAGCTGAGAGGTTCACAGAGAAATCCATTGGCCTGGGGTTTTAAAGAAAATAAGTTAGTGTTTTGCACTTTTGTGCAGTACCAAGTTACCAGGCTTTACTATGAACCTGTTTTTCTAAATCTAGGAGGCCTGAATCTATAGACCTAGTCAGTCTATATTCTTTTGTTTCTTGCAGTCTTCTAATCTAAACCCTTGACTATAAAATGCTATTGGTATATGCCATTTTCAGCTGCTTATGCCCAAGGTGGTGTAGCTCCATGCCTGACATTGTTCAGTTTGAGCTCTGAATGCAATGATGTGGTAATAAAATACAAAAGGACAACCTGCACTGATCTTTGGAGTGGGAGCATCACCATCTCAGTCATGCAGTCCTGTTTAACTGTATATTAATTTCTGATATACTGGAAGAGACTGGAGAGCCCTGTCCTTCCAGGTGTCCCTTCAATCTGTTACCCTTCATACCCAGCTCAGAGCTGTCCATAAGCAGAAATGTAGCATTTGCTTTAATCCCTTGGCACAGGCAGCTTGGGCACTCCCACGGTGTTCAGTACTAATGCACTTACTGTTAGTGCTTAGTGTCAGGAAACCCCCAATTCCTGGAGCCATGGACAGCATGTTGAGATGTGTGAATATATTTATACATTACTGGAAAACAGGTGTTTTTAAAGGAAGCCTTTTGAAATTGCATTCTGTGTACTTTTAATTCATTTTTAGAATGATAAACACAGAACAGCTCTTTGATTTTGCACTGTTGGGGCAAAGAAAGCCTGGGATGAAAGAATGAAAAATTCTCTGTCATTGGGGAAAGCATAAGAGAAAGCCTTATAAATTAATAAGAATAGTTGTGATGCTCCTCTGATAAAAGCTGAGCATTAAAATACTGGTGTATTTTCACACGTATGGTGTGAAGTCCCTTTGTGTAAACAGTGTAGCATTGAAGCAGGGTACAGACTGAAGAAAACATTGTTTGGACTTGAAAGTTGAGACCTCTGGATGCTTAGGTGATAGCTGGTTCAGAATAAAGTGGGAAAGTGCTAGACAGGTTACTATTGCTACCACTTCTGTTTTCTAACTACTGAGTTTTAACATTTCTGCTTCTGCAATATCTGCACTGCTACATCACAACCAACCAACTTCTCTCTTGGGAGGTTCAGATTTTCACAAACCTCTGGTCAAGTGAAGTCCTCTTTATTCTCTCTTCTGCTTTTTGTGCTCTTGCAACGAGATGCTCTGGTCATTCCACTTGCCCCAATTCAGGAATCAGAGATCCTTTTAGGCTCATACCTCTGATTTAGATGTTGGAAGAAGGAACTCCAAACTTAGATTATCCTGAGCATTTTGGACAGTAAAGATGAAGCTTCTTGCGGATTGGAGGCAAGGATAATGATCTAGAAGTCAGGAATGGTAATGATTTCACCTCTCCTACTGCCTCTTGCATTACTTCGGTCAATACACTTTATTTCTCCATTGTTTTTGGTTGCCAACAGAGGTAACTCAAGAGACCTGCTTTTGTATAAAAAAGCTCTGATACATAGGGGTGCAAATTATGAAACAACCCTATATTGTCAATGCAATCAGGAACTTTACACTTCTGAAGCACCTCATATCCAGAGCACCAGTTCTGAAAGAGGAAATTAATATATTTATCTGTTATTGAAATAGCATAAACACATCAAAATTATAAAGAATAATTGGAAATACTTCCCAGCACTGTGCAGGAATTGAGCAAATGCACAGATGCCTCTGGAAATCAAATCCAGGCAGAAGGAAAAATACTCCCTTGTTGTACAGAAAGGAACTGATGCTCATATGTTTGGGAATTTACACAGATCCTCATTCAGCAAGGCACAGGGGCAGTAGCCACCTGCAGATACGGCTGGGGGCACACAAGAGAACGGGTATATCCTCTACTTACCAGCTGTCCCTTGCAAGAACCATTCTCCTCTTCACTCCCCTCTGAATGCCACAAGCTAGCTTTTTAGTTTAATGATCTTAAAAAAAAAAGGTTTATTTAAAAGAGAAAAACTTCCTGCAAATAATTAACTGCCAAAAATGAGCACTTTGGAGTTTTATATTGATTTATTTCTCTCTTCACCAAACGCTTCTCTTATGTATCTTCCACTTGCTACATTATCACTTGTCTATTTTGCATATTGGGGTTATGAATTTGCCTTTTCAGCTGTCTTAGGCTATTTGCGTATCTCGATCGTTGATAAAAATATGACAAATTGTTCTTGGCAATGGGAGGGGAAGGGTTTTAATGATAAATGGGCTTTGCACAGCAAGCGTATATTCCACACTTCCTGTGAATAAAATCTCCTGAAAAGCTCATTGAGGTCTGACAAAACATTTTTCTGGATTTAACCTTAAATAAAAATTTAATAGCCATATTAAATAGCTATTAAATTCTTTCTTTTCTTTTTCCTTTTTTTTTTTTTTTTTTTGGCAGTTTTCCTCACCACTTTTCTTTCTTTGAGAGCTTGCTTTGACAACAGGATAGTGCCCCAGATTTCCCAAATCTTAGAAAGCCTGGAAAAGGTTAATTGGAAAAGTCAGGGTTGCAGTTGGATAGTTAGTGCAGCTGTGTTCTCTCTGCTGCTTGTTAACATTTTCTCAGTGCCTCAAGGCCCCACAACTCAGTGTCACTGCTGTCGCCAGCACCCTGGCTGTGAGTCCACTCCCCAGCCTCACTGGCTCCTCATTTCTGTACGCTTCACTTTGCTGAGCCACTCTGATCTGGCGTCATCCATCCAGTCACAGCTCTCTAAGTTTGCCATGTGCACTGACCCCGTGCTGACCCTGAACCATGATACAAACTATGGGATTGTAATTAATCTCTAATTACCCACAATACCTCGCTGGGTATTCAGCCTGCTGTTCAGTTGTATTCCTAACCAATTCAGTCATCAGTGGAGCATTCAAATTCGGTGCAGCTCAGTGTTTAGAAACCAAGGGCTTCACTAATGTTGAGTGGCTGGGCTACTTAGGGAGCTGTGTCCACCTTGCTTGGCTGCAGCAGAGCTCTCCGTTCAGGCAGGGCAGAGTCAAGCTCTGGCTGTAGTTCAGCCAATTGATAGTGCAATGCTTGTGTCCATGTTTCACATGGACAAGTGACAGGCTGCATGTGACACCACTCATTTATCTCTATTAGTTCTTTCTTTTGCAGTGAGCATATTTTTCGTACCAGAGGACAGGAGACTATCATTGAGTCTTAGCAGACTCTGCTGGAATACATCATTCTTCTTTCAATTTAGGTCGTATTCCTCTTTCTGACCAAGTGATGGTATCTAAGAAGGGCGATTCCCTGGAAAGATTCCCTAAGTATGCTGAGCTGGACAGGGAACTAGTGCTGGCATTGTGAAGTGGTGCTTCTCTTGTGCTCCCAGTTAAATCTAACCCTTAAGAGGAGAGTTTGCTTTGGGCATGATTTACAGGGGCTCTTCCAGACTGTAAATTAAGTTTCAATCTGGTAATCCCACTGGGATTACCACTCCTTTTGTGTACAGCAAATGCAAAGCCATCATACTGCAGCCCTTGAATCCTAGACAGAACACGCAAGAATCAAAGAACCATGTTAGTCAAGAGAAAAAACCTTCCCTCCCTGATTCCCATTACCACAGCTGGCAAAATCTTTCCCCAAGTGTAGCTCTCCCACTGTCTTCTCACATCTCAACTTTTTTTTCTTTCTCTCCCTTTCCATACTTGAACTTTTTCAGCTTTCTGCAGTTCTGAAATACCTCACTGGCCAGCCCCTCAGATCATCTCACCCACTCTCCCATTTTCCCTCCACCTGAATTTCAGAAAGCTTTTTCTCAGAAATGGGAGGAAATATTTTGATAGGACATGGTTTGGGTGGAATATGTGTATTTGTGGAGAAATGGAGAAGTCCCAGATCCAATGACATGCATTTGCCACACTAGACCAAGATCTTATGCGAATTGGTGTGGCTCCCCTTTAGCCAGGCAGCAGTAGATGCCAGCCCTGATACCCTGGGGTGGAGCTGGGACACTCAGGACTGCTCTTGCTCCCTCTTGTGCAACTGGTCTTTCTTGGCTTCTGGTCTCCTGACTGGGTGACAGACCTCTCCCTTGTCTCACAGGGATTTGATGGGCTTGGTGCCATGAAAGAGGGCAACCAACTGTTGCATTTCACTGTGAAAACTAGAAAGAAAAAAAGTTGTCATAGAAAAAGAAATTAAACTCATTTTTTTAGTGGCAAAATCCTAAATTCAAATGGAAGACAAGTAAATGTGTCAATCTCCATTTTAAAATACTTAGACTTATTCTTTCCAGAATTTGCACTGGGAAACTGCCCTAAGAACGTACTGCCTTGAGAAGCCTCCTTATTTCAGTCTAAATTTATTAATGCTTTTCCTGTGTTGCACCTGATCATTGTAATGTATGTACATTCCAACACAAAACTTTAAATGTTCACTATGGGCAAACACAGCTGGCTTAAAAATCTTCTCATTTTTATTTATTTATAGCCTGATAGGAGCTCACCCTGATGCGTGACGTTGGATTGTTAGTAGCTGTGTTTCTGCGACAGCTCTTCCATGCCCAGCATCTAGCAGCCACCTCAGCAGTCTGATGTAACAGTTGCTGTGGTGACTGTTTGCTCTTAAGTTGTCATGACATATGAAATGATCACATTAAAACCTGCCTAACTTGTCTGACTATTATATATGGCAAGCCTTTTCTTTACCAGCAATAACTTGCACTCCTTGCCTTTGCCAGCTCCCATATAGAAGAAATGTGAGTGCCAGAGACATCTGTGTACCAAATGTGCTCCTTGTCTGCCACTTGACTTGGTTTTAACTTGAGGGGCTTATTCGTCAAGTGTTTAACAGAGCATTTGGAGGAAGGAGAAAGGGCTTGTCAGCATTCCCACAAAGCCTTTAGCTTGGTTATGTGACACACACTCCTGGGGCAAGATGCTGTCACCTAGTCAATCAGCTACCAGGCATGTAATTATGGCATCCAGTCATGAGACTGTTCCTAGTTAAAACTGATTTTTCCCAGCAAGCTAATATTCCCATTGTCTGCAATAAAATAAGTAATTAAGATGTTGCCTCCATCTACTTGGTGCATCCATCAGTTGTGTGTTGTCCTACACCCAGCTCTAATAAATACTCCAGTGTACCTGTTGGCACAGTTTGTCCACACACTGTCTCTTCTTTTATAGATCATTTCTTCCCACAGGTGTTGGCAGTATTTCCACCTGGCAAAATACTGGCATGGCAAATACTAATTAGCACATCTTCATTCACAACTGTATGAAATCTTAATATTGTCTTAAGAGGATTAATGAAAAAAATTTTGTGCTTACATTTACTTGGGTAAATAATCACTTAATATGATTGCACCTGTTCAGGTCCAAGGAAGAGTTGTGTTCCTACAATTATTTGTTCATTTTTAGTGACCTTCAAATACCTTAACATCATTGAAAATGGGTGAGATGTACCCATAATCAATGCTGATACATGCTATATGTAATTGCTGGCTTAATTCAGGGAATGTCTCTATTTCCAAGCCAAACCTTAAAAGAATGTGGGTAGTGCTATTAAATAATCCACCGATTTACAACATACACATAGATGTTTCTTTCTTTCATTATTTAAAATGACAACTGACTCAGTGTATGATACTGATGTGCTAGAGATTCTAAAAGAAAGCATTAAGAAAATAACCAACACCCAGTGTTTTTCAGCACCTGGCAATGCAGGTATCTGATAGAGCTCAGGGACCTGTGATTCATATTTGGCCTGCTTTTGACCCCTGAACTTTGTAAAGTGATGAAATTTGAACAGTAGTATTTGCATATTTAAAGAGCTGGTTTTAAAATCCTAGAAGAGACATACTCCAGCATTACCTTTTTTTAAAAAAATCAGCTTTCTCTTGCTTATGCATTTCTTTTTTGGTTTTTTGTTTGGGCAGATTTCTATTATCACACATGAGCAGCACTGGGAGCCATATTCTAGTCTTGAATCATTTACCAGGTTTATGACCTTGGGCAGGAGGTGAAAAGTTACTTCACCTGTGTTAGAAATGGGTATTGAAGTGATGTAAGCTCAGCACAGAGGCTGCGTGATGAGGTAATTGCCTGTAGGCATCAGTGGGGGTTTGTGGATCTCTGGTGTTGTTCTGGAGTTATTGAATAGATGGGAACAATTCCATTGGTACACAATAGACCTTATTGTACATCTGCTTATTTTGTAAGTACCTTGAACAGGTACAGCGGTAGGTGGTAGATTGTTGCTGAGAAGGAATATTATGAATTCTTTTACTCTGTTTAAAAACAAAGCCCTTCTTCCGTTAAAGCTTCTCAGACACTTTGTTCTTCCCTCCCAACCCCAAATGACAAGCAGAGGTAATTGCAAGGCTTATCTTTTTTAGTAGCTTGCCTCTAAATTTTCTTAAATTCATTACTCAGCACCAATTTCTAGTACTTGTAATTATTTTCTAAAAACTTCTCTAAATGTTTGATAGCAACAAACAGAATCCATCTTATTTCTGAAAATCTTACTCTTTTTTTCCCTGTTGAGCAAGCAAGTTGTTACTTATAGCCCAACCAAAAAGTCAGCTAATTGTCCAGAGGTACCAATTACTCCTCTTAATTAATCCTTCTCTTCATCCTGTTAAATCATTCTCAGTCCTGGAAAGTAGAGTTCAAAATCGGTTATCTAGGTTTTAAAAAAATATGCTCTTATCTTCTCAAATGCTCACGTATGTGTTTAGCTTTTCTAAAGTTTGTTGACCTGTTGGATTCAGGCTTCTTGGACTTCAGTGGTGTTTTGGTAGTCAGGAGGAAGTGGAAGGTATTTTTTTATGACTGTAGACTGTACTGCAACAATTATCTATTTTTTAGATGAGGTTTTGAAAAAGATTACTCTCTGGAAGGTGTTTCTTTCCTGAAGTTGCAAGCAGGGTTGAGACCTGGGAATACATGGACATGCTGGGCTGTTCGTTTTGATTACTGGAATAGTAAAGGCTGTGGTAAACATCAGACCATTTAGGTTTTGCTCATATGCCTTGAGAAAAGGACCTGGCCTGCCCAGCAAAAACCAAATGACAGATTCCTGTTGATTAAGAATAAAACTTTTCTCCATGTTGTAATAAGATATATATCACATTTGTTGCAGCTGGTGGGGAAAAGTTTAAGACAAAACTGCAGGGAAAAGGAAAATACTCCAGCTGACTACAGACAGCAGGTATACAGAGCCTTGTTTCTCAGAGATGCTCTATTTAGGGGTTACAGACCTTAAAAGAGAGCCTGAACAGCAAGGTTCAGTGCAGCTCAAACCAAAGGAACCTACAAAGGTTTATTGGAGGGTGACTGTCAGCTGCACAGAGGGCAGGACTTACCTATTAAGGATAAAACCAAATGCAAGAAAGGGTGGTTGGAGTAAACCTTTTCACTGATCTTTATAGTTTGACAAGGCTGCAAGGAACTAGATGCTATCTTTTGGACATTTTCACTGGATTTTTGGGGCTAAATATCACTATACCATCAGAGAATCTGGAGTAAAACTCAAGATCTGAAAGGAAGAACATACAGAATGGGCCAGAAGCATTGATGAAAAGCCCATGGTGACTTTATAAGTCAGCTCTAGTCATGCCATAAGAAGACACACTGACAAATACAGTTCAAAGAGGGAAATATCCTCATATTTTTTGTTTTTACACGGTTTTTCTTTTCCAAGCATGGAAATTTTGGGTTGCTTCCCATGATTGTTCAAGTGACATTTTGTACAGTCATCGAAAGGCTCTTCTAGCATATTTTCCCCTTTTTCCTTTATTGATTTTTCTCTTTAAGACTGTAATTTGCTCATCTTCAGTTGCTACAGTTAAGAGGGAAATTCTCTAGATCACATAGAGATAACATTCCAGCCTACACTGGGTCACTCACACCTCACATAAGAATACAAGCTTCCTGCAGGCAGCTAGTCCTTTCCTGCTTTTCAGGCCTTTTTGCTCCATCTTTTCATTTTTTTTCTCCCTTAGTATTTGGGCCTTAATCTTACTTTAGACTTATCTTTCATGCTGTGCTCATCTGAAATGTACCAATAATTGCTGCTACCTATATGTGGTTCGATCATTTTGTGCATTCCTTGTTGAAACTATCACTGAAACAAGACATCTAAAATATGATATTGAAGAGTTAAAGTAATATTTTGGGTGTCTGAAATCTCTTGTAAATTGTTCTCTAGACAGTCCATTTTTAAAAAGAAAAAATGACAGCAACAAGCCAACCCTAATGATATATTTCAGTGTAATGCTGTAATTTTAGCCCCTGCCATGAACTATTGCTGTTGTACAGTAATGTATTTTGCTAGTAAACGGTGAGGTGATTTTTAGTAAGGCCCTTTCCCTTTATTCCATCCTTCCATTGGCAAAATTCCCAACTTGCCAATTCCAGTGTATTAAAAAGAAAATACTCATCTGAAGCACATTACACACCATATGAGTGCCCTACAAATAGTAAAGATGAGCTCTTGTAGTTTCACCTTGTTTATCTTCAGATGTGTTTGAAAAAGCCACAGATGAAGATGCTTCTTGCTTTAAAGTGGGTGAAGTGTACCAAGTGCATGATCTGTTTACTGGTGTTGGTGTTTTACCTTGTTCCTTCATGTGTACACAGTAAAGTGCAAACACATTTATCTGCCTCTATTCTACCTCTTCCCAGCAGGCCTAATATCTTTTTTAAAAAACACTTTTCTCTTTTTCTTGTCCTTTTTCTCAAGTTCCCCATTTCCAACCTTTTGGAACTCCCCTGCTTAAGTGTTCCTTCTCTATTGCTCATTGCAATTAATTTTCCAGCAATTTCTATCTGGTAGGTGCATTTCTGTAGCTCTTCATAGCTGAGCAGATTCAAGATCTCTTGCTGTCAGTCAGCTCCCATGTCAGAATTTGATACATAGTGTGTCAACAGGGAAAAGGTGGTCAGTGGCTACACTAATGGTTGGGTCAGGACTTGGGAAGCAGGACCTTAAACCTCTGCACCACTGCAGACTAAGGGAGGACAAGGACTGACACACTGATTTCCAGGTTTTTTGGGGCCTTCTTTTCTGAACTTGAGAAGCAGGAATCAGAATTGAGCTCTGGAGCACTAAGCTACAGAGCCTCCATGGCTGGCAAGCGTAGGGCCGGAAACTTGGATGAATAGAGCCCTAAATGTTTTTTGTTTGATGCTCACGCTTAACAGAAAATGATGAATCCATTAGCAAGTCTTCCTGCTGCCAAAAGAAACAGACTTGCACTTGTAGATTGCTTTCATTCTGTGCTATCAAGCCACTGCATGCTCAGCTTTCGCAAAGCTGACAGTCATCTATCACTTAAAAATTATTTTTAGAGGTACAGTTGTCTTTGTCTTAGGTGTGTGTATGCTTCTGCTTGAAAGTATCTCATTAAAATATACTGACCTCATTGAGCACTTCAAACAAAATCCATAGTGGAAAATGTCTTATTTTCTGCTTGCTTTGAATTATTTCAAAGTTTGTCACTAGTTTCACATGACAATGGGGCATTTGGAGTGATTTTTGTCTGTGATGATGTGTCAGAGACACTAGACGGCTCTCACTATACATGACGTGAAAAATGTGTTGGTGAAGAGTGGACCAGGGTGGTTCTGAATTCATAAAGGGGCAAGAACATTTCTGAGTCTGATCCTGATTAATTGGGAAAAACTCCCTCAGTCCTAACTGAAAAGAGTAGAGGGAGCTGGGTCTCTTTAGTTTGGAGAAAAGGAGACTGAGGGGTGACCTCATCAATGTTTTCAAATATGTAAGGGGTGAGTGTCAGGGAGATGGAGTTAGGCTCTTCTCAGTAGTGACCAGTGATAAGACAAGGGGTAATGGGTGTAAATTGGAGCATGGGAGGTTCAAGTTGAATATTTGAAAAAATTTTTTTACTGTAAGGGTGACAGAGCCCTGGAACAGGCTGCCCAGGGAGGTTGTGGAGTCTCCTTCACTGGAGACATTCAAAACCCGTCTGGACACGTTCCTATGTGATGTACTCTAGGTGGCCCTGCTCTGGCAGGGGGGGTTGGACTAGATGATCTTTCGAGGTCCCTTCCAACCCCTAGGATTCTGTGATTCTGTGATTCCTGAATATGTAAAGAATCCAGGATCAGATGAGCAGTGTCTCTAGAAACAAGGAAGTCCTAAACTAAAGATTTTTTTTCTTCATGAGATATTTTATCCAACATAGTAAAAATGTGTATTTATAGCCTAGATTATGCTTTGTTTCATGAGATGAAAAAACACATTTTAGAGTTGGCCCCTTTCCTGAACAGATGTTATTGGCCTGGGTGAATAACTTATTCAAACATACGATTTAACAGAATTAGATGAGAATGTTTGCCAAACTCGATTCTGACTAAAACTGAAATTTTTCACCACATTTCTTCCCTCTGTCCTATAGGCTCTGCTGTTCAGTTCAGCATTTTTTTATCTTCTGGCTGTGGCTGTTCAGATGGGACATCAGCCCCTTTGAGTTCAAACTTATATTATTTCCCTGCAAGAAAATCTGTAAAGGTTTTTTTTTTAGGTTGGTTTGTTTGGGTTTGTTGTTTTTTTTTTTTCCTCTTGACAAAAGGACTGTCAAGGTAACATCAGGGGCTTCAATGTTTGTCTCTCACTGATTTCTCACATCAATCATGCTCATTTTGTTGGTGCAAAGATGTTTCTTTCTAATTGCCACTGCTTCTAGCTCCAGCTGGCTGCTTTCCTTCTTGCACATTATTGCCAGTATTTAAGGTTTCACAGGTCAAATTAGACCTGCAGTGACATCTGTGCCACCCATTGCTTTCAGAGAGACTACCAAGATGCAGCTAAATGCAGTCAGGTTAATGGTCCCCTTTGTGCAAGAGGAGACAGACTGGATCTCCTTCTCAGTTGGCTTTGATGGGTCTGTAGTCTAACAGAACTATAAAGCAAATAAATGAGTTTGTTGCCCAAGCCCATGCTGCATTAGGAGGAAGGAACAGGTGTTCTTCATTGGAGAGGTGATAATTTTTATGGCAGTATCACTGTGTTAGAGCAACAGTACCAAAAAGAGCCTGGAGAGGAACAGGACACTAGGAGTGATGCTTTTTCACTCACCTGAGGTATATAACTACCTCCCACCATCATTGCAATGCACTAACCCAGGGCTGCAGTGTATTAATAATTCTGAAACTGTTACTGAAGTAAATCCTGTAGAGAAGGAAGGATTTTTTTTCCCCTCAGGGGATGTTCTCGGTGTTGAGGTCTGTGTCAAAGAGCAGAAATAGATCCTTCTCACGCTTGCCCCCAACACAAGGTCATCCCTGAAGTCATAAGCACTGCATAGAGAATACAGCATAAATACATCAAGCATTATCTAGAAAATGTAGTTGTGTGATGGTATAACAATGTCATTGTCAATGGTGCCATTCCAACAACTGAGATCACCCAGCTGAATACCATTAATACCCAGCAAGAAAGTGAAAAGGGACCATGATGTCTGGCTGAGCTGTAGGAAGAATGTCCATGTGCTCTTCTGGAAGATTGTGAGATGTCTCCTTCTGTGTCTGGTTTCCCATAAAGGTAAAAGGATAGGAATAGGTCAGTGGGCACTTACCTAGTTCCATACTAAATCTTTAAGCACACAAATGCAGGTACATGTGTGATGCAGCCATTGATACACTGTTAGTAGTTGGAACCTTAAAAAAGTGTAATTGAGAAAAATGCAAATAAACAACTAGATCAGTGTGATTAATGCATACCGATTTAGGAATACAGCTGGCTTTATAAACCATTTTACATATACTTCCTGACAAGCTTGGCCCCTATAATCCTGATTTCAGTAAATAGCAGTTTTGAGTATTGCTAACTCACTGTCCAATGGTTATGACTGCCTTTGATAGAATTTTAAATACTATCGTTGCTCTTAAATATGGATGAAAACTACTTAAACAGTTCTCAGGTTTCCTTATATGTGCCATAACCACAAGTTTCAATGAGTATTTTGCATGATTGGGTCCCTTTTGTCCTGTTTCTCTGTGTTTGCGTGCAGCGCAATTGCCTCTTCTTCATGAGGGTAGTGAGGCAGTGACTGTGGCTGCTCTGCTCATAAAACACATTAGTAGAAGTATTTGAAAATACCAGCACTGATCTTTTTCTTCCTTTCTTGCTGTGTTGACATATTAGGAAATGTACTTTGTAAATCTCATGGTTTAGTTCCTCTTTTGAGCACAGGTTAATGGTTAAGAAGCATTTGCCTGCCAATATTGTTATAAATGCATCCTGTTCTTAAAAGACAACATGGAAAGTAAAACCTTCTTGAAATTTAAGGAATTTGAAGGAGTTATATTCTTAAGATATTAAGTCCATGTATTAAAAGTATACAAGCAGATTTTCAGACTCATTCACATACTCAGTTAGGCAAGAGGATCATCTATATGAGTAGTTCTTTGTTTTCCTTTCTGTGATTTGTATGGGTTATTACAGCACTCAGACTGATACTAACAATAATTGAAAATTCTTCACAAATACTTTAAATCTCATGTGTTGGATTCTACTTTACTCCTTCTAGTCTTGTGCCAGGAGAGCTGCATTTGGTTCAGTACAGTAATCCAGCAGTAACTAGGAAAGTGCAGGGGAGTGGGGGAAGAGACTTGCATTCCTATACGTTCTCTTCTGATACTTTAAAATTACATCGTCTGTCAGATTTTATGTTGAAAGTCTTGTCTCCTTTGACTATTTGTGGTCCTGATCTGCTCAGTAGATCTTGGGAGAGTCCCAGTTCAGTGACAGAGACTACATAGTATGCGAGTTGTCATGCCTCGTGCATCCTGTTTCAGGTTGTAACAAAATGTTCCTCTTGCTGCCATTTTCACTGTGAGCATCATAAGTATATGCAGAGAGATGCAAGTTTTCAAGGACTGTTTTGGAAGCATGCCCTGTGTGAAACAACATAATTCAGAGTGTAATCAGTCCACTCTCCCCAACCTCCCTTAGTCAAATACCCATTGACATGTTATTTTCTTTAAGGGAGGGAAACAGGTTTAGCCTTTGGAAATAAGCTGTACAAAGCAATGTAACTCTCCACTAACAGAGGTCATTCATTTGCTTGTTGCTTGCCATGTTCTGGGTGCTCTGCTGAGGTCTGGACTCTGCTCCTATTGCCCCTGCAGGGCCTTGAGTCCCTTTGCATAGTGTTTTGAGCCCAATTGACCCTAGCACCTGAAAGGGGGCTACAGAGTCTGAACTAGTTAGTGAGGTTCTTTTTTATTGATGAAGAGTAACAGACACCTCCCTAGGGAACTGCATCCAATCCTAAGATACATGTCTAAGTAGCTGTGATGAGCTGCCCTTTCTGAGGTTTTCTCTGTACAGCCACAGATTACAAAGGGAGCAGAAGAGTTCAGAACAAATGGTTTAGAAGAGGAAAGATGACTCCATGCATAAGCAGTCCTAGTGACAGCAAAGAGCATTTGACTCAGGGTGGCAGAATTTTATACCCGTACTCAGCAGATAGTCAGTGATGGAACTCTGTCTGTCTTTGATGGAAGCAGCTATAGGTCCTGGGAGTTGCTGCAAGAGATGAGGGGTTAGAGAGAAAAAAAAAGGCCACCTGCATTTTAAAATCATCTGTAATTCAGTAGATTGTCAGGAACCATCTATTTAACTTCTGAGTAACTAGTTTTTTAAGTTGAACAGATGATAATGCTCTTTTAAGTGAACACAAAACATGCAAAAATGCAGTTTAAATATGTTTCAAGAGTTTTAGCTAGTAGGGTAACTGTGCAAAGGAAATGTTATGAAGCAGTCTCCACTCATCCAGGACACAGTAGGTCAGGTGAATGTCTTCAGGCAGTCTGGTCCTATCTCTTCCCAGTATCTGTAATGCTCAGAAGCCAAAAATCTTACTTCTCTCTCACTGATTTTTTCTGATTTTTTTCAAATACACTTTGTGCTCACTGGGGTGACAGTTAGGTTATTTTCTTTTTATTTTTCTCTCTTTTTCTTAATTACTTTTCCTGTCACACACAACTGCAAAGCTTGAGCTGCCACATCATTAGAAAATATTTCTTTATAAAATAAGCATTTCCACAATTTTTTAAAGAGAGAGAGTAGCTCTGAGCATAATTTCCAAGGGCTTTTCACAGTTGGCTAGACTTTTGGCAAAAATAAAGTTAGAGATTTCCTACTAGCATTTTAGCTCGCTAATGACAGATATGGACTATTGAAAATGGTTTTCTTTAAAGTGCCACTCCTTGAACAAAATGTTTGCGTTAATAGAATATTTTAGAAGACATTTCTTCATATTCTGTGTCAAAGTATCAACTTCTGCTGTCTGTTGATTCAAAAATTAGAGGTGTGCTGTAGTTGCTCTGGCAACAGAGTCTCGTTTTACCCCTTTGCTCATTTCCAACCTGTTACTAAATTGCTAAGCACTGGAGGGATGCATCAAAGAGCACCTGGAGGTGCTGTTAATGTAATGAAACTGAACCTTCATCTACTTAAAACATGTTGTGTCAGCTTGGAAATAAGACAGGTGATTTCTTTGCTCCCAGAAGTTGGCACCATGTCAACTACTTATAGTTTTAAAGCTATGAAAGCAAGCTCTACACACAGAAAAAAAATTGCTTCTATGGAATTTATTGATGTGTTGTACCTGGCAAAACTGAGTTTGTTAGCAAATTATAAAATATCCTTTATGCTTTTTTGGTCACAACATCTGTCAGGTGACTTTATTATAAAAATACTGAAACTACTTCAGTTAAAATCGTCTGTGTGTATGTCAGAAAGTAAATATGTAAATGTATAGCTACGAGTGAAAACTTTTAGCAGTAAGATTAGTCCTCCAGAAGGGAAGAAACTAAGGACATGAGTGTGTTATTAAAAGTAGTGCTGTACTTTTAAACTTTCTTTACATGAGTTTTTTTGGCACTTTCTAAAAAGAATAGAAAGAAGTTTCATTGGTCACACAGACCATTTGCCTTTGTGTTGCACAAGTCTTTTTTAAATATAGCAGCAACTACAGCACTACTGTGAACATCTAAAGCCCTTTGGGGCTAAATATCAGTGAATTGAAGAGGTTTAGATTCTGCTTGGATGCTACATCATTGTGCATGCTGCAGCCAGGGCTGCTGCCAGGCTCTGGTGCCCAGTACCATCAGGAGTGCCATCAGCCCCAGGAACAACAGAAGTTACTGAAAGAAGCAATATCCCAAGAGGTATCTCCTTGGAAGCCTCACATTGTATCATACACATGTTCATTACACAGTGTGGTTTGAGCTAGAATTTCAGGCTAAATAACTTCCACTCTGCTTTGAGAGAAGGGGTAAAACTAAGGAAAAATTGCTTGCTAAACATTCTGTTTCCAGCATGATACCATGAGATCAGTTTGGCTTCCTGTTTTTCAAGCATGAGAGTGTAGGATGAACTCTTGATGAACCCTTCCTCACCTCCTAGGAAAAAGGGGGGAAGGATAAAAATGGTGAGGTTCAGTGCTACTGTTGGCCTGCCCTGATACAGTCTCATTTTTGGGGTGACACTTTTGCCAGGCACTATGCTTGCAAGGCATCATCAAGACATCTAATGTGCTAGCACTGCGAGACCTTTTACTCCTTTGCTTGGTGCCAAGAGGCAAAGTGAGGTGACCATCTCCTCCAGATACCTCTCCGTATTGTACTCCTGGTTTTTAAATACTTCTACCATATGTGGCATAAGTTCCTGAATGTATTGTTTGTATGAAGTCATGTTTGGCTATGATTTGAGAGGTTGCATATGTAAAAATTGCCTTTAGATAATATTTTTTCACATCTGTAGAATATTATCAAGTGGTAGGAGACCAACTCGTAAGACCTTCCACAATGTCAGCAGAATTTTGGCTCCTTAGTGTACTGTGCTTTAATACTGTTTCACACCTTGAAAACCCAGTTCTAAGCCTTTAAAATGACACTGTAAGCTAAAGACCCTTGTTTTAAAGTAAAGTGCCAGGTAATATCTATAAATCTAGGTGTTTGTTTTTAGCCTTACATTGCAACCTTTTCATATGCGTTTCTGGTAGATTTGCACCAGCTTCTTTTGACTGTCATTTTTAATGTTTAATGTTTTTACCAGGTGGGCTATAGAGCTCTGTTATCACTACAGTAAAAAAGTCCACATGTACCATGTTACAAAGTGCAGAACATACCAGATATTATTTCCATACTGAGCTTAGAGATCAGACTAACTTTGCAGATCAGCATAACTGCTCCAGATGCAAGATGTGGACAACAGAGCCCTGTTTTGTTACAGGTTTTACTAATGCAGATTTAAAGTAACATGATTGAAGTTCTAAATTGATATGACAGTTGCACCTTATCTGGATAAAAGCACCAGCTGCAATAGTATGCCTGGTTTTAAACCAATACCCATTATCTGAACCAGATTTTTATATCCTGGTCTTGAAAATTTTCTTTCAGACAGAAGGAGTCTTTCAGAACATTTCAAAGAAATGTAAACATGCACATGGACCAAATCACCTATGTCCAGGCCAGATTTCAGTGGAGTACTTATTATTATGGTACCTTATGTCAAGGTTTCAGTGGCACTTTCATTTACTTGTATTCTCCTAAGTTTCTATAATGGTGCAACGTAGCTGCATGTAGTTAGACTACTAAAGAAGGGCCTCAGCCCAATAACTGAGGTTGGTGAAAGAAAGGCTTTCCCAGTACTCAGATCTCTGTTCTTCCATCTGGGAACAATGCTGCCAGTAGGCTAAAGTTGCAGATACCAGCATGGCTCTTTCCTCTGGGAAAAAAAAACCCAAACCAAAACCAAACAAAACCCCCAAACAAACACACAACAACCAAAAAAACCCCACCTCCAAGTGTGGCTGTGTGAAAAATAGGACCACAAAACTGGTCAAGGGGTTAGGAGCAATACATGTTTTTTGCTGGAAAGACCAAGTTCTTCTTTCTGATACCTGAGGGTGTTTCTTCTGACTGGAGTGCTGAGTAGAAGCTCTCCTTGGTGATACTTTGCAGTCAGTGTGTTAGAAAAGGATCCAAGGAAGATCCAAATCTGATAAGGAAATATAGAAATCCTTGCTGATGAATGAAATCTTGTGGCTGTTATATGCCCATAAATATCACAAGTAGGGTGCTCTTTACGTTCTCTGTTGCACTATATAAACTTGCCTCTATTTTATTGGTAGAATTTTGCTCCTGTGCAAGTATTTTACAGACTGTGGCATAAAGCATCTTGTTTTGCCTACGGAATCAAAGTATTAATGTCTCAAAGCTTCCAGTGACTCATGCTTTTCTTTGCAGGTTCTTTCCCTCCCCCTAAGACATCATAGTATGGCCTATAGCTGGTTAAGAAATTTGTCAGGTGCATTGATGTCCTTTTGGTTGAAAAGATCACATGAACAAAGTGTAAGATGAGCAGCCATGGATAAACAGATGATTAGGATAATACTAATTGCACTTAAATGGAGATCATCAGAGTAAAGAAAAAAGGGGAAAAAACATCAGGAACAAATTTTGTTGTCTCACCCTTATTTTAACTCTTCTTGTCTAAACAATCTTTGTGAAAGTGAGAACAAATGAATCCAGAACAGCTTTTATTACTTTCAGTTTGGTGTTGATATGCTGTCTCTCCCTTCTTCCCTCATAACATTAGAGGGAGAGATCAGTGCTCTATAATTTATTTCTTTTTTTAATTGAAAGTCCACCAGCTTAATTTGTAAGCAATGAACAATGAACATCATATCCTGGATAGCATAACAGGAAATAGTAATGATACAGTTGACCTCAGAAGTTCCTAAACATTGTATCAAACCTGCTCTCTTTCTAGGAATGGTCCCACAGAGTGTGTGTGAAAACACTGGGACCTTACAGTCCTCTCCTTTGCCTGGAAGTACTAAGCAAAGAAAATTACAGACCTGCTCTGGACACATGCATTCACTCCTTTGACCATCACAGAGCATCTTACTGGAAATATGAAATATTTACAAACACTAAATGTGTGTCAATATGCAGTCACAGCTTCACAGATCTGTCCAATGATCTGTCATATCTTCAGACACCAGTCTAGCCTTATAAGATAAAAAGAGAAAAATTATGAAGTGTCTCCATGTATATTTTAGGAATTTCATGAGTATCAGTGACTTTCCACATAAAAATATTGTGGAATAAAGCTTTACACAGATGGAAGCATTCTTATGACTTTTTTCTTCTAAAATCAAAAGTTCTTGATGCTTTAGTTGAAGAATTCTTCAGAAATTGTCAGGATAAAGTATGTGCCACTCTGTTAGAAATTCCTGAGTCTGCCTGTGAGGGGGTTGTCCTACAGGGACATTCAACAGTGGAATGCACCAAGAGCAAATGTACCCAATGCCTTAGCTGTGGCTCTGTGGCTCCCAGAAAATGAGAGGCAGCAAATGTCTGAGCAGCCACATGAAGGCCATGGAGCAGCTCCCCCAAGGCAGCTGTGAGAAACTACTAATTATGGGCTAAGTACTAAATCAGGATTGGGTCCTGATTGAAAATTTTGGAAGGAGACTCCAAGGAGTGGCTGATATCTTTTCCTACTAGAATCTCAATTCTTGCTCATGCAGCACCAATCCTTTTTAGATATCTTGGAGTCTTCTTTCAGGTGGTCCCACGGAAAATGCTTTAAGTTGGAGGAGACAGAGAAGACAGGGAATGAATGCTCACAGTTTGTGACTACCATCCAAATATAAAGAGCAAGAAAGAAAATTATGTAGTTTTAGGCACAGTTCGATTTTTTCCGTTCTTCAGCACTGTATTGATGAACTTTTCTTTGAGAATGGGTCTCTTGACACGTTCAGTACAGTCATTTGATAAAATGAAGGAAAGTAAAGAAGTAAAATAGTGATCTTGACTGAACCTAAAATCTGGATATTTTTTTAATTTTATTTCATCAGAAGCTGGATTCTCATCCTTAGATCTAACTTTGTATTGTGAATTCTTGGTAGGAGCACAACTCTGTTTTCTTATGTACAACAAAACTATTGAGCCTGTATCATGGCAATCCTATGACAACAGCAGTCCTCAAATATTTTCAGAATTTAGGGAAACAACCTCACACACAAAGCTTAACTATGAAACCCAAATGTGAATGCAGACATCCTGTGTGTCTAATAAAATCTCATATTAAGCTTAATTCAAATTTAAACAAAATCTTTGCTCATCCTGTCTTCAGTGAAATCCTTTGCTGATTCCATAACAGAGGATGAATCAAACAATCCTTACCCTGTGGGCACAGAGCTACCCCACCCTCTGACATCAGTGGCTGCAGCAAGAGAAGGGACTTAGATCCAGGGATTTGAAATAATGTTACTTCTGGCTTTCTCGTTCTTCCTCTTCCACTAATGACAATACAGAGGAATGTTTATTCTTAGTAAATGAAAAGCAAACCTTAAAGTGTGATTTGGACATTTTTCTGTAAAGTGCACAGAGTACATTGAAGTATCTCAAACACTTGAAGCTAACATTACCTTGTCAAGTGCTGCATATGAAAAGATCAGCACTGGTCTTCTGTCTTTTTTTTTCTACATATGACTCATAGACAACAAATAAGACTTAGCATTTGCATTACTATTTTAATCTGCACCATTATTTATGAGGGTTCTCAAAATACTTGTAAGCCTCAGAAAATATTCTAGTGTAGGCTGGTATTATTACCTGCTCATGTTACACATGAGACACAAAGACGACGCTGAAATTTTCCGAACTAACTACTGGCTGGGGCAGAGAAAGGGCATCTCAGTTTCTGAGTATCCAGCCTGAGTGATCCAGGACTTCATTATCAGAGGTGCTCTCACGTACCAGGGAGAGGCACAAATGTTCTGCATCTCTGAAAAATAAACACACCATCAGATAGCTCAGTTTTTGTGTACAAAGTAAGCAAAAGCTCCAGAGAAGAGAAATTCTGATTGCACTGAAGGACAGCTGATGGGATAAAACCAGTGGGATAGCTTTAATGTTCACACTCAGGCTTTCACCAGCAAACAGTATCCAGTTAATCAGGCTGCCAGAGCAATTCTGTGCAACTTCTTTCTTTTAAATAACTTCAGCAAAGTCAGTCTCATATATATGCTGTGCTTTCTACCTCAGAGTCACTCAGGAACATTCTTCAAAAGGCATTTTTGTGTCTTTATAATTGAATTGATTCTTAAGCTGTGCCATGGGTGCACACCTTATCAAAGAGGAGCTAGTACTCCATTTGTTCATAATGCCCTCTCGGAGGAGGTTTAACATGCAATGTTTGTTGTTTCTAGCAGGTCTTTGCAGAGAGAGAGGTCACTACTCAGGGAGGCACTTTCCTCCTTGGAAACAAGAAAAGAAATCACCGGGAAGGAGGGGAAAATGCATCTGGTAACAGGAGGGGATCTTGTCAATCTTCAAGCCACTAGAAAATGATCATGAAAGTCTTTTGTTAGAGAAGCCTATAATGGTACTATTGCTTGTCTATTGTGGCCACTAGCAGCAAATAGCCTTCAAGGGCAGGGGAGATATAGGATTAGATAAATCGTGAAGTGAGGCTATGGATGCTTGAAAAAATGAATTCCTACTCATCAGGGTCATAGGGGTCAAAGTAGTGTCATCATTCATCCTCAATGCAAGTATTTCTATAAACAAATTGACCTTTAAAAACATTCATGGCATATGTGGAATAATGCTAATGAAATACTACTGGATTTCTTCCATAAGTGGAAACAGAAAAGCGATTGTAATTCACTTATGTTGAGTTGTAGACTATGTTGTACAGTACTTTTTCTGCTGCTAGAAACTACAGCCTTTCTGGGGAAAAAATATAAACATATATAGAGAATAGAAAGCTTAATTGGTATTGTAAGTTTGGTGCACTTTGAGAATAAGCACCATTAGTAAACTTTTTTCTGAAGTCTCATTCTTATCCACAGATCTGTTCTGGGGATAGCACTGGCTAGAAAACTATATAGGCTAAAAAAGTGGATTGGGTCTTTGCAAATAGAAGGGAGACTGACTACCATCTTTCTCTGTTCAGCCTTGCAATTTTGCACTTGTCCTTCTCAATTCTACTTTTCAGCCAGGGTTCTAGCCCAGTCCATCCTCTGATTTCGGTACTTAGTGGGCCTATTGCATAAGTAACTTAATCAGAGTTTGCTCGTTAATAAGGAAATTGCTCCTCCATACTATACTTGAAGTGCATGAAAAGAGCTTCTAGAAGACAATGATAGACACAGATGTTATACTGAATGGCAGCTGCTAAATATATGTGTGCTGATAAATGTCTGAAATACCTTCATATGGTAAGACAAGTTAAACGTTTATTTCAAGCCTTAATTAAAAGTTACCTTACTAAAATTTTCAAAGCATCAAAGTTACCAACTACTTTTAATTATTCTCCCTCCATGTTTTCTCTACCATCTTGTAGCATGCACCTAAGTTCGATAAGCTTCACAGTACAAGTGATAAGAAGCGACCACAGATGAGAAAACTGCCCTTGACAGTCACTGCTCTGCAAAGTAATATTGTTTCCAAATGCCTGAGTAAAAGCACATTAACAGCAGGACTCAACAGAGCTAGTCTTATGCTTTTTATTTTTAAAGAAAGACTTTAAAAGTGCCCCTGATACTTTTTTAGAATCTTTTTCAACTGGGTTTTTCTTGAACAATACTTACAACAACCTGATCCTTGGGGTCAAATCATTCTCTCAGTTGCATGCTGTGCAGTTCTGAAAATTTGGAACGAGTTTAAAAGTTTGAAGGACTGACTTTAACCACCAAGCTTAAATAAAGAGATTCAGGCATTCCCTGAAGCAAAGTCCTCCAAAGCATAGCTCTTTTTGTAGGTTTGCATCATTTTTTGTATATATATTGTGTTCCATACAAAATTAGAAAAAATAATGAAAAACAAGTCTTTCAATTAAATAGCTAACAAAATAATCTACTGAGAACACATGACAATTTATACTAGAAGAAAGGCTTTATCATTTCAAACTACTTAAGGTCTTCATGCAATCAAGGCACGGAGATAAGGCTTAGATGATGCCATGTTACTTTTCAGGTTTTACACCTAGTAAGCTGGGAAAAGTCACTTAAAAGTGCTGTGACCTTACTGTAAAATGGAGACAATAACACCTCTTTTCTCTTATTCCTTCTCCTGTATGCTCAGAGTGAAGACCTTTCAGGCCAAAATCTGTCTTATGTGGGGTTGGAATAGAGGACTCCAATGTAGTTTGGTACTTAGAAACAATACAAGGATGATTCAAGGCCAGTTTGGAGGAGGCTTCATAAACTAGTGGAAGGTGCCCCTGCTCATGGCTTGGAGGGGGTTTGGAGCCAGATGATCTTCGAGGTCCCTTCCAACCCAAACCATTCTATGATTCTATGGTCCAATTCTGTCCTTTCTTAATCCTTTCACAGAAGATTGAATGAATAGAATGCAAAATACAGCCCAAAAGGAGTATAACATGAACTTTGGCACTTACAAGAAAATTTCTAGGTGAGACATCAATGACTTAGTTACCAGTTGCTTTTCCTGGGGTACTTAAAATAAAATATAAAACAAAAACTTTTATTTTCCTGTTTTAGGGTAGAACTTGAGTATTCTGAAAAAAACTTTGATTTTCATTTGCTTATTTTTTTACAGCAGAATATCTTATGTCCATGTTAAAAATCCTAGGCCTATTTCAAACATATTAGCATATTTTGGAAAAAAGGTTTATGTTAGAGTTGAGCTGTTAACACTCTATGGTTGTGACGAGGATAAGAGTCATGAGGAAATAATAGAAAATTTCTGATATTTGTTGTACCTCAAGATTGATTATATCTTTGGGGTTGAAAGAAAAAATAACAAAAAGAGGAAGAGAGGGAACATTAAACTGAAGAGGTGGTTTCAGGAGCTTCATATCAGGAAATGAAGTATTTACTGCTGTCACTTCTAGCCAAAAGCCACCAGAAAAGTAGGAAACTTTTAAACAACTGGACACTTCTTTTCAACTAGACCTTATGTATGTATATAAGGGGTTAACACCTCAATACAAGTACATGCACATGTTTGTGACTTGATTTACATGTCAACTGCTGGAATTTTGCATCTCCTCTTAAAAGAGTCTAAACTTTATTTAATAAAACAGAGCATCCAGGATTAATAATTCTGACATTAAACTCTCACTTTGAAGCAGGTATCCAAATTCCAGTTCACCAGCCATTTAGAGAATATACTCATCCTGCAGTTCCTGTGTAAGGCCTTGAGAGACACAGGGGAGTGGAGGGCTATGGGGTGGAAGCCCAGCACTGGGGTTCCAAGCTCAGCTGTGTCCTGACCTGCTTTGTGCTACTGGTCTTGCAGTTCAAAGGAGATAAAACAGGAGCAGCAGTGAAAAGTGCTGTTCAGAGAAGATGGATTGTAGGAAGGTGTTGTCAAGGCACAAGCCAAGGGCTCCTTTTTCTGCTTGTGTCCCTCCACCAAGGTGCTGCAGACCAGCTATAACAGTGGGCACCTGCCCCCATTTAGGTGACCTAAATGTGACCCTAGAGCTAGAAAGACTCATTCACCCAACCTCACCTATGGGCTGAGATGAAACAATTTCCTTTCAGTCCTTTAGTGTTATTAATTGTTATTGCTTCTCTTGATTTTATGCAACAATAAAAGGGAGGCTTTGGTTCCTGGTTGCAGCAACCCCTCCCACAGATCAAAAGAATATGACTTTCATTTTGAAAAGACTGAATAAATATGCACTGAATACAGAGGGGCATGGATTCCAAACACCCTGAAGTCCTGGAAGAAACAATTGTTCTTTCTTTCATTTGATTCATCCCTAAAGGTTCAATATAGGTATCTCACAGTCTGGGTGGTTCTTAGAGCCGGGGCTTTGTTTCAAGTGGAGGTGTTGAAAGATGCCACAGGAACAGAAAGTGTAACCAAGGGACTAGGATTTTGGCTTTCAGGAAGAGCTGGCAATTTGAGAGATTTAATTCTCAGTCATCTTTAAATAACCTGATTTTCAGTGCATCTTCTGCACTTTCTGAAAGTCAGATCCTGTAAAAGGGTCTTGAGTGGGTTACCAGAAATCACTAACCTGCTGCCAATCATGCAGGTATGAGGAGACTCTGGCAGAGAGACCTATGGGCTGAATACCATGGCCAAACCCTTCTGTCTCCCTGACACGCAACCTATTTTAACTTCCCTCAAGAAAAAGGGAAAACAACTCTTGTTCTACTAAGCCCCTTAAGCTACTGAAGGAACCCCTGCATGGGGATGCCTGCATGATTCAGCTCTCCCTCAAAAAAATCATCGTGGCCTTGGCCACTCAGGGCAGAGCACCTCACTGACAGGGGCAGGACAGTGCTTTTGCTGTCACTGCAGACAGCTGATTTGGGAAGTCAAGTTTGAGTTCTCCCACCGTTGTATTTAAGGGCAGGGAGCTTCCCACCAATTGTGCAATCTGAACAGTCCCTTTCCCCCTCTCTCACCTTTATCAGAGAAACCCCCAGGTGCCTGACACACTTCAGGGTTTCAGATCTGCAGAAGCACGGTTTGGGTCAACACTGACTATCAGCTTGCTATGCCAGAACTTCCTTAAGGCAGAGAGCAGTTCCTGACAGTCATTTTGACTTCTATTTTGTTCAAACTAAGTAGGTGTAAAGTAAGATACCCGTGGAGGAGGGTAGTGGACCTGCACAGAGCGTAAAGGGATTTTGACCACTGAGAAAATTAATGGCCAGTTCTGTACCATACTTCATCAGTGTTGAGAATTTGTAAAACCAGAAATGTTCCCTTCCTTGCTACAGTCTTATAAACAAGGGAGGATTTTATTAAACTCTGTGTCTTTAGCTGCCTTTAGATCCTGTGTTGATCAGATGAAATATTCCCCCCAAAACTTGTTCAATTACTTATGTTTGTTCATTTGGTGGAGATCTTACATTTGCTTTGCACTGGAGGTTTCCTAGTCTTGGTAGGTAACTTAATGAGGGGAATTCTTAGGTAGTCAAAGCTGCTAAAGATCTTTGGTAACCAAAATACAGACTATGCAGTTATATCTGCATTAGGGTTTTTTTTCTGTGGGTCAGTCTCAGTTCATTAGAGCAAAAGAGAGTTTCTCTTCTGCAGCTTTTTGTCATCTAGCGTTAAAAGAAAAAAAAAACATCTGAGCTTTCATGCCCCTTTTGAAGTACAGATCTCCCAGAGTCTGGGAAAGTACAGGTTAATATTTTGTCCCTGAGCTACCACAGGTGGTTGCCCTCATTCAGGGATTACAGGAGAGCCCAGCCATGGCAGAGCTCAGCAGAAGCAAATTGCTCCTTCAGGAGGGCCTATAAGAGGAAGAAGACCAAGTGGTGGGTCAGGAACTCTGGGCTATGGGGACTGCTTACTACAAGTTATTTATTTATGTAATTCCCTTTTTAGCCCAGTTATGTGAAATCTTTTTAATTCGCTGCACTTCCCTCTTCCTCTCCTTCCTTCCCTGCTCCCCTGCCTAACCTGAGAGGGCTTTTTTCAGCATCTTTCATTGGCTCCCCTGACCTGTCACACCTCTCAGACTCATTTTTTTCTCATCATTTCTGTTCTGTTTTACATGTTTTAGTATGTCCCATTATTTCAATTTTTGAAGCTTTTTAAGCTAGCAGGTCTAGCAGACTTGCAAAGACTATCAGACACAAATTATTTTTTTCTCTGTGGCCCTTTGCATGTAAAATGCAAGTTCATTCCATTTCAAGGAAAGACAGTTAAAAATTGACCTACATTTCTGTTGGGCTATGTCTCATTTTTACACAGTGCTAAAATTTATGGAAAGATCAGGCTTTGCAGGATGTTGCAAATTAGTTTGAGAAGGAAAAGCGTAAAGAATATGCAGTCAAAAATATAACAAGCACTTGCTCAACACTGAATGTAGAATGTCTTGTTCCTTAGTTTAGGTGAGATTACAATTAGGAATAGGTAACACTTTAAGGGATCTATTGTTCTTTTAGTTTTTCTCTCTTTTTATGAGATAATTACAACTATTATACATTGTTATATTCTTATTCACAGAAAAGACAAATAAATTACATCAGAAAGAACCTTATGTTCATAATGTTAAGATATGTTTCTGCTTAGGAATGTAACTGACTATTTTACTGTAATAACACAAATTATAAGATTTGATGGTTTAAAGAGGGGGTCTAACTACCAGGAATCTTAGTGCAGATAATGACGCTGGGTATTTCTAGGTCTACAGTCACTGTTGTGTCTTGGCAAAATGTTCTGAGCATGCCCATTTATTCTCTCATTAGCAGGCAGGAATTCTGGCATACATCTTCAAATTTATCTCATTGTCTCTTCGTGTAATTAATAAAGTATCCACTCTGACTTTTGGGGCCAAAGAGATTCACTGATCTGCTTGAGGTGAAAGTGGAAATCTGTAGATCTGAATCTTTATTTCCTTACTTGTCTCCTTCAGATGTGTATTGTCTGTCCTAGTTTGCTGAGTAATGGGTCCAATAGTGCTCTTTGTACATGAGTTGAAAGACTTAGTGTTTGCAAAGCATTTCAGAGGATCAGATAGAAAGAAAATACAGTTTCTAAAAGCTGGGCAACATTCATACTGACAAATGACTGAGGTATTGTGTTGTCTTTGTTCTTGTGGAATAATTCAATGAAAGATCCAGAAGTTAGTTTGAGGATGGTATTTTTTTGGCTTGCAAAGTACAGGGGTGAACCCCAGCATGGCAGTCTATGTATGTGCTTGCTCCTTTTCTTTGTGTTGGGCTTAGGAATGTGTACAAGATACAACCCTGTGCAAATTTCATAGGCATTTATGTGGTTTAAAGACTTTACTTTATTGTTGTCCAGGATATTTTTTCTTCTGATCTCTTTTTTTCTATTTCCTCTAGCAAGCCCTCATAAAAGGCGGAGATGAGGCATTGTTCTAGCTCTGATTTGATTACAAAACCTACTACTAACAGAATAGCAGTCAGTATCCACTAAATCCCTTTTTAAGTATTGTATTAAAGCTGTCTTTCCTTTCTGGGCACCTTTACACTTGCTTTTTCAGCAAGATTTCATTTTCCATGCAGTTATATTTAAATAGCAATGAAGGCCTGACCTCCTTGATGTTCAAGTTCAAAATTTGCCTTGAACCTAATAGGACTAGAACTACCTTTTTCATCTTTGGGAGTTTCCAGGTATTTTAATCAGCCCAAGGAGCCTTAGTTCCTTGCTGGAACCTCTTGAGGGATTTTGTAATGGAAATAACTAGTAAGCAGCACAGCAGTGGATTCCCATGAACTCATATGCACAGGCTAGCAAAGCTTAAGCTATTGATACTGGGGAGTGGAAGAGCTTAAGGGAAGGGATTTTTCGCTCAGTAGCATGAAGTAATACCTGCAGAATATTCAGCTCAGCAGTTCAGGATGCTTTACTGCAAATGAGGCTGGGGACAGAGAAAATGAGCCTGGCCTCAGGACCCCTGTGTGTTTGTAACTCATGTATACTTTTGATCAGTCATTTTGACACTGCTGGAATTTAGAGTTGTTAGACCCTCCAGATTCATCTTTTACAGCAGCTGCTCATCAGTGCTTACCTCTTGCATTGAGTCATCACTCTGGAGGTTTTGGTTTTACACCAATTTCAAGAGCTGTCTTCTAGAGGAGAAAGATGTATCTGTCAAGTCTCCGAGAGTGCAGTTAGATTGGTCATTGCTTTTAAATATGGAAATAATGGGTAAAATATAAAAAACCAAGCAGGAAACAGAAGATGTTTAAATGCAAGATGGAAATTTAAATGCAGGGAGGAGACTGTAGAACATGTGAATTCTAATTAGGTTTATAGAAATATGGGTCAGCATTTTGAAACGTTTGATAAAACAAGAAAATACACATACCATAGATCAATACAAAAATCCATCTTTTTATAGGTTACTAAAAACATTAACATTCTGGTCCAATTACTGAATTTCTGCTCCCTGACATACACAGACAGATACATGCTTCACCTCCTGCTCACTGGGCCTGCTGTGCATCACTCTCTGCCTGACTTCAGAGGTGACTGCAGGCATCTATACTGTGAATAGGTGCTTCCTTTAGAGTAGTTAACTTTTTAGTCTTACAGGATAAGATAAAAAGATACATGGCTTGAAAATGGAAGACAAAGCAATTCAGAATAGAAACAAGCTGTACATTTTAAGAAGGAAAATTAACTTGAAATACCTGGAGATGTAGTGGATTCTCTACAGTGACATCTTAAATCCAGTCTTTTTGAATGTTTAGCAGGACAGACTCTAGTTACAAAGTGAGATTTTTTGCCTGCTAAGATAAAGGCTGTCAGGCTGTCAGGGACAGTACTCTGCTCCACTTCTAGCTAAGCAAATATACTTTTTTGTTTCTAGTTATAAAATTATGTGGTTTACCTCCATCAGTGCCAGGGCTCAGTTCTCTATGGAAACCTCTGGCTCCTCGTGCTCTGATCCATATTCAGAACAAAAATGCAATAGAAAGGGAGCAAAGGAGCTATATAAACATTTAAGCAAAAGGAAGGAGATGAGTGTTGATACTTGATGACTTTTAAGCAGCAAGACCAGGGACAGGAATCAAATCCTGATCACAAGAGACTGGACTTGGTAGTGTATCTAGGTTCACAGGGGAAATGTTGACTGTGGAGAAACACTTCCCAGGGTATGAAGCTCAAGTCCTAGCTGACCTGCTGATCAAATTCTAACAACTAGTCCCTTTGAAAAAGACCTTTCAATATTTTACATTCACTTTATGTCTTAAGTTTGTTCTGTTCATCCTTGTCATTTTCTCCCGTCCTTTCCATCACTCCTCTTACAGCCTGAAAAAGAAACCAGTCAAAATGTACACTAAAATTTCAAGTAAAATTCAGCATCTTAAGGAAAGATAATAGCTGCCAGACAAGTATACCACTCACAATCTTAAAAAGCAGCATACTGTACCCTGCATGTTCACTTGTTTCTCCTCAGTGCTGTTTATAATGGGTCATTTCCTCTTTATTTTTTATGTGTTCCAGTTGGAAATGCCTTACTTTAAGCATTTGTTATGATGAGAGCCATATAAATCTGTAAAAAGGTAAAGAAAAAAAGATGATGTGCCAGAATGGGCAGCTTACTCCCATTCAATAGCAAAAGAAGGTGCTTTCCCCTGTATCTATGAGTTTTACGAATGTTTGTGTCATTTGTCACTGCTGACATAATTTTTGGCTTTTTGTGGCTTTTTTTTTTTTTAACATTGGGCACAACCCTACTTTTCCTCAAAAACATTCCTCCCATGAGGAAATGTGTTAAAATGTTTTTTAGTTGTTGATAGGATTTGAAAATGTAACCTTAAGAGAAGTGCAGTCCTCTAACCCCAGTGGTGATTCAAAAGACTGACCATGGGAGCTTTATCTTCTGAAGCCCGAAGAGCTGGCTGGGATGATGCTTTCTGGGAAAGGGAGGAGACGCCAGTTTTCTCTTGAGACTCAAGACAAATTCTGTTTTGGAGGGTCACTTTTGAGCACCCATCCATCAGGGGCTGGAGTAGGATGTTTGATGCACTCTTTCTATGCAGATTTCTGACACCTGTCAGAAGTAATGATTTTCTGTTACTGCTGACACAGGCCAGATTCAAACCAGTGACCAAGAGGCAAAAGGCTCTGTATCCCATTATGAATCTTCTGCTCTACATTTCTTCTATTGTTACTTTTTAGTATCCTTGAAAACTCACACTGCAGAACTTCACTGGCACCAGCTGATCATAAAATATGACATAAGTTTAAGTGCATCAATTTTGAGGGCTAGGCAGATTCTTTCACTCTGATATTTCATCTCAATTCTTAGATATGGTGCATAATATTTTTTTGCCTGTTTACAGAAATAAATGATGTATCATAGCCTTCAAGTTTTATTTCCCTCTCAAAGTTTCTTAGACATACTAAAGGACATAATCCAAGAATTTAGAACATAATTACAGATTTTTCATCTCCTGTATGACCTGTCAGAAGTCTGTTATCTCTTATAAAGCCATTACAGCATATACTTAATGTCAGTTTGATAGAAAGAACACTTTCATAGGTTCTCTTTGATTGACACATTTAAGATGACATCAGCTCTTAGTTTTAAAACCTATTGTTATTAAGTCTCTGTTGCTATTTATGTTAGAAATATGTGCATGTATGTCAAAACATTACATCAACTTTGCTGATTGGCTGCACCTAGATTGTGTTGCCAAGGTAACAGAACAATTGCTTTTGATCTTTTCTAAATTGACTTATTTGTTTGTTTCACATTTCAAGTTTCAGATTTAATTTTTCAAAAGCAGAAGTGGATGATTTTTTAAAAAATATTTTTTAGACCATTAGTGCATTCTGCATATTTTATGAACTGTGCATGGACATACACTTTCTGTCAAGATTCAAAAGAGTAAATAATTAAACAGATTACTAGAGATAAATATCTATTATCATGCTACCGAGTGCACAACCTGTTTTTCAGTGTGCTGTTTGGTTTCATTGCTTACTTGTGAAACAGCACATAATAGATTCATCTCCTTCACGTCTTATCCCATAGCATTCTCCTGGAAAAGCTGTCAGCCCAGGGCTCAGGCAGGAACACTCTGTGCTGGGTTATGAACGGGCTGGAGACACCCAGAGAGTGGTGCTGAATGGTTCTGATCCAATCGGCGGCTGCTCACCAGTGGTGTCCCCCAGGGATCAGTGTTGGGCCCAGTTCTGTTTAATATCCTTATTGATGATTTAGATGAGGGCATTGAGTCCACAATTAGCAAATCTGCAGACAACACTAAGTTGGGGAATGTGGATCAGCTGGAAGGCAGGAGGGCTCTGCAGAGGGACCTGGACAGCCTGGAGAGTTGGGCTGATTCCAACGGGATGAGGTTCAATAGGGCCAAGTGCTGGGTCCTGCACTTTGGCCACAACAACCCCATCGGGAGCTCCAGGCTGGGCACAGAGTGGCTCAGAGCAGCCAGACAGAGAGGGACCTGGGAGTCTGGATTGAAAGGAAGCTGAACATGAGCCAGCAGTGTGCCCAGGTGGCCAAGAAGGCCAATGGCATCCTGGGCTGGATCAGGAACAGTGTGGCCAGCAGGTCCAGGGAAGGGATTCTTCCCCTGTACTCAGCACTGGTGAGGCCACACCTCGAGTACTGTGTCCAGTTCTGGGCCCCTCAGTTCAGGAAGAAGATTGAGGTGCTGGAGCAGGTTCAGAGAAGGGCAAGGAGGCTGTGAAGGGATCCAGCACAAGTCCTGTGAGGAAGGGCTGAGGGAGCTGGGGCTGTTCAGCCTGGAGAAGAGGAGGCTCAGGGGAGACCTCATCACTTTCTACAACTCCCTGAAAGGAGGTTGGAGCCAGGTGGGTGTCAGGCTCTTCTCCCAGGACTCTGCCAACAAGACAAGAGGGCATGGTCTCAAGTTGTGCCAGGGGAGGTTTAGGTTGGATATTAGGAAGAAATTCTTTACAGAGAGGGTGACCAGGCATTGGAATGGGCTGCCCAGGGAGGAGGTGGATTCTCCATCCCTGGAGATATATAAAAAGAGACTGAATGTGGCACTCAGTGCCATGGTCTGGTGACCACAGGGTTAGACTTGATGATCTCAAAGGTCCTTTCCAACCCGGATGATTCTATGATTCTGTGATCTTCTTAGATGATAAGATCTTCATGTAGGACCTATGTAATTATCAAGCTATGAAAGTGTTAAGTGAAACACAGGGCAATGTAGAAACTTTGGAGCAAGTTTTTCAGAGATTTGGTTTTTTTTCTTAAAAATTTGGAACTCACATTGAGTCCTTCCCCTGGAAAACTGTTTAATGTATTATTTAATGAGAAGTTACATGTATGAAGATTATTGCCACAAGCTTTGGTGACAGCTTGTAAAAGAAATTTCAGTAGCCATCACAGGACAGGACTGGCTATGTATCCAGGCATAATTCTAGCAATATGGTAGATTAGATCACCTGTTAGTTGATTACATCAGTGTGGTTATAAAAGCGGTACATGCCTTCTGGTTAAGGATCATGCTTATTAGGACTATTCCAAAATTCTTCTGGTTCTTTTTAATAGATGGCAAAAAAAGATCAGAGAGATCTTATACCTGTTTTATTGTCCTTTGCCGTATCACACTGAAATGTTCTCTAACTATAAATTCAATAACTTGATAAATACTGCATTGGGAATCTAAAAGAGCATGCATCACAAGAGATTTTATTACTAAAGTAAAGAAAACATATTCTTGGTATGATTACAATGGAGAGATTTATGTTGGGAAAGATCAACAAGTGCAAATACAGACTCACCAGGTTTTAGTTGAAGAATGAGAACAAACATTATATTTCAGCAAAAAGGAAGAAATGCACTTAGAACTCTCTTGGCCAGTTTTTCAGGAATCAGTTTTCACAAGGATCATAGTTTGTGTTCCCAGCACACTCTTTGATGTTATCTGGCCATTGTATCAACTTTTTTCCTGTTATTTTATTTTGAAACGCTCTTCAAGGGCTTGTATAAATGTAAATAGTTAGGCATTTTCTGAGTTCAAATTACACCTTGAACACATAAAACAATAGTCTGGATTTTAATGAATAAACTGTGCTGTATTAGCACTTGCAAAGAATTAAATTTTAGAAGTAGCATGTGAAAATAATGAAATTCTGTAATAACTGATTTTTCAAATAGTGTCACCTACCTGAAACCTATGGGAATATTGGAAATTATCGCCATGGGATGGACCATTATTTCATGTTAATAAGGTGGTGTGCTCAGTAGCCAGCTGTAACTAGAAGGAAACACCATTTAGACTAATTAAAAATATAGTAAAAATTAATAACAAAATCTATATCCAGTGACAATGAAAATCATAGAAATATTTTGAGTTTATTATAGACCTGAATGGAAGAAACATAACACAGTCTCAGGAGAATTTTTTGGCAAAGCAAGAAGTCTTGGGTCTTGTCCTGTTAAGAGCAAAAGCAGGGTCAGTGTAAAGAACATGCCAAGGTCTTCTAGAATAACCCAAAGGTTATTTTGCAGCCCGAAAGAAAGTTTCAGATACTTCAGGACTCACACTATTTCATGCCAAGGGGCAGGTGCCATATCCTAATACAACTGTGAAGCATTTGTGTGCTATTAATCCTATCCATAAAACAAAAAGTGGCTTAGATAGAATATAACTATTCCCACATCACAGTGAATGTAATGAGCATGGAAAATGATACAAACTAAGTCCTTTCATGTTATAATACTAATCTGAACTGGCACAACATGAGTCCACTTTTACAACAAAGATTGGAAAGAGAATGGGAAAGGAACACATGTCTACTATTCTCACAACAAATCTAAATAATCTAATCTGGTGTGTGGTCCTTCTCAGAAACTTGTCCTAACCTGGTTACAAATTTACACTATTTTATTTATTTTATTTTATTTTATTGTAACAGTATACTCTCTATCTAAGAAAAGGCTCAAGGTTGCAACAGTTTCAGTTGCTTTTAAGGATTTTAGTCAGAAGGTCAATTAACATTTGTGGATATTAGAAACTCTTTAACAGAAGAAAGGAACAGCTATGTTACATAGTTGAGTATTTTTTTCTCATCCTTTAAATGTACCAATGCACAAATGTACTTTAGCATACTATGGATCAGAAGAATCCCTTCTGAACACCCTTTCAGAGTACATGTTCTCTCTTTTAAAAAGCAGCCAATTCCACTCCATTGCTGTCTGGCTTTTTACACTGAATGCAATATTCATGAGAGAGCCCAGATCAACAGCCTCAGAGAACAACTCCCTCCCTGCACACAGCAGCTGCTCAGTGGTTGGCCTCTCTGCCCTCCCTCAGTTTGTGCTTCAAACCTCTTCTCAGGACACCACTTTAGGAAATGTGGAAGCAATGGAATCATCATGTTCCTCTTGCTCCCTACATCTCTTCTGACACTATCCATTTGTGACAACTGTGAGGGTGATGTTAGAGTTAAACTCTCCCTGTTGAGAACTGGCCTGTGAATCCTCCAATGCACATCACAGAGGCCGCTCAGTGTCTGCCATATGGTGCTGCCTTTTTGGCACAGTTGCATCGTGTTCAAACTGGAATCTAGAACTGCTTTTAGCTGCTTTAAACTTGCTGAGTCACCCTGGTGACTTGCTGACTTCACACCTTGCTTAGTAGGGGCTTTTTGATGTTCTGACTCACCACATCCATACCTGCTGTGTATCCTCTGCATCCCCTGTGCCTTGCTGTGTGGTGACACCATGACTTGCTGAATCGATGACTTGCTAAGTTGTAGCTTGATCAGGTACCACTTGGAGAGTCTTGACGTTGCAACTTGCTAAGTTGTGACTTTGTGAGACATCCTAGTCAGGATGACTTTGTGAGTCATCCTAGATGCTGCCCACCCCTAGCAGCATCCCTCACCACTTCCAGTGGGCTTTGAGCTGGACTGTGGGAGAGCATTGCCTCTCCCCATCATGATTTTAAGACACTGTCAAGAAGCCCAGGGGATGTTTTTAGATAGCTGTCAAAGTGCAGAGGTCAGAAAGTACAAAGGCAGAATGTCTTCTACCAAGTGCTATAGACTGTCTCTTTTTAACCTGATATTTTCTGTTTATTGCTGGTCCTGCCACTAGGCTGTTGCTGTCTTGCTGGGTTTTGTTTCTAGTGGTCCTTGTATAGTTTCTTCCTGAGAGTTTTTCTCCAAGATTCTAAAATCCAATATTGCACTGAAAACTGACTGTGTCAAGTCTCATCTGTTTATGGTACCACAGTTGTGGTGGACTGGATTCCCCTCAAAGCTGGGACTCATTTTGCTGTGTTTTCTTATGCCAAGCAGCAACTACTTCCTAGCCTCTCACAGGCTATTGCTAAAGAAATAAGGCTGATAGCTTCAGAGAACAAGCCCATCTTTCACATGAGATGCAGTAAGCTGTGGGAACTACTGGAAATCTGGTGCAAAGACATGAGTTACTGTAGGACACATCCTGTGGCCTCTCCACAGAGGGATAGAAGCCATTAGCTGTTTGTATAGGTAAAATCAGTATCACTATGAAGCATAATGTCTCACCTTTCATACAGTACCAATATCACAGTCTTCTACCCACTCCCCAAGACAATGACCCTCCAAAACTTAGCTGCTCTGAGCAGTCCAACCTGGCCACATTAACCCAAAATTCACTTTCTGTATTCTAGTAACACAAAGATTAAAGAATTCCCTTGAGTTAGCATGCTGAAAAGCAAGGTAAAGTAGCAAAGCACCAGGATAGCTTTTGTGGTTTATAATACGTCAATTTGTACAGTAAATAGGGTCTGTGTTTAATGCTCCCCTGCAGTGATGACTATTAATAATAAAAGGCCTTGAAAGGAACTGAACTTTCGTGATAAAGTATTTCTGACAGCTAGCTCCTCAGCACAACAACTGTTGTCCCCAGAGACTCATTCAACATTCATTTGAATCATGGAGAAAGAAGACCAGCTTGGAAGATGTTTTTCTGGAGTGCAGAGGGGCACTTTGATCCTAGCTCAGATAACAGCTGCTCTACCTGAGCGGATTTTCGGGTAGAGGTATCCTTCAGCCCAGGTAAGCCTCAGGGGAGGTGTCTGGTTGACCTCAAAGCTCAGGCAAGGCACCTGATACCTGAGGGAGGGTCTTTGAATGGGCAAGAAGAGCTGGCATCACATTTTATCATTCTGTCAGTCTCGCCTTTCTGGTGAGAGACAACGTACACAGGAAGGGAACTCCTGAAGGGATTCAAGTCACACCTTGAAATTTTTTTTCCCATTGTAAAATAAAAAGGAGGCAGAAAGCCAAAATACTTTGATTAGATTTTGTCTGTACTATTGTGTTTTCTCACTGCCCTTGGAAAAGTACAAAGCACTTCATTTGAAATCTGTGACCCTGATTTCCCAAAGCTGGAGCAAAAAAGCAAAGACCTGATACTTGATAAACTTCTCAGAGCAAAATGAAAGAGTTCATATAATGCCTATAAGAGCTATAGTGATGGGCATTATGGATATCCCTCCAGTAAACAGACAATAGTGCTTACTGCAAAGTGTGCTGGATTCTTTGATACTTACGCAGACAAAAATACAACTGAAATTAATTTTAACCTTGTCTGGGAATTATGTGATATAAGATTACTGTATTTCCTTTATATTCTATCAACAGTATCTATACTGTTTTATATAAATGAATGTGCAAAATAGTGGGGATTTCTTGACTGCAAAAGAACAACTTTCAAAACTGATTTCACTTTAATAATTCCTTTTCCCCATGTCTGTCTTCATGTCACTAAGGTAAATCCAGGGTAACCCAGATAAAGATTTAAATTTTTACTGCAAGGCTTTCTGGAAACTGCTTCTTTGAAAGACATTCATTTATGAAGACTCTGTTAATTCTTTTTATAACCAAGGACAATTTATCATTCCCACTCAACCTGAAGTGGGGAAGGACTCAAGACATCCCTTGATCTAGAATCTCACATCTTTGATGCCCTTGATACCACAACTTCAGAAATAATACTTCTTTCAGTGATAAAAACACTCACTGAAGCTTGTGTCTTGTAGGACAGCAGATCATCTCCTTGTATTGATTGTCTTCTCAACAGTTTCAGAAAGATTTTCAGAAGCAATGAGAAAACTGCTGATCATGGTCTTTGTGAGCTTAATTAAAAGGATAAAAATGGCAGTGCCTGTGTGGGAAAATAAATGGAACAAGTGCTTTGAAAAAGCTGAAACTTTGGCTTAGTCACAGTCAATACAGATAGAGGGTAGTCCATGTTGCACCCAAAATTACCACTGGGTTTTCAGTCTGCAAGCAGGGTGGCGGTTTTGGTGCATCCAAGGCAAAGATTTGTACAGCCCCTTTCTGCTGGGACACGGCAGCTCTGTGCTCTTATGAGCAAGGGCAAGGAGGAAAAATTTTAACTGTAGAGTTCATGAGGTAAAGAGTGGAGTATGAGACATTGAAGCATGGATGGCAGCTCTGCACAGGGGTGGCTTTTGGTGTTTCTGAACGAAACCTGCTTGCAAAGAGAACAGACATGTACAAAGTCCAGCCCTGCAGCCAATTTTCAGTTGCTTTAACAGAAGCTTTGCTTACATAAAGACCAGGGACAAGCCAGCTGCAGTGCACACACACGAAGGCATCCTGTGGCTTCCTCTGGGACTGGGATATGGCAGAGAGGCAGCAAGGTAAAACAACCCCACTTTTCAAAGTTTCAGCTTCTGAAAGAGGCTTTGGAAATGTTTGAGGATGAAGGATTTCTGTGGTGCTTTTGTACGTAGTTTACACAGCCAACCTTTTAAACTGCTAACAGAGTACAGAGCCTAGAAATGTTCACAGTTGTTCCAAAGTTAAGGGTTTTGTCCTGTTGAGTCATTACATTATTTGAGTATAAACTAAAGAGTTTTCAGCTCTGAATAATTTAGGTGAAAGAGTTAGCCCTAGGCCAGGTGCTCTACTTAGGGAGATGGTGAAATAAATTATTCAGAGGAGGAGACAGGTAAAACAGATGGGAAAGGCCGCCAAAACAAGACACCCAGAGGGCAGCTGTTTTACAGGTCCCCTGCGAAGCACCTCACTTACAAGGAGGGCTGTGGGAATGAGTCAGGCAGTGGTGATGAAAATGAACTTTGCCTTGGTAATTTGTGCAGTGGTCACAGAGAATACAGGTACTGGTGCCTAGAAGCAATCACCACTGTTTAAGCCTGTGCAACTCATGCTTTAAATTAGGAGAGTACATTTTCAAAGGATTTAAGAAGAGGTTCCCAAATTGTTTTATTTCAAAAATGAGCCTGTGACAAGGCGAAAAGTACACTCCTCAAAATATTGACTCAATTTAAACAGCAACATGTTGCTACCAAGTTATGCCACCACATTATCCAGTTACATTTTGTCTTTCCACACATATACAGATTTCTCATTTTGCTTTAACTTGTGTAATGTGGAATACATTTTTCAAGGCAATTTGAGATCCTTACTACTTCTGTTTATGGTCATATGTGTCAATTTTTATAGAACCCATCATTTCAGCTATGATAAACAAAGCCCTTTGATATTAAAAGTGCTCAAATAGTCCAGGAACTTATGCCAAAAAAAAAGAAAAGTTCTAAATTATCTTGCCATTTTTACTGACAAGTGAATATTTCACTGGCTTTTACTGTCAGTCAGTGTTTGATTCTTTTGCTAATGACAATCACTAACTTTGCTGATGGTTGGCAATGTAAGAGAAGTTTCATGAACGTATATGAAAGCTGACAGAATTTTTTTTAAGGAAGCTAAAAAAACAAATCACTACAGTTCTGATTTTCATTACCATAGTAGTGCACCAACTTCATACAAATAATCACTGTGGTTATAAGGGAATAAAATGCCTTTGCAAATGGCAAAGTAGATGTCCAGTAAGTAGATGTACAGTAATTGTCCATAAATACATATGTAGTTACATGCAGAACAGGAGAGTCATACTTTTCTTTGCCCTGGAGACATTGTCTCATGAGGGCTGAGCGTATACCAAGAAGAAAATCTCTCTCCTGTTTCTTTGTCCTGGGAGCAAGTGGCAAAGGGTACAACAACAAGAGAAGGAAGGAGAAAGAAGAGACCAGAGCAAGAGGAAGAGGGAAACAGATGTAAGATTTGGCTAAAGAAAAGAACTGTGAGGAAAGAATACTGGTGTGTCAAACACTGGGGGATCATCCTGCTTTACTTTTGTGAGCCTAGATGCTGGCATACTATTAGAAAATTATACAAAAGTTGTCATATACCCACTTCCTTTCTGGAGAATTTGATTCACTGCAGAACTTTGAAATTTTTGTTTCATCTCTGTTTTCTATATCTCCTCTTTCTCATGTTACCCAATGGGACTGAGCCCTGTGGGCCAGAAGCTTTATCTTTGGATTTTACATCAGTGATGCTTAGCATAATATATATTCTCAGTCTTACCGGGGCTTGGGTGTAAGGATGGCACAGATAATGCTATTACAGAGATAATTCTTGAAGAAAGCAAAAATGTACATAGATCTGGTATAGCAAGATCTTCATTATGATCTTTAGGTTGTATTTCAATGAAGAAAAGTGTTAAGGGTGAAAGTACATTCATGCTTTGTCATTGCACTACAGGTTATCACAATAATGATTTCTCAGGTAAGCAACAGCCTAAATCTACTAGAGACTTTTTAAATGCAAGGAAGACATTTTCAGATATAGATTGTCTTTTTGTTTAAGTCATGCATTTATGATGTTGAAATAAACTGTGTGAAAACGAATTAACTGCAAGACTCAGGATTGTGGCTTCCCTAAAATTCCAGAAAAACACTGTTATAAAAGTGAAATTTATAAAAGTGATGATTATTTCATCTCAAATATCCTAAGAAGGACTCAGGCTTACCCATAGAAACAGTTAATCTTTTTCCTTTCATTTTTGCTTTCATTTTTACATTTTGTAATGTAAAAGAGCAGATGTTTTTCTTCTCAAATAACACCTGATATAATTATTTGCCAAAGTATGTGTAAAATTACCTTCCACGGAATCTTAAGGTTTCTTTTGTTGTCTTACAGGAGTTTTAAGAAATGTATTGTTAGATATTCTTGCTGTGTCTATGCTCTTCTCTGAGCTGACATTCTGCTTGTATTTAACAGAGATTTTATGTAAGACTGAGAATCTCACTTATTTTCAAGTTAGAGGAGTGTGTGTGTGTGAGCTAAGGATGACACTCAGTCAATAAATCTTTCTACTTCCTTTTTACTTCCTTTGATCTCCAAGGAGGACTTTGCCATCCTCTTCAAAGAAAACAATATCCGCTGATGTCCATCTTTTCTGATTTCCTCTTGATATCTTTCCTTCTTTGTGACCATCATTGTGGCTTCTTGAGGTCTTTCATTTGGTAGCTAACTCAGATATACTTGAAGTATTTACTCCTCTTTCATGTGTCTGTTTTCTTGAACTTGTTCTCATCTTACCACCATTTTAATTGGCCTTCTTTTCTGTCTCTTTCTTCCAAAAATGCAGGAATTTTTGGTCTCAGCTATCTTCACAAAGCTGTCCCTATCTTCATCACTACAACATCCTTTTTCTTCCCTTCACAGCCCCCTACCTTCATAAGAAGAGTTCCTCTCTTCTGGTGTCATTTTGGATCCCCTTTTTTCACTATTTTGCTGATCCTATCTCCTTAGCAAAAAACATCTTCCTGGACAAAACTCTTGAGTCTTCTTTGTTTGGTTGTTTTTTACCATTGTTTTTCACACTGATCTCTTCATTTCGTACTTGTTTCCTAAGTGATATCTTTTACTAACATAATGATTATCTCTAACCTGCATGTCTGTCTATTCCTTATGTCACTTTTTCTTCTGAATAAATGTTTGTCACACAGCAAGGATATCTTATAAATCCTACTTAGAGACTCTTTTCAAATAATGTAATCACCTTGCAATTCTGTCTCTTTAGTGTAGTTGGTGTTTATTTTTTAATTCTGGTTCTAAAAGAAAAAAGCCAAACATTTATATCTGTCTGCATTAGTAATGTGAGCTCAATTACCCAGTAGCTCAATAAGGGATTGTGGTTTCACCTTATTAAGTTTTTTTTTTTTCTCTCTTTTCTTATCAGACTTCATAATCAGTAAATGAGAAAGATCACAAGTGTCATCTCCCCAGACCTGGGGCAGTTTAAAGCAAAACAAGAAAGCTATTCTCTTAGCAACTATTTGCTATGTCAGTGCAGAGGAAGGAGTTTTCATTTAGTTTGTTGAAAAACAGCATCATTTACATAGGAAAAAAAATGCAACAAATCTGAATTGGTGTAGGCTATGGGAGAAAGATGTGGCAGTCAACCTAGTTAGCAATGAGACAGAAAATTCTACACTTCCTTTCTGCTTTTTGAATGTCTATTTCAAAATATTGAAATATTTATTAGAATACATATTTAAAATATTAAAGAACTAATGTTGAGACAAACTAAAGTAATTTGGCTGGGTTATGTAAACAGCTCAATAGCTTTGCAGGCAGATATGGATGTAGTATTATCCATCAAGGAATGATACTTCTTATCTAATGGGTGCAACCAACATTGACTGGGTCACTGAAGCAGAGGTGTCATCCATTTATTTTGAAATTTTTAAATACTACTTTTTGATATTTAGCCTACTCATTTAGTAGTATTGAGTAAAATTCTTTGCTGTTGAGGTTAAAAGATTCAGGATTTTACTTACCAGCTCCCACAAGATCACCTCTTGTATGGATGTTGAACTGGATTGGGCTAGTGGAAGATTTTCACGCATGATTTGCTATCACTGTGGTACTGCACACACTCACCTGAGAAAATAATTAAGTTATTATTAGGTTCAATTTATTGTAAATAGTGCTTTGACTAAACAGAGAAAAGCTCTCTTTTAAAAATTAAAATGATTTTTTAAATGAATGAAAATTTCTATTAACATCAATAAAACCCAGGAAATAGTAATATTCCTGCTGTGATTGAAAAGGATAGTGCTGGGGCTGGTTAATAACAGCTGTTTTTTTAATGAGTCATTAAAGTAGAAATATTTTTTTCTCTATTCCCCTTAGTGAGTGAGATTCGTAGAGCTGAGATCAGGTACAGGTTGCCTAGACTGAGGCATTTCAACAGTAAACTATACAGTGGATCTTTAATAATAATGATTATGGTATTGACAATTTAATGATTTAATTTCAGGTTTATCCCAATGCAAGAGCTTCTTATATTCTTCTTCTTAAAAGAATGTATCATAAACAAATTATATATACAAGTAGAAAGTCTGAACTTAAATGATGATATGTGGACCAAATCCTGTCTTATGGGAAAGTTAGTGTTCTTTTAAACCTATCATCTATTTGGTTTTTTTTCAGAAATGGAAGTACACAGAATGTTTGATTCGTTAATGACCCTCCCTGCCCTGTTACCAAATATTTCAGAATTGGTAAGTGTGAGAATTAAAATCATTTGCTTCTATAATATTTGTTTACCCTTTGGATGGAAATATTTCTTTGGGTAGATCGTCTGGCCAAGTTCTTTGATCATGGTCTATGTCCTTCTTGATGTTTATTTGTGTGGATGAAAAGCTCTGTCCTGTGCAAGCACCAGGTGTTATTATCAGTAATCCAGTGTCTCTTGCAGTAAATTCTATCAGTTATTCACTAATATATTCTAATATAATTGGTGTGAAATATGTGGTTTCTTCTGTCACTAGCAAAAATTTCAATCTATGAGTAGTGGTCAGGATTTGCAAAGTAAACTCCAGTAGGGCAGGTGAAATGCCCCAGGTTTTGAGCTTCTTCTCACAAAATTATCCAAGATAAAATCCTATTGCATAAAACTCATTAGATAAAACTCCAACTTCTGTGGTCAGATTTTTGGACTGAAACATACATGCATGTAATTAACTGAGATCTTCTAAAACATAGCCCCTATTTTAAGTAGGTCTATATTAAAGTCATGTGGGAAAGGCACCAGTGTAGTGAAATGAGGCAATCAGCTGTGGGAGGCCTGAGCTTGTGTTAAGCCCACCTGTGCTGCGCATGAGCAGGACTGGGGGGCCAATAAAAGGTGAGCTTCCGAATCCATCCTCAGCTCACTCTCAAGCAGCCAGAGAAGGAGTTGAGCTGACTCTGGAGCAGAAGCACTGAACAAGGCTGGCCAAGTCTGAAGGCAGCAAGATCGGAGCACTGTTTGTGCACCTTGGCAAGAACACCTGTTTGACTTCGAAGCACCGTGCCCCAAGAAAGGTTTGTCTGCTACACACCAGACACATTTCTGAATGAGTTTCAGGAGTGAAATGCTGGATTTCTAGAGGACTGATCCAAACCACTGTGGTGAATGGCATGTTTTGTCCAAACAGGATGCTCCAGGGCTTAGATTTCCATTGTTCTGCTACTGTCTTGCAGCTTTTGACAGAAAATAGTGTATGGGACATATATTAGTCTCGGTGCAGTAATGTTGAGGTGGGGTTTTTAGTAGGCAGTGAGGCATAGCAGGCAGTTCAAATACAAGGGCTGCATGCTGTTCACATCATGTTCATGCTACACAGGTTTATGTTATACACCTTTTCTTTTAGTCTCTCCTCTCCCTTTTGCACCTTCATATTCAAAGTTGCAGCAATGTCAGGCTAATTCTTGAAAACTTTCAAAACCAAAGATTAGCAAATAAAAAGGAGGTGAAACAGTGGCTGAAACACTGATGAGAGTTGTTTAAAATATGGGACAGCAGGGCTGTGGAAGGGTTGTGTAATAATGTATAACTCCTATGTGGTCTGCTGACAAGTGCCAATCTGTGTAATTTGTGGGGGCAAAAAGCCAAAGAGGCCATAAATACTGGCATCTAGTTAAGACACAGTATTACTGCTTTGCTAGAGCTTTACATTTTTTAGTTTATGACACAGCAAAGAGGGGAAGGAAGAAATCACTGTTTTTAGTGACTATTTTCATGCAAAGCCTGGCAAACCAAATTCTCACTGGCCTGTTGCAAAACAAAATGTTTGCATTTCACCAAGTTATTTCAGTTATATTGATATGGCAGCCAATTTTGTTTGGGGAACCTATTCAAGAACAAAGGGAAAAGATGAAGTAAAGATTACAGAGACTTGCCTGGATACGTGTTATAGTCTCTTAAGACATGGCAGCCTCTCTCCCACAGTTTCAGAGGGGACAAGATGCAGGAAATCCTCCAGTAGATAGCCCACACATACATTGTATGTGCAAAGAAAATGCTTGGCCTGTTGCTTCATGAGATTTGTAATGGGCCTGGTGATCAGATGGTGTTGAGGGGTCTTCCTATAATCGAGACCTTTCCTTATTCCTATTGTCAGATGGAAGCTTGAAAATGTGGTCTTTCTGTGACATGAGGCCCTAATGGTCAGCAGATTTATTATTATCAAATCATGCTATACAGGATTATATCACTCATAAAGCAAGATACAAATCAAGGGAAGGAGAAAACACATAACTGGAATATTTTCAAAGTCGTTTTGCTTTGATGGAAAAATACAGTGACACCTTAAATCTAGTGACATAAAAGGCAGCAAATGTTTTAGCTTTCTTATATATAAGTGTATATGTGGAAGCTATTATTAACCTTACTATAATGATTCATATAGATGTTAAGCAGGATTATGAGACAACTAAAAGCATAACCGTTCTCTTAAATCTTGCTAAGGTGATCAAACAGTTCTGTGCAATACCCTAGCTATTTACTTAAAACAAGATAAAACATGATTAGTGCACATTACCAGTGTGGTAAAATGAAAATAATCTCAAAGCACACATTACTCAAGCAAAGAGTACTGAACTGAAATAGAGCCAAGTAATAAATTTACACTCATCAAAGAAGTTATTAAAAAAATTATTATGAATTTCATCAAATAACTAATGTGTGCTTGCATTTGCTGATTCAACAAACCTCTAAGCACTGCTTAATTTTAAGTATGTTAGGTAATAGTTTTCATTCTGGGGTCTACAGGCTCCTGGAAGTCCATGGTCTCTGCCTAAGAGCATCAACATAGGTAAGGAAGGAAATGTAAGCCTTTAAATTCAGTATTTTGCTGGTAAACTTATAAGAGCGGCGTATCCAAAAAGGTTAGACTGTTAATATAAGTAACACACCTCCTTGACCATCCAAAAGCTTAAGCTTGTGAAATTATGGAATTAAACACTGTAAGCAAACTGTACATTCATGCATGTTGTCATTATTACACATACTAATTTTACTGTTATGGTAGTTACTATAATCATTTAAATGTTGGCTGTATAAATGTCTATTGCATGTGTTCTACAGAACAAAAGCAGAAAACACCATGGAATACAAATGGATTCAATGCTAAGTTGAAGATGATGGAAAACACACTCCAGTCATTCTTCCCAAGTGAAATCAAGACACAGAAGTTAGGGCATGTATTGATTTCAAACCCTTAAAATCTTGCAGAGTGGGAGATTCTTTCTCTAATATCTCTAACATAGGACACTGTGCCCTGTGTCCTTACCCATTCTTGTGGCCAACAAGCCATTTGGTTAACATGAAAAGTCATGAACAGACTTAGCAATTTATGTTAAACTCTCATACATAGAAACAATACTTGTGACAGCATTGACCTGACGGGTGCCTGCAGCTTGCAAAGAGATATTATGCTATAGCACCGTTGTGTATTCATACCTGGATAGAGAGGTAGAGCAGTGTTAGGAAATAAGAATTATATGAAGCACAAAAAAAGATTATTTGGTATTACCCAGTGCTTGGAAGACCAGAGTTAAAACTAAATTTGGATAAAATTTTCTGCTGAAATTCTTCCCTGTTCTGCTCCATGGTTGCCTGTGGCCTCCAAGGAGTCCCACATACCTAGAAAACCTGAAGGTATTCTGGCTCCTAAATTCCCATTGAAAGCAATGAGGATATAAGCACCTAAATACCTTGGAGATAAAGTCTTTAATCTCTGTGTTTATTTCAACTTGCCTTGTGTAAAACTGAGATAAATAGTGCCTCTCTGAGAATGTGATAGCTTCAAAATTAGAAGCTATGAGGTTTTGAGATACTACAGTAAAGAGGCCATAGAAGTACCTAAAGCAAATGCTTTTCACCAGGTAGAGGCTTCAAGCCAGCAAAAAGCTTTGGCTGTTGCATCATTTGTATTTCTCAGCAGTAGTCCGGATTTTTATTCTGTTTCTTACTTTTATTGTGACTACCTTTGGTGTCAGTTGTCAAACAGATTTTGCTTTTTCTGTTGTGTCACGGGAAGCCCTACTACCTTAGCCTGAATCTCTTTGGACGGGCCAAAAAAATCCCCAGGTTTAATAATCAACCAAAATGTGAAGCAGATAAACAGGAATTTAATATAATTTTAATTTTTCATTGAAGAACTCTGTTTCTTGAAAAACTTTTCCAAATTGCAAAAAACCTAAATGCTCACATCTGTTTTCATTGTTCACATTTTTGGCTCAGGACTGATTCTAGCTTTTTTTTTTTTTTTTTTTTTTCCCCCCCCCAAAAGATAAAATCCAACCGTGCAAAATAGACTAAATTTCTATCAGGTATTCTTATAAAACTAACGATAAGTCACTAAGTCCCTGTACTCTCAGCTGGGCACATTAGCTTTCCATCTTGAATGTGGTTAAATGCTACTGAAAAAGAGGATATTTATTACTATGATCACTGAACATAAAGCTGAAATATTGACTCAGTCCTGATTTTGCCAGAGGAAGAGGATAGGTAGTCCAGAGAATCAGTAGAAAAACTCTGCCAAATATAGGAAAAGTGCAAAATTATAGAACTTTAAAATAAAATAAAGTGCTCAACAGCTTTTATAGCAGTTGAGAGTGTCTCTCTCTGCAGTATTGACAGTGCCTACCTCACCAAAGTCTGTAAGGGTCATCTTTAGCATTTTCTACCTTATCTTTAAGAGACCTCTTGTAGTATTTGCTCTGAGGATGTATGGGACTAGGTGCTCTTCTTAATTTAAGATTATTTTTATATTAAAATGGAATGCATCTGTTCCATGTTGGCTGCAGAGTTGTTATGAAAACTAAGGTCAAAATTCATTTTTATCGTTCGGAAACTGTACTTTTCCTTCATTCAATATTGTATGAAATCTGCATGTTTGAATTTTCACAACAGTAATAACAGTATTGCTTTTGAATGAGAACTCAGCATAGCAATTATAGCCCAGACAAAATGAGTGTTTCAAAAAATTCGACCATCCAAACCTAAGGTTTTATAATGTGAGATGCTTTATAATCTGATTGAGAAGAGATCCTCACATTCTAATAAAATAAAGTAGCTGGAGGCATAGTGAAATTAATAGTCAGCAGCAATAACAATACTCCTTGTAATTAAATATTTCACATTTCAAGGAAGTCTATTCACAAAACACTTGAACAGCTCATCAGTTTGGCCAATTTCCCTTGGTTTTGTGAAAAGGAACACATTCAGCTGAATGGACATCATCGTTGTACATCTACTTCAGGGAGATGGTTTAGTTCTAAGCTTTTGCAATTGGACTGCCTCATGTCTATAAAGTGAAAATAAATCAGTTATATATGGTACACATTTTGGTTGAATAAAGTCACTTGGAGGCTCAGGTTCTTCTTAGGTCAAAGGGCGAAACACTCCACAGAAGAGGTCAACTGAATGTAGAGCCCAGGGTTATGGGAGAAGCTTCCTAACTGATTAGCAAGCAAATTGCTCTCAGCGTTGTCAATCACATTTTGCTTCCTTCAATATAAATGAATGTTTATTTTCAACATCTTTAGGCCTTCATAGTAATAGGCAGAAGAGATAATGTAGAGCAGCACAGAGCTCTCAGCTCTGCCATGGGGTCAGATGGAAAATGTGTGAACTTAGTGCTTCTCACAGTTAGTCTGGGACAGGATGATGGCCATCCTGAAAAATAAGCCAGGAAATAAGATGGCACCTGTCTATCCAGGAAAATGTTTCTGTAAGTAACTGCCTTAGTATTTTTTTGTGTGTCTGATGTGATCAGCTGCACGTGCACACATACATTAATGCTTTGTCTGAGTCTACCCTTACCAAAAATAAAATAACTTAATTGATGCCTGTAGCATTACTCCTATTTTCTAGAAGTGTTGAATGAGGGTTTCTCTGCATATTCATAAAATACACTCTAATACATATATCATACTACAAAAAGTAATAATTGATACAAAGTCTCTCCCTTTAATGATAAAGTAATGCAAATCAAAATTCTAAGTTATTATGTACTTCATTGTTTAATTTTATAAATGTGAGGAAAAAACAGCTCACAGCAGTCCTTACGAACAAGCTGCATCTGTTTAATATTAAAGTGCAAAAAATAACAATAAAAACATTACTTTTGGAATATCCAAATAACCTTAGGAAAAATAGTATCCATCTGGCCCTTGGTATAACTGTTTTTTACATCAGTTTGATGTTTCTGGGATTACAAGATTCAACTCTTATCTTTAAGTAGAGCGAGTTTCTAAAGATGTAGTATCCAGAAACTTGTGAGTAATCTGTCTGCTTAGAAGTACAATATTGTGTTGCCAGATCTGCTGAGCAAATGCACAATAAAGTTAATCCTTTGGTTCTGGAAAAGCTGTAGGTACTGGAATGGCAGATGTGCTGAAACAGAAGTGTTTATGTTTGTCGGGGCCCATGAAGCAGCAACTCCACCAGCTCAAAAACATTTGAATTTCCTTCAGACATTTACCTAAGGGCTACCATGAGGAAGAAAAAGAGCTCAGAAGGAGCCTCTGAACCTTGTTAGCAGACTGGCAAAGCTCTCCTGGTGAATTGGTTGGCATATGCCTATATTTTCTCACTGAACTTATTCTTTGTGAGCGTAGTCATTATGGCAGTAAAGTGCTTTTGGTATACAAAGCACCAAATAAGCAATACTCTGTTATATTTAATGTTTTCCACATCTTCCTTCTTACTATGCTGTATGGAAAAAAGAAAAAAAAAAAAAAAAAGATTAAGGAATTTGTACTGTGGAGGTGTGACATAATTTGGCCAGAGATTTGACGTGAGGATGCCTTCTAGACCCTCTCTTAAAGTGAGTTCCCCCAAGAAGACTGGGAGGCTTTAAACTCAGAAAGTCAGGCTGTGTAGAGCACAAATGAGAAGTGTAACTGTTTTAAGAGAGGAACACAAAGTAGCTGGGGTTTAACTGATATAAAACTGGGTCACATACAGCTCTATCCTTGCTTACAAAATCCTTGCAGGCAGGTCCTTGTTTCCATGCACAGCTGACCTGGGGTCTTTGAGTTGCAGTTAGTTCTGTGCAGGCCCCAGAAAATCCTTATTTCTCTTCCCCCTAATGCTCTTCTGTTTGCCCTTTTCCACCATCTTTGAGGGAGCTGCTGACTCCCAGCTGTGTGATACAACTGCCTTGCCCAAACCAAGGCACAGTTTCCTCCTTAGCAAGGAGTTTTTGAATAGTCACTTTTCAGGGTCTAATTATGTTGGTTCATATAAAAAATGGCAGTGCAAGAGTTTGAAGTAGCACTTAAAGGTGTTTATGCTGGGGACTTCAAAACATAGTGCTAGGGACTGTCCCTTCACTAGGAAGCTTTTAGTTGAAATCTGAAAGGCAATCAAAACACAAATTGAAATGGACTCCAAAAAGGGTGAAGAGGTTTGCCCTCAACAGCAAAGCCAAAAAGAAGGACAAGAAACCTGGGAATAGACCATGGTTCCACTGGTTCCCTTTCTATTTCATATGTAGTGCAAACACAGTGGTACACATTCAGTTCTGTGCATGACCTGAACTCACCTTAATCTCCTTCTCACTAAAAATATCCCACTTCTTCATCCAGTATATTGATAGTTTCCTTCCAGAGGAAAAAACCCCTACCAAACAAAAACCAACCAACCAACCAAAAACGCAGGGGGAAAAAAAACTAAAAACCAAAACATTATGAAGTGTGTCAGCAAAAGAGAGGGAGGAAAGGAAAATTATTAGATGTTGATTCTAAAACTGGACTAACAAGAACCTGTAAGAGATTTTGCACGATCAGCTTTGGTTGAAAGGGAAAAAAGTCAGATTAAAAAGGGCCTGAAATAAAAAACAAAAGACTAATGTAAACTCCAAGAAGTGACTTAGATTTTGTGTTCATTATTTGCATAGGAGTGGAAGAGATCTCCTAGAATACCAAGTCCATTCCTGTGCTGTTGTAACTGCTATCTCTCATATTTTTGTTAAGATTCATGTGAAAATGATTTGGTTTTTCTTCCTAGTTTTAGTGGAAAGGTGTTTCAGAAGTTCAGTCTTCTGACAATCAGAATTTAGGGGTTGAATTTATTCATTGCTCATTAGTAATCATTTGTCCTTGTGTCATCATTGTCCATTTGCTTAAGTATCTTTTCTCTCGCTTTAGTGCCTAACCTGAATGTATTTATACAGAGCAATTATATCCGCTCTCAGCATGAATGAGCTTAGAGATGAAAGGAAGAAGGAAGCAAACATGTTGCTTCAGCCTGGACCAGCTGGAATCTCTTTGTTCAGACTCATGTAAACTGTTTTGCAGCAGCTGAATCTGGAAGCAGCATTTGAGCAGCTCATAGCAATGGGATACAGATCTAGGCATCTCACAGCCAGATGAGATGGAAATGGGCATATCAAGACACTACTGCTATCTGAATATCCATGGGTACTGTGAAACTGAGAACAGTAAAGCTGCAGTCCAATGTAGCTGGAGAATAATGGTCTGCATTTGATTGTGATAAACACCCATGGTAAACCATCACAAACAGTTCCCACCATTATCACTTGTTTGGGTTTTTTTAATGTTGGGAGTCAGGTATCTGTCTGTATTCCATTTTCAGCAGCTGTGTGGCTTATTTTTCCGAGGGGACTCTACATGGTGTTGTCTGCATGTTGTAGACTCTGAAGTCAGCAATTCCTTCTGTTCTTTTCTAGAGTTGTTTTTAAGGAGCTCTTCTCACTCAACATAGTCAGAGCTGAGCAGGAGTTGCTCATCACATCTCTCAGACTTGATGTGCTAATTTCTAAGAGCAAAATAGATTCAATAGTTCTGTCATAACACTCTCCACTATAGAATGTATTCAGGTAAGTGGTTTGAAAGAGGGATCTTCAAAGGAAAATATAATTGTAGTAAATCTCTTTTGCTTGGTGGCATCTCATTGCCAGAAGCAGCAAGTATAGCTGAACAGCTATATAGTGATGCATACTACAGTATGAGGTGGTACCTGATTACTTTGGATATAAATCTTAATTTGCCTGACGGAAGGTTGTTTAAAAACACTGATTTTTTTCTATAGAAAGAGCTTTTAGATCTTAATATATGTACTCCTCTCATACATGTGTTTGCATTTATATCATTCATGCTGCAAAGCAGAGGGACTCTCCAGTCAAATTGTTCTTGAGAATGCATGGACTGGAAAAGCAATGGAAAATTAAGGGCCTTTAGTTCTCAAGAACATGCATCATGTAAATAAATATTTAGAAATAAAATAAGATGTCAGTTATTGTACCTGTAATTGCTTCATTACCCAGTAGAATAACACATTTCATCAGGCCTTCTGGAAAGTGGCATTTTAGCTTGGCTGAAAGGTAAATCCAGCCTTGCCCTTGTAACTGACCTTTGTACATCCTCATGTAAGGGCAGAATTTTTTACATATTTGAGCTCTTCTTACTGTTCAGTACAAAACATGTTGTCTTCCCTGCTGAGATAGAGACACAAGAGTACTGCAGGTCAGGGTTGTAGTGCATGGGTGCATTGACAGAGCTACGTAAGGAAGCTTGCACAATACCTGATTTAAGTGTAAGATTCTTACGGGGTTTTCAGAGAGGAAGGAAATCAGTGTAGTTGTCTACAGTGTTTCTCAAAGGAGCTCTGCATTAAGATTCTGGAGGCAGATTTAAGTTCACCTGATCCTTTGCCCCTTTCTTGCCTGATCAAGGGAGAGAAGGCCACATGGCAATTGAGAAAGGGACTGCACGTTGTAGTAACTAATCGAAAATCAATTTTGGCAACCTACTCAGTGAAAAGGAATGAAAAAGCAGAGGTTGCGGGGGGATTTTTTTAATGTTTTCAGGAAGGGTGATGGTTTTCTCCTGTAATTCAAAGAAACAGCAGCAAAACAAGAAGTAAAACAAGGACAAATACAGCTTGTGGAAAAAGCCTGTTAGATAGTAAGAAGTGTCCAACATACCCAAAAAAACCCCAGTCTCTCAAAAAGAGTTCCAAACCCAGAAGAGAAGGTAAAAGCCCCTTGAGGTGCCTTGGCACTTCTCAAACATTACTGACTGTATGTAGAACATGCATGCTCAACTCTAATGATTATCAGCAGTGTCAAACTCTTCAGCTGATGTGAACCATTATCTCCTCGAGACCTGCCATCATTTGAATGCTGCTAGCTAGGTGTTTGTATCTAGAAGTCCTGGTGCAGATCAGGACCACTGTTCTAGACACTGTGTAAAGCTATCATGAAAAAAAGATTGGTGCCACATTGCAGTAGCACCATGTTATTGTGGGAAATTTTGGGTTTTAATTGGAAAAAACCCAAACCCTTCAGTTACCCAATGCTCTAGGCTTATGTACAAGTCATTTAAATGGGAACATTATTAATTGAAAGCCTCCACATACTGTACAAATGAAATGTTCTTCTCTCTACCTACTCAAGTCATTCATTCAGAAAAATCCTGGGAAAATAGTTAGGCTTTGCAATGTGCCCCATAGCTCAGTTTATTCAGGCTCCAGCAGACCACGTGGGAGGAGTGAGCTCAAGAACAGGGAAATCTTCATTGCAAACTCCCTCTCAAAGAGAGTGCATTCAGAAATGGGCACAGCATGCTCACAGAAAAATGGCTCTAGTTCTATGCCCAGCTCAAATTTTAAATGAGTCCTTTAAAATATGTATATCCAACCGAGGAAGCCACGCTGACCTATGCTCCTGTCTGAAGCACAGCAGAGGGAAGGACTTTGAGGTCCTGTTGGGTTTTCAGACCTACAGCCTTATGGTATAGATTTCTACAACAACCCCTTTTCCCTGTGCTCTATGACACTGGGTCCCCTTTATTTAATAACAGGGGTATATCCTTGAAAGTCAACTGTCCCTGGGCAGTTCACTGGCAGTATGCTACAAAACATATCCACAAGAGCTAGTCTCATAATTATTTACTTTTTCTACAGACCCAGATCAAAAGTCTGCTTTTGGTATAGGGTGAGTCAAAGTCTCTCTGCAGAACCCAGAGCCAATAGGTTTTGCGTGCCTTAATGTTTGATATTGTATTTCTGATCCCTTAAATCAGACTGGCTTTCAATGTTCAGATCAGAACAATCCCTATCTTATTTGCTTCCTGGCTGCTAAACAGTAGGAAGATTGTCAACACTCTGCTCAGTCCCTAATTAAAAATCCAAACTCAAATGTAATATTTCAAAGATTATTTAAAATATATTAAGATTGTCAGGCTATTGCTGTTGCTCATTACTCTATCGAAACTTAATATTAATAGCAGCATGTACAGAGGACCTGGAGCATGAATTAATAATGAGGTGCTTGTGCTGGAAAACGTGAGAGCCTGGTTCCCTGAGTTGGCAGACATCCGACAGAGACTAGTTTGCTCTCCTCTACACAGTGATCAAATCATCTGCTCAATGTAACCATTGGGAGAAAAAGTATTTCTGATTAGTTTCCTCCCTCTGATGATCATTTTCCAAAACCAACAAAGATGACAGTCCATCAGAAATGAAGGGGGCCACATAAGGGGGAAAAAAATCTTTGCACTAATGGCATTGTGCTAATCACAAACCAGTAATAGTGATTGTGTCAGAGCATGATCCTCAAATAGATGAGAGCCCCCCCTGTCCTCAGCCTGCTCTCACCTTGTACATGAATTCTTGAGGCATTTGAGGTGAGGTTTTAAATAACTCTTTGCCCCTTTCTTACTTTCCAATAGAAACCAAATCTGAACAAGAGTAAAGAGAAAGAGCACGTGCCTTGTTAAAGCTTTTGACATGGAACTAAGGTACTGGAGGTGTTTGCAGGTTTTCTGTAGATACTTAGCAAGTCACTGGGCTCTTCAGTTGATTCAAGAATTGGGGAAGATGTGCATGTTATAGAATATCTATAATTTGTAGTATACAATATATATATATTAAGTAGTAACATGTATGTGGCTGTAAAAACATGCTGTAGTCATGTAAGCTCTTTTTATATGTATAATAATACTACAGCTAGTAGTACAAAATATCACAATCATGTGGTATAGAGATTATGTTTTACACATACATGCATTCTCCCTTCTTAAATGTGCCTTAGAGGCTTTCATGTGTCCTCATGGTGCCCCACACTGGCCTCCTCTGCCCATGCACACTTTTTTCCTGAGGGTGAGCCCATATACCTTTGTGCTTCCTCTGTGCACAGAGAAATGCCTTCAACATTTTCAGACAACAAATAGTAGTTATTGAAGCTGTTTGTGCCCTGAAACTTTATCTGTGCCTGCACCTTACACATCCTTTTCCTTTAATGTGAGGATGCTGTTGCCCCCAGTGCAGCATTTAGTTCTGTAGTCACTGCCTTGTTCTCAAACTGTAAATTAAAAGGTGTGAAGGAAAAGGAAATTTTCCCGAGTAAATGAGTTAAATTATTACATAATTTTGTGTAATTTTTGATGCAGGAAACAATTTTCTCAGCGCACCTGCTGGGGGGAGAAACGAGGCTGCTTCAACCATCAATCTGTGGGACCTCAGAGCTCAGCCTGAAAGCAAAGGTGAAAGGAAATACGAAAATTGCAGTGCAGCAGAAGAGGAGTCAGCTATCTGAGGGCCTCTGCTGAAATCCCATCTTTCGGGTAGGGTTTCTTGTGCATTTTCGTGTTTTGGTCACCTGACAGTAGCTCTCTGGCCTAATTGGTTTCCTAGTTAACAGACTAAGTAATGATGTAACCAGAGTGTGTGGGAACCAGACCTGTGTGACAGATACAAATTTTCCCAGCCATACTAATTTTGCCTGCTTACCTGGTTCTGCTGGTGGTTATCTGGAAACATGAACTACTTAAAGTATATAATGATCCTAGCAAGGGTTGAGACACAGCTTAGTCATTTAACACAAAATTATCCCCTGCTGCTAAATATTAACTTGTGAAGTACCATTATTTTTGTTACTAAACAACACTATATTTTAATAGATATGGCTGTGTCTACAGCTTTTATTTACTTTTTTTGTGGTTGGCTGAAGAAAGAATTAGTTTTTTGTAGTTGCAGAATTAGTTAAGGAGGAACAGATCAACTCTGTTCAGTTACAGGCATAACCACTTCCTGCTCCTCACAGCCTGATGTCCCCAGGTGCTCTCATACAGTATTGCTCATTTCTGCTGCTGTTTCTTTTTTGCTGAATATTGTTACTATTGCATATATGGCAATACAAGTGTTTCAGAAAGGGTCCAGCTAAAATCAGGGTTGAAGAGGGCACTATACAAATGTATAAGAAACAGCACTTCAAATGCATAAGGGTTCTGTCTCAAATAGCTCAGAGGATCTTTGGTTTAGTCAAAAGCTTTGCACGCCCTGAGACAGTAATTTTTAAAATAATCAGCCTGAGAAACAGCCCTCAGGTAAAAGAAAGTAATTGGGGAAGGAAGGTGAAAGGAAAAAGGAGCACCTGACATGGAGGAGGAGGTTCAACCAGCTTCCTTCTCCATGTCATGGACAAAGAATGAAGGTCCCAAAACCTCTCTACTGTAATGTGAAATCTCAGTAAGTACATATATTGCTCACAATGGGGAAAGCTGATCTTAGGAACCACTCAAACTGGTGATGTGCCAGGCACTGTGCATTTGTGTGGTGCTCAAAGAGCTCCCATTTGCCCTTGAGGAAGGGACTTTGTCTCTCTGTACAGCAGTTTAATATTTTCTTAAAAGTTGGGGCACTCAGCATGCTGCTGTACGGGCTACAGAACCTGGAGCAGACTTTGAAATTACCCTGGTGGTTACAGTTCTGCAGCAAAATGCAGCTAGTATGCAGCCAGTAACAGAGGAAGAAAGTTTTATATATGTTTGGGTGCATCTGGCTGTTCTTTTACTTTGCACTCACAGGTATGTTTGACAAATGAAAGAAACTGGGAGCAGAAGCAAGAAGCTGGGCTCCTAAGGTGATGTGAAACTGTTCTATGTTTTTCTTGAAAAGAGAACTCTTAAATGTGATGACAGAAATAATGAAAGTACCAGGGCTTTGCATACGCTTGATGTGGTTAATCCAGTCAGTAAATGTAATGTTAAAAAAGGGAACCTCACAGTGTTTCAGTATCTTTTTATTTGAAGTTTATACGATGCCTAACATGTATGCAATGGATCTGAGGCCTGACATCTATTTAAACTCTTTGGGAGCAATATCAAACATTAATGGGGATTAGTGTTAGAACTGGTGTAAACATAGCAAACAATCTGCTGTAAGTGTATGCTCACATTTCCATATGTTATGTAGGTAAGCAGAGCCACCAAAGAGGAAAGAACCCTGAGAGGTAGTTCTCAGCTAACTACTTCTAGGACTGGTAGTGGCAGGGCTCAACTATCATGATATCAGTATCTATGTACTTATAAAATGCTTTGTCTGGAGCTACAATTTAGCTTTGTAAAAGGTAAGAAAGATTTAAAGAGATGCAATTCCACCTTGCAAAACCACTAAAAACAGATAAAAATGATTTAGTACTTCCAGGTGCAGTGTAGTTCTTGGCAGAAAAAGCTAATTCCAGGTGTGTAACTTAAAAAAAATAAATAATAAAAATCCAGCCCTGTTGTCAGACCTGGATAAAATCATCAAGTTAGAAAAATAGAAGCTAAACTAGCAACAAAGTCCAAAGTACAACTGCAGAAAGATAGACTCTCCATTGAAGAAATTATTGCATATAAGTGAATCTCCCTATTACTTAAGTAAGTAAACAGCTTGATTCTCGGCAATATTTCAAAAGCAATACAGCTTTGGCATGCATGAGCACATAGAAAGATGTCATATTCACAGTGGGAGGTATGAGGTGTGGTTTCCAATAGTGCCAAAATTTGTCTTACACATGCATGCTTAGGGCCAGATCTAAAGCTGCTGAAGCAAAGAGAGAGTCTTTCCACTGTTTTCAGCTGTCTTTGTGTTCAGCATTCACTCACGCTAAGAGAAAGGGGAAAAAAACATTTGTTTCCTTATTTGTGGCCAAATAATTTACACATTCTAACTTGTTTTAAGCCTAGGGAACTCTTGTCACTGACTTCCTCAGAGGCAGGTCCTTAATCAACAGATCGAAAGCTAAGCTATACCACAAAATGGAAAATACCCTTATATCAGCTAAAGTTATTCGCTTTAGCAACACATATGGTATAGGTTATTATTATTCCATAACAGAATACACATTGATTCCTTTTACACATTTTTTTTAAAGAGCTTTTATTTATATGGTGTGTTTATGGACAAATATGAATTGAATGCTTTTTAAGTCCTATTATGGTTTAGTTTTATTTCCACATGTTCAGGTGAAATGAATGTTATGGAAGCAGAAACCTGCAATGCTAATGGAAGCTCTTATATTTGTGCCAGTTTTAAATTCTATAAGGGTAGTTGCCACTATATTAACATTCTGCAGGACAAGTTAATTAATTAAAAAAAAAAAAAAAGAAGAAACATATTTTTCAGGCTCTATGCAATTTGATACAGCGGCACACTTAGTACATGCCAGTTTTGCATCTGAACTAAGAACTAGGGAATTCTACCAGATCAGATCTCCAAGTAGGCAGGTTTTACAGAAATCCATGGCCACACAGGAGGAAAATAGACATGGAAATTTGGTCTCCCAAAGGTGCAGATGAAAACTCTTTAGGAATCAGAGTACTAGCTCCAAAAGTGGCAGATAAGCTGGGAAGGTCTGGTTTTCCCTGAGAGCTGGGCCTTCTGCTGCTGTGTTTAGCAGCTGGGTTTGTGGCAATGCTTTTGGTTCAATTTGCTCCTGTGAGCTAATGTTTTTTCCCTTGCTGTAACCTTGATTTAACAAAAAGAGGGTTAAGTAACCCAATCCTTTCTCAGTCACACAATTGTTCCCTGACTCTCAGTACTGCTGTCATCCACAGGAGCCAAAGCAGTGTCAGGCCTGTGATAACACATGGGCATTTCAGTGGTGTGAAAATAACACAAGTGAATATGAAAACCTATTTGCCCTTGTCTTCTGCCTACTGATTTGGGTGGCCCCTTCTTACTGCAGAGAAGCAACAAGCTGTGATTTTGTGCACAGGGCAAAGCAATTAACAGCCCAGCTTTGATTGCACAGGGCTTTCTAGATCCTCTCTCTTTTTCCCCACACATAACTACATGCACGGAGGGGAGGGGACTTTTCATTTCCTTTCTCCACTTGCTGCTGTGATTGCACTAAGTTGGTACAGAGATCCTTTTCTCAAAGCAGAGAGGAAAGTGAAATCTCCAGTTTTGTCACTGTTTGAGTGCTCTGTCACTAGGGAGTTCAGTAGATGCTGATATTACTTTCATGGCATCACTGTAAATTAAAGGCATTTGTTCTGCTCAGACCTCAGCATTAGGGCAGACAGAGTCCAAGCAGAGTAAAGCTGTATGAATCCTAGCATGACAAGATACTGCTTTGGGTTTGTGACATTGTGATAAATCTGTTCTCAACTGAGAATTGCTGAGATGTTTTCATTTTTACCTATCATTTCAGACTCTCCAGACTATTAAGGCTGCATAAATATTAAAGGCTTGTTATTTACATTAGAATCATTATCTTTATAGATGTCAGTGCTTGTTAAATGATGCCTAATGCATAATTCATTCAGACAATTCTTCTCTTTCCTCTGTTTGTTATTCACCTGCAAACAGACTTTGATTTTTACAAATTTGTTCATTATTCAAATGATTCCAGGTTCTCTTCACAAACATATTTTAGTGGTCTTCTTTGCTCAAAACCTATTGTCTCCTACCATATTTTTATCAATTTGCTTCTGTTGTTGCTTGCAGAGCATAATTGAACATTTAATAACAGACCTGAAACTCCCCCTGAGTTTATTCAAGACTTACAGGATAGCTGTGGGGATTCATGCTAATGCTTCTGATGTCACCATGCAGCCACTGACAAGGTGGCTCTGTGGATGTTCTGTGGTCCTTAATAAAGCAGGCTCAGCCTTTTACTCCTACTCATTGGAAACGCAATAATTGAGAGAGCTCTGCAACATGTGGACAGGTTAATAAGTCTGGGAAATTAACTTTGGTGTTTACATACAAAGCAAGTGTGGCAAATGGCAAGACAGTTTCCCTGTGCTTCAGCAGAGTGTGGTTCAGTGGGGGAGCATCAGCATGGGATTTCAGATTTGGTTCAGATCCCAGGCTATGAAGCTTTCTTTCCCCCTGTGCCTTGGTTTTCTCTTGTGTAAATACATACCAGTGTTGCTCAAGGAAGATCTTGCTCTCCAGAGAACACAAGTTGTAAAAATGCTCCTGGCATCTAACTTGGGGTGTGCACATTAGGTTTCTTCCCCTGACCCATCTGAAAAGAGAATAGAGAGAAGTTTCCCAACTGGTTTCTAGCTTTGGGTCTGCTGTTCTGAACTATCTCCAAGCTGATCCCTTACTCCCTATTAAAGGAGTCTGGAGAGACTCATCATCTCATAGCTTGGGCAAAGTGCCTGAAGAAACACTGCTAGGTTTCTATGAAGAGAAAACAGTTTGGCAAATAAAGTGTAGTGTGCTTGTTTCTGATTGAAATACTTTGATCTTTAAGATAAGAATAGTGAAAAAGTTCTTTTTGTTTTCTGTTCAGTTTGTCACTATTCATTGTTAGTTTATTTTGGATGCACTTCTGAGAAGTTGCTACCTGCACAATGGAGAGAAAGCATTCAAACCAATATAGAAAACCATTAAGTCTGTAGTGGGGAACTAATTTTTTATGTGAGCTACAAATAAATGATTATAACAGAACACTATAATTTAAATTGTTTAAAATCTTTGAAGAAAAAATCATCCTATGGATTAAGAAAAAAAAAAAAAAGAACAAATGTCTACACTCAAGTTAAACTTTTTTATTTCAGAGTGAAATTTCAAGATAAATGTCAAAATTAAGCCTTTTTTGGTTTAGTTTGAAACACAATTTTCAGCTTAGTTAGCAAAAAATACTTTTAAAATTTTCCTGATGATTGGTCTCTCCATTATAAATTGGTCTTAATATATTTTGTCTTCCCACTAGAGGTAAAGGAAGAGAGATAAATTATGTAAAAATTTAAAACTTAGAAACAAAGAAAACAAAGTATGTAAAACAGGAACCAGAGGGTTTTTTTCCTCTCTGATTTCCATCTAGAAAAATGAAAAGCAGGTGTTTGCTTCTTCTTTCCTACTAATCTTAGTAATTTTGTTTTACTGTACAGCCAAATTCTGTTTAAATATGCTTTCCTAATTTAAAGTGACAGTGATCCAGCTATTTTAAATATAGTCCATAGAGATATACATATCCTTGATACCTACTAACCACAGTACTCACTTTTAGCAGTTAAAAAAGAAAGTTGACTTCTAAATCAGGAGGTTTACTTTTGCATTGTTCACAAGGAGGAATGAGCTAAGCCCTAACACTCCTGCAATGTTTTTGGACTGAATATATGGAGGTAAAGAACATTTACTTATACAAATCCTCCAGTGTTTCTCAGGTCACATCCGCACCCAGGCTCAAGACATCTGAAATGTTCAGGCATGCCCAGTGCAGCACCTTGGATTGGTGTGTTATGGAGATACAGTAGTTTGGACTTTTTCTGGAGATCAGAACTCAAACTGCACCCAAGCACTGGCATGTCTTTAGAGAAGTAGCAGCACTTCCATTTATTTCAGAGCCTGGTGTTACAGTTCTAATCCAGATTTAGATCTACCATTATCTCGGTCTGCCACACTCTGCAAAAAATCTATTATTTTCTTCATACCAGTCTCAAACTCAACTGATAAAAGTTTATGAAGAGAACCAGAATCCACAGAACTCCTAAAATAGTCTCCTGATGAGCAATGGAAGCACCAAAAGTGATCAAAAGCACAGAACTCCTCAGTTTCACTGGTCTTCATGTATTTTTCTTCCTTCTTCTCTCCCTTACACCATGAGTCATTCAGCACTTGATGCTTGGGAACAGCAGATGTTATTTTGTCTCCTAGTCACTTTTGTCCCTTGCTCGTTCCATGCATTCCCACAAGCCCTGTGATCACAATGGAGCCCCAGCCAAAATGGCTCAGCTTCCTCCTCAGGATGAGAGAAAACCAGGAAGAAAAGTTTGCTCAAGGTCTTGGCTCCCTCTCCTGGCTGGCTTTGCAGCAACTTAAAATTAGATTTTTAGCCCTTCAGAAATTAGTGTTTGCATCCTGCCTAGGCACACTTGAAATGAGAGAAGAGCACTGTTTTTTTAAAAATTAACTCAGAAACTTAGAAGTTAATCTCACTAAAAATACAGTTATTTAAAGTAAATTATCCTGGGCTTTTTATAGACTACGTGAAAATATTTTCCTCCTGCCAGCACTTCTTGAATGCCACATACATATGAGAAAGGATTTTTAAAATTACTATTATTTCTTTGTTTTTCTGGATTACTTGTATTTTCCTCCTGACTTGCAGGCTCTAGACTTCTGCTTAGTAAATGTCCCAATAAAGGATGTGTGTTATCCTTAAACAGTGGTAGCATTCCCCCTACCTGCTAATTGCTTTATTTGTCCTTATTGCTTCCGTCCCCTCATCAACAAAGGCTTTAGCATAAAGGGCAATGAGGTAGAACATGACAAGGAGAGTGGGAGCCAGAAGAGTGAATACTTCTGTAATTACACAGTAGCCTGGAGTAGCTCTTCTCAAATCAATTATGTAGCCTGGACTGCTCAAAACTCTGAGGACAGAGCCCTTGTTTTAATTTGCCTATGGAGCTATGTGCTCCAATAATGGGCAAAATTTGTGGCTTGTTACCAGTTGCTTTTTATCAGAATCTACATAATTATTTATTTTTATCTAATTAATTTCTTCATAATACATTGTACTTAGCACAGATACAAACCAATCCTTTTTGTAGATTGCTTTGCAGACGTTAACGACGTTTTTTATCATGTTGCAAAAGTAGTGATATGTCCATTTTTCCACTGGGAAAAATAGGGTAGAGGATTGTAATGGAAAGTGATTAGAAAAAGTAAGTGGAACACCACACGTAAAATCCTGATAAACTTTAGTTGCAGTGAAATGCAGGATAAGCCAAGAGTTTAACTCAGCAATCAAAAGATTCAGCCCCATCTCTAAATTTGTCATGAACCTTCAGTATTATCCTTTTAGGGAGTTTATAATGGGCACACTGTATAAAAGCAAAGTATTGTAAGTGTCAAGAGGATTCCAGAAGTTTTGGAGACTGATTATTTTTGTTGTTGCTGGAGAGTTTACTAAATTTTATCTTCTGCATGCAACGTGGACCTTCTTGGACTAAGAAGAATGAACATCTTAATTGCCAATAGATTTCACAACTCCATAAAATTTTATTATCTTCCAGAGCTTCTAGCTCTTCCTGTTACAGAAGTCAGTATCAGAACTTCCTTGGCATCAGGGATTGCAATTTGGCCCACATGTTGGTCACTGCCCTGATATTTTTCTCCTTTCTTCTTTCCCCGTGGGACACTGAGCAGAAGCTGCACCCAAATGCCTGGGAAAGTTTGGTATCAGAAAAAAATTTTCTTTTGATCCCTATTGCCTTCATAAATGAATTACCAGTATGCAATGAGCAACTAGAGTACCAGTTGTTTTATTTAAACGTCTCCAACAATGCTGTAGAAAAGGGAAGAAAATGTTTTTGGAGATGCATTGAAAAGACATTACAGCCACTGCCTACAGGAGGCAGAAGGGTGGCTAGTAAAGCTGTTCAGTTGACTGGTTCTTCAATAACAGATGTGAAGGCCTGGAGTGAAATTTTGTGCAAAATTTTTGTGAATTAAACCCTGAAAAAAATTTTCATATTTCATTGAAAATAAGTTTTGAGCTTCCTAGATATTTCTAAATATCTGAAAGTAAAATGAGATTAAAAGGCTTTAGACCTTTAGTTTGTTTGTTTTTTGAAATCAACTCAATGCACATTCATGAAAAGTTTGATCACAATGTGTATTTCTTAGTGAGAAAGGTTTATCTGGAAAAAATATGTCTGGCTTTAGCTGTAACCTTATCTGCATAACCTGTAATAGAACAACTATAACTAAAGAAAGACTTTTGTTCTTTTTGGCATAGCTGATCAATTAGATGTGTAGGATGGAGTTACAAAAGCTCTTACAGTTTGCAGGAGTGCTTTGCTGCTCATGTCTTTTTGAACAGTACTTTGCTATAAATGATGTTCCGACAAGTGAATGATATTTTGAAAACTGAGTTGTTCTTCTCTATGTCAAACAGCTAAGCCTTCAACTGCCACTGTTTTCCCATAGGATTTTGGTGCCACAGAATTGCACATCTAGGGTACAGTCATTACTTCACTCTGCCTTGATGGGAGAAAACAAAGGCAATGGTGTTATATCTGGTTTATAGATAGGGAGTGAGGCACAGAGGGGCAGGCTTAGTTTTATTCTGTTGTGTTGTTTTAGGTTTTTTATACCTGGTGAAATATTCAGTAAGATTGTTATATTAATTTCTATTTTTGATGCTTTCAATATTATTATATCATTTTCTGTAAGTAACCTGCTCAAAAATTCGGAGGAGGTCAGTGGGAGAGCTGGTAACTGAATTGTTCTTGTCTGTAATGACAGTTAATGCTCACCTCTAGCTAGGGAATAGATATAAACCTTCACCAGTAAATCCATTTCAGGTTCAAAAAAACCTTATAAAAGACAGCTGACCTACTGCAGGATGAGAGTTTCAGGTGAAGCAAACCAGAGCCAGAGCAGGTCCTTAGTGAATAACCTGCTGTGTTCAGGGTGTAAGCAGCACAATTGCAAGGCTGCATACCCTTAGCAAGTCCAGTGATCCCATGGAGAGCCACTAATTGTCAGGGAATGCAGCAGAACACATTGCAAGATTTTTTTCTAGGTAAGTTGGGTGCTAGTAAAATAGTCTAAAGAAGCAAAAGAGAAAGGTTTAGTAATTTATTTATGCACACAAATCCTGTAGCTGGAGTGTAGGCTTGTTGGTAGTGTGTCACCTGCTCTATCCGGGCCCCACAGTCATCTCAAAGGGCAGCACCTTTTCTTTTTGATAACTCATTAAATTTGACCAGGCAAATCCAAATGCATTATTATCCTGATATTAATTTGCCATGTTAGTCACTGTTCTAATGCCCAGATGATCAAGAGCACAGGGTATAATTGTCATTTGGAGGAGACAGTATTACAAGGCTAGATAGAAATCACCCCTTTAAGGATTTATAGAAAAACAATTGGTGCAGTATGGTATCCAGCTACCTCCCCAGCTACTGGTAATGCATTTGTCAAGGCACTAGCACATTAAGGTTTGAGCCAGGCTCCCCCTTATCTTAAAACATCCACCAAATGGCATTCTTGCAGTATTAGCTTTCTGTCACTTCCAGCTCAAGATGTGACCTAGAGTAAAAGGCTTCCTATCTCCCCATCAGCTCCCTAACTGCTCCCTCTCACAATGCATGTTAATTTTGTGCTTTCATTTCACGGGGCACAACTGAAAAAAATATAGACTTGAAGCAATATTCTTCCAACTAAAAGATAATATTTGTATTGTTGAAAGTTAAATCTGAGAAAATTACCTTAGAGTTTCTAGAAACTTCTGATGGTAATGAGCACACAGCCTTGCCACACAGGTTGCAGGCAGGTGCATTGCAGAGTTTTTTCTCTCTCACGTGTCACTACATTTGCTAAGTTAATGCAAAATGAAAGTTCTCCCCTTTTTAAAAGGCTTGGCTCTTTTTTTGTGCTGCGTGCACACCGATATAACACTCCCCTGTCCTTAAAAAGCCCCCTCCCTCCAAAAACCAAGGTCAGTTTCTAAAACCGATTGTCGTTTCCTCAGCCCGTACTGACAGACAGGGCGGGTGTCAGGATGATCAGAGGCTCAGGCAGCAGCTCTGCCTGCACCGGGACCAACTCCCCCCTCTGCCCTCCCAAACCCAGGGGCAGAAAGCAGAGAACACTTCTGCTTTGCATTTCTGGATGAAAGGAGTTAAAAACTGTGAGAAAATAACCTGCCCAGAGTGGATTGTTGTAATCAGTGTCTACACCAAAGCCCACTTCTTACACAACTAAAATTAAGAATATTATAGATGACTAAAGTAACATACGCATTTCCAGGTGGGCAGTCTGACCCGTGGAGAGTTGCATTTGGCTTTTTAACTGACTTACGTGGCTTTTTTGCTTTGCCAGCACATGCACCACTCCACCACCGCGCTCTCCCGTTTCTCCTCACTGCGGGAGGCGACTCCAGGTAGAGCTTGAGGTGGAGCGACTGTGGCAGCCAGTGGAGGTTTTCCCTCCTTGGATAATGGAGGTTTTCTCTCCTTGGGTAATGGATGTTCTCCCTCCTTTCCTAGCTGGCTCGGGAGAACTCAGAACCTGAGGGGGAGGAGAGGGTGGCGAGCGGCAGGCGAGCGGCCTGCACACACTGGGAAAAAGCATCTTTACCACTGGGAAAGCAGAGAATGCCGAAAGAATTAAGCCTCCCTTTGCCCCAATCTTTTACCTTTGAGGGCTGTTGTGTTGTGGGGTTTTTTGTTTTTTTTTTAAGGGTAAAAAGGCGGGAGGGGCGGTGTGGGGGAGCAAAAATGCTGACCTTAATTAATGGAAGGCCCACTAGACTCGAAGGAAAAGGTTTGGCTCTCAAGGCCCGGGCCTCCCCCTGAGCCTCTCCTGGGTGTAATGAGAGAGCTCAGCTTCATTACTGGCAGCTGAGGGGAAGGGTCACTGGGGCTGGATTTGCAGGGCCCTCATTGAGGGATCACTCCATGCTGAGAGGAGCTGGCCATGCTCTTGGACACCTGGTCATTAACATTGCTAATTAGCGGCCATTAATCAGGGCCCTGGGTTTTTTGTTGTGTGTCACCGGCTCAGAGGAACCAAGTGAATAAGAAGATTGTTTCATTACCTCCACAAGAGGTGGAATGAAAGCAGTTCCCATCAGCTCAAGATGAGCTGAATTAAGAGAAAGGTTAGACAACAATTTAAGATGAGCTGCCGAGGGGGAGCTGGGGGACCTGAGCTGTCCTCTGAGAGGAAAACCAGTCACCTATAATTAATGAAATCTTCCACAACCTCACTCTAATCACCGTGTGAGTTTCTCACCACAAAAACCTATCTTTTGCATTGGAAGGACTCTAATTTATCCGTTTCTGAAGTACTAATCTTGGCAAGCTTTAATTCCACGGGGTTTTAGCAACACATATATATAAATGCAAGTGTGTATAAAAGTATATGCTCGCATAGTGTCAGTGTGTATGCATTTGTTCAGTATATTTACCTGAGTCAGTAAGGATGAATTTTACACTACAAACCCCACTGGGAGGAGGCACAAATCTGTATTAAAAATGTTTATCTATATACTATTTAAATTTTTTCTCTGAGCTGCTTATAAAATATTTATTTAGTTATATTTTCTGCTGTATGGCTGTGAAAGCGTAGATGAAATTTAATGTTTTTCAGAGGCAGAATAATTAAAAACAAATTCTGTTTTGGTAGGTTAAAAATTACATGGGAAAAATGATAGTTATTGGCGTACATAGGAAGAAGTAAAGAATTTAATTGGCAACCAGATTGTTAAAATGCTATGCTGTCCTCCCATGCTCTATTGTTTAACTTTTGTGGAAGAGGTGCCTAATTTTCCTAATGGGATACATTTTAATTGACGAAGTAGTTTGATTGCTCTATACCAATTTCCAGTATCTTGCTTACTTTTAATATAATAATCTCTTTATTTCTACAAACTCAGATGTCCTCAAGAAAGTAATTAAACCAGGTTTTATCTGCCTGTCCTTTTTTATAAACCACTTTTTGATTTCTAAAACCAACTAACCAAAAGCTTGATTTGTTCTGCTGATGTGTGAGAGCCAGTAACTTTTAGTCATATGCACTGAGCATTTCAATCAAGTTGTTTGCATATCCATTCATTTCAGAAAGACTCTCAAAATGGATTACAAACATTTAATTGTAAGAGGAATAAAATAATTAAGTAAGGATAAGTGGAAGTTAAAAATATGCCTAAGGATTCACAACAGTTATTGAATCAGTCTCATCATGAGGCATAAATTCCTTCTTGTAGATTGAAAGGATTTTATTCATCTAGGCACACTGCCTTTCACAACAGCAGAAAGTAAAACTGTGTTTCTTATGTATGTGATTCTCTTTGTAGAGCTGTAAGGTTGGTTAAAATGTCCATAAAACTAACCTCTGGAGCATTTCAGCTGGTCTGGAATTCTATAATATGATTTCTGGGACTTCATGGGAAAGTTGAAGGCTCAAGGGGAAATTACACAATGAACAGCTGAGAAAAAGTTGCATTCTGGCACAGAATCATGCAAATGGGGCACATTCTTGAGTTTTCTCATGACGGATTGTCTCTGAAACTACTGAGCCAAGTTGCTGAAATGCTAATGAAGGAGAAGCATCAATGAGCAGTGTCATCCTGGGGGCTTCTGAAGGGGACAGAGTAGGAGACAGAGGGAGGGGGCAAGGGGGAAGGAAGGAAGGAAGAAAGAGAGAATGAAAAGAAACAGAGCAGGAGGAGTTTAAAATATTGGGGCTGGCCCACGCTTGAAGTTAAATAGAGGGAGAAAAAATAGAGCTGTGATGAACTCAGATGAACAAGCCCCTCTTGGCTTACAAAAATGAAAAAAGCACTTACAAGCCAAAGAGTTTGGCTTTGGGCTGGGGGCTGTGATTGTGCACGCTGCAAACATTGGGGGCCACCCTTCTGTTTGATACATGGGTGAGATGAGTGTAAAAAGAATAGGATCCCATTGCAAAACTCTGGGGTAATGGTGCTTAATAACAGGTCTTTTACTTGGCTCTAAATATTGTTTTTATTTACAGTTCTGAAAAAAGCATTTCCCATGTGGTACAGACTTTGTCCAATTCTATTTATAAAGTTACTTGTCCCCGGTAGATATCTGAAATTTATAATCAGACCAGAGCTCAGCTATGAATTCTTCTTAAAACATTAGAATTAAAAGTATTAGATCTTGAAAGTTACTTAAATTAAAAATACCTATCCTGCTGCATTTAACAGACTTTCAAAATTATTCTGTTCTCACTCAGTCCTCAATATATACACAGATCTCAGCAAGTTGGTACTACATCATTTTGAACATCTGGCTGGAGGTTGCTTCCAACCAAGGTTTGTATAGGTGCTGCTGAGTGCATAACATTTTGAAATATGGCCCTCAGCACTCCAGATGCAACATTTTTTATTCAAGCTTGCAAAAAGGTTGTGAAAAACTGACAGTCATAGTGGAACAAAATCCAGTCATCTGCCCTTTGTCCTCCTTGCTGAGGAGAATAGAAAATTAGTAGGTGGTGTAAGTGTGTGTGTAGGAAGGGGAGGAAAACAAACTCAAAGTCTGGGTCAGTGTGAGGCAGGGCTCTGCAGTAGATGAGTCACTGGACTGGCAGTCTAAAGCCCTTGGTATTGATCTCATTTATAACCTCTGGCAAGTTCCTTCACCTATTTTTGTTCTCCCTTCCACTTTTTGCCACAATATGTCCATTTGAATTTATTGAAATTAATATAACTACCTCCTCCTATGGCTTTTTATGTTGTCTACCAGGATAGGGTCCCAGGTTTACCTGGGTTTTTCTGATGCAGCTCTAGTAAGAGCAGAGATAAAAACAGTGTAGCAGAATTGCACAAAAACCAATACATGAAATCTTTCAGAACATTTTGTGAATGGCTGTGCTATATTGATGCCACAGAATCTAGGTGTGTTGTTGTATACAATTGTGCTTCAGTGGGCTGCTTTAATGGTGGGGTTTTTACTGCTTTCCAACATCAGCAATACTTTCAGCCCCAGTTTCACAAGCAAATTTTAAACGAGGCACTTGTATTTGCACATGCAAATCACTGAGTGGTGTTCATCTGCCCACATCTTGCTTTTTGAAGAAAAGTTTATATTACTTCTTGTAGCACAGAGAACTACTTAGAATTGTAGGATAGAATCATAGCATCATTAAGGTCGGAAAAAACCTTAAGAAGCCCTTACACAGAAGAATACACAGCCTTTCTTTTTTTCCAAATGATATTGTAATTACTGTAATTAATGTGACTGTGGATACAATGTTATGGATGCCATCCCTTCCATGATTCATGGCACCTTGGTTTGTATCCAACCTCTTCACCTGAAGCCCTGTCCTCCAGTGCAGTGGTGTCCCAAAAATGAGACAGGGCATGGTCCCATAGCCAAGGACATCTGCACCTTCCAGTAGTTAGTGCATCCCACCCTGCTCCCAGATGGAGTGCACTGCCTCTGTCATACTCTTGGTAGCAAGCTGGGACTGTGCAAAGTGGACATTTACTCATCCTTCATTGTTTTCTGAAATATTTTCCATAGCTCTGAAGGTGACAAGGGATTTCTCATCTTCTGAAAATCCTGCTTGAGCTGCTGCTTTGTTTCCCTGGTTTCCCAAGTTGGTGCCCTGACTTCTTGATTTGCTGTCAAAGAATTACACTCTCAGCCCATCTGCATTGTTAAAAGAGCTGGTAAGTGCTGAGATGAAAATATGAACTCTTTTCTGTAGGGTGGTTATATATTTCTGTAACTACTGGAAAGAATGTGTGCATTGGGAGAGGGAAGAGAAAGAAAAGCTCTTTGGGTTTATTGCTTTGATTTAAAGAAAAAAGAGTTTCTTCTACAAGAGCTGGAGGTTCTTTGCTATTTTAGAAGGTTTTATGATGTTCTACCTAAGCAGCACTGAAACAGTAAATGAAGAAATTACAGCAAAGTAACCAGAATGCAGAATAGATGATCAGAGCACCAAGCAGGCTGGTGAAAAAAATACAAAATCCATACATAGAAAAACATGGATAAAAAGAGGAGCATAAAAGCATGACTGAGAACACAGTCTGGGTCCAAAGAGAAAGCTCTTACACTGGAACCCAAAGTTTTGATTGTATATAATCAAAAAGTTAAATAACATTACTTATTTCTCAAATTGAACTTTTCTGAAGTCTGGGAATGTCTGGAAGCAGGTTTTTTTGCTCAAAGACTGATGTCAAATGTTATATTGTATGTATTGCAGTATGATTACACTGAAAAAGACCTCGGAGATCCTAAAATGCGCTGACAGCCCCTAACGTCTTATTGTGCTCCAGTGCTCCAGCTCGTATGGTACAGTCAGGAGGACCACCCACAGCTCATAACAGCCATAATGGAAAATTGTACAGCCTGGTCTAGCTAGGCATAATTGGATAGGCAAGAAATTGAGTTTTCCAGCTTTTAGAGCTGTTTATTTGACCTGTTTTAATTCCAGTTGGGCTGGAATAGTATGTTTCTCAAGGCAATATTCAGGTGTTCTCACTTTGTAGCCTCAACTACAAAATCTCAACTTCCAGAGTGTGTCTAAGATGCTCACATTTCTAATTGTGAAAAATGAAAACTCTTTTGTCATTACAGATTAAATTCAGTATAATTGTACAGCTAGCAGCACTTACACTGAACCAATAGAACTGCGTGAGAGTTTTATAGGAATCAACATGGGTTTTTTTCACCATACTGTTTGACCTGATCTCTCCCACTCTGCCAGACAGCAATCTACCTCTTCTGACATATCCTTAATACAAGTCATGGTGTGCCAGTGTCACCTTGAATTATGCTTACTTTGAAAGCTTGTGGACATTCCTGTTGCCCCCTCCCCCCCCCGACAGGGAAAAGCACTTTTGGAATGACTCCTGAGGACTGGTATTGGTGTGTGTTTACTTTGCTCCAAGTCCAGCAGCTCTCTGGACTAAGACTTGAGAAGAGGGCTACCAAGATACTTTTAAAAACAAAGGGGATGTAAGCCATGTGACTTCCTAGGCAACATTGCGTAGCTCACAGCTGTTATGTTTGTGCAGGCAAGTCTCTGTTAATGAGACAATGTAATAATGAGGAAGGTTTGCACCAGCACAGGCTTTTTGGATGAAAGTTGCCTTTAGGTTCTGAGAAAACTTTAACACTGAAGTTGGCCTGAAAATTTAAGCTGAAGTTTTATGCTGTACTAACTTTGGAGTGATTGAAAAAGCTATAAAATGTGTGAAACTCTATGTCCTTGTGTATGGGCTGCAGTTTATGAAAAGTAGGTGTCCCATGAGAATGCATGAAAGCTTTGGGTGATGCTCATCTCTGGGATGAACCTTTGACGTCCTAGATAGTGTGACAGAGATTAAATAAATCCTAGATTGTTCTTTTTTGAACCTCAGTCATAATTCACCTATCCAGTCCCAAGAAATAGGTTATTTTTCAACATTTCTCATTCTGTGTCAGTCTAGCTTGAGGTTCTTTAAAGCTACCAAATCAAACACCATTTTTTAAGCAGGGCTCTTACTTGGAGCTGTTGAATCTTTGAAACAATTAATTTGCAATGGTCAAATAAAAATAGTTTTACTTATCAAAACCTGAGACTTCAATATAAAAGAAAACTTTCAGTAATTTCGATTTATTTCAGAAGTCACCAGTTGTCACAAAGCAGGAAAATAATCAGTTTTTAAGAGAAATTGAAAACATTTCTAGAAACTGATTCAGTACCAGAATCTTCTCTCCACTTGCCTCTGTCTAGAGCCACAGTCCTTCATTTAGACTCGAGATGTGTTACCAGGATGTTCTGGAAGAAACTCCTCTGGTCTTCCATAGTTCTGGGAGTTTCTCTGGCTCTGTGGGAAATTTGCCTTGACTTCATGGCAACTGGATTTGTGCAACTAACTAAATTACCACATTTCCCAGGCTTTTGCATGGTGTCATTCATCTCTGCAAAAAAATCTGTTCAGTTTATTAAAAACAATAATGTCATCAAGCTAACTATTTCTTCATAATCTGGCTTGAAAATTCAAATTGAGAAAAAAGCATAAACTCATTAAGTCTTAATCTAAAACAGAAGCTTGGAATCAAATGTCCATGTTCAGTTTTTTCATTGTGTAAACAGTGTCCTATCCAGAGATAACACATGAGGGGTACAGATGACAAACACCATATTCATAGGATCTGTATTCATTCTCAACAGAACACAAAAAGAAGTGTGTATTTACCAGTAATTAACATTTTAAGTAGTGTCTGATGAAATCCATAATGTGATTTTAAAAATAAGAATTCCTGGATTACAGGGAATAGCAATTATCTAAATAAAAGCCACTGAAAAGTTGTCCAGAGGTATATAATAATAATAATAATAGTAACAAAAAAGAGCCCCTTCCCTTGTGGGAAATTATTAGACAGTAATCTATGCCATTTGGTCAAATATCAGGAAAAGATCCCATAGACCCATAATTAGCAATGTAACAAGCAGAGCCTTGAGAAAACAAGCCAGTCCTCAAGACAATAATCTTTATTGCTAGCACCCATCCAACAGGCTTCATCTCCAGGAGTGAATGAGGCAGCAAAGGTAATAAAAAGACCTACAGAGGCAGCAGGAAAGTTCCCTGTGTGATACTTTGAGTGGCCTTCAAGGGGGTAAAAAGGAGGAGAGGTAGGAGGGAGCAATTCCCCCCTGGCCCTCCCAAAAAGGAATGAAAAAGAAAGGAAAAGAATCCAACTTGCCTCTGCAGAAGCTGCCTAGCGACACACAACTAATTACTAGGACTGGTCCCCTGTTTGCAGATCTTGTTATCAGTAAAAATAATAATAAAATGAGCCCTAGCAGTCTGGATATCTGCAATTACAGTGTGAATTGCATGAGAGGATTATATGAAGTGCTCTTGGCATGGAGGGTGGGGGACCAAGGCGCTTCAACTTGAGAGCAGTAAGCAGCTGCTTTGGGGCTTTGCACCTGCTGCTCACCAGGCTGTTTTCACCTCTAGACGAAAACAGGCTTCTCTCTCTCTCTTCCTCTGTCTCGTTTCTTTTCACACAGTGCATAAATGTAAAAACAGAGACAGATTTTTATTAAAAAAAAAAAAAATTTAAATCTTCTTAAAGAAGAAGTTTCACTGAAGCAACATGAGAGGCGTCTCATGGAAGCAAAGGGGAATCTGAAGATGGAGTGCAGGGCCAAAGAAACGGGCAAGCCAGCTCCATTTTAATGCAGAGGCAGCAGACAGAGTGCGATCTGAGATTGGCAAAGTTTCAATGTAAATCCAGGGGGGCAAGGGGGATGGGGCTGGGATGAGAAGAAAGGACTCTTTTACTGTTTCATGCTTCTAAGTCCTGCCGATCAGCATAAGCTCAGCTCGACATTCTGGGAATAGCAATGAGGCACACACAACAATCAAAACACCCTAAATCTGTTTGATGATTCAGACACTTCGTGCATCTGCACCGACAAAATAGGACTTCAATTAAATAACTTGCAGATTTCCACAGAGGGGGGAAAAAGTCGGGGGAACATGAGGATTTTTAATTAGTAACTCCGAATACAAGCCGTTTTTTTAATTAGGTGTTTGCACTACCACTTTATTCTTAAAGGAAGATTTGTAAGCATGTGGGATTGTTGTGAAAGAAGATCCTGGACAGTTTGTTCCTAACATTTTGTTGCAACCTGCGTTTGCTCCTAAACAGCTTTTCTATAGCAGATGAAACTCAGCTGCAATTCCAAGCAAGTTGTTCAAATTAAGAACATGATTTTTTGGAAACTCCTAAGTCCATATACACAGCCATAAATATATGTTCATATAAGTGTAGTGTCCAGGGTATGTTTCAAGGCCCTGTGACACTTTTCTTGTGTTTCCACAGTTCAGTTTACCTTCTGTGGCTAACCTAGTTATATATAAATAATTGCACACATAACTGCACCATACACAGGGTTTAAGCAGACTTAGCAGAAGTTTCTTACAGAGTGGAATGAAATTCTTGTGTGACTTCACTGCGGCCACCACTTTTAGAGCAAAGAACTAATGACTGCAAGCTTCAGACTCTGAAAAACGATGGGTGAAATCCTGGACCCTTTGAAGTCATTGAGTGCTTTTCATTGACTACTGGGTTCAGGATTCATGCTCAGAATCTCTGGAGTGTGCTCTGGCATGGCACAGTGATGTACACGTCTATCACATACATGCACATGCACAGTCAACCTGCAAAATCTCCCCGTGAAAAGGCATTTTCTTCTCTGTCAGGCCATGATTTTAGATGCTTAGAGAACAGATCTGGTCTTTTTAATAGCTTAGCCACCTAGTGATACCAGAATGAGAACACTTCTGTGGTAATTTTTAAAAACTTCCAAATAGGAAGTTGTTGTGTTAGCATATTTTTGAATCCTTGTCTCTTGGTTCTTGGACAATTTTTGCTTTGCCAAAACATTTACAATGGAAGAAATCAAAAGTTGAATTTCTTGCCCTCCCATCCCCCTTTTCCTAACAGAGGTACAGGAAGAAGGTCATATAAAGAAGGACCATGATCATTTATCCAAATGCAAACAAATCTAAGTATGAGGATTTACCACAGACTGACTTTCTTTTTTAAATTTTTTTTTCATGTGTTAATACAAAGACTATTTAGCAAAAGTAGAATGCCAGGATTTGCATATGAATAGCTACCTAAAGATCAACGAGATCAACTCATTAGCCCCTGAACATCTAAACATACGAAAGTCAAAGAGGCCAGAGCTCAAGAGCTGGGCTGGTGAGATTCCCAGTGACTAATCCAAGCAAAGCTGGTAGTTTTAAACTTATTACTATTTTTTTTTCCCTTAACAGAAAAATCCTTTACTTGAAATCAAAGCTCAGTCCAAGGAAAGTAGCCTAGTGATTGTGTCTGGGACTCAATTTCTTCCTTTGCCACAGCCTTTCTCTACCGCGTTGGGCAAGTCATTTGGCAGGGAATTTGTCTCACCTAACAGTAGCTGTCTCGAAGGGAGGGATTTTAACTCCTTCGTCATCCCAGCGTCAGTGTAAAAAAGGCTCTTTCCAAAGGGCCGTTCATTCTCCCTGTAGTATCCCATCCCAAGACAGTGTCTAAATCTCTGGCTGCAGGTGCTTATCTCATCCTCTTGCCTATGCCAAGAGTGTCTCTGAGAAGCTCAGACTGAAATGAGTATGGAGTCTGATGTGCCTCAGTTCATCATCTGTAAAATGGGATTAAGTGATTAATGCTACCCCTGTATCTCATGGGGCAGTTAGGAAGTGGAATATATAATAAACCATGAGATTCTCAGATATTAAAATAGTGGGAGTGATATGGATGCCATAAAAAGATAAGGTCCTGATCCAGTATCTGTGGCAACCAAGGGAATCTCTCCTCTGGCCTTTTGTGGGTATTAGATCAATCAATCCCCAGTGACATTATCCATTCACTGCAGAGTAAGTGAAGGTATGGCCAGAATTTTTCCACCGGCAGAGAAGGGAGAGGGTATGGGAAAGCCCTGACCTTACTCTATTCTTGAATAGTAGGAAGAGGGAAAGCACAAACGGGCTTTCAAAGCTGCCTACAAGATTTGGACACATCAGCTTATTAATGTTAGCGGAAATTGGGCATCCACATCTCTGGAAATTTCAGCCTCTGCATTTACAACACAAAAAGAGCTCAGCCACAGAGGAGATATTTCCCTAATCTTGGCACCACCGCAGATTTTTGTTTGAGCTTCCTTGGATTAGACCTTTAGCAAATGGCACTGCTCAGATGTTACTGCAAGGACACGTTTACTCCTCATCTACCCCGAGGTGCAGCAGCCCAGTGTCAGGGCAGCATATTCTCATGGTTCGATCCTGAGCCTGTCATTAAATCCGTCTTTTGACCTTGGGCAAGTCACTTAACCTCAGTTTCCTCTGACTGTAAAATGCAGATAAAATATTCCCTGCCTCATGGCAGTGTTGGAAAGATTAACAGTTAGACATTGTTCTGAGAGCCTTGAATAAGAGCTGTGAGTGCATGCAGAGTACTGTTTCTATTGGACACTGCTTTCTCTTTCTACATACAGAACGGCTGACTTTTAAACTGGCAAAAAGCCCAGGCCCATGACTAGTGGTGTGCCCCATTTGAATGCATAATAACTACAGTTGCATGCACAAATTGGGTATCCGTGCATGGAAACTGGACACACAGTTGTTTACAGAACAGAAGAGTTTTTCTACTGTGTTCACTTTGAAAACTCAAGGACACTATTTATTAACTAGAAAAAGCAAAGCCACCACCCATGCAGTATCAGACAGTTTCTAGGCAGCATTTTAAACAAGGTACAACATCATTCCCTCTGGAGACTTTAAGGTGGGCGTTTTATGTTGACCTGAGTCAGAATTTCACGCTTATTTTGCAGCTCTTGCAGGCTGTCTTAGGTTAAATGTGCCAGACAAGACCCTGTTGGGGAAGTTGAGAAGGAAAAAGATCCGCAAGCATTTTGTTTGACGTGTGTAAATCAGGACTGAAGTAAGTGGTGAAAGTGAATTTATCCGGAGATAAACCAGACTTGACTGAGGATCTGGCACTCTTTATATATGAGCCCATAAACAAACCACAGGGCAGCATACAAGTTGTGTGAAGCCTCTGGAGGCTGCTTTGCCAGGGGCTGAGCTCTGCTGCCCTCCCTCAAGAGCCCTCGGCAGGGAAAGCAATGGACAGGCTGCGTTGGGTGGTGACGTGCTGGTGAGCTCTGGGGATCCCTGCTGTGGTGGGAGGATGGGTGGCTGCATGTTTCCTCTGTGCACAGTCTAATCTCTGGGCATTTTCCCCAGATCATAATTTCAAGAGGAAGCAAAAATATCATTAATAATGTGGGGGTGAGAGGAGAATGAAGAAGGGAGTGAGGGCAGAGAGATGATGGCTTGAACAGTGTTATTTTTCTCACTCACACCAAACTACTTTTGCTACAAAATCTAAACCTGTAACCAGGAATATCTCATCTCTCTGTATTCTCTGCTTCCTGCCTGCCTGTCATTTGAGGTACAACAGAGACAGCAGCAAGCTTTCTATCTGCTCTCCCGTGCCACATAGTTTCAGGGCCAAAAGCATCCTGCTCACAGGTGCCTTCCCATGCCCCATGCCATGGCCCCATTAGAAGGAGAATTCGATGTTCTCCTCACACCTCAGCACAGTAAAAGAAGGTGATATTCTAGGATGGCATCAGGCCTTGTTGCTTTGTTTATGGGGAAGAAACAGGCTGCATAGGTCTGTCTTCAGGGTGGGTGAGCAGCATCAGCTTAGGATGTCCCCATCACTATGGCTTATCTACTTTAAGCAGTAATACACTAATTTACTACTGTGGTAGGAATGATTGAAATATTTAGACATAATGGAGGAAGTTTAATAGGGTCTACTGAGAAACCCAGGTGTTTAGATCAGCTTAAAAATAATAACCTTCTCCCCTGCTGAGCACTTTCTTTTCACAATAAGCTCAGCTTTTATTCTTAACCATAAAGACTACCTCAGACAGGAAATTATTCACGTGATTGGTCTTTACAAGTAGCGGAGGGTTTAAACTCGGGGCTGGAGAGGTCATTAGTGGACAGCCATGTGATTAACCTTTGCTTGCCCGTTTCTTTTCACACTTTGTTAACAGCTCCCATTATTGCCCTTCTGTGTCTCAAGGAAGTAGTTTATTGACAGTATTAAAAATACATAGCTACAAATTCCAAAGAGCCTGTCCTTGTGTAAAACCTTCAGTAATCTCTAGCCAGATGATTACACAGGGCAGAGACCCTCAATTTCTGGCAAAAAAAGTAGTCCAGAAATAAATTCACCCATTAACATTGCATTTGAGTTAATATCTGTTTGTTTTACTTGTTGCAGGACCTGTTCCCTAGCCTGCATCAGAAAGTTTTCTATGGGGAAAAAAAAAAAAAAAAAAAAAAAAAAGTAAGGTTTAGTTAAACAGTAGTATTAGTGGTTCTCTTAACATACCAGAGCTTGACAGGAGTCACACCAGATGCTCAATGTCTTTGAGTATAGGTGGGCTTTCGGTGTCCACCCAATTTGAAATTTGATCAAAATTGTACTTTCAGCATTGTGTTTCAATTTTGAGATAGTTCATGTGCTACCTGTTTGTTTTCAGCCTTGTGTTCCACTTCCAAACAGCTCTGGCTGAGCCCCCCGGAGCTCTCAGTGCCCTGGGCAGAGGACAGCTGGAGACCAGAGTGCCTCAGACCCCCGTGTGACACAGTTCCCTCTCTCTAACACACACAGACCCAGAGGGTCTTGTGCATGGTAGGATCCCTTCCCACAGCCAAAGAAACCAAGCCACAGAAAAAAAACAACCTCGAGGCGAAAGTGAAAAGTCATGAAAGAGGAATGGAAGTTCTGTGAATGTGATGCCAAGTGGCAGCATTTTGCACTTGTCTGGACTTTGAAAGTGTCTTGCATGAAATTAATAGTGAAGATTGCAATGAGAGAAAATACTGCTGCAAAGGCTTGGGGCAGGGGAGAGGGGTGCCTCTCTTATTTATTTAGCATTGTTGTAGGGTAAGTTCAAGAGAGAGGTGAAAGGGGGAGGTGTTCAATGAGGGCCTTTCCAAAGCAAAAGCGTCTTTTGGACAGAAAGGAGAGTGTCAAGGCATTTTGACAGAAAGTGGTTGAATGTGTCTTTTCTAGTTAACTTCTGTGAACTGTTGGGCATTTCCGCACACAAAGGGGCACTTTCTTGGCAGCTGAGGAGGGAGGGCAAAAGTCAGAGAGGGCAAAAGAGGAAGGCAAAGGGGAACATCAGTTTATGAATGCAAAACTTACAGTAGAATTTTTTTAAGTAGAACATGTACACTGAAGAAAGCCCCCAGGCGGTCATAACTTCCTCAGCTGACATTTATTTGGCAGAAACCCCAAACCTCAGTGAACTTAGCAGTGCTTCAGGAAGCATCCACCCACACCACTCAGCTTGAGCTCAGCCCAGCAGGGTGTTAAGCCCCTTTAATTCTTCTTGAAGTTGCTCAGTGTTGTGATGCACAGCACCTTGTAGGCATGAGTCTATAGTTCAGGATGCCTACAGTCCTGGTTTGTAGCTGCAGATCCCAGTGTCTGCTGTTGGACAAGGTGAAGGTGTGAAGCACAGAGATGAAAATTCAGAAAAGATGGATACATGATCCTAGAGATAGCTCAGGGGTCTGGTGTGTCTACATCATTTGTGATACCCAGGGTAGATTATTTACTGCTAGCTCAGATACCTCTGCACTACATTACAGATCAGATATGTCATAAGAATTCAGCACTCCTCTACCAGCTACTCTATTTAGACTTTTGGGTTTAAAAAAAAAGGGGGTTATTTAAACTACCTGACAGAAGTGCAAATGAAGGACTCATTTAGGGACTATGGCAACTTTCATGAAGATAAACAAGGAAAGTACCTCTTTTTTCTTCCTACATCTGACTATTAATCTGTAGCCTAAGCCAGGCTAGGCTTTCCTCTATGGTGGCTACAGATCAGAAATGAGGCAAGATTTGGATTTTACTCTGAAAGAATCAAATTAAAAGCTATTCCAGTGGACAGGTGAGACCAATCAGAAAGGTTGGTTCAGGTCTTTAGAAACAACTGAGACAAAGCAGTGAGGAATTAAAAAGCTTTGAAAAATCAGCAATGATAGGAACATTCAAAGCAAGAACATCAGCATCAGCTTCTAATTGTCAAGTACAAAATTCTAGTTATTCAGAGGGAGAAAGTCAAAGTGAGGCCCCAGCACAAGGCCAGCTTGCTGATTAGTTGGATCCCCAGACCCTTCTGGTATTTATGCAAAAACTGAAGTCAAGAAGTAGTTTGGTGTGGAAAATCACAACCGTATTTTGTTTTGACTTTCCTCTCAGAAGGAAGAACTGCAGCTTAAACAAAATTAATTTACATTACTATTTAAGAGCAAAGGGAAATGGAGGAAAGGAAAGGAAAGGAAAGGAAAGGAAAGGAAAGGAAAGGAAAGGAAAGGAAAGGAAAGGAAAGGAAAGGAAAGGAAAGGAAAGGAAAGGAAAGGAAAGGAAAGGAAAGGAAAGGAAAGGAAAGGAAAGGAAAGGAAAGGATTTCTTAGGATGTTTTTACTTGTGAGCTCTGTATTAGGAACATGTATCTGTTTAGCTGCATAAAAGCATTTTGTCAACAACATAGCAGAGGTGTTAGTGGCATTTGAACAGTGAAGTGTCTCTAACCAACACATTTTATTAATTAAGCTGTACCTGGTTACAACACTAATTAAAGCTGTATAAGAGCTTCTGGGTATTCTGTTTTCTGGAGTTTACCACCTGACTTTAAAAATGAGTTGCAGGCTAAAATTTGTCATACAAGGACTTACATAGGAATACATTTTAAAAATAATAATAATAATAAACCCACTTTGACAGCTTTATGAGTTATTACAGTGCTTCAAAAAAGAAATCTGTCGGTTTAGGTTTTCTTAGGGCCCCCTGGAAATGGTGCTGTCTGTTAAACAGCAGGCCCTGCCATTTGGAGATTGTTTATAAGTGTTGGGAGTGAAGCCAGGTACCTCAGCTGAGGCATGTTTCCAAAAGAAGTTCTTGCAGGTGTGTTTTATTAACTCACCTCCTCTTGTATTTCTTCTGCACTTTAGGTCAAAAACTTCAAGGCCTGGGACTCCATGGTCTACTTATGTTATTATATTCTGATGGCAGTACAAAAGCAGGGTCATATTTGGCCCGGGTCTTGTTGTGTTGTTTTGTTTAGGGTCTTTCGTTTTGTTGGGTTTTGGGGGTTTTTTTGGTTTTGTTTTTTTGTTTGGTTTTTTGGGGGTTTTTTTTTGTTTGGTTTTTTTTGCTTGTTTTTTTTTGGTTGGTGGGTTGGGGTTTTGGGTTTTTTGGGGTTTTTCTGTGTTTTTTTTTTAACAGCATGAAAAACTGAACTTAAGATTCTTGAGAACTATTAACTGGAGTTGATTTTGGTTTTCTGTCCACTGCTCCTTCTTCCACAGCAGAGGTGACAAGGTAGGAATATCTGTACTTCCTTGTTCCAGTTTTGTATTAAAGCTGTAGGTTAGTCATCTGGAATTTGATCCATCTTAGTGCAGAACTGAGAAGGCACAGAGCATCCTGATGTTTTGCCTGTCCCTGTTCTCATGTGCTGGGTGCAAGACACCCTCTGGCCATCAGTCAATGGTAGTAACAGAGTAAGAATTCCATCTTTGCACCATGCTCTGAGCATCGATTTTGTGTGTGACTGAATATATGGTTTTTTTGTGGACCTTGTTGTAGAACCAGCTTCTGTCATAACTCCTAGCTGTGCTTTTTCCTTGGAGGAGTCCAGAGAGCTCACTGGGATTTGGGTGTAATTTGGGGAAGCCTTGAGCATACTGTGACTTAATGGATTTAATGCTACATAAAACAAATAAGGGTTGTTGGTTTTTAAAAGTCACACGGTTCTTTCTGCCCATCAGCTACTGCACTTTAAATAGTCTTTACCCTCCTGCTCTAAGTCTTCTCCCTCTAGCTGTCATTTGCTCCCTTAGTAAGGGGGACATCCATGTGCTCTTCGCAACAGAGGTTGGTTGCTCCCAATCCGGAGACCACAGGTTTATCTTAACTACAACACGTTGAAGGCAGCAACAGCTCCTGTCCTGAACCCTGAGGCTGCTCGTTGTCTCTGGCAGGCTTGCCATTCACTTGTGTGGTTTTTGTGTACTTCCACAATCAGAAATCAGCAGGGTTTCAGTTATTGACAATTTGCACTTTTTGAGCCTAGTTATATAGCTAGGGCATGTCTAAACAGATACAAAATGTGGTTCTTTTTCCTCGTATTGGCTAATGTGACTTAAAATATCCCAGTCTGAGCAGGGTTTTGCAAGTGTACCAAGGTTTGGGGAAGAGAAAGTCTTTTCAGACTGCTATCAGGGCACACCTTGATGTTTTAAATACACGGAGACCTTATTTAATACCTTATTTGATGTGAGCAGCAAGCTTACAGCTATACAAATCTGACCAGAGCAACCACAAAACCGGTAACTTTTTTGAAATGACCTTGTGACTAAGCTTTCCCATTGTAAGATTGTTTTTTGTTGTTTCTAAGTTCTTGTTTCTGTTACATTTGATTCACCTATTATGATTTGGAAGAGTGACTCAGGCTACGGAGTTAGGATGTGAGCTTTGCCAGAGGCTGGGATGATACAGGAAGTCCCTTCAGCCACTTCTGTCTTCCTTATTCTTGCTGTAGAAGTGGATTGACTTCCCCTCATCCTCATTTAATTGAAAGCTTGGTTGGTTGGTTGGTTGTTTTTTTACTGATAGCTCTAATTTTTGCTATAATGCTAACATTAAGTAATGAGAAATGAGTGAGACAACACTTCTTCCTATGCTGTATCGGGTCAACCATATCACAGTGCTTACTATTTTTGGTGAGAAGAGATAAATAAGCCCCTATGCCTCTACACAAGGAATGGCCGCAAAGGAGGGAGGGAGGAAGGACAAGTAATTTTTTTGGCAGTGTTTTATTTTGAAATCCGAAACTGAATGCCTGTAACTAACTTAATGTCAAAGGGCAGAAGAGGAGCCAGTGGAGTTTTAACCATAGTGCTAACACAGTTTTAGTACCTTCCTTCCCATCTATCGATCTCTGTCCTGTAAGTCATATTTACAACCATAATCTCTGGCATCACAGTCTGATGTGTACATGCAGTTTTTGGCTTTTTGTACCTAATGCTGTTTAATTTTAAAAATCTTTAGAAAAAAAGCTTTATTATAATTGAATGCCAAAATATCAACTTGAGCTGGATAAAACCACTGTGTTTCAACCTGAGTAGCACATGCTTTGTGTTCAATGGGATATCTCCTCTCCAAGTGCCACCTACACCAGTTGGTTGGCTGCCTTTTTCACAGTGCTTTCCTAGGGTGCTTGGTGCTCAGACTGCCAGGACAAAAGCTGATTCAGACCAGCTTGATGCTCAGGTATACTGAGAACTAAACCACAAACAGATACCATCAGAACACATTTCACTTGTGACCTTTCACAGCCAATGAATTGGAGGGATTTTCCTTTGCTGTGGCTCAAATTTAAAACTACTTCCCAGGAGTGAAAGGTCATCGTGTGGAGTCATGATATCCAGTTAAATACAGCTAAATAGAACTCATCAGCATCACAAAGAATGGAGTTATATATTACCTGGTCTGGAGGAAGACTGAGTGGAGTAGAAGGAGGGGGAGAGCAAAGGAATAGATCCCTCATCACCCTTAACAAAGCACTGTAATAGCAGAGGAAAAGCATAAAGAACATAATTTTACTAATTCTGCACTTTGAATCTCATTCTGCTGGTCAGCAATATGAGCGGTCAGCAAAACGTGGGAAGTGTCACATATAGGATGTGTTTGTACAGATCCATCAACGTGAGAATATTCTGTTTACCAGCTCCTGGCAGGGCTTTGATCTCCAGATATGGTCTGCACTGAGGAAAAAGGAAATCCAGTGATCTTGTGTCTGAAATCAGATTCCCCCAGAGTTGCAAACTGCCCCTCTAGACACTATCTGATTGGCATAAGACCTCGTATATAAGTGGATTCATGACACTTTTTATCCTTCCAAGCCATCTTCTTTCTGGGGAATTTCTCTTGCAGTCTCCTGACTTTTCCTAATGATTGTTATTTTGGCCCTTCAAGAAGATTATTTTCTTCAGGCCAATTGTCAAGCTGCCTGTCTCTTTCCTCATCTTTGAGAGCAGGTCAAGGAATATGAAATGAGTTCAGCAGGCTTTGGGAGGTGTTTTTAGATCTTTGGTGAAGAGGCTGTCTACAAACGGGGAGGATCCACACACAAAATTTAGCATCATTTCATTGCCCTGTGAAGCGAATAGCTCATAGTCAATCATTTACTCTGGTGATCTGGCTCTTTTTTTTTTCACCTCCCCTTCTTGATTATGGTTGGGTCTTTGTATTCTGTTTCTTCTGTTTCTCTGTTTTCTAAGGGAGGGAAGAGTGGATGAGACCAAAGAGAAGGATCAGCTCCTTCATTTATTCAAAGCGAAATATTCTCTTATTTGAATTCTCTTATTTTTAAAAAAAAGTTATTCCTCTGCCTGTGTATATTTCTTTTATTTTTCCATACCTGTTCAAGGCTTAATGTTCATGGTAGCTGGTTTTGCTCCTTGCTGAAACTACAGAAGATGCCATGGATGTGATCCAGTGTGCAGCAGGGGCTCTGCTGCAGTGTGGCTGTGTTTGGAGCACAAGACCAAAACCTTGCAGTTCCCAAGCTAGAAAGTTAAGCAAAGCTGGGGGCTCTCACCCCAAGGCAAACTTTTTTTTTGCCCCAGATATGATATACCAATAATACCTGCAAGTAATATATTCTGTCAGCTGAAAGCAAGCATGTAGGATGACTGGCAAGGAGCAATGCAGAAAGAGGATCAATAATGAAAACTCACATTTATAGATTCTAACCCACAGTTTAGCCATGTTGGATGTAAGCTATTTTGTTAATGCACTCAAATACCCAACTAAACGACACTTGGTGCTAGCAGTCTCTATCTTAGCATTTACAGTGATTCACTGAATATATCTTAATAGAGGATGGTCCTGGGAGAAGTCTGGAATATTTTATTTTTTTTTAGAGGACTTGTATTTTAATGATTTCCAATAAACCTGCCATCCCTGTACTGGAAATACCTCAAAATTTCCACCCCTGCCTGAGGCAAGCTCCCCCGGAGTGCTGATTTACACCAGCTGAGGTGACTGATTTTATTTTTATTTTTATTGGGGTTTTTGTCCTTGGTTATAAAACTTTTACTAGCTGGAGGAGATCACATTCCGTTTGGGAGCTTGCTTTATATTCTTCAGATAGGAAATCATCACCCTGATGCAGGCAAGTTTCAGCATTTTGGCACTGAGCAAAGGGGGGCCAGGGAGCAGATTTTTACTTCCTAAGTAAAGCACTTCACATAGATGGGGAAATGCCTCCAGCAGAAGAGGGAAGAGGGAACCTGTTCTATAAGAAACATCTGGAAATAGAGACATACATATTGCTTTTTTCATCCTTTCAGAGCTGCAGGGAAATCCTGGCCCAGAAGACCCCTGCCTGCTCTGACTCTGAACTCTTCCCATCACCCAGAGCCTCCTCTTTTCCCAGAGGCTTAACCTTCCCAACAGGACATTTCCCACACTCAGGCCACCTGAACACATAACACTGATCCAGTGACCTGTCATCCTCAATGAGGAAATCTCTCTACCCCCATTTTTAAATTATCTTTCTCCCTTGCTTTTAATGCAACATCTTTCAGGTTTTACAGAAATGCTGTGTACATCTGATGCATTGCAGTATGGCTCTATCATCTGGGTTTATCTTAGAATTATTTTGCACTTTTGTGGTCTCTAAGGCAGACACACTTTTTGAATGAACTGCGGAGTAAATGTAAGTATCAAAAATATGAGGCACTTCAACCTACATGGTGTGCTTCTGATATACTAAGTATATATATATATAGTATACTAGTATATATATATATATATATATGCTAGTTTTCTTGGGGTTTTTTTTCCCCTCACAGCCTCTCATTGGCTTTCTACTACACGTGCAGGTATTTTGACATTCTGATATTAGCCCAAATCTGAATCACATACAGTTTTGGATAGTTAAAGGAGACTTCATAATGCCAGACCTACAAAACAACAATGCAATGTAATAAGTAGTTTTAACTATTATACACATCTCTTTGGCAAGGAAAACTTCTCATGCAGGCTTTCATCTTGCTTCAGTTTTATTCAACCCTGGTGCTTCTAGATTCCTGCCCCTACCCCCAAAAAAAGAAATACTTATTTAACAGAGTTTGCATTTCTCTTGCATTACCATTTTTAGCACATGCAGATGTCCTTACTCTGATGGAACCTTTCATTTTGCTAAATGAAAAGAAGGATTTTTGCACAAACCAACTGCGCTGCAATTAGGATTATTACAAGAAATAGACCCAAGGAAGATTCCTTCCTGTGTAGGCTTGGTCTGAGGTTCCTTGGCAAGAGATGGGGAATGTGGGGGGGGACAAAAAAATCCTGAAGACATTTCCTTTATGATATTTTATTATCCATATGTATAATTTCTTAGTAAACCATTTTTTCGCCTGAGCCTCCCCTGTTCCCCCAGTTCCCAGGAAAGTAGATAGATATAACTGTAGGTATCCCCCAAGCCTTCTGTTAATGCCACAACAGAATGGGACTATTCAATGATGTGCTTGAAATATGCAATCACCAATTCTCCTCTGAGCAGTCAAATATTATTCTACCTTTATTTTGGTTTCAGCTGAACAAAAACCAAGGCTTTGTGCACCAAAACTTTGCCATCTAAGCCATTTTCGTTCTACCTTTGCCATTGAGAGGTAAAATATAGAAAAGCATTTCAGTTTCCAAACCCAAGTATGAGAAACATTCACTTTCTTTAATCTGAAGAAGTGAATTCAACAGCAATTTGTGAACATACTCTGTGACATCCTTGCAGTGTTTTCACAAAAAGCCAGGTAACCCTTGCTGAAGGAGCCCGCCTGTAAAATTGCAGCAATTTCCCAAGGCACTGGGATGGCACACAGCCCCTGGCCTCAACTCAGCTCAGTGCCTTCAACTGACGTAATTTTCAGATATCCAAAATGTCACAGTCTCAGAAATGGAAGCTCAGAGAGTGCTCTGCTGAATTCTGCCAGGCAGTCACAAGAATGAGAATGGGCTCGGGCCTCGAGTCTGGATTTAGCAAAAGCTGTGTGCTGGGGGGACTTTGTGGTAGGGGATTTGCTTGGAGCCATCAGTGCTGCACCTCATGCAGGCTGTGAAAATAATTCCTAAAGAGTGGGCTTTAACTCCTGAAACTTGAGGGAGAATGTTTTTGGGTGGGAGGTTTATTTTAAAAGCCCCTGACCTGTTTTTCTGAGGGAGCAGTCACTGCCTATCCGAAAATGTTTGGACAGCCTAAGGACTGAAAGGTCTGAACAGCTTCTCTCTGCTGAGTAAACTCAAGAGATGGCATTTCTTTATGCAAGTTTAACAGTGGGTGGTAAACATGGAAAAATGTCTCTTCTCTCACATTGCAACATGATGTGTCATGTATAGTTTGTCAGGAAACAACTTCTGGTTTATGCTTGGTGCCAGGTATGACTGCAGGAGGAACACCTGACCTAGGATATATTTTTCCAAGTAATTAGTGGGTGGGGTTATCCACATCAGTGCAAGTATTTGAGGATTAGCTGCAAATCATTCAGCAAAATTGAGAGCATCACTTAACAGAAACTCAAAATAGTTACAGCTATGTGCAATACATTCTTCTGAGGCTTTTTAAGGTAGTTGTGTGAAACAAGCTGGACTTCCCCTATACCACTCTGACTTCTCTATAAATGAAAGAAGATCCCCACATAGAGAGTTTGAGTTATATATATATATGTATATACATATATATAGATACTGAGTTAACACAGTATCTTGTTATAAAGCAAGGTAATTTCCAAATTTAAAGCTCAGGATTTCAGTTCATGGGGATAGTTGAGAAAGGGTGGGAACTGGTAACAGCATGATCTTCACAGCCTATTTTCATGTTGAAACACCAATGGAATAGCCCCCACAACACCAATATGTGCAAGTTCTATTATAAAAACATGTTTATCATTAAAATAATTTCCCAGAAAAAAGTTATTTTAGCTAATATATGCTCCTGTATTTATTTATAACTATGCAAACCCATATAAATAAGGACAGACTGGGTTAGTTAGGATAAATTGAATGATAATACTAAAATAAATATAAAATTAATTATAAAATTACTAATACTAAAAAGACATTGTTCCTCTACAGCTGAGAGTACTCAGTATTTTGCAGACCTGGCCTTCCTAGCAGTCAATACAAGGCTAGATGAAGTTTGGGCATGGTGGTCTCTTTTGATCTCTGCAGCACAATAATATAATTCTGTTGTTCTGTGGGGCCCAGGTAAAACTGATAGCATGTGTCAGTGTCTATATTTATCATGTTTAATGCCTTCCCAGGAAGTTCTAGCAGCACTGTCTTCCCTGGAAACCCAGAATGTTCTGCTGTGCTTGAGTGGCACCAGATATTGCCAAAATAAATCCTGGGAGCAGAAATTGCCTGTTCTCTCAGAGAATCATTTCATTCAACATTTATAATTAACAAGTCTCCTCCCAAACTGCTTCTGAAACACCTGAATGTGCTGAGCTCCTTAGATCTTTCCCTGTGAGTCTAGTTCTCCAGCTCCTGTATTATTTGTGTGGTTCCTGCCAGAACTCTTTTCCCTGTTTCCAGTTACACAAGTGGACCTCCAAACTAGACAGAGTTTTGCTGTCTTGATCTTGGTGTAACTCCCCACTGAGGCAGGATCACTTCCCCATCCCTAACTTGATACCTCCCTTTTCATACACTAAGAAGACACCCTTGCCCTTTTAGCTGCAGCTTTGCACTGAAAGCTCATGTTGAAGCTATTATCTCCACTGACTTTTTCAGTCTTGCTCAGGGTCACCTTTTTCCAAGACAGATTCTTCCATCTTATAGCTGTGATCTGCCCTCCAGGTTCCCAGATGTATCACCTTGCATTTGGCTGTATTAAATGCAGCCAAACTGAATCACAATCATTTGACCAGGAGATTCGGCTCAGTCTGTAACACTAACTAATCTTGGTGATGTCTGCTGAAACTTTATCAGCAAGAATTGTATATCATCACCTCAGCTGTTGGCAAAAATCTTTAAATACTGCAAGACCATTGGGGAATATTTACTCATTTCCTTCAATGCATCCAGATAATTGGTATTTCACCCTTAAAAATTGCCCCCATCACAAAGATGGTTTCAAGATACAGAAAGTATATACTGTGTGATTCCTTTCAACACAAGTTTTAACTCAAAATTTCACTCAGGTTAGAAAAGTTCGGGAACCCTATGGTAACAACTGTATTCATGAGCCTGCCTTAGAATCCCTCTACCTCCCCTTCCACCTCCCAAAACATCTCTCAGACAGCTTTGCTAACTCCTGTATCAAAAGTACACTAATGTATGCACTAGTATGAATTATGTTCTTGGCACTAATTATCTTTTATTAAAATACTGAACAAATGGTTCCATTATTTTTCTAGGATCACTTTTGAGCTAGCCACTCTATAATGCTGTGTATAATTTAAAGTCTGGTTTCCTAAGGAAATTTTATTTAGTCAGACCTGGACAACATTCATTCCTCTCCAGTCACAGTTGAAGCTATTAGCCAATTTGAGCTAAATTTCCTGGCAAGACTAATGTTCCAGAGATGCTAATTTTTTTAATTAAATTTAAATTAGTGAGTTTTGTAAATAAGTTCCAACAAAAAGAGTGGAAGAAGGAAGCTGAGTATAATGCCTATTGTTCAGCCAAAACTACTGGATCCCAGAGACTTATTCTGGGAGAAGGGAGAGGTGTCTCCATAAGTTCAATGTTATGGCACTGATGGAAGAATACCTCAGTGGGTTACTTGTCTCTTTGTTAGTACTGTTTTCTAATTTTAGGCTAAGCTTATCACCTAGTTTCTGTACTTCAATGAGTTACGTGCAACCCTTGTTGCAAAAATGTCTGGGTTTGGTAGGTAGTGTGTCTTATCCTTATTTCTAGTCCAATGTCAGCATCCTATTAAGAAGGTAACTTCTTCCTGTGCTCCCTACAGAGAGCAGATGTAGCTTCAGCCTGTTTCTGCCTTTTTCTACATATCTATTTATCACCTCTTTGTCCTGGGATAGTAGTGATCGTTGGTGTGACCTCTGGTTTGTGTGTTCCTAATAAGCATTTCTTAAAAGGCTTATATTCAGCTCTTTGGATCATAGATATGTCAGGAATTTTAGTGGCTTCAATAAGTAATCGACTACATATTTCAGCTTATAGCTTTTATTTTACCTTATCTTGTTTCTATCTGTTGTATACAAGCTTTGTATCATTGATTATGCATCCACTTGCAGTATGTACAGCTGCAATATTGACATTGATGAGTGTTCCAAGATAGCATCTTTATTATAATAAACTGTTAATATGGCACTAAAGTGCTGCTGCTACTTGTTATGCCTCAGAAAGAAACAGCTGAAAGCTATTTCAATTGTCATTCTGAAAATATAAATATACCAGAAAATTGCACGTTATTGATATGAATATTAATATCAAATAATTAATGTGAAACTAAACTAAGCATATGGGTCTAAAGTTGCAGCTGACCTGGGCAGTAGCTTGTACAAGTAGCACTTGATCAAGCAAGTGTGAGAGTTTTCCATTATGGTTTGGACACTGATGATACGAATTTCACCTCCAGTGTACAGTTGTCTCCACCATGGTACCATACTCATCAAATTCTGCTTTTTTATTATCCTTCTGAAGATCTCAATGTCTTTTATAAAAGTTACTAAAATTGCACAGTAGTCTAAAGAATATCACAGGAAAATATTGCCCTTGTTTTGCAAGAAAAGATTAAAGAAAAGTAGTAGTAGCCAAACATCTTGACTTGCAGGCCCTTATTGCAGATGCTTTTGCAGAAGGCAACTTTGCCCTTGCCAAAATGTGCTCTTCTGAATGTATTGTCCCACTGTGTATATATCTGTCTCTGAAGGCCACGTTGTCAGTACATATGATGTGTACTGTATTATTAAAATGCTGACCTGTGATCTTAGGTTGGTATCAAGTAGAAAGCACAGAAATTGTAGGTGTAGGTGGGATGTTTCTTGTAGGCTTGTTGTCTTTGCAACCTGGTGGAGGTGAGAGACTATCAGTAGTGTCACTAATTCAGCTGCAAATTTTCAGGTCATGAAAGACAGCAGTATATGTTCCACAGAAATTTCAATTTTTGAAAGAGCCCCATCTTCCATCTCAGCCTGACAACCACTGTCCACCTGGTGACAGTTGGGAAGAAAAATGAACATAAGAAATCAGAGCAAGAGGAACAGAGAGGGGCAATGCTGGAGATGATTTGGGAGGGGGAAGCAACCCCTCCATAGATTGTATTTGCCCTTGCTAGCCTTCTGAGTGGTGACTTAGTAGAGGTTACACAGAGATGTTAAAAAGATGAGACACAACATGAGAGGAAGCAGTGACAGGATGAAACGTTTGCTGAGATCAAATGAGAGAAATGAGGACTCGAAGGGTCAGTCCTCCCTCTTATGCTTGCCAATTCAGGCATTGGCTTTGCAAGGAGCCACAGTTGACAAAGCAGGATCTGCTGAATGACACAGGGACGACGGGTCTGATTTTTCACTCTTATACCAGCTTTGCATGTGTGATACCCCCAGTGACTTCAGTGCATAAAGCTGGGAGCAAAGGAGCAGCACATCCTCTGAACAAACCGTGTAGAAGTACTTAACCCCTACTGGGTGGGTCACAAACCTGTGATTATATTAATGCTCCCAAAGGCCTCCGAACACTTTGGGAAGATTTTAAGAGCATAACCATAACCATTTATTTAGCTGCAAAGAAAAGGAAGAAAACGTTCTCTCTTTGCAAACACCTCCCAGCAAAACAGGAATGCTCACGAGTCAGTTTTTGTTCATTGTTAGCACAGTGGAGTTCCAAATGTTTTTTGCTATCTGCTGAAAGCTAGACAAAACAGCAAAGGGGTAATACCCAAAAATATCCCAGAAAGTATTTGGAAGCTGTGCAAAACTCCTACAGCTGATAAGGGAGGTAACCAGTGCTGGGAGAAGACTGTATGCAAAGCTGAGCAGTGATTATGTATAACCAGTGTGGGATTAAATCCATATCCTCCAGGAAATTCTTCTTTCTGCAGACTCTGGTCTAAAGTGATTATAGACAACAACTAATGCCCCTTGAAAGTGTCTCCACAACTTGGACTGGGAAGATTTGGAGGTTAAATGCCATACTGACTGTAATGTGAGTATTCTGCTCAGCTCTGTGCTCCATGTACGTATTAGCCACAGAGTTGATCCCTTAGCAGTATTTCAGCTGTTACAGCAGTCAGGGATGGTGAATTGTCAATATAAGTAATATTGTCACTAAGTAACTCCACTATTAGCTGGGTGGGTGGTTGTTGTTTTTTTTTTTTTTCTGGCCCAATAATACTACAGCTTTTATGCCCACTAACTATGAAAAAATAAATTCATTATTTGCCTAGACTATTAGGTGCAACATGGTACAAGAACTTTGGAGATGGAGCTAATGAGAACCAGAAGCACAAGTCAGCCCTCTGAGGCAACTGGACTGATTAACCTTACCATTCACACAGCATAATGCTACACTGACAAGGTCATACTGTTTCTGGGCTCTGCATGCTGAGAGGAAATGGCTCTTGTTGGTGCTCTGAGCAAACTGGAGGACATCTAACAAAGCATAGGTTTGCACTGTGTGGGAAGACCCTTTGTAGAGGATTCTGTAGGGTCTTGCTCCCATTGGTCATGACAGTTAAAGGCCTTAGAGGTCGTGAAAACTCCTTGTGGTCAGTGGGAAGGGAAGAGGAAGAATTTTACTAGAAAAAGATGATCTTTCAGCAAATCTCTTCTTGGTTTTTTGGGGTTTGTTTTTTGTTGGATTTTGGTGGGTTTTTTTGTAAATGTACTGATGAAAATTATTTCATGAACATATGCGGTGTATTGTCATGCTGTTCACTGTGATGACTTCAAATGGGTAAAGCAGGGGTCATCTGCCCTAATGAAGGCTTTTTTCATCAAAATTATTTTATTTTGAAATTAAATTCTCTTAAGAACAGATTTTGAGATTAAATGTTGATCCTGTTGTCCACCATGCAGAAAGTGCTTGTAAATATAATCTGTAAGGTGGAATGATATACTGTGAAGGAAGAAATTGTTTCAATTGGCTTTCACATAGATTTCAGTTGAAACCACACCCCTGTGGTCCAAACAGTGTCTGAGAACACCTCCAAAGTAACACTTACTCTGTGTGTGTATGTGTATTAATGAATTTCTGTTCTCAGTGAAAGAGGACTGCACGTCTCAGCACTCTGAATAAGAACAGAGCATTCAATCCCTCCCATAGCAAATTCAGCCTTCAACAAGTTAGTTCTTCCCGGGATGGCAGTGATGCAAAACTGCTTTGCAAATGTTTTTCTGGGGTTTGTTGCTAGGTGATGACTTGGAAAACTTTGCTGTTCCTGCTGAGAGGTTTTTTTTTAAAAAAAAAAACAACAAAAAACAGACCTCACATTAAAGAGTATAAAAAATAGGCCATCTTGCTCTGTAACTCCCATTTCCTAACTCCTGGAGTCTGCACCCTGTGTGCCTTCCACACTCTCACATGCCCTTCTTTTTCCCCTGCCTCGGTTCTGCTTGCCAGAAATTGGAGGCCAAAAAACCCCACTTCTATTACAGAGTAAGAAAGAGAGAACATTGATCTACCCCTGATCAAAATAAGCAATTCTGCAAGTGCAGTTTGCTTTCTACTGGCCTTTCTTTTCTATTTGCATTTTACTGCTTTTTAATTTTATTAATCCAGAGATGAATGAACAGATGAAGTATTGATGAAATGCTTATATTTGCTTTCATATAGGAAGAAACAAGAAAGCTTTGGTGATGACCCCGCTGCAGTTTACTGAATCATGTACCTCGGCTAGATGCAAAATCCCTTGACTGGTAGCATGATGATAATGGATGAGGAAAAGATCTAGAGATGCTACTGTAAAATCAGGTTGGAAGGTCAAAGAGGGCTCCCATGGGCTATTTCCAAGCTGAGCCTATTGAAATAAGTTCTATTAATTCAATCTATCAATGACTTTTGTGTCTGGGGCATTTTGGTACCTTATTATGGAAGTTTCCAGAGATGTAACCTTGAATTAGTATATTGCTAAGCATGGTACACTCTGAAGCGATTAGCCACTGCTGCTCTCCAAGAAAGCTATTTCTAAAATCAGGGATAAGGGTCTTGTACCATAGACAGGAAGAAATGTTTTTTTATATTGTGTCTGAACCAAAATATCAATAATGGTTAAAATTAACTTTGATCAGAAGCTGAAGTCAGAGAAGCAAAAACCTGTTTTCATCAGCCAGAAATTAAGGATCACTGATCTTTCTAACCTCAGTTTGCAATCTGGCACATTTGGAGCTTAATCCTGTTTCATCAGGTTGGCCAAGTAAGGAGACCCCAAATCTCATCTCTAGTGATGTTCTTGGCATTTTATAACATTCTGTTTCTTGAAATGATAGCATTTGTGGTGTGTGACTGGCACTGTATGACTCCATTGAAAGACATAAAGCCAAGAATTTCAGATCCTAATCCTGTAAGTCCTTGCATTTTCTTTTAAATCTATTCACATGAAAAGCTCCCTTGGTTTTAGAGAAAGTATTTGTATTTGTGGCTACGTGCATTAGTGGTTTTGTATGATCAGGGTCTAAAACCAGGAGAACCAGCAAGCTGACCAGCAACTCGGTGTCTGAGTTGCACTTCCACCACCCAGTCCTAGAAGGCTTCTGCTGGTTGTGGGTTTGGCTCTGTTGCAGGACTTATTTTCTCTCCCTGTGCAACCTCCACAGCAGATGCTTAAGTACCAGCAGTCACTTTAACACTTCATTAATTGAGGTGTGATGACAGGAGTTATATTCTCTCACATCGGTAAGCAGTAACTTGGAGGAGTAGAAAAAAAGGTGGGATGTGGACCTCAGGATGGGCAGTCCTTTCAGAGCAGCTAGTGGCATGGATGTTGTTCTTCCTAAGAGATTGTTATTTTTCTGGCTTCTTTTTTTTCTTTTTTCTGTTAAACAAGCTGGATACCATGCAGAGGGGGAAGCTTCTTGTGGTTGGTGGTGTTTAATACCTACTCACTAGTGAGTTTACTTTGGTTTATGGATCTCTTCAGTTTAGGCTAAAGTTCTTCAAAGGCATCAGTTCATCTTTAACTGTTAATTTCTAGAACAGTTCATAACAGTTTTATTCCAGTTTATATTTATTTATTTTCACTCAGTACATACAAATGTGTTTTCAACATGGTTTTTTTTTTTTAATATGTATCTGTTAAATTGTCTGCAATCATTTGGGAAGGGTAATGTTAATCTTTGGGGTGCAAAAATTATCCAGTAGCTTAAAAGAAAGGCAAAAACAACAAACATCTGCTTGACATCATTTAATCTCCCATGAAAGAGTTTAGGTGAATCAGGCACTGAGGAAGAGAACTACCAAGAATGCAACAAATGAATCAGCGTCAAGTATGTGACAAGGGAGATTCTAGTCTGCTTTCAGGTGTTTTAAAACAACAGTCAAAAATATAAGTTAATGTAGTCGAATTAAAATGATTTGCAATAGTGCAGTGTAAGTAGTTCATCTACACACCAAAACAGGGGAAAATGTGATACAAAAGGACTTAGGGGTGGGTCAGGTAGGACGGGCACCACTGTCTGTGAGCATCCCCCCTCCCATAGCGGTGGAGATTTTCTGCCAGGGTCAGGTGGGACAGTGGGTATTGCACTGCTTCAGCACAGTGGTGTCTGCTCTTCTGTTTTCCTGTGGAATCAAAAGCTTAGACAGGTTTGCTGTCTGTATCCATCCCTGTGTCCCCTGCTAATGACTTCTGAACTCATTTGCTGATTTCATCTGCACTTTACAAAAACATAAGGGTCTCAAAGATCAGTAAGTTCCTACAGGTTTCAAGAGATTTCCAGTTAGTCCTGAGGAAGGGGGTCAAACTGCAGAAAATCAATATAGGAGGGAGAAAAAAAAATGTATATAAATGAGCAATTATGTCAAATACTTCTACTGGAACTTCATCCACAGACATCAAGGGCAACGATGAGAGGTAAATGCACAGGAAACCAGGCTTCATTAACTTCGTTAACTTGCAGAACTGCTTGTTCTGTTTTGGGTGGTTAAACAACCATAGGAGAAGTTTGGTTGCTGAAAAGGCAGTGGGATCTGGGAAATGTGTGGGGACAGTGGATGCTGGCGCCAGCAGAGTTCTTACTATCCCAGACACATTCAGAAGCCTGTTCAATGAGGGGTCCAAACCCAAATGACCTAATTGCCCTCAAATGGAGGCAGTTATAGAGGAAGGTTCAATTGTCCAGATACTTGGAAATTTGGACCCTTGGAGCCAGAAAAAAAGCCTGGATAGCTGAGATGGCAGATGAGCTAATGATTAGTTTGGATTTCATTATGACTGGTAACTTTGTATTGAATGCCAGGGACAGTCTGTGGAAACTCCCTTTAAAGATGTGTCTTGGATCAAACAAATTATTTGAGGCAATTAGTTTACTGTGAACAAATAGTACAGGGACAGATAGGGTAACAAAGGCTACATGCTGCTGGAGTTTCCCAGGAGAGAATTACTAAAGGCTGCTTAAAGTTTGAGCACTTTGCTGGAGATTTTAGGTGCACAAGCTCACGTTGCTTTGCAGCAGAAACAGGACCTGTCCATTTTCCATTTCCACACTTCTGACGAGGAGCCCTGTGGTGCCATGAGTGAACAAGAGAATTAAGAAAGCACCAGTATTGGTGGACTGGTGGAGGAGACGGCAACTTGCTAGGGTTTCCAATCAGAAAGATCTGCTGCAGAGCTGTACCCATAGCTGGGGAGTGGCAAAATCATCTTGGGAAGACTGTGGGTTTGCTGCAGCAGTGATTCACCCTTCCTCTGTGCCAGCCAGATCCAGGAGAGAAGCTTCATTAGTGTGGCAGAAAATAGCAAGTCATGGTAGGGAGGGAGGTGAATTAGTTGAAGCTGTGATAGTGTAGGGTAAGCAGCTGTTGGGCAACCTGGAGGAGAGCCAGAGCAGGACCCAAACCAGCCATAACATCAGAGAAATCAGCCCTCTGGTGAAATGCCTCTCAGTGCTACTGGAGAAGGCAATAGTACAAATTTTATACTGTGTTTTGAAAGGGTGATGCTTGACTGCAGAAAACGCTCCATTTCATTTACAGGAATTAGGTGGCTGGTGAGAAGGTGCCACTGGATACGGTGTCTGTGTGGTGTTACTCTGATGCACAGGGAGTGTTGTTGCTGATACTCATATTTGAGGTCGAGATGCCTTCTAGACCTATTTTCTTTTAGTAAATGGTTTCCCCATTCAGATAATGAGGTTGTCATTACATTGAAGGTTGTCACAGGTGTAAATCATATTTTTCAAGTATTTTTTTTCAAACAGTTTCTGCAGAGGAAGGAATTAGAATGAAATGGCTGCTGGGTTTGGTGAAGGTTCTGTCACTAAGCTGCTAATTGAAGGAAGAGACCATTGACAGGATATTTCAGGGTTTTCCTTTATCCTTTGTTTTACTTACAACTACTCAAACAAAATTTTCTTTTTATTTCATTTTAGGGCAGAAGGAGACAAATTGATCATATCCTTCTACATAAAGTACAAGGTTTTTTTTTTCTTTTATTTTTTTCCCTTTTTTTTCTGCCCTTTTCTAAGCAGGTTTTGGTTCAGCAGCCAAAATTATTAATGCTTGCCCAGCCTTAACCAGGAGAAAACCTGTCTCCATCCCATGGGTCTCCAGATGTGTGTGTGGAGAGGGAGCTCACTGTGGGGCTGGGAAAAGCATGATGCTTCCCTTCCATGGAGCCAGGCAGGTCCAAGTCCCTTCCAACTTGGCAGATTCTATGATCCATGCCACTTCTGGGACCCTGTGCAGATCAGTTCAGTTGGAGACTAATTGCAAACCCGCCCTAAGTGTAGAAAGAAATTGCTGCTCAGGGTATATATGTGTCCAAAGGAGATGGGGGTTACCTGCTGCCTTGTGAGATATGCAAGCATGCCTGGTAAAAACCAGGCTGAAGGGTTGTGTTGTCACAGAAATGGCTTCATAGCTGCTCTGTGGTTCCCAAAGGGGAGACCCTGATATCTTCGTAAGATGTGGTTGAAATGGTTTAGAAAAAATGTAAGTTTAAAGGTGATCTGTGTTGAGGTGATGGGGTTAAATCAAAGGATGCTGAGGGCAGCTGTTAACAAGTAGAAATACAGAGTGAATAATGGAAAAAGAATGATTTGCTGCTGCAGACAGCAATGGAGAGAAAGGGGTCCCTGCCAAATGACTAAGAGGAAATGAGAAAGAGGAAAAAAAATCTGGAGAGATTTACGTGGCACTAAAATATCTTTGCTTTTACACATGACTGGCTAGGATGTGCTGCGGGTCATGGTATGGCCTTAAGGTCCATGGAGGTAATGAATAAAGCTGGGGTGGAATTGTTGTGAGGGGTTCATCTACCCACAGCTCAGAGTTCATTTTCTCACAATACCCATGAGGCCAAATAGTTCCCACTCACCAGCTCATCCTGGCTGCTCCCTCCTGTCCCCTAACCAGCTGGCAAAAGAGCCATCCTTGGTGCCATGATGAGAGCTGGCTGAGGCATCTGATCTTCCCACAAAATAATCTGGCAGAAACAGAAAATTTATTTTCAGCTGCATCAGCTCATTCCAGGGAGAGGGCTGGGGGGGGAAGGGGAGGGGAGGGGGGAGATGGTAGAGGCTGGAATGAGCAGCAGGGCATGGAAATAGTTTGATATTGCTATCAAAGGTGGAGCCTGCCTTCAAATGTCGCTGAAATTTAGAAAAAGTGAGCTCTGATTGTCTTATGGGGTCACTGTGAGAAACAGTGTAAACTTCTTCTAGAAACCAGGTTACAATAATTGTGGATTCCAGCTTAAACACTCCAGCACTGAAAAAGTAGTTTCTGCAAGGCCCATGAGAAAGGGGTGTGGTGGGTGGTTTCTGGTGGCAGCTGAGATGCTGCAGGCAGCACCAGAGCAGGTTTACAAACAGGCTTCAAAAAAATAAGTATTTTTTCTGTTTTTCTTCCATGTTCTGACTCATTAAGGATCACATTTTATACCTAAGCAAGAACCCTGTATTTCTTTTTTTAAAATAATTAAAATTAGTCCAGAAGTTAGGGCTTTAAGCAAAATATAAAGGTATTGAGACTGACACTGGAAGTGTGGGAGTTGATGACTCCAACACATTTACTTGTAACTACTGTCAGGATTTTGAAATTCAGTTGAGTCAAGAGGTTTCATGAGGCAGCTAGTTTAGAAACATTTGAAGTAGGGTAGTTGTGCCTCAGCCCTAATTGCAAGCAGAAAGAAAAGCATGTTTAAAACAACAATATCCTCTTTTCCCTGTGAGCAAAGTCTTCTTTACAGAAGACTTTATTGCAGAATTTCCACTTTCAGCACTGTAGCACCATAGTCCCCCCCCCCTTTTTTTTTTCCCCTTTTTGTTTTTTCCCCTCTTTCCACTATGAGAGAAAGGCAAGTTCACTGTAAGTTGAAAAGCAAATGACCAAGCTAGGAATTTCTATGTACAAAGCAGATGGGAGCACATGGCCCTTTTTGGGATACTTGGGCAGGTTTCCTTAACCACAGCTTGTTTTGCACTGCATATCACTCCACACAGGCCATTGTTGCCACGCACCTGTCTGTAATTTTGGAGGTTCATCTACCTCCAGCAAACTATATTTAAAAACTCAGTGCTGATTAGAGGGAAAAAAAAAAGTTCAGGGGAAGGGATTTCCTAGTTCACAAATAAGAATGTGCAGTGGAGCACTCACTAAGTAAACAGAAAACATGGGCAGCTGAGAGAAATCAATTTAGCTGAACAAACAATGTTCCATGTAATGAACTACTAATTATCCTTTTATGCCATGTCAGTCTGAGTGATTACAGAGCTGTGCAGTTTAATTTGACGTTTGAGCATTGCCTTGCTCCATTAGCCTCATATAAAGCTACGACACGTTGAGAGGAATTAAAAAAAAAAAAAATGGTGGTGGGTTGGGGAGGGGGAAGAGGAGGGCTGCATTTATCCAGAACTAAGTAAGCACCTGTAGCAGTCATGAGGGGAAGACCTTCTTCATTTTTTCTTCTTTTCGCTTTTTTAAATTCTTGATTGTGGTTAAAGGGGCAGCACTTGGAAGACATGAAGGAGCATGTCAGATGCTCATACAAAACTCCTTCAGCATGCTGATATTGTCCCAAATCTTTAGAGCCTTCATTAAACTAGGGCTAGAATAAATAAATTGCATAGATCAGACACACACGCAGATCAAGGGGAAAGCAAATGGTAAACAATACAGTGTGGAAGCAAATACCTTTTCCTGGATACTTTCTTTTTCCTGATGATTTGCACACAGTAGGTAAATCAAATCCCTAGGTGCTTGGGAAATCTCATGGTTAATCTAGGACTGAAGGACAGGTATTATAAATATGGCTTTATTATCATACTGTTTGTCCAGCTACCTATACTGATAACAGGATTAGAAGGAATTAACACATGAGAAAGCTAAAGACAGTTGCTTGGGATATATGTTATGGCTATTAACTCTAGGAGTACCAGTGCAACATTTATAGCCTGATATAAGACTACATATTTTGGACTAGATTTTTATTTCTCAAAAGGCAAGTCAAGCCCAACATCATTGTTCTAGGGGAATTTCTATGGGAAAGGTGTAGATACAGGGAAGACCATGTGCCATGTCTAGGCAATACACCAACATGGGAAACAGTGTCATGAGGGGTAAGTATGACCCAAGTACCCAATTATAATATCTATGGGGTTGCACTCATTTTAAAACAAATTTAAAAGCAAATGTTTAAAAAACATGTTGTGTAACTGCCTGAGACTGCTGATATGGACACTACTGAAGTACGTGCCATGACACCCTACAGGCTCACTCTTCTAACAGTATGAACATACAAGAATTGGGATAATATTTAGAGTTGCATTTACAAATGATTGTATTCAACTTTTATTTTAAACCTCGAAGACAATAAGTAGCAACTTGAATAGAAAAAGAAAGAAGAAAAAGGGAAGTATAAACCTCCCCAAACTGGGAAAATCAAAGATTGCAATTGTTTTGGCTCGCATGTAACTCCTACTAGGCCAGACCCTTGGCAAAGGCACACAGATTTCAATGAAGAATCCCTCTTTTGTCAGCTAAGGATGGGGCCTCAACACACGCGCAGAGGGTGCGGTGGCCCCTCTCTTGCTCTGCCTGTTGACACACAGCCTGCTTGTTTTGGCCGTCCTCAGGGCCTCCGTCCTGTCTCCCTTTCTTTCTTTCTTTTTTTTTTTTTTTTCTTCCTTTTTTTTTCTTTTCAGGTCTGTTGAGAAATATCACTTTGACAACCCTAAAGACTGGAGGCTTTTTATCTGCCACAGAAGTGGAAATTATCCTGACGCTTCCCTGCCGAAAGGCTGCAGCCCCGATGCCGTACAGCACTGGCGCGTGCTGGTGTTAGGACACCTCTCTGGTGTCGTGCCACGGCCCTCAGCCTGCTGGTATGGGGTTTTTAGATAGGACTCAGCCACCTACCAGGTGATAGCATTTTTTTTCCTTTCTGTTTTATTTTGTTATGTGGTTTGGTTTTTGGGTTTTTTTTGCTTTTGCCTGGATTGAAGCTCAGTTGAATTTCGGCTTCACTGCAAGGCATGACCGAGCTACAGGCTCTTACCCCAGGGCTGAACTGGCCTCTCTGTTCCTTCCTAATGTGCGTTGGACACATTGGGGCCTTTCTCCACTGTGCATTTCTGACTCCCATTGATGCTAATGGGTGTGACATGTGTCTATCCAGCAGAGAATGGACCGCATTGACTACAGCAGTTCCCCGGCCTTGAGTGATGCTTGTCACTTGATTAAGCCAAACTAATGAGGCACAGACGGGGCCAATGGGGATGTGTGGGACTCAGGCACTGCAAAAGCTGGTGGAAATCTTCAGCCTTACTGGGAGCTGAGTTTTATTTTGCCAGGCAGGATTCCACTGGATGGGGTGCACAGTAACAGGTGCTGTTGAAGAAATGAACAGTTGCAGAGAGGGCTCACCATTGCTGGTGACAGCACTCTGAATTACCCTCTTTGAGTGTTAATGACATGTGAAAGTGCCTTGTGTGCTCAGTACAGTTTAAAGCTAGGTTTGGTCTTGGCTTTTGCTCAGTGCTTTTCTATCTTGAAGTTGGCCCTGTGGCACTTTCTCTGGGGCATTTGTACGGGTGTATTTTGGCTCTTTAGCAGGCAGCCCACAGGCAGCTAAGGCAGGCAGCATCCTTTTCACCAACATTAAACCACATCAGTTTGGGAAATGGAAAAAGTGGGAAAAGGCAGAGACCCTGCGTTGTTTCTTGCAGATTGCCCATTCTGCTAGAAGAACCATCAGAGGCACAGCTCCTCTGCTGTGTGCCTGCCCTCCCATGCTTTGCCACACCACCTCCAACTGCAGACACCTGCTGTACTCAGGAGGAGATGGAAGAGTGTGCAGGACTGGACCTTTTTTTTTCTTTGCTGGGGTCCAAATGTTCCAAACCGGGCCAAGTGCAAGAATACAAACTTAAGGTGTGTGCTCAGCATCTCAGTCCAAATATGAGCATGACTTGCTTGCAGAGAAACAGATTGGAGGAGAACCAGTACTTAGGAAGAGGCTGGCACCCAACGCAGTGAGAGCAGAGACACGGCTTCTGTGAACAGGCATGTATCCCCCACAGACATGAGATGCTGCTTGCTGAACTTAGGCCAGGAGCCCCAGCCTTCCTGCAAAGCACAGCATCATCCAGAACCACTGCATTAATGTGAGGGCAAAGCCTATGAGTCTAGGGCCAGACTACAAAGGCAGATAGGTCAAATGTAGATCTTGAGAGGAAACAGTATTTTAAAAACCTAAGTTCTATTTTAAGAGCTGCTGTTTCAGAGAGCCTGGCTGAGAAGTTGCCTTTACTTTCCCCTGTACTTTACCTGCTGGTACATTCCAGATCAGAGGAGGTCTGTATTTTTGTCATATTGCAATACTTGCCTTTATGTAAGTGCTGCTAAGAATAAAATTAGCAGTGGGAGAAAAACATCAGTTTGATGTCTAAATTTGGAAAACTTGATGAATAAATCTATTAACTTCGTTGTAGGGAGAGAAAAGAATAGCAATGCTTTGTTTAAATAAAAGATAAAATAAATATAAAATAAGAGCGGATTGCCCCCTTTGGTTTCTGAGGTGGTTTTTTTAATGCTGTCTTATCCCCTTCAGAGGATAGATATTAATTGATTTTTTTATTTTCTGGACTCTAGCTTAAGAAGATATGGTCAGTTTGATATGAGAGGCTTTGTCATGATTATCAGACTCTTTCAGCATTTGTGAAGGGAGAGAGTAAAGTGGGAAGGAGGGTTTTTCTGCTTGAGTAGGTGTCCTCCCAGAAAACAGGCTACTGCCACATGTTCTGCATCACATCTGTCCTTGCTTGTGTAGCCAAAACAGGCAGCCTGTCCTAGGACACTGATCATTCAGCAGGGAGGCTGTGATGGGAAGCAGCACAGGGCTCTTCAGGGTTTGGAAATGAGACTCCAAGCTTAAAATTTCCCCTGGCCCCTCCAGTCCCTGCATCCTGGGCTGTGTGAGATTCTGTGCTCCAGTCTTTGATCAGAGATGTAAAGAACACTGCCATCTGCACCTTGCAAAGCAGGTACCTCCTTCAGCCTGCCCCAAAGTGTAGCACAAGGAAGTAAAGTCCCCATCACAGATTGTGGCATTTTATGGCAAACACTATCTTCTTTTGCCAAGCATCTCTGGCAGCTGCATCGAACACTTTTCTTAGCATATACATAATAGATCAGTTTTGCCTTTCATGGTAAATTAGAGATAATTTATTAAGCAATTGTGGTTGAAAGCAAAAGGTTAGAAATTAAAAAAAAAATATTTGATATTAGATTAGTATAGTCCTGATCTGTCTTAACAGGTGGATAATCTCTAGTCATCTCATTTGTTTTTGTTTTGATGTCCCTTTTTTTTGTTCCAGCTGCTAGAACTGCTAGTTCATCATTCAAGTTCACCTATTCCCTCTGTCCTCTTATCCTAATTCTTCCCTCTAAATCTATTTGGAGTAAGAAGCTGGCATATGAATGTGAATTTCCTTTTTAGTTCTTCCCAAGTGGCAACCCTGGGTGCCTAATATCCACTTCCCTCTCCTGCTTCATACTAAACAGGCTGGCCATGGAGGGGAATGCATAAACTAAGCAAATACTGTTTATGTTCTTCCTGTAGCTCCTCTTTGGACACCTATGGGTTATTAAATCTTTTCCCAGCCAGCCTGCCAGCTGGTAACTCTCCTGTCCAGTCTGAGCCATTCCCTTCATGTGGGCTGCTGACCCGTTCCCACTGAGCCAAGCTCCATGACATGTTTAAGAGGGATCAGGACTCTTGGGATGTTCTAGATTTCTGCTGAGACTGGAAGTGATGTGATACAATCATAATACAGATAACCAGGAGCTCTGTCTCTTTTCCCACCCTACCCTCCACATAGTGGCAGTGTTAAATGAAAAAGTAATATTACTTTGGTGGAGGCACTGGGCCATGCTAGCAGGTGGATGCTACTATTGAAGAGAGGCTGAGAGCTACTCCGTGACCATAGATCCATCCCACAAAACCCCAAAAGTGTTATCACAGCCTCCAAGGAACAACCTCTGATGATGGAAAATAAAATCAGCATCATCTCATGACACGGCTGTTCCTGTAGGTTGTGAATTTAAAAGAAGGCAGGCTGAGGAACAGAGCATGGAAATCCCTGCTGATCAAGAGCAAGACTATTTTTCTCCTATAAGAATATTTGCTCAGCTTTTTGATTTCCAGTGTTTCCAGTTGCCATATCAACCTGAGAAATTTGCCTGGCAATTGACAGTATATTTTTCAACAGACAGCTTAAAATTTAATTGCATCATCTCCAGGATCTGATTGCTCGGTTTTCACTGTATCTTATTTTATTTTACCCCTAATATTTTATTTCCAAGCCACATTAGCAGATGACCAAGGATCCCCATGCTCCCTTTGACCAGGTGCATCTCAGGTTCATCAGTACCTGTGTGGAAGATAGACAGAAGGTCAAAATCAGCAGAGATCAGTAGCAGGGATAAAGCCTGTGACATACATCCCTCTCGGGTGGCAGTCTGGGAAAGGTCACAAGCATCCAAAGAAGCACTCTGGCTTAAGCAAAGTGGCAATCTCAGATTTTCTGTTATTCTGAAGGGTATGTGCAGGAGGCACAGTGGAGGGCAAGGGAGGTTGCTCCTGGCTTTGCTGTTGGACAGTGTGTTGCTTTTTTGGAGCCTGCATCTGCCCCTATCTCTGTCCCTGCACATTGGGATGGGCAGGGAACCTGCACCCGTACTACTTGGTAGTCCAGGCCCTCCATGTCCCCCATGTCCTCTCTCCAGCAAAAATGGTGTAAATGAGGACTGACTCTGTTCCAGTGCAGATAAATCTGCTGTGACTTTTTCTGTGGTGAATATATTGTTTGGTTTGTTGTGAGTTTGTGGTGTTTTATTTTGTGGTTTCTTTTTCTTTAAAAGGAATAAGAACAGAAAACAAAGTCAAAAAGCCCTGGATCTTTACCTTTTGAAAGTGGAGACACCGCCACAGCAGGACATAATGGCTCACTGTGGTGGTGGTGGTTTGCCTGGGAGCCTGGAGTTTTATGTAATGAGAAACACAATTCTTGCAAAGAACATTGTTAAATCTTTTCAAAATTTCAGCTATAAGCCATTTTATTGCTGATAATATGGCTAGATTCTCCTTTTGAAGAATCTGGGAATGTTTGACAAGAGGGGAAAATGAAGAGGACTTGAGGCACCATACTCCGTGTTTTCCATTTACCTTGCTTGAAGCTTAAACAAATGATTTGTTTATTTCTGAGAGCCCCCAAGGAGTCCAGTCTCCCTTCTCAGACATATAATGGCTATTCAAATTAAAGGTTTAGGAGGTTGCTGCAGATCTAATATCGATGCACCAAGAGAAAGAGATGCAAATATTCAAAATTAAACTAGCTCCTGCCCTTTGCCTTTAGAGGTGCAGTCTCAAATCTGAATGGTGTTATCAATGCAATGAGTTGGAGGGAGTTCCACTCTGCTTCTCACAGTCATTTCATTTTTTAAAATATTTTCTGTCTTTCGCACTCCTAGGAATGGAGAGCCCCAACTGCGTCTGACATCCATGAGGTTGTCAGGTTTAAGACTGAGCTACATTGGTATGGGAAGCTCCTGCCGTGCTGGTTTGCTTCACATCTTCTTAAACCAAGGTCCTTAACATCAGTGCCTTCCCCATGGCATTTCCTCCTACAGCAGAAGCAGTTTTGGAAGAATGGTATCGTCCAAAGCTTGCAGAGAGGAGAGCTGAAATTCAATTTGTGGCTACACTCTAAACAAAATTTGCTTCTCTCCACGCTGCGAGACAAATTAGGGGCTTTGCTGATTCCTAACACAGTCCTCATTCCCCTTCCTGTCCCTCTAATGTGTGTGGGAGGTGGGGCAAAAACCACTTCAAGAATGTAAAAATAACGTCATCCATCTAAGTGTTGAAACTGTGCCAGCAGCTACTGCATGTATTGAGCAGCAGGGAAAAATAATAATTTTACATCAAAAACACCATAAATGTTTTCAGTGTCTTCTAGGCTCTTGTAAAACTGCTGTTATCTTGTCCAATTCCCAGGGCTTTTCACACAATTACCAGCTCTGCTGTGTGGATGTCAGAAAGGCAGTGTGTGAAACACGGACCACAGGGTGGATGCCATGACCAGTGCCAGGTCAACAGGAGATCCCTGAGCCCCTCAGCTCTGACCCAGGCTTCTGGCTCAGAGGCAGAAAGTCTCAGAGCACCTCTATGTCTCTATTGCCCTCCTATCTTGTGTGTTCTGATCACAAGAGTTTTTAAGCAACGCTTGCCTCTTGGTCCATCATTACTGCTGGTCAACCGCATGCTCCCAGCAGTGATGGGGATAAATCAGTCTCAGGTATCTCCAGATATCTGCAAATATCTAAAAAAAAAAAACCTTGAACTGTGGCATGAGGAAGTAGAAATTGAGAGAGCCTAATGCTCAGTAGGACACATAAGGAGGACCTTGCTTCAGCTGGGGTCATGAGCAGTCTTCTGGCTGTAATAGGAACCAGAGGATGCTGGAAGTACTGGGGGAAGGTGGGTTTGCATCTTGGAGACTTGATGCTCTGCCTCATTAACATTAGCCCAGGTCAGGCACCTCAGGGTTTTCGGAGGAGGATCTGATGAGTGCAGTTGAGGAAGAGAATATATACCCGAGCTTTATTTTAGCTTGTTGTTTATTTTGCAGTCAAGGAGGGAAAAGCCCAGTAGCAAAAATTATAGGAAAAAGGTTTTCCCATACCAGGGTGTACAGTATGGTACGGAAATGTTTCTCAAAAATGTATTTTGGGAGAATGCCTGGAGCCATAGCCAAATACAATTTTTGATTGTGGCTAGACAGTTGGTTTCTACTTGGAATTAAAGGTGATGTCTGAAAAACATGGTCATGTTTGAACAAGAGCTGGGCCACAAGGTTCTTATGGGCTGTGATTAAAAAAAAAAAAAAGGCTGACTCACAGTGGGAGAGTGGAACCCAGAGGGTTGGAACATTCCCATGCAATCCTCCCTGCTGTTTGGAGGTTCCCATCCTGTTCCTAGAGATCCCAAACACCCAGACCTCTGAGCTTTTTCCCTTGACATTTGCAGGTTGTTAGTATTTCTGAAAGACAGACTTAAGGACTTCAGGTGACAAGTGTTTCTTTTGGCCTCTCTGTAGCACAAATGGGAAGAAAGAAAACGGATTTTTCCAAAGTTTTTCCGAAATGCTCAATTCAGAATTGTCCAGTTTCATTGCAAGTGTGTTCCAGACCACAGACAAGTTCAGCACAGACTGCATCAATTCTGCATGGAGCCCTTCCTGAGCAGTGTACAGAAGCAGATTTGCATAGGAATTTTCCAATGGCACATTTCTCAAATTCAAAACCATTATTTAAAAACTGATAAAGTTTTGTGGGCATGTCTTGGTTTTGGAATACCTCATCACTTGCCATATTCAGTTTAAAACAATTTGACTTAGCATTTTATAATTAAATATATTCTTTTTGAAATAAAAAACATTTGATTCTACAGGCAAAATATATTAACGGAAAAAGTAATATTTAAGTATGAAATAGGGCCAAAATGTTTCATTAAGATCCAAGCAGCCTTTAACCAGTTTTTGTTTCTTTCAGATTAACAGTTTTCAGAAATTGGGATTCTCATTTAAGACTGGAGAAAACATGAAATTCTGAAATCCTTGCAACAGTGGAAAGGAGTTTTCTACTAAGCTCTCCTCAGATGAGATTGCAGAAATTCTTCTGTTTTCTCCTTCCTCCCTGGCTCTGTTACCATGCAGTTCTCTTCACGCTGTTCTTCAAGTCAGAATCTGAGCCAGGCTGAGATTTGTGCTGACGGTGAGTGCCTGACTTTTTTTTTCTTTCCCTAATTAAAAATATTTCCTAAGGCATTGAAAGGGGACTGATAAAAAACATCTTTTAAAATTCATTTTAGTGTAAATACTTTGAAACCAGACCGTAAAGTCTCACACCTGTAGTTTTGCCCTTTATAGCACCTCACTGACAGCCCATTTTCCTTTTTCTCGGCAACCAGCCTTCTTTTTCTTTAAGAGCAAAATATCTTCTGCAAGATTTGCGGGATTTCACACGAATTGAAAAAGATCTGTAGGTGAACAGTGTCACCTAGTGGATAAATGGCACAAATTTTCCCAAACTGCAAGAGAAGTCTGGCCGTGTGGTTTTCCCATTTTGTCCGACAATAATAAAAATTAAAAAAAAAAAAAAAAAAAAAAAAAAAAAAAAAAAAAAAAAATTAATACATTTTAAAAGAGTCTGGTACTCAGGAATGGGATTTTTTTAGAAATCGATGCAGAACTTAAGATGCAGAATGCAGTAGCCAGCATTGAGCTGGAATATATCGTGTATGGGCACTGATCCAGACTCATCAGTGGACACAAAAGGGGAAAACCAGTTCTCCAGCTCATTGCCTGAATGGCAAGAGGTTAAAGCAGCACAACGTGAAATACTCATTTTCTGCATTTCTAAAGGTGTACTGGGCTCCACATCACCTCCTGCACCACCAGCTATCCTTCTCCAGGCACAGAAAACAAGAGAATGTCAGTAGGTGCCTTTGCTGGGTGATCAGCTGAGGTTCCTAAGCAGTAAAAGTTTAAAAAGTGCCAAGTATGAGACGGGGGAAATTTGTCAGAGGGCATCTGAATGCTGGAGAGAGTGTAATTTTATTGGAGGTACTCTGAAAAGGAACCTGAAGGAGACCAAAATCATGGTTTCAGAAGTAGTTCTTCCCTGTCTGAGAGGCAGCAGGTGGGAAAATGTCAAAGTACCTGTCTGGAAGCCCAGTAGCTGGCCTGTAGCATAGTATCAGCTGCTTCTTAGCATAGAACCCAGCCATGAAGAAGAAGGAGATTGTGTGAAGGGGTGAGGAAGAGAAAGATGAAAAGGAATTTGACTGCCTGACAAGCAGGCCCTGCAACTTTGGCATCCAGAGCATGCTGGCTGTGGGAGCACTCTCAGACTGAACATTTAGACCCAGGTCTTACATTAATGTGGATTTGGATAAAGCAATAAGCCAGACCATATTGAAGAATATATGAAGGATGTTTATAGTTGTAATAAAAATGCTAAATACCCAATTTTCATAGTTCAAGAAATCTGAACTCTCACACTCAATTACTTCCAATTAAAGGAAAATTCTGACTGATTTTTATGGCAGGTTGTTCTACTAAGTTTGTGTTTGGCCTCTTTTTATTTCTTTTTTTGTCATGTAGAAAGTAGATGATCTGTCATCTTCTCCAAGGGGTGAAAGTGACTATCATGAAAAGATCTGTAGAGAAGCAAGCTAAAATATGCTGAAAGTCAGGATACTTTCTCACCTGAGTATACACTCTGTTTCCAAAAAAACACTGGCATGACATTATTTGCTCTGTTTGGTGAAGCTTCCTTCAAACTATTTCATTTTTCTTTCTTGTACTAAACTCTTTGGACCAGTTCCCACTGACTGAATCAGTGGGAGGCACTGTCTTCTACTGGCCCTCACTGTGGGCATTACCTGGCAAAGACTTTGATTATTCTGTGGCTCAGTTTACTCCTCCATTAATGTAAGTTCTACACTGACTTTCCACAGCACTTTTATTCTTGGGATGTCAGAGCTCTTTTCTTAGCTCTCTTCTCAGATGCTCAAATCATTACTAAATCAGACTCTTTTCATTTTTCCCTTCTCAAAGAGAAGGTGATACTAATTCCTTGGCTCATTAAAGTGTACATGGAGAGGAATCCTGTTGAGTTCAGTGTAACTATGAGATATAAATTGGCATGTGAGGTCAGAATCTTCCCACGTGAGTAAGAAGTGCAAAAAAACTTGAATGGATCAAGTTCCCAGTCCTGGGAACAACAGTAGGAAGAAACCGAAATAGCACCTGAAAATGTCTCATCAAGAAAGGCCTTCTCACATGCAAATATCTGCTAGCTCTAGTATTAAACAAATAGAAATTCACCTACTTTTTGGTATCAGCTTTTGCTCCTGCATGGAAACACTCCAGTAAAGCCTAGGATTGATTTTAATGACAATTTTTTAAAAGTAACTCTTGTTCAACTAGGAAATCATAATTTCTTCAGCCAAGAACATCTGGTCTGAAGTCTGAAGAGGGCTGGCATCTCTCCATACTGATATGTAGAGAGCCCAAGCATCTTAAAATTCCTTTCTATCAGCAAACCTGTTGGATGCTCTCACTTGCCTCCTGACTGCACACACTCTGCATCCATGTGCTCTAATGCTCCCACACCAAGCCCAGGGTGAGCTGCCAGCTCCCCCCCAGGATCCAGATACTGCATAAAGGGGGGGTTTCCAGGCCTAAAACTGAGAGTGCCAAAGCCAGCGTATAGAATTCCCTTCCCTCTGTGGTAGCAGATACACACATACACCAAATGGAGGGAGAAGAGAACTGTGAGGAAACACCATTGCCAAAAAGACAAATTGCATCATTTAGGTAGGCAAGGAAGCTCTGTCAGCTGGGAAAGGATATAAAAATATAACAACATTAATTTCCATTCCTCAGGCTCTCTGGGCAAATGAAGATCCAAGGCAAGCAGCAAGCTGATGTGTGTGTGTGTGTGCATGCACAAACACAACAGCTCGTTTGGAAACTTTCCTGTCCTGTCATCTTTTAATGTGAACTTAGGCTTCAGAGTTAACAGAGGTATTGACCTGAATGATATTTTTTAATTATAAAAGAGTATTTCCAGACAACATGTTCTATTTCAGAGTTGCAAAGAAAAGTCAGGCAATTTTCATTTTGCTTACTGCTAAGCACTTTCTTGCTTTAAAAGATTAAATTCTCCCACTTTGTTGATTTGCTGTTTTCATTATCCATTGTCTCCAGTAGTTTTGATCTGATATTTTGAGGGAAAGAAAGCATTTTCTAACCAGCTCTGTGAATGTGGTGGATGGAGGACATCTGTTGAGCCCAGCTACTGTAATATGGGTAATGACATAGTGGGAAGGCAAAGCAACAGCACAAAATATCAGTTGTAAGAAGAAGGGGTGGAAGGAAGTGTGTATACCCTCTGCCTGAATATTAAAAATGCAGCAGCTAATGCTCTTTAAAGGAGGTCATCTTTTATCTGCTTAAATGATCAGCACAAAAGAAAAGTGAAACAGGAGGCTTACAAGCTCCTCCACCCCATCCTTCAAGGTGGCCTCATCTGCCAAGTACCCACATTCCTGAGCACTGGGGAAATCTGAGGAGCTAATGTCCTCTGACTCAAAAGCAAAACAGCAAAGCAAAAAGAAAACAAGAAACACCCAGTATCCTTCTAAAGCTTCCTGTTTAAGTCTGCTCCCAAATGTACATAGGATTAATTTATATTATAAGCTGTTTCTCAGAGTGATTCAGCTTACAGCATTGGGTAGTGTGAAGCTTATGGACTTCACCATTTTTGAAGGGATAGTAAGGAGCAACGCTGAAAGACTCCACATTTCCTCAGCTTCCTTCCCTGCTGCCCATTCAGATTTTCCAGGAGTGCTGTCAAAGAATATTTTTCATCTCCATCACCAGTTCACATCCAGTCCTGCAGCAGGTTGTGCCTCTCCATAAGAAAACATCTGGGAGCTTTGGGAACTGGATCTGAAACGGGCACCTCCCAAGGGTTGGCAGATCTCAGGTCATTTTCACTTCAAACAGCCCTGTGAAAACCCACCGCTGCTGTTGGCATTACTGGTTTAAGGCTGTCAGGGTCTGGACACCAATTTGCCCTCTTGTTCCTTGGGACAGACTACAGGGATAGGACATTAATGTAACAACTAGGAGGAGGTGGACCATTTCTGAATATCCAGGTTGCAATGGTTCCATTCCATCACCTTTCCCCACAGTAAATGCAGTGAATATTCATGTTCTAAAGGCAGCACTAAATGGGATGTTTTAAGCTGAGAGTATTTTCCCAGCTCCTTGGAAGTGTTAGACACACAGCCCTGAGGTGAGCAAAATATGATTGCCATCAAACTTGTCTTGGGTTTCTTTATGAAATGAAATGATTCATAAAAGAAAACACTGAGGGCAGCAAGGCTGTCAAGTCTCTAGACTAACCAGATGTAATGACTGAGATTTTGCAGGTGAGCTGCAGTAAGGGGAAAAAATAACAGATCATGGGTCAAATCCATCCCTGATCCAACTCCATCATCTTCAGTAAGAGTTACCCTCTGGGGAATCTGGCCCTGTCTTCCTCACTTATAAGATAAAGCAAGAGCCTTCCTGAAGCAAAATCAATTGGAAAAAGGAGAAAGGAAAAATACTTCTTTGTAACACACATTAGAAATAATCACTTTTTGTTGCACGATGTGGCAGAAAAAACCAGTTCTACTAGGCACCAGAGCACAATTTCCTCAGCATGTCACAGAGGAGTGAAAACACTGGGATAAACAAGAGGTTCTAAACAAAACAGGAAAGAGGGGAAAGCTCATCTAGATATCTATGTCTGTGTGCACTTATATATACACATGTGCCTAACCCTCTTCCTTGTATCTATAATCTGTATCTAGGTATATAGATAACTACATCTGTACATGGAAAGATGTAGTTGTACTTCCTAGGCTGATTATATCACCAGTGTGAGATTTGGAGGTATTTATGAGAAATTTTGCACAAACACAGAGTGATTTAGAAAACGAAATATTCCTGCTGTTGATTAGACCTGTTGTTTAAAAAATAGTATATCTGCTTTAAATGCCTGCTAGAGTTGTCACTGCTGTGTGATGTTTTCTGTCTCAGCTTTTTCTTCCCATTTGGCAGGTCTGCTGTGTACGTGAGCTCCACGGGAATGCAGAAAAGCCACCTGAGGGAGAAAACTGCTAATCACTAAAAATTACTAATCATTCTTTCACACTACACAAATCCTACTGAGAGGGTTTTAGTTACACAAAGGTGGATTTTTTTTTCTTTCCCCTTCTCCCTCTTTCCTCCAGCTAATGATACAGAGGTGCAAAATGCAGAATATCACATCCTACTATGTATTAGCTGCGGCATAAGATCTGAATCCAAGTCCGAAATGAAAGCACAATAGCCTGAAAATCTTCTAATGCACACCACTGGCACTTTGCTACCGAAACGGCAGGAAAAGAAATTCAGACAGTTACAGAATAATCTTTCTGATGTTATTTGTACTGCAGCAGCAGTGAGGTCTGTTTGCTGAGACCAAGCCACCCATGCAGTTGCCCCCTAAAATAGTTTACAACCTAAACAGATGAGGCAGAAGGTTGGGAAATAAAGATACAAATTGATCTGCAATTCTTACAGCTAGGAAACTCGAAGTGCTTCTCTCAAGGTCACTTGGCATCTCTCTAGTAGAAGTAGAGCTTAGACCCACTTCTTCTGAGTCTGAGTCCTAACCAGAGAACCTGATGCCTCCCCTCTCCATGCACCACTCCCTTTCAAAGATCTTTGCTAACATGTCCCGGGCATGCAGAGCTGTTCTTCCTACCCTTGTATTTTAACAAATCCATTCACACCTAAAATTCTCTGAAGTACAATATGTTATTTATCACTGTGCTAAACTAGCCTGAAACTCACCTCTTTGTGTCAGCTGTGCCTGTTCAGGTTGCTAAACCTGAGACCCTCTCCAGAGCATTTTTACTACTCAGAAAGAAATAATGGAAACCCAAGAACAGGCCCTAGAGCAGGGATGCTCTGAGGTCTGCTATCTGGCTCCAGGTCCACCATTAATCTCTTCCCTAGATGGAACAAAGTAAACACAAACAACGCACTTAAAAGATATCTATTTTATAACCAGGCTAGCAGCTGCTTTGCTGCTGTGATGTGCAGTGATATTAAAATGATGTTGCTGAGCTTTAGGATTAACATTTTTGGGGAAGCATCTGTGAGGACCTGGCACCACTTGGCTCTGTGGCTGTCCTGGGAGCTCTGCCCACAGGGGGACAGCAGGAGCAGATTCCTGCAGGTTGCCTTGGTTTGTGGTTTCTAAATCACTAAGTATTGTGTCTTGAAACATTTTGTCTCTAGAGAAGACACACTGGAATTTTCTTAAGTAGAACATAGCATTACATAAATAGGTGTTTTGACACACTGATATTTTTAAGCTTGCATAATTCACTGAATTCCACTCAAGTTTGGAGTTTCAATATTTCAGAAACATCACTTGTCCATCAGTTTTAGGCTTCCTCAGAAAGACTTTTTTTCTATTGCTTCGTTCCCCAGGGGTGCCACCAGGCTCCAATGGAGACTCCATGAAGCATTCTTTGCATGAGAGGCTGGTGATGACAACAGACTTTCTCGAAAGTGAATATAAGAACCGTGCTGTAAAGCTGCTCTTTTGTGGCCAAAACCTGCCCCTGCCATTATCAACCAGCAATAACTACTGGCATCTGTAGGAGACCACATTGTTGCAATTAGGTGGGTCAGTACTAATTACAAGATGTTTATTCATTCTAAGTAAAATACACTGCAGTTTACTCATTAGCACCCAAAATGAGACATGTAATTGTAGCAATATATTAATACAAATAGGGGATTACAGCTAAGCAGGGTGCTTAACTATCTACAGTTAATTTATAGCTAACTAAGGTGTTCACTTACCCTAGTAAGAGTATACACAATGCAGCTTTGTGAGAGAAGATTTCATTACACTTTACAAAAGTGTAGGTGCTGGGTCTGCTCATGTGTTACCTGATTTTCTTTGCATTAATGTGTTTGCTATAGGAAAAGATACTTTCCATTTGCCCCAGAAAGGTTAAAATGGCTTTTCTCAGCTTTTCTTTAGCTGACAATCTAATAACTAGAGCACACTAAAAATATAGTGTATTTTCTCATGTCTTGTATTTGCTGAATCTTTCCAGTGTCCATGATCAGGGCTGATCCTCATCTAGTTTGTAAGAGATTTATTATGAGATCATAGGTTGGTTTCATAAAAACTCATACAGAAATGACTGGACACTTTTATGACTGATGGAGCTTAAAATTATTAGGAAACAGTCTCAGCTAAACCCAAAACAGGTATTATAATCCAAGATAAAAATATTTTCTCAGGGATTTTTGCTGATTGAAGTTCACATGTACAGTCATCTAACTCCTTAATGAGTATTCCACCAAGCTACCTGCAAATCAGGTGGAGAACACCTTGAGCTGATTGAGCCTTTTAATTCCCTCACTGAAAATGACTGAGGAAGAAGCAGACCAATAGAAATAAAGGGTATTTGCCTCACCTGAGGGTGAGGCAACTTATTGCCTCCCAGGATGGTGGAGAGGCTGTGAAGGGAGGAAGAGATGGAAGGCTTTTTTTTCAGAAGTAAGCACGTAGGAGTAATTTTATACAAAAGAACTTAGGTAAGAGTCATGGTATTGGATGTTTTAATTCACTTGTTTTGCAGTAAAAAAAGAAAAAAAGTTGCCATTTTGATTTGAATATGTTCTTCCTTTTTTTGAAGATTGTTTTACTTCTTTTGGAGTGAACCCTGATTTCTAGAGAGATGTGGAGCTTTGTTTTGTTCTTTATCATGTAGGAGACAATGCTGTTCTGGTGAGATAAGCTTGGATGCCTGCCAGGTGCCCACCAAGCTGCTTTCTTGCTCCTCCTCAACAGGGCTGGGGGAGAAAATGAGATGTGAAAAAAGCTCCTGGGTCAAGAGAAAGACAGAGAGACTGTTTACCAACTAGGAAAACAGAATTACTTAATGAAAAAAAAAAAAAAAAACACAAACCACACCATCAGCCTAATGTAGTGTATTTCCAATTTGGGAACAGAGAAGGATAATGAGAAACAAAGACTTCTGCACCCCTTCCCAGGCTCAACCTCACTCCTTTGTTCCCAACTGTTCTATCTCATCCCCACAGCTGGCACAGGGGGATGAAGGGCATCAGTCCTTTCATAATACCTCATCTCTGCCAGTTCTCTGTCAGACTTTTCACTTGCTCCAGCATGGAGTCCCTGCCATGGGAAAAAGTCTTTCAGAACCTGCTTCAACGTGGATCCTTTTCCATGGGCTCAATTATTTCAAGAACTGGTCCAACAAGGGTTAATTTCCACAGGAGGTGGTTAGTCCTTCAGGAAGGGAGTGCTCCAGCATGGGTCCCTCATAGGCCACAGTTTGTGCTGGAAAGGCTGCTGTGTGGGCTCTCCATGGGCTGCAGCTTCCAACTTGGAGGCAGCTCTTGGTCTATTCTAACCGGGGCCCCTCCTGCAGCCCATCCTTCCCTTAACAAGTCCTCACCATGTATAGTACAACTCTCTTAATTGATATATTTTTGTTTTGCGAATGGGGGTGAAAATCCTGAAAGCTTATGCATACATGTTCTGTATTTCTGCTTGACTACATTTATCATGCACTCTCTGTAAGCTCACTTTATCTACCATTTGTTCTTATTAGGTGTTCCCACTAACAGGTATTGCTTTACAGTGAAATTTCATCATACTGTTCTGGGCCTTTTATATCACTGGTCACTCTGCCCTAACCCTAGATGTATGCACTGAATAACCACATTGTTCGATTATAATGTCCTTGGCTTTTCTATAGCCTTGTCCCTATGATATTACTTGTGGACACAGTGGGCTGAATTGAAGACAGTGAAGTTAAAAGTGGTGACGTATGCAGCTATGTAACTGTGAGAAGAAGTGTATTGATACCACATACTTCCTTTTCTAACCTGCTGTAAGGTGTTTCATCATGTAGGACATCATGGAGATCTTATATTTGTTACTTAACATACATTGAAAGGTCTGACTTCTCTTTCTTGCTGGCTTTCTGAATGGCAAAAGCTGTTGTTAACATGTCTTGCGTGTCAGAGATCAGGCTGCTCATGATAGCTTATGAAGCTTTGAACGTATATAGTAATAAGGAGGAATGGCAGACTTACATTAATGTAGCTGAAGCACAAAAAGTGAAACCGTTGACCTTGCTAGCTCTGCATTTGGGGCAAATATTACTGTAGTGAAGAGACTAACTTTAACCAGCTTTTGTTTTGCATGTTTTGCTCTGGTATAGATAAATGTGAATGCCTAAGAAAGGCTGGGCAAAATGCTGAAGATAGTTGCAATTTTCCAAATGTCTGGAATTTTTTTTTTTTTTTTTTTTTTTTTTTTTTTTTTTTTTTTTTTTTTGGTGAAAACTTTACTTTTGGACAAAGAGATCAATAACTGAATAGAATCAGAAATTATTTCTATGGGTTTGTAAATCACTGCAAAAGTCTGTTACTCAACTTCCTTTTCTGAAACAATACCCTTTTAAACCAATCAACCAAACAAAAAGCCTTTACTCTCACTCCTGCCTTGCACAGCACTGGTAGCCCCTGAATGGAACCAGTGGGTATCCGATGGGCAATTCAGCACAGCTCTTCATCCCCATCAAACAAAAGATCCTAAGAGTTGCACTGGCTGGTTCCTGGAGTATGCAAAAGGCACTGCAAAAACATATAGCAAGAGGCACTAATAAAAGGCTGAGCTGTAGGTATAAGCCACAGGGAGAAGCAAAGTGCTGGGGTGCTTCCCAGTCTTTTCATCCAAATCCCGTATCAAAGTCAATGTTGCAGGGCAGTGTATGGGAAGACACAGCTTATTGATGGGCTGTTTCCAGGGTCAGTGATGTTACATGCCTGCCCAAGGCCCTTGTTCCATAGATTCCTAATCCATGGTTCTTTTACATGGTCTTTCCATGGCGTGCAGCATCACATTTGCTTATGCAGCTGCCGCCCCAGCAGGGAGTAAAAAAGCTGGGGGCAGAGACCCTATCTGCACTTGGCCAGCCAGCCATGGGCTTGTGTGTCTTGCATTGCTCAGTGCGGCCCAGAGAAGCTGCCCTCTGCCTTTGCACAAAGGAAAAGCCCCTGCACTCAAGGCCAGCTCTGAGTCTCTTGAAGCAGCCTCCTTTCACCCCACCGGCAGGCAGCTTCCTCCAGAGCCGCGGTGCCGAGAGCGTTCTGGGGAAGCCCGTGCTGTGGCCATTAGCACTGCACCGACAGCAGCCTCTGTGGATAACGAGAAGCCCTTCTGCCTCACTGCTATTAAACTGCTGCCTTTTCACGAGAGGATTCCTGAATTCTTCCTCAAACCTAAACAAAAAAGTGAGCCTTTTATTCGTTTCATCATTATCTAGGGCTGCCACATTCAAATGATTCTCCAGCAGTCCCTTCATTTCCGAGTGCACACGTTGAGAAGGGATTGGAAGCCTTTTGATTAAGAATAAGAGGTGATGACACTACAACCAGTGCAGGGTTGTCATCATTACCGTGTACCTGCACTTCCACAGAGCTCTCGCTCTGGGTTGCCTCTGATATAAAGCTGCTGTACTCTGTGCCCTAATTGAATGGAACTATTTTATAAACACGCATTCCCTGAATCCCAGAAAAGATCCTTTTAGAGGGGAAGATATGGGGAGGGTGGTGGGGAGGTGGGGAGCTAGATGGGCTCAGTTCCTGGCAGACCAATTTTGTCTGTCAGAAAGATTTCTTTGTTCCCTGCAAAACTGCTTGTCATCTACGAGCGGATATCGTGGTGGTTTTTTTTTTCCCTACCAGTCAAATGAGAGATCTGACCACTCACTTTTAATCCTGTGATTTTCTGCTTTTGGCCTGGATTACAAGTCACCTATGGCCACCTTTAGCATGTAGCAGGCTGCAAGTTTACACAAGAAACCTAAGGGAAAAGATCCATTCCCTCCTGGCCCTGTTTGTTGACTTTTCATGTCTGATAATTTAACAGCCTGACTTGGTCACAGTAACGACCTTCCAGTAGCAACACAGGGAAGAAACCTGCTGTCTGCCCACCAGGATGCTCACATCTGCTGCATGAGATTGTATTCATGTGTACATCTAAATCCACACCTCTTGTGGTGGGACCAACACCCTGCAGATGACATGTTTAGCAGCATCTCTCTTCTCAGGCACTCTCTGTGCACACTTTGGATTCTCTACAGATGATTTACTGTTTTCCAGGTTAACTTTTAAGTGCTGATTTTGACCCATATTCCTGTCCTGGCTACTTCTGTGTTCCCATGCAATATAACTACAGCTGTAGCGGATGGAAGTGCTGTGCCTCAGCCTCAAAGGATGCAGGAGGTCTTCTGGGCCAGTGCCTTCTTGGAAACTGGTTACCCAGTTGCAGTTCAATAGCTAAACTTATCCTCTGCTATCTGCGTTTAAAGGTGAAAGGCTTTTATTGTTAAACAAGCTTTCCTTGGTGCCTACATTTTAGTAAGAATACTCTAAAACTGCTATATGAAATTGGCTGTAATTTTGTTTTCTATTAATACAATTCCTGGCACTATTTCAATAGCTATGTATGAAATTTACTACATAGGGGATGTTAAGTTAAAAGTGGTCAGAGGAGTTACTTTTATCTTGGCTTACATATAGCATTACATTTACACCTGAACACAGGATGAATTATCATCCAGAGGAGTTGAGAAGGAATCTCTTTTCTCCAGGAATGGCAATTATATTTGATTAGGTACATGGAAGCTTTTTCCTCTCCTGGCCAAGGAGCTGAGGGCAGTGCTTTGAAGACACCCAGCCTCATGATCAAGGTGTAAAGCATAATAGCAAATGTGAAGTTCCTGTAGGGTCAGAGTCTGCTACAATAGTTCAGGGGAGAGGGCATCGGACTGGGACTTAAGAGGCTTGACTTGACTGCCCTGTTCTTCCACTGGGCTGCAGGACAAATCACTTCCTTTCTGTGCCACAGTTTCCTTATCTGTGAAATAGTGGTAATGAGCCTTTCTTCTCCATTTCTCTTTGTAATCGCTCCAAGAGCTGCAGGTAAAACATGCTATACAAGCACTTGGTATTACTGTGTTTGATTTGTGGGATCTTTCCCTGTGATTTCCTAAAGCGAGGAGTTGTTTCAGATTTGCACACACAAGCTCAAGGACTGTGGTGTTTGTAATCCTGCTGTTAACAGCTCTTCCCTGAAATCATTTGGATGTACAGGCAGTACTCTGGTTTTGTTTTTGTTAGGATATCTGCAACCTGCAATCTTAGTGCAACAGGATTTGCTAGTCAAGCATAGCCCTTGAACAAAAGCACTCAGAGGATGTACCTTTTTAGTTGTTCTCCTTTGCACAACAACCCCCCTGTCCTTTTGCCTCTGGTCTCTGCTGGTCCCCTGTTGAGAGGCCTCCATGCCTGTGGTCATCAACAGTTTTCCAACATGAGGAGGGAGAGGGGGGAGGAAAAAAAATCTTCTTGACATGTGTAGTAACCTAAGCCTCATTCCAAATGTGTTTGCTTAAGCATTGCTAAAGGCTTCCTCCTTCCCATCCCCATCACTTCTCCCCTCAGCCTGTCTTTGTTTCAAGATAGAAGGAGGCTGCTGGTAGGGTGGGGGGGTTTCGGTGGAGGTGCCTGCTGTGATCTGTGGCCTTTGTTTGACAACGTGTGCAGAGTCCTGGTCACCTTCTCCTCTTGATAATGAAATACATTGGGCTGAAGAGTCCTAATTGTGAGGTGATACCCTACTGAGCGTCAGAGCAGGTGGGGTGTGCATGATGCTCTTTAGTTTGGGTCATTGGAAGTGATAGAGGCAAGAGGATGGTAGATTAGTTCCTGATGAAACCTGAGAAGCTGCCTGTGTTGGTGAATGTCACCCAGTGCTTGGCAAATGCATTCAGATGAAATGGCTGAGATTTGGGTTTCAGGCCTAAGTGACCACCCCAGGCACTGGTAGTTCCTGCCTGTGGAATAAACATTTGCTGAACACACTTCAGCATAATAACACTTTGTGCAGCAAGCAATTGTTCACTGCCCTCTGCCTCTTCTCACTGTTGTGACAATCTAAACTCTACCCAGCCCTACAACTATATCAGTCTCTCCTAGTGTGTTTTACTAATCAATTGCTTAACCTCACTTGCCTTGACCAGAAGTCAGGGTACATATTCAGTTGCTGAATGTGTTTTAGTTTACTGTGCTGTTTTCCCCTGCTCTGATCCCTGAAGTTGGAGAGCAGGCCACCAGTGGGAGATTCAGGGTGTCCAGCCTTTCCACTAGCATAATGTGCAGATAGTACTTGGTGCTATCAGTGACCTAAAACATAAAATTACTTATTCAAAGCCATAGGGGGCACATTCCCTGCAAAGACAGGTTGAGAAAGTTGTGGTTATTCAGCCAAGAGAAAAGGAGGCTCCAAGGTGAATTTATAGTGACTTTCCAATATCTGAAGGAGGTCTATAGGAAAGTAGGGGTAGGGCTTTTTCCACAGGTGTATAGTGAGAGAACAAGGGGAAATCATTTCATACTTGAAGAGAGGAAATTTAAGGTAGACATTAGGAAAAAAATCTTCCTTGTGAGGGTGGTCAGACACTGGAACAGGTTGACCAAGGAAGTTGTGACTGCCCCCTCCATGCAAGTGTTTAAGACCAGCTTAGATGGGACCCTGAGCAATCCTCTCTAGTAGAAGGTGTACTTGGCCATGCAGCAGGGTTAGAATTAGATGATCATTAAGGTCCCTTCCAACCCCAGACATTCTATGATATGATTCTGTGTTTCTTCCCCTTCTCCACCTCTCCAGTTCATCTGCTGAATACCATTAACATTTCAGGGTAGGAGGTGTACAATGCAGATCATTTATCCAGTGTTGTGAGAGATGAAATCTTACTCTAAGACAATGAGGGGTTTTTTTTAATGGTAGATGAATTTTCCAGAGGTCCAATGCATGTACCTTTTCTTGACAGAAAGCATCTCCACTCCCAGAGTGAGGAGAGGAGCCAAGTGTCTTGACTTCAGGCCCAGTATGTCATCTGTAATGGGATCTTGTTCTGAGGTTGGAACTCCAAGATGTTTCTATGCATTTATAGAAGAGGACTGCTCGCAGTAGCAGATGAAGAGATCTGCTTTGTTAAAAAGAAACTTTTACAAAGTACGGACAATATTATGATTTCAAGATTATGAGGATTACAAGAAATGGAGAATTGCTTCTTTTGCATTTCATCAGGCCTTTCTGCAGTATTTATCTCTGGAATCAAATTTATCCTCCTGTTTTCAAAATTTATAGACCCAACCATGAAATTAGGGACACGTCAACTGGAAATAAGGCAGCATTTGACTTTGACACTAAAATTAATTAAACTGTTATTACATTGATCTCTACAGCATCTGTTCCACTTGTATGCAGAAATGATAGTGTGCGCTATGGGGCCATTTCATACTGGTGGAATTGGATGCTGTGATCAGCCATATGCTGATAAAATTATTCTTTTGTCAGCATGTGTGCCTGGAATTGCTTCAGGAGCTGGAAACACTGAAAGCAACAATGCTCAGTGCTGAGTGCTTAAGACTGCTGATGTGAAAGAGACTTCTGGTCTACTTCCATACTCTGTGTGCACTTCATACTTTACATATAGGTTGGCAAGCCTCTTCCTGTTTACCTAGAAAGGGGCTTTTGGTGTACTCATGTTTTGAGACCAAACTTTGTTTATTTAATGGGCTATTACTTGTTTTCAAAGCTCCATACAACTCTACTCCAGTTGAATCTGGTAGTTCTGTAGCCACTTTTCAGGTATTGGTGACCCCAGAGAAATAATGGTAGAAAGCAAACATAAGAACCCTGCTAGCTGAGCATGTCAGTGGAAGGTTTAGGTAATGAGGGTGGTTTATTAGATGGTCCTTGGTGACCTGTCTGTATTATGCTTCAGCAGCTTACATCTTGATCAGTCACAGGCACCAAATTCCATCAGGAGATAAAAGGTTTGTGTGGGAAACAACTGAGCTGCATTCGTGGTTTGCCTTTCTCTGTGCTTTGTATCCAGAATTTTCAAGGAGTCCCTGTTTCACTATGCAAAAAGAATGTGAGATTTGTCAGGTGCTAGGAGGGGAACTGGAAAGAATCAAAATATGGACCAGCTGTCGCAGTGGTTTGTAGAGTGATGATAGAGGAACTGTCTCAGTCTGGCAGTGCTCTGCCTTCTTCCCAGTATGGTTAGCATTGCATGTGGAGCTCTGTAGAAATTAAAAAAAAAAAAAAAAAAGAAAATTATTATAAAATGCACCAAATGATGTGGCTAAGGATCCCCTGATAATGGGCAGAGCTTCGTCTGATTGTCTGGGTGCCATCCTTAACCGTAACTAGTCATTAAATATGCACCTGAAACACAGCAGTTAAAAGTGGTGGGTTTGGTTTGGTTTAGCTTGGTTTGTTTTAGGAAAGTGACCATTTTAAAATGGGTATTGTGTGTGAAAGTTTTGTTTTCAGTAGTTTGTTTGCAGTTGAAAGCAATTACTTTCAAGACTTGAAAAGGATGTAATTATTTGCTTTTACAATTAAAGCCATAAAAGGGGCTAGCTATTGTTGCATGCTCCTTCAAAATATGCTATCATTTTTTATGGCTATGATATTAGTAATCAGTTAATTATCATCACCAGATTAAGATAACGGTGCCCAAGTAAACTCATATGCCTTCTCTTTAAAGAATTCATCTGAACATTTAGGAGTTTGCCTAGGTGGTGCTGAGCACTTGTTATGGCTGGGCTGTATCTCTTGCACCACTGCTGCCCTTCCACCAACATCTGGAGGTACAACCTGCAGCTCTGAGAGCCTGCAAGACCCTGAGAGCTTGGTGCTTTGTAAAAGCTCCATCAGATGTCACCACAAGGTATTTGTCTGTCAGCAAGGGCCAGCTAAGTGATTAGCTGACACAGCTACTCACTGTATGGGTCACTGGTAAAACAGACAGGTTCAAAAATTTAAGACATTTGTTCCAGCTCCTCCCAAACATCTTGCCTGTGTCATTCAGCTATCAGCTCATTTGTCTCATGCAGGCAAAATAACACATTTTGGCACTTAGAACAAGCTGTTTAAGAATAGCTAAGCAACCTACTGTGGGCATAAATACCAAATTTTCATTATTTCGAGGGGAACTTTTTTGGCCTTCCAAGGATTGCTTTGCTGCCTCTGGTAGACTGAAAAGGAAAAGCAGCCCAATCTCCCATGCCAAGCACTGCATGCATCCAAACTTGTAACTATTGGAAATTTCTTAACTGTGACCTCAGATTTTGTGTCCTGTTTTCACAGCCATTGGAAAGCCCATTAAGCTATTTTTAAGAGACACATACAGCTTTTCTGACTCTACAAGTGTAGCTGTCTGAATCTACTCTGAAATGGAAAAATTTGTTTTTGTTGAGTTGTATTTCAGATTTGCCCCTCCTGTGTCCTGTACTCAAGAAGTATTTGTGTGAACTATACCAAGAGATAGTTCGATGGTTTAAGAATGAAAAATTAGTGGTAGTTTCCTAGCCATGATGATGATAAGAGTGAGTGAGTGTTGTGATTATGAGCTATTACAAGCCTTAAAAACTAATGATAAAGACAGTGATAAGCAAGTACCAAAGAAAGATCTATGGTGGAGATGATGGCTTAAGAAATGGACAACCCTTTCTTATTACAGCTCAAGGAAAACGCTCATCTGATTTTCTTAAGTAAAGCTGCACTTTACTTAAAGTCCTGAGTTAGGGTTAAAGTTGCCTTCCACGTAGCATTTAATTTTTTTGAGAATTACCCTAATGATATGCTACATCAAAGTTTCATAAGGACCTCGTTTCCTGAATTGCCTCCTCTGCACTCAAGCATGTGATTCTCTCTTGAAGTGGTAATGGTTGGTGATGAAAACTAAGGGATGGGTGCAAGGTGATCCTGCTGGCCAAAAAAGTTGCATAGATGGAGGAAACTAAGGAGCAGGTTTCATTAAATATAACAGAGGGAAGTGTGACTGAAAGATGGGGGATATATTTAGATTGAACAGGATCCTGTCCTGTGTCTAGTTTCCATGGTGTCAAAGTCTTATCTAAATCCTCATACTATAAAAGTAGACAGAAAATTACTTTTTAAAATTTTGATTACTTGTCAGAGGGGCAGTTGGATTTGAAGATATTTTCAACAGACAAAACAGAGTATTATTCTTTTCTAGGGTTCAGTGCACAAAATATACTATTCAGTTGACCACAAATACAAATGTCAAGAGAGAGAAGCCAAAGAATACATTTTACCATGTACATGAAGGACTTTACCTAACTTACACTGAGCTTAAAGTACCAAAAATGTCCATGGTCTCCTAATATTAAGGATTTCAGTGCAGGCTGAGAGAAAAGACATTCAGACTCTGAAAGCAAAATGTTCTGCTGTGTCTGTTGTCTGAAAAAGACATGCAGCATCCCACTGAGAGGCACAGTGGAGGGAGATAAATCTACCTGTCTTCCACCCATTCCTCCATCCTTCAATTTTACACTCTTTTTTCACAAATCATAGAAAAAATTGGCTGTATTTCAATGTGTCCATCTTTTTTTCTTCCAGCAAAAATGGGAAAATCATGAAATTGTATCCAAGGACACATCACTATTCACTTATATGTGTTTGTGAGCATGGTTGGAAGCAAAGATAGCCTTGTTTTGATGAAACTCATGTAAGCTCCACTGCAGTATTTTAGCAGTCTGTCCTCAAAACTACTGAGACTCCTTGAAGTTAAACAAGTTTGTGGGTTCCAGCAACTCTGCAATAACAAGCCATGACTCTGCACTCCAGCTAATCACTGCTGAAGTCAAAGGGAGACAGATTATTTCCTGCCAGAAAGTGCTTGAGCTGCAGCAGAATGAATTCTGTGTGCAGAACCATTTGCATGAGTTTTACTGTTTCCTACCCTGAATGCTGAAATTGAGGCAGAGCAGAAATGAAGTGATTTGCCAGAGGCTGAACAGAGAGGCACAGACTACAAGGGGAGAGAGGTGGGGCTGGTGACTCCCAAGATATATTCATCAGTTGGCAGACTGCTCTGTCCTACCAGCATGCATTGCAAGGAAAATTAACTACCTAAATGAGATGATTTTTAAAGGATTTTTTTTTAGCATGCCCCTCAGCTGTTTTTTGATAGAGAAAAATATGAGATGTTAGCCAAAACTATGCATTCTTGTGGTAGCTAAGTGTCAAGCATCTTACCAACAAGAGCAGAATTTGGCCCTCTATGTTTGTCTTGTGCTCTTCTCTGTGGTGTAATACTCAATCCTGGATCAGGGGTTACTGCCCACTGTTCAGAAAACAGGAGAGAAGTTTTGAAACTCATTGAATTCCTTGATAATTAGCGTAGAGGAGAGAGTTCTGTGTCTAACTCACTTGCTGAATTCTTGCAAGATAAAGTCCAGCCTTGAGTATATTTAAATTTTCACTACCAACTTAAACCTTTGCACAAAAAAAAAAAAAAAAAAATAATCTTACAATGGAAATGCTGACAGCTCCTTAACTATAGTAGCAGGAGCAGTCTCTGCCATAATAAAGATATTGCATGTTATCAATAATCCTCTTTTTGCCTGAATCTCTGTCTTTCTAAAGAGAAAGAGCTTACTGACTGGGCAAATCTATTTATAAATTTTGTCTTGGCACAAGAGGAACATATTGACAATGCAGTGGAGCTCTGGGAAGGCAGCTGGTCTGACTGCACACAAGCAGCAAGCTGAGTGTCAAAGCAGGGCACTTAAATTTTCTCTCATTCCTCTAAAAGAGAGAGTGGGGGAATTAGGAAGAGGAAAAAAAGCTTTCCTTTGAACAAGGCAGGGTCAGAGGAGTTACAAAAGATGGAGTAAACTGTCACACTTGGCTCACTGAAGAGCTTTAAAGGGCTTTCACATACTACTCACCATTGGATGGAGTCTGAACTGGGAACCAGGGTGCTTGGGGATTTATACTGTATGGAGGCACGAGTACCATGATTGCCTGAGCTCATAAAAATAGCTCTTCCTAGGATTTGATGATACTTTGCCTTGAGTAAAATGATGGAGAGGTAAAGCTGAAAGGAAAAGCAATAAGATCCCAAGGAGGACACTCACCTTGTTTTCTTCTGTGCCATTTTTAAGGATGTTTTTCTTTGAATATGCTGTGGTGGATTTCACATCTGTTCAGTTTTAAGCAAAGTCTTACAGAGAGGGTGATGGATTTGTTTCATCAAGAGCATAAACTGGCAAAAAAGTTTGAAGTCCTGTCATTAACTATCTTTCTACAGTAGATACTCCAGTAGAAATCAGACTTTCTCCTGTCAGATGGTAAGAAATAGAGATGACAGTGCTCCTTAATGTTCCTGTACACCTGCAGCTCAGCAGTGCCAACTAATTGCCATTTCCCCAGATGCTTGGCCCATTTCTAACCAGTGTGACAGAGAAGAAACCCATCCAGATTTTTATTAAGACTATGTTTCTGTGAGAATCAAAGCTTTGTGAATTTGCTCTTTCCCCTTTCTGCAGTTACTTATCACAATCCAGTGTATGCATATCATCGAATGAACAAACACTGAGCTGCTCTGTGCTTTGAGTTACCACTCTAACTCTGCCCACAGGCTTTTCCTTACAACTCTTCACAAGCCTTTCTCTATGTAGTCCCCTTCTGGAAACATTGAGCTGCTGATAAGAGAAACATTTCACTCTTATTGATGGGGCTGATGGAGCAATATGGTAATGGAGTGTGTGTAGGACCAAAAAAAGGGTGTGCAGTCTGAGCAACACAGCTCTGGTAATGGTGGGGTGGATGTTTGGGTGGAGGGAAGGAAGATTTGCTTCTCTTTCTCTGGCAGCTCTGTGGCTTTGCATATCCCACGGGTGCTTCACAACAAAGTACTTTATTAGTATACCCTGAACAGGTCTTTTTCTTTTTTTAAGAGCTCACTGTTGTCCTAGCAAATGTTTGATTTCAGGCCAGGGATGAATGGTTTTGAAAATCCCACTCTAAACATATATGGCTGTCCTCTATTACATGGATGTCAAATTTTCCTCTTCTTAAATCCAAGGGCTAGTTTACTCAAAGCAGAACAGCAAGGATCACATTGCTCTCGTCAAAATAGCTTACAACATGCAACCAATAAGTAGGTCACTTCTCTGAATGGGATGTTGTATAAGTAGCATGTTTGCCACAAGCGACTTACGAGCGAGTCCCCTATGGTGTCTATATAATAGTCTGTCAGCCTAATTCAGTTCCCACAGATGTTTAAACTAGCCCTTGGTTTAAACAGAGATGGATCAAGGGGTATGCATCATGTAGGCACTGAGCATGTGGCTTTTTACACAAGGGCTTACTGAAGTAACTGGAGATCTCACAAAAGGCAAAAATTGATTGTGTAAGTTCACTTTCAATCTTCAGAGGCTATTTGAATGATCCAGACATATTCCTGCAGAAAATGCAGTGTGCAGGAGAGGGCAATAATGCATATGGCAGTGCTAGCTCAGGATATCGATGAACAGTTCAAATCTTCCAGGTACCTTGACTGACTGACCCTTTTAGTGACTGCAGGGCTGTTTTCTTTACGTTTCTGTCTTCATTCTCCACTGACCTTGGCAGAATGGCTCAAAGTTATAGGGAAGATGATAAAGACGAAATTCTCAGCTAAAGTAAAGAAATACTGAAAATCTTGCTGGAGAGGCTGTAATTTGGGCAATTGTCTGCTGAATGCTTTTGCTAATGGAGCATAGTACCTGCAGCAGCCTCAGCTTGAGAGAAGAGTCCCAGTTCAGATCCTTGGAGCTCTTAAGCTTCACTTCCAGCCCTGTGCATTTCAGCAGCACTAGGAAAATCTCCTCTGCAGTGAAATTCCATCTAGGGAATGACCCAACATGTTTAAGTTTAAGCTTTGACATGGCTTTGGTGAAAGATAACCTTTGACTGCAAGGACCCAGGAAAGTGCTCACTGCAGGAGTCATCCAGTTGAAATCCCAGTACTGTGCTTTCTTGCCTCCTGAGGTTTGAAGACTGTGGCTATAATTAGGAGGTGCCTTTGATGGATTCCACTGACACCTCTTCTCCAAGAGGACAGAAGTCAGGCTTGTGGCTAGTGGGAGATCAACTGTGAAAGCTGAGACTCCAACTGTATTGCACTGGAAACCCATAAAGAAGAGGATAGTGTCATTATTAATTTAAAACTATTTACAGTGCTGATGACACACAGAAAGGACTGGCATTGAGAAATGCTTGTTCTGCAGGGACAAGTTAGTCCTTCTGCAGTTCTTATTATGAGAATTGCCTTGCTCTGGTAAACTGTTATTCAACAGTAAAGTACCATATTTATAAGTGATTTTTAAAGCCCAGATACTGGGGAAAATATCCATCTTTGTCCTTCTGTATAATTGCATATGTTCAAAGTCTGATTGGTCAGTCTAGGAGAGCTGAGCACAGAATAGAACCAAGCAAGACCAGACTGCCCAGCTGTACATTCTCTGTAACAATCTGTTTTTTTTTTAAAGGATGGGGGATGGATGTAAATTTATTCCTCATAAATAGCTAGTGTTATCCAATTTCAAACAACAGCAAAAAAGAAAAGTTATGTGACTTCTTAGATATTTTATATCAAACCTCCTGACTGGATCCCCACTCCTCACCTTGTAGGTCTCCCTGCTATCAGCACAGAGTTTATATAGGTCTATCTTTTGCCCTTGGTCTTTGCACAGATTTTCAGTGGTGAAAAATGCACTTAAACCAGCTCTTTTGGTTAAGGTGTAAAATGGATTGTGGTTTTCTTTCTCTTGCCTGTACTAAGATACTGAACTTCATGGAGCACCCTTTAAATCTGTGTACAGGAACCCCGGGTGCCATCACAAGTACTGTGTGGGTGACCTGTTACATAGCAGGAGCAGGTGACAAAGACCTTCATTAGATGGCAGATTTCCACATTAAAATTAGCTGTTTCAGCCTCAAAAACAGTTCTTCTGAAAACAGTTAAAAGGCCTTGAGAGCAATAAAATATTAATCATTGGCAGTTTGAAGAAGGTAAAAGCATATCCCAAGGGGTATCTTGTGGTCTACTCTTTTGCCTTATGCACAGTTTGCTACCTCTCACTTCCTTCCTCATTAGGTTGGCATTGGGATAAAAGAGCAGAATGGGTCAGGAGGTCCTGTTCCAAGTAATTAGAGAGTTGCTTCTTTTATCTAAGTCTACCTTGTTAAAGTATATCAGTGTCAGCCAGGTTAATTGGAACTTTAATACATAATTTATGTTAATTTATGGCCCTTTTTGTTCCAGGATGCTCATGTGGACCCCAAAGTCAGGATACAATTTTCTTGTTATTAATTATATACTGAAAATCAATATCCCATTGGGAGGAGACCCACAACTTATTATAGTTGCATCACTTTTCTTCACCTAAATCCCTTGGTTCACTAGTGTTTCATGTTTTTTTAAAAAGCTTCTACTTAGCCTCATAATAAAATAAATGTAAATGTTTATTTCTGCTTTCACCAGTCAACTTTTTTTACTCAATGGAAACGTTCCTCAACTGTACTGCTGTGTGAAGTAGGACTCCAATGCTGTAGCTGACACTACTGATACAAAATGCTTATACTACTCAAATTGACAAAAAATCAATGAAGGGAGAAGGCTATTCAAAGGATATCGCTGCCTTTTAATGAATTTGAAGGGTGAAGCTAGGGCTGTGCATTGCTTTTCCGGGTAGTCACTACTGAGAGGAAAAAACCTAGAGAAGGCAAATGAAGGCAGAGTGCTGTGCACCTTTGAGACATGTTGTGTTCACTGGGGAGGTGCCAACTTTTCCCCAAACAGGACTTTATTGTTTTGCCGGAGAACAGTTTCTCATGGTGACATTTCATCCAAGACACCTGGGAGCTGGGATCCCCCTGTGCCCTGGAAGGTCAGCAGAGGTGGGGGTCAGGCTGCAGCTCCCATGTAAGATTGACAGGGAGATGCTTAAGTAAATCATGGGATGCATGGAATGGCCAGTTCAGTCATCTTCCCTATGGTCTGCATATCCTGAGTTCAGCATCTATAGGCTTTCTGTCCTTGTACAAGCAAAACGTGAGGAATATTTTTCCCTCTTTTCAGTTTAGCTGAGATTTTAGTCAGATTTTTTTCCTCAAAAGTGGTGTTCTAGCACTTATCTTTGCAACCCCTGCTATAGCTCTGTTGCTATTAGATGCCTCTGCTCAGACATATCCAAAAATAATGCCATTTCTGAGGTTAATGATGGTTCTATGAATACACTGGAAGGTCACCTGCTCCTCTGCACTGCCAGATATTTGAACTGGCTAGATCTGATACATGTACAACTGCTTCCTCCTTTAATTTACTTCTGGGCTCATTTTGCTCTCTGGAAAGCAGATGTGGCATAACATGATAACATATCTGTTGTGGGTTATGCTGGAACATGACACAACATGTGTCAAGTTTCTTTTGAACCTTTCTGAGATCAGGTATCAGTCAAAAGGAGGTCATTTTAATTATCAATGATTAATTAGATGATTGTTGGACAGATGAAGCCAAAGATTATGTAGCACTCTTGATCAGTGTCTGTAACACAGAAGAAAAATTAAGATTTTTAAGAATGGATGGAAAATGTTGTGCTCAAAATTTCAGCTACTCATGACATTTGTGTAGCATTTCAGTGATGAGGTGAAGCAGCATCTCTCAGTGCAGCCTGATGAACAGTGGGAAATAATTAGGGATCACTCTGCATTTTAGAAATGTCTTCTTGATTTAAATAAATTCCTAAGCCTTTTTGGTTTGGGTTTTTAGATGTCCAAACTGAACTATTTTTATTCATATTGCTGTTTAGGGTTTTGAGTGTTGTGCAAAGCTGGTCTGCTCCAGCAGTGCCTGCCCAGTTATCTCAGGTGGATTCTAGTACTGGTGGTGCCAGCTGGTTTGGCTGGGGAGCTGAAGGACAAAGTGATAGTGATCAAATAAAAGGCAGCATTGATCACAGAAGGTGCACACATTGAGATGGGGATGTTTTGGCAGCAGCAAAACCCTTTCAGACAGGTCTGTTTTTTTTAATGAGGCTTCATGTGTTCTGCATCTCTGTATATGCCGGGGCCCTGAGGGCACTAATGGCCTTTGCTGGCTGTGGGCTGGCCAGTGGCCCCATTTCAGCCCAGTAATGTGCACACAACTCAGGTGCTTATGCACCCAATATCGTACACAAAGTCTGTGGTCAACTTTGATATAAGATCAATGCCTTTGACAGGGCTGGCTTTTGGAGACCAATTTACCCAGAGGGGAGCTAAGGGGGTGTTGAGGCTTTGTTTTCTTCTGCTCATGCAGTGTTTGTTATTGCAGCATGTCCACTACTGCCCCAGGTGTAGTGCAGGTCACAGTGAGAGGTAGCATGGGGAAGGCCTGGAGGTCAGTCCGTGGATTCCATCAGGAACAGAGAAAAACAGAGGTACCCGTGAGGTCTAGCTCCTGCAAAGTGGTGAAAAGTTTGGGACTTTCAGTAGCAAAACTCCATTTGCGAGTGTGCACTCCACACCAATTGTGTTGGCAACTGTGGCACAGAGGGAAGAGGCTTTGGTAAGTTGATTGGGTTCATTGATGCTTGGATGGCCCAATGGACCAGTGTTCAACACGTCCATATTCATGTGACTATAACCGCCTGAATTAGCTTCCTTCCACCTGATGCTTTTTGTGTGCCAGGCTATGCAAAGTTAACCTCTCCAGGAAGTCTGGGGAGCTCCAGGCAGGATTGCATCTTGAGCAATTCTGATACTTGACGTGACATTTCACTGTACATTGTTATATAGATTTTCAAATGTGGCACAGACTGGGTGCTTTTGGCAAATTAAGCATGCAGTTCAGTGTCTGAGTGGTTTTTATTTTAGGAGGAATATGAACATCTAGAAGCATACTTTCTAAGAAAAGTGAGGCTGAGACAAATGCCATTAAAAACTGAAGCAATCTTGAGGCTATTATAGATTGCATGAGACTCTCCCTCAGCTTTTTCTATCCTTATTCCTTCCTGTTCAAGGATTTCAGGAGAGGGGACTGAGTGGAATCGATGAGCCTCACAGAAAGTCCAGCAAGACTTAATATTCTCAAAGGAAGGTTCCCAGGTTTCAGTTTGTGCCAGCACTCGCTGTCCTGAGGTATTGAAGGCTGGGAAGCTGGAAGTGAACCTTGGTCTCCAGCAAAGGAACTAGAGAAATCTGCCAAGCAATTTGGATGGAAATTGATGTGGCAGTAATTTTTTCTTTCTTTCTCTTTTTATAAAGTTGTGTCTGTTTTTCAGGACCATGCTCACCTCAGAAAGGAGAATGGGGAATAATGCTTCACACAGCTTTGGTGTTACTGCTTTGGTGGCACAAAATAAACAGAATGGGAAAGGCAGCAAGTGCATCAGGGCAGAGGAAATAAAGCAGCGTTTCTAACCTCTCACTGCAATAGGCAGCAGGGCACATAATGAGCTCTGCTGTACTAGTGTGAACTAAGAGGTGTTTTTTTCCTTTCACTACCTCCTTCCTGATGCCATGTCTACCTGTGCCCTGTGGAGAGCAGTCAGCCAGGGTTAGCAGCAGATAACTGTCTTATTAAGTGTAGAGTCTGATTTTAAGGGGGCATTTTTAATGGATTTGATTGGAGGATTTTATTTTCCCTAACAAGCAGCTGAGAAACCTGCATGCCATCAACTTGGAGGGAGTTGGCTGGGTTTTTTGCAAAGTTGGGCAGAAACTGTCCCTTCTCTTCACTGTAGTTGCAGCAAGGCTCCTCAGATGAGGAGCTAGTGGTGCAGTGAGTAGCTCTCAGGGAAAACAAAGTCTCAATTTTCCTGTAAATATCTGTGGTGATTGTGAATCACGATTTGTTGGACATACCCACAGCTTTGCATCTGTGCAGGCACAGGCTTGGTGTGACAGACAGGCTGGCTGTGGGGATTTCCTTCCCCTCAGCCATTTCTCAGCTCTTCCTGGACTGCCTGCTTGTCCCTACTTCTTTCTCCACTGGATATGCTGCTTTAAATTAAAAGAAAAATAATAACAAGAAATATGGTCAACTCATGAGTCTTTTTATGACAAAAAATGTGCAGAAAGTACCTCAAGATCTCCTGCTTCTAACCAGCCACCCAAAGAAGCCCAAGGGTTGTTTTGGGTTTCTTTTTTTTTTTAGGAAGCGAATGTAGAAAACAGGGGGGCTCACTTATTAACAAACAGTTGACTCCAGCAGTGACTGAACAAAACTGGCTAATCAGAGCTCCCTCAGGAGGGCTGGTAAAATTGGGGAAGGCACCACAGCTCATACCAGGAGAATAGCTCCTTCTATAGCTCTATCGCCTGCTAGAAACACTTAAGCCAAATGAGAAATACTCTCCCACTTGGTCCCCATCCCTAGGAGCACCCCTTCCCAACCTTCACCTTGCCTCTGGAGGTCCTTTCTGGCTGTTACACGTTTTGATTTTTTTACCTCAGGGACACTTTAATTATATAGCTGTGCTTGCCACACATGGTGGATGCTGCTCCCTGGGGTTTTTAGCTGCTTGGTTTTTAAATCACGTTGCTACAGCAAACGAACAGTGGGTTTTTGTTTGGTTTGGGTTTTGGGTTTTTTTGTGGGTTAGTTTTGGTTTGTTGGTTTTTGGGTTTTTTTTGGCAGTGTTTTCCTGTTCACAAGAGTCCAGTGAATGTTTCTGCTTTAACTGTTCTGCTTACTTGTTGCAGTGTATTTGTACTAACAGGCTTGCAGTGAATTTGTACTAATGGGCACTGATTGCACTAACAATGCTACAAGCATCTGAAACTTCTGTGCCTCAGTGTGACAAGGTAATGTGTTGCTCAGCAGACAGTCACCTCGGAACTTTCAAATATTCAGGTGTTAAACATCACCCCTTCAAAGCTTAATCCTCAGAGATGCACACTATCCCAGGCTCATGTGTTTCTCTTGTAAGCATTTTTGCTGTATGTATTGCATAGCAGTGTTTTTTTAATGTTAGCCTGCAAAAAGAGATGAACAAGATTGGGATTTTATTGTGTCTGTGTCAATTTGCTTAGGCTATAAGGACTTCCTAATATCTGTGGCTGTGTTTGGCTCCAAAATAAAATCTCTCTCAAAAACATTCCCAGGAAATACCCAGGGAAACACTTGTAGAAGCCTCACTGAGTACCAAGTTACCCAGAGAGTTTGTAGCTGGTGTACTGCAAACCCATAGTTAAGGAGCAGATTCACATTTCACAAATGTCTTTGCAAACGCACCATTTATTCTACCTACTTAGCTACTGCAAAAGGAAGGGAAGCGGTTTGGGTGACATTTGCTCAAACGGGAGCCGGTGCCCAGCTCTGAGCCTGGAGCTCCCTTTAGCGGCCCGAGGTGTGCGGTGCACCGGGCCCTGAGCTGGGGCTCCGGGGGCTTCAAATCACAGCAGCTTGGAGAAAGGGGTCCAGCCTGCTTCCCTCTCCATGTAGAACTGTTAACATAAATCCCATTTTTCAGCTGTATTGATACAAATCTTAAAATAAAGCCTCTGTTAAAAACGGGAGCACATGCCAGCTCTCTTGATTTCCACCTGGTAAACAGAGGACTGATCGATCTTAATTTGCAGTGGTTTGCTGAGGAAAAGGCTGGACTCATTTGTTAGATGCAAGTCTGGACCTGTACCCCCAGGTGAGCTGTTCTCTTGCTTGATTTGGAGAGCCAGTACCTCTTTAATGCCAAGTTCCTAGAGCTGGGATTGCTGGGACTTGAAACAGCCCTTTCCTTCCTTGGTCAAGTAGGTTACAAAAATAAATGTGCCCCTTTAGTGTGTGCCTCCAAACCAGGACTATGGAAGACCTTGAGACCCAAGCATTTATCTGCAAGGAGTAGAAGAGGTGACCCTAGGTGATGGGTTAAAGGGAAGGAACTGTCTCCTCTCCTCTAGGTGTGAATTACCCTGTAACTACAAGGACACGCTGTAGGCTCTTACATCTCAAGTGCTGAGTGTGTGACTGACTTGTTTCACATCCCCTCTCCCCAGTTACTGCAGTAACTGTGTCTTGGGCATCTGGAGCACCATATTGTTTGGTCCCCCTCCTTGATCCCATGGGCAGACTCTGCTGACTTCTCTGGAAAATTAGGATGGGATGTAGGACAGTAATATCATTGATGAGTCCTTGGAAATGGATGGGCTTTCTCTGGCATGTGACTGCTCACCTGAGCCTGTGCTTTGGCAGTGGTTGCTAACTCATGCCTCTCCTACATGCCATGGCTGCCTGTGTGGTGAGGTGAGGTCAGACAGAGACCATTTATTATCAGGTTTGCACCAGCCTGTTCCCAGCAATTTGTTTATGTTATTGCAAGTCTGTAAGTTGATGAGAAAGAGTCCTTTAATTTGTACATCTGAATATTGGGAGAAATCATTACAAGTTTTATCTCTTATAACTTGTTGTCTACTAAGGACACTAAGAATCTCCCAGGGAGTTATCTGCTGTTGCAAAGCCTTGACACACAGCTTACAAACCATGATATAATTCTGGAATAAGAAATGGTCATTAAGAACTATGTGAATGATCAGAGCAATTGTGAATGGAAATACGAACAATGAAAACCTGATTGAGCTATGCTTCTGTAGATAAAAAGCTTGACTTTTGGAGTCTTATATTGACTTTTTCAGGTTAGGACACAAAATGTCCTGCTAAGATTTCTTTTCGCTGATAGATCACATGCAAATGTTAGATTTATTTCTATTATTCATGCATACTGTTGTTTGCTTGTGACTGAAGTCATCTTTATATAAGTAGTATCTGTCCTGAACTGTTGAGTGATGAGTCTTACTTACATGTCCTTTTTGCACTTGTTTCTTTGACAAATAGTTTATTCTTACTTTTAAACATTCCTTTCAGTCCCTTACCTTGAGTCCAGCACAACAAAAGTCCTTGCCTTGCTGAGCTTCAGACTGCCCATTAACCAGTAAAATTCACAGTGCGATGTGACATAGATCTTTAAGGAAGTAGTCTATCCCACTGATAATAAATACACAAAGGGCATTGATATGTGTCTCTTCCCTGAAAGTACATCTTGATAGAGAGAATGCAAGTCTAGTTTCCAAATCAGTTTAGTACAGATACATGAAAATGAATGGTCTGAGTTGCTGGCAGCCTATACTGAGTTTGGACTGACAGCCTGCATACAAAATGTTTGATTTCAGCAGCAACAGCTTCACTTGTCTGATCCTCAAAAGTTTTTCCTTACCACCCTTCACTGTAATGTGATGTAAAAATACTGCTAACATGCTGGCATATTAGAGCACATATGTGGATTTAAACACCACCACCCTGTATTATATAATTTGTTGCATTTTATAAGTAGATAAAGAATGAATGTCTTCCTTGGGAGCAGGAGCCAGTGCCTGGCTTTCAAGGAGAATGTAAATATTCTAATTCCTAGGAGTGGTCAGGTCTGGTGTTGGAGCTCTTGGCTCCCAGGGCACTTTGGGGAAGACAAGTTGCATGTGGTAACACATTCAACAAATGTGCAAAAAATCACCATCAAGTCTAATTGGTGACTTTGAAGGATAGGAGAACTGGCTGGAGAGAGCAGGGGATAAGATCTTGTTAGCATTGCAACTTTCCATAAACTTGTTTTGTTTAATTCCATGGTTTTGAACATCTGGTCTATGGACTCCTCACAAGCATTTAAATTACATTTCCTAGTGACTCTGAGGGATAAGTTATTAATGCAGGATGGTGGGAGGTGTGTTCACAAATCCGTTTATCAGATAATGGGATTAACACACATACCTCCCAGAGCACTGCTTTAAAAACTTACTTCTAAATCTACATATTCAGCGACTACAGCAGCCACATTACAGCACAACAAATGAAAGTGCTGGACAAGCGTTTTGAAGGCCCTCTCTTATGGCTCTGATAATACAGCAGCAGCCCAAAAGGGGGGACAAACTCTTGTGTTACTGAGTCTGCAGGAGGATGTGAGCTCCTGAACTACTGATAAAGTGAAACAATGGCAGAGGAGATTGCAGCTGCCTTTGAAATAGGAAGGAGTAACATCAAAACACTGCAGGGTTTTGTCCTGGCTGTACCAGCACCTCTTTTGCTTCTGATTTCAGCGGGACACAGAATGGGCCCAGGTTGAGAAGGGGAAAGATGCAGATGATATAAAAATAGGATGAGACCTAAACTGCACAGTTAACTTTTGCTGTGTCCTGTATAGGTCTGGCCATGCCATAGGCTATGTCTGTTTGTGTGCAGTAATGTGTTATGACTTTCTGTGGTTTCTTTTCTTATCCCACTTAAATTATGTATTTTGTCTAGTTTCTCCCATATTCTTGATAATTAACTGCATCTTTTAAATTTGTTAATTATGGTTTGAGCTGTTCATTTTCTGAAAAGTGTCATCTCTTGAAGCAGTTCTTAGAGTTTAGAATGTGGTCAACCCTGAGTTTTCACTATTATGAGCATTTTATTTCTATTTTACAACAAAAGTACCAGAAAATGCATCAGAGAGGTTATCTATGAAAATTAGCAGAACAATGTTCTGTCTGTACAGGGACATGTACCTTACTTATCATGAACTTCTGTTTTGTATGTAGACAACCACAAAATTTATTGAAAAATTATTTCCTAAGCAAATACAGTTTAATTCAGATTTTCCCGTTTTTATCTTAAAAATAATCCTTGAAGGGGAAAATAATGTTTTTTTCCTCAGGAAAACAACTGCAAGTTTCTCTTCATCTTTATTGGTAGAGACAGGAACAACATTCTTCAAGATAACTCCACTGAACCTGTGTTGAAAACACAACCAGGGGCTTCGTAGAAACAGCTTTCTCTTTGCTTGTTTCATTCTTGCAAAGCAGGAGCAATTGCAATATGCAAAGAGCATCCCATCATTTGCAGAATGAGTTGGTTTCTATGATATGCTTGTCTCTGCATCTCTAACACCCTGGCTTTTGGCAGGAAAGCACTGCTAAAATTTTCCCTCCCATACACAATCTGCTGCTTTTTCTCACTCTCCTGCTGTAGTTCCTGCCCCAGCCCCATGGGGATGACATTGGGCATGGCTGGCAGAGACATTTCTTACCCTGACTTTGCTGACACATCCAGCATGCTCCAAGTGTAATAGTCTCACGGTGTGTCTGTTAATGTCCACCTACTGAAGAACATGCATAAATTTAAAGATTAGCAATAATACAGCAAAGTATATTGTGAGATAGGATATGGAGTTTTATGGAGGAAAAGGATTAGCAGATATTGCAAAAAGCTGCTGCAGTAAGGGAAGTGCTGAGATTTTAATAACTGACGGTATTAAGTTTTTATCTCCGTTTTTCTAAAGCTCTGCATCAAGGTTTTTTGGAGTGTAGGAAGGATTTACACACATGCGTCATCTATTAATGGAATCTGGAAGCTGAGCAGAAACTCTGGGCATCTTGGGACAAGCTGTGCCCAAACTTAGTGGTTCTTCTCATTATACAAGTCCAGAATGTGGGCAGGACCATTGCCCTATTCTGGTTCTGTTTTGGCTCCTACCCATCAAGTATTAAGGTAGACTGGATCTGTGCAACTCCAGCATACACATTTGTCCCTTTACACCAAGTAGCACATAGAAGAATAGGCACCATTTACTTTTCTTTTGCTGCTTTAAGGCCAAAATTGGAATGAATCAGCCAAAATTGGAATCAATCAGTCTGGCGTCAGTACAGGATCCAGCAGAAAACATCTTTATTGCAAATGCTCACTGTGACACTTGCAGTGTGTGACTGTGTCTCTCTCTCATACTCTTCAGGAACCTCTGCCTTTATAAAAATGTCTGGCAATAGCACTAAAAAGGTGTAACTACTAGAGTACACTGAGCTGATGATGTCCACTGTCATGATGAGACTCCACTCGCTGACTTTTCCTCAGGCAAAACCTGTATGCAAAGTGAGAGATAAGTGTGTTAAAAGACTACAGTTTCATGACCCAGTGCTGAAGAGAATTGCTGATTTCAGAAGTAAAAGATACTACATATCTTTGTGATGTTAAAATACAATATTGTATAGATTAATCTTGTATTAATTGCTGGTTTATATCCTGGTATACATGCATTCTGTGTTCAAAGGAACCAGTAAGGAAAAAATTATGGGAAAAAAAACTTCTTTGGATCTTTCTGAGGCATGACACATAATTGAGGTTCTTAGCTGAATGTCTGGGCCTGGTGAGATAAATAGTGCAGCAGTAAGTAGAGGTGGCAATAGATGAACAGACAGGAATTATGGCCTTAGCTCTTCTGTGTTGTGTTCCACATCCCCCCAGCACAGCATAGATCGGGGCTCCTGATCCCATCTGGTAGAGCAGCCTCAGAGATCCCCATCTCAGGCCTCTGTGTTGTGCCAGATGAGCAGGGAGCCAGCTGTCATCATGACTTTGTCTACTGGAAAACCAACCTTCACTTGTAGACATTTATGCCATGCTCAGATGAGAAGGATGGCTTGATTCATGTTGTCTTTGCTGGCAGAGACCTGGCTATAAAGGCAGTGGGGCCCCAGTGCTAGGGATCCCGGCACATGCTGGGAGAACAAAGCCTTCAGAGCCTGAGTCCCAGCATGTGGATGGGTGGTTGACCATTCAATTTGGATATGTTAGCCTAGAGCCAAAGGAACAAAAAACTTTTCCTTAAACCCCCTTGGTTCTGCTTCCATAGTCAGCCTGTGCCAGCTGGCACATGGCCTCTGCTGGGGCAGGACAGGAACCAGCAGTGAGAACACATGAGAAGCTCAAGGTGGATATGGCAGGAGAAATGGAGAGTGAAATATGTCTGCAGGGAGCCCAAATCCTTAAATCCCAGTAGGCAGTCACCTTTTTCTATCTTTCCCACCCCCACCTTCTTTTCTCAGTGGTGATTATACCTTGACTCCCTCTAAAAGAGACAAGAGAATATTTACTCCCAGCGAATCAAACCCACACCCGGTTTCATTTCTTTTTCCTTGGTACAAACCACTCGCAAACAATCCATTTGTCCCTGGAAGTCTGACCTCACAGAGATCTGGTTTCCACTAGATGGTGCTTGAACATCTGCCCGCACAGCTCCGCGGCTCTGCCCGGCGACGGGAGCTCAGGTCGGGGTTTGGCAGCAGGAGCACCCAGCAGTGCAGCTCTGGCTCTTGGCCCGCGCCCTTGGCATCCTGCTTGCCGTGCCGCATCATTAATAACGCGTTCCTTTTCCTCCGCTGGAAACAGCAGCAGCAACAAATTATTGCTTACTGGAAAGCCAGAGACCCTGCGAGCTTACTCCTTGTGAGGATTCCCGAAGTCACACACTTGTTTGCAGAGCACCGTATATATAATGAGGCAATTTGCATGTCTTTGGGTGGTTTTATTTTGGGAGTCTGCAGTGTAGTTGTGTTCCAGCATAAGCTTTGGGCTGTATGGCTTAGGAAAGTATAGCTGGACTCTGTTCTGGTGTAACACTGTTTAATGGCAGATTGGCTGAATCCACAGACCTCTGGTACAAACAGCAGTGGGAGAAGGAGCAAGACCTGGTAGGCAGGCTGTGCATTTCAGCTCTGAGACTCAGTTATAGTATTTTTCATGTCAGCACTGAAATTCACTGCAAACAGTTCTAGACAAATATGAGAACTGCTCCGTGAGGGGCTCTGTGAGACCAAACTGACATTCATGAATATTTTGCTAGAGCCTGATGGGAATGAGAAGTTTAACTGCATTTCCTGAAGGGGAAAAAAAAAAAAATTAAAAAATCTGATTTTGCTGTCCACAAAGAAAAGAAAAAAATTCATCCCTTTCCTCCTGTCTTCTCAAAATCAGCAATAAGCCTACCGGGTATTTTTCTGAATTTTTAAAGCTGTGTCTATGTCCTCCTCAACTTTGACATATGCTAATTTCAAATGATTTTATACCATGTATTTGTACTTGTGTGAGTAAAATCCTCAACCTCTCTGATAGGGAAAGGAGTTGCTTTTAATGAGGGAGGACGGAATTACCAGGTGCAGAAGGAAATCCATGCTCAGGGAAGTAAAGCTCAAAGGTAAGCTATTGATTTTCCCAAACCTGGTCCTGTTTACATCACCGAGGGCATAATAAATCAATCTCAAAACAAGCTTATACCAGTGAAAAAATGTGCCTGCTTCCTTTCCATACAGGTAAGATCTGAGAACTTGTTTATTTAACTGGAAGTCTCCTAAGAATTGGTTCCTCTGTAAAGTTAGGGAAAATTGTTATTAATCTGTAATCAGCCAAGTTTATATTAAATCTATGATGTAATGCTATGGGCAAGTGCTGCTTCTGTAATTTTCAACAATCCTGACTACAGGACTGAACATACTTGGAGGGACTGAGGCCACCTGGTTGGTTCCTGGGAGTCTGTACAGCATCTACCTCAGCCTGAATAGACTTGTAAATCACAGTAATGCCAATGTGAAGAGAACGTAGCTGGAGGATGCCTTGAGGAAGCATGGTTCCTTTGGGAAACATTAGCTAATAAATATTATTTCCAGGCTGTTTTGTTCTAAGTCAAAGCACTGGTTGCTAGGCAATTTATAAGCCTTAAAATTCAAGATGTTCCTCAAGCTGAATTTTCCTGATCATCATTAAACTCTGTGGAAGAGGTGTTTTCCCTTCTCCTGAACCAGAGATTTGGAAACTTGTTGTTGACATAGCAGTCATTCTGCTGCAAGTGAAGTTTACTGCCAAAACTTCCTCAGACATCCTTGAAAGCCCAGGCACGTCTGCCAGCTTGACAAGCTGCTCATCTCTGAGCCTTCCACTGGGCCCCAGCGCATCTCCATGCGGGGTCAGTTTTCTGATTCCACTTGCAAACTGTTTAATTGTGATTGAGCCCCCAAATGATCAGACTATTGTGCCCTATCCTCCCCCCAGAAGGGTGTTCTCATGATTGGCTCCTATTTCATTAGCTCACCCAATGCACTGATTGCTGGGATAAGTAATGTATGCTGGGAACTGCCCAAAGTGATGCAGGCTTTAGTCACAAAAGGCAATGCCTCTTTTCTCCTCTTGTTCTCTGGTTATTTTGAAAGTGTGTTTGGCTTCCAAAGCTGATGGCAACATTGTTTGCTTGCCAGTCAGCTGATTGGCCATTGTTCTTTTAAATCAGAGGCATTTAAACTAATGCTCTTTAACTGTTCTGGAAAAAATGTAACTTTGCAATGGGACTCAAACAGATAATGGCAGTGAGAAATGCTGCTCAGTGTTGCAGGAGAGCTGATTTTAAAATGGTCTGTGGGTGCAGGGCAGAATAAAGGTTGACTGGCAGCCGGTAACAGAATGATCCACCTGATGTATTGGTTATGCTGTTATAGCTGGTTTGTCAAGAGAACCTGAAAAGTCAGCTAGTACCCTGGAAAAACGAGGGAAAAGTTATCCTGTGAAAGCTTGGGAAGAAACATATCACCATTTCAGGGTCACCCCCTGCGTGCTGCTTTGCATTTCCAATACTCATTTCTGAAGGGAAGCACTTGGATGGTATTGCTCAGCTTTGGTGCTGTCAAAGGCATCTCCATGGGTTAGATGCCGCATAAATAAGGCTGAAGCTGGACATATGAACTGAGTTTGTGAAAGCTGGGGAGGTAAGTGCATTTAGGACTGAGGTCAGAAAAGTCCAAGATCTGTTTAAAGGGGGGTAAGAAGTCTATCACGTACCCAGAACACATCTTCCCCACAGAGCACCAGAGCTGTCAGACAGACATCTCCAATCTGACTATTTAAAGCATTCTGTTGTTTTCTTCTTCCTAGAGAAGGCTGTTTCTGTTTTCAAATGAGGCTGCAATAGAGGAGTAGAAGAGCGTGTTTAGTGCTTCCAAACCTTTTTTAACCTCCATCTTTTCCTCTGCCTGCCTGTAGTAATGATAATACCCACAGGGATTTGCACCTCTGAGCTGGAGCAGGGGAAGGTCTCCAAAGCACGGCAGGGAGAGGCACACAGTTTCAGACCATAACATAAATACAACTGCCAGGCTCCAGGGAGCACATCTCGGTGATGTTTGAAGAGTTAGAAGCTGGAGAGCAATTCACCCTTGGGGTTAAGGATCTAGCTACAGGGCAACAGCAGTGCTACAATGAATGTGGAAGCCAGTCTGTGCAAAACTTGTAGCTAAAGCCATGCAGCAGGTTCTTGTGAGCTGGACTGTGTTTCTTCAAAGATTGGCACCCCTCTGGAGGAGAGCTCTTCAGCTCACAGTCAGTGCCTTAGTTTGTCAGCCGCCTTCACACCCTGCCCTCCCATGCTCAGCTGTGACTTCCTGAACCTTCTAATGCTCCTGTTTGCAAATGTATTTCCTTATTATTCTCCTCAGAGATAAATCTCTCATGTCACTTCACTTCAGGCTATGCTCTAAGTTGTTTTTTTGTTCTGTTACTCTCTGTAAGTGCTGGCTTGTAACTGAGCTGTCACAAGAACAAATCAGCAGAATAATTGTCTCTGACGGGGTATTCACATCATCTAACTTCCAGTGTCTGGCACAGATACTTAAACTAAGGAGAAAAACTGCTCTGAATCACAGAAAGGCTTTGGTTTTTCAATGTGTCATAGGTCTGAGCCTTACCTCCCCACACTGTCTTACCCTCAAGGTCCCACTCCTAAACCCCCCCGACTTCAGAGGCAGCCTTTGCATTGCCACCAGGTCCAACCTGGAATATTAATTCAGTCTGTGAAAGATGGAGGAGAAATCATGAAAACTGTCTCAAAACAAGCCTCCCCTATAGCTCTGCTTAGTGGCTGCAGTTCACACCCAGGGATGTGGCTGAGGATCTGATTTAGAGGTAGGACTAGCTTAGTGCAGGATGGCTGGTGGAGTTTCTGCTGCCATCTGCCTACCTGGCTGTGCTGCTTGGATGCTGGGATGGATGGTGGGTGATCTCCAGCCCAGCTGCAGCATTCAGCTCAGCACTGCAAAGTCAGGCAGAACTGGTAATAACAGGGAAGTTGTGAGAAACTGCACTTCTTTCTTGGGCATCTTATTTAGACAAACAAAATTAGGATGTCTGATTACATGCAGGCTTGTAATTTGTCCCATTCTCACTTCACTTTGATCTTAGAAGGAATAAAGACTAAATTTTATGAAGTGTGTTCAAGGATTTAACTATGCAATTAGGGAATGCAATTTGAAAGTCTCACTAATTGCTTGTCTGCACCATTAGCCATTTAAATAGTTTAAAAATCTATCCCCTCAGTACTTGACCCTGTTTCATAGAACAACTTACTTCCACTTGGGCATTCAGCCAGTACTCTGGGTGCAAAGGCAAGTGAGTAACTTGGTACAGGCCATTCCACCTTTATAAAAACTCCAGAATTTCTTTTGCTGCCATGGGCTTTCTTCCTCATCCTATTTCATCTGCAGCCACTGCATCCTCACTCTTTCTGTTGCAGATAGACTGATTGTAGCCATGAGCAAGGGAAATACGTGGCAGTAACACAAGAAGTATATTTGTATAGGAAGGGATGGTGAAGAAATACAAAGCCTATAAGGTTCTTTTTCTCCCCCCTCTCCCCCCCAGCTGAGATCAATTTCAAAACTACCACCATCCAGAATATCCAAGGTAGATAACAACTACAGTGTCCAAATATGTAGTTTAACGCACCAGCAGATCACAAGGAGGGCTCCCTCACTGTGTCCCTTAGTCTCCTACTCCCTAATCTGTCCCTAACATGTCCCTAAGACATGTTCTTAGTCTCCTTCCCTAATCTGCAGCTGACTATTTTGGAATACTGCTTCAGGCTAGCTGTTCACATATGAGTACTTCTATACATACCAATACATACCAGTTTTCATATGCCATCACTTTATGGCTAACCTCGAGAGATTCAAGAAAGTTTTCAACCTCAGACAAGATTTATTAAGGCTTTAAAGGTTTTAAATATGCAATTTTGCTTAGATAACAACTCTTATAGTATATCTATTGATGACAAGAGAAGAGTACACAAGATTCAGATATGAAGACATGTAATTTCAGAGTAGATCAAAATTTGTAATATTGTGTATAGAGAGATTTGTGATGTACTTGAGTAGAGTTTAGTACTAGAAAACAGCAAGCTCCTAGCTAATTACCACTCCTATTAAATGTCTTTCTTAGCGTAGAACACAGCTTATGAGCTTTAAAGCTTACACTAATCAAGAAGCAAGATCAACCACTGATGTAGGTCACTCATATCTCAGCTGATACGTAGCTGTCCCTTATGGATGTTACCACTTGATCGTTTATACCTGTGAAAGAAAAAGTTACAATTCTATCATCTGAAGTAAGGGTATAATTACAATTCAGTTTTTAGAAAGTCAGTCACCAATCCCATTTGCACAAACACTCAAGCAGATGAACAGAAAACTAAATGGATTCAATGATAGATCTTCTGAATTGCATCACTCATAAAAAGTATTAGGGCTTCCATATAAAAGTCTTTATTGCTGTAATATTGTTGTTTTAAACATAAATATTGATTTGTATTGCAGAAGTATTTATAGGCACATAATCACTGGGCTGTGGGCTATTGAGAGGAAATGTTTCTAAATCCCTCTCTCGTTTATACAATGCAGAGATGGTCCAACACTTTTATGCAACACTGACCTGGATGCACATCTCACGTGAGTTCCTAACCACCATAGGATGTAAAGCAGTCTCTCTTTCTGTCCTAGTGATTGTTTTCTTCATTGACTAACTTCCCGCAGGCAGGCTGCATCCCACAAGACACTGTTGCTTGATAAAGCTTTCTCCTAGAACAGAAGTGATGCAGATTTGGGTCTGCATTTCAGTTCTGGCTCACGCTGCTCTCTTCACTTGGTTTCTAAGGATATCACCTGTTAAGTGCTTAGCATAATTAGCAGAGAAACCTTGGGCTGAGGCACAGAAATGAGTAAGAAAGAAATCAAGAGCATGTCAAGCATCTCTAGAGTAATTCTGCATCTTTCTGTGAGCTACCAAGCTGCTAATTCTTATATTGGTTCCCGGGGAGGGCAACTGCATAATTTCTATGTATTCTTCGTTTATAAAAACTGTTGCCTTAGAGGCTTACAAACTTTTGTGCATGTTAATTGTAATTAGTAGTTAATAGTTATATCCTGGTTCTCCCTTTATTTGTGCTGTTGGAACTGGGAAGTGGTTTGGTGAGAGCAGACCCAGAGCAGATGTAGATCAGCACAGCACCACTGATGGGTACCAGTGGGACACAAGTCACAGTGACTGTGGCTCTGCCCCAGTAGAGCTATTCCAAAGCAAAGCATTACATTTCAGATCTTGAATTCGGTACCATAACTGACATCTAAAAGCCTAAAAATGAAGGCAAGTACCCCATGGCTGTGAGGTCTGGGGCAACTTAGTATGCTAAGTGTACCAGTGACAGGACGGGGGGCAATAAGCACAAGCTGGAACATAGGAAGTTCCATTTAAAAATAAGAAAAAATATTTTTTACTCTGAGGGTGACAAAGGCACAGGCTACTCAGGGGGGTTGTGGAGTCCCCTTCTCTGGAGATATTCCAAACCTGCTTGCATGCAGACCTGTGTAATGTGTTCTAGGTGATACTAATAGAGTGGGAGAGTTGGACTAGATGATGTCTTGAGGTCATTTCCAACTCTGAAAATCCTGTCATTCTGTGATTCTAAGAGGGAGAGTATAAAGCAAGAATATTGCAGAGAGAATATAAAAGAACTGGGAGTTTGTTAAAACTGAGAAAGTAATTTCCACTGTCTCGTTAGATCACCCAGACAGGTATTTTAATACTGTTTCTTTTCTGGTTTAAATACATTGAGATCATGAACTGAAGTAGCAAAAGCAAGGAAGTTCACAGTTAATGGTGACATTGTCTTTAGCTTGCCCTGAGCAGGAAGGGTGCTTCCACTACATAGCAGAGTACTCTAAGGACACAGCAGCAAATTTAACTCATGTTTTGCTTCTGGCAATATACAGCACAAGTGTTTAAATAAATAACATGGTTGCAGTTGAAAAGCAGGACCAGTGAACAACTGCTGGAAATGGGCTGCTAGAGACAGAGCCAGTTTCTGATCCTCAGTTCTTTACTTATTGGTACTGTCCTGGATTTGCGTTTATGTAGTGATTTGGACAGGGTTAAAGAAAGCATGTGAAGGCTTGGTCTGCCATTCCTTGCACTTACCAGTGATGGTTTTCCATGGAGCACAGTGAGTACTGGGTTAGACCCAAAACTAATTAATTTTCCAATAACTTGTTCTAGAAGTTATTTTTAGTTTATCCTGACCTAGCTGCATTGTCATTTTGTTAAGAGCACTTTGATAAAGTAATTCAATCAGATGTGCTACTACACAGCAGAATCCATAAAGCAACATCTTGTGTAACAAGAGGGATATAACACGAGTTATCAGGTAGGAGCTATCATTTCCATCTGTGGTATTCAGCTCACACTATGATATTGAGGATAGCATTAAATGATCACATTTCATGAGTTCTAATTAAACACTCTCCAAGGATGATAAACCTTAATTCTTCCTTTTAGCTGTCTCTAGTCTAAAGACACATCTTTGTCTTGGAGCAGCCAGTTCCATTTTCCAAGCCCCTGCACCAGGTTTGCAAAGCGGTGGCTGCCTGAAGACCTTACCATGTGCAAACACCAGTTTCTCTCTCCCAGCTCCATTGCTGGGACTGGCTGCAGGTGTTAGAGATACCTTTTTGTTTTCCACAGAACTTGGCCTGCTGATGATCCCAATATGCAAAATCACAGAGTGACTCTTGAAGTGGTAAATTTTGCCTTACTCCTTTTAGTATTTTGTTTAGGCCAAATCAGGCTGCTTAGATGAAGCTGTATAGTATATGTCCTATGAATACTTCTGAAAGGTTTTAAGAAGCAATTGTTCACGTGTTGGTGTGGCCTTTCTGGCAGGAGATAGCACAAATGTCAAGGAGGGCCTGACCCCTAGTTCAGGGGCTCCAGTTCATTCTGTGGTACCAGTGTAAGCAATCTAAATGGATTATTTCCATTGGATCAGCAGTGGGAGTAACAGAGCCTGAAGTTAGGCATCTGCTTGAAGCTAGAATGATACCGAACTGGCACCTTAAATCTGCACTGAGGCCTCTTAACATAAATCCAAGTGCCTTGGCAAGCTTATGTCCACACTAATGATAAATCCTGGTGACATGACCCCTTTAAGAAGAGCAGCCAGAGCTGTAGCCTCCTTACTGGAAACAATCTGTTTTGTTTTGTATCAGTGCAGCCAGAAAACTTGGAAATTTTTTCTATTCTATTCTGCACCCTTGCTCATTATCAAATTTTCTAAAAATAGTATGGTTCAGTCAATACTCTTTAAACTAGCTTGTTACTTTATCTAGTTAATCTCTTTAGGAGTATCCTAGGGAAGTCTGTACGTTTTGATTTTATTTTTATTCTGAATGATTGCAGTCATCTGGCTGTTTATGTGAATGATTAAAGTCTTTAATCCCTAATGGATTTTTTTACTCCCTCATTCCCATTACATTCCAGATTTCGGCAAACGCAGACAAGCGTGTGTCACTTTGTTAAAGTAAAGGGAATTATTAAACAGTAAATAAACTAAACTCAACTGGACTTCTATTATAATGACAGACTAATGAGCCAAGTAATTTGAAAGGTATAAATAACGAATGGCCAGAAAATGAAGGAGGCTGTAGGAGAGTCCAATGTAATAAGAGATTGTGTTTAATGAAGCCTTTCAGCCTTATAAGCAAAGGTCCTAGGCTTGAGCCTCCATCTGCCCCTGTATTGCTCATAACAAGAGAACCCTGTGTTAGTGGGATCTGGTTTTACTGAGTCCCAGCAGAACTGAAGGGGAATTCTCCTTCATGGCTGATGTTTCTCATTGGTGATACCTTTAGACCTGGAGTGCAAAACAGGACTGGATTTCAAGTGAAAGAACCATTTTTGTATGTTAGGCTCTTCCTTGGCCAATGTTAAGCAGTTTTTCTAGTGTATTCCAACAAGTGGCAGAGGATACTACTACAGAGAACTACTTTTCACTCCTGTCTCATACTGTCCTGACAATTAATTTTAACTGTGCTTCTTTGTGTTGAAAGAAGATGATGTAAATCGGGGAGTTTCATTGTGTTGTTTAGCTGTGTATTCAAGTATTAAGTGACAGTAAGCTCATGCCTACAAAACTGTTTCCATCTGTGTTTGCCTTCCAAACTATATACCGTCACTTAAATGCATAGATATTGTGCAGCTTACAGATGCTTTGTGGAAAATTTTGAGTAAACTGAGTTTGAAACTGAGATAGTATTTGAGCAGAAACAGTGTTCAGGGCCCAGGAAAAAAGAACAGGCAGAGTAAAAGCAGTTTTTTATGAGCATCATGACTGGAAATTTAAAGCCCTCTTAAAATGGCTGGAAGAGTCTCCTGCATTACTTCAGGCATTGCAGAGTAAACAATCACTCCCCATTTGTACAGTCTGTGACATGATAAGAAGAGAAATTCATCACCTCAGTCCTGAGGTGTCCTTGAGGAGGCTGATGCCATTCAGATTCCTGTTCGCTTTTCTGCGTGCAGCTCAGCACTGTGAGGCAAAGGCAGTGCCAGGGAGAATGGTCCTTAGAGAAAGACCAGTGAATGTAAAACTTAAAGCCAACGTCTTTTTGGGTTTTTCTTCCCCCCAAAGCTGAATATTGTGTCATCCTCTTTTCTTTTGAATGTCACCAAGCAATGGTCTCCACTGCATGCAGGAAGTGGTTGGTCCTCCCATAATGTTTCTGACTTCTCAGAAACACATACAGCTGCCTACTTTTTTTTTCTTTTCTGATTCTTCACTGTGCTTTAAACTGAAAAAATATTTTTTTTTTAAAATCTCCTCCCTGTAATATCCTTCAGGTATTTTCAGCAAGTATCTGAAAATGTAGCCTGAGAAATGCTGAATGTGCTGATTAGTCCAGCTTATTATAGAGGAATATGTGCTTTTCAAATACTTACCACTCTTCTCTGGAACAGTTCAGCTTGCTTTTGATTATACGTTCCAGCCACATAGAATTTTTCCCTGTAGCAGGTGCAGATAAGTATGAGAACTGAAACAGCAGTAATGTGCACCTTGGGGAAATGGCAAGTGACTATATAATTTACTCAGTAGTGTATTTCTACTTATAATTATTGCTAATTCAAAAAAAATATCAGAGCAAATTGCATGACAGCACTGTGCAAGATGGGTGTAGAGATAAAAAATGGATGCAACCCATAACTTGTAGGCTGACAAATGAAGTGTAAAACACTATTGTTTGTTTACTGACTGCCTAAGCATGTGATGAACGATTATCTCTGCCTCAAGAGGTAGCCCAAGGTTTCCAGTGATATCAATCTTTCTGTTTGCGATTCATTTGTGCGAGCAGTGGAAAGCTGAGCACATAACCATGAAGGCAATTACCCAATTGCTTCTCTGCCCCTTAAACTGTTGTGTTTCTCCCTCCCCTCTCAAACCTCAGGGGCATTCTGGAGCAAGGCTGGGAGGGTGACCTCCCCCCTCCAGCCTGAACAGGATGGGGCACGCACAGAGCTGAGGTTGTGTTTCTAAACCTTCCTGCTGCAAAGTGCTGCTTTCCAGCAGGCATATTTTCTAATGAGCTGATAGTGAGTGGGAAGAAAAGCTGGAGTCACTGCCCTGCATCCAGGGCTGCTGAGGGGCAGGAGGGACCCATCATCCTCCCAAGTGGAGGGTATATTTATGTCTAGTAAGGAGACTGTTGAATGGGGTGTGTGGGGGGGTAGGGTTCTTTTAGGCTGCAACATCCGTTTTCTGCTTCCTGCAGGGAAGTGTGAGGAAGCCACAAAGGTTGAGGTTTTGCCCCCCCTCACACAAGGGCTGCAATAGTGAGGCCTCACCTCCCGAAAAGGTGAAGTCCTGGGCCTGGCCTGGGCTCCCCCCACTGACCCAGCAAACTCAGTGGGGGAGGTGGTCCAGGAATTAAAAAAAAAAAAAAAAAAAAAAAAAGTCAGGTGTGAGTCAGATGGGTTTCTGAGTCCTCCGTCCTTCAGTGCAAAGCAAGAACAGCAGGGTCTGCATATGGGAGGTACTGACTGAAACTGCCCAGCCAGTGGCAGGGAGGAGGTTAAACTAAACGTTCAGGCTGGCCTGCGAATTTACAGTATCATTAACCACTAAATGCTTTAAAATTAACTTAGCTTTTTTTTGGAACTCAGTTTGGAGGCTAAGATAATGTATACCCCACTGACTTTGGTCCTGAACACTCCTGGCTTGTCCAGTTCTTGCTTGTGTAGTCAAGTGTCTGCAAGTGCATCACTGGAGCCTGAGGATGATGGAAAGAGGTTCATTTCCATGGACCTCCCAGGTCTCCCAGGAGTCTCACCCTCCCCATTCCACACATCTTTCCATTATTTCCTTTTCTGTTCCAATTCAAACACTGATGTTCAGTATCTATTAAATTTTTAAAAAAATTATTATTCTTCAGAAAATAGGCTTTCTTGCTGGACTTTGTTTGCAGGACTTACATATGTATATAGATTAAAAAATATGTATATATATTAGTTGTAACCTAGCAGCATCATTACATTGCTACCAGAGTGTAAATGTATACAGCTCAGGCTGCAGACTTAGCTATCTGATCTTATATAGTACAGTCTATCCGTGTACCAACTTGTAACATGTCCAAAGGTTTGTGAAAACATCCCCATGTGTAGAATTACATTTGTGTCATATTTATTTAATGATAGATTTGCTAATACAGCACCTGCTAAACAGAATTGCAGACTACCTTGAAATCAATCACCGTATGCAAAGTGCTTCCAGCAAACAGGATAGGGTATCTGCCCTGCTTATTTCTGGTCGTAGAGTTGAGTGTAGTCTTAACTATGCATATCTGTGTGTCTTTAGTCATCTTTTTTAACATGGTTAATAATCTTACCTGTAAGACTTTTTTGACACATGCTACATGTTTTCCTGTTTCTGCTGTGTTTGACTAAATGGAAACTGGTGCCCTCTCTAGACTTGGAACCAGGCAGCTGGGAAGTCAGTGGGTGCCAGGAGATGGGGCCTCTACCTAATTAGGGAGAAAATTCAATTTCCAGCTAGAGCTCTAGCTAAAGCTAGAGTTTCTTCTAAGTCTTGGCATGCTTGTCCTTTGAGATGGATTTACAGAGGTTTGGGGTTGAAAAGGCCATATGGGTTTTCCACTTTCTGGCAATGCCTTTCTGGGATGCTTGTGGCCGCGCTGTAGGATCATGGGCTCTGATCTGCTGTCGAACTGGGGTGTATTTTGCTTGCCCTCTGCATGAGATATGCCTTTGGGAACATGCCTAAGAGAAGGAAAATCCCTTTCCTCAGTAGTATGTTGACCAAAACCAGCCCCAGATACAGGAGGCATGTCCAGAAATCTAAGGGCTTAATTCTCATCCCATTTACATCCCTGTTTTAACTTCACTGGCTGAACTAGACTTCTTCCTGGCTAACTGCTGCTCCTAATCTCCCCCAAAATACAGAGATAAACATCTGTCTCCATAAACTTCAACAGTTTTCTCACTTTGGAAAACTGTTTTATTTAATATGTGGTTTTAATACTGACTTGGAAGCTGGAAGTACTTGATCTATAAAGGAAGCTTGTGCACTTCATGCAGCTGATTTTATTTCCATGAAGACAATTATATTAATCATCAGTTGCAGGAGTATGTCTTGAATGTTTCCCATTAAAGTGTCCCCTAGACATTCTAAATGTTGAGGTAGCCAAAAGAAATCTGGTATTTTTGAGGCATTGGTATGAATTACAACACAAATAATATTACATTTAATTTCAATTAAATTAATTTTCAATATTTAATTGAATAAATATAAGATTGATAATTAAGTATTAAATATTGATGCACTAAATAAATTAATTATTTTATATGCTATCAAAGTCTGACATGGGGTTAAATCTGGCTGTCACAGGATGAAGAGCCAGAGTTCTTCCATGATGACTGTCTTTTTTTTTTCACAGTTTAGGATAAAAAATGAAAGTATTTCTTTAGCTTTAGAGGTAACTTTCATACTGGCATTACAGGCTCCTGCTATCATAAATCAATCAAGATGGTACATCAGTTTCTTTCTGTACACAATTCTTGCTTTTTGGTTAAAAGGCTATTTTTCAGAATTGCCAAGACAGAAAGCTTTAAGTACTCAGATATCGGAGAGCTTTTCTATAACAGGAAATAACAGCAGAAAAACTGTTGTTCAGCTGTATTCTGTCATTGTCACTCTAAAGGGCACTGGCAACAGAAAAATATCTGACAAATTGACAGCTTGACAGGGATGTGAGATGGTGAATTAATCTACCTTGGCAGAAAGCTGTTGGTGAATATTTAAATAGGTTAACAGTCAACATTAGAACCCTGAAACCAAATACAGGCTGGCAGCAGCAGAGGACAGGTAAATCTGATAGCTAAATTATACTGTTAATCATGTGCTTCAATCTCGGAATGAAAATCAGATTCTCAAATCTGAAATAAGAATTAATAATCTTTCCTTACAAAATCTTTTCTTAGCAGCACCCTTTTCTATCAAAAGAAGGATTTTTCCCTATAATTTATATATGACTTCATCCACATGCAACCCCAGTTCCTTATTCCGTTCAGATACATGTGTTCAAATAAAAAGATAGATAGATAATCAAGAAAGAATAATCTATTAAGAATAAATAAACTCTATCTGGCATGATTTGGATAAATTTTGAACATGTCTATGGGTCCCTAAATTTCTCTGGTCTTCTCCCCAAAACAGCATGAGAAATGCCTGCTGGTCTGACTACATATGACAGACAGACAAGGAGAAGCCTCCTTGGGGTGCCTTCCATGGTAGTTTTATAGCCAAGATTTGTATTCCTGAGAGTAGCATCAATCCACCACCAGAGCTGGAAATACAGTGAAATGAGAAGTGAAAAAAAGAAATATGAGAAAGCTTGGCAATTGTAGATGACCTACCTTTGGCTGTTAACTGCTGTACTTTCTGGGTCATTTGCAGTATGGTTCTGTCAATATGCAGAGGACCAGCTCAGCTGGCACCACATACATCTACCTGGCAGAATATCATTAAAAAGGTGCAAGTTGGACAACAGACTTTGTCCGTATCACTTTCAGGTACTTAGAGGTGGCATTTCTCCAAAGGCCTAACACAATTCAATAACAACTGTTTTAGCCATCTGTGTGCTCTGTAATGACTTCTTTGAACAACCCAGAATCTCAAGAAAGGCTCCAGGGTGGCTGTGCAAGTCTGCTGCACTGAGGACTATCTGTTTTCTAAGGAAAATTCCAATTCAAATAAAAGTTAGTGCTTGTGAAGATAGAATGATGGTTCTGGTAGGAATCTATTCTGAGTTCAATATTAATCTGTATTTCATTAAGCATTCAGATCAGGGAACACCATGTCACTATATTTGCAGACAATACCAAGCTAGGAGGCACTTTCAAGAAGAGCAGTACCCAAAATAATCGTGATAAACTAGATACCAAGTTTTGTAAACTAGACACCAAATCAGTCTGGGTGGTGCTAAAAAATGATCAATGAAAAAATAGGTATTACTTAATATTATTAAATTGCATGAATATTAGTTACAAAGTTATTGAGTTGGTTGGCGGGGAAAACAGTTTTAAAAAGCCATAGTAGAGCATACATTGACCATCAGTCAAAGGTGTAGCAGATGTGGGGGGAAAAACCAATGTCTTGTTATGGGTTATACAAATGTATGAGAGAGAAATTAAATTATTTTTCCACTCTGTGCAGCACAAAGATAGCCTTGGTTAAAGTGCTGGCCCTGTTTGGTACTTGGCAACTTGGGAAGGTAAAAGGACCAAGTGGTGAAAGATGAGATGCTCTCCAGATGAGAGCAACAAAGGTAATGACAGATTTTATGATCAAAACTTGAGTAAGCTGGGAGTTCTACAGGCTGAGAAAGAAGCAATGTTTTCAAATAATAAAAACCTATTGCTCAGTATCATTCCTCATAGTTGGAGCAGGATAATAGTCAAAAAAAGCTAACCCTAGCGAAGATCTGGGTTGAAATTGCAGAAAAACTGAATACTATGGCAGATGCTGAGGCTTGGTTACTGCTTTTTAGGAGCAGTTGGATGAGAAGACTTGGCTGGTACAGCAGGTCCTTCTTTGGGGTGTGGGGGCTGGAAAACCTCTGGCTATTCAAGTGATGTCAGTGATACTTGAGCTATTTTAATACATTTTTGTGGAATGAACACAAAATGAACAGAACTAACAAATCAAAAGAAAATAAAGGTATTTACAAAAAATGAAGCACTATTGTTTAGCTTGCTATTGCTTGTCATCTAAAAACATACACTTGAGTACTACATGTTGAGCTGTTGCCTTACCTTTTAGCATGGGATTGTAGAACCTGCCATGAAATCTGTATAGCATCAAGTGGCTAGTAAATGCATTATTGAAAAAGCTGTACAGTTAACTATAACCTCATATTGAATCTGCAATCTTCATACCATTAATACAAGTAATCATGTCACCTGATCCAGCATTATTATTGTGATGCTGTAAGTCCTACTTGTGAAAGCAGCATGATTTGTATGGCAGTCCAATAGCAGTAATTAAAGGAGAAAATTTGCAGGACTCACTGGTTTATAAATGTGTATATTCTCTGCTTAAGACTTATTTCTGGTTTTGCAAGCAAGAAATAGAAGGTACAGTAAGTCAAATACGAAAAAGCTCATTCTTTCAGTACTTCCAAAGAATAATTTTGGTAACATTTACAGAGTAGGGACAAGTCTCCTGAGGCATAGCACTGTTACCACACAAGTCAATAAAAAGCCTGCTATTTATTTCAGCTGGACGATCTTGTATCTATTTTAGCAGTTAGGTTCATGTAATGAATTAATTACATAAAATTATAAGCAATTTGCAGAAAAATATTAAGAAATTAAATTAACTGGATAAATTATATGCTGCGAACCACACAGCTGTAATACTTTTCATTGAGCCAGTGAAGTATTGTCTTATTATATCAGTGCAAAAATCCTAGGGTAAAAGAAGAAACAGTGTCAAGATGCCCACAGAAAACTTAGTGGTCCAAAGCTAGAACTGAATTTTTTACTAAGTTTGTTTATAGCTATCCTGAATACCTTCTGGATACTTTGAATTATGCATTGTTGGCAAACTCTCAGCCAACCCCTATTAATATTAACAAAACACCGAAAACAATAGGTGTTCAATTAAGGACAGAGTAAAAAAAATGTTTAAAGACCTCTAAGCCAGGGTGATGGCTAAAGTTGGGCACCAGTATAGCAATAAAAGGAGTAAAGCACCCTTGCTGCAAACATATAGTACCACAAGGAAGCTGGCAGAACACTAAAAAACCCAGACCTCTTATTCCAGCAGAACCATTATCAAGTAAAAAATTGTGCTTTCAGAAAAAGACAGGAGATTGGGAAACAAAAATAAAAATATACAGAGAAATCACAAAATATGGGAGATTTATAGATTTAGCTGCAGCAAGCCTAGATAGAGAAAGTGAGACAGCAGAAAAGAGATTAGGATTAGGATTGCTTATGCATTTATGTAACATTTGCTCTAAATTTGATTACAGTACTCACTAAAATGAGAACTGAGTATTCATCATGCACAGCAAAAACAATTCATATGTCAGCATCATCATTTACATTGGCAAAAATAATTAGAAATATTTTATAAAATGCTTTAATTATGTTAATCAGACAATGTTTTGCTGCACTGTGAAGACATAAAGCATTGCAGGAACTTCAGATGGAGCAACCATATGCTTCTTTGTCTCATATGGCTGCAGGAACATCATCTGTCATTTTCACAGTTTGGGATTTTTTCTGGTCTGCAGAGAATGCAAACATCCCTGCACAGTAGACAGATGATTGCACCCTACTTCTAGAATAGTATACCACAAATGTATTTTTTTAAATAAACATATCTATGCACTCAAATTTTAAGTGTTCAGTTTCAGGTTTATAGAGCTTGAGTTTAAGAAGTGCTGAACACTTCTGGTAATTTTGTTTCATTACTGTAGTTCTGAAGTTTGTCTCTGAAATTATAGAGAGTTTTTGATACTCTGAGTCTGTGACTTTTCTTGAAACTTAGAAGGGAAATGTGAAGATGTCGTATCAGCAGTACTATGTTCTGTCATTAGACTACTCTTGTATATACACATAATCTTGTTACATGAAAAACAACTTGTGTTAAATTAATTTTATAATGATGGTACTCCAGCCCAAAAGGCCAGTAAAGTCTCAGTCCCCAAGAGTAGTATAAATAACCCTACTTTACTATGTTTACCCCAAATTAAAGAGGGGAGGTGGAACACAACCCCCTTTATTGTGATTATTATCCAAAACCATCAGTGTACATCAGTGCTAAGCTACAATGCACTGTGTCCAGGGGTGAGGACCACAAGACTGATGTGCACAACCCAGCTGAGGGCACAGCAGGGGCCAGGTGCTGCCAGGGGTGTAGGGGAGAGGTGGGATTCCCCAGAATGTCAGGATAGGCAGCCACAGGCTGCTGAAATAGAGTCCCCAAGCCCATGTACAGGATGGGAAGAGGGGCCTGGGGTACCTGCTGAGATCCACAAAGGTCCATTGACACCTTCAGGGCATTGATGGGGTGAGGTAAAAAGCAGCTGTTTGGAGACTGCATGACAGTGCTGGTGGACACTCCTACACTTCTTGGGAGATCTGCCTGGCAATATGGACCGTGTTCTTAGCATGCATGTCGGCATGTGCTTAGGTAGGAAGGATGCTGGCACTTAAGAGACTGAAGATACTCATTCTGGGATAGGTCCTACAGCAAATACCAGCTGGAGGTGTGACTAATTTACAATTTTGTAAGTGCCAAAAACTTAACTGTAAACATTATACTGGAAGAAAGAAGTATTTTTGCCAGCTTATTCATTTTGGCAAATGCTTTTGCTAAATCCTCTTTGCTGTATAAAATGCACCTTTGCTGAAAAAATCTGCTTTTGCAGCTATACTAATGAGCAACCTCGATGGTGTTAAGTGCAAGCAAGTGATTTTGTCTTGACCTGAGACCTTCTCATACCCACTGATGTATCTGAAACCTGTGTTCATGGCCAACATTGGCAAAGCTCTTTTATTTTGTCCTTTACAGCCCAAGGTGGCTGTATCAGTTTTAGACGAGGCACTGAAATCTTGTTTACCTCTCCAAGTTGTCTGCCTTGCTCCTTCGAACTGTCTCTGCCTCTTTTGCTGAGGCATTTGCGTAAGTCAGACACTCTGGAGCCTCCTATCTTGTCATGGACATGTCTGAGCAAGGGAGTTACTCTTTAAGGCACCTGTGCAGAGCAGGTACAGTCAGAGTCACCATACACCAGTTAAGTCTCTCACCCTCTTGAGAAAGGGACAAACTCACCTTTCAGCACATGCTGAAATGATGGGGAGTTGATGGAGAATGCTAAACTAAAGCACTCATGGGAAAGCTAAAGGCCAAAAATTATGCCATATAGGCAACATATAGTTAAAAAGTTAAGAGTGAGTAGCTGAAAGGTGAAATATAACTTTTTTCACATCTTGCTGTTATCTTGGGGCCTTCCAGTCTGGGTAGCCCTGACCCAAAACTCTGACTTACATTTAGGAGGCCAGGTTATTCCTGCTGTCCAGGAGATCATGTAAGTGCAGAGCATCTTTTTGTGGAGTGTGTTGCTGTGCAAAGTATGTGGGCAGAGGACCTGCAGGTCTGACTTTCTGCATGCTGCATGGAGCCCCTAACCTGGCACTCTGGGATCTGGCTCTGTTGAGCTTAATGAGTTGCGCAGAATTTGAAGCACTACACTGGAAGCAAAGATTTCAAGTGAAAAGAACAAAACAATAAGAGCAAGGTGACATTTTACATCATGATTCTGATTTCAGCAATGGATAGAATGGATAAGAAATAACAAAATAATTCATGACTGTCTAGATCCAGTAAGCATCTTGGAAATGTCACCTTGTGCATCCTGTAATTTAACCTGATCTTACGTCTTGCAGGGCATAAAAAAAAAACAAAAAAACAAACAAACAAAAAAACAAACTACATACAAGATTTTCCTTTCCTTTGAAAAGCTCAGTTCATCTTCAACTCTTCTACTTTTTCCCTGAAGACTGGTTGCTCTAGGCAAGAATCCATATGTATGCTTAGATGAAAATCAACCACTGATTATCTACATATAATTGGTGATTCAACCAGTAATTGAAAGCCTGTGGAATGAAGATGCCTTAAAGAAACCCTGTGTCCCTTGGGCAGTTCTTTCTCTCTATGGATTAGAGAACAAACAAGTGTTTTTTATAGCTAATGTACATTTTTAATTACCACTGTAGTAAATAATGCAGAGATAAAAATATTAATTTAAAGAAATGACAAAATACTTTCATTAAGGACAAAATAATGAGAGGAATTCACCAGGAAAATGGTGTGCCCTTAGGAGCTAACACTAGTCCTTTGCTACACAAATCTACATCCCTGCTCCACTCCCCTTAGGCTTTGCTGTTTTTCTGTTTGGTCTCAAAGGACACTGGTGCTCTCCAACAGCAACTCAAGACCTGGGCTGCCTCTGTGCCAGGTGGCTGAGTGCTCCAGAGCGCACTGCCCCCCATTTGCACCACAGCAGCACCTGGGGATGTGGCTGGGGAAAGGGTTCTGCTACCAAACATTCCTAAGTTTTCAAAGGCAAGAATGCTGGAGGTAGCTCACTCTCTGGCATCACTGCTGCACTGTCATCTCATTTCATCATACACAGATGTGGGCACAGAGCCACACAGCATGGCAATGCCTCACAAGCTCCTGCCCCAAAACACCACTGAAGGATAATGGAAATGCATGGATGTCTTGCACAAGAACAAACTCAGAAAGTAACATCAACAGTCCCAGTGCCAATTTGATGGTTGCATATTTAGGCAATGATACTGTGTTTTCCAGTGTTTACTTTTATAGACCTAAAAGTAGTGCTATTGATTACATACTAATTACTCATGTACAGACAATTGCTTGCTGGACCCAACATTTAAGAGTGTGCTTTTATGCCTATGCACATATTTTTATATCATTTGTGTCTTCACCTTGCTAAATCAGCATCTGAAATCATTGCTCTCATAGATGCTTTACTGCAAAGCTTGTCTCATCGGGAAAGCCTAGATGATTGGTTAAACCTAATCTTCATATCAGAAGGTGACATTTTTTCAGCAGTTGCTTTTTTTTCTGAATAAGCGAGCTGTGCAAATTCAGGTGAGGACACAGGGCAATATTTTAAAGTGGGATCTCTGATATAGGAATCTTCATTCTTAATACAGTTGACCTTTGATTTCAGAAGTGCTGGAGTGTTGTTGGCTGATCAATATCTGGCTTGGCTGCTCTGCTTCAATTTTTCTCTCCTGAAAACGATTTACTTCTCAAGGGTGAGATGAAACTTCATAAATGTCTAGTGTGGGCTTTTGAGCAATTTAAAAAGTGCAAAGTTTTACAAGACAGGACACAAAGCAAGGTTGTTATTCTGGTGGAATCTTGCTGTATATTGGAAAGGGAACGTGGTCAGAGCCTTCTGCTGTGCACAGTAAAATAATTTCATCCTGTCAATATACTTTAATCAACTAAAAATTATATGTATTTTTAAGTGAAAAATATAAGCTGTGGTGTTCAAATAACTTGTAAATTGCTTCCAAGTTTTGTTTGTTGAAATAGTATCACTACAGCAATGTGGAACAGGAAATGAAAAGGAGCTTTATGTAACATAAATGCAAGCCACGGAGATAGAAGCTTGAAGTAAGTGCAACTCGAATTTGGCAGGGACACAGTCACAAATACACTTGCACTTCAGAGAAATGGCATATGACTTTTAGTGTGTAGTGGTTGGGACCCTGTTCTACATAGATGATAAAGGAGGAGGACAAGAATATTGAGCGTATCAGTTAAGCTTCTGGCTTAAGGCTGCTCTCCAGGCAATGTGCCATAGCTATGAAATCACTCTTGTTATTTTAGACTTCACGTTAGATGAATAGGGTAGTGCAAGCTGTTTGAAACTCAGCTTTGATATATTTAAATGTTTTGAAATAATGCCTAGCATTTAATACAGAATTTTGCTAACATTAGCTTTCTAAAGTGCCTGATAAAAATAGTCCCATTCCCCACTGATTTAAGGCTATTATTCTAATTAAATGCAGATGGTTAAAACCATCAGCATTCACCATAAAATTCAGTGGCTCAGACATTATATCATCCATCTTAGGTGCTGAGTTATGTCCTACATTTCTAACTGCACACTAAAAACTCACCAGCTCTGTGGCAGATACCATTAGGATTCCTTGCTATTTATCACAATCCCCTGAAAACAAATGGGAGTGGGAGGAACAGGACATTGAATTTCACATTCAGAAAGACTTCTCTTTAGCAGAGTGTTGAAACTGTCATTGACTTCACTGACAACAGTATTTGGTCACAAATACCCAGGTATTTACTGCTTAAAATAATCTCCTTTAGTGCTTAGCCACAGAAACCCAAGCAGACTTGTATTGGTATACACAAGTGCTGGAAGGGACCTTTTGGTTTGTCTAAGTAGTAGCTGTTTTGCGAGAAAAATGTTAACATTTCAAAGACATCGCTGCCTGACACCGACCCATTTCAGCACTCAGTTTTTAACCAAAGGACAGTTTAGCACAACAGGGACTGGAGCAGAAGGTGCATATGCACCCCACTTAGATACACCTACACACAGTGCAGTAGCTTTTGAAGTTACAATCAGCTGTTACCAGGCCTCTTTCCAAAGTCTTTATTCCAACACGTGCACATTTTGCAGTTTTTTTTACAAAAAAACAAAGATGCAAGTAGTGAAATCGTGAAGCAGCTTCACTTCTCTAGAAAAGGGGCGCCTCAGAGACGCTGAGGCCCTGGCTGCGACTGCAGCTCCTGATGGGAAGGGAGGGGGAAGAATCTTTCCCCAGCTCAAGCCCCTTTCGGAACCGCCACAGGCTCGGCTCCCTCGGGCCCACGTGTGAACTGCAGCTTCAGGGCAGCAACGAAACCGCTACCAGCGAACCCGCCCCCGGCTACCAAGTCCCTGAGCCCCCCGGCCGCCCCCCACCCTCCTCCATCCCTCCTGAGCTCACTCCCCGTTCCCCTCCCCATCACCCCTCTCCCACCTCCCCCCGCCCTTAGACGTCACTTCCTGGGGGCGGCCGCAGCGCGGCGAGCCGCGGGGTGTCAGTGGCGGCCCTGTGATGGCGGCGGCGGAGCGCCGGCAGCTGCGGCGGCTGAGGGCGCCGGGGGGGCTGTGCCGCTCCTAACTCGGCCTCGGGACCCTGCGCCATGGGGAGGAGCCGCGGCGGGCGGCTGGACTGAGGCGGCGGCGACGACGACAGCGGAGGGCGCGGCACTGCCCAGGGGGCCCCGCCGCGGGGGCCGCGACCCGCGCCGCCGGGGATGCTGCGGTGGGTCCGGCAGCAGCTGGTAGGTGCCTGTGGGACCGGGCGGAGAGGGCAGGGCGCCAGGGACTTCATCTGAACCCCACACGCCCCCCTTGGGCCGGGCGGCCCATCGCTTCGGCCCGGCCCTCCAGGGCAGCCCCGTCCCGCTGCCTCTGCCCGGGCCGCTGCGGGGTCCCCCGTGGAAGTGGGGTTCGGGCGGTCAGGCAGAGGGGGCCTGAGTGTGAGGAAGGGGAGTTCTTTCCCCGCCGGGACCGTGGAGAGGCAGGGGAAACCTGCAGGGTGGGGAAACCTGACGGCTCCACTTGATCAGTTACTGTCTTATTTTTCTTATTTTTTTGAAAGTATTGTTTTTAACACGTATCAGAGGGTTTGGGGTGCTTGGGGCTTCGGGGTTGTGTTATTTTTGTGGTTTTTTTCCTTGAAACCACGTTGGCACAGAGGAAAACTCGTTCCCTTAGCTGTGGCCCCCGTTGGGAAGGGCTCCCTAAACTTCTTTTCACGGAGGAATGACGGTGCCTTTTCCTGAGGACCGGCACTTCAGGAATTCTCTGTCCTCTTCCTCCTTCACGTTGGAAAATTATCCGAGGCTTTTCCTTCACCTGATGTTGCGTCTGTCTCGTTTATTTCCTTGGACCCGAGAGCTTTGCAGCCGTTGCCTGTGGGTTAAGCTTTTGAAAGTAACGAGAGAGAGAAGAAAAACATCCGTTAAATGTTTTCGCGGGGGAAACCACTTGAAAAAGGCTGCAGACGGAGGGTGTCTGCCTCTAAATTGATGCTGCTGGCTCTGCCTGTGTTACAGTGGGCTGGGGAGGTGAGGAGGCTGTGGCTGTCACGTCTGGTGCTGTGGAAGGGAAGTATATGGAGTTTGTCTGTTTTGATTCAAGTATTGGCCAGCTTCCTGCCCCATCCAGCGTTACTTCTCTTGCATTTTCTCAATTACTCTGAAATCCTACATTTACGAAGTTATTTTTTCCATTCGTTGAAGTTACCTTGCATCCCATGTGTTGCCCAGCTTAGTACAAGAACTTATATTAGTTAGGGTTCTATATTTTAATTTTCAAAGCTTTTATCTTCGTAATGATTTGATTTGATAAATCACTTAAACAAAACAAGAATCCTACAAAAAAAAAAAAAAAAGCATTTTTTTCCCCCCTTGTTTTCATCTTCCTCCCTTCTCATGAACCATAGACTTCCCCAGACCTGTTTCTGAAGCACAGAGCTTGTGGTGATGATCTCAGTGCTAGTTTGACAGCACTCACTAGTTTGGTGTGACACCAGGAGTTATTGACATGGAAATTAATTGCTCTCTCTCTCTCTTCTGGACTGTTCTGATTTGTTTCAGTCATACACATGCTTTTTTGAATGAAGGCTGTTTAGCTTTTTTTTTTAACTCTTGAAGGTGGTTTTGAGGTTTGTGTGTGGTTTTTAAAATAGCATTATGTTACCATTTGTAGAGTTTAGATAAGGGCTGCAGTTGTGCTGGAAATTCCTGTGTCAAATGGGATTTCTGTGAGTATACTGATCAGCTTTCCAGAAATATGTTTGCCCTTCATAGAAAGGAAAAGTTGAGCATAACAAGGATTTCGGCAGTAAGAGGTTTTTGTTTTTCTAGAGGAAACTGTTTGATAGTATAACAGCTGCTTAAAACTTGCACTAGTTTTGACAAGGATGGATTAGTGTAGTAAAAGAATTGGATAATAAAAAGTCAACATGCTTGAACAGACATTTATATATGGTAGTAAGGAAAAAACCAAAACTGTAATGATATATATTGTGTGTTTTCTTAAATGTCACTGACATGAATGGTTTGGTTGTTTCACAGATCATAAGTTGAAAAATTACCTAAGATAGGTGTCACACTTGCATCTTTCTTCTGAGGGACACTCGGGCAGTGCATTCCTGTGTGTAATCGTTGGTTTGTCATAGATCCCACAAAACATTTGCTTCTTCATATGTCTGTGATGTTCAGTTTCTGAAAGAATGTCAGAGGGCCTAGAGCCTGGAGAAGGATGCTGAGAAAAAATAATCAGAGGGAGTGGGAAGAGTTAGGGTCACAGAAATAGTGAAATCAGGGTGGCAAAATCCGAATCTGATTTATTTCTGACAGGAGAAGAATGCGTAGGCTTGGATGCCCTTAGAGTGTGTATTTGTACCTGTGCTTGATGTGGCATCAGGTTTTGAAAAACGTTCCCTACAGGAGGGTTCCTGCCCTACAGGGTTGGAATCAGGCAAATATGTGGGAGTGTTTTAAGAGGGATGTTGTAGTAGCACAAATCAAAAAGGTTGGTGTGCAGAAATGTTGGAAAGTAGTAAGGGATTGGAGAAAGGAGATGGGACTGGTACTTTGTTAAAGGTGCTTTTAGGTAGGTACTCTGTGTCTGAAACCAATGAATGTCTTGCAACTTCTTGATTGTTTAGGAGGACAGTATTTTATATACTGTTTAATGAAGTTGTCCTACGTGGTCTTGACAACTTAACGTTCTCAAGAGTTGTGAAAGGGGCAGGGCAAATGAAGCAGGTGGACTTAAAAACATGTGATGAGAGGACTGGGTATGAAATTCAAATTATTTCAGCCAAGTACTTCTAAGTGATGGCTTTACTGGGCTTTTGCTTGTGAATATCTGTGCTCGCATCTATACCTACAGGAAGGGATGACTGAGAAGAGGAGAATTGCTGAGAATTTCCATTCCAACTTTCTTTATCTTTATTATGGTCATACAAGTCCAAACACTTTTCTGAGGTGTTGTCTTTTCAGGGGGATGTGTTGTATAACAGGTGTTGGTAATTGTAACTCTATTGCTCAGTATTCAGTTGCTCTTTAGTGCCTACTTGGAACTCTGTGCAGATTGTCAGTTTGTTTTGGTAACTTGGCCTTCAGCCCCCTGTGTTTGCTCAGAAACAATAAACACCACCTTGTAATGGACAGTTTGTCACTTTTTGTTAATCTAGTGCTGAGCCCTACTAAATAAGCTCTAAATAAGCATGTGACTTTGTAGTTATGTAGTAATGTATTACATTATAATATCATTATCTAGTTAATAGTTGGAAGTACTTAAGTTTTAGTAATAAAAAAGGAAAAGACAAATGGAACACAATTCTTTGCTTTGGGTAAAATGCCTTGAAGTGTTTCAAAGCCAAGTTAGAGCAGGAAGGATGCGTGAGTCCAGCTCCCTTACCTTGAGATCTCAGAAAGACAGGGGGCTCATGGATTTGCTGAGTGTTGCATAACAGCACAGGCACAGCCAGCTCTGCTTGAAAAAGCAGATGGATAAACAACAGTTGATAGGAAGCATCATTAATATTCAGGAAGAGTACACTACATTTATTTGCATTTCCAAATATGATGGGTTAGTCTACATAGCTGATCTCTGTACATCAGAGTGCTGTTGTGTCTCTCCTGGTCAAGTTTGTGCAGTAGCTATACAGAAGTACAAAGTGGCATTTCATAATGCTCAGTGACTTTCTGTACCTCTTCTGGTTTGCTAAATTTATCAGCGTGCTAATGTCCTGATGGTGTGCCTGAAATATAGGAGCTGTAGCACTGTTTTTAACAGAAAGGAATTACAACATCATCTGTCTGGGAAGGAGGTCTCCAAAAACCATGATAGAATACCCTATGTATGATCTTACCTGAGTACTTTTGAACTGCCAATTGGTTTCTGGATTTACCTTCTAAACATTATTATGTGGAGTTTGAGCCATCTGATCTGTTACCTGACAGTTCAATGATGTACAAAAAGTGCTGCATGGAGAAAACTTAAGAGCTACCAGCCTGGTCCCTCTGTTATAAATGACAGCTTAAGAGAGAAAAAAATTATGCTGTATTTGGTAGAATATCTTCTTCCTGCAACTGAGGAACCTGAATGGTGTTGTGCACTGTCAGCTTCTACATTAGACAGAGCAAGGTAGTCAGGTGAACATAGCTTTGGTCTTTGGAAGTCAATGGCAAAACGTATAGCTTAATTCCTTTGGATTGGTGTTAAAAGACTGAAAAAACAAGTTACCAGATTATTTTATTTTAGTTTACATAGCCTGCATTAAGAGGTCATCATCATAGGGAATGTTTCTGATTGGTTTGTATTGGTTGCACCTGCCACACCCTATGATTCCTCAGTCAGTGTCTGTAGGATTGTTCGTGTTTCAAATGTGTTCTAATGAAAAGGTTCTACTTATAAGGCAGATTGGGATATTTTTTCTTCCTTCCAGGTGTTGGTACCCATTAAATGTTCCAAGAGGTGCAGATGGTATTCTGTGATAAAAGTGCAGTTACTGGCATGTATCATTTTCCCTTAATCACTTAATAGAATTGAACCAAAGCAAATACTTTTCCCCTCAAAATAAGATTCCCTGTATTTTTGAATACTAAAGTTCCTCTGGTTCAGACTGCCCAGTTAAGACCTATATTGTCATTTAAGGATCCGTGAGATGTGTCTTAAAATAGTGCAGAGGTTGCACTGCTATGGTTAAAGTAGTTTGGGAACTAGGGGTTAATGGCAGCCCTCATGTAACTTCACATAGGTGAAAACACAGCCCTGTTTTTTTGTCAGAGATATTCTGTGGTCTGCTGGATTAGTCCTCATAGCGTGTTTCAGTCTTTTAAGCTTATTCTATTTGTATATTCTGCCACTACTGAAGGCTAACACATTTGCAGCACAGTGTGTTCCAAAGCATGAGGAACCTGGCCCTGTCTCCAGCCAGCTGTCCATTCCAAACAGACATCCGTTGTCCTGTGTCCTGTGAAGATTTTTTGATCTTTTTAAATTTTATTTTTTTCCTAGTCACGAATCTTTTAAGCCACAAATTTTTATTGTGACAGACTTCCACTTGTGATATAATAATATGACCATTTCATTGATTGTATGATATTCCTGCATTAACAGTGTCCTTCTACCTTAATGGCAACTGTCTGATTATGTCTGATTATGTTTTATGAGACAGGGAGAAAAGTGTTTTGTTCAGAAAGAGCAAAAGCTTTTTATGGTGTGGTCGGGAGGTGGTATCTGGTGGGATGGCTAGGGTGGATGTCTGTTTATTTCTAAGAGATTGCTTCTGAACTCTCATCTGAAGATAAAACTTATTATCTAAGGCAAGTAAATGTGACCTGAGTTTAATATTCTACATGTGCTTTGGATATTGTTGGTATTAAGTTTTCCAGTTTTGAATGGACTGTCTGAATTCATTAAAAATTTTACTTGCTTTATTCTGGGGTGGAGAGATGGGAGTTATAAGAGAAAAAAATACAATAATGTGTTTAAATTTAATTGAAAGCTTCATGACTTGTGCCTTTCATTGGTGATCTGTTGTGTGTTTTTCTGTACTGTGTCCTCAGTAGTTGTGATTGGTTTTGTAACTGTTTCACTTGGAAAAAGGTATCTACAATATACCTTAAAAGATTTTTTTTTCTGTTAATTTCTACCACAAAATCTGATTGTAAGCCAGCAGATGATAACTGCAGCAAAATAGGTGTGACAAAGTCCCTCTGTAAATGCAAGGTCATACCATCCAGGTGAGCACAGATGACATATTAGCAGCTAGACAAGTTTTGTTTTTTTTTAAAATACAATCTTTCTTTAACCTGCTCTTGAAAAAGCCACTGAGCAATTGTACAGATCATGGTAGAAAAGATAGAAAGCAGGACCTAAAGCTACATTGTGATTTAAAGAATAAAGCTCTGCAATTCCTTGGCATCCCACATACTGTGACTTAAGAGGATGGTTTTTTTCTTGTTTACTTCGAGTTAAAATAAGTATGGGGAAGGAGAACTTTCCTGTAAATGGTAAGGAGAGGTAATGATGTAGGCAAAAGGCAACCTGTTTGTTTTTATCATTAAATATTTTACCAAGGAAAGAAATTTTACATGGTTACCAATAAGTATGGGGTTTATATTGTGTTACATTTTCTACTCTTTAACTATCCCACTATCCCATTTGCATATTTTTGTACCAGTTTTATGGAGCTCTTCTATTTTTTGAAGTTATATACATCTCTTGAAAAAGAATCACAGCAAAATAAAAAGGAAGCTTAAGATTTAGTAAGCTTTAAAGGTGAGTTTGTAGAAACGTCTGAAAGTAGGATATTAAACTGATACTTAGATCATAAATCATGTTTGGATTGAAACTAAAACCTGAAGCAGTATTTGATGAATGAAGTAGACTCAAAACTTTAATGTCAAGTTTTACAGGGCAGGCTTTATCAAAGCATGCTAAAAGGAAGAGTTAGACATTTCTAGCTATGAACTAGATGGTCTTTCCATTAAGTTTGTTGAGCAACAACTGTCAAATCAATTGTCGGTGTGATTTAGGCATACATGTTGGAAAAGCCTTAAGATTTATTATCCAGAGGCAGAGAATTTTTTTATATATATATATTGAAGAAATAGGTGAATTTGACTTGTAAAGCAGGAGCTGATTGGCCTACTAGAACCAGTTTACCTGTTGAAAGTTGTTTTCAATATTCATATCGGATAATGATCATACAAGTAACCTGAAACAGGAGCCTTCAGGCTTGTATAAAATAGTTTTATGAATTACTCTTCAGAGCAGTGGCTAAATAGCATTTAATATTAAGAGAATAGTACATCTAGGAATGTGATTTTTCTGTATTATGCTTTGTAAACGCTGTTATTTGGATTGTAGAGGAGGATGAGAAAGATGGTTCCTTAATAATGCAAAGTTGTGGTATTTTATACTTAAGTAGTATACCTAAGTCTCTGCTTAAGTTCCCCACTACTACCAGAAACCAGACATGTCATAACAATCTCTGTGTTAGAATGTCTACCTTGCCTGCTCAGCTTGTGTTTTCTTTGTGATTTTTATTGATGTTTCAAGACCAGTATGTTTGGCATCAGTCACCTGAGCAGAGAAACTGGCACAGGGAAGTATGTTAGCAGTGAATGAGGCCAGTTTAGCTTGGTGGTTATTTTTGCAGATAAATAATGAGGAGTTAGCTAATTTTAAATAGGGATTTTTCCAAGTTGTTCATGTTGGGATTTTGACAAAATAAGGTAAAATTAGAGCCACTTGAGCTGGTCTTCAAGCACCAGTATAATTTTTCTAAATACAGTGGTAGGCATTCTTTATCTTTGTGAAGGGAAGGATTATTGCTTCATGGTTTCTCAGGCCTTGTTTCCTGAAGTGTTTGCTTTCACAAAATAATGTAGTCTGGTTATAGGTCCTTTAGGAGGTTACAACATGATTTGTTATCAGATGTTTTAAACGACTGTAGATGTAATAAGCGGGAAGAGGAAGTTGCACAAATAGTGCATGACTTTTAATACAATTTTATTTCTTTACTGTAGTGATATTTAAAAAGGGAGGAACAAACTGTGTGGCACTCTGTAAACCTCAGGGTGCTTCAGCTGATTCACTACTTCAGTTGTTAGAGCAGTGTTTAAAATTGCTGCAGGAGGCAGTTTCTTCCTTTATGCTAACCTTTGATACGACAAATTCAGTTTGACTACTGCCCAGTTATATGACTGAAAGAATTATTGGCTGACTGTTTTGAGTACAAATTTACACAGACTTCTGAAAATGTGCGTGGGGTGTGAATAGATCATCTTATCTGACAGAAGGAAAAATATTCCATGCGTATTCAGGAAAAAAAAATCAAAAGCATGAAAATCTATTCCCTCAAAACACCTTTAATCAAAGTATATCTTGGCAGCAGCATAACAGCAAGCTTTTGGGCTATCTGCCAGGAAAAGTGGCATTTTGTTTCTGCAGCCAGGGTCACTTGCCTCCCTAGGAAAAAGGTTTCCTGAGAGCAAATTTTCTTCTGTTCATTAGTTTTATTAACTAGTACGTGGTATCTAAAGGGCTTCTGGGGGCACTACTGCTTTCCTCAGCAGTGTTCAGTGTAGTTTTTGAAAGTCAGGAGCTTTAATGAAGACTTCCTTCCTTCAATCCCTGTTAACTGAAAACTGGTCACGCAGAAGTTCTTTTAGCAAACATAATTTTGAAGGTTTTTTTCCTGTAGAAGCTACGAATGATGAGTGAGAAACACTGGGAAATCATGTTAAAGTACACTAGTTCTATGCAAATCACAGGCAGAAGTTGCTTGTCAGATCATTTGTAATTACTGGTGCATGTATTGCAAAGCTTGAAACAGCAATTGATTTGTTGTGTGCTGGTCCCATGTCACTAATCCCAGCTGAGAGATCTGCAGATTTCTGCTGTTTCACTCAGCAGTGCTGTAGAGTGTGTAGGGGGATGTATGTGTGTGCTGCCATAAGGTAATTGTGGCAATGAAGAAATGAGTCTGTACTGTCTGGTTATTCTATCAACAAGTTTACTGAGAAACTCTTGTTTTCCCCTTTGTTCACACTTGCAGATGTTGGGAGGGCCATCTTATCTTCTGCACAGTTCTGTTTAGTAGTGCTGCCTCTCATTTGCTTACTCTGTCTGATTCTCCAGGTGCCCAGTTTGTTGATAATGCTAATAATTCTGCTTTCCCAATGATAAATTTCAACAAAACAGAGTTGAATGTGTATAGACATAGTTTTCAAGCTGGTTTAGCTGCACAGCTGCAGCTGTAGACAAGTACGACCTGAGATTCTGATGAGGAAAATACTTTCCTCACTTTCAATCAGCTGAATCTGCTTCAGCAGAGGCATTCCCCTCTGACAGAGGTGCTTGACTTGTATCAAGATCTTTTTGTAACAAAAATGTCATTAAACTCAACAGTTTACAGGTGCTCAGAGAGTGGCCTAAAAAGGGCATACACTGGAAAAATGTCAGTGGTACCCTACTCACTCTGAAATTTTTCATTTATAGTAACTTTCAGTGAGTAGCATAGTGGTTAGCATTTATCAAAAGACTGCTAATTGCTTTCGCTTTTTTCTTTTTTTCTTTTTTCCTTTTTTTCCTTTGCTTTACATCTGTTTGGCTTAAAAGTGGAATTTTTGAGGCTGTAGAATATGACTTTCCAAAGTGAGAATGTCTGGCATTTTGTGAGCGCCAGACATTTTCTGAGATAGAAAAGAGCTGTGTATTTAGTCTTACTAATTAAGAACATTTTTCTTGCTTGCAAAACACATCTATTGTGGCATCTTCTTGTTTGATTTATAAAGTGTCACTAATGTCAGATATCCAAAATGCTTCTGATACAAACACTATTCACTTTTAAAATTTTGTGTTAGTGTTAACAGGTGCTTTTTTTCCAAGTTACTTTCATGCTTGTGTTTCTTAAAGTTGTGAACAGTTCCTTTCTTTTTGCTCTTGGCAATTTACATATTTCTTCCAGTTCTTTCCCCCTATCAACTTTTTGTCTCCCTCATCCACTCGTATCCTTAAACAAGCTTTCATACCAGAGCATGTGACTTGAACAGCCTTCCACTGCTTGTCATCTACAGTTCATTCTTCAAATCTCTGAAAAGTCCCCCTTCATTTCTTTCTCAAGCAGAATATTTCTGTAGTAATGATACCAAATACAAAAATGTGTGTGTTTGAGAGGATTTTTTAATTATTCCTTTACTTTAAAATTCCATCTTCCTGACTGTGAACATCCCTAATGCCCTTTGTTGGAGAACTGTATCTATTGAAGAAGGTTATTGGTCAGTTTTACCAGCCTTTTTTTATATAGCTCATTTTTTTGCCTTCTCTAATGAATTGGTACAGAAATATCTCGTTGGAGTGAAGTGTCTTTTTTTTCTTTGACATGAATCAAGGGTTTCACAAGGGAAGAAAACTGCTTCTGCACCTCCAGTAGTGGGATTGGTAATGCCCTTTCTACCTGTTTCATCAATTGCCCTTTCACGTGGCAATAAAGAACAAGGAAACTGTGTGCATGGTGCAGAGTGGCTTCTGAGATTAGGAATGTCTGACTCATGCTGAAATTCACCTCTTCCTGGACAATCATTGGTCTCTATCAAAGAACTTTAACAGTTCTAAATTTATGTTTTCTAGTTTGTTTCATGTCTCAAAGCTTTTTATCTTTTTATTTGATTTTAGTAATTTTCTTGGTCTGCCATCTGAATTATTACTGGTTTGCTTGTTGTCTTTTGCCATCACCTTTTCTCTCCAGGTCAGAAGAGGTAGGAAGGGTTCTGGTGAGTCATGTAGCCCCAGGAAAGGCTCAATTAAAGATAGAATCGAATGACCTAGATATAAGCCCTTGTGTTAGAGAGACATTGCAACCTTCCCACATGACTTATTTTGGTTTTCAATTATGCTTTTTCTTAAAAAAAAGGAATTTTTGTTTGTTTTTGCAGTATCTAGCTTGTTTTCCTAGCTGCAACTTAAGCCTGCTGTCATCTTTGTCCTTCAGGTTACCCCTTTCCTCAGTGGAACAGTCTTTTGTATAACAGAAGATGTGGTAGTATATCCCAGGTTTCCCCTCCTCTAGGCTAAATGGCTCTAATTTTTTTGCTCTTTGCTTTTTAGATTGCTCAGCCTTGCATTTTATGTCATGTTTTCAGGATCTCTTGTGGCTCATGTTCCACTCCTCTGGATGCTGTCCAGTTGGTTCACAGTGCTTCAGTTGTGGCTTCCACTTATCCTCCAGCCTGCTTCATACTGAAGACCTTTTCCTCAGGGATGACTGACAGGCATTTTGATCTTTTTCTACAGAACTCGCATATGGACTTGTTGTTTTTTGTTTTTTTTTTCTTATGCAGTTAATTGTGTCTAACTGCTGTATCCTCCAGTCTTCGGTGGGCCTTGATCAAGATGATTTGGGTTTTGTTTGGGCTGGGTGGTTTTGTTTGTTTGCTTGTTTTGTTTTTTTGAAATGAGTTTGCTGTCAGTGTTTCTAGTGACAGGAAATCACATTTGAGGTTAGACAAAATGTTAGTTCTTGGAGAGAGAATTTGTTTAGAACAATTCTATTGTCAAGTCAGATGCATATGCTTTGTCTTATACTAGTGAGGATCTTTTAAATATCCAGTTATCTCAGCATGACTGGTTTGTTTTAACCTTATATTTTTCTGATAATCCATTTTATTAGGGTTATCATTAGCATGGCTCTGAGTTTTGTGATTTATATATGTTTTCATCTCCATTTCTGTTTCTTAGGTTTCATGGTGCTTCAAATTTGATGAGAGCAAGTATTTTCTATCATTTTTGAGACTGGATTTTTTTTTTGTTTGTTTTCCAGAATGAGTACACAATCTCAAAATAAAACTTTTTTTTTCTCAATTTTTGTAAATTTTCTAGACACAGTAGACTTTTTAAATTTATTTGTCAATTTAGTTCCCCATTCAAAAGCTGCTATTCCAAAATGGCCACTTGATATCTGGATATAATTTTTCAGTACAAAGATAGAAATTTTGCAAAGCTACTGAGCTACTGCTAATAAAATAGTCTTTCTTGGTCATCTTTATTTTGTGTTTCAGGGTTTTGACCCACCGCATCAAAGCGATACAAGAACTATTTATATAGCAAATCGTTTTCCCCAGCATGGCCATTATGTTCCTCAGAAGTTTGCAGACAACAGAATTATATCATCCAAGGTAAGGTATCAATTTACCATGGAAAAACCAAATGGTATACTGCTTAAGAAGTTGAGTAGCCAGTGTGATGTGTGATGTCTAATGGTGCATATACAATACTCAAGATTAAACAAGCTCTAAAATTTTTCTGAGGAACAAGCTAGGTTGCTTCTATGTAGTTTTTCTCCTGCTGTCACCCCTCTTTGCTCAGAACCTGGCTATGTTCTGAACAATTCAGCATGCTGGTCAGATATACTGAAGAGAAGGTTTTTAACCAGTGTTGCCTGTATCTGTATGTGATGCACAGAACTACTTAAAAGGAAGGATGAAGCTAGTTGAGAGGATTTATAAACTGGCCAGACTGTAAGCTAGTACTCTGCATAAAATAAATCAGCAGTGGACTGCAATTGCAGATTGCTTCCTAGTGTGACCTTGGATTGGAATCAATAGAACTGATGGTGGGGATGTATCTTGTTGCTCTGGTGTAGGACAGAAAGTTACAGATGCAAGAATTAATTTCTTCTCTGCTGCCCAGGATGCAAGCAGCCAAATGACTCCAGCTGCTCCTGTCCTGGTTGGAAGGAGAATATTTAAAACTTTGACTGTAGGCAGTTCAGTTTCTATCCCAGCTTCCCTGCTAGCTGTAGTTAAAAAATAAAATTAAAAATTGAATACAGCAGTTCTGTGTGGAGGGTAAAACCAGAAGAAGTTTTGGGGGGAGATAGAAAATGGAAAGATTTAGGTGAAGAGATTTTAATGTGAATGGAACTGAATTTAACTGAAAAATTGTTCAGTATATCATAACTCTCCTTTTCTCTCTTCTTTCCTTTCAGTATACAGTGTGGAATTTTGTTCCAAAAAACTTATTTGAGCAGTTCAGAAGAGTAGCCAACTTTTATTTTCTGATTATATTTTTGGTGCAGGTAAGTTAAATGATACTCAAGATAATAGATTTTTTGACATTTTTTTAAACTAATTTTTGTTCTATTTAACTTCTCTACTTATGTCTTCTTTCTATTACAAAATGTTTCCAGTTTTTCTGGGAAAAATACTGTAACTTTAAGAAGAATTCTGTTCAAATTTAAGAACTGCCCTTAGGTTTTATTTTCACGAATGCTAAAATATTTAGGTGTGTAGCATTGACATCCATTGCACTGCCAGCACAGGGACTCAATTGTCTGCCTCAGAATACAATTTTAAATCTGTTATGTTAGTAATAAATTCCAGACTTGCTTTTTTGTTTTTTGTGGATGCTGGTGGTGTTTGATAGTGGATCACTGTGGTATCTTCCTATATATCAGTCTTGTGTGACTGGTGCAGTGTCTGTCATTATCACTTTTTACCACCTGGGATGACAGAGCTGGGACAGGTTCTCATTGTGTGCTTTTAAATATGCAGCACAGTCCAGTCCACATTGTCCACCTCTCAGATGGGTGCCAGAAACATGGTGACAGGCTGCATTTGGTTGTGTGAGGCTCCACACCACTTGTGTGATTAGTGAGTGTTCAGCTGCTTAGCAGGCAAAGGGCTATGGTGTTCTGGTGATGAAAGAAAGAAGATAGTTTTAGATGGGAAAAATGTCATGGCTAACCCTATCCAGCCAAAACTAAGATACTTGTGGTATGGGTATTTTTGGACAACACGCTTCCAAGCTGAAACTGCAGTGCTACTGCTGAAAAACAGACAGTATTGCATACTGCATCTGATTTTTTTTGTGTTCTATAAATTATTTGTATGTCAGTTGAAAAAAAAAGAAAAGCTTATGCATGTGTTGTCAAGTGGCATAATCTGTGTTCTCAGTGAAGTTCTTGACTCTTAACAGAGTTAACTTCATGTATGATTTTTTTCTTCTTCCTTAATGGTTCCCAAAGCAATGCCATAAGTTGCAGGTAAAGTGGAACAAATCAGTGTCTGTGGTTTTGAACAGTTCTTGTGTATGTTTTCTTTACAGCACTTGACTTGTCTCTTTCCTGCAGCAGAAGCAAACCACTATCATTCCCCCCCACATACAGAACTTTAGTGTATACACTGCACTTTTGGCATGCCAGCAATAATAGCACAAATTAAAATAATTGCATGTTAGTTTGGGGGATCCAGAAAGAAGCAGTCTAAGAAAATGTTCTCTAATATCTGAACTATTGGAAATTGCTAGTTTAAACTTTATTTTCACTTTTGAAGTGGATCTTGCTATACTCTACGTTGCTATTAAGAAGTAGTAGATTGTATATAGTATTGAAACAACTTCACAAAATGTAAATTTTTCTTCCTTTGTAATTTCACATCCATCTTAGTAGGGTGAAAATATATCTTCCTGTTACTGAAGCCTTAAAATTGGCACATGCATTAAAAACGTGGTTAAGTATGCTTTATACCCTATCACCCTTGCATAGTTATTGACATGTATTGTTTAGCTGTCAGGAACTGAGCTTTGCTCCAGAAAAACTGCAGGAAGTGAAGTAAAAATATTCCCAGGTTGTAATGAGGAGTTTGGAAAATAATTGTTACCTTGCTTCATTAAATTATTTTGGAAAGTGTAATTGAAAAAAAGAAAATTGCAGCTAATTTTTATATTTTCTTCTCTTTTAGCTCATGATAGATACCCCTACCAGTCCTATTACTAGTGGATTGCCATTATTCTTCGTAATAACTGTGACAGCCATAAAACAGGTAAGGGGGAAAGGTCATGTCACATTATTCTAAGGTAATGTTACTTAACAAAATCTGACCAAGGCAATATTTAGATTCTAAAAATAAATAAAAAGATGTAATTTTGGGAAAGGATATTGTATGTAATGTTTCTTGATAGATACTAGAACTGAGTATTTTGGATACTTGTCAAGCACTCAGTGACTCACTGTGGTACCCTTAAATGGACAGTGGATGGCTGTCAGACTGCATTTTTATCTGAACATTGCATGTCACTTGTTATAAGACCTTTTTTGTAAGCTCCTCACTTATCCCTTTGGCACACCTCGCTGCATATTAAAACCAATCCTCCCACACAACACACTGAGAAAGGAGCATGGGCAGATCAAGCAATGGTGCAATCCATGTTTGTCCGTATTTAAAAGGCAATTTTTTGCCCCAAGGATGTTACATGGTGTAAAATAAATACTGACTGTAATTCTGTACCAGGGGAAAATTCCAGTTTAGAAAGCTTCTCATTTTTGCTTTCTGTTTCTTCAGTTGCCTAAAGCACTTTGAGAACTTCAAATAAGAGAAATCTTTTACTTAAAAGTTTAATAGCAATTTTGTTTAAGCATCATACTACCATCCTACTAAAACTTATAGCCCCATACTACCATCCTACTAAAACTTAGAGCCCCTAGAAGGAGAATTCTTAAAAGAAAAAAAAAAAAAGAAAAGAAATCTGTTTTCCTTTAAACCTTAAAGCAGGAGGAAAAACAAAGAAGCACATAAATAAAGAGATTGACGTGGTTAGAAACTGTAATCTCTTCTGCATAGAGGTAGTTTTCAGGAACTATCCTCTGCAAAGGGTTTGACAGTGCTGTCTGTGGAAGAGATGCAGTCATAGCAACTGAAAAGTAAGCAGGAGACTTATGGAGCCACACCTGGAATTTCAATTTGCCTGCTGTGCCAGTGAGACCCAAATCCACCCTGAAAGAGGGCAAAAGTAAAAATAGCTCTAACTTTCAAGAAGGCAGAATAGTGTTTGTGGCAGAGAGGATCTTGATGCTGGAGTAATATTTGAACTAAGATTTCATCTTGTTGCCGTGCAGCTTGTCTAAGTAAAGTGCCCTAATCCTAGTCAGTTGCAGTTGTTCTCATCACCCCCCAAAAAGTAACATTTTCAAGAGCAGTAGAGTCATAAGTGGGTACTGGGAAATATCCCTTAAAACTCTGTGAACTGAAAGACATTGTGCATCTTAGTTATAAATATTATTTTTGTAGAAAGAAGCTGGACTTGTGTAAATCTAGAATAGTCCAAAATAATGTATTACCACATTGTTTCCAGATGTTAAATCTTACATCAGGAAATTTAGATACCTTGCCATTATTGCAAATAATTGAGATTCTGACATTTCTTCTAGAAGTTTCAAATAATTCACGACTTGCCATGCATCAGGAATTTTCCTGATTGTCTCAATGTCTCTGCAAGGAGTATGGAAACCAGATAAACTGATCTAATGGACTCTTATGCTTATCCTACCTGCTGCAAAGCCAGCAAGCAGTATTTACAATCTGTTATTTTGGAAAGGTGATTGAGTGTGCTATTTCCAACAGGCTGCCCTTGGACAAGGAGGAAAGAGAGAATTCTTTTGTTAGAATGCAGAAGGGAAAATACCCAGTAAGATCTCAAAACCAGATCTCATTTTCTCTCAATCCAGAAGTGGAAGAGGAAGCAGATTTTAGTGGAAAAAACTCCTTTTGAAAGCTGCTGGTTACTGGTTATGTACAAAGTTACATCAAGATAAACATGGAGGGGAAAACTAGAAGTAATAACTTTGTGTGGGTTTGAGAAGCTTAGGATTGAGTGGAAAAAATCTCCCCTGCTTCCAGAAGGCCAGCTGACATATCACCTCTGACAGGCTTTAAACCTTACCCTTATTTTCATCTCAGCCAAGGAGATAGAACTTTTTCTTCTGAAAAGTGTAATTGCACCTAGGTCAGAAGAAGGACATAGAAGACTGCAAAGTGATGCAACTCATGCTGTGTCATTTTGTCTGTTTTGTTAGCCAGAACTTTCCTCCTTATGCCTGTGAAGAGGTATATGCAATCCTCAGAGGAGTCCATAATTAGAAAATAGAATAAATCCCAGTAAAGCAAAAATTAAAGTTAAAAAAACAAACACAGCAAAACAAAGGTGGTTCCTAAGGAACTTCAGGGAACTTAGTCCATTTCACTAAGTTCATAGGTATTTAGCAAACAAACTGGTTAGACACAGATGTTTACATGATATCAGTTAAATTAGAAACAACTACTTTGCAAACTTTGATTAAATATAGACCTAAACTGGAAACAAAAAGCCTGATAATATGCAGATGTATTTTAATTGTGTTTTTTTTCTGAAGTTCAGTGATGCAGTTACCTAAGCAGAGCTTAAGAATGTAAATTGATTGAGGGATTTTAATCTTTAGTCACTGTTCATGCAATTAAGCAACATTTCCTGTATTCCTATTGTGTCTTTCTTTTTTAATGGTATTTTTGTAATATTTGCAAGTGAGGATAAGGAACTGTCTCAAAAATGCCGCAGTAGGTAAATTTTGGGGGAATTCAAACTGAGTGCAGTAAGTTGGCTCTCAAGAATTCCCTGGTGTGAGGTGTCACCCTTGTGTTGTAGGCAATAGGTGTCAGATGGAGAAAGCGCTGAAATCTGTACTTTCTAAAGAAGGTAAATCTCAGTTCTTTGCCAAATGCCCATATTGCTCAGCTGTTCAGGCTTATGAGACAAATGCCCCAAGGTTACTGGACGTTAGTTAAATCCTTGTTTTCTTCTGTTTGTCACCTTTAACAAGGAGCTGTAGGTACTGACTCTTGCTTTTTAATACTGAGTAGGAAGGACTTTTTTAAAGAGCCTTACTGAAGGCTTTTTGGATTCTGATTTCCCAGTAGCTCTATGTTTGGCTGCTATCACTACATACTTCTAAATTATTTATTTTTAAGAAGTTAAATTATAAGGCTTCCTTTTTAATCTTGTCAGAGTATGAGGCAATATAATTTCCTCTGTAGACCAATAACATTTCTTGTGCTTACTTATGAAACTTTCCAAACAGTATCTACACTCATGATCAGAGATCATGCTATTGACAATCATGCTATTAGATTAAATAAGTAACATGTTAATAGTTTAGGAAAAAAGGAGGGGAATACTATACCTGGATTGGCTGTTGTGAACGCTTGCTTGTGTGTGTGCATGGGATGAAGAGTGCTTAAAGAGGTGCTGAATATCAGGTAAAGGAAAATGGCTTAATTTATCAATTTAAAAACTCAGTTTCTGTCAGCTGTTGGCAGTAACTGTAAGAAACTCTTTAGAGTATAGCATGATGAATTAATTTCAAACTGTTACTTCTCTTAAAAAAAAAATCCATGAGAGAGACTCAGAGCGACTGTTGTCAGTTTTGTGGTATTTTAATCCTTATAGAGAAAAGATAGAATGAGTTCTTTTCACCTCTTCTTTATTTGCTACTTTACTGCCTTTTTGTGAAAATTTCACTTGTGTGAAAATGAAGATATTTCCCAGGTTCTGCAGTACAAACTCAAGAGAAGTTAGTAACTGCATTCAGGCTACATGGCTACCAATTCGAAGGACGTTTCCTTAGAAGATATTTGTTTGCTTTATAGGCTTCTTCATAAGAAAGTAAATTTGTACCTGTTTTCCACAGGGTTATGAAGACTGGCTACGACACAAAGCAGACAATGAAGTAAACGGTGCTCCAGTTTACGTCGTTCGAAGCGGTGGCCTTGTGAAAACCAGATCTAAAAACATTCGGGTATGTGTCTAGGGAAAAAGAGAAAACTGTGTTTCTGTTGCATAGCTAAAGCTCTTGTTTCATGACTCCTCATTGTGAGCTGTTTCATCGTGATTCCCTAACAATGCTGAAACAAATTCTTCCCTCTTAAAACACTGCTTATCCACTTCTCATTTGTCTTCACTTCATCAGGTGGGGGACATTGTCAGAGTAGCCAAAGATGAGACTTTTCCTGTTGATCTGGTGCTTCTGTCATCTGATCGAGTCAATGGCTCATGCCATGTTACTACTGCAAGTTTGGATGGAGAGACCAATCTTAAGGTATGGGTTACTGCTGTAAAATAGAATCTAGTTAATTTGCAATGCCATTTTTATTTTATCCTGTTGAAGTACCTTCCCCATCTTGTGGTCCTGTATCGTTAACATAATGGACACTGTTTTACAGACGCATATTGCAGTCCCAGAAACAGCAGTGTTACAGTCTGTTGCCAACCTGGACAAACTTGTAGCTGTTATAGAATGTCAGCAGCCAGAAGCAGATCTATACAGGTATCACTTCATCAGTAAATATTTTTAAATTAAATCAAAATATAGTGTTAAATGTTAGGATTGTTGTGGGTCTTGCTGAGATCAAAGTACCTTCAGACATCTGCTTAAATTTTAGGATTTAATAATTAGTTCAAGTATTTTACCTACTTACTGGAAGTTGCAAGTGAGCAGTTAAATTTGAGAGTTTAGAAATGATAGGATCGCAGATACCTTTTAATCATGATACTTGTTTACATTTCTGTACTGATCAGTAAATTTATTTCCAGGTTTTAAAAAATCATTAATGATCTATGAGTCTGAGCAGGTTGGAGAAAGATTTGTATAAGGTTCTGGTGGAGATTTCAGTACTTTATAGTTGCTGGTTTTAATGGAATGAACTCAAACCATAGTAAATTTTTGCAAGCCTATGTTAATTTTAAGGATATGTATTTGTGACACTTATTTTTGCTTAAGAGAACATTTGAACTTCATTTTTCTACAACACAAATTTATGTTAAAAACAGTTGTATCTGAGTGTGCTTCATTTCAACTCTTAACATCAGCAAGCAGTGCCATAAACTCTGTAAAACAGTGCCATAGGTATCTAAGGTCAAATTCCATCCAACTTTCCTGTATTGTATAATGGAAAATGGCAGCTACTGAGTAGTAGTTTTCAAAATCCATGTATGTCACAGCAATTGTTCTTAAGTAACCTTTGAAATCTTTTAGAAATATTCTTAAAAGGTAAGATTCTTAGTTCTGTTTGTAGAGAACATCAAGTTCAGGTACAATTACTGTAGAAGTTTGTCTCTCTTTGCAGTAGGGGGTCACACTAAATATGCAAGTGTCAGATGTTAAAACCAGAGTAGATTGGCTTTATTAAATGAAAAATCACAATTTTTGATGGATAATATACTACCTTATATTCATGGAGGAAATGACAGTTCTTTTGGAGCATAAGTGTTTCTACTGTTAAATATCTCTTGTGAAATTATTGCCAGAGTTTCAATTATTGATTTGTTATTGTTAACAAAAGTTGATTATTTTGTACTTGTGAAGCACTAATGACTCTTTTTGTAAATATAGAGGAATTTTTTATGTTTTTGAGTCCTTATATAGATGTTTCTAACCTACGGTTGTCTTTCATAGATTTGTTGGGAGAATAACTGTAAGTCAACAAACTGAAGAAATCGTGCGGTAAGTAAAATTTTATAAGATTAATGTTTAGAACTGATGGAGGTCATTAAAAATCATGACTATAACAAAAAAGTGTTACTGTTGAATATATGAAAGGGAGGAGTATTTTCACTTTGTTGCTATTTGTTATTTAAAACAGTTACTGATCTTGAATACTTTCTGGTGCCTTATTTCATAGACTGTACAGATCCTCCAGTGTCTGTTTACCAAAGATACAGAGCAGGAGTTTTTGCAGTTGAAATTTCTATAAATTATTGGTCTGTTTTAACAAAGTCTCTGCTACAAATCTGTAGCTTTTAGTATATATTTTGAACTGCAGTACTACCTGGACTGCAAAGGTAAGTGCTTACATATGTAACAGTCAAAACATAATTGTGTGCATAAAAGGTTATGTGCATATAATCAAGTGCACAGAATCTTTGCCTGTGCAGTCATAGCAACTAGCATGCACCTGAACAGGTTAAAATATAAAACTAACAATATGAAAACACTTACAGACCTACATGTGGACTTTCTCAAAAGATTGTGAATTGTGGTGGGTTGACCCCCAGCTAGCAGCCAAGCAGCTGCACAGCCACTCATTCACTTTCCCTTCAACACAATAGGACAGGAGAGAAAAATAAGAATAAAAGTGAGAAAGGTCCTGGTTTGAAATAAAGATGAGGAAATCACTCACAAGAAATGGCCATACCTGTGTCTACTTGTTTGCTCTTGAGAGTTTTTTGATAATCAAGATTTAAAAAAACTTTTTTACCTCTCCATAAACTATAAAGTCTTATTTTATGTTGTAAAAAATGTGTCACAAAAATAGATATATCTATTGTTATTCTTTTACTCTTCTAATATTGTTCTTTACACATTTTTAAGTGAAATTTCTACCTGCATCAAGTATTAAAGATGTGCTATTTTCCATGTAATGCCTACCTTTAGTCTGAAGAACAGAATTTTTTGATCTGAGAGCATCCTATGTGGCTGGCAAGCATCTTGTCCATTTTAGACAGGAGTAACATGGAGTTCAGAGTGCATCAATGATTTGCCAGTGGTTTTGCAAGAAATACAGGAATGTAGGAGACCGATCATTTGGCCCCAAGACCAATAGTTTAGCCACCCCCACAAAAAAGCCCCACCCAAACCCTTCCAAAAACCTAGTCATTGGTTTTCAGGTTTTGTATTTTGGGCTTGTCACACTGATTTTTAAAACTGCATGAAACACTTAAATTCAGAAATACACACTAGTTAGATTAAATGCTTGAGCCTTTTGTTCCTTTTAGTTCAGGTTTTCATCTAAAGTTTCTGTCTAGCCTAAAGTGTTAGTATATGTATGTGTAACTTAACCTGGCATAATCTGTGTCACATTTGCAGTAACATGTAAGCTAAATGTTTAACTGGGGAGGTGTGGTGTGGGTTTGGGAGTGGGTATTTTTTAAAATAACTTCAGGTTATGCTTTCAAAGGAACTTCAGGTATAAGAGCTTTGTTTGTATTAATCATGGACTGCTTGTGTTACAGCTAGTGGAAAAGTAGGAATAACCCAAGGACTTGTATGCCAAAGCACTTAGTAGATGATCTTTAATTCTTTTGCTTATACCCACTATGTCAGCCTGGCCACTGTGGTTGTTCAGGTTCTGCTTTCATTTGATACACTGGCAAAAATAGAGAATGCACCTTTTTTTTTTTTTTTTTTTTTTTTTTTAATATCAAACCAACCATGCAGTTTCTGAAGATGATACAACTACTGGAGTAGAAAATACAGCTCTAACCTTATATTAACTTTGATTCTAACTGACCCTTACTTTCACAGCAGTGTTTACAGTTCACTTAGCTGTAGCTGATGAGATGAATGTGCTATTGGGGTATGATAGATGTTAGGAAAAAAATATATGACTTTTTCCTCTTGGACTGGGCTTGCACTGTTGTGTTGGTACGTCCGAATAAGAGTTGTTTGTATGTCTGTTATGGATAACTTCTGAACTTCCTAGATCCATGTCAGTTTGACAGAGGGGTAGAAGACAGGTAAAACAGCCAAACCTAAAAGAGAATTTGTGTTGCATTGAAAGCTTGATGGGTTTTTTTCCTGTTGGCTTTTCAAGTAACTCTCTGAACTAGCCATTTGGTATATTTAGCTCAATCACTAAATATGGGATTTTGACCAGTGATGGGAGAGGATGGCAGTGATGAAAGGAGTCATAAAAGGAAACTGAGAGCTCCATAGAGTTGTGTGGGTGAGGTGTTGTAAAAGGGGTAGGAGGATTGAAGGTGGACCTGAATGACAGTGGGGTTGGAGATGTTGTGATGTGAATTCATAGGGGATACAGAGCAACTTTGCATAGGAAACTGGATTTCATTAGTCCTACAGAAAACAGAACAACTAATCTTTAAATGCTGGTATGTCTGTTTCTTTTTAGACCTCTTGGGCCTGAAAGTCTCTTACTTCGTGGAGCAAGATTAAAAAACACTAAAGAAATATTTGGTTTGTAGACACCTAAATACTTACAGAGTATTCTCTTCTTAAAACATGTTAATGAACTGTGCTTTAATTCTGCTTTCACTGAAGAAATTGTAATAATCTTGCTGCCTGTTACCTGCAGGGATGTGATTATAGATGAAAGTTGTGATATTATGCTGAAGAATCTCCTAAGGATATAAATTTCCAGCTCTACTCTATGAAAATATTTGAAGCTGTTTGATAGAAGAATAACCTAATTTAAGTGGATAAATGACTATTGTTACTGTTACCCATTGTGCAAGACTTTCTCCTGAGATTTACCATACTGATTTCCATAACATACATATGAAACAGTGCTTCAGTCATAATACAATAATGAACAGCATTTCAGTAGGTGTTAAAATTACTGCAGTAGTACTGTTTTGCTACAGCATATTGTATGAATACAGGATACAGTCTCATGATTGTACTGAAGTAAACACAAAAGTAATATCACGTCTTCATTTTGTCTCTTAAAATGAAAAATTCTGCAAATTATTTAAGTTTAATTCTTTCCTCCTCTACTTCATTCCCAGGTGTTGCAGTGTATACAGGTATGGAGACAAAGATGGCATTAAACTACAAGAGTAAATCTCAGAAGCGGTCAGCAGTAGAAAAGTATGTTTACTTTTTTCTAATATCTTTCTTATCTGTAGAGCTTTTATTTAGATTTTTCTTGGTAATTTTAAAACCCTGATGAACTCATCATTCGGTAGTAGGAAGGGAAGAGAGTGTAATTGCTTTGCCTTCAGCAGGAAGCTATAAAGATAAAAATCTGCTTCTTGATACTTCCTTCTTTATCGATTCTTCCAGTAGCATACAAAGTTGCCTTTAAAGGGGATGGATTGAAATGAAGTCTTAATTACTTACAAGTCTTTGTCCTGAATCCTAGTATTTGACATATTGGAAAATAGCTTTGTCCCCCATAGTCTGAAGAGTATGTATGGCCTATCCAGATATGTTCTGCCATGAATTTTGCTTCTAGCTAAGTCACCGGCTCAGATTTAAAAATCTTAGCTCATAGTTATGGGATAGGTGGTACTATAATAGAGATTTATGTGTTCTGGTGTGTTGCCTTTATTCCACCTACTAAAAATCTGAGATAGCCTCCCAGCAATCTTTTGCAAACATGGGATTGATTATTCTTCAATAGCCAGATCAAATAGAGCTGTAGAGAGCACAAGAAAGGTTCAGTCATCAAAGCAAGTGGAAAGATGGGCTGCCTAGCATTACAGAACACAGGGGCAAGTTTGGCTACATCCTGGTATAGCATGGGCTGGGTTAAATAATCAGATACACACAATGGTGCTTTTTAACTGAGTAAGAGAATGCAGTCTTAGATTTACACCATGGTTTTTTGTCCTGCCTTCACGGCCCTGCCTAGATACTCAAGGAAGCAGGGAAGGATAAGTCAGCTCCCAAAATCTTGGGCAACGGCTGTGACATGAGTCAGCTGTTGTGGCATTCTTGCACCTTAATCTAGTTTTCACTTTGCTTTAAGTAGAATATGTCTTAGTCAGATGCAAGGTTTCTTTTTCTTGCTGTTGCATGTTTGTCATATAGAAACTTTGTGTCAAACAAAGGAAACATTTATTTATTTTTTTTTAGAAAGCCCTAAAGTTTTGATCGTATCATGTAGCATGGTGTAACAACACATTAAGGAAAACAAACTGAAGTTGCATTTTTTTTTTGCCTCTTTGTAGGTCCATGAATTCCTTTTTGATTATTTATCTAATAATCCTCCTCTTTGAAGCCGTTTTGAGTACTATTTTAAAGTATGCCTGGCAAGCTGAAGAAAAATGGGATGAGCCTTGGTATAATGAAAAAACAGAGCATGAAAGAAACAGCAGCAAGGTAATAAAGTTCTAGCCACTTTTGCATATCGGTGGAAACCTCAGCCACTATCTACTTAATGTGATATTCATGTTATCCCTGTTCTTGGGTTTAGGTGGAGCTACCATGTCATTAACTTGCAAGTCTGTATATATGCTATGTTTCAGTATTTTTATGGAAGTTAGTTCTATGTAGCCTCATCCTTGTGTAGAGATACCTTACCTCTGTTACTAGTTGGATTTTTTTTTTCCTATATGACAAAAAGACCAAGCTTTTTTATTTTATTTTTTTCCCTAGATTTTCTGATGTTCTTTGTTTTTATTATAGTTGCTCTTTTGATGTTTTTTGTCATTCATTATAGGAACAGAAGAGGAGGGAAGCTGTTCTTGTGCATATTCTTTTGCAGTGATTTGACAGTTCAGGCATTTTGGACATTCTGTGTTGTTGAGATTGTTCAGACAATTCTGTAAGGCTGTAATTTTGCTCAAGCTCCTGCTTGCCTTCTCACTTGTCTGTAGAGATTGAAGGGATATTTTGAAGTGTTCCTTAAGTCTGCAGTTCTGAGAAGTGTCTTTTCTTAATCATTCTGTATTTTTCTGTGTTCAGATTAATTGTTTATTTTTGTATGAGGCTACCTCCTTCTAAAGCTCCTCCTTCAGGTGTTGGTAGGAGCTGATCTTAAGAAGTAGAGGGGATTTTTGAAGCATGGAAGTATTTGGAAACCCAGTTTTGAGTTTCCATATGTGTTGTGGTGTCAGATGTTTAGCACTCACTGTCCCTCACACGCCTCATCTCCCAGAGTGCTGAGAATTAAATGAGCTCAGTAGATGCCATGTGTATAAAAAGGTCCAAAGCCAAAGTCAGGGTAGTTCTGATTTGCTTCATAAGTAGAGTTAAACTTATTGTTATATAATAATATTTCACGAAGGCAGGAGAACTAAGAGTTGAGTTCACTGGCATTTCAGTAGAATCTGCAGCTTTCTCAGAAGCTTGTCATGTGAAGTCATTTTCTGGTCTAACTGAAGAAATATCTTTATCACAATGCAATGCTTTAGTTAAAATTATTAATGCAGGTTATCACTACGGTTATCAGAAACTTTTCAATGTGTTTTCAAATAGTGTGTGTCACTGTCAAAGCATTAAATGAATTTAAATGTTTTCAGCTTGTGTAGTGGTTTTTATTTGCAGTACCTGCACTCACTTCATGTGCTTTCAGCTGTTGGAAGTGGTTAGTCATGTAAATTCTTGGCAACTTAAAGTAGTGTCTGTGTAAGTTAGACTACCCTGTGAAGCCTTTTCAGTTCTGAATGGCATCAGGATAAGCATTCAATCTTTCCATTACTTTACTTCTGCTTTCAGGAGCAGATAGAGCTATCTGTGCTTCTGCAATGTCACTGTCCTTCTATAGTATCTTTTTTTTTGTCTCTCCCTTGTGTAATTAAACAATCTGCTTTGCATTTTCAATCTGCTGACTCCCCTACTTTGGAGTGGCTTCCCTGTCCTGTGTTATACAGATTGTTATTTAATAGATAGTGCTTGAAGAAGTTCATTAATGTCAGTAATTGTCACTTCTTATTGTATCTTCTCTAACATAAATTGCTGCTCTCAGTCTTGATCTGTCTTTTCTAGTTTAGTTTGGAAGATCTTTTCAGGCACAGAACTTGCTGAGTTTTTGTAAGACACTTTAATCATGGGGTGCTTGTTTTCATTAAGTAATCATAACCACACGCTAATTGATAGCACAGACATTCTTTAGCTTTGCAAACTGTTGACTACTTTGACACTCCCTTGCTTCAAAATTTGTTCTTACACCAATATCTGGTGTAAGAGATGCCCCCCTTTTTCTCATATCTAATCTTGACTACTCAATGTTGAGGTGTTGGTAAGAGTTTTTCCAAAGTACAGTTCAGATACTCTGTTTGTTGTGCAAATGGAGAGGAAACTTCAAAGAGAGTGTAATGTTGCATTTCACAGTTTGTTAAAAAAGAAATATCTGTCTTCTTACATACCTGTTTACCTGAAATGTATGTGTTGAACACAATGATTTGAGGAGGCATAGAAGTCTGTACTGTTGAAATCCAAATGGTCTTTCTCTTGTCATGTAGCTTGGATCACCTGAGTCACTGGGTAGTGCCAGTAAAGAGAAACCCTTTTGTTGCTCTGTTGTCCTAAACCACTAAGAATACTTGGAGATTCCTCTGATAACATGAAATATCAGTTGTTTGTATTTACCATTTATAGCTCCTTAGAAAAGCCTGTGAATGGAATTTTTTGATGGAATGGGGAGCATGTTAGTTTTTTCAGACCCAACTCTCTCAAGAGGTCTATTTGCAAACAGAATCACCATAACAGTTAATATTAATTGGCAGCCCTTCTGCAGGTTCAGTAGAAAGGACAAAAATTAATGAACTACAGAATGGAAGTATCCAGTCATAGCTTAAGGCAGTCTTTTTGGCATCTCAAAGGCACATTACTGGGGCAGCCTGGAAATGCCTGGGTTGTCATTGTGTGTGTTGGTTCTCTCATGTGTACATGGGACTTGTTTTCCTCTGGCTCTGTCAAGTTTTTAGGTTTTTATGCATGTTGAAACATAATAAAGTGACCGTGTTGCATACACTACAATAAACTTTACATTTTCTCTTTTTTCTCTTGTAGATTCTGCGATTTATTTCAGATTTTCTTGCTTTTCTGGTACTTTACAATTTCATCATACCAATTTCGCTCTATGTGACTGTTGAGATGCAGAAATTTCTTGGATCTTTTTTTATTGGCTGGGATCTTGATCTGTATCATGAAGAAACAAACCAGAGAGCACAAGTAAATACTTCAGACCTCAATGAGGAGCTGGGACAGGTAGTGTAAAGAAATGTTCTACTTTTTTTTTTTTTTGCTTACCTTCTATTTTATACCTTTTTTCATACTAAAATTTTTTACTGCAAACTTTATTAGTTGCACTTTAATTTCTGATTGATTCTAAAATAAGATTTTTACATGATCATAAAAAGGTGTGTGGTGGAGAAGGTGAATTGAGGTTGTTTAGGGTTTTTTTCCTTCTAGCATATACATGCAACTATAAGTTTGTTTTGTTTTATTTCACAAAAGGTAGAGTATGTGTTTACAGACAAAACCGGTACATTAACTGAAAATGAGATGCAGTTTCGGGAGTGCTCCATTAATGGCATAAAGTACCAAGAGGTCAATGGTAAACTAACTCCAGAGGGGTTTTCTGAAGATTCTCCAGATGGAAATAGGCATAGTTTGGTAAGTCTTTTTTTTTTTTTTTTTTTTTAAATTATTTATTTATTTAGATTTTTAAGTAAAAAACTAGTTTTTGTTAAGTATGTTCAAAACTGGGTTGATAACATATAAATGTTATAAATAATTTTTTTCTTTCTTATAGATGAAGGAGGAAGAACTCTTCTTGAAAGCAGTTTGTCTTTGTCATACAGTGCAGATCAATGCAGATCAGACAGATGGTGCTGATGGTCCCTGGCATGCCAATGGACTAACATCCCCACTGGAGTATTATGCTTCTTCACCAGATGAGAAAGCTTTAGTTGAAGCTGCAAGCCGGTGAGTTGTTCTGCCAAAATTATCTGATATAAAAATTACTTACTAGGGCAGACAATTAGTTGTAAAAGCAACCTTAAAAATTTCTCATAAAGGTTGTAAAGCCCAGGACCTGACACTGTCAGCTTACAATGGAAATCTACAGAAATAAAATACACAGATCCCTAGGCAAATTTACAAAGTGATGAATTAAAATATTTGTGGGAATCCTTGAGAAATGATACAGCACTTAAAATATTGTAGAAACTGGGCATCCTTAATCTTCTCCTGAAACAGAGGACAGTAATGGGATATGAGTCACTGTTTTCTTCCTTCTGTCCTGAACAATCAGTCGTCATTATATCTAAAATGATGATTAAATATATATTTTTATTTTTATTTTAGAGTTGGAGTAGTATTTACTGGAACTAATGGGGACAGTATGGAAGTAAAAAGCCTGGGAAAACCAGAACGGTATTAATTTTTATTCCTTGTTTCTTTTGAAGGACAGAACACTAGTGAAGATTAATTTAGTGCTCTCCTCTTAATCCTCTCTGTTCATAAAAAAGCTTTGCCTTTCAGCAGCGTGCTCTTTGTAATGCTTTTCCCTTGATGTCTTCATGACAGCTTGCATCTCGTTTCTTACTGACTGAAACTGGGATGCAAGAATTTTGAGTTACTCTTTGTAGGTGTGTATTGTAACAGTGTGTGTCTTTGCCCAATCCTCAAAGTTTGGGGCTGATAGAAAACTGGATTGCTCACTCAGGCCCTGGAGTTTGCTCTTTAACCTCTGGAAATTCCCCAAATCTGTCTCATGTATGCATAATCTAATTACATATTTTAAACTTTCTCCAAATTAATACAAATATTATTAATAATTTTGTATCTGCAGCATGTCGTAACACCTTCTGTCCCTGTGGTCTGTGCCAGGTAGTTGGCAGTACTTTAAAAAAGGTCTAAAATTACTTTTCTAAACTGGTAACAAAATGCTTCAAAAAATAGTCCAGTTATAACAGAACATATACTCTTTAGACTGTGTATTTTGTTTGAGTATTAGAAAATGTAATTGTCAAAGTTACACCTGAAGTGATGATACAAAGCTAGAAGACCTGGTGGCAATTTCCAGATGGAAAGCTAGTGTTCAAGAAAATATTCCTATTGGTAGAAAAACCTTTTATTTTTATGGTAAGGGAAATGAGCATATATTAAGTGATGAAAACCAGTCAAATGCACAAACACTGGTAACAGTGATTGTTGCTCAGCAGTGATAGCATTACTTTTAGATTACCATATGAAAATGCCACTTTCGGGGAGGCTTTATGGGATAGGTGTATATTTATAATTGTCTTTGGAAGTTTTTTTCTAAAAATGTTTTCTTCCCCTTCCCTCTTTTGTTAAAACCCAAAACACAGGTATAAATTGCTTCATGTTTTGGAATTTGATCCAAATCGCAGACGAATGAGTGTCATTGTAGAGAGTCCTTCAGGTAAGTGATCAGAAGTTGCACAAGTTGCAGTTGAGAACTTCCTAAATAGTATGTATTCTTAATTCTTATTAAATTTTATTTTTTAGGGGAAAAGCTTTTATTCACAAAGGGAGCAGAATCTTCCATTCTTCCTCGCAGTAAGAGTGGAGAAATAGACAAAACAAGGATACATGTGGATGAATTTGCATTGGTAAGTGTTTTATGTTTGAGCAGCTGATGGGGAGAAAATTCTTCTGGTAGAAATTCTGTGACTTAGAAGTGAAAAAATTTCAGGTGAAACCTTATTAGATCAGAATCTCGTCTGCTCTGAATGTAGTCTTTTATTTTCTCACAGAAAGGACTAAGAACTTTGTGCGTAGCCTACAGAAGATTCACACCTGAGGAGTACCAAGAAATTGGCAAACGCCTTCAGGAGGCCAGGACTGCCTTACAGCAACGGGAAGAAAGATTAGCAGATGTATTCAACTTCATAGAAAGGGATCTGGAGTTACTTGGGGCTACAGGAGTAGAAGACAAGTATGCTATGGAGTTTCTGCTAAACTGCAATCAAAACCAGCAAGTTTAGGATTTATAAGTGAAATGTGTACCATGAAAAACTCTCCCACCGACACCACAAGTTCTCTGCTATTCTTGTTTTAATATGTTCACCACTCCTTCAGACTGAGGAGCACTCAAAACTGATTTTGGCTTAGTACTTATGACAGAGTGCTTCATCAGGAAGGATTTAATGTCTATGAAACACAAAGTTGCAGGAAATATTAGGGGTAATGGCAAATTTCTTGGGGAAACTTCTATACATTGCTACTTTACAAGGCATTCATTCTGCTTACATAGTGTTTATTCTGTAAGGCAGTGGCTGTATTGTACACTGGAGGGTACAGATGGAGCATTTAAAAACTTTTTGTTTGCCACAGTAGGTGGTAATAGTTGTAGACTATTTTAAAGTTTCTCAAATGCAGCAGTGGTGCCTAATTTAAATTAAGATGTGCTCCTTACAGAGTTTTGATTACTTAATAGGATTGAAGTTGAGTTTCTGTTTCATCAAGGCCTTCATTTGATTGCTGGTAACAGAGTGTCGTGTGCCAGACTATAATATGTGTAGCATTGGAAATGCAGGTCTTAAATTGTCACCCCATTGGGGTTACAAAAGTAACATGGAGTTTCAGCATGAGCTTTCTTTTTTCTCTAAAGTGCTCAATTGATTATTTATGATTTTTCTTGTTTCTAGACTGCAGGAAAAAGTCCAAGAAACAATAGAAGCGCTCAGGTTGGCTGGTATCAAGGTGTGGGTACTCACTGGAGATAAGCACGAAACGGCTGTCAGTGTCAGTCTGTCCTGTGGACACTTCCACAGAACCATGAACATCCTTGAGCTTGTGCAGCACAAGTCAGACAGTACATGTGCAGAGCAACTGAGGCAGCTAGCCAAGAGGTAAAGTGTCTGAAATGTCATTATCTCAGTGGTGATCGTAGCATGGTTTTCTTTTATTTTTAAAGTTTATGACAGTCTCTTTAATATGTGTGCCAAACACAATGAAGTAGCCTGTTTTAAAACCTGTGAATATAACAGCAGACTTGAAGTAGCAGTCTGTCTAACAGGAAACTTCTTGGGTTTTTGTATTGGCAACTGAAGAGTTCATAATAAAATTTTAATTTTTTCATCACACCAATAAAAATGTTTTTGTTCCTGAGTAGAATAAAGGAAGACCATGTTATCCAGCATGGCCTAGTTGTGGATGGGACCAGCCTCTCTCTTGCACTCAGGGAACATGAAAAACTGTTCATGGAAGTTTGCAAAAACTGTTCTGCAGTGTTGTGCTGTCGCATGGCACCCCTTCAGAAAGCAAAGGTAAGTAAGTGACAATGTGTCCCGAAGGTACTTTCTGTCACGCTTTGAAGAGGCAAGAATTTCTAGAAAGGCTTTGTTTGCCTGACCTTCTGGGTGACTTTTGAATCTATGTTAAATTTAGTTGATCTTAAATACTTTACTCATAAGTTTCTGTGTGCATTTGTGAAAATTTGCAAGTGGATGAGGGAGAGAATCAAAATACTGCCACTGGGCAAGAGGAAGGATTTAGTCTTTAATCAGCCTTTTGAGTATTCTTAAGGCATTTTCTATGATGATCACCTGCATGCCTTTGCATTGCCTCTTTCATCACTTCTCCAAACCAAAAAAGCTAAATTGAAAGTTCATAAAGCTGTAGGGAAAAAAAATGTGCTTCTCTGTAGATTTAAAAAAACCCAGATTTGAGGAAGTAGAAGGGGAGGCTGAGGCCTGGTCTCCAGGAAGTTCTTCTTTAATGCTCTCTTCTAAAGACCATTTTTCCTTTACGAGTACTTAATTTTACTCAAGTAAAGATTAGAAAAACTCAAATTCAGATTTTGTGATTTAGTTTTTTACTTTAAAAAGCTAAGCTCTGAAGAGCTATATTATTTATTCTTTGATTTTGCAATTATCTCAATTTTCTCTTTCTTTTTGAGTAATATTCAGTGGTATACCTCCATCAGAGTATTTTTAAATTTATTATATTTTTAGCTTATCTGTATGCTTTAACAGGGTTTTGCACATCTTTCCAGTAACAGTAAACCTCTGAAAGGACAATGTTGCCCACTCTATTTTTACACCTCCTCAAAAAGGAAAGAAAAAAGTATCTTTTTACCTTTTAAAGCACTAGGACATCCTTAAATGAGGTAGTAAATGTGCTGAAGAGCTGGTTGTTCTACAGTAGTATGAGTGACTTGTTCTGAGGTCACTCTTCCTGCTTCCAACATTTAGCCAGGCTTTAGTGAAGTCTTTAGAATGACTTCGTTACAATTCTTCAGCTGTTTGATAAACTTACTATAATAATAATTTCAATAAACTATCATTAAATTTTTTGTGACTGCTGTGAGACTCTGTACACTCTTTTTAGCTGAATTTTTTTGCCATTCCCTCTCTTTAGGTGTAGTTATTTGCCTGTGTTGTGTCATTCTTGTCATTTAACTTTATAAAGCAAGTTTTCTGTACTGCCAGCTTTGGCAAATAACACCCAATGCTGTTTTCCTTAATTCTTAACCTGTCCTGCAGATAATCTCCATTATTTTCTGTGTTTTGTCATGAAGAACAGTAAAAATAAATTCTCACTCCAAGGAGTTATTAATTTTAAATACAGAAGTCTATAAGTCACTAAGACAAACTCCATATAGCGTGGGAGGCAAGATTAGAGAAGGGGTTTTATTGCAGTTTGTTCTAGAGTTGCATTTGTTGTGCTGTAGGCACACTTTTTGTGATGTTTACGCCAAGGGTTGAGCTGGAACTTATCTTAATATTTCCCTCATGGTTTCCTTTAAGTCTAATGCTTGTTAGCATATGGCTAGCCATCTCATTATGTATTTTTGTGTATTTTTTGGCTCAGAAGCATTTTAAAGCATCTTTTATGTCACTCATTCAGGGTTGCTGCTGCTGCTTGGTGTTAGTAAAATTTGCTGGAAGATTTGTCTTGATTTTTAGATGTATATGTGTGCCTGCCTAAATTAGCTGACTCCAGTGTGTCATGAGGACTGGTCTGGGTGACCTACTTCAGTCTCTTCAAGGCTGTTTACCAAGATCTGGTGCTAAATGTATTGAAATAATTACCCTTTTACAAATGGCAAACCTTTAAATTTTAATACTTGCTATTAGGAAAAGTAGTAGAAATCCATTAGGAGTTGGATTTCTCTTCATAAGACTTGCATTTAATCTCTGTTGTGTTTCTCATGTGATGTGAGTTACTGTTTCTGTGTGTCCATGCACCAACACTGCCAGCTACATCTCAATTATTTGAATAGAGCTGGTTGTGCCTTCTTACCTCATGCAGTTGTTGCTCAGTTGGTATTTCTGTTTTGGCTTTTCTGGAACTTTGGGAGGAAATGTAAATTTTTTTCATAAATATTTTTGGTTTTAGAAAGTCGTCTGGATCTGCATTCACACCTTTGCCTCTGGAGCCCACTTACAACTGAATTAGTGAAGCTTCTACCTTTAGTTAGGTCTCTCTGGGAGGTTAATGAATTACTAATTCTTATTAGTCAAAACCCTTATCTAAACTATTTGGGATATTTTTGGCAGTCACATTCATGATTTGTTTCCTTTCTGCAGAGAGTAGGGTATCATTGCTCTTCTCTTGAGGATTTGAGTGTCTTTTATGTAAATAACTTTTTCCCTCTGTCATTTTTTTCTGTGACTTTTCCAACTGAGAATAACCACTGGAGATAATGAAGTTGCTTTAAAAAGAAGCTATTTTCCTCAATAATAGCATGTATTGATTTTTGAGCTAATACATTGTTTTTCAGATTCTGCTTATATGCTGTTTAGTTCCATTAATTGAAAATTCAAAGAATCTGGGCATATCTAATAAAAGGCATTAAATCTGGATTAGTCCCTGAGTAAATTTTCAGTTCCAACATTTACTTGAATGCTTTGTTGTAGTGAAATGAGGCAACCAGGTGCCACTAATTGCCAGGTAGTGGGCATGAGCTTGTGTTAAGCCCACCTGTGCCTGATTAGAGCAAGCCCCCACTGCGCATGAGCAGGTACCTACCCACCTTTTATTGGCCCCCTGGTCCTGCTCATGCGCAGTGGGGGCCTACTCTAATCAGGCACAGGTGGGCTTAATACAAGCTCACGCCCACTACCTGGCAATTAGTGGCACCTGGTTGCCTCATTTCACTACACTTTGTATGGCATAGCACCAAATTATAAGATTTGTATGCATCTAAATAAGAATATCAAAAGAAGTTCAAGACAGGCATAATATTTAAATAAGGCTAGTGCCCCAGTTTTTCTAAAAGAGCAAGGAATTGGCCAATTACAGTGCACATGTATAAAATATATTAATTGTATATACAGGTAGGTAATTAAGATATTTAGGAATCAGTGGCATGGTTTGTTGACAGCCTGTCTGTTTAATCTGAAAAATTTCTGCCTTTTATTTTTTCCAGGTAGTGCGACTGTTAAAAACGTCTCCTGAGAAACCCATAACATTAGCAATTGGTGATGGTGCTAATGATGTGAGCATGATACAAGAAGCTCATGTTGGCATAGGTAAGTTTCTTTTGTCAAAACAGATAAAGGCAAATAAAATGCAAATTTTAGCAGAGGATTAATTAGATCATGAATAGTGTTTATGAACAGATAAACTTGAAACATTTCTGAACCTTAGAACATTTTGCCAGGGTGTTAACCTGAGTCATCTTTTGTAGCCGAGCTTTAATTAAATTTAAAATTTAAGGCTTTTAGCTTTCAGGAAATCTGGGTTTATTTTGTTTTCTACCAATAATCAGAGATCCTTCTTAGTGCTGCCTTAAGAACAGCAAAGACTTTGTAACTAGAATCTCAGAAGTACTCTGCTTTGAGTGTTAGAAGTGGCTATCTCTAACTTCAGGCATTGTCTGGTCCTAAGCTTCTCTGTAAAATTGACCTTTAAAGATTTCTTTTTGCTCAGTTGTTACTGTTTGCAGCATGTGCTAAATTCACTATAGAATTCCACATGTCTGTAGTTTGTCTCTGGGAAGAAGGCTTTCATAGTATTGCTTGAGACACTGTTACTGATTCTCAGCTAAGCTTGGTAGTTTTCTCTGTTCATATTGTCTTCTGATATCTGGCCAGGACTTAAATTTAAGCTTTTTTTTTTCCTCCATGCTATGTAGCTGAGTACAAAACACACACGTTACCGAATCCATACTCATCATGTAGTGTTTTGGCATTTCCTTCACTGACTTTTTGGATGTTGTTTATTACAGTAGTAAAAGCTGAAGGTTCTTACATAGGTATTGGAACATCAGAATATTCAGTCTGTCACCCTTTATGACATGTCATGTTCATCATGTGAATCATATGGCCATTGTTTTTGAGACCATGGATATATCCTATCAAATTATGCTTTATTCTACACTAGCTTGTCAACTGAATAAAGCTGATTATTAAAAATTAAACCATGATAGTTTTATTGTAATTTGTGGACTATTTGACATTTTGTGTACATTGGTCAGAACTAGTAATTCTTTGTCATGGAGGGTGATGGGAGCATTAAACTATTCTTTTTGAAAGCAGTCAGCACTTTTGAGTGTCTGTTTTTCAAGAATGCTGTGCCACATTTCTTCTGTAAAAGAGTATTTTGTGTTCTCTGTGTTTATCTTATTAATAGTTTTTAGATACAAATTTGTGCTCAGTTGTGACAAGTGGCCAGGCATTCTCAGCCCATCCCATTAAGTAAACTTACTGTAAGAATGGCATTTATTTTAATCTGCTGTTGGGTATAAGAATATTATTCCCAGAAAGTGCTGTAAGAAAAATGTCTCTGAAGTAAAACATACTAAGTGAAGTGATAATGGATGCATAATCATTTTAAGTGTTGAGAATGTTTGGTTTGGGAATTTCAGTTTTGTGTTAGTTCTTATTATTTCTATGTCTTTCCATAAATATTTTCTAAGTATAGGTTTGGTTTCTGTTTGTTTGTGGGGTTTTTAATTTGGGTTTGTTTTGGGATTTTTAATTGAATCAGTACCAATTAGCTGTAGGTGTCAGGAATAATGCCTTCATTAGGACCTGAAGGTTGTTTAAGTCCTTATAATGCTAAAGTGCAGGAAAACATAACTCTGTATGTCATTAGCTTTTTAAAACTTCTATTTTTAAAATGCCTAACTTGTTCTCTTTTGTTTCCCAAATATTACAGGAATCATGGGCAAGGAAGGAAGACAAGCTGTAAGAAACAGTGACTATGCAATAGCACGGTTTAAATTCCTCTCCAAGTTGCTTTTTGTTCATGGGCATTTTTACTATGTTAGAATAGCAACCCTTGTACAGTACTTTTTTTATAAGGTAAGTTTTCAAAGAGTGACAGTGAAGTTCACAGAACAATGTGTAACATTTTCCCAGCAATAAATCTATTTCAGATAGAACATTTTTGTGTGGAATAGGTAAAATATCTCTCTCCAACACATTTTCTAGTCTTTTAAAAGTATTTTTCAAGCAAATGCAGTAGTTTAACTGTGAAATTGTGTAGTACCTCCATCTAGAAATGGGTTCTGAATACCACAATGAGATGGGTTAGGCTGAGAGACAGATCTGTTTACTCCCTGAAAGCATTATTACTGCCTTGAAATTAGAGGCATTCTTTACCATGATGTAACAGTATAACTTTTTTTCTTATAGTATTAATACAAGCAAAATCTCTTCAGTTTACACAAAAGGAAAAAGCAGCACAGGAAATAGTTGAGGGAATTGTTACTTGATCATCAGTTTTGATAAAAAGTCAAAATTCACCATCTTCCTTTAAATTTATCTGAGATTCTAGCAACGGCCACCAAGGCACTTGTTATCTTCTATTGCTTACTTCCATTTTAAAGATAACAGCTTAGGTTTTGGTTTCTGTTTTGTCTACTCCCATGCAAAAAACTTATGTGAGCAGGGCACAGGCTTTCTTGAATGAAATGTGGAACCCAATTTGCAAAGAAATTCTTAAAAAGAAACTCAAGGGAAATCTGATTTATTTCTCTTCCTTTAATACTACTTGTACTTCTATAATGAGATGTGTTCATCAAGCACATGATATAAAGTTTATCTCTTTCAGGTTCATTTTCTCAGAGGACAAACAAAATACTCTTTCTAGCAAAGCATATTGCTTCACTTTTCCAAGTAAAATGCTGAAAGACTCTATGCTTTTCTGTGTATTTTTACCAGCTTGAAAGAGTTAGGTTTCTTTAAGGGTTGTGAGGCTTATATTGAGGATTAACCATTTCCTTCACTTTTTTTCTTTTTTCAGAATGTGTGCTTTATTACACCACAATTTTTATATCAGTTCTTCTGTTTGTTTTCACAACAAGTAAGTATTAGATGCCTCAGATCTTGGTAAATGTATATGAAATTCAGGTTAAATAAATAGAAATGTGGGAAAAAACTACACAGGAGCAGCACTGATTTTATACTTCAACTATCCATCTTAACTGTCTGCATTTGATAGCTTTAATGTTGCTGGATGGTCACGCAAGTGTTTTTTCTAACTAGTAAATTCACTTAATGATTTGTTCTTGCTATTAGTGCACTAAAAAATTTTAATAAATACAAACAACGTTTTATTTCAGAACACTCAAAATATTTTGTTTCCATTTCCAGACGCTGTATGACAGTGTATACCTGACTTTGTACAATATTTGTTTCACTTCCTTGCCTGTCCTCATATACAGTCTTTTTGAGCAGCATGTGCATCCGCATGTATTACAGAGTAAACCTGTGCTCTATCGGTATGTATGTCTTTCATATATTGTCACAGTAGCACATCATTTAGAAGAACAGTGGCATCTGCAGGGCTTGAAACTTGGTATTGCATCCCTACAGCATTTTTATCTGTAATTTTGGCGATTTTTAGTAACTTTTGAGGGAGGAAAAAACTGCAGCTACATTGTTTTCATCCTAGAAGTTAATTGATGCATGTCTTTTAAGAGAAGCATCTTTTTCTGTTGGTGATGCTAAGACTAGAGGGGAATCAAGCACTTGGTCAGTTTACACAGCATTACTTGTAGGAGGTGAAAAATCACTCAGACATGCAAATGAAAATCTAGGACAGTATGGTTAGAAGAATCACCATGAAATACTTTACAAAGAGGGGAAGTGATTTCCTGTTGAATTAGATGCCCTCCCAGTGGTTGCATGCTGCACTGCATACTGCTTTTTGGAGAGAAATGTATACTTTTGTGGAAAAGAAATGTCTCTTAGATTATTCTGTTTTTCCAAAGTTCTTTAAAGCAGAGCATGGGGCAAGTATTGGGAGATCAGTCTTTTTCTTCCTCTTGCAATTTCACCTCCAGAATGAAGAATTCTAGTTTGTACTTTTCTGAATTTGGCCATTTAGAGACCCTTACTATTGATAATCCCTGTATAAAGCAGAGGCAAATCATGAGAGCCTAGGTGTTCTTTTTTAGTGCATGACTGATGTATTTTTTCTTATGTCAGCATTCATTAAATGTATCTTGGTGCAGCCAAAAGCCACATTTATTCAAAGCAGTAGCAGTCATGCAGAGGGAATCTGAAATCCAAAATCTGTTCTATTTCTGCAGGGACATCAGTAAAAATGCCCATCTTGGGTTTAAACCATTTCTCTACTGGACCATCTTGGGCTTCATTCATGCGTTTGTTTTCTTTTATGGCTCATATCTTCTAATGGGAGAAGACACCTCTCTGCTGGGAAATGGCCAGGTACAGTATCACAAGAATTATTCTGTATTTCTGGTGACATTTCTTAATGTTTTGGGGTTGTTGTGTTTTTGTTTTGTTTGGAGGTTTTTTTGTTGTTGTTGTTTTGGAAAATCCTCTAGTGTCAGAAAAATCTAAGATTTTCCTATTTTTCTGAATTCCATAATAACCAAAAATGCTTTGCAGTATCCATGTGTGCTCTCAAGAGTGCCATTTATCAGTGCGGAGACTGTAATACTCATCAGAAAACCATGAAGAACACGTAAAATACACTTGTTCTGAAAGATAGTTGTCTTAAACTTCTTTTTATTTTTCATACTTTTTTTGTCAAAACAATGTCATAACTTCAATAAATGAAGATTTGTATTCATGCAGGACTCAGATGAGTTGGATGTAACTGATCTGTCAAACAATGGCTCCTCTTTAGCACTGGTTATAAAACTAGGCTGAAGTTCAAAAGATGCTGAAAGTCTTAAAGCTTCTCCCGAGAATGTATTACATTAATTGCTCAGATTTTTTCTAAATTAAGTGATGCAAGCTGCTTTTATTTTTTTTAATTAATAAATGTTTTTAAGACAATAAATGAAATAATCAAATACTGATTTGACCCCTTCTGTTTTAAAGTTGTTAAAGTTAACAGGAAAAAAAACTCTAAAGCCTGGGTGCAACTATTACAAGTTTGCTTCCTCCCCAGTTCTGGGTTAGTTAACCCCATTTAGAACAGTTAGATTCTTATTTTTCTCTCAGAAAACTGTTATGTATAGTAATGCAAAAATATATTTGCTTCTCTCATTATGCCATTCTTAAAACTGACATTAAGTGTTTTCTGATTCTTGTGTAGTGTTTGGTTGAGTTGCAAGTTGTGGCAAAAGGTACAAAAGCAGCATCATTCTGTATTCAGAGCTGTCACCTGGTGATAAGAAGTGAGTGTGAGCTCAGGTAGTTTAGCCAAAAAAACGTTTTTCCATTTAATGGTGGACAGACAGACAGTGGCCAGAATAGTGACTAAAATCAGAGAGCATGTGAACTGGTTGTGAGCATCCCTGCAGGGAAAGGACCAGTACAGGGGGAATGGTGCAGCTGTCCAGAGTACCTATTTCATTATGAGATGTAAAGTATCTGTGGTGCACAACCTGTGCTGCAGACTTTAATGTGTGTCTGAAAAATTCGAAGTTAAGGCAAGAGAAACTCATGTACTGCTGAAGTGCTTTCTTGTAACAGTCCTGAAGAAGTGATCACTTTGTGTGAATGTATGATGCACAGTGCTGTCAGTGCAAAGCACCAATTTCTCATCCTGAGTTCTCAGATAGGAGCAAAGAAGAATAGAAAAGACTGTAAATTATTTGTTTATGCCAGTGATTTGTTAGGCTTGCCTCAAGACACTGTACAACAACTTGATCTTTTAGTTCTTTTTTCTCCCCCCTTTTTCATGCTGTGCATGTCGCCAGATATTGAAACCTAACAGGCAAATGGTAAGAGTTTAGAAGAGGAGGAGATACAAAATATTGTATCTGATGTTTCATAGGATTAAAGGATATAGCATCCACAGTGTAAATGTGTTCAAAAATAAAATGGTGGCAAGAAGTTCTTCACATTTTGCATTCTAACTCTGTGACAATTGAGAGCAGTGTTAGCAAAGACACTTTCTTTCACAGGTCACTTGAGAGCAGTAGTCCCAGTTTTACTTCAAAATTAATATTGCAGCTGTTAACAGCAAGTGCTTTGCTTGTTAAACGTCACTCTTAGTGTGACAAGTAAACAGAGGGCTTCAGAAGACATGTTAAAAGAAAGATCTTTGAAATTACCAGGTAAATCAAGGCTCATGGCTGCCTCAGTTTTCTACCTTGAGCTGAGATAAGCATTAGTGAGATCTGTCATCAAGCTGTTGGGGTGGATTGTTTTTTCAGTCAGAGCTCTGTAACAAGGACTACAACTGTGCAAATCCCAGTTTTGTGCCCCTGTGCTGTACTAACAAATCAACTCCAGATTGAGTTCTGATTGCCTGTCTGCATGTGTTAGCTTTCCCCTTGCTTGCCTAGTTTGCTACTGGTACATACCCAAGTTCAGGGTTCAGTGTGTCAGTGGCAGTAAAACAGCAACATCTTCAGTAGTAGCACCCAGATTGCCTATAGGAGCAGAGCAGTTGGATCCCTTGTAGAACAGCAGTGTGTGTCTGAGCAGCATGTGTGTAGATAGATAAACTCAGCATCCCTGCTTCATTGTCAGAGCTGAGATTTTATTGTTGTAGAACTTGTTCAGAGTTTTGATAGTTTAATTTACATGGGCAAGAGACTACAAAGTGACAGATACAGCATTTTAGAATTGAAGCTTAATTTTGGTTTTGTTAGCCTTGAAACAAAGTGTCTTTTCTGTAGAATTGTCTAAGAATAATATAATGGCACCATTATTTTTGAATTGTAAAATTGTGCTTGGGATAAAAGTAAACTTTCAGATGATGCTGCATGTTGAAAATGATCTGGAAATGTTTAAATTCAGTGTTTTGCTCTTACATTAAGGTGAATACCTTTCACCCAATATTTACTTTCTACTGGATGCTTATATTTAGTGGATCAAATTGATAACTTCATTTTCCTATTGTGTCATGTTACTGTTTTGGACTCCATATTTCATATAGCCTCTGTAGTAATTTGTTTTGAACAAGAAGGATGACTTGTGGGTTGCTAATTTTGCTATCATAAGCTGTATTCTTTTCTAGTAGTGTGTGTTGTACCCTTCTTCCTTTTTTCACAGTGATTACTTGTTGTAAGCTTATGTCCACAGACTTCCTTCATTAGTGTAGCTGACTTCAGATGAATCTAACTTGATTATGAATGCTCTTAACTGTTGTTTCTTTTTTGTTTTTTTTTTCTTCCATGATTTTTTGCCTTGCTGTGTTCTTAGATGTTTGGAAACTGGACATTTGGCACTCTGGTCTTCACTGTTATGGTCATAACGGTTACAATGAAGGTATGAGATTATGCTAATTGCTCTCTGTGTTTAGGTATTCAAGTAAATATGTAGTAGACCAGTAATTTAAAAGTGATCAGAAGTTATACAGAAGTGATTCTTGAAGATTCCAGATCAGTGATTTTTATGTTTGGTTTCAATCATGGGTAAAATTTTCTTCATAGTTTTTATATCTTACAGAAAAGTTAAATGAAGTGGAAGTTCATAAATATATTCAGTATTTATCATTTTCTGTGAAGTGGGGGGAAAAAAAGTTCACTAAAGTTATCTCTGTTTTAGATGGCACTAGAAACTCACTTCTGGACATGGATAAACCATTTTGTTACTTGGGGATCCATTGTATTTTATTTCCTATTCTCCTTGTTTTATGGGGGAATTATCTGGTGAGTGATTTTTTTCATTATTTTTTTCTTTTTACTAGAAGGACTTTTTTTTCAAAAGTAGATTCCCAAAGGTAATTGTAATAGGTAAATGTTTGCAAGAGCAATGAAGATGCCGGGGTTTGAATTACTGAGGTGATGTATTTTTTGATTGATAAGATGGCAATTAATTTCCTGCAACACCCTTTAAAACTAAACCACATTTCCCTTTGAAGTTTGGTACCCTCCTTACCTGGAGGTTCTTTGCAGGTCAGATCCAGCATTGCTAGACTTCTTCATAGACACTGTGCAGCTGTACCTCTGCATCCTGAGGGTCTTGCTGTTTGATATAAAATAATACTTGAGCCTACCTGTGCTGTACTTTTGTTTCTAGAAGTTGCTTTTAGTAACTGGCACTTCTTTTAACTTTTCAGGCCATTTTTACATACCCAGGACATGTACTTTGTATTTGTTCAACTGTTGTCAAGTGGTTCTGCTTGGTTTGCCATAATCCTCATAGTAGTTGCTTGTTTGTTTCTTGATGTTGTGAAGAAAGTGCTGTACAGACATCTACAACCAACGAGTACTGAAAAAGCTCAGGTAATGTCATGCTTTGGTACCCAACTTGATTAATAGTTAAAAGAACACTTCTGTTAAAATGTGCCTTGTAAGCTAATTACTTTCCTATGGTATTTAATTATCCTCTTACATTGCTGTCATGTTTAATGCATAAAAGTGTTCGCATTTAAAACCATAATTGGTAATTCAAAATTACAAAAATGAGCATGCCTTTTTACAAGGAAATAACGTTTGTATTTAAGTAATTGATACAACAGTAGAACTGTATATAACAAGGTCACTCAGTCTTTTGCACCTCAGCTTGCCACAGGCTGAGGGGATCATAGTGTGCATTTTTGTACTGCTTTACAGATCATAGCTTATTCTCACTTTTGTCTAGGTACTAGAAGCTCTCTATTTGACTCTAATTGGCACTGAATCGTTGTTAAAATGTAATGAAAACAGTAATTTTAAATATTACTTTAGTAAGACTAGTTTTAATTAGTATTACTTAAATCTCAATCATATCATGTGCTATGTATTCGATTGTTGATTATGTAATTAAAGATAATTACCCACATGGCATTTTCATAAATTCATAGAAGAGGTCTAAAGACATGCTGTGATAACAATCTCCCTTGTGCCTGACACAGGCTACGAAAATGCCTTGAAAACATTTTGTTGAAATTAGGCAGTCTTTTAGGTAAATATTTCATCCGTCTTTGAGTATTTTCTTCTTTTTAGTGACAGCTAGAGAGAAGTCATCCTGACCCAATGTTCTAATAGTTACTGTCTCTGATTTGTTTTCAGCATTTTATATTTTTAAGCTTTTTATGCTAAACTGAAAAGCTTTCTGTTAACTTATTATTATTCATGGTTAGGTTAGGTCTCTTTAAGTAGATTGGAGAATTGCATCTTTTGTCAAAAACATTATTTTCCAGTCTTTTAATCATTCTTGTGTTTCTTCTGTAACCATCACTGTTCCTCAGCCTCATCTTGTATTTGGGATTTCACCACTGGACACAATATTGCAGCACAGCATAGATTAGTGCCAAGTACTGAAATAATAAATCCCCAGCTATATTCAGTTAACAAAATAATATATATCAATAACTTGTTCTGCATCTGTTTCTCATCTACAAGTGATCATGTTGCTTTCTTCCAGGTCATTGATGAGGGGTCAAATAACATAGGAACAAAAAAAAAAAGTGAAAGTGAATGAAAAATCCAGTTTACAAAAATATCCAATATACATTGATGTTCTGAAAGTTGTTAGCAATTTTTAGTCTTATTTTTGTGTCAGATTGATTTTGTGATGTCCTGAGTAGTTATCCAAATTACACTGACCCATGCAGCTCTTAACTATATTACAATTGACACTGTTACCCTGAGCAGCTAACTTTGCAGTTGCTTTGATATAAGCAAATGTTAATTTTCTTAAATTAAATTGCTCTTCTAATTTGTCTGTTTAAAAAAAAAAAAACAGCCATAAGACATTCTTTTAATGTGGCAAGGATCAACATTATGCAGAAAAACATTTTGCTAGCCAAAGTATTTCATTAGTCTTTTTTCAGCTGCTGCTTTTTTCCAGTCATCAAATTTTATGGGGTTTTTACTTCAAAACCACTAGAGCCAATATTGATTGAACATTTCCCTTTCCTTCCTTCCTGTACGTCAGCTGTTTCTATTTGGCAGTATCTAGGCATTGGTCGTTGAGGTTTCTCATGTTCCCAAAGTGCTTGAATTATAAACCAAAAAGCTTACATCTTTTTTCTCTCACCTTGTCCGTGTACTTCTTGTTGTATTCTCTTGCATTCTGATCCAAATCTAAAGAATTTCTGGGTTCAGTTTGCTTCTATTGCTTCTGTGTCATCAAAATAGCAGTCAGACTTCTTATTTTGAAGAAACAATCTTGATGTCTAACACCTTTCCTGAGTGCTACAGCTTGGTCCATAGCCCTGGGGACTTTGCTTTGTGTGTATTTTTTTTTTTTCCTCTCTCCTTGATTCCATTCTACTTCGTCATTTGACAGTGTCAGCATTATGGTCTCTGTTTACAGAAATACTGTCTTTTCCTGGCATTGCATCATTGAGCTATCTAAAATCTGGTTTGACCAGAAATGCTTCAGTAGCCATTTACTGGTTTCTCTCTGTGTGTCTGGTAGTGAAATCATAGTTAAAATATCTTCTTGTGTGAAAAGAAGGCACCTATTTGTTGCTTTCTTGAGGTTTAATCTGTTGATATTTTCCCACTCTTAATGGGACAGTGAGACCCACTGAATTTCATCAGCTGTTCTTGTAGTGAGGAAGAGACATAAGTGAAGATTAACAGATGACCCACGTAGCACATTTATTGTCAAGAAGTGACAATGGTTCTTTCATTATTATATCTCATTATATTTGTTCGAAATTTCTAGTAAATCTTTTAATTTCAGCTTCAAAGCAGAGGAAAGGACTCTGACTTTCAAATAGAATGAGTTTTGAGAATGTCTCTGTTCTACAAGCTAAGGAATTTTCTGCAGAAGTCATTTAAAGAGAGTTAATCTAGAAGCTTACTTTACAGTTAATCAGTTTTTAACAGAGCAAGATAATTTGTTATGTGAACTAGTCACTAATTTTTTAATCACAGCTATTTTTCTCTCACCATCATTTAAATTCTAAAATATTCCAAGGAGCAGTGAGCAAAACCCAGGTTTCTCAACTGAAAATTCTTGCCCCCATTGTTTTAGTCTTTCAGAAACTTTAGAGTACACAAGCTGTGCAGGTTACCCAACTTAATGCTCTGAATTTGATGTATGTGTAGGCATCTGCCTTATTCTACAGGGTATATAAGGACCTTGATCTTGTATCTTTGATTTAGTAGATAGAGAAGGTTGTAACATCAACAGTCAATCTGTCTTTCATGTTACATCTAGCGAATTTTTTTCACAAGCCAGCAAAGAAATTGAACTGTTATGAGAGAGAAACACAAGAATTTCTGCTAAAGTTAAACTTATAAATATTGTTCTGTGTCACAAGGACTTTTAAAAAGTTCTGCTTTGGGAAGTCAATATATTAAAAATTTAACGGGCAAGCATTAGTTGACTTTCATAGAGGAATGAGTTTGGTTAACTACCATTCTTAAGGAATTTAGGTGTGTCATTTTCATTTTTTTTTCTGTGTTCCAAGTTTTTATTTGCTGATCTTAAAGAAAATCCATCTTACTGTGTTTGACTTTGGTCTGTTGCACTGAGATAGATTCTGGGTAATTTCTGACTGTTACAGAATCGTATAGGCAGAAGTGGACACTAAAGTAAAAATCTTGGTTAAAAATCTAAATTACAGCACTATTGAGGACAGAAGGTAATAATGAATCAAGATGTCTGGTACAGATGTAAAAGTTTATAGGCCTTTTTTATAAAAGTTTATAGGCCAGTTTGAAAGCTAAGATATATATAAAAGAATGGTCCTAGCAAACAATAACTGGCTGTGGTGGTCCCAGGAGCTGTCCTGAAGGTACCAGGCTTGTGTTCTCTATATGATTGTGTATTCCACTTAATAACAATGTCTTGTCCTGTGTCTTTCTCTTAGAAAATTACTGCTGCTACTTACTGACATGTATGTTCCATCCCTTCTCTGTCCAATTGTAGATGTACTCCAACAGAGTTGCTTTAAGTGACGAGTTCATCGCACTGCAGCCATTGTCCAGGGCAAGGAATCAGCTGAGCAAAATTAGGTAGAGTAGGAGGGACAGTTCCTCGTCAACTCTTATGCATGCTGAAGGTGAACTAACCAGTGCTGAGAGAGATGGGAAGAGGCATGATTATATAGTGGGTTCAGAGGGCAATACCTGTAGTGCAGATACATTCAGTTTGGTTATTTCTTGGCTTTGCTCTGTGTTTTTGAGCCAAATGCTTCTCCTAAATAGCATGTGTTGTACGTGCTGTTTTTAGGAAAAAAAACATCCCTAGCATGATGCTCAACTTTCAGAATACGGAGCGCTCTTCTTGCATCCATTTTTTAAATAATCACAGTTTCTAGCATGGTAATAATGCTTTTAATTTGTTTATAATAAAAATTAACAGTGCTTTTTGCATGCTGGATAATTTCAGCTTCATAAGGCTGTGACAGGAAGGTCTGTGTATTTCAGGCAGCAGTTTCTTGCGAGTTGTTTGCCTATTATAATTTGCTTTTTCTTATGTTGAAAGGGCAGAAAATGTTTTGTTTGGGTGCAGTACATAAACCTGTGCAGCTAAGGCTTTTTGTGTTTGTTTGTGCATCTATGAAAGTTGAGTGTTGTTTGTTTTCAATGTGTATGAATACATTTCTAAAAGCATTTGGCTACAAAGTCCTAGAAATTCTTAAAAAACAAGATCAAAGTATAAATGTGTCTGTGTAGGTGAAGCATTTATGATTCTGAAAGTCTTTGAGTGCACTGAGGTCAGTGCATGAAATCCTATGAAATGCTTATTGTCATTTTTAAGACTAAAACTTCCATATGCATCAATAATGTCTCAACCTGTTTGATGTTTTATCCCACCCTTACCTACTTGTATATTTTACAGCAAGAATTAACGCAACGGACTGATTCCTTTTAAATGTTTTTAAGGTGACTGTTGTTTGAAAACATGCAATAGTTGCTAGGAGAACCAACCAAGCTACGTTTTTGGGTCTTAATTGCCATTTGTTAACTGAGGGAAGAAAACAGGAGACAGGAAACTGACGCTGTGGATTAATAGTGGGGATTAATAGCAGGTTAATTGAAACAGAGGACAAAAGTTCTTTCAAAGAGAATGAAAAAAGTGAAAAGCTTTGTGTTTCCTCTGAGAGTATTCTAGACCTTTGCAAGGCAAAATTTGAAATGGATATTGTGTTTACTTGTTAGTTGTCACACTGTGAAACAAATCAAACTAGAATTCAAGCACCTCAGGGAGATAATGGTGGGGTTTGGTTGCTTGGTTTTATCTAATTGCTTACTACCTTTAAAACAGGCAAACTGCAGTAAACCTCTTCAATTTTAGTAAACTTAGCAACGTATTGGGGAGATTCCTTTGCAAAACGTTTACAAAAGCTTTTTTAAATTCTGCTTATCAATGTCATGTAAATAAGTTGTCTTTTCAAAACTTTGGAAAAATATGTTTTCAGTAAACTTCTGTTTTCTTACTGAATTATTACAGTGATGTATGTAGTGTAACATATCTGCTCCAAGAATTTTAAAACAAAACATTGTTAAACTTTCCAAAACTAAGTATGTTGTTTTCAGAAAGTATCCTGTGGATCCCCACATAAAAAAAAAGCAAAAAGAAAAATTACTTAATAGATGGAAACTACTCACTTCACTATACTAAATAATAATTAATTTGGAGTGAAGACTGGGTTAGTTTCTCTAGTGTCCAGAACAGCTTTTCTCCAAAAGCACTAGAGCAGAGAAAGCAAGGAAAATTGTAGGAACATGAAACACAGAAAGCTGCTTGATGAATGTAGTTCTTAGCAGGCAGTTCCATCACACCTCATTTCTATATGCCCACCCAGTAATTGCATCTTTTGTGACTGCAGAATGCATTTAGATTGCTGAACAGGCTTTGGCAGTGTGTTTTTTGTTTATTAAACATGTATTGAAAGCCTCAAAGGGAGTATAGCATCAGGTTAAACCGATTTATGCCTTGTTCTGCAAATGCACTGTTTTGTTGCTATACAAAAGGAGAATACCTTTATGAATGCAAATTAAAAGGCAAATATGGTGGTGTGATCAATTTTTATGTCTATAGGTTTCACAGTGTGCAAAAAATGTTCAGGTTTATATTAAGTCCTTTTGTGATGTACAGTTAAGGGCTTGGGAGGATGTGGGGGTGTCTTTCCAGAGTCCCTGTGATTTGAAGTCAGAAATGCAGTGTCATGTGTACCTGTTAAACTTACTGCTAAACTTTACTGTCACTTTTTCAACTTGGAATGAAGAGGAAATCAGGTTAGGGTCAGGCTTTACTGGATACTGAGGCTGAATACTTCTTTCCAGCTGTCTCTCCTGTTCTTGGAAGGTGTAAAATCTGTATCTTAGGGTCCTTACTGGGCCCCGTTGTTTCTCATTGCAGTTTTTTCTTCATTTACAAAGCTTTGTGTATGTATGTATGTATGTATGTGTCTGTGCTTTATAAGAACTGTCAGCATTCTTAAGCCACATGTGAGAACTGTTTCTTGGACAGGTTGTCTCATGCTACTTACTGATGGGATTAACTATGTTTATAATAGAGTTTTTACCTTTGAACAGTATTTTCGAACTGTACATGATAGTAGGGAAATGTAAAACTCAAAAAAGGTTCTTATTTACAGGAAAGGCTGTCAGTGGATGTTAAATCTGGGACTCTCAAGCCGTAGCATTTATCTTAGCACAGCCAAGACCGTGTTCCTTCCCTGTCCACAGGCCCATGAGTCCATTGTTGCCTTATTTTCCATGCATATCTGTACAGATCTGCTTGCTTCAGCTGCCTCCAGAACTCCAAGCTCCTGCCCATGGCTTCACAGCCTTCATTACCTGTCAATATTTTTTTCTCTAGTTACTGTTGCATAGAATTCCTTTCAGTATCTTTCAGATCTGATCCAGCCCAGCCACATAGAAGTTGAGGACAGATTTATGTTCCTTTTACAGTGTATGCTTTATGTAAGGGAAGTATAGTTTCCAAGGAGACTGTTCAAGTGCAGACATGTATTTGCACTAGTCAGGTATAGCAGAACATCCTAACATGATAAATTTTGAATAAGGCTAATCTCTTCCTTTGCAGGTTTGCATATTGCATTAGCATGGTGCAAGAGGTGCTGATCTGTTAGCTAATCCACAGAATCTGTGGAATGAAGAGGAAGTAAATGAGAGAAAAATAGGCTGTTTTGTATTTATCTTCAGTCACAAAAGTGCATGTATTTACTTAACTGAAGATACTTTTGTCTAATGACTTTGAAATAACAAAATAATTTGACATTTGTAGGTCTACACAATTCAAAGAGATAAAGAATAGAAAACTGAAAAAAAATATTGAAAACATAGGTGCCAGTGAAGCTGTTAAATCATGGAATCATAGAATGGTTTGGGTTGGAAGGGACCTTAAAGATCATCTAGTTCCAACCCACCTGCCATAAGCAGGGACACCTCCTGTTAAAACAGGTCTCTCAAAGTCTGATTGGAATTTTGCTCCACAGTATATTGAGGGTTAAACAGAGTGAGCATTACAGTAGGGAACAAGTTTTAATTTAATCGTGGAATTGTAATAACCATCTGAGATACTTTCTGAAACATCTGTGTTGCATCAGATAGATTGGCAGCTAGGACCTGGGCTCAGGAAAATACCCTGCAGTGCTTTTAACTTGCTGTAGAGGATTAAATACATTTCCTGTTCAGCCAAGTCCCAACTGTGTGTATCATTGTTGCTAAATGTGAATTTGAAGTGTCTGTCCTGTGGCATATAGCATACCCTGAAAGAAGACATACAAACTGAAATGGTCCTTTCTGTTAGGAGGGGGAAAACAAAACTCCAGAATCTGACACCAAAATCTGAAGATTTGAAATCGATTTCAGATTTGTTGAGTTTTCCCCTTTTGTGGTCTGTGGCACACCAAAAGACTGAGCACTTCTAACACTTGTGCACTTACACATCATGTTTCATCCATCAAGTACCTTGAAAAAACTGCCTCTTTTTCTTGTAAATATGCCTTCTTCTCTCAAGAGCAGCTCTGTAAAATGAAAGCTCATATAAAAACAGTAACTGTTTTAAAGCAATACGAGCATGGTGCTTTATAAGATTTGTTGCTTTTTTGTCCTTCTAGATGGAAGAAGATAAGGGTTCAGTCAGCTCAGCATGTGACTTTGCTGAAAGCAGGCACAGAGGGGAGGACAATAGGCAACTGCTAGATCCATCTAGCCTACCCGACAGTTCTTACGTTCACTAGGTAGTACTCCCACTCTATCCTAATCTTTGTATACATTTTTTTTTATTATTTTTATATCATACATAGACAGTCATGGAGCCATCTCCAAAATACCTGTATTTTTCATATCTACAAGAAAATTTGCAACATAGAGTGTGGGGTTTATTTTTCCTTATCAAGCTGAATCATTCTTTAGTTCTGCATTTCAGTTGCTTTTTTTTATTTATTCCATTCAATGGGCCATTATCATATAAAGCATCATGTTTATTATGATCCTGGATCTTACCTCATGAAAATATTTTATTTGCAGCCCAAATATGAATAATACCTGATATTTTTCTAGACTTACTAATTTTTAAAGCATTGTCTCTCACACCTTTTGTTTCCTGAGCATTTGTTTAAGGTCTTCAGAGACCATTGTGCTCTATTGCCTTACCATGCCAAGTTTTACGTTGATATCAGACTGTGATCATAGTTCTTTGCCACAGACAGTAAAGTGAGAAAAAGGACGTTTTATTATCATATAAGTATCTTTCTTCTACATAGTGGATATAAATACAAACATCCATATTCACCAGGCAGTTACATACAATATATAACTACCAAAAAATATTATTTCATTTTTATGTTGTTCTTAACTCAGTCCCAGTAATACTCTACACATAATTGTGAGTTTCATAAAAAGAAATGTTGATTTCAGGCTTATGTTAAAGTCACATCTGCTGGTTTTTTTTAAAAGATAGTTTTCCATACATTGTGGATTAAGATACCAGTGGATTAAGTCTGGTCCTAGCTTTTTGTATCTCACTTAAGAAGAATGAAGCAAATTGTAATGAAGAGGCACCAGCCCTCCAAAATCCAGAGCTGAGGGTTCAGTGCATGGCAGCTACTTTGGGTTACTCTTGGTTCCTCTTTGTGTAATATCTAGGTGAGCAGGTTCAAGGGGAAAAAAATACCTGGTCCATCTGATCCCACATAAAACCACAGTAATACTACCTTTGCCAATGACTTCAAAGGTGTTACTTGGTCTACCTCAAGATAATGAGTGAACTAAATATTCTTTTTTAAGTCCTACATGTATGAATGTGAGAGTTTATTTTGTATTGCTGTGAACACAGTTATGAAGATCACTGCCTGTGCAGCAGGGAGCATGCATTTTGACCTCCTAATAGGTGTTCCTTGTGCTCTGTGTAATTTCTTGTCTCATGCACTGTGAACACAGTGTGAAGTTGCTGTGAAGGTCATATCTGCTAGTACTGCAATGCTGCAAATTGTGCTGCTCCTAATTATGGTATCTTCTGTGTCAGTGTAGTTGTGACCAGACCTGATGGTCATCAAATAAGGCCATTCAGGGATGGACGCAAGCTATGAGATGTATTTTGGTTTGATTTTAACTAAAACCACTTTTAGGTATTTTGGTTTGCTTTTAACTAAAAACACTTCTAGACCTGTCACTTGCAGTGCTTCTGCTCCTGTCTCTCAGGTATTTACAGAAGCTCATTGCCACAGTAAATGTCCATTTCGTGTCTAGAAGAGCTTCCTTAGGAGTGCGAGTTAGTCAGAAGTGTGCCTGACTAATGGCCTCCAGGGTGCAGCAGCTGAATCAAGGGTTTCAGTCTGTCATGCTGTCTGTAAGTTCATCCAGTCCTGTATCCTGCAAGCACCACCTTCAGCAGCGTGATGGGAAGATCTGGGGAATGAGGAACAGAGCTGAGGAAGAGTTGGGCAAAGTAAAAGGCATGGAAATACCTGTTCTGGCTATGTCCCTGTGTCCTGCTGGTTGGGGTTTCTCTCTGATTTCTCCATTTCTCTTGTTCACTGCCCTGTGATCTGTCCAGCTGTGATCTGTCCAGTTGCCTGTTTTGGAGGATTAGTAAGGAACATGCCCACTCATAGTCAACCATTCCCATGGGAGTCTCTGAGGTTCTTTGCTTTCCCTGCAGTGTTTGGCAAGCATGGGTGGCATGCAAGAAACTGGGGTTGGAAACCAAAGTCTCAGAGGGTGATCAAGCATTTGATCACAAAATGAAAAGCTGGGGAAAGCTTCTAAGTGAGCTGTGTCCTGTCATAGACCTAGATACCTCCTGTCATATTTCCTGGTTCACTTATGCCTGGGAGTGAAGTGAGGATAATGGATGCTTAAATTTAGCCTCTGTGTTCAGCATTTGACAGGATGCCCTCATGAAGAGTTTCAGATTACATTAAAAAGTGTCCCTGCACACCACATTTTTATTGCCTTTTGGGAAGGATGATGAAGTCAATTATAAATGTTCTTTTTCCAGATGTACTAAATTTTAGTTAGATTTTGGTTACGCTGGATGTGGAAAACAATATAGAGGACCAGTGTGCAAAAATAATATAGATACTGATCAGTGGTGCTGAACTGAGACCTGTACATCTCTCTATTGCTCCTTGCATTGTGTTTGAGTCTTATTCCCACCTACTAAGATGAACAGTAGAAAGTTAATTATGATAATGCTGAATTATTCTTCAAGCTGGCATGAAACATCACCTTTTTTTGCGTTTAGGTAAAAGCTGTTCACAAAATCAGGAATCTTTTCAAATCCGGGGTATCCTGGGTAGAGATACAATATAAATCATTATACAAAGTTTCATTCTGCACTGGAGGAAAAATATTATTTTCCCTCAGGTTGCTGTATTGTATTCTGCAGCCTTGATCTGAAGCTCTCTCTTGATAGATTTCCCTTAAAATAGGATGGACCTGCAGCTTGTGTGAATTCTTGTGTGTCTGCTGAGGTTAGTCAAGATACCACAGCTTAAACTGCATGATGCTGTGCTCCAGAGGTTCATTATAGCTGTGACACAGAATTGTTGACCAGTTTATTTCCAACATTAGGCAGAGATGGTGCAGAGAAGGCTGCATGCAGCCTTGGTGGAAACCTTGGTAAAATCAGACTTTCTTGTACTATTAATAACACTACCATTTTCCTTAGGAAAAATTGCCATTTCCCTTACCAAAATTACAGTTTTTCCTTAGGAAGGGTAGTGGTAGTGTTATTTATCATTTTAGTTCCATAGAACTGAAAAATATTCAACACTCTTTAACTTTAAGAAAACATGCTTTTCCTAAGTATTTTCTGATAATGCCTTCAGCGCTGGAATCTGTGAGTACTAATCATTATTTTTATTTCCTTCTTCCAGCTTACTGAGGCAGGTTCAGGTGTCAACTGCTTGGACTCCATGTGCTGCTTCTCAGATGGGGAAACAGCATGCACATCTCTTAGAAGAATGCTGGAACGACTAATGGGGAGGTGTAGTCCAACCCGGGTCAACAGGTGTGGCATTTCTCTCAATAGCCTTTGCTGCAGACGATTCTCCTATAAACTGGAACCTGATGAGCCTGCAGCAATAGATATCTAGCAAACCAGCTGCAGGTTTTGCTTATTTATGTAGAAAATGCACCTCCTTATTGTACTTTTTTTCACCCTAAAAGATTAGTTTCTTGTTTCTTTTTGAGTGCTTTCTTTTGGGATGGGGAGGAAGAAAAACGGTGTTCAAAAGGTTTCTGTTACAACGTTTAGTTTGGCTTACTGCAAGTTCTTGTGTTATTTCTATCTCTTGATTTGTATATTCTTCTCTTCAGAAAATCAAGCCTTGCTGCTGTTTTTGTTCTCCTATTTATGATTTTTTTTTCTTTTACCTTCAAAAATCAGGAGTTGTTTGTAAAGTTGAAAGACTTTCCCCTGTGATTCTTGATGTACAACCTCCAAATATTTACCTTGGAGCTTGCATTACTCCTGAAGATACATAAAAGGCTCACACTTCCCACCTTAAATATAACTTCATTGTTAGAAGGAGAGTCTTTAAAGCTTTCAGCCATGGATTGATATGAAGATGAAATATTTTTGTAGTATAACTTTTATAGTCTATTTCTAAAATCAGAGTAATTGACCGAACGGAGCCTTCAGGTTCTAAGAATTTTAAACGTTTTTTTGGTTCTAGAAGGTATATTGTCAAAAATCATGTGTGCCATTCCAAAATACGTGCTAAATGAATCTTTTTCCTTCACAAAACATGTGTGAAACAAACCTCAGTGGGATAGAAGCAAGTTAGAGTAATTGAATTCATCTAAGGAGCAATACTGCTCTTGCAGGCAGCATATCTGTGAGAAAAGCTCGCTCTAAATCTTCAAATGTGCCATCTCCCCATTTCCAAATAAAGAGGGATAGCTAACAAACATGGAAATATTTGGGGGTAGAAATAAAAATAGTCTTTTGTACATCGTAATCTCCCAGTCCTTGAATGATATCATGGTCCTTCACTGGTCAAAAGGCAAACCTGAAGAAGTTGCACTTGATGCATTAACAAGGAAACTCATTTTGTATTTGAACAATTTTGTCTCTTTTGGTTAAAGGCTGTGATATCATTCATTCAGTATAAAACCTCTGTGGATAATTTTCACAGACAAGTTTGTCAGTTCTGATTCTGCCTTTAGGTCTTGACTTGGTGTGTAGTACATCTCTGTTCTGAATTCTTGCGTTGAACACAGTGTCTGTGGTTTCAGTCAGTTTCTGTCTTCTGGCTTGCTTATGAAATGCATTCAACATTTCTACAAATCTAGAGTATGATTATGCAAAGTGTTTCATTCCATATGAAAAATGAATTGTTATGATTCAGTACATTTTTATTTCAAAATTGTTGTATAGAAAGTGGGCATGATGTATAAAATAAACAATTTAATAGAATTTTTATCTACAAGGTGAGCATTTAATGGGTCTAAAAATCAACATTTTTGTACCAGTTGCTCTAAGGTTTTCTTGGGTTTTTTTCCACTTCTCTGTAAAACTGTACTTTCCAAATGAGTAACTTTTCATGCTACTTTCTTCATTTATTGTTATCTAATTAGGGCAGAATTTTAGTTAACATTTGCCATAGTAATGTGTAGTTTTATCAGGTAGGTATAGTGTGTTTATTTTTCTGGAGTGTATTTACATTTTTATGATTTCCTTTCTTTCCCACCCCGTTTTTTTTTCTTTAAGAATTACAGATACTTATTGCAGATAACTCATATTTGACAGAATATTAAACCCTTGTTGAAGACTGCTTTTTCTCAGGTTTCTTGTCTGCTTACCTCATAATTTTCAGACCAAGTTCCATCTATCTGAATAATTCTAGAGTTGTTAGAACACAAATGTTATTATGTTTAATCAATATGCAAAACTATATTGGTGCTACACTAAGGGCTTGAAGTTCTGCAGTTTTTGCTTCTGCCTCTGGTTGAAATTACTCTGAACAGTGTTCTAGTTTCACTTAAACTTATGTACAGTACAACTAGAAAAGACATCTTTTAAAATTTCAGCTTTAGTTGCTTTCTTCAATTACTTCAGTTCCTTCCACTCAGTGCTGACATTTAAAACCTGGACTTAATGTCTATGATACTAAAGACTAGTTTTCCTCTTACACTTTCCTGGTAATCTGCAGAAGTCTCTCTTTTTTTTTTTTCTTTTCATTCTTTTTCTTTTTTTTTTCTTAATGCTTAAATTACATGAAGCAGTTACAAGTTGTGAAATGTTGAAGGTACAAATCTATTTGGTGATTTCAGAATGCCTGTAAAAGTGCTAAGGCTTTGTTCACAAGCTTGAGCTGCTTTTATTTTCACCTGAAGCTGCCATCTTCAGAAGATGGTGCAGTCCCACAGAGAATGGTTTTTTGAATACTTGTGCTTTATATTCAACCAGGAGGTGGCTGCAAATTATTTTTGTTGAAATAAGCCATGCTGATAAATATATTGTCTATGTATGTGCTGTAGAATGAAGAGCACTATTTAAAATGATGTTGTTGTAGTTAGCTTGTGTGGAATTCTGTGCTCCCAATATTCTGTCAAATATGATATTCTGTCAAATACAAAGACTGAACATGAAATCAATCACAGTATCAGATTTTGATAGAAACTTTGAGTCAAAGCTGTACAAATGCTTGGAGTAGTGGGCCACAGGAGTATAGTCTCTCTTACTCAATTTGCTGTTTATAAAATGTGTTTGAGAAGTCTTTTCTATAGCTTCATTCACCAGTTAGAATATAAAATGTGTGTTGTGGTATGATAAAATGCATTCTTGTCTGTCTGTCCCATTGAATTGTCTGTTGTCTTGTCAGTCACTAAAATATTAAGAATTCTGGATCACATGCATACTTGTACAGTAGGTTTCATTACTGAGTTTGGATTTCTCATTAGGGGTCCTGGTGTTAAGGCACTGCATGTAAAAGTTCTAAAGAAACAGCAGATTTCTGACAGAGGCATATTTGGAGTATAAGTTCATTATAATTTGATTTCCTGCATTCCAACCTTTTATTGTTCAGTTTTTCACATACATTCCTGTAATACTCTCCAGCCAAGAAGAGTTTCTTCTGAAGTATTACTCTGTCCTTAAGAGAAAGACCTTGCAAAATCTCATCTGAGTCCAAAGCTGGTAGTTTCCTGGTGCCTTAAATTTTAAGTTAAATGTCACAGTAAGGGATGGAAAAGACACATGGCTGTAGACATGTTTTACCTACCAGTGACTTGAGGCAGCAGTAACCAGGTCACCACGGTGAGCTCTGCATCCCACAAGGCTTTTACCAGCTTGACTTCAGGCTGCATCAGATTGTAGCATTTGTAGTGCCTGAATTTACACATGCAACATGCAGGCTTTCCTTGAGGCACAGCATTAAAATGTTTAAAAAAAAAAAAATGCTGGCATATAAATCTCTGATCATTTTAGTTCATGGTTATGAAAGTATCTATAGCTGCAAGTAAACTTTGCCAGAAAGAGAAACACAGCATGGTTAATGACACAGCGGAATGCATTGGCATAATGAAGGTTTGAATACATTGCAGGTGCCTACATGAAATTAACAGATTAGTCTTTCGAAGAGTTAGATTTGCTTGATCTCGTAACGCTTTTATCTTCTGCTTTCATAGACTTTTCTCCTCACCTCTAGATTATAAATTCCCAGTCAGCCAAACTTTTCTTTTATTGTTACTTTAGATCATGGAGTTCATCGGATCCCTTCTATGCCAACGACAGAAGCATCTTGACTCTCTCCACAATGGACTCATCCACTTGTTAACAGGGACATTTGTTAATGCCTTGTGGAAGCCATGTGGTGCTCACACACCTGTAGTGAGTTCAGTGCTACATCCTTGCCCTAGGAAAGACTACTGAATACAAAATGGGGCTTGTCTTGTGGCCTAGCATAAGTCATCTGGACAGTAATTGCTTCCAAGATTTTTTTCTCATTATATACACAAATTGCTAAATAATTTTTTTTAAAGAGCGCTTTGACCTCTAACCACATATTATTTTGTTACCATGTGAGTGGATTGGAATCCTCCATTTGATACTTGAGATGTCACTGTGTGAAGTGACAAAATCTTTCTCCTCCTGTGATCCAGTAGAATTTGCACAAAGAAACTTCAAACAGTTGCATTTTTCATGAAGACCTTTCACTTTGAACACACACATTAATTTTGAGCTGTCTTATGGTTAGTAGTTTGGAAATCAGTTTCGTTTCCATGGATGGTTACTATAGTCTATACGCAATTAGTTTAGTAATTTTTGAGAGTACAGTGCAATTCAAATATTTATGCTGGTGTATGAATGGCAAGATATTAGTCATTGCATTGAAAAACACTATTAACTTTTACAGTTTAATATTTTGGAATAATAAGGGGTATAACAGGTCACTGTTCTCAAATACAATTCAGAAGCCAGTCATCTTTTATTATGCCCTGTGTCTTTTGTTAACAGTTCTTGATCTTGACATGGAAAAATAAGCAAGAATTGGTGGATTGCGTAGAAGTCTCACTAGCATAAATTTTTTGAATTATCCTTTTAAAGTTGGGGAATTTTTGCATGTTTTATTCTTTTTCATGTATTTATATTTCGTCATGTTGTACTTTGAAGATACAATTAATGCTTACTTATCTTCATATATCTGAAGGATCTGAGACATTGATGGCAATGTTTTGATACCTAAGTATGCCAATAAAATAAATTGCACAGATGGAGCTTTGAATGGTACATCTTGCAGGTACATCTGTTCTCCCAGTATGAATGTGTCTGCATGTTTGGGGCTGTGTAGTAACATTTGCCTGTGCATTCAGCTCAGGTGACCAGACCTACTGCTTGTCTTTAGATGTGGGAGGTAAAATGGAGGTGCTGCCATCAGGGACATCTGTAGGGCATTGCCTTGGGCACAGCAGTTTCTGTGGCTGGTGAAATGGCTGCTGCTCCTGGACCCTTGTTTGGGTATTCGATTTTAAATCAGTTTCTGTTACTGACAACCCAACAACGTTTTTAGGAATCTTCCTGTCAGACAGTGAAAGATATAACACTGCATATTAAGCAGTAAATCCAACACAGACTTAATAACCTAGACTGTAAATAACACCTACAAACTTTGTTATAAAAAGACACAGTTAAGCTTAGGATGTGGACAACCCAATATTAGCTGCTTTCACCCTACTTGCACAGGTTTCCAGTGTTGGCCTAAGTGCTGTCTCCCAAGCAAATTACATTGCAAATACTTCATATTTCATAATTCAGGCAGGCACATCTTGCCCTCCTGGTATGATACCTCAGTGGGGCTGTTGCCAGAAGAGTGAATGCCACTCTTGTTATGGTCATGCCAAATTCTGAGTTTGAGCTGCAGGGGAGGAAGTCTTCAAGAGGTCCAACTTTTTTCTCTATATCAAATGTTTCTGATGTTCCTTACCTATAAATGGCTTTCCTCTTCATTATTCTTCTATATGACTTTAACCAGTATAATTTCAGTTCTCCTCTTGAAACTTTATTTTTACATTAATATCTTGAAGCTTTACTCTAAATAAAAAGCTACAGGTACTGTGGGATTTTTCAGTATCTCCTTATCCAAGGCAGAAGAAACAAAAGCAAAACACAGCAAATTTTGCCTTTAAATAAGTGTTTATAGTTCATATCTGTATCTTGCAGTAAGGCTCAAGCTTGAAAATGTCATTTGTACACTGGATCAGTTACACTTAAAACAATTTATAATTTACATTGAGCATCCACATGATTAAGAAATAGCTAGAAATAGTCGTGTGTACTCATTGTAATACATTTAATATGTGACATGATTGCATAGAGCTTGAAACCTTGTTCCCATGCAGAAATGCAATAAACTGATTGTCATCTCCTCAGTTCCCAAGAAAACTTTTATCCAGATGCTCAGCAGTAAAACAAGGACACTTGGCTTTCACCCATTCCTGTAACTTACTTTATAGATAATGTATATAATATTAAATCTGTCTTTAAAACAATGTAATTTTTAAAACATCTAATCAGATATCTGCTGTTCAGCTGTCTCTTATGTCTAAATCACAATGTTCCACTTCTCAGAAGTACTTGTTTGTCCTTGTCAGCCACAGCATTCTCATCATCCAGTCTGTGACCATGTAACCTCATCAGTGTGTGTGGTTTCTGTAGTGTGTGCAGACTGGGACCAGTTTGCTACAGAAGGCAGAGGCTGTGATGTACAACCCCACTCCAAGCATTTAGATTGGCTCAGCTCTGTACATGTATGTATTTTGGCTTTTACCACACAAATATTTTAATGTTTTTACAAAAGCAGCACGGTCCAATATATGAAGAATAATTCATGTTCATTATGTGTTTCTTTAAAACCTTCCATCTCCTCCCTCTCCCCCCTACTTTCCCTTTTCCCAGTGTTTGTAAGGTTACCGAAGAAACATGCATTTAAACAATTCAGGAAGAACTTAAGAATCCATCTGTCTGCCAAGGTATATTTTTCTATTTGCAGTAACTTTAAGTCAGTAATTTCTCGTTTAATAAGAACGTAGAATTGGTTTGCATAAGACCAGATTCTTTGGTCTGACAGATATTTTGGATGGAAGAAGTGGCAGTGTTTTTGTACTGTCACAAATCTTTCAGAATTGTTTCTATTCAAGAAAAAGGCATTTGTGTATTTCTTTGACAGCTGAAGTGTATGCAGCAGTCATTGTACATTGGGTACAGTGTAGAATTCTTCGTGAAACACTGCTATTTCACTGCAATGCCAAGCTTTGTTGTTGTTTTCTTTTCTTTTTCTTCCAGAGAAGAAAGTGTTTTAGAATTGCCTCTTAGCCTTGAAATCCATAACATGTTGCAGAAAAGCCAATAGTAGATATTCTTAGTAAAAAGCAAGAGTGATGTAAAGTCACCTTGCTGTGTTTCTGAGGATGCACCTTCAGAGCAGGATAGTGCTCTCAGCAGATTTTGATTCTTGTTCTGTCAAAAATAGCATTTGCTTTTTTATTACTTAGAACAATATAACTTTAGTTACCAAACTTAATGCCTTCTAAAGGGTGCAGTGGGAAAGATAAAGTGGGAAGAGGCTTTCACAAACTAAAATGTAAATTTCTGTTTAAAAAATTCTGTATATTTTTTAAGGTTAGGGCAGGGGGAATGAATAAATGAATAAATGCAAAGGAAGAAGTACTAAAAACTTTGGCTTTATGTGTTCAGAATGATTTCTTGTTTTCTAGTGCAAAAGATGATTAAGAAAAATATGCAACTTAGAATGCATATTAGGTAACTATAATTTCTTACTGAAATCTAGTAGTACTTTCAAACACATTTTTTTATGACAGTAAAACTTCTATATTGGAAAAAAAATACCTTTTTTTTTTTTTTTTTTTTTTTAGTATTAGCAGTGTCTCAAAGCTGTAGCCTACGTTTTAGTAATAGTTTTATCTGGCTCTTCTGTACGTCTTAATGTTAGTGATTTGGTGAAATTCAGTGTTCAAAAAATGCTCAGTCACAGTGTGCTTCTGAACCATTTATTTTAAGATTCTTGTTTCCTTAGAGTAGAACTCCATCGTCACTGCCCTGGCCACTGCCTTGTCACACAGACAGCACTGGGTTTCAGGAGTTATTCCTAGCGCTGGGCGAACCGTTCACCATGGACTCACCTCAGCCTTTCTTCTGTTCCTAAGTTATTTCCCAGTTAAACTTCCTTCTTTGCAGATCTTTCGGGGTTGCTTTTCTTTTCTTTTCTTTTCTGTGAATTATTTTTGGTAGTTTTGCGGGGGTTTTTTTTGCTTCCATTACTTGCTTCCAGTGGCATGATTTGTCTGGTTTCTGCTCTCTACAGAATGACACAGTTTGTAAACAGGAGGAAAGCTTTGGATGCTCAGGGCTCTGTCAGCTCTTGCCATCAGCTGTCTCAGAAGCAGAAGTCACATCCATATTTGCAAGGCTTCTGCTTTCCATAGATTTTTCTTCCTTCAGCTTAAATGCTGCTCGTAGAGGCATCAGAAATACTCAATAGAGAGACCACGTGTGCTGCCCAAGCTGCTGTGGCTTTCATTAGGAGAAATGTTCTCATGGGTTTGAAGTGCTCGCCTTGCTGTTGCCACACTCTGCTGTATCACACTGAGTACATGCTGTTGCCATCACTGTAGATGTAATTTTTTTGTTGTTGTTTCCAGTTTGTATAAATGCACAGGCATGAATAAAACTGGGCAGGGGGGGGCTGTGCCCTGTAGGCCTCCTTCTGTTAACATGAAGGGGAAAGACAAGGAATATACTGATTCGATGCCAACTGTGTCTTGTTTGGATGAAAACCTGAAATTCTAACGGACGTTCCCTACATCAGTAGTTTCTCCACCTTTCTGCATTAACTCAGTGGGGGTAAAGGGTAATCCATGGAGCAAGTTATTAGAACTAAGACTCTTTCAGGTATAAGAAGACATCTTTAGTGTAGTAAAGAATATATTTTTATAATTCCCCAATTTCCAGCTAAAGTCCTTTGAGATATTTCAGGTCATATGTATACTAAAATAACAAATCATCCAGACTCCTGTGTTTCATTGAAGTGTTACCAAGTTGGGGGGGGGGGGAATGTTGTTTGGTTTTGGTGGGGTTTTTTTGTTTTTTTTGTTTTGTTTGCTTTGTTTTGTTTTTAAGAAACACTTGAATGGTACCATCTCAGCAGAAAGTAAGTTTTTAAAAGATGTTGATCCTTTATTTTAAGCAAATAAGGGGCATTGTCAACTGGAAACTGTAGCAATAATTGGTATAACAAATTTGGACCTCTGACACTGTGGCTGCCTCATGTTATTTTTTTTTTTTTCTATTTTGATCTCTGACAGTGAGTTGGTGTGCTTGCTCATTGTACAGCTTGGTCAGTAGAAGTTGTTTTAAAAATGAAATTATATTTATTAAATAAAACTTTCACTTCTAGCCGAGTCATTGTTTGACTTATTGTCAGGGTTTAACACTGGGCCAGCAATTGACCCAATGACAGACACTCTCTCTGAATCCCCATCTCTGACAAAGGAGAGAGAATAAGGGAGAGAGATTTATGGGCTGGAAACTAAACTACACAGCTGTAATGAAGCAGTAATGCTAAAAAAGGAAAAATTGTTAAATATATACAGATATACAGATAAATAATACTCCCTTTTCCCCCCGTAATTTTCACACCAGGGAAGTCCTGGCTGGACTCCTGGAGTCAGCAGCAGTTGGGAGCTGGAAGCAGGAACAGATTCAGGTGGGGACCACAGGCAGAGGAAGGGACAGAATCCTCCCAGGATGCCAAAGCAAATGAGCAGGTGAGGAAGGGTGAAGGCGAAGGGGCTTGACCTTCATAATCCCTCAACTTTATATGGAGTATGGGATGGAATCCTCTGCTCAGTTTTGGCCACCTCTCTTGTCCACTCCCACCTAAGAGAGGGTTGCAGGTGTGAGCCCTTTACTCCCTTTCTCTTTCCAGGGAACAAGATGTTCCTCAGAACTGAGCAGTGTTCAGCAGCCCATTCTCCAGCAGTAATGATTAACACTGAGCATCATCAGTCCTAGAAGCAGACACTGACTGAGAAACTGGCTGTTAATTTCAGCAAGAACAGCTACTTACGAGAGACTTAGCTGAAAGCAAAATTACAAGGCAGAAAATTAGTTCTACCCTGGCCCAAACCAGGACAATTATGTATATTTTTAGAAGCCAGTATGTCAGAGAAAAGTAAAGCTTACGACACTGTGTGCCTGGGATCAAGGTTGAAGATACATTCCCAGCAGGCACACACACATACACCACCTCCTGTGTGCATGCCAAGCACAAGGATCACTGACATGAGCACAAATGGGCTTGCCTTGCTGCTTTCTCTGCCTGGCCAGAAGTCTAACAGAAAGAGGGAAGGAAAACAAAAAGCCAAAAAAACCCAACCAAACCACCCCAAAAAAACCAACAAAGATCCCACCTTAGTTTAGCTATTTCCTGGCTCACTGGGGACATCCCAGATGATTGGAAGTTGGCGAATGTCACGCCAATCCACAAAAAGGGCTGGAAAGAGGACTCGGGAAACTACAGGCCCGTCAGCCTGACCTCAGTGCCTGGCAGGGTCAGGTCCCTTCAGCAGCAGAATGCAGTCACTCAGTTGGCCTAAGTTTCTCCAGCTCACCCAGCTCACAGGGTACACACCATGACTTGTGCCCAGGGATGAATTCCAGCAGAGATTTTAGTCCCTCCACCCCCCTCCCCCCCTTTTTTTTTCTACAAAAGCAAACATAACCATCTTGTTTGTCCACTTTTGTCTTTGCCCCTAGATGGTTATAGCTGCATCAACTCAAATCTTCTGTGCAGCTTCCAATGCCCAATTTGATTAACATGTTTACCAGTCTGACTCCTGCCAGTTATCCTCTGACGTCTTCAAGAGAGGAGGGCTTGAAATTTTGCTCTGATGCCACACACTTGAGCTTAGAAAGAAAACCAGCCAACATACCCACCCATCAATATAAGGGTTAGAAGGATGATCCTGAAATTACAGGGCTCTTTGTTAGTTTGATCAGTACCAGGGAAGCTGATGGAGCAGATCATCTTGACTACTATTATGGGATATATTAAGAACAACTCAGTGAATGTGGCCAGTCAGCATAGGTTGATGAAGGGCAGGTCCTGTCTGACTAATCTGATCTCCTTCTATGACAAGGTGGTAGCTTACCAGATGAGGGAAGGGCTCTGGGTGGTGGCTGCAAGACACGGTTTCCCCAGCAGTCTCCTGGCAAAGCTCTCTGCACACCCTTCAGTGAGAAAAACTCACCACCCCCCCAAAAAAAAAATCACAACCCACAAACAAAAAAAACAATAAAAAACCCCAACAACAAACAACTGGTTGGATGGTCAAGTCCAATTTCATGTGAAACATTCACATTACAGTGGGGCAGCTTTTACAACATTGAGGACTTGGTGGACGAACTTTGAGAAGCAGGGAAGAGTTTTGTAGCAGTTTAAATGTTCAGACTTGGATTTGAGCTGCAGATGTCTGGTTAAACTGTTAGAAGCAGAACTCTTGGTGTTTACTCATGCAGCTACTCCCACGCTGGCACTGAAACTCTCACCTAACCCTTACAAAGCTAAGGCCATCTCCAATAGCTAACCAGTGTAATCTGATCACCTTCTTAATGGTGGGGTCTGCTCTGAGAGCTCTGAGTAGCACCATGCACTCAAAAACCAACCACAGCTTGAGTACCATACTCGAACAAAATCTACAGAGGCTTCTGGCAACGTTATATTTAAATACAGTGTGAATTACAAAAGAAGTTTATTAAATGCATTCTTAAAAGAATAGTATCTTTGTTAAATAAGGATTTCTCCATATGGAAGTTCATTGCAAAACAGTTCTGACGCAAGTCATAAGTTACTTATCAACAGCTCGATGAATAAAAAAAAGTCACCCATGCAGGTTAAGTCTTCAACCATATTTAATCAAATGCACCGTGTGTGTGTGTGTGTGTGTGTGTGGTGTCTTTCTTCACATGCTAAACCATGGCAATGCAGCACAGCTGGAAAACCTCAGCTCCTGTTTGTACTTCTAAACATTTAGAACAAGCAGTAAGCTACATGGTGCAGCAACACCTGAATGATTCCCCACCCACCCCTCCAAAAAAAAACAACCCCAAAACCAAAAAAGCCCCAAACCCCTTACCAATAAAGTGTATTTTATGCAGAAGTCAAGTATTCAGTAACTTATTTTTCCTTCTTAAAAGCATATTCTTGAAGTAAGTCTTGCAAATAATACACTTGAAACAATGCATGAGAAGACTTAGTCATGGCAATTTCACTGGAGCTTTATTGCCTCTGTTGGTAATGAGAGGGATTGTAAGAAGTTACATTTGAACTTACAGAGATATGTAAATGATGGATTTTTTTTTTTACTAAATATAATCTCAAGATTAAGTGTTTTATATCAGGGCACTTCTAATTTTGTACATATTTTATGTATAAAAACAGGTCACAAATGTTTTATGTTCGCCATCTTACTTTTTTCCTTGACATTTGGCAAAATTAAACTGATCCATTCAAGAGGAGATCATCAAATTGAAGACATAAGCACTTACGAATTAAAGCCATCCAAGTAAGCAACTGTCTGCATTCTTAAAAAAAAAAAAAAAAAAAGAAAAACCACACACGTAAAAGAAAAAAAAAAACACATGACCACAACCGAGCACATTTCAATACAAAATATTCCCTGTAAACCAGGCATTTTCTCCTTAGAACAACACCCTGTTAAATCAATGTTTCTTTTAACTCTAGTTAAAAGAAACTTTTAACTTCATTTTGAAAAACTTTTAAGATGCCATCACAGCACAAATAACCCTTTTCTGCAACATAATTAGTCAAAGTTTTATGTATTTCTTTATAATTACACAGTAATTATAAGCGTGTAGTACCAAGCTGGTGACAACACTATTTTGTTGAAAGGATCTGGCATTTGAAAGGAATATTCTCTAAAACACCACGGCATTAAGCCACTCCCCAAGCTCAGACTTTTTTTGAAGGACAAGTCTGTACTGGGATAAAAAGCAAGTCAGTTCTCCTCGCCAAACACAGCATACTTGAAATACTCCATCGGAAACTGTACCAAAACCCTCGAGACAGAAAAGAGCACGCGCAGATACCTTGAGGAGCTTTTTTTCCACCCTCCCCTCCCACCACATAAGTTCAATCCCCATTTATATTTACACGAAATTGAGAAAGGAAATACTGAAAGCAGCAAAACACACGTTTTCTGGCATAGCCAATTCCAGTAGCTGGAGGAGGTTTGCAATGTTTTTGTGGAACTGTATTCTTGAAATAAATGTGTAATTGAGTTTTCCTAAAAGAGCACTGCTCTAAGGGGAGCCAGCCTTACGGTCAACTTCAGAGAATACAAATTAAACAAATTTAGCAGTTTAATAGCTTTTTTTTTTTTCCTAAAATACTTCTAGCATTTGCATAAAAATGTTCTGCTGTTTAGTGCAAGTGCCAATTGCTCATTTCAAAAATAATTTCAGCCTTATCACAGGACTTTTTGGAGCACAGACTTGGATCTTTATCTTTAACTGCTTTTTTTTTTATTTTGTTCCTGGAGCTTCCTGTTCTCTGTTTTCCAGAGCAGTATTTATCAAATCTCTTCACAAGTAACTCAAGTGAGGAGTAAAACACCATGTTTAGAACAAAAGCAGCTCAAGAGCTCTTGTAATATTAAAGAACAATTGCATCTGATAAACCTGGTTTTGAATGAAACAAACAATTTAGTTAAATGCAGTAAGACAATAAGCAGTAGTGATGGATCAACAAAATAATTTAAGCAAACAAAGCCAGTGTAGTAATTAATATCTGATCTGTGCTTGTTTGGGAAAGCTTTACTCTTAAATTTCTGTATTTGGCAACCACAGTGATATGTCAATTAAGGGAAACTCAGCAAGATAATTTTAAAAATGGGTGTCATCCATAATGGCAGTACCTATGTTTTAAAGATTTAACTTACTTCTCAGTATAATGGTTTCAAAACTTAAATTCACATCAAACTCACCAGCTTCTTGTACAACGGGGCCATTTGATCCGTCATACCTCAACCATAAAAATTCCAAAATACTGTATTGTGTAGCAAACATTAAGACACAAAATCAGTATATTCAAGTTTTAGATTTCCACAGAAATGAAAAACCTTTGACAGACAGATAAGCATTTCAAAACTGCAACGAAATCCGATTTCTTAGGAATAACCTAAAGTATATTAGATTCTATCATGACACACACAGCTTATCTCAATGCTGCTCACTGAAGGCTGACTGGAACATTAAACACGGGTGCTTTAAGTGCACAGGAGTTGTGTGCTCAGTCAGTTGATGCACAAACCAATCATTCAGATAGGCACCTGGATACACCAGTATCAACAACCTCGGGTTTTCTTGGTTATTTCTCTAATTGTTATACTCAAACTCACTTACTTAGATGATACTTGTATTTTTAAAAAAAAAAAAAAAAAAAAAAAAAAAAAAAGGAAAAAATGAAGAAATCAGACCCGGTTCACTTAAATATATCACTCTTACAGGAAGTGCTATCAATACAGTCTTTGCAACTAGCCCCAAGTGTATATTTAAGGATTCTTTTAAAAAGTGTTTTGATGTTGATCTGTATAATTCAGATGCCATACAACAGCTGTCTGATGATGACCAGCATTGTGCTTTATATGAAACCAGAAACCTCAAAATAATTATAAAGCTTCTAGGACTTATGGGAGATGAAACTAGGGTGGTCCACCAAAAAAAAAAAAATTAAAAAATCCATGATGAAATCCACAATGTTGGAATTTTAATGGGCAAGAGTGGTCCAGACTAGAAGAAAAGCCCAAACCACCAGTAGAAGAATGAAATACGATATGGTCCAAGATGTATCTTTAAAGGTTTGTCTCAACCCTCAGCCATATTGTGAGGATTGATCTTCAGTTCAGTCCAGCCAGCAGAAATTGACTGTGCAATTTTTCCATTTCAGATATTTGTACAGACTATGTACACTCTAGAAGGGTCCTTTAGTGCTACACTGTCGTACTTTTTGTCCCAGCAATCTGAGGACGTGCAAATTCCACAAAGTCATCAATAAGAACTGGCCATGCTCCTGAAAGAAAAAAACACAGACCAGAATGTAAGAACAAGCCATTCTCTTTAAAGCTTCAGATGTAAATAAATTACTTGCTTCGTAGTCTTAACTAGGTATAAATTCAAGCAAAATATTGCAATTTGATTTTCTGGTTTGATACTTAAGAGCTGCCTAAAGATTTCTACTTCCTTCAAACCCAGTTAATACAAATCCCTTTCAAGAGTCATACTTCATGAACAAAATGGTGAGCATGGGATGAAGCAGTCTGCTGTAAGCAGCAGCCTATCTTAACATGCTACAGCATTTACTGCTCACAATTTGATTTTGCAGGAATGCAATGTTCATCTGTTTGGTAGGATCAGCATCCTTAGCCATACCAGAAAACAGCAGCATGCACTCCAGCAGCTAGCAGTGCAGCACGAAGCTGTAGAAGGCTGCTATTACACTGATACTTCTGTATTCCTTTTCAAGAGGCAGTTAAAATGCACATCAATATTTTACATATTGTGGGCAGCCATATCCAAGAGGTCTCCAGTCATGTGCACGATGGTCATTTTAAGGTTAAAAATAATTGTGGGCTGAGTTGTTTTTTTTTTTCCCCACCTTAAAATATTTGTATTCAAAAATCACTAAAACCAGCCTTCTGCCCCTAATCTTTCTAAAGCACATTGATTTGGGGGGGGCAGTAGCCTTTTTGTTCAATTATAAGGGAATAAGAACTGTCCATAATTATTAAATAAAGTTGCAGAAGATTGCTCCCCTCTGGTGTGGAAGTATCAGAAGTTTAGAGTTTCCTCCACTCACTGAACTGATCTGCTGCCAATGAATGAAGGTAACTAGCTCTTGTTGGCTACAGATGGAAGAGCAAAGGTAAATACAAAAGCTTAAAAGAAACATATTTGGTAGAAAATAACCTATGTTTAGCATTCTCTTCATGTTGCCAGCTTCATTTTAATATTACATGCCCAATCTTCACATAAAGTGAAGCAACAAAACTTATAAAGCCCTCAGCTAGGAAATGTAATCACCAGAGGAGCAAAGGAAGAAATGTAAATGAACAGATTACTTAGCAGAAGATGCCAAGAACAGCACTGACAGAGAATCTGTGGTTTTTAAGTGGACAAACGTCAGGGTTTGTCTCGATAAGAAAGAATTAGTATTTAAGCTCAGACAGAAGAAAATACTAAAAAGTTTCAACATCTCTTTTTTAAAGCTGCAGTAATAAACAGATGCTAACAACACAGAGTAGCTCTCACTGAACTCTAGATCACCAGCAATATTCTAATTCTGCTGTTGTTACACAGCTCTGCCAAAGCAGATACACAGTAATAAATGCAGCAGTTAGAAATTAAGGAAAGACAATGGAAATGTTTACCTTCTTCATCATAGTTAGACATATCATCTGCTATCATTGTACTGAAGTCTAGAAGAAGGTTCCAGGTATCCTTAGGAATTGATCTTTTATGATGTTCCTGTTTGGAGGAGTAGAAAATTTATATTGAAAACTATAAATCAGAAGACCCTTGTACACAAATTTTACTGTCTTGGACACATTTGTATTCTCCAAATATATTTCTCTTGTACACACTATGAAATGCAATATCAGGATTCTGGGTGAAAACAGTCCATTTCATCTATTCAATAGTTTATATGTATTTATCTTCTAAGATTTGAAAATATTGCAGTACAGTTTATGTAAAGACTTAAACTTACCAACAAAAATTTGTTCCACAAGTCTAGAAATTTAAATCTTCCATTAAGTACTAAATTCCAGTAGGCAATAGCCATTTCTAAATCTGCAATATTAAAATATATTATTTTTAGAAATACACATTTCAAATATATTATCACCATATATACCTAATGAAGATAAATAAAATATTCACAAAGGTAAAAAGATTAATATAATACAAATATACTCGTGGAACCTTTACAAAAAGGCAACCATAAAGTATTACACAAATATTTCATATATTTTACTACTACCACTTGAATACAGAAAACCTGGAAAGTGTCCATATTAATAAATAAAATACCCGAAACAATCATGGATATTCCATATGCCTTTTGCTACCTATCAATACCTTAATTACAATTCAGTATAATATTTTTGTCTTAGAAATTCTATTGACTTGAAAGGAAAACGTGAATCATTTTGTACCAAGATCTGTTTTAAGTGCTTATTACATAAATACAATGTATATAAAACTACCTTTTTATTATTTTTAGAGACAACTTGTTAGAGGTGCTGTCTTTGTAACATGGCTTTTGTCAAGCATTCCCTTCTGCAATCAGGTTTCATTTTCAAGAAAATCTTGATACTGTACAAGCAGGTGGTTGATGATCTTTTTTCAGTTGGGTTTTTGGAAGGTTTTTTTGTTGGTTTGAGGTTCCTCTTGTACAAAGACTCCATCTAAATTCTTTCTTGTTTTGAATCTGTTTCTCAGGGTGACTGAGAAACCCCAACTGACAGTTCTGGAACAATTTACTGCCTGTCAGGCAGCTGTGTGCTCCTGTCAGCAGCGGGTGCTGTTATATCGTAGAGGTTAGAGAAAAGTCTGGTTTGTCTAGCACGTCGGGAGGGGGAAAGAAAAAACCTAAACTCCCTGGTATTTGCCAAAGGCTAAACTGCCATGCATTTCACGTTTATAAGTGGCATAACATGTTAGCTGGTAAATAAAATTTACATGTCTGAGCTCTAAATCCTTACCTAGTATGATCTCCACTGTCAGGAATTAACAAGGACCTCTGCACTGTGGGACAAAATGCTACAAACTGTGATCTCACTGAACTCAGAATCCATCACCAAGTACGTACAGTAACGCCAAGAGGCTACCTACTTAAGTGACCTCTTTTTTAACAAAAGCTCTTGTATATTCTGCTGTCCAGCAAATCTCTTATTTAAGAAACAATCCTCTTGTGAGAGCACAGAAAAGAGGGACATGATCAATTGTACCTCAGGCAGAAAACAAAAAGAAAAAGGAAAAAAAAAAAAAAAAAAAAAAAAGAAAAAGGAAAAACCTGAGACAACCACTCCTCTCCTTTCCCCCAGATGTCCAAACTATTTAAAAAAACAAGGAGGTGGTTCTCAGAGGTTAATTCAGTAGCAAACAAAACAAAGCACTAAGTCTGTAATGCTGGAGGGAAAAGAGATGACGATGAGGGAGTTTATGAACTGTTTAGTATCTTTGACATTATAAGATCTTCTCAAAGGGCATGTTCACATTATAAAGCTTTCTGACCAAAGTAAAAAATAAAATTTGTGGACAATTTTCCAGCAGCTGCAAAGGGGTATAATTTCAGACAAAAGTCTATGTTTGAGTTTTGAGAAGCAGAGGATAGTATAAAAAAAAAGTCACTACTCTTCAGTAAATCAGCTATATGTGAAAATAACCAGTGAGTGTAAAGAGTGTATTGCTCTTTAGCAGAAGATTCAGATACAAAAATATGCACTTCAGCTTTCAACTAAAACTACTGCCTTTCTAGAAATGAATAGACACAAACTTCAGATTCAGCTGATCAGTTTCTCAAGGAAAGAAAAAAAAGGAAAGAAAAAAAAAGGAAAGAAAAAAAAAGGAAAGAAAAAAAAAGGAAAGAAAAAAAAGGAAAGAAAAAAAAAAAGGAAAGAAAAAAAGAAAGAAAAAAAGGAAAGAAAAAAAAGGAAAGAAAAAAAGGAAAGAAAAAAAAGGAAAGAAAAAAAAGGAAAGAAAAAAGGAAAGAAAAAAGGAAAGAAAAAAAGGAAAGAAAAAAAGGAAAGAAAAAAGGAAAGAAAAAAAGGAAAGAAAAAAAGGAAAGAAAAAAAGGAAAGAAAAAAGGAAAGAAAAAAAGGAAAGAAAAAAAAGGAAAGAAAAAAAGGAAAGAAAAAAAAGGAAAGAAAAAAAGGAAAGAAAAAAAAGGAAAAGAAAAAAAAGGAAAGAAAAAAAGGAAAGAAAAAAAGGAAAGAAAAAAAAAGGAAAGAAAAAGAAGGAAAGAAAAAAAGGAAAGAAAAAAAGGAAAGAAAAAAGGAAAGAAAAAAGGAAAGAAAAAAAGGAAAGAAAAAAAGGAAAGAAAAAGGAAAGAAAAAGAAAAGAAAGAAAAAAAAAGAAAGTAAAAAAGGAAAGAAAAAAAAGGAAAGAAAAAAAAGGAAAGAAAAAAAGTTTTATTTACTTGTGATACATTAATAGCAGGAATAAAAAAATGGAAGGTCAAACCAGTGCGTATTTTGAATGGTTTATAAACATAAACTATAAACAAACTGTGCATTCTGACACAAACAGTTTTGGGATTATTCTTGTGGGTAAGCAAAGGCCTTTGAAAAACAGATTACAGGATGCTGCAACCACAAACTCATTATGCGAGTCCAAACATGTAGAGCAGAAAGACATGAACACCTTAGGATAAACTACATTTTTAAGCAGAAAATATATTAAATCAAAATACTTGAATGTAAAGATGCAACTTTAGGTTTCCATAACAAAGTCCTTATGGATCAAATATAAAAGTCTCAAAATACACACTCCATTTTTGAGTTTTATCCAGAGAGATGCAGGAGAAGCTTTGTTTGAGATAAGCATCAGCTAAGAGGTATTCTCAACTGATATGCAAATACCACAAGAACTTTTAAGGCATCCACAGTACTTACTGTGGTAATAAGGAATTATGCAGAAGAAATGCACTTCCAGAACTGTGCCTGAACTACTACACAATGTTTGGAAGATTAGAGACCAATATATATTACAATCAATTTGCAAGTTCCTACAAGCAGTTATTTAGACACTACAAAATGAATTGCCTGACTAGGAGCACTTACTTTCTGCACTGTACTTCTCCCAGTGTTCTTTTGCTGCAGGGTTTCCAGAATTACTCTCCCCTATCACAAACTCATGCCTAGAACCATGTCTTTATTGGCATCAAAAGGACTGGTAAGCATCCAGATTTTAAGCTTTGTTCTACATGACTTCCAGACCCAGGCTTAAAAAATAAAAAAAATCTTACACTATATATATGTTATACGACTCTGAGAAAACTGTGCTTGCCTTTGCTACTGTTAAATTTCATAAAGAATCTTTAAGATTAATGAGAAATAAAGCAAGTGACTTAGTTTTCCTGGTACATATTTTTTACTGAAGTCTGTTCTGTCTTGGATCTGCAAAAGATTCATTTCCATAAAGTACTAGGGAAAAATATTCAGAAAAAGAATGCAAGACTTCCTTATACCACAGAAATCTAGAAAAGAAAATAAGAGGAAAGTCCTACATAATCAGTTCTTTTGTTCTGAATCTTTGAAAAAAATTTAACTAAAATGATCATGTAATTACAAACAATAGTGATTTGTCATTTCACTTTTACCACCTTTCAGGATTTTGTAAAGCTCTTAAGGTGAAAAACAACATACAAATGTTACCATTAAATAACATAATACCACATATATACCAAATAAAAAAGAAAAACCCTGCAACTGTTTACATTGCAGAACTGACTCCACATCCACACTCTCCATAACCTTACTTCTATCCTCTCACAATTCAATCACTGTCCACATTTTCCATGCTGCAGCAGCCTAAAAAAAAAATACCATTTTCTAGAAAAAATAAGAATCATCCCATGCACTTATGGCAGGATTCAGATCTGACTATTTGCATGCACAAATATTTTTAAGCAGTTTAAGTGCTCTTTAGGTTCTTCAAAGACAATGAAACAATCCAATTGAAAAGAAGAAACAGCATACAGATGGATGTTAAAGAATGACACAGAGCTGAAACTAAAACATGGAGCTTTTGCTTATTTACTCAGTTTTCAATATTCATTTTACGCCAGAAGCCACAGCCAACACTCATCTTTTCACATGCACATGAATCCATAGCTGAACAGTGGCAGTTTAAGGCATTTTCACTACTGAGAAAAATAAATTCACAAACTGACAAGGAAGAACTGGTCTTTCAGTATTTATTTCTTCTCAAAAGTAGAACAGTTAACTTAAGAAGTTAATATTTAGATAGTCATGAAAACACCATTTATGGGCAATATCTCAACTATACTGTATATAAACAAATAAGCATTCTAGTTGGTTAACATTGCTGCTCCAAGGAAATTTCTGTTCCCCCATTTTTGCTGTATGGAATAGGCAGATCTAAAGTTTGTTCATTTATTCCCATCAGAATTGTGGTGCTCTGTCATTGGTCTGGGATTTTTTTTCCAAAAAGAATTCTATTTAATGAGTGACTCTTCTACTCCACCTGTTGTACTAATCAAAACCACAGTCAGCAGAAGAGCTCAGAAATAAATAGGTAAACACATTCACTAAGCCAAGGGGGGGGGAAAAAAGGCTGTAGGTAGGAGCTGTTACCAACCACACAACATGTATCAAGCCCATAATATAGAAATCTAATCATACTACTCCAATTCTATTTTGCCAAGACATTTTTTTTGGTGTTACAGAAGACTGTATGAATATAATTACATGGAAATCAGTTTTACAGCTTGAATTTATCCTAAAATTGAAAATTCAATTAATCTGTTATGTGTTGCAAATTTTAAGTGGTATAATTATGCCTTTAATGCAAGATGCTTTAATCCACTATTCTTACTGGGAATTGCATGCATTCTTAGTGAAAGAATAAACCCTCTCATATAATTTTGTAGTCTGTACTAATGATGCTGATTTTCCAGCAATTTGAACACCTTAAACTGGCATCTGTCTTTCACAGAGAGACATATATTATCCCAAGGGTGATTATCTTTTAGACTTACTGGATCACTGTAATATTTTCACTTCCTGCTTTAATCAGTCATTTCCCATATTTATGAACAAATGTTTATAATTACGAATACATACCTAAACCTTTCTGTCCTGGATTCTTTGCAAAGTTGAAAGTAAACTGATAAAAATCCTTAAATCTTCCAGGCTCTTTTAATTCTTGTTCCATTTTAGGAATCTGGGCCTTCAGTTTTTCTATGCTGTCACATCTGCATTTTAAAAAGCATGTTTGTGTATTACTAATTTTGCTACAGAATATAAGTTAAGCAAAAATTTATGCAATTTTTGTGGAATACAACATGACTATCAACACTAAATTGAGGAAGCCTTTAACTAGTCTGCACCTGTAACAAAGAAATTAAGTTGCTGTATTTCTTCACATTGTCACTTGCACATACTAGAGAACACATCTGATTCCATAATGTATTAAGGTTTTTGGAAAAAGGTGATAAAGACTACTACATTTTCAAAAAGCAGAGAAAACCCAGGTGTGCTACACTGTAGACCAACACCCTTGCTTTACCTACCTGAGAAACTCTATGGCAACTAAAAAATACTCACACAACCAACGCAAGCAGCACAGGAAGATGCCTCCCTTTTTGTGGTCACCATGCATCCAACACATAAAACAGCAGATGGCTTTTTACAGAGACAGACAAGTGATGCTGGACTCCAAAAAGCCTCTGAGTTCTGAAAGTATGTGACTGTGAACCCCCAAAGCAGAGCTGTTCCACCTTAATGGTCCAGCTTCTGACACAGGATTACAATGTCAGTGTCTAACAGTTACTGTACACTTACCCTAGCTCAGTCATGCCATCCATGAATTCCAGCTTTGAAAATTCACACTGTGTTGCAGCTCGGAATTTCCATGCAATGATGAGCACAGTAATGCTGGCTGGGTCGAGTGCTAGATCATCACAAAACTGCTGTATACCATCTATACCAATTTTATTTTCATCTTGAGGATCTTTGGAATATAAAAGGAAGTATAAAAAAAGCCTAGATTTTTGAAAAAGCTAATTTAGTCAACACAAGTAAACATTTTAAAGAAGCCATTTTTGGGATCAACCCTTAAAAGTGAATATTTTTAAAACAAAACTGACATTTTCAATGCTTAAGCTTTAACAATTGAGAAAGTTGTTACAGTAAAGCTTGCCATACAATGAAGATTATGTTATTTTCATTGAGACACAAAAGCACCAAACATTTGTTTTCTGCCTAATAATATGCATGATACTCTGACTCATTCCACATAGAGAACAATGGTCCTTTCACACCAGCACACTTAATTATTGGCATCTTTGGTAAGACTGTTGATCTGTGTGCCATTATAAACAATTCTGCAGTGTCCATTTGCAAGCTGTACTGATTCAATTATCAAAAGTGCCCATAAACTATTAAGTCAGCATCAGTTTTATGCATTTCCTGGCATCACCAGCATGCATGAGATTGGACATGGTGACCTCCAAGAGGAAAGTTACATTGCCCCATTACCAATTCCACATCAGCCAAGCACATTCCTCTTTACAGGAAGGAATCAACATCTGGTCTGGAAGTGAGATGCTCATATTTCAAGTCCACTAACAAAGATCTACTAATGCAAGCCAACAAAGACTTCAGGAAAATGGTATTTGGATTACGCAGCCATATGAAAACTGTCAGAAAATGCAGCATTTTTAAATTTTTTTTTTTTTAGTGTGCTAAAACACGAATTTTTCTACTGTACTGAATCCACTTCACTATTTGCGGTAAGATACCATCAGTTAAGCAGTGGTTATATAACAGATAAAAAGACTGCTTCCTGCTCTTATTGCAACTCATAATATGCAGAACATCAATAAAAATTAAGATGGAATCCATGCTTGGTATGCAACCTTTCACTTTGTCAGGAGTGAGTCCTGAATGATTCCAGTTCTAGACATTAATCTTGTATATATGTACTTACAACAAACAACCACATAAAATTCTCATGGTGGGAAAGCCTACATATATAGAAAGCCCTTCTAACTTCTATTATTAGTAATACAAAAAAAAATTTTTTTGAAAGCATCAGTTAAGATTTCCAAGCACAAGAGTACAGCTGCAATGATACACTGTAGGTAAGAACACATACATATAAATAAGAAATAAGCCTTAAAAGTCAGGTACTTACCTTTGTATCTGTTATATAGTTGTTCTAACTTCTTTCTGTCCAGTGATCCTTTAACACTCTCTCGTATATAAAGTTCAGGATTTTGGAAAAAGTTGTCTGTTGCAACATCTAACTTCCAGTCATTTTGGGACAAACAACTCACTGCTGTCTTTTCACTAGATTGTGTGAAAACCATAAACTGACGCACTTTATCCTTCTGTGATGATTTCAACTTGCTCTGGTAAAAATAGACAATACTGTAACTAGAAATATTATACTGGACAGAAAAAAAAATAATCAAGCAATACATCAGCATTGTTAATATTTTTTAATCAGTTCTTTTTTAATTTTCACAAGCAATTCAGACTTTCTATAACTGCCTGGGCAGTTACAGACACCCAAACCACGGTTTGATTTTTTCAATTTAAACTTACCTATATTGTTCATATTTTACATTGAAACAAAACTTGAGTCAAAATCATTACAAAACTCATGCTGGCAAAGCAATCACAGGAATAAAAAATGAGTATTCTTATGCATATTTGTAGAGAGAGGTGAAGGGGGCATAGCCAATTCATATACACCTGTAAGAATGGAAACTTCTCTCTTTAAACCAATTTATTATTTTTAAAAAAACCAAACCAAAAATATTCTCCTCTTAACAGAAAAACGCTACACCTACCAAAAAAAGGGCAACTGAGATGGCTAAATAAAGCCCATAGCTACCAATATATTGACAGATTAGTTCCTCAAGAGATGCAACAGAGAAGTCTCTGTAGCAGCTCACCAGCACTGCAAGAGAGGCTGCCATTCATTTAGTCCCAGCTGATAGAACTAATAGAAACACCAGCGAGTGCAGGACCAATATTTCTTGATGTGCCCCCTTGGTGGCAGCAAGGAACTAGGCTGGGTCATTCATTTCAGGGAGCTGCACATCGAAGTAACTTTAGACTTATCTTTTTTTTTTTTTTTTAAACAAACAAACAAACAAACACACAAGAAAAAATCCACTTTGAAGGTGCTCAACATAACTTGCAAAACATTACTGCGAGGAGGCATTGTCTTCATTTCACAGGTGCAGCAACTGAAGCTAAGAAAAAGAAAAAGGGGGGTAAGTTAACTTTGCCAGAGGCAGGTGGGCGAGTGAGTAGCCAAGGAGAGAGCTCTGGAATTTCAGGCCTCCTGCCCAGACCAAGAGAAATCTTCTTTGCTCTAGCACAAAACTGAATGGAGAACTTGCTGCCAGTAATTTATCAGCATAGAGTGATTCCCAAGGATATTTTTTATGAGGAGAAACACACTCAGTATTTTCAGTGGTGTAAGTTATACAAAATTAACTGCTGCTAGGCAGAAACCAATCACACAGCTCTTGTATTTAAATACAAATTCACTTCTAAAGTGCAAATCAAAAAGAGTCCTCGAGTTTCAACTTGGTAAATAGAAGTTCTGACTTTTAAGTCAGGATTAGATTTCTTACATGGCACAAATGTTTTATTTGTAGTTTACCATGCATTCTAACCAAAACTTTTATGTTCTGTTGACTATTGTAATTTCCAAGTGCACTGCTTCCTCTCAGGGAGTATGGAAGGAGGAAGGGCCATAAGAAGTCTCTAGATGTGATCAACTACCCTCAGCCAAAAAACTAATTGCTCAGGAGCAGTATGGTCTCAAGCATTTCATTCCAAAGGATAATTACTGTCCAATTGTATGATCATTAATAAACTGAACTAATGTTTCTGAACACAAATTCATATGCTCTAGAAGTCAAAATCAGTTGCTGCTTGATGACAGTGAACACGAACACCATTGTATGCAAGAGTAGTTAAGTTACCAGCTTCAGAGTTACATCTTTAAAAAAAAGTAAAAGTACCACATTTGGCTTAAAGTGATGCCCACATCATCTATTAGATAGATATCCTTTAATTCGAGGTTCCTTAAAAAAATAATCTCCCGCAAAGAAAACCAACCCTGTATCTACAGCACTTAGCTGAAAATAAAATTTTAGCACACACTGCAGACTTAAAGAGAGTAGTATCAGTCAGGCTATACTATTTTTAAAGTTACAAGGTGTTGCTGCTAAGTTTCTCACTTGGGATCATTTGCTACAAACATGTTTCTGAAACTCAGATTTTCAGAAGTGGTTCTAGATAAAGGTCAAGTTTTCAGATCAGGTCCTGGCAAAGACCCACTGCTAAGAGCTTCAGCAAACTTCAAGTACCACAGCAGACATTTAGCACTTCACAATACTGAGCTCAAACTCTCACAAGTATCATTTACACTGACAAAGCCACATGGAATGGCTTCCCAAAACAAAGAGTCAATTTTGGTTCCACTTTTTAGAAACACACCATAAACTTAGGTATATTAAAACACTGATTGAAATCCCAACTGCAGATGAAACAATCCCAAGGCTAATTTTCTCTAACAATACCAGCTTCCTCAAACCAGTTCAATACAGCCAAGACTCCTTGAGCACCACAGACTTAGCTGCATTAAAGGGCACAGTCACACTTAAGACCTTTGCTTTTCTCTTCTCTTTTTTGACAAAACAGGTGCCTTTAATCACTTTTTCTTGGTTGCTTGGTTTATGTTGGGTTTCTTAACATGTACACATAAGTATGCATAGGGCTTGTAACTGGAAGCATTCTGCATAACCTCAAGAGGCTTTCTTCTGCCCTACTCTTGCAAGGGTAAACTCTAAAAGTAATGACACAACAAAAAGTCCAGGAACAGATTTACAAGGGTTTCAACATGGATGTCCAAGACCACAAAATGTAGTTGGTTTTCTACAGAGTCACATAAAAGGAGAATGGAATTGATTAGATAAAAAAATGGCAGTTTAAATCACTTCTATGACAAAATTTAAGTGATAAATATACATATTTATATGCACCTGAGGTCTCCTGTGCTTGGGGGCCCCCAAAGGGATAGTAACAATATCAATTTTTTTTTAAAAAGAAAACATTGATTTACCGGGAGCCAAGAAGCTGGTGACTCTAATTCATATAGCATTCAGTAATATATTAAGATGCAATAAATCACACTGTTCAGCCAAAGTCTTTTTATGGAGTAACTATATTTTACTGGTCTAATACAAGTTTATTTTTAGTGAAGAACTGCCAAAGCCTTCTCTTTCTATCTGATGAATGCTTCTGCAGAAGTTCGCCAATATGGACAAGGCACTCCACATCCTAAGTGACTGGACAACTCTTTGAGGGCCTACTACAGGACAGCAAGAGATAAAATTACTGCTGAGCTTTTATTATCCTATTATAGCTCTTCTTTCATCACATTGAAAACCCACACTTCAAGCAGGAAAAGGTTCCAAGCCTTCTGCACTTTCAAGGGCTATTTCTAGAAACTGAGCTCTAACAGACTATTATTGTTTTAAGTGTTTGATACAGAAGCCAGAGCACCCTATAACCTCTAATCCTGTAGTCATCAGGTAACAAATACCTAATACTTCAATTGATTGTGCTGTAATGTAATGCAATCCATTTAAAACATCATTAATTAAGACAGAATTTTATTTTTCTTGCTAAAATATACAAATGAAAACCAATAGAAAACAAACGGAAGAAATTTTCTGATAGGTCTTACCCCCTGGAGTAAAAGGAAAAATTCAGAGCCTCAAGCATTTAGTAATTTTGTATGGTATCTTTTATAATGAGGATGTTGTAAGAGACAAGACACTTACTTTTAAAACACAGAATTACTTTTCTAACTGAAAAACTACATAACGGAGATTCTTGGAACTGCAATAATTAAATCCAATGAATATCTGATGATACAATATTAGTTTTAAAAAGAAAAATTGCCTCTCTATCAAGTACCAAATTTGACAATTCCAATTCAATAACCCATTCTTGACAGTGATGAGTATCAGGTATGTCAGTGAAAGATTAAATTTTTTTTAAATACTTGGGGCTTTTTTCCCCCAAAGTTTTTCTTTCTTTGTTTTCCCCTAGCCTTAGACTAAAACTCCTGCCTTCTAGAGGGGTAAACTTCCTCACTCTGGGTGGGGAAGGAATTAAAAAGAAAAAAAAAAGCATGCAACAACTGATCTGTCAACTCTGACTGTATTATACAGTTGTTTTTCCTTACCTTCTACACTCAATTTTTAATCACCTCTGATTCAAAGACAAGCTCTTCACACTGATCATCAGCATCTTGGGAGTAACAACCTTCATCCCACACCACCTGGTAAAACCCTGTTCCTGGACTTTGCTAAAGGTCAGCTGCCAGCTACACAAGCAGTGCATGATCAGTTTGAGGTATCCCTGCCAAAAATTCCTTATGGACTCCATAGAAGGCATTCCTGCACTTACTCCTTAATGAGTAACTACTTTCCACCTTTCCCATCCCAGCTACGGCTTACAGAAGATCCTGATTCCTGCCAACTAAAGGAATTTGAACAATGTGACACCTGTGCTTTCATTTCAGTCAGGCCTCAAAGAAAAGCCTGTTATGTTTTCATGCATGTGACAGGTAAAAGCCTTTTCTAAAACAGGACCAACCTCTACAAAGTTTAGGCTTTTATACAATAGCAAGAGGGAAGCATCCTTGGACTTTCAAAGGACCCCAGTGACATCAGCTGAAATACAGAAAAATGGGCTCGTGCATGTAATAACCCTACAAACCATGAGTGAACAGTTTTGTCATGTCTTTACACAACACTAATGGTCAAGAGAGTATTTCTCCCTTACTGTCTGAATCACTCCATCTGGGGCTGTATCCATTAAAGGAATGTACAAGTCATCCAAAAATAACCTAGCTTAATGCTTGTATTCAACAAAATACATGGCAAAAGTTTAAAAGGCAAATCATAAATATTTTTCTTTCTTTGATAAGAAAATAAAAATTAATAACAAAAACAGAAGTCTGTGAATACACTGAAAAACATTTTAATCTACCCACTGTGATGTCATACATGTATAATACCAAAAAAACCCAAACAAAAAAAATCCAGGTTAAAGACAAACCCAATCAAATAGCGGTAGTTTCTGTATAATCTAAACAAACATGTCCTTTAAGTACATTTTATTTTCTACAGCAGTTCCTTGAAAAGAGGGCAAACAAATTAAGACCATCAGGACATTTTTAAGCTTCTGTTCCAAACTGATGTGAAATCCATTTGTCTGCAATAAAACAGAACAAACCTGGAAAATTTAAAAGGTCTGTTGAGCTATAAAAACCAAGGAAAAAAAATCACAAGCAACATAAAATCAAAGTTGCTTTTTACACCTCAAATGTTCTTTTAGTGGATAAAATCACTGTAGTTCTTGCATATGGGCAGAAAAAAATTCACAGAAGACCCATATATAGCTACTCAGAAAAATGCAGTAGTTGTAACAGTGAGTTAAGGTAATTAATATTAACCGGAGAGATGAAAGAAACATAAAAATTCAGGATTTTCCAATTGAAAGGCAAAATAAACCTGTCAATTTTTAAATTTTCGTAACTCTGGTCCAGGGCACAAGCTCTGTTCATCCATTAGAAGCTGCATTCATATTCTATATTTGCATTGGCACCATAAAACATGAGTAAAATATCAAGAGTTACATAATAAATTTTACACCTTGTTCTCAAGAGTAGATGATATTCCTGCGTAATTTTTTCATGGCTCTAGTTAAAAGTAGTTTTACAGTGCAAGTTCAAAGGGTTCTCTGGTAAGCTAGGAGAGGAAACAAGATCATGCACCATCTTGTCTAGCACTCAGATTACTCTGTCCTAAGCATAATGCCGAGAATATACAAATTTTACTATGGGAGAACCAAAACTATATAGTATCAACAAAATACTACATACACGAATATGCACTATACGAAACAGTCCTGCAGAACAGCTTGTTGAGTTAAACACTACATAACAATGTCATGAAGTATAATAACATTACAAGAGACAGTGTCAGAAATTAGATTCTTCTAATACTCAATTTTTACAACTTCCTGTCACCTGAGGTTTGCAATGAGAAATTATGTATTTATCAGCATAGAAATATTCTTCAGACAACACAAACTGGATATTGTAATACATAATGTAAATAGAGACAAGGCTACCATTTGGCTCTGGATAAAGATATGAAGACTCACACACTTGCCTTGATTATCACACATAGTCCTAAACACATTAAATCATTCAGAACAGTATGGGTAGCTCTGCTCCTCAGGGAAGAAGTAGGCTGAGTATTAAGGAACAGCTTGCTGCTCTCTCTTTGATTCGGAGGCACATTACTCGTCCTCACAATGAGATGAAACAGTCATATACCAAAAGATAAGGTGAAGGAGACCACTCCTACAGATGCTTCTCAGTTCAAACGAAAATGTGGGTAAGAGAGGCTGATTGCTATCAGTAATCCAAGGAACATCACTATGATGGTGTACCTGAGTACTGAACAGAGAACACTTTTCAAGTTACCTAAAGGGCCATGGTGAGCCTAAAAGTCTGCTATAATGGTCACCCTTCCAGGTATTGGGGAAAAAAAGACCGTTTGAAAGCAGAAAACCTTCGTCCTGCAAGCACTGGACATATAAACACTGGTGAGGCCAAGTCTGATCCAGAAGCTCTCTGACTGGCAATGCTGTGTGGGTGAGCAGGAGCCAGGGCCCTGCTGAAGGAGCCTATACCACAGCATCGCTGTGCTGGAGAAGCAGCCTGGCCCCAGGAACCTGCCACAGCCACCAGACTCATCAGAGCAGTAATATATACAGGCAGAAAAATGGGAGGTTGAATCTCATGCTTCCAGATGGACATTTCAGATCTCTGTGGAGAAGTCTCCCTTTGTCCTGACTAAACAGAGGATTGTGACATACTGCAAGTACAGGTACAGCATCCTATGCCTCTGCGCTAGAAACAACTCATACCTGCACGTACTGCTTATAAAAGCTGCAGCCTATCATTTAGTCCCACTTCAGTGTCTACACCATCCTTTCACCTGGGTGTTGGGAGTCAACAAGCATAACCTAGAAAATAGTTGTTTGCATAGCACCTAGAGTACTATGCTCGGGGCCATGAATAGAGTATTCAGATACTCCCTCCAATCTGATAAATACAAATCTACCAGTACAGCATTGTTCCACAGAATTTATCTTCTCATTCCTTGGTTGAGTATTTCCAAGAACACTAAGCACATAGGATTCTGCTGTTTCTCACAAAAAGTTATTATTAGAATAATGTGTCTCACTATTTCTGTTATATTGCCTCCTACTATAGTACTGTTCAATTGAAACTTCTAACCACAATGCCAGCCAATAAGTAAGCACAAGACATCAGCTGTATATTCTGCATAACTATGCTGGATATGCTGTGAGACAGCTCTAGGTGATTTTTATAGAAAAAATTCTTCATAAAAGTTGTGTAACATTACTGCATGAGTGCTATTTGACACAGTCCCAGAATTGAAGAATTACAATAAGACACCTCTACAGCCTGAACTTTACCCAGACTTTAGTTTTAAGCTCCCATAAAAAAAGAACCTCACATGCTCACATGAAGATCTATGTCCAACTATTCAATAAAAGCTTACACTAGTAACATAGTGACAAGTCTATTAGAAGTCTACATACTGTACCACTAAATTTTTATGGCAAGAGAACTCCATCAGTTACAGGTGACATTTTAATTTTTTAATAGGTTTTTAACACTGCTTGCTAGAGTAGAAGTTAATACTACTCTAGCAAGCAGTGTTAAAAGGGTGGTTTCTGTATAATCTACTCTTAATTGTACTCTTGCTAGAGTAGTATTAACTTCTACTCTAGCAAGCAGTGTTAAAAGGTATAAGATATCTTTATACTAACAAGGGTACATCAGTAGATCTTGGACTCCCTCCTCCACCCTTACTAAGAAAATATAGCTGCTATACAAAAGTATTGCTTTAAACTGTACAGGTGCAGCTAAAGCTGTATAACTTTTTTATACAAACAAAGCCTAGAAGTATGACTTATAAATACATTGCCTCGGGTGGAATATACACTGTTCAAGAGACCAGTAAGGGCCCTCCTTATTCAAAGCTAAAGAATGTCTTTTTTCTTTTGTTTAGGCAAAGAAAAATAGCAAATTTTGTTCCAGCCGCTGTGGTTTTTCTCTTGTAGAGGGAAGAGAGAAAGTCAAGTTGATTTGAGAGTCCCTCCACTATAAGGAAAAAAATATGGGGAAAACGCAGGATAGATGGGTCCTCCCTTACAACACTTGCATGAATAAAAGCCTTACCAAAACCACAAAACAATTACCCAGAAATTATCCAGTATCATCCCAGTTCAAGAAGGATCAATATATTCAACTTTCCCAGAGAAGTTAGAGGGCTCAATAGGCCCCGAGCTACACAAAATGGTGCAAAGAACCCCAAGTAGCCCCTGGTTTCTGGCAGCCCCCTGTGCTCTCTCCAGTCGCTGATGCTCATCGTCCCATGCCGGGCACAGACCGAGATGCCCTCCAAAACGCCTTTATTGCCCCTGTCCCATACAAAGGTGCCTGAACCTTCATACGAGTTGCAAGCGAGCACCTTCCCCGTGGTGCGGAGGCCTGACAGAGCCCGGCGGGCAGGCGGCCTTCTCAGGATCTCGGCGCCCCCCACCTAGGCCCCGGCGCTCTCCCCTCCCCAGGAGCAGCCTCCTGCCTGCCCGCCCCGCGGCCAGCGGCCCCGGCACACCGCGCCGCCCTTCCCGGGCCCCGCGCTGCCTGCTTGGTAGGAGTGCCGAGAAGTCCACCGTCCCAGGCCATCACGCCCCGGCTGAGGGGCCCTGGGGACCGGCGCCTTTGCCTCTCCCGTCGAGACGCTCCCGGACACCCCAACCCGCCAGGACTAGGCCCCAGCTGCCCCTGCGGCACCGACGCGGCTGAGCGGCACCAAGGCGCAGAGCCGGGCCGGGCCAAGAGGCGACCCGGGAGGACACTCACCATGTTGAGGGCTGTGCAGGCCTCTTCCCTCCCGGTTCAAGCAGAGGCTGAGGGCGTCGGCGGCAACGGCTTCCTTCGGCGGCAGCAGTGGCAGCTCCCGGCTCCTCACGGGCCCTTCCGCCGCCTCCCGCTCATGCGCAGTGCGGCGCATCCCCCGCGCCGGGAGCCGGCGCTGCGCGGTTTTGGCGGAGCGGGCGGGAGCCTTCACTGGGGGTGGCTCGGTAGCCTCCCCTGCCCACGGGGGGACGACGACTCCGTCCCGCTCCCGGATTCCTCCGGGAGCGGCGAGGAGCGGCCGGGGCGCGGCGGTTGGGGCTGCGGCGCGAGCGGCCGTTGGTTACCGCACGCAGATGAGGTGGGGGGCACCGCACCGGGGAGAGACCTCGTCCCGAGGCAGGGAAGGGAAGCGAGAGGAGGGGGTGGAAAGCCCCGCTCCTGGCTCTCTTCTGTTACTGAGGGGTGGGGGTGGCTGCTGACCAGCGGCGGGGTTCAGACGAAGAGAGGAGGCGGGGTGGGAGGAGGGAGGTTGTGGTGCGGTCGGATCCCGCCGCCCTAAGGCGCGGACCGCCCGGCATCCCGCCCGGCTCCCCCCCCACACACACACCCGGGGTCCATACCCTCCGACCCGCGGTCATCCCGCGTCCGCTTTTCTGTCAGGAAATCTCCTTATGTTTTTTGTTTTTTTTTTCCTCGAGTAAAACGTTTTGCGAGGGCTCAGCGCGGGGTAGCAGCCCATTCCCGCCGCGCCGAGCTGGCAGAGGTGTTTTCACGGTGTTTGCCGTGGGTAGACAGACGAGCAGCCCCGAGGGAATTCTCACTCTAAAGGCATGAATTTAAAGAGGTGGGATGGGAGAATCCTGTGGGCTTTACAGAACGGATTTGCAAAGGCAGCAGAAGACATTTTGCTGAGCAGCCACGCAGACCTGGGGAAGGTGAAGTCTCCGGGCGGCAGTTTCACAGGCATTTTCCCATGGGACCACTTCCACACTTTAAAGATTTTCCTGCTAGAGGTTATTATCCCCTTTGGCAGCCGTTGCTTCCAAGTGGCTGTCGACAGGAGAAGCCTTTTCTGCAGTAGCATAGTTCTACTAGAAAAAGAGGTTGCAGGGGTTAAATCTCAGTGCCCCGACAGTAGTTTTATCTCAGGAAAGCTTACTCAGTCTACTCCAGACTTTTGGCAGAGAGATCGGGGGAAATAGAACCTTTGCTGATAAAACTCAGTGGAGGCAAACTGCTAGTTTGAAGGACAAAACGTTCGAGATTTGATTCATGTGCTCTCATCTGCTGATCCTGAAGTAGTAAGGTTTTGTATTTATGTTACATGATGGGTATGACTACACGCTGCACAAACAAATTAAGACTTGAGAAAGCCCTTCTTCATGATGGATGTTCAGAGGTTACATGTATGTTTTTATAGAAAAGGGTCTGAATTGCTTCTCACTTGTTTCACTGAAAACCAGAGCTAATCTTAGATGGAGTAAGGGGTTCAAGTAGTGTTTGGAGAGGAGGATCAGGCCTGTTCTGTGTACAATTCTGCTAATGTTCTGAGACAGGAAAATTAAGGGTGGTCTTAAGTACATGGAACTATGTGTGAATTCAGCAATCACGAGACACTAGGTGCCTGGATCCTTCTGAAAAGTCTGTTTTTAAAAATGAGGATGGCTGTAAAATGACCAGTGTAGGCAGCCATGAAGATGGCACATCAGCTCAGTCCATGTGAACCATGGCAGGGGAGACAAAGCCAGACCTGAAAATGCTGTTTCCTTGAGTTAGCTAATTGCCATCACTATAACGTGCCGTGACAGCCCTCCTGCCATCTGAAAACACACATCAGACCTTCTTGAGATTTGTTGTGACTGTAACAATAATCTGAGAGATGACCTGTGATTACAGTGGATTCCTCAGGCCACATGATTTTAAGTGGCTTGGTTTTCCCCAGTATCTGTAGGTCTTGATGGTTTTCTGTATTGATGTGTTGAAAATGTGTCCGGGAGCACATAGTGTTTAAATGTATCTATTTAACAAGTTGTACATAAGATTTTTTAACATAAAAGAAAGCTGAAATAAGTATTAATCTTACTGCTGCTTTTGTTCAAAGTAAAAACATCAATTAGCTCCTAATTAAAAAGGTACTGAAATCAGCACGATCTTTCACTTTGTTTTCAAATGAGTTTTAGACTCAACTTGCAATATATTAACACCTGGTGTTACAACAACTATTTAAGAGAACAAAGAACTTCACATGCAGGAGCATTCGTAAGTTTTAATAAAGTGCTACTTACAACAGTGGTAATTCTCAGATATTATCTAGAAGACTTGATTTTATGCCTTCCAATAATTATTTTAAAAACATTCCTTCAAAAATTCACCCTTGCTACGACTTTTAGCTCAATCCATTATTTTAATCTTCTGTCTGGGTTACAAATTAGCAATATTTGAAGTAGCTGCAGGTTTGGTCAAAGTAGTTCTCAGTACTTCAGTTCAAGTAGTTCTGGCTGTGCCTTTTGTTTGTTTGTTTGTTTGTGTTTTGTTTTGGTTGGGGGGGGGGTTGTTTGTTTTGTTTTGTTTTTCTGGGAGTCAGGAAATTCAGACTCTGCTTCCAGCTTTGACTGATTTATGATTTGGTCTCTTCAACTACCTCTACATTTTGAACTCCCATCTCATAAGGTATGGAAAAACATACTTAATTGCTTTGCAGGGGCTTCTTTGGGCAGATAAAAATGGATAATTCAGTGAAATGCAAGTGAAATATAATAAAATGTGAAATGCAGATTAACAGTAGTCCTAGCGTGCATGCTACAGTTCTGTGGTTTGTTTGAACTTAAACTGAAAAAAAACCCTAACCAATTATAAGGTGAAACTGTACATGAGAAAATAACAAAAGCAGCTTCCCACTGCCATTTTAAGTCCAATGATATGGATCTTAGTGTGAACTACAGTATACTCTTCTGTCTTGACTTCTAGCATGTTTCCATGCGTATGTCCAAATCTAAGGCAAACTGGCCTGCCCAGAGCTCCTGGCTACCATGGCCAGGCTGCCTGGTATTTCAGCCTGAGACAGTTTGATTAGACTGACTAAGTTATCATCCCCTTCCCTGGCACACTGCAGTAGGCATATCTAGCACAACACACACTTCAGGACAGTCAGATTGCTCCAGTTCCAGTGATGTTCCCCTGGTGGCTGTACACCTGCAGATGTAGATCTGCAGCGTAGTGACTTCAGTGACCCTTGACATTTCTGAGCAAAACCAGATGCTTTGTAAAGCAACAGGCACCGTGAGGCTGCAAAATGAAAATGCATTTGTACATATTCAGAGTGAGTTTCTAAATTGGGCTTGTTACCTGTCAGCTGTTGTCCAACACCTCCCAGGATGGCACACAGGTCAGACCAGTGAGAAACAGCTCTGCTATTTGTAAACATGACTCGTGCATTCAGCGATACAGAGGAGGAGGAAATATTATTCATTGAGCAATCTGCATGCAGCATAATCACTGTGACCACAGTAACATGATGACTTAATTCATGGTAATGCTGACACGCTTGCCTTGTTTTGTTGTGTGATCCAATGGTCTTTTTTTTATCTTGTATGAACCCTAGGAGAGCCAGCTGGTATGTTTTTTAATCCAAGTGTGTCAAATGCATAGTTCTGAAGATAACACTGATCTGGGTTTACACTGATTTGAGCTCTCTTCTTGAGCAGAGAGAAGCAAGTCTCATGTTAAGTCAATGCAGAATCCATTTAGTGTAATCCCCTTGCTGAGAACTTCCATGGAGAGCACTTTCTGAGGAAGAAGCCCAAAGATTTAAAAAGAATAACAATAAACTGGAACAGCTTGACCTTGAAATTACTTTCCGAGTCCCACATCATTTTGTCAGCTACTTCAGGTTCTATAAAGTGAAACCACCAATTCATCTTACACTGGTGGAGTAGCCATAAAGTGATTAAAACTAATAGCCCTTTGCCTGCAAACACTGACCTTATATTTAACTAAGAGAACGAAGTCCTTCTGAATGAGGAAACATAATAGCACTCTGAAGGCAGGAAGTTCTTCACATCCACAGGTACAGACCCAGTGGTCTGCTCCTGGCTCTCTCCTACACTGCTATAGTTGGGACGTCCATATCAACCTGTTTTTTAATTTTTTTCTGTACTGGAAGGACAGAGGAAGTAAACAGTGTGAGTCCTCCTGTAGGTGTCTCAGCAATTTAACTGGCACATTGCCAGTATCTGAAGATTGCTGTTAATGGTTGCAGGGAAGGGTGTTCACCTTCTATTAAGTTTTTCATTCTTCCTCCCTTACATAAGAGGTTAACAAGTCACTACGCCCAATCAAAGGCACTGTTAGGAGCTGGGTTCCACATGACAGTGTCTCCAGAAGGGGCAGGACAGGTTTATGAGACAAAGGAAGCAGAGTCAGGTCAGTGAGCCTAAGAAAGTCTAAAAATCTCATGTACCCAGACGGCCTGAATAAACTGAGATTTTCCTCAACACCTAACAGGCAACAAACTGCAAGACTTCTGTATTTTTGGGAACTTATTAGAAGTACTGAGACACATATACTATCAAGGCATTTTAAGTAATATCAATTAAGAAATTAGAGGGCAATAAAAATGGAAATAAGTAGTTGGTTTTTATGATACAGACATTCCTTTAGTTCAGAATTTCAGTAAACATGAGATGATCTTTATAAACAAAATTATCTTAATTCCCCAAGTTATAAAACACACACAGCTATCATAGCTATGATTTCACAATCAAAACTTACAGCTTTCCATTCTTACTACAAAGAATTACAGTCAATTTCAGGAACCTAAAAGACAGACACACTATTGTTTTCCTATTACAAGGATTTGCTGTATGTGCCATCAGCACTTGTTCAACTTAATAAAAAATAAGGCATCTGAATTTAAAGCACACATTTTTGCTATTAACATACAGGACAAAAATTGTAGTTATATGTACAGGAGGCAGGGCCTTTTGCCTTAAAGCAAGCAGTCTGCAGGAGTAATGGAGACAGACAAAGCCAGGGTAGTAAGATGACCCTTACTTCTGCCATACATGTCACACAGAGTCTTATCCATTCCTCACACTGTCATAACCAAAAACTGGTTTTGGGGAACACGTCTACACAACCCAGACAGTATTATTTTCCTGATAATCAGGGTGTCAAATTGTAGCCTCCACACCCATGGCTAGTTATCAATCAGCAGGGCAAACTTCAAGGAAATCACGCTGTAATCACATCTGTAAATAACAGTTCTGTTTAAAAACTTGATTCTTCTAGCTCCTATTTTATCTCTTACACCTCTGTAGAGCAATAGCTATATCTTATGTTTCTGGGATCCTTAGCACAGGAAACTGAACATACCTGGGGACAACTGCTGCAGCTGTCATACCAGGGTTTATTACTGAGAATTTCTCTGTGTGCCAGTGCACGCTGATGAGTGAGCAATGCAGGAGAGCCCAGAGTAAGATGTCTCTTTCCTTTAAAGAGAGGCAAGAGAAGGATATGAGTTCTCAGCAACAGGCTTTTTTCAACAAGATACCACCTGGAGCTTTGCTGGCTCTAGAACATCAACATCTCCCACCTTCCTTACTTCTTCAGTGAGTAGATTGGCTCCCATTCACAGAGACCAATTATAATTTTAAGAGCAACTTTTTGGCACCAGAACTGTTTATATGGAAAACAGATTAAAGCTAAAATACAGCTATCATTATAATTTCAAAGAACAGTATGACTCTAGACATGTGTTTTACTTATTACTGCTACAATAAAAAATACAGGGTATTCAACCAGAACATCCAAAATTTACTTTAACATGGAATCCTTGAATAAACAGGTTGTAAGCTAACATCAAATGTCCCACAAAATATATTTCATTGCTTTTAAAACCCAGGCCTATTTCTTTTCAGAAATACAGTCAGTCCACACAAAAATAAATGACAAAGTCTCAATTATGGATTTCTGGAGCTTTAATTTTTTAATAAAATGCTCAGCAGTGTATATTACTTTCCAAATGGAAGTCCTACACAGAAGGCTACGCCCCAGTATCATAAAGATACTGTGATATCTGCCTGTGAATCATTCAAGCATAAAAATCTACAATTTTTAACATAACTATACGAGCAGTTAAAAAACCTGTTGAGAACATGCCTTGTATAAAAGCTGTAAGATCAAACCTTAATCCATTGCCATTAACTGTTAAGTAACCGCATTGAACACAGCATCATTGAGCTTTTTGCAAACAGAACAGATAGTACACAATCAAATAGTTCTTGATCTGACTGAACAGAATAATCAACAGACAATAATATACTTGTGATAAATCTGGGTGATGCATGCTTTAGAATAGGCACAAGTTGCTCTAATGAAAATGGTCTTAACTTTTTTTTCCCTATTATTGACTAAGTTATGAAGGTCTTGCCAAAACACTTTAATATTCATTTCTTAATCATCATGAAGACAGAATTTCCTGGTAAACAGGTAGATACAACTATTACAACAAAGGATTCGATACACATTGAAAACTTTATTTTTTACAGTAGATCCTGTAAGTAGATCCTTTTTACTGGGTAAATAGGTAAAAAAATTAACCTTTAAACTATGGTATACATTTGAAATTACAATTTTACCAGCAAGCATGGAAAATAGTTATTTATAAATCACTGTATCTGCAAATTTTGCAGTGTTTTGATTATCATTAGCCTCATTAAACAGGAGAAATCACAGGCAACTATCTACCAAGTGACTTGCCTGAAGTCACAGTGAGTCAGTGGCTGAAGTGCAAACACAGTCCTGCTCTCTTGCTTCCAGGTCTGTCTTCTTATCACTGACTAAGCATGAATTTAGGCTCTACACTACAGATCTGCACTGGGTATCAAGCTATCCTAACTGACAGAGGCTGAAGAGTGGAAGAGACAGAGATCCCCACGGGATCTCATTTTGCAATGATAACATTCACCCTGGCAAGCAGGATGTTACATCCCCGATCTACCAAGCTGCACAGTAACCTCATTGAGAGTGTTCCTCTCTGATCCTGTCGCACAGGAGCCATAGTCTGGAACACTTAACACCCTTGTTCTTTCCTGCAGACTACCAGCTGTGACTGAACTACAAATCCTGTGACCTGGGCCCCTCCATCCTCTGGCAGCAGGGTAGATCATTATAACTACAATCAGTTCAGATTCATTTCTACAGTGTCTATGACTTTAGTATCAGAACTGCAAAACTATTTGAAAATGTAGAATAATAACAAATAATTGGCAGAAATTATTCTTTTAGCTCAAATACTAAGGTACTGAATTTTAAGCAATTCAGTACACATCTATTCAGTAGTTTTTTTCTTACTTTATCACTGAATGTCCCACAGACAACAGCTTAGTTACAGCTATGTTACTATCACATGGCACTTATTAATTAACATTTATAACACAAGGGTTTATTTGTAACAAAAATAATTTTTCTGAATATTTCTCAAATTGCAGTTCTGGGTTACAGGAATAACCTACCTTTAATAATTTTTGCTCATCTCTGTGCTCAGTTAAACCACATTGCTGCAAAACATTTCAGTGGTGCAAATTCTGGTAGTGATTTCTGCAAGAGATTTTATTCCGAAGTAAACTAAACCATCACTGTTTGAAAAAAATCAAACTGACTGAAAACTTATAGAGAAAAAACAAACAGCTCATTTTCTAAAGTGATGGAAAATTAAAAATGGTTAACTATTTGTCTCTATTTCTAAGGGAGACATTTTGTCATCCTCCAAGGAACATGCTCTTGTTCCACTGAGTAGATGAGGCAAGCAGTGCAGACTTAGGGGACCAAGAAGCTCATGCTATGAGTTTTAATGTTGTGCTACAGATTCAGTATAGCAAAGTGGGTCTTAAAACACAGCAATGGCACACAGAAGCCAAAAAAAAAAAAAAAAAAAAAAAAAGCAAAGCTGCAGTGTCTCCTCAGGACTGTGTTCATGCTTCTGCATCTATATACAGAATCTATATTCAGCTTTTAGATAAAATAAGTTGCTAAACTTACCTGCAATGACACCCATTATGACTGTTTGGATTACTGCCTCCTAAATGTGATCAGCAGATTGTGACCTGTCAGATATCAGATGATGATACATAAACATCTCTTTAAAACCCTCTGATGTGTAAACATAAGCAACCAGGAAAGAATAAAATAGAGAAAAATGAAAACAAACATTCAAAGTTAAGCATAATTTTTATTTGACAGTAAATAAAAATCATTGTGGCAATATTCTAAAAGATCATCACTGAAGTGGCCATGGGATTATAAGAAAACTGAAAAGTATTAATGTATGCTTTAAATATACAGACTATCCAGAGCCATTACTTTTTTACAGCTTTTGTCTGAAATGCACACAAGGCACAGTTATAGGATCAGAGAATTCCCTGTGACATAGTACATTGATTCAGAAATAATGTTCCAGTAAATACAAGGATCCATTTTCAAAGATGTTAACTACAAATTTGGGAACACTGCATCATCTGTGTTCCTTTCTGCACTATAAACCATACTACCATCTTTAATTAGCATATCAAAAGTTCATGAGACAAGCAGAGCTTTACCTTAACAGGTGAGAAGAGTTTGGAAGTTTGCAACAATTAAAATGTGTAGTGAAATGAGGCAACCTAATTGGGGTGGGCCCCCACTGCCCATGAGCAGGATTAGGGGGCCAACCCTAATCTGGCACAGGTGGGCTTAACACAAACCCATGCCACTCCCTGGGAATTAGTGGCATCTGGTTGCCTCATTTCACTACAAAAATGTGTTTTTTCTTTCCCTTTTCCTGCTTCTCTGAGGTGCTTTTTAAACAAAAATTTAAGGCAAATGATTAATACACCAGAAATTTAAGTATATTTATATACTGTGTCTGAGAAATAGAATTTTTTTTGCATATAAAAAACCCCTACCCATTCTCCTTTATGCAAGATTGCAGATACGAAAAGTCTGATTACTGTTGTTACTCTTATTTCATGTTGCTATGAAGACTTTGGTATACTTAATTCCAGCCATTATGCAACATATTAGGACATGAACAATATGGGAAAATTAACAAGGATTTTGAAGCCCGTAGTTTATTTTGGCACACTTTTTAAGTATTAAATAAGATAAAATATTTTTTAATAAGATTAAATAATCTTTCTGTGCTACAGCTTCATGTTAGTAGATCAAATTTTATTTGTGGAGAGCAGTTTCATTAAAGCTTTGATTAGAATTGTAATGGTAATATGTACTTTAAAAATGTTTTGTATCAGATATTTCAAAGTATAGTAAAATACTTCTTTATGCAAATTTGCACTACTCATTTAGGTAAATGGGAAAAAAGAAGCACCAAAAATGGCCAGGAGGGATCCTGGGTTAAGGAACAATCCCAAATGCCCTATTCAGGCAAAAGCATAAGCCACAAATGGGAGTTTTGCCAGAGCAATGATTTCATGTAACAACTGTCACCTTTCAGATGTCCTTCATATCAATGCTCTCACATCCTGGGCTAAAAAGGCAGCTGTGAATAGAAAAGTAGGCAGAAGAACCCTGGCTCCATCCTCAAGAATTCTTCATTACCACTGAACATCACGTAGGCCCACGAGTTCTATATATGCCTACAGTATGGTGATATCCAAATTTCAGTGAAGCCAACATCAGTACAGTCAAACTACGCAGAAAGTGTAGAGGAAACCCTAACCTCTTACACAAAAGTTTGCTGAAAATATGAGATCCTTTCCTGAGAGGAAAACAGCAAAGTAGAAAAGTTAAAATGCACCTTCCTTGAATTTTATTTTGACTCAGCCTCTTCATCCATGAATTCAACCAGTGGAGTGTGTCTATTGGCCTGGGCACCTTCTTGGAAATTAACCTTTTTTATCACTCCTGCCTTTGGAGCCCGTATGGTATGCTGCACAGAAACAGACCAATAGAGAATCAGAAAAGTAGAGCTTTTTTCCCTCCTCTTCCTCTCCACCAAAAGCTAATATTACTTTTTCGGTAAAATTAGAACAGAACACACTTAATTACTTCCTCTGACACATGTATATTTATTTTAAACTATATTTTAAAATGTTATCCTAGTCTTTTTCAAGTTTTATTTTCTCATCAGTATTTATTTTGTAACTATACTGGGGACAAACATGTTACATAACATTGTGTTTTGAAGCATAAACAGCAGAATGTTATTTTAATTCAAAAATAATTTTTGTTATTGTAATAAATATCAGGAAGAAATAATGGAGTTTTAGTCCAAAATGTTAATGATATAGCAAATTTGTTCCTTTAAGAGGAATCTGCAGATTAAAGATATTTTTTTTTGCTGGCCTGGGGTGGTCTTTAATGACCAGATACCTGGCCAAATCCAGATGAAATACAAAGGCAGCTATAGGACAGGAATAGCATGAGTACATAGCAATCCTCAAACTGATCTACTTGTTTTTTTCATAAAGTTAGCCTTTCCAACGAAGTTCTGATTCTTGGCAATTTTGCAAGTAGGGTTAGTCTAATATCAGATCCTCACATCTAGGCAATGATCATTTCAATAATAATTGGCTTTTTAAATTTTATATCTTTTATTTCAATAGCACTAAGGAAAAAACACACCTTACTCTGAGATATCAGCTGGAAAGGCACAGATATTTATCACCCAATTGAACATAATTTGGGGTGTTAATTTTTTTAGTGCACAGATGTTGTATTCTGTGTAATTTTAGTGTATTTTACAGAGGGATATGATAAAGGAAAGAGAAATTTTCTCAACATTATTAATTCTGCTACCATAAACTTAAGTTCAAAAGAAACTAATAGCTAAACCAAACCAGTTCAGGCTTCAAAAACTACAGTTCAAGCAATTTGAGCCATGGTCATGCAGCGTGACAAGATATAATGGCCAAGCTATTAGTCCACCAAATGACACATGGACAATTACAAAGAGTCTTCAGTTTACTCTTGGTAAAACTTTATGTAAATAACAATTAAAATATAATAAAATAAAGCAAATACAGTAGTCTTGGGCTTATTTACAAAGTCACAATTAGCTATTTTTTCTGCATGAAAATGCAGGCATATGTTTATATACCAAGCAGTCAGCAAGAGATACATGTACAGTTTTCTGTTAGAAAAATGAAAGAATTATTGGCTTCTTGTGGGAGAAAGAGATGGATTGATAAACTAACCAAATGAACATTAAAACATCTGTAAGAATACCAGGGATTATATAATCATCATTTGTTAATAAAACAGAAGCAAACATAATCCTCTAAAATCTAGTCAGACACAATTTTCTACAGTGTATAAAGTGATACTGACGTCTGCAAACTATAATCTGCATCATGTTTCAGTAATGCAACCAAAAATGATTACATTAGGAGCAGATTTTTATTTTCTCAGTAATTAAAACCTTTCACGTCACTCACCTCCATTTTCATAGCTATCATAACCATTAGAGGGTCTCCACTCTGAACTTTATCCCCTGCTTTAACGAACACCTACAATTGAAGAGAAAATAGAGAAAAAAAATCATGAATGTTTGTACCATTAAAAATCATCACCTAGATCTTGGCTGAATAGATTTCACAAAAGCAGCCCATAATATCTTTATTACTGTTGAACTGGCTCAGTTATCTAGATAATATTCAGGGAGTCAGGAGCTCTACAAAATGGCTCAGTAACAGCTAACAGGATGAGCAGGAAGCCATTTATTTATCAGAGAAGAAACACCAAGAGAAGAGGCAATGTCAATTCTACCCTTTCTGTGCTTTGAATTTGTATTCTGAGAGAAAGTCTAGAACCTCTTCCTGAAGTCAGTCACTGAAGTTGTTTTTAAAAGAAAATCCAGAAAGAAGATTGCAGGAGCCACCTAATTTTGCTACAATAACTGATAGTTCCCTCAGTATGTAATAGTTCTACATTCAATGAACACCATCCTGTAAAAGGGTTCATGCCTTTTTATAGCTAGCAGAATCCTTTAAGTACTACACTCCTGGAAATCTCTTTTCTTTTGAAACTTTTCCACCATAGAGAAAGGACTTGCTGAGCTAAAGAAAAAACAAAACAAAACAAAACAAACAGAAGCAGCAAAATATACAGCTTGGGAAAAAAAAGACATTTCTGAATTTAATTTTTTTTTGTTAGATGAAATGTATCAAACAGCCTATAACACTTCAGGGAACTTTGACTAAGAAAGTAATGAAAATGAAGAAAAAATTACTTAAGCAGTAGGATTAGTTAAATAGTCATATCTTCCAGAGCTCTAGATGGAGAAGAATAGAAGCCTGTAAGCCTCTTGGGTGTATGCTGGAAAGTCAGAGTAAACAGGGAGAAGCTTCTCCCAACTGGGAGAAGCCCCACAGCACTGGTATGTTCAGATCTAATTCTGTCCTGGCAGTAGAGAAGCAAGCACCATTTCTGGAAGAGTGCACTTGGATAGATATTGGAGAAATAATTCCCTACCCATGTTATGATAATGACCTTTTCAACTGTGCCTGTCATGGGTGCCATGGCACTGCTCTGCGTTCCTGCAGAACTCACTGCAGATAAGTACTTGGGCACTGGAAGGCCAATCTGAGCACTGCCTTCCTAAAGAAACAAAATCAATGACACAGAAGTTAACAACATAAAACCATACCACTAGTGAACATATATACAGGGAAAGAATAGATGCAGCTTTAACCAACTCAGCCAACTGTTTAGGGTGGCAGACTGCTGGGGTCAGGTCAGCAAAAGAGACACTGCTCTTGCTCACTACTTTGCAAATGACCAAGTCTTACAAAAGATCCCCCACCTCAGATTCCACTCTGATACCACAGATTTTTCTTATCGTGCAGTATTGAAAATTAAATACACCAAAATAAAAGTATCAAACAGTTGTCCAGTTTAATGTAACCACTATGAAAAATTTAGATATTTGACCATTTTAATATTTAGTGTTTCCCACTCCCAAACCATAATTTTCAACTTTAATTCACCCAACTGTATCTTATCTTTCTAAAAGATATTTATTTTCTCACTCACTGGCCATAAGCAACTAAATTTTGGTTATAGTTATAAATCTAACAAGTATCAAAACATTATGGATTAATGCAAGAACTTAAAATTATCATTCTTTCACATTCTCTGGCAGCTTATGTTCATATTTCAATACCTAAAACTCTGAAATTTTACAGTTGTGATAACAAAGAAAGGAGCTTTACCGGAAGGAAGAGATAAATGGTGTTGTCCAAAATGACCAATTTGGACTTACACACTGTTCCATTTACCGAAGACCTCAAGTAAAATGAATCACCTTCATTGAACATCTCTCCAGAAATCAAGAATGTTTTATCTTGAATCTAAAAGTTAAATGTTTTTATAAGGTCAAAGTCTAACCCTTCATAAACAATAAACCAAAAGTTAGTACTTGTAGTATAGACTTGAAATCTGTGATTCTACATAGAAAATCCTGGAATTTAAAAAAAAAATGGTCTTTTTAAATCTTATGTATCCTTTACTTTTAAGTTAACAGACTGTAATCTCTATTCAACACAATAATCTAAGTTAGCTGGACAGGATAATTTTTACCATAAATTATGCAACAGCACTGAACAAAACAAAGGTATTTTATTTCTCTGGAAAAAAAAATCAGAATAATCAGTTCAGTAACACTGCTAGAATCCAGTATTTTTCTCTACCATTCAGTCTTAATTGGTATAGTTACACACTATTTTTCCACTGAATGAAGACCTTATAACACGCCTTGAAAGGACACAGTTGATCTGATAGTGATGTCTTAGGAAAAAAACATCCTGAGTAGGAGCAGAAATCAGGGCAGCACCCTGGGCAGCACTGTGAGTTGCCATCATCAACTGAGGAGTTGGCTGGGCTCAGGACAGGTTTTGTAGCACTCCAGAGACATTGTCATCTCTATTAACACCTCCTGCTTCTGCTTTTCCATCCCTTTTCTACAAAAACAAATGTTTTTCTTAACCTTATCTTCAAAAGCATTTTAGTAGCTCTTCCATGCCAATGCAGCATCTAACAAAGATAATTTCAGGACAAAATAATGATCTGCAATAATGGATACAAGAAAGCAAAAACACAACCCTGTAACAGTAGCTACCAAGTTTCTTCAGTCAGCAAGAAACTGATTCTTCTTTTATCTAATTAAATATCTGAAAAAAATGGGACTTGTACCTGCATTCTGTATGACCCTTCTTGAATGTAACTTACAGCTACATCCACAACTGTTCAATAAAACAAAATATATATGTATTAGTAGATTTCACTATATAATTTAGAGAATAATGACATATAAAGATTTAATCTTTATTCACAAAATAAAAGACAGACCTACCAATTCTAAGAAAAGAGTATTTTCAGATTAGTTTAGAACACACTGCAGATTTCATACTGAATTCTAGACAATTTGTTTACAATGACAAACACTTGAAGCTCTGGTCTGAAATCTGTATTAAGTTATCAGGACAGATTTTTGATGTGAAAATTGCTGAGCACTTTCACAGCAAAGTTGAGTAATGAAAAGAAATAGTTGCTGGCACTTAGTTCTCTTGAAAACCTAAACCTTATTAATTTAAATTATGAACTTCAGTAGTGTCCTTTGAATTCGGTTTATATTGCATCAAGATCTAACACCACTGATTAATCATGCAATTCCGTGAACTCCAAGCTTAAATTATATAAACTCATACTGCTTCTATTTGATATTTCTTAGTCTGAATTTTCAAGCACCCAATGATGTAACTTCATCTCCCAAGTATTTCCTCTCCCTTCACACACATTTTATTAACTTACTGTTTTCCCCATCCAGCAGAGACAGTTGTCTAGTGTAACACATATTTATCCTTCTACCAGTGCTGGATGCAAATGGTGAGAATTTATCTAGAACACAAAACAAAACAGATCTGTTACTTTTACTGTATTTTGGCAAAACACAACACTTACAACTTACACCATAAAGTCCAGTGTCCTATTATTACTACCATATATTTATGTTGCATGTAAAATATTGGGGAACCACTGTAATAGGTAGTGACAATCCCTGACTCAAACTTCACCACTGAATAAACTGAAGCTGTGAATATACTCTAACATCAGCACTTGGCAAGAGGTAGGATATTGACCCTCTTCCCTGAACACATCCTTCAACAGGCAACAATTCAACTCTTACACAGGAGATTCAGACTAACCTAAAGGTTCCAATTGTAACTTTCTAACAAGGCAGAAAATTGCCTGGGAAGATTAAGGGGTTTTCTATTTCTTTGTGGTTTTGAGAATGGATTGGATATACAACTATCAGATACTGCCTGATAAGTACATTGTCTCATGGAGCTAGGGAATACCAGATGGCAGCCTTTCCAATGACACTCTCCCATGTTTCTAGGACAATTAAAGTGCAGGAGGGAAAAAATTGACAAGGTTACTGGCAACGCATGTTAGATTTATATGAAGTTTGACTTAACGTGCCCCACCAGTACAGCCATTAACAGTGTCAGAACTCAAGAATGTTCAGTTCTTCGTGTCCTGTTCATTCCTTTAAACCCTTTCATTCATTAAACCCTTCGGCCTCTCCCAGTCCCAGCAGAGTCAATTTTATCTCTGAAGACCTTGGGCCAACTGTAGGAATAACAGTGGCTGATACTCATTGTTTACACTTGTGAAGAGCAAAGAGTACACAGTGACATTGATTATGAATCCCAAGGCCTTTCAGATAGTGCCTATTTGAAGTGCTGTGGGAAGCAATCTGTACATCACAGTCGTGGTATATTCAATATCGGTCCCTTAACAAAAGTTACAGTCTGCTTTGTGTGGAAATTATCTGACAGGTATCAGAATGCAGAACCCTGAGCAACCACGAAGGCAAAAAGGAACAAAATAATTGCATGAGTTCACAGCACTGTCAGACACAGTCACAAGTGCAATAAAATAAAAAATTAAGAATTATTCTTACCATCTGACTTATCTCTAAAAGCATCTGTTAGCATTTTCTCTTTCAGTATGAGCCCTAGAGCTGCCTGACACATAACTTCATGTGGGGTTGCCTTTTTGGTTGGAAATAGTTGATCGTGGTATTGAGGAATGAAATTAGTGTGTACATTTCCAGCTGCGAACTGTGGGTGTCCTGACAGGCTCAGTAAGAAATCAATATTAGTGCTTAATCCTACAATCTGTAAATAAAAAGAAGCATATTGCCAAATTGAAATGAAGTTATGGATGAGTACATAGCTTTCTGCTAAACTTATGCATAGATGATAAATGAATCTTTCTTCACACAGAACTGTTAAAACACAAATTTTATCAATAAAATGTCATGAATTCAACTGGCTTATTAAAGAAACAATTTCTTTTATAAAGAAAAAAAGCACCAAGAGTAGCTTTCTCAAAAGTACTGATTTCAAAATGCTACCTTTGTCCACTGTGAAGTCAAAGAAATTTTCCCAGCAACAGAATGGGTGGTTACTTAGGAAAAGTAAATGTTTCATAAAATCATCCTCTGACTACTTAGAAGAAGATTCCTACTATGAAAAGTGTCGCTTATTAAAAATTAATCATAATAGTTTTAGATACTCTGTATTTGATCTTTTAATACCAACACATGGGAATGGTGACTTTTATAAATTTACTAGGTTCTATACTTTCCTGTTCTGCAAAATACCTAAGCAAACAATATGAAAATTGAAATAATTGTTTTAGAGAAATCAGTGAAATTAGTAATTATATTGTACTGTCAGCATTTACTGACAAAACTACTAAGAAAACTGAAAAAACCCAAGGGAATTCTTTAATCTTTAACCTGCAGTAATCTTAATACTTTGCCCAGCAGTGGGCAAAACATTTTCAGTCCCTCAATCATGTTTATTCTGGTGATTTAAAGTGTAAATTTAATCTGCACAAAAAAAAAAATCCATTCTCACCTCCAGTCAGACCTTCCAATTTCTGCTTTTGAAAACAGATACAATGCCTGTAGTTTTTACAGGGGGAGAAGGGACCACTTCTCAGAAAGAACTGACAGCATGAAAAATTCTCTGTATTTCTTTGCCACCCGTATAGTCTAAAAACTTGATGTTTTTTATAAATTAGAAATTACAAGCAAATATTGTCTGATACAAAATCCCCTTTACCAATTCCTTTAAGTTTGAGAAAGCTTACACTACAATTGAAAATGTGGTTGCTTATCCTTACTCTTCTACAAAGTCCCAGCTGTATCACCCAACTGAAGATATTAAACGTAAGAAAAATCTACATGTAAACCTGGACTTCACACTTCTACTCACTCCACCTACAAAAAGAGTTTGCAACTTAAAAAAAAATACAGCTCCTGCAAGCAAATAATGAATCTGAAACAATAGTGGCAATGCAAGCTCCCTTTTAGAAACCAATTTGACTGGAGTATTCTATTCATCTTTTGTTAAATCAAGATGTTAACAAAGTTAGCTCAAGATTTGAAATCATGCTGCATTTCTTCTACTCACATTATATTGATGCAGACTGTATCTCAGCTTTCTCAGTGCTGCTTGACGATCCTCAGCCCAAACAATTAGCTTTGCAATCATTGGATCATAATGAACAGAAACCTCATCACCTAAAATATATTAAAAAAATGCTGTAACACTAAATCAAGTATTTCTGAAAGTTGATAATGTGTAGCTCTGCACATCATGTGGCATTAAACTCTGGCACAATTGTTTGCCACATTCTTCTGTCCCTCTATTTCTCTATGTTCTTAAAAAACATTAATGATGTAACCTGGCATTTCAATTCCAAGGACAACTTCAACCTTTGTAGTGGTACCATTCAAATTCAGTTGTCTTGGTTGATAAATTGTGTTGAAAATATAATAAGCATGATCTAATGGACAACAATTTGATTACAGGTAAATAAAATATTCAGCAATTGACCAGAAGTACATGGACAATCACAAGGAAGACTAATTCTGTAGAGATCTGTCTTTATAGAAACACCCTCTCAGTCAAACTTATTTAGGCAAAAGAGGAAAATGCTTACAAAGAAATGCTTTTAAGTTAAATAATTGTGATTATAGTAATGCCTTCACTTTTACCTTGTCTGACTCCAGTTTCTATCCTTGTGAATCTATCAGGTGGTGGAGTAGATAAATGCAGCAATGGGCCAGCCCCTGGCATAAAGTTATCATTAGGGTCTTCAGCATATATTCTAGCTTCAAATGCATGGCCCTGGAGCAGAATCTCTTCCTGCATTAGGGGAATCTTCTCTCCTGCTGCAACCTGAAACCAATAGTTTTGTTCTTTAATGAAGGATCAATAATCTGGAGTGCCAATGTATGATATACATAGATACACAATATCCTTCTAAAGATGAACAAGTAAGAAGCACATTTTAAAAAGCACAAGGAGAAAAAAGTGGTAGATGACCACAGAATAATTCTAAAGTTACTTATTCATTTTCTCTGGGAGTCAACACTCAAAGAATTTTTAATTACAGTGTAAATTTATCTCCTAATATTTCACAAAGCTATAACATAATGGAAAAAGTCAATTTTTTTTCTACTGGTTATGTAAAAAAAAATTAGGTGCTTAAGTTAAAGCCTAGTCAAATAAGACAAATTTTTACTAGAGAAAAATTTCTCCAAAAGCAGATGATAAAATGGGCTACTGGCAGCCAGCACTACTGGCACATGCTGTTGGTTCTTCTGTATCCTGTGCAATACAGAATGTGTACATTTAAGGTAATGTTTGTCTAAGGGGATTCCTAACAATTTAAGCACACTTAATGGGGAAGGAAATGTTATTTCATTACTCAAAGGAATTCACATTACAAATAGAGGAATACCAACAAACACTAGCAAGCCAATTTGAGACTATAAAAAAACAGAGCTTTTAGGGACAAAGTAATAACAAGCCTGCTACAGCTGAGCAGAATGGAGACTCTTTACCAGGAACCTACATAATAAAGACAAGTTCCCATTCAAAAATTTGTAACAGCATTTAATCTTCTTCTGAAGTGTCAGGTGTTTTCCATACTTTGCCTTCTGCCAGCAAACTATGGATTCCAGCAAAGACAGAATATAACGTTGTCTTCAAAGAAAAAGCATTATACAGATTCACAAACAATCTCCCCAAGAACTGACAGATTCATTCTTTGAGCCACATGCCAAGACCACTGAACCTTTATGCCTTCTTTTTCTTCTACCACTGCTTGATCCCTGCTCCAAGTCAGCAATGCTCAATTTCCATTCCCAGATCAAGAAGCCAAAAATTCCTCCTTTTGATATTTATTTTTTTCCCCTGATTATACTAAGTACTCCCCCATCCAATCTACTTAAGATCAACCTCTGCTGCTGTTATCACTTTTGGATTTATCTTACCAGAACTGTTTTTATCTACAGTTTGCTAAGATCCAGAACTTCCTGATCATTCAAATGTGTGACTAATCTCTGCAAATTTTGTATGTGAGGAAATAGCCTATTTACAGTCTATACAATTATACATTTATTTTAGAATGTGACAATACAGATATAACAGCAGACACATTTCCTTGTGAAGAATTTTCCTCCTATGGCCTGATCCAAAAGATTTTTGGGCCAGAGATACATGTGAACTAGAGTTTACAGACACCTTCAGCATGGCAAGAGAAAGATCATGGCCCTACTCCTCCCACTTTTCACATGCTCTATAACCTCTCTAAACGTAATTTTGAAATGTTTTTTTTTCTCTACCCAACTGGAAGAAAACTTTATTGGCATTCAGTGCGTTTACAAAATGCTCTACAATCAAATACAGTAATATGAGATGTTTCTTCAGAGCAAAGGAAACTCCACTCAACTACATGAATAGATGAAGATATGAAAATATATCTGCTCTCTCATGGGCAATATCAAAGAGCACAATTCAACAGACAGGAACTCTACAAGTAAAATCAATTAACACTTACCCTAAGCTGCCACTCCACCAAGTCTGTTCCAGTGATCATCTCTGTAACTGGGTGCTCTACTTGCAGTCTGGTATTCATCTCCATGAAATAAAATTTTTGTTCAGAGTCCATAATGAATTCCACTGTTCCTGAAGTATTTAATACAAGGGCATTTCACCAAAACAAGACTTTGTCAAAGTGGACATTTAAGAAACTTGGTTCATTTGTGCCAGGACTATTACTTCTAAACCAGATATGCTGAATGTCATTAAATTATATACAAAGTATCCTAAAGGGTGACACAATTGAAGTCTCAAAACAAAAGAGTTACTTCCTTGCACATTTACATATCTTGTGCTCTTTAGCAGTTTTCATCCTGCTTCATAGCTTCATTTTGATACAGATGTAAAAAGTGCATCAAAAATCTTTAAAGTATTGTGTGTGTGTGTGTACAGGGCATATAATTATTGTTGTTGGTTTGTGGGTTGGTTTTTTTTTTTTCAAACTTTAGCAGGTTATTTTCCACCTGGGAAATAATGTGGACTTTATAGACAGGGAACTCTTCTGTCTGTTTTTTTTTTTTTTCCCTTAAAAGTCTCTACTGTTTGAGTATAAAGTATTATTCTTTGTATGCTGAAAGAGCAGTATTTTTTCTCTTACTCTGCTCAAACTTAGTAACATTCATAATGCTGACTTTCCAACAACAATCCAGGTGATTGAATTACCTACTCTGAAATTTTTTCGTTCTGTTCTTCAGCTGCCCAATGGACCTGAGCTCAGACCAGGTATGCTGGTTTAAATTTGTAATTATGTCAGAATTAATTATGTGAGTACTTGATTAAACCTCAAAAAAAAAAAAAAAAAGAGGATGTGTGTCATACTGTACAACAATCAGATGCCAATTGCCTTGAAGCTCAATGTCTTAAGTTAAAATCATCCCTCTGGAGCAGCCATACCTCCTCAGGCTTACCTGCTCCCACATAGTTCACTGCTTTAGCTGCTTTGACAGCAGCTTCTCCAAGTCTCTTTCGAACTTCAGGATTAATTCCTGGCTGTAAATAAAAGTATAAGCAATGAGAAACTACTGTGAGTTTTGGTGACATTAAACCTACTATGCATGAATATTTTATGGCATTTAGCAACTATAGTGAAAAATCTTATCAACGTTATACTTAAACTCTACATGTTTTTAACGTGAGAATAATTTTCTTTAAAAAGGAACTTTTTCAATTAGAACATTTTAAGCAGCAAAATTTAAAAAGGTACTGAGAAGTACAATAAATTACTACTTGCTAAATAAATTTGATGGGAGTTAGCAATTATTTTAAAAATATGCCCATTCCTATCAAATGTTGTAAGAACCTTTTGCTCACCCCTGGAGCCTCTTCAATGATTTTCTGATGTCTTCTTTGCACACTGCAGTCTCTTTCAAACAAATAGACTGCATTGCCATGCTGGTCACCAAATACTTGGACTTCAACATGCCTGTTTTGTAATAATAAATGTTTCAACACATTCTCTATAACACCCCAATCCTGCAAGTGACTTCACCCAAAAAGACTCTGAACTTTTACATGGTCCTACAAAACTCCAGGGCTTCTTATAGGCTTAAATGTCTACCCCCAAATAGACAAAGATACAGAATGAGGCTGCTAATCTGCAGGATTTCAACTGGTTTAGACATCCTCAATAAAATAGGATTCTAAATGCAAGCTACTGCAGTGAAAACTCAGGCCATAGGATAAATAAGGTAAGTATCTAAAGGCTGCTACCTCTTTATTAGTTATTTTATTATAATAAAAGTAAAACCACTTCACTATTATTTGATAATGATGATTTCCCTCATAATTTACTGCATAGCAACTCATAAGAGGAAGCAGCCCCTGGCTCAGGAATAACATTGTCTGGTGTGTTTTGTTGCCACACAGTAGGTGGCAAAACTTTATTCTATGTACAAAACTAACAAAAATCTGAGATCACTGTGATAAATCCTGTGATGCTGACAAAAGAAATTCCCCAGGGATTTAATGAGATTTTTCTCATGCCCATTTAACAGCATAATCAGGCCCTGAGTTTCTTCATAATAAATGCTTCCTTCATAGTGATGCTTTGGAAAAAAAAAGTTGTAAAGTACAAAAGTATTTTAAAGACCTCTGTAAGAAGTTCTTTATAAGAGATAAATTAACTCAGTTCCACAGTTGAAGCATGAGCTAAAGACTATCACTTCTATTTTAAGTATCAAAATAGAGAAAGATTAAGTAAGTAGTTCAGGACACCTGACAGCAGAAAAACCATGACACCTTGACTCAGGTCTACACATTATTACAATATGACTTTTTTCTTTCTAGATGCAAACTGAGTTTAGAAAGCTCCCTCAAGGTAGTCTATCAATGTCATTAAATGTCACTGCCATGTCTCCCAAGCAGCTGTATTTTAACTTTTATAAATCAAAACACAGTCACTACAGAAATGTAAACATTATAAACAATTTTAACCGAATTAACTGCTACCACAATGCACAAGACCAATTTTCATCCTACTTTCTAGTTCTGTTTAGCAGTAGAATAAACATTACAGTGTTTATATTGAAATATTTATTTTGCACCTTGGATTATCTACAAATTTCTCAATCAGCATTGCATCATCATTGAAAGACTTCTTGGCTTCCCTCCTAGCTGATTCTAGTTGGTCCAGAAATTCCTCCTCTGAGTGCGCAATTCTCATACCCTAAAATACAGGAAAAAAACCCAACACAACAAAACACATATCTAAATGTCTACAAATATGGTGCACAATAAAAATTCTTGCTGTACACAAACAGGTACTTGACTAAAACAACAGGATATGAGCTTAACAATAACACTTTTTCCTTTCTTAAATTTTAGCAAAATTCTTTATCAGCTTCAAATAATACAATCCTACTAAGTCCCACTCTACATGCCATAAGAAAAAGCTACCATTCCACTGAATAAGGCTGAGTGTAAAATTCAATTCTTATTCTTAAGATTTTATTTCTAAATATCATAGAAATTTCTCAAATTTGACAGAGAAAAACTGATTTCATGACAAAATAAATACAGTTAATTTAGAAATTACTAGATTTTCTTAGTATGTCATTTTTATAAAATTTTATTTCAGAGTAAAATCAGAATTAGACAGGGAATTAATACTTTTAAACATGTCTAGACACAAAATAACTAAATGGTAGTTCTAGTCGCTCAATATTCATCATTTAAAAGTTCTGGCAAAAAAGGTCACAGAAGCTATCACAAAGTAACAATTTAAAGTCATCTAATTTCACAGGAACAAAACCATAGGACTTTTTCTGCTGTGAATTACTGGAGACCACTGGAAAAACCTCTTCCAATCTATGCCAGCAACTTATATCATGCCTGACTGCACAACAAATGGAAATGAGATTTCATAGTGCTGTACTGGAAATTAATAACAAATTTAAACTAACAGTAGTTTTCCACTTCCTTTGTTTTCAAATATTTCTTTTAGAATATTCATTTACAGAAGCAGAGACACAACAACTTTACAGTATGTGATGAGATTTCCTTTACCTTTCCTCCACCTCCACGAACAGCTTTAATCATTACTGGAAATCCTATTCTCTTGGCATGTTCCTTCAGACATTCATCTGACTGATCTTCTCCATGATAACCTTCAACAACAGGAACGCCAGCAGCAGACATTATAGCTTTGGAAGTGCTTTGACAGAATAGTTTTATGTTTAGAATGGCAATAATATTTTTTTTCTTACTTTAAGATCTGTACACATTCCCAATGTTAAGTGTCCTTACAAAAGCTGATGCCACAGACCTTAATGGGACCACTTACATCAGTAGATTACACATAATTTGATTGTAATTCATCAAAAGTTTCAAATGGGCAATTTCAAATGGGCAATTTTTTTTCTCCAAGCCCTCCAGATACAAGCTCTTGTCAGTTTCAGGTTTGTTTTCTTTCCCATCTTTTAACTCACAATACAGAGCCCAACACAACATTTTCAATTTAAAAGATTGCATCCTGCCAAAACTGTATTTAAAACTGTACAAAAGGAAAAACTCTTTTCATGATACAGGCTGGATTCTAACCACACATAAAACACTTGAGTGTAACAACTGTAATCTCAAATATGCATGCAAATCTACTTAAAATAAAAAAGGTAATTCACTCTCACATTAGGAAGTGATAAAAAATTAATTATCTGAAATTAGTTATTACACAGTTTGTGTTGGTAATAACCTAATTTCCATATTCTTGATTTATACTTCATCCTCTGGAAACATTTATTTCATCTACTTAATTAAGATTAAGATTCTCCACGGTGAACAAAACTTACCAACCCATTTCACATGAGCCCTAGTAGCCACTGATGACACGGTGTTTCTTTTCCACCCTTCTTTGACCAATATCTGACTGCTGAAGCTCTACCTATGTAACACTGCAATACCCTACATCTGGAATACCAGAATCAGCTAGGTATTTAATTATTAAAATCCTAATAACTGAACAACCTTGACTGTTCCTATGCCTATATGAAGCTCACACCAATAAACTTGGAGCTTATTCCTTTGAAGATATCCATAAAAATAAAAGAGAATAAAAACTGATGGAACAGAACAATTATGAGGCAACTGGTAATTTGTTAACAAACTACATAACCAAGTAACAAATCAGAAATAGATACCTCTTAATACCCATATCTCTGATAGCAGATGAAGGCGGACCTATGAAGATGATTCCCTCCTGATTGCACAACTCTGCAAAGTCTGTGTTTTCTGAGAGGAAACCATAACCTGGATGAATAGCCTAAAATAGAATAATATTACCAGCCTATTTTTACATTACTGTAGTTTAGAAAACCCTGAAAATTTAGCAGAGTGCTAGGGAAAGACAAGATGGAAACATCACTGGTAAAAATAAAGAACTAAAGAAGATGAAGCAAACAGTCATGATCTGCTTACCTGTGCTGCTGAGGCCTTGGCCACTTCCATTATTTTTTCCATGGCCAAGTAACTCTGCTGGGAGGGAGCTGGACCAATGCAATAGGCTTCATCTGCCTGATACAAAAAAATACATATGACACAGACTGTTTATTAGATAATAAAAAGCAAATTTAACTAAATTTCTCAGCTAATGATATGGTTTATCAGACTGCTAGCACACAACAGTTTAAATCACTGTCTCTCTCCATGGAGAAACTCAACAGCATTAAACGAATTCTGACTTTCTTCCCCAAATAAGAGTCCACTTTCTAACCCCCTGTGGCTATGTTGGAATTAAGAGTGCCAAATGTTAATGCACCTCCTGTAAAGTTGCCAGGTGCAGAGACAGAGACATGGCAAACTTTTGACTCAATGAAAACTTGGAATCAAACTCATTGCCACATATATCTACTTCTACATCAACCTTATTAATGCGAAATAGCTGTGAATCAATGTCAAAAACTTTTATATATAAATATACTTGACCATTGCTACGTGCATGGAATTTCTGTCTGCTTCACTATAAACTGCTACAGACTTCACACCCATTTTCTTTGCTGTTCGCATCACTCGGCATGCAATTTCTCCTCGGTTTGCGATAAGAATCTTCCCTATGCTGTGACCTCCTGTTTAAAAGGATGAAGAACAGTAAGCAAGTTTTAAAATAAATATATCCTTTAAAATATTCCCATAAACAAAGTTAAAAATTCAGATTTCTTGTACATAATGTATTGCATTTATGTACTTCTTCCAATAATGAAAAACCTCATCCTTCACCCAGAAGCATTTCCATAAGTATTGTAATCTTTTTTCTTAGAATTCTTATGCAGAAGTATATTTAATTTCAGTTTATTTTTCTTTTTAGAATGCAAGAAATAGATTCCAACCCTAAAACAACACTTAAAAATAAAAGCTGGTGCTTATATTTTTACTTACCTTGGGACCAAGTAGGAAACAATTAACCTGTCCTCACCCCATGGCCCCAGAAAAAGTGATTCACATCACTCTGAAGAGCACTACTCCCCACTGATACACAGATACAAAGAAATAACAAGACAGGATTTTTTTTTTAAACACAGTCAGAAAAGCTTCTATTAAATCCCATGACAGCAGTTAAAACATATTAGAAATACCAGGCCAACACAGTCAGAGACCTTGCTGGCAGAAATAAATAGCTTAAAACTACATATTAAAATAAAAATATATCTCTGAATTCTGAAACGTATAATTTTAGACAATATGACAACAAGGTCAGTTTAAATATTTTTGCTAAGTATTTTTTTTACTTACCTTCACATATCATTTAAATATCATGATGTCTAAAAAACAGATTTTGCAACGTTTTTACCAGAAAAGGACGCAGAGGAAAACATCACAAAAATAAATAGTTTTCATTAAGGTGAGTATACCTAAATATGATAGATAAAATTATTCAAAATGTTTACACATTAAGATTATTTCTGTTAGGTAAACTACAGGCTATTGTTTTCAAAAACTATATAAATGTCAAATATTTTTTTAAACTAGTTTTTCAGTAACTAATGGTCTAAAACTAATTGCAAAACAATGCACATGACACAAGCAATAAAACCTAGGAGATGAGGAAATAAAGTTTCATACCTATTGTTGAGGCCCATTTCACAAATCTTTGTACTTGGTTCCATTGCCTGCAACAACAATAAATAAATACACAAAAGCATTACAAAACTATAATGGCAACCCAGCTACTTTTCTCTTTTTTAGCTGTGAGAAGGACAGAACTAACACAGTTCTGAAGCTTTTAACACAACCATTTGTACCAAACAATCACAGAATTATTTGGGTTGAAAGGGACGTTAAAGATCATCTTGTTCCAACTGCATGGGCAGGGAGGATACTAAGGCACAAGAAAGGTTACTGAACCTCTTCAAATCTCTTGTGGAAAGGTTTTCATTTAGACCTGACAGAAACAGCAAATTATTTCTTTGCTTCTTTTCGCAGTGTTCAATTTGAAATAGTCACCATTAAAAAAAAAATAAATCTTTTTGTGGACAGCCAATGTCTGCCATTTATTATGGATGAGGATATTTGAAGCACTGAAGGAAGAAGACTTGAACAATCACAAAACAGAAAAGCTTAAAAAAGTAAAACAGGAGTTGTTTGTAAAAAAAAAACGGGCAAGAGAGAGGAATTTGAAAGACAGAAAGCAAGAAGAGTTCTGAAGAATTTTGGAAATCAATTAAGAATTTTGGAAACTAATAAAAAGTACTAAAAAAAAATCAGATAGTGAAAGCCAAGTGACTGGAAGAACCTGTAAAAACAAACTCTTGGGACTGGTCTCAATTATCATATACATCCACTGCTGAATCTTGGATCAAGTTCAGCAATTCTTAAACGTTTTCAGACAAACTCCTTGGCACCAGATGGCCAGGAGCTCAGCTTCAGTGACAGGAGAGATCTGTGCATTTCCTGAACTCCCCATAAACAGCTGTCATGGGCCCCGATTCCTTCTGCACGGGGTCACAGGGTGGCTACAGTTACCCAAGACCCCGAGCACCCAGGGCAGCTGCATGGAATCCGCAATAATTGCTAAACCTACGCTTGAAACTCGGGATGGGGATTTTTTACTCTTTCTTTCAACGGAGGAGCCCAGGGTACCCGCATCCCCCGCACACCGAGCACCGGGACCGGGAGGTAGCGCAGCTCCCTCGCTCCCCCCGAGCCGCAGACCCCGCTTCTTCCCTCGGGCAGCCCCGCTCCAAGGATTTAGGAAACCTCCTCCCTCGCCAGGCCCGACAGCCGCCGCCTCCCTCCCGGGCGCGTCCCCATTAGTGGCCGCCGACCGGGGCCATCCCCCGGGCGAAGCGCGGAGGCAGCGACCGCCGCCTCCGAGGACCCCCGGGTCCCGGCGCGCCGTGTTCCGCCTCTCCCCCGCCCCGCACTCACTGCCCCCGCAGTGCCCAGAGACAACGACGGCCCCGCTCTGCCGCCATCGCCATCGCCATGTTAGTGATCACAGGGGCCGGCGGGACGGAGGGTGTGCGGCCCAGGCCGCTCGGCAGTGGCTGCCGCGGCAGAGGCGTGGTGAGGCGGGAGGTGGCCAAGGGGAGGTGGGCGGGGAGCGAGGGGAGAAAGAGCTCGGGGAGGAGGGAGGTGACGAAAAAGGAGGGGCCAGGGGCAGTTGTGTGGGAGGGCGTGATATGGCTGTCTGGTGTGTCCAATGCCTGATCACCCTCTCTGCAAAGAATTTCTTCCTAATATCCAACCTAAACCTCTCTTGGCAGAGCTTAAGTCCATGCCCTCTTGTCCTGCTTGTAGCTGCCGGGGAGAAGAGACCGACCTCCCCCTGGCTCCAGCCTCCTGTCAGGGAGTTGTAGAGAGTGATGAGGTCTCCCCTTAGCCTCCTCTTCTCCAGACTGAACACCCACCAGCTCCCTCAGCCCTTTCTCACAGGACTTGTGCTGGATCCCTTCACAGCCTCCTTGCTCTTCTCTGGACCTGCTCCAGCACCTCAGTCTCCTTCCTGAACTGAGGGGCCCAGAACTGGACACAGTACTCGAGGTGTGGCGTCACCAGCGCTGAGTACAGGGGCAGAATCCCTTCCCTGGACCTGCTGGCCACGCTGCTCCTGATCCAGCCCAGGATGCCATTGGCCTTCTTGGCTACCTGGGCACACTGCTGGCTCATGTTCAGCTTCCTGTCAATCCAGACTCCCAGATCCCTTTCTGCCTGGCTGCTCTCCAGCCACCCTGTGCCCAGCCTGGAGCTCCTGATGGGGTTGTTGAGGCTAATTGAGATAAATGCAAACGGATGCACGGCACAGAAGGACTTCTCACTTTACTTCTGGAAGCGCAGGCTCTGAATCGAAGCTGTTCCTTCATAAATGCTATGAGGGTAGCTGGAATGTTCCACTATCTGGGGATCCCTGTGCCCAGGGCCCAGTGCCCAGCTCAAAGCTGCTGTGAAAATGGAGGAGGTCAGAGAGTGTCGGGACCGGCACATCCCACCCTCTCGGCAGTAGAGAGCAGATGTGACCGGTACCGGTACTGCTGCTGGAGCTCCACCTTCCATTCGTGCGGGTCCTGCTGAAGGCTGCAGCACGGTGTTGCCGCTCCTGAGGGGACTGGGCTGGGTGGCTGTGCCGCTGGTCAGGCCTCACCTCGCCCTTCCTAATATTCTCCATGACAAGCTAGATCTGATAACGCAGCATGAAAAGGAGGGTGAATCGCCAAAGTCACCTCGTTTGCCTCAGTAAAGATTCACTGAACCTAGGTTAACAGTAACATCCAGATGTGCCGTGAGACTGCTAAGACTACAGCAGGCATTTCCAAAGTAGCATTTCACATCACTTTGATTTTAATATTAATTATATAAATATTTTTTAAAAAATCAAACAGTAGCACTTATCAAATAAGTATTTCTATCTGCTGTTTACAAGTAGAAAAGCAACAATGCTTTTTCACAAAATACACAAACTGCCGATTGTGACAGTGGTAGTATTTAATGTATTCACCTGTTCTCCACACTCTGAAGTGTTAACACGGTCTCTGACACTAAGAACGTTCTTGGTATGTGGGTAATCTCTGCTCATTCTGCTTTTAATGTGGGCTGGTGACCCCCACACCAAGAGAGAGGCTGTAATGGGTTGCATGGGTGCAAGGTCAATTTGGGGAAACACTATGGTCCCTTGACCCTGATGGCAAGAGCTGGTGGGTGCACCACTTTCTCTGAAGTTAAGCTTTTAAATCTAAATTATTAAGAGAAACAACAACTTTTCAGTAATTCATTAACTTCAATCTTCCTCAACATACATGCTGACAGCATAAATCCTACTCTTGTCTTCTGAAATCCAAATTTAAAATAAATTCAACATGCTTCTAAACACAAGATGGCAGCATTTTACGTAGTTTATCAGAACACTGGGAAGAGCGACCGGTATTTTACAGCACATAAAACAGAGGTGGCAGAGGAGTTTACACTTTTAACATTAGAACTAATGGAAGAGGCAAATTAATTTATGTTCCAAATTTGCTCCTGGTGTAGACATCCTGCAAGCCTGGCTTCTAGGGCTTGCGAATTCAAGCAGTATCACCAGATCATCCGTGTACAGAGGTGTTTTGAAAGTGCGATGTAACAAAACCAAAATGCAGACCAAAAAAATTTTTAATAAAACCAAAATAATTTTCTCACTGACACCACTAACATGCTTGAGGCACTGTGATGAACCTAGTGATGTACTGGGTAGGTTGGACATGGTTTATTTTATTGTGGAAACTTTGCATATTTTGATAGCTGCTTTAGATTATTGATTTGAGGACTTTTCTCATTATTTTTTTTTCCGTGAGCAGATTATGGACATAATAATTTGTTTCAAATATGAATTCATATTCCTTGAAATTAAAAAAAATCCCATTCCATGGCAAAACGAGCAAGGTTAAATATTGGCTGGTTCATGAATCACAGTGTTCAGAAATGTCTATCATACAGCAAAGCTGAGACGCAAAAGCAAGATCTGTCTGTTTAATCTCCACACATATTCTGGCTCAGATTGAAAACTTTCCTTTTTTCCAACAGTCAATTATTTTGTTTCTCCTTTATAAAATTTTGAAGAAAGTATTACATGAGAAACGGATCCAATTAAATTATAATTTCATAAAATACTGAAGATCTACCAATTTCATTGGCAATGGAACTTACAGAAAAATGTAAATAAGCAAATTCGTGTGGCTTGTGCCCCAGAGCCTTTTGGTTAGATTGTACTTGTATTTTCAACTTGTGTTTTCAGGTGAAAGAACACACCAGAAATAAAATAATTGCACAGCAATGCACACTTTAATGACTACATGCAACCTTTATTGTAGGAATGCCAAATCAGAAAAATAAAAATCATATTTTCTGATAGCAAATTAATTTTTAGCAACCGTATATTATGGCAAGCTAGAAGCGATCAATCAAACCACTGTCATACACTCACGATGCTTATCCACATCTCCCTTCCCCTTTCAAGCAGAATTAATAGCTGCTTTTTCATTTGTATGGTGCTTTTTTAGAGAGTTTTTGCTCAAAATATTTCCTCAGACAAGAAAGATATTTAAAGGCAAAAGTTTGGCAACCAAGACCAATTACACCCATAGAGTCGTCCCACTGGGAGCAGAACCTCAAAGCAATTCCATTAGATAAAAAAAGTGCCATCTAACTAAATTCTGGCAGAAAATAAATGCAGGCATCATCAGCTTTAAAAGTTGCACATGGCAACACAGGGAGCAGCTGGGCTGTAATTCTAATTCAGTGTTAAATTCAGAAAGGCACCACTGCCTGCTACCCCCCATGCTAACAGACACCCCTCTGCAGGCTGTTGCTGTGGTTTGTGGCCAGGGAAGGAGGCAGCAGCAAGCAGTAACAGGGCTGCTGATGGTAGAAAGGTTTGCACTTCAGGGGCTGGGATCTCCTCATGCAGTAGGGAATTCTCCAATGGATCCTCTGCTACTGTAAAGCACAAACTCCATTGGATTAATTTTGCTGCATGTTGGCAGCATTTCATGGGAGCATCCAATCAGTTTATACCACATGCACTTCACCTCTGCTGTTCAGAGCAAGTGCAGAGTATTACTCATCTAGAAAGGGCAGAATGCAGCTTTATAAAAATAGCAAATAAATAACAGCAATTAAAAGCATAAGAAAAAATCAAATAAATCTGAATCTAAACATTTTTCACTATCAACAGTTTGATTCACTGTAGAAAGAGAGTGGGGGAAAAAAACATTAACCTTGCATCATCAGTAAAAATGCGAGGGTGGCAAAAGATAAAACACAGAATTATCAATCTTTAAGAGCCTTTCTCTGTCCTCATGGTGGTATCAAACATTTGAAGACTGAATATAAAGAAATTTTTCAAGTACAAATCATAAAAATGCTATATCCGTATCAGTAGAAGAAACAAACTGTACAGATCATGCAACTCAACAATCCAAACAGCAAACAGCACATGAAATAGGACTTAGTTTTGAATGGGAAAGATGTCTATTGATCACCAGTCAGAACAGTCTGGGGTCAGATCATGTGCAGGGCTCAATTTTCTGGCAGTATTTGTTATTAACACATCCAGATTGAACAGTCTGGGACAGTAACTTCACTATTGCATACACAGGCTCATTTTATAATGGAAACTCTTCGACATGCTTACTTTTCCTGTTGGATATCTCATCAATTCTTCTGGTTTTTTTAAAAGTGAATGCTTTAATAGAGTATAAAAATCTGTTTTCTGCACAACAGATTAATAACTAACTCTGAAATCTAGAGGGGTCTTACTAAGCTAAGGGCCTAAACAATGCCACAGAGTTCAGTGGGTGTTTGTCCACCAGCAGCAGGGAGGAAGAAGGCGAAAATAAGCTAAGGTTCATTGAGCAGTATTAACAGTGCTGAACCCTTTTACAAAACAATAATTCAAATATTCGAATTTCAATTTGAGTATTCAGCTGAATACAGTTGAAATCACTATATTTGTATTAAAAGTTTGAAAGTCTGGTATGGTATCTTGTGCTACTTTACCTTATAATCATATTTAGGGGTCTCCCTTGCTCGCAGCTGGTTCTGACTTCTGTCTCATGTTTCTTCAAATGCAAGTGTGCTTCAAAATTGTCTTTATCTTTCTTATTTATTGGCTCATTCAGACTCAAAAGGAACATTTCTGGTGACTGTTAATTACTTCCACAGCTATGAGTTATGTCAGTTATGGAACATAATGACCATGTTTCCTATTTGACCCAGACCAGCATCTTCTAGTTATTCATGGAATAGAAGGATTTCTTTTCTTTCTTAATTTAACTAATTAAATTCTGAATGGTTAAATATCAAATCTATTTTAAAAGCCCCTAAGGGAAGTTAAACTCACAAGATATTTTCACCAGTGAAAACCCAGTGAAGTTCCATTACCATTGATAATTGATCAGGATTTGGGCCATTATTAACAGAAGTTAATTTAACTCCCACTATTTCTATTTTGTTTAAATCTAGATTAAAGTAACAACAAAGAATTCTGGCTACTCCAGCCTTTTGGGTGTTTAAGGGGTGCCATTCCATGGTCCTTGTGCTGGAAAAACTTTTATTAGTGAAATTTAAGCCATACCCAAGCTCCTAAGGGGGAAGTGTGCTATTACTTAACATTTTCTATTTTGTAAATGTTTTTATATGTAATTTTGTACGATTTTGATGTCATTGGCTGCAGTGAGCAGATTGTTTGGTGTGTGCAGGTGTGTTCATGTGCACATTTGAGTATGTGTTTAGCTTTGTAAGTCTTTTGTGACAAGGAGATTTTTCCATGTTACAAAAAGAACATAAGCTGAATTAAATCTCAAAAGCACTTACTACCCTCATGTCTTCATCGTTGGTTTAGCAGGAAATGGAGTACAGAGTGCATTGATTATTGTGCTTTAAAGCAACTCCAAATTATTTCTGTATGAAAATCCAGCTGCTCAACTGTAAACACACCTGTAACCCTCATATTTACAGGGCTGGTAAGAACTTGCTTATGAATGGAAGTCACACTTAACACTCACCCTGAGACTTCAGCATACACAATATTCCCACAAGGCTTTCACTAAACTTTGTTTCAATGGGGTTGTCTGTATCTGTGGACCTCTGGTATATACACTACCTTTAAGAAATCTGATGGATTTTTGAGGGATGTTGATACTGCCTCCTTTAAGCTATTTTTAGGCATCTGATTTAGTTTGTGTGATTCCCTCCTTTGCTGGTGATATCAAGAATTTAGGCTCCTCACTTTGGTCCTCTGGACTGCACCTAAATTAGATGCTAAGAATAGTCTAAAGTATACAGTGTGAGTTCTCTCCTTCCCACCTTAGAGAAATATCTTCCAGAAATATTCATTAGCTTTAAACCCATGGTATCCTTCCACTTAAATATATGGCTTCACGGCAGTGAGATTGTCAGGTAGAGGATAAAACTCCTGTGACTTCTACTTGCTTCGCACATTTGGAAGTACAAGGGCACCTCAGATACGTTCATATCCTCTGTGAGGCTTCCTTCTGGAGATCAGGAATGTGGCAAATACAACAACAAACAATCCCAGGATACTCAGGCCCACAGCGATGGGAGCTGCTCTGCTGTTTCTATCAAGAAAACATTCTTCTTCTGAAAGTAAAGGGAGATCAGAGAATGTGTTACAGCAGAACACCATACTCCTAGACTATACATTTATCTTCCAGAAAAGTTACCAAATTCAAGCCAGAAGTTTCCAAAACCTTTTTTTCTCCTTTCTTTCTTTTGTTCTTTCTTTCTCTTTCCTTAGCTATACACTTTTATTTCTGGTGAATCTTACAGCAAGAAAACAATACTTGTCCCTTTTGAAATGGATACATTTCACCAGAGAATGACACTGCTCTTTTATGCCCACAGTAATTTTTTTAGCATGAAGATCAGTACACACACTGCAGGAAGCAGGAGGCTTCCTTGCTGATAGCAGATGTGAAGCATCACACTACAATGTTTAGGTGTGTAAATAAAGAGCAAGACTCTTCCTGCATAGACAAAAGCTGCCATTATGTGGCATCCAATGGCTTTTGCTGGTAAAACTATAAGGCCAGAGAAGGAAGGACATAGTCCATTGCACCATGAGGGCAGGAAGGATCCTAGCTGAGTCAGTATTTCCTCAGAAAAATAAAATTCTAATTGTTCTCTGTGTTTAGTTCAGAATATTTGTGGATAATTGTGGCTAACTCAGAACATCAAGAAATTAGGAAGGCAAAACCTTGGAATTAGTCCAGGGAGTTGCTTTAGCAGTACCATTGGAATTTTATTTACAAATGATGATATCAGAAATGGCTTTGACACATAAGAACCATCCAAAGATACATTCACTCCAAACAGTTGTCAGCTACAGAGGGAGGAAATCCTGAGTTCCTCAGACAGTCCCTACCTGAATGAATAATCAAGTTATCCTCTGATTAAGTGAAAACTAATTACTTAAAAATTAACTTCCTGACTGGAATAAATTGGCAGTTTTCTTATGGTGAGATTGCACCATCTAAGTCACTGACATAAATGGAGTATTTACCCAAGTAACAATGGCAAAAACAGTCTCAAACTCACAGTACAACAAATATAACCCTGGGAGTGAAGGCAAAGTCTGGGAATGATCCCTAATGTGTTATCCCAGAACTGGATCAGACCTACCTCTTCCATCTGATCTGTAGTAATGGTCCTTCCTTGGGCTCCAGGGAAAGACTGACCTCTAGCATGATGTGCTGGAGGGGAACCTGAGTAGCAAGTATCCTCTAAGTAGTGTGGCTTGATCAGCTAAACCCCACCCCACCACTTCAGCAGTGAATCCAGTTTATATCCAGGGTACAAGGGAGACCCAACAGCCTCTGCCCCTTGTGCTTCCTGTGACTATTCCAAGGCAGATTCAACAGAGCTCTAAGACAAAAGTCTCTGTTGTTATTGTCTAATTTTGTCACAGATTGCAGCTTAGCTTGAGCTTTTCCCCAGTGGGAATCTTTACACCAACAGCAGGCAGTTGGCCCAGGGAGCATGTGGAGTGCATGGCATCATGTCACAGCTCCAGAACCTCCACACTGCTCTCCCCCAAATCCGATCCTCTTCTCCTCTGCTTCAGCTGATGATTTCATGTGATGCAATGTCACAGAGCCAAAGGCATCAGTGTTCTACTAGATGCTGCCTTCTAAAAACTTTGTCTGGCTAATGTGCTCTGCTGTTAAGGAAGTCAGCTGAAATGTATTTGCATTGGAGAAATGTTTGAATTGGTTATTTTGCTTTGATGAAACCTTTGACTATGAACTCTAGAAACTGGTTCTGATATACTGAAGCACAGTTCAAAAGACACTTTTACAGCTTTCCAGACTCAGACAAACCACGCTCTTGATCTAACATTGCTGCAGCCTGTACAAAATTGTAAGGAACTTGAAACCAGTGATCACTAGGGTTTTCTCTTTCTTCCTCTTTTAAAGGTAAGCAAATCAGAAGCAACAGAAGTGAAACCACCAGTTGAGACACAAGATAGGAAGAGGCTAGTGATGTGTATAGAATCATTCCTTCTTTGGGGATTTTGGCTTTCAAATCTGCATACACAGCAGAGGTATGTAACAGTTTCATAACTATTTATTCACCACTGGGGAATTGTTCCAGAGGTGGTAGCTGCTTTATTAGCCCTTTGATTGAGAGCAAAACTGATTAGCAGAGATTAGTCTGAACTTTTGGGGGATCGGGGAGAGGGAATCTTTCTAAGCTCTCTTTCTGCTACAGGTGAGGCTCTGAAAAAAGTAGAAAAGGGTGAGAATACAGCAGTGGACAGGTTACAGTATTTGATTTGGGAACAATTACAAAGCTGTGGTTGTGCTATAGGTATAACAGAATCACCATATGTGCATGGTTATAAATCTAGCAGATTACATCTATCAGGCTACTAGAGTGCTGGCCGGTAGATCTTAGAAGGGTGGGAAAGTTATCCTTCTACTTACCTTTTCCAAACTGGTTGCCGATAATATCAAATGCCTGCAGTTGCATATTAACAAACAGTAGCTGGAAGTTCTCCTCCAAGACAAAGGTTTGCTTCTTGGCACATTTAAAGGAATTCCCCAGCTTTGTTGTAAACAGCTTCTCGTTTATGGCTGCAAAGTACAGCATACCTGGAGGCCATAGAGACAAAGGAGAATCCACAATAACTGTTGCAACAAACATTTTTTCTGAGAGGTATCAGAGGATCCTGGGTGCTTTGGCAGAGCAGCAGCAGAAGCAAGCAAAGCATGGACATTTTCTCCATAATGCATCAGTTATATTTTTTCCATGTTTAAAGGAGTGCTTAATTGTTCATAGGCAACTCAGCTGAGACTGGATCTGAAAAAGCGGCTCAAAGTTGAGATGCTTCATCAAATCATTCAATACTCAAAGGAGCAAACAGCTATCTTAGGTCTCCAGCATGGCTGTTTCCAGACAAAACATACTGATACTACCTCTAGCATGAAAAATTGGCATATCTAGTCTGTATTGCTTTGTGCATTAAAAATGATTTTAAAATATTTTATTGTCACAGTACTTTACAGAAAATACGGCTCAAGTTCAAAGTGTGAAAAGATCCGGTATCCTGGGCATATCCTTTATGCATAAGCTCCTCTGAAAGCAGATAAACCACTTGAAGACAGTATTATCCACATCTCCAACTCTACATCAATTTGTCTCACCCATATCTCCAAGCACCATAGCGTGCAGCACACTCTTGGTCCTCTTCAGTCAAAATCAACACACCAATGTGACCTAATACAATTAATTCAGTATTTTAACCTAAGAAAAGGCACAGGCTTGCTCACTGCAAAAAAACTGTTGGAGGGCTGCGAAATGGCAACATCTGGCAGAGAGGCAGAAACAAACAGCCAGGGATAGCAATGTCTTTTGCTAACGCCACTGTGGAGGACTCCAAGTATACGTGAGGATTTAAAACCTTATGATTAAGCCAATTAGTATCTATTTGGTGCAGTTTGCACAAGAAAACTCCAGTTTTTTAGGCTGAGAACATCCCTAGAAGATGTCTTTTGGATCAACTTTAAGTGTTGCAGATCAGAGTAGGCTCTATTTCAGTGCTCATTAGTGAGAAGAAGAATAGGTACTGAGCTCCCAAGAAGTTCAGTGCTACTGGGACATGCCTGATCAAGCTCCTGATTTGCTTTTCTTTTTTCAGTAACAAGTCAATCCAAATACTTATAGGTAACAAATGGAGAAGTGACATAATACAGTCGTTAACCTGCAACAGATTTGATATACTGGGAAGCATTTGTGCAAAATTAATGTCACAGAAGATCTGAACTGATGGCTCAGAATTTTTCTCTAACATAAATGATGTTCTTTTAGCGTTTCTTGGGAGGTAACATCTGGAGGCAGCTCCTGACTGTTCAGATGGTGAGAAGTAGGGCTAGATCAGAAAATGAAAATCTGATTGCTTGAGAAAAGCACAGACATGGCCTAGAATTTCAGAATGGTTTAAAAAACTTCAGCCTGAGTCTGGCTCTTATTTTTGCCAAACAAAAATGTCAGAAATACCTCTGCTCCATATTGGTATATTTAAATCTGGATCCAGCTCTGCATTTCTGTGATCCAGATACTGCATTCATTTAGCTTGCATATGAGGTTGGAAAAACACATACAACTGAATTGTAATCACAGCATTTTTGTGTGTTTGCAGACAAATACTTCGAGGACTGTTTTATATCTTAAATTTAGGTTTGAGGTAATTCTGAGAGATATGGGACAGGGAAAGTTTTAGAGAATAAAAGAAAAATTGAAAAAATCTGATGCAAATGCAGCCCTATTGCTTTTTTTCCATTTTTATATCATCAGGTGTAGGTGAATGGCATATTAAAACTTCACAAAATACATAATTTTCAAAATTCAGTATTTAAAAGCCTATCCCAGACCCAGATATCAGTTTGATATCAAATTAAGACAGAGTAAAATCACTGACCGTCTGAAGATAACTGTAAACTGGTCTCAATTTCACTGACATAGTACACTGGTTCTTGCTGCAAAAGAAGATATAACTTTATTCATAATGCATCCCAATATTTGTGAAAAAGTTACACTTCACCACAGTAAAATGGTCACACAGAAATTACCAAAGAAACACATTGTAAAGTCTCAACTTCAAGCCTTAAGAATGAACTTGCTTGGATGTGTTGCTTTTTCTTTTCCTAGTCATCCATCTAATAGGTAAGAATCTGGTGTAATGCAGCAATGCCAGCCACATCACAAATTCTGTTCAGTTCAGTAAAACTGGACCGTGAAGGTGTGATTTGGACACCTCAAGGCAGACATTTGTGAAATATTGTGGTAACCAAAAATAGGAGGGATCTAATAGCATACATTGTCCAAATTAACAGGCATGGGATAAGGCAAATTGATTTTTTTACAGGTTCTGCTTTTCTTGAGAGCCCCACAGTGCTCTCCTGATTAATCCTGCACTTGTCTGAATCCATTCTGCCCTGCAGCCTGACTTGCAGGACCTAAGCCCACTCTCCAGACTCTTGGCACTGCAGTTCACTTTATGTGTATATGCCCATCCCTTGAGCAAACTGCAGAAAGCAGCCCTGCTCCTGCATTCATCATTGTTTCAAACTGGGAGACATCCAGCAACAAGCTGAGAGCTGAAAGCTCATTTCATGTTAACAACACTCATTTCTGATTTTGCCTGCCAACAGCAGTCATTACAAATGAGGAAACAGCAACCTGGGGAGACATAACTGTTCTTTCCACTCTGCAGACACCCTTGTTGCTGGATGGCTTTTTTTCATATGTCTGCAGACTGCTGATATGGAAAGCACCTGGTGCAACAACATGGAGCAAAATCTCCATCTGACTGTCCTGCCTGCATATGTCTTAAAACCCTGCTGCAACCTGAACACTGTCCTCCCCTGGACTGTCACAGACTGAGACCCAGCCCTAGGAGCTTTTCCCCACTAACAGTGTTGGAGTACAATGTGAGTCTTGCTGTAGCAGCCCTGCTCTTCATTTTAACCCTGGCTGTGAGGACCCTCACAGTGAAGTGTGCCCACAGAGCTGGGAGTGCAGCTGCTGGAGAAATGGCAGCAGACATGAATGTCTCCTGTGCACCCTGCTTTAATGCTAGGCAGTTTAAGAGCTGGTAGGATGGAATGGGGAAATTTAAGAAAAAAGTACACCAGAGAAGAGGTACTCAGAATTATTCTTTCTAAAAGATGTAAGTCAAATATTACCATTTTTTTTGGCAGCAGCCAAACAGTTGGGTTTGGACTCAGTAACTTTGCTTGGGAAAAACACCTGCTCCTACTTCACATCTTATGGGTTCGTTACAAAACTTCCTTTTTTCAAGTTCTTTACAGAAGGCAGCTGGTGAGTACCAAGCCAGCCACTCTCCTTCTGCTTCCCCCTCAGCACTGAAGCCCTGGGGCCTCATCCAGGTCCTCTTTCACCAGTGAAAATCAGAAGTGCCACCACTGGAGCACTCCTGGTTCAAAGTGATTTGAGGAGCTGTGATGGCCAAACACATAAAAAACAGCAGGAAATTATTTCTTATTGACTTGAATTCAAAGTCTAAGCCAAGCCCTGCTACGCTTTTAAGGCTTATCTTTTAAGTAAAGAGAGGATTGTCTCATGCTGAGCCAATATCCACCTTTTTCAGGGCTGGACAGGTCAAGTACCTCCTAAAGGTTCACATCACCCTCCTTAGCACTGTTAGAAGCTGGGGCTTTCATGGGTACTTGAATCACCAGACTTTTTATAAGGATCCTTGTAACACAGAAAATGCTCCTCTTGTTTCAGGAAGCAGTCAGTGCAAACACTCATGGTCTGAACTGCTCCTTTGTTTTAAAACAGCTCCTTAATTTTTTTACCCCACTTTTTCTCTGCAGCTTTTAGAAAACTTTCTGCCATAAACTAAAATCAGGACTATTATTAATTGTAATCTTTTCCCTGCTCAAGCATTAGTGACACAAGTAGGGTATAATTTGCTGTTACCTCTTGAAATTTGTGTGGGAATGACCAATTATAAACATCTGTACTTTTCTTACCTGTCACTAATTTGAGGTTGGAACCAGGCTGTAAGACTGACCTTTTGGCTTGATTAACTGAAGGACTCAGATTTGCAGTGCTGGCCAGATTCAGCTCCACACTGCTCTGGAGCTCCAGGACATGACCTTAATGCATGTTACATTCAGTCAGAGTTCGATGGGATCCAGCCTGTGCAGTATTCCTCTCTGCCCATTAATACCTTCTAAAATGTGTAAACTTTGTAAATGTTTGAGGAAGCAAGACAATGGCTGCACTCAGCAATTTTCTGCTGTGGTTATAACAGCAGAAGCACTCTTGGTAGCTTATGTTAAAGCCTCATCCACATGCAGTATGGTCCTAGTGAGGAACATGGAATCAACAGACCCAGAAAGAAAGCTCATTTTCCCCTGTGTAAGCAGGGCCTCTCTCTTGCCCAAGTTTCTGTGTGCACTTGTAAGCCCCCCTGGTGTGGTACATTTTAAGGTTACTTATCTGCAATTTTGTTGCTGTAGTTCACTTGTATGGCATTTTCCACTCAGAAATTAGATTAAATTAGGCCCTTTAAACTGTGGATGGGATGTGGCTCCTTGGCACTTACAGCCGCACAGGCTGCCCTTTGGATTTAACAACTACAGTGGGCTCTTGGCTGGACAGCTGTGATACTTGGCATTTATGGGAACAAAGGCCTAACCTCACCTGCATTCAGGTGATCCCTGAGGTGCCATTTCATAAGAGCAACTTGGTAGTGTGAGTCAGAGCTCCTGGCAGACACACCTTGTGCCTGAGCAGGGACTTCAGCCCCAGTGCAAACAGCAGACCTGGCCTTTCCTACCACAGAATTTTTGCAGAGGTAAAAACGGGGAGCCGGATTTTGCTTGAGGCTGTTCCTAGACTTTGTGTTGTTAGATGGGTCACTTTCTATCACAGGATGACCAGGCACTGTACTTACCCTTCATGGTACATACAAACCTTTCCAGATTGAAAGTTCTAATAGACAAGAGATGATTTAATGTTGAAGTTTGCCCTGCTCTGAGCAGGGTGTTGAACCCGTGGCCTCCAAGGTCCAACCTAAATTAGCCCATGGTTCTATGCATCTAGCCTCTTGAGAAGGACAGGAGTACCTTATACACATGTGGAAAGCTGGCATAGAGATGGATGAAATACCTTTTTCCACAGCATAAGCTGGATCAAAGGCAGCCTAAGTCCCAGCTCCCCAGTCCTAAACACACCTTCCCTCTAAGTGCAGCAATTACCTTTACAAAGGTGAAATTTATAAATCCTCCACAGAAAGTTAAGTTCAGCTCAGCCTGCACCTTCCCACAGCTGCCAGATGTCTGTGTGGTGTTGGGATTGACAGACATGTACTCCATCTGCTTCTGTGGAGAGAAGAGACATTGCAGGGCTGCTGGTGAGGAAGAAGGGGGAAACTTAATATGAAACACAGATATTTATAGCTACTTTTCTTTCCCCCCTCCCCCCCCCCAGACAAGCTCTGTGTGGCTAAATGAACAAGCCAGTGGTGGTGGCAGCCTAATTGCTGTCTGCCAGGGTTGTTCCCCGCTCATAACCCAGCACTATGGCTTTTCTGACACACTCCCCAGCTGTCCAGTGGGCAGAAAATAATAGTTTTCTACTCATTCGGTGAAATGATATGATTCAGAGCAGGGGAGGATGAGCACCAGTGGTAACTGAAAAAGAGGGAGCAGTGAGAACTCGTGCATGAAGGCAGAGGAAAGATCAGACAGAGCCAGGTATGGGTCAGGTTGGCTTTGATATACAATGCTTGTCCTATCACCCTGGGCTCCTCATTATGTCCCCCTAAGATCATCTCTAGCATTTGCCAAACCACATTGTTGACAAGGAGAGCTCTGCAGCCCTGAATTCCCAATTCAGCCCCTTTGGCTTATCTCAAACAAATCTTATTTTTGTAATAAACATCTCACTGTGGTCTGGTGAGGTTGGGAATAATGCTCCCTGCCTGGCTCCCACCAGGACAAGGGATGAAAATTACTTCCACAAGCATGAGATATTCATCCCATGTTAGAAATTTTCAAACCTCAGGCAAGAATATTTGAATTTATAATGGGGATGTCTTGAGGTGTACACTCTCCAGATCTGGAAGATGTAACCCCACATATTGTATTAATGGACATTACCATACCTTAACTGAGGGAAATAATCACAATTTCAGGTTTTATAACATCTTTTGCTGAATCATTCCCAGTGAGCCATAGCTAGGAGAGGGTACCAGCTCCCCAGGACCCCGGCTCTGATCCAGCCTGGCAGTTCCTATGATCCTAAGATCCCCATGCATGAACATCAAGGCAATCCACCTCTGAATTGCCTGTGAAATGACAATTTCTTGCTTTCATTGCAATTCACAATGTAAAGCCCTTCAGTGAGGTCAATTCAGATTTTAACTAATCTCCTGTTCTGGAAACACAGATGATGCTGAAGGCTGATCTGGCCTCCTCCCCCCAAATATTGTGCCCAGGCATACATCATTGAAATAAGAAAGCACCCATACATCCCACTGACAACATCATGCAAACCCAAGAACAGCAGCTCAGATGCTGCGTACAGAAATGGTCTTAGACTGTTAGAAACCCACTATTTTTATCATAGAAACTAACGTCTGAAAATTGTTTTGAAAGAAGTATAAATTCCAGCTAATAAAGAAACAGTCTTTACAAAGCTCAGGCTTGTAGCCCTTCCTTCTCACCTTCTGTGTATTTTGAGCCATCAGTTGCAAACCCATGACTGCTTTGATGCAGGTCCTGTTCCCACTGGAAATGGTGTATGTGCCAGGGGGGATGGGAGGAGGCTGTGGTGCAAGAGTGGGTCTCAATGTCATCGTAGTAGGTGGGGTGCTTGTTTGCACCCCTGGATCAATGGTTGTGTTGATCATGGCTGTGGCTGTTGGACTTTTAGGTGCTGTTGTTTGATTTCCTGTGGTGGGCTTTACAGTTAGAATGGTGATGGCAACAGTAGTTATGGCAGCCTCTGTCATTCGTGTATTTGGTGCTGTGTTTGGGGCAGCCACAGTCATTGCTGTGCTCACGTGTGCTCCAGATTGCTTGGCTGAGGACATCAGCTGTGTGGTTGTCTTCTTCACTGCAGCTGTAGCTGTTTCCAATGCCTGGGTTGAAGCCTGATGAGATTCTGTTGCATCGTCCCCTGATGTTGTGGGTGCCACTGTGGGAGATTCCTCATTTGTGACTTGTGTGGTGCCTGCTCCTGCCTGGGCTGTCATGTGATGAGCTGGTGCTGTTGTTGTCTGACTCAGGCCTGTTGTCTGCACAGCTGTTTCATGGCTTATGGCTGTTGTTTTAAGAGAGCCTGTGCTATTAAAATGAGTTTTGGTGACTTGGTGAGGTGAAGATTGGTAAAGGGAAAGTGGTTGAGCAAAAGCAGCTGCATGGTGGGAGGATATGGTTTCTGGAGACAGTTCATCCCCCAGGGCCACTTTAGAAAAGCAGGGAGAAAACGCTGCAAAATAAAAAATAAGTCAGTAGTCTAAAACCCTCTGTGTTTAACATCTCTGTTGTTACCCACAATATAACTGCACTGATTTTGTTATCAGTTAGGTGACATGATTTTTACTTCTGTAGAAGCCAGAGGATGCCAGAGGTGTGAGCAGGCCTTGTGCAATCCCCAGGCAGCACAAGGATTCCCTTGGAGCCAGTAGTACAGCAGAATTTGCTGGAAGCAGATGATTAGGGTTTAAGGAAGGTGCAATGGATGTAATGGATGATCTAGTGATTGGTTACTTACCAAGAAAGGATGGGGAAAGGGAACAGTGCATGTGAAGGAAGCGAGGCAGCATAAAGGTCTTACAGTGATTTACAGTAGTTTGGTAAACCAATCTGGGAGACAGGGAAATTCCAGATATTTGTTTATGGTTTTTTTGTAGCTAGCTTGAAGTGTCAAGTTCCTCCTCCAAACACTCCAAACAAGAAAGAAAAATCCCTCTGCGTGATGGAAATCAGAGCCATAGATCCGTTGCCAAATACCAGCCATAGCTTCATCTAAATGTATCAGCATGATAGATATGAAAAGGAAGAAGTTGCAATTTTCACTCTTTTCTCCCCTAAAAGTTTGCAAAATAATCCATATTTAAATTTCCACAAACCTATAATAGTCAGTACTTCTTAGTTTTTAGTTCATAGATTGGTTTCAGTGACTGACTAGCTAACATTTATCTTACAGAGGTAGACATATTATTTCATTAACATCTGGATGCCACCCACAGGTTTTAAATGAAACTTCATTTTCCCCAAAAGATCATATCAACCTATTTTTCACTAGAGGAACATTCATCCTCACAGAGTGACTGAGAGGTAAAGTCAGAAATGTCTTTGGGGTGTCCCATGGCTTGTGTTCACCAGGTGACCTGGAGACAGTTCCTCCAGCCTCCTGCAGCTCTCCCCAGCATTTTGGGTACAGCCATGCTGCTAAACCTGTTGGCTTGGCCCTGAGCTCCCAGGCATGAGTAAGGATTGCTCTCTGTTGATCTCACTTGTTGTTCCTGGCTCTTCTTGAGTCACTGTTGGAGGTAGTTCAGGGGCAGGTGGGCCCATGGGATTCCTGACCTACCCTCCAACTGAGGCTTCACCATGCTCCCTCAGCATTGCAGCATTGGCTCTTGGGGAGCCAGGCACAACCCAGTAAAGGAGCTGCCTGATCACGTCCCCCCCACAGCCCTTTCATAGCTCTGCTGCCAAAAAGGGGCCACAGAGCAACAACAAATTGCACTTCTGCAGCCCCCTGGAAGTCTCCTTTTTCCTAAATATTTTTCCTTCTTTTTTTCCTATGAGGCCATCTCAAAACTTCATATTGACCAGGAACACGTGCTCCTGGAGCAAGCAGCTGCAATCCCTTCATCTCACCTGGGCTTCAAAGTTGTGTGTTACACATGCTGAGGGCTGTGTTTCTGTGAGCAATGCTTCCAAACAAAACTCTCAGAAAAGGCTCACGGCAGGTCTCAGAAATTCACTGTCCCAAACCTGGGCCTAAAGTTCCCCTTTTTCATGCTTTGGGGATAGGTTTCAGTCCATGCCAGCACAGAAAGGTCACTGCTCTGCTCCCAGGCATTATGGTAGGAAACGGGGTGCTCAGTGCTGTGATCTGGCTGTGGCATTTCTCAGCTTCTCAGCCTGTAATGGGGTGGGTGAAAAAACTACTGCCAAGGATTTTTCCCCCTTCTTATCTAACCTCACACTCATGCTGCTGAGCAGCCCAGCAGGTTTGTTCTGCTTTCTTGCTGCCCAGAAGAAATGCTCATGTTTAGTTTACTGGTTTTGCCAGGGCACAAAACCCTGACTTAGCTTCTACAGTCACTGAGAACACACTCACTGGCTCTGGCTGCTCTAATTTGAATCCTCAAAGAACTGAAAAAACACCAAGATTTTCCTCCACCATAGAAGCAGTTTCTTAAACCTAAAACTTATCAGGCTTTTATGCTTTAAACTCTAGCTATGTTTTAGTCTCTATCTGCACAGAAAGACTTAACTTCATAGCATCAATAAAGCATTAAAACAAATTATTAAATGAATGATCAAAAATTTATAAGAAGCTGAAGAAACTAATTCATTCTGGTTGAAAATATCCTTGTTGACCACTGAGTTATTAGTATTACTTCTCTCAGTTTGATCTTGCTCTCCTTTCATGTACAGATTTTGTGGATACTTGAGCAGACTCTGGCTATGGAGGGGGTTTAGGGAAGCAAAGCAGATCCAGTGGGAGCTTCTTGTGGTTGAGTCCCTTGGCATGAGGAGTCACTGCATGGGGAGGGGGACAGGGGATGTTTCTTGTGTGCCAGTGGCAAAACCCACTGCAGAAATCCAGCACCTCACCAGTGCTTACACAGATTTTTGCCATTACACAGATCAAATCACACTCTGTCCTTCTTCACCTGGCAGATTTTATACTGCTGCAGGTGTTGAGGGATGACTTAACATGACTTAACATGTCCTTGCCCAAGCTGGCTTAATATATTTTCACAGAGCAACATTAAGGACTGAATGGAGACTTTGGTGTGGTTTGTCATTGAGATAAGCAGCAGCCTGCCTCCTCCAAGCCCCCCGCCTCACTCTTGCTTTCCTGATCATGGTCTGCATCTTGTGATGCAGACAACTTAATAATTTGAGCAATGAGTCCTTAGTTTTTCTTCTGCTTGTCTCACTCAAGACTTTCAGTCAGTTCTGCTTCTGCAGAAATTATTTTTAATTAAGAAAAGCAAACCCCAAAAGGTCTGCTTCTAGTTTTGAACTGACTCCATCATATAGTCAGTTTTTATTTGTCACCGCACAGTGCAAGGGAAAATACACAGGAAAATATCAGACCAGGTCTATACCAGCTGCAATTAAATGCAGTTATAGTTACTTGATAATAGTGTGACTTTAGTAATAGCATCCTTACTGCTAGCAACAAAATTATTTAAAGTTTCCAGTCTGTTAGCGGATGTCCTGACTGAAAAGAAACAAAACTACCATAGTCTCTATATCATTTTTCTGATAGAAATATTGGAGGATGTTACTCACCACAGGCAAAGGTGAGCAGGATGAGCTGCTCTGTGCTCCTCGCCATGGCCAGCACAGCTGCAGGTGTGAGAGGTGCTGCTTCTGAGTGCAGAGAGGGTGGAAAGGAAATCAGGGTTTCCTTGGGACTCAAAAGTTTCACTTGATGCAGGGAGCGCTCAGTCACATGGCTGGAAAGGAGGTGGAGAGAGAGGGGGGACTGGTGTTTCTTGTCTGCAAGCTATGATAGAGGGAAATAAATTATGGTTAGGAAAGAAAGTGAAAACAGGCTGGGCTAACTGGGGCGAGGACAGGCTCTCATTCTGCAGCTGCAACCTAGGGCTCTTCAAGGCCATGTAAAGCTTTATGCATCTCTTTCCAGCTTTGGTAACCTGGTGCAGTTTTGTTTTGGTTTTTTTTTTCTCCTTCTTTAGGCACAAACTCCTTTTATGTTAAGGCACAGAAGGGAGAAGTGTGATTGAGCTGTATCTGCAGAGCACCTGCTAAAAGTGAGAGCTCTGATCCTAGCTGGGGACTGTCAGCAGCCTTTGCTGGCTGGTTCAGTCCTGCTCCAAGGACTGGGTTTGTTGAAGGTGGGTCAGCCAGGGTCACTCACCATTTCTGTTCCATTCAAACAGACTCCTCAGCAAATCACACACCCTGCCAGGTTCAGTGAAGCGTCTCCTGCAAACCACACCAAGCTGGGACAGCAGCTGCACAGGCAGCTCCCAGCGTGCAGGGTCACACACCAGAGATCTGCAAGAGGAGAGCATTACACCTGCTCCTGCCCTGTGGCTGCATTCCCAGCCCTGGGCTTTTGCCATGGGAGCTGATTGGTGTGGGGGGACAAAAGCAAACCCCACGCCTGGGATCTGCTTTGGACCTAATTCTTTGTTTTCACATACCAATATTGCACTGCATGTAACATGATAAGGAGGGAGATGGGTAAAAGAAAAAAACCCCTGTGCTTTTTGTGACACATTTCTTGGACAAGTAAAGTTACAGGGCACAGGTATGTAGACTTTTTTCAGGTGTGATAATGTGCCTTTACTGATGCTCATTTATTCTGAATAGAAAGAAAGCTCATTTGAGTTGTTTCTTCAAACAGAAACATCAGCCACAATGTTTTGTACTAGTTATAATTTTTATAAATTTCAAACAAAGTGTGGTTCTACACAGGTCAGAATGGCCTAATTACAAGAAGTGGAAATTCATTTGCACACTTTTTCTTGTAATAAATTCATACATTCTGTCTTGACTGGGAAAAAGGACAGGTAATTCTGTGCTCTTTCCCTGTCTGATTATCTCTCATCAGTCACAATATACAAATACATCATAATCAACACCATGGAAAATATGTAAGAAAAACAAACTGTACCAATTCTCAGCTGGGGAGAGGAAATCTTAGCAGCTATTTCAGCTCCAGCTGCAAGAAGAAATACACAGTTTGGCTCTTTTTTCTTATTATTCTTATATATTTCTAATCATACATACATTTGAGGTCAGGCTTTGAGTATTTTTGGAAAAGAAGCTCCTGGCCTTTCTCATACCCAATCCTGTTTGAAATCTCAAGAGTCTAAGAAAATTATGGATAATAAAATGGCTTTTCATCACATACATACACAACCAGAATATAATACACACACACAGCTTTGTTGTCACTGACAGGAAAAGCCAGTGTTCTGATGTGGGTTGGCCACAGCCATTTGTGATCAACACAATGACCACTGGTCTGATTCTCCACCTAGTGGGGTTTTAACATGAGAGAAGGGGAAGATCAGGCCTGATTACATTTTAACCTGGTTTACTAGAAGCAAGACCTGTGTCTCATGGCAGCTGCCTATCTGTTTGTCATTACTGTCAGTAGAGAAGGAGCCCCACTACACCCAAGGGCAGAGTTTTGAGGATGTGAAGTGTCTGGAAGTTTCACAGAAGATTGCAGCAAAGAAGAGGGAGCAGATCCAAGTCAAAATCTCAGCCTAGAGCACAAGTCTCACTAACCCAGACCTGGAGAGAGCAACCAGGAGGCTGGCATGGACTTGCTGCCAAGCAGCAAGGACACAGTACTCAACCACTGTCCTGCTGCTTGATAGACTTGCCTTGGACCTTGTCTCTTCTACAAATCAAACTTAGAGGCAACCATTACTTTTAATTGACTTTCTGGTCACTGCATCATCTCTAAACAACCCTGAAATTAAATCCAGATTTGAAAACTATGATTTTTAGGTCCATTTACCTGAAAGTGGTGGTGTCAAAAATCTACACACAGAATAAGTATACCTTAGTGTACACATTATTCTTTCTGGACATTACCAAATCATATTGTAGACTGTACATAATTAATTCCCTTAATTATTTCCTTGCTTGACAGAATACACTAAGTAAAAGACTAGCCTGTCTACTATATATATAAAAAAGTCATCAAAACCCCATTTTTTCTTGTCAGCAAAGCCAGAAGATTACTTCTTGTTGGCTGCTGTCAGCCTTACCAGCAGCCTATCTGTCACTGAACTTCATTCTTTAAAACAGCAAACCCAGCAGTCTGACACTGTCTCACTGTCATTCACACCACAGGCAGCAACCAGGCCAAGGGCCCCAGTTACCCCCCAGAAGCAGCTGCAGTGGTTGCAGTGTGGTCTGAGTTTGTCTCAGTTTGGAACATGGAGATGGAAACAGGCAGCTGCCTTTGGCTCATTGGCACTGCAAGAAGGTTACAGACACAATTAATGGTTGTGGGCTCCATGCTCAGGTTCAGCAGTGTCTGAGGACAGATATGATACAACCAGCTCCTAAAGACCTCTGACACCAGAGCACTGTCCCACTGCTGCACAGAGCCATGGGGCAGTGAGTTACTTGTCATCCTCAGGACATTCATGGTGCAGGAGTGACTCAAACTTTGGTCCAACAGGATAAAACATGAGATTTTGAGGAAAAAAAAAAATATTGTTTTCAAAAGCAAAGTAGGGAGGAGAACTGTTATAACCCAGCCAACACCTTTGCAATCATTACAAGATGGGAGAGAGGAGACACTTCTGCAGCAATCTTCTCCCCTGCTCCAGTTCTAGATCACCTCACAGGATGCCATTACTGATGCCCATGGAGGGCAAAGAGGGACACAGAGGGCTGAATACTTTGCTCTCCCCTGCAAGGTCCCCAGTTTTTACATACATACTAAAATTTAGCATCAGAATTTGACATGTGGAAAATCTAATATCTCCCAGTTCATGGGAAGATATCGAGGCACCAGGGGATATAAGACTAGCACATTGTCACCCTGCACACAGCAGAGGTAGGAAATGGACTGACAATACCTGATTTTCCATCTTCAGTTCAAACAGAGACTTCCCACTGCCATTTCACTGTTAAAATGAGATTCCTACAAAGAAGCTCCAAAGTGCAGGTTTCCATCTGTCAGCAACATCACAAGTCCAAGCTTTGGCAGTTTCATATCCTCAGGTAACCCTTCTCTCTCTCTCTCTCTCTTTCTCACACACAAGTGCTTACTACATTTACTAATGTGCAATCAAAGCTCCCTACCCCTTTCCTCTCCTGTGTTCAGGACAGGGGTAGACAGAAGCACTGTTATCAGGCTGTGCAAAAATTACTGAAAGTAATATGGGATTCAAAATAAACTCATTTTAGGAAGAAGTTAAAATAATTGCACTACAAGAAAACATCACTGCATATTTCCTCAGGGGACTGCAAGGAATCAGTTCTTTCCTCAAGATGCTTATAACTATAGCAGACTGACAGGATTCATATTCTTGAGAGCTTATGTGTCATTTTTCAGGTAAATGACAAGTTCCTATCTCTGTAGGACAAAATATGCTTTCAAAAAGGTACAGAACACTCGGGTCCTTTAATCATAAACAGAAAATATCAAAAATCAGAGTTTAGATACTGAGGGTTAGAAGACCCATGGCAATTCACCACCACAGTGCAACCCATAATTAATCAATAAGACTTCACAGGCAAACAAAATCTGAGTAAGCCTTTACCTACTCCAAGGCTTTTTCTTGAATGGGACTATTTACCTTCTTCACAACTATCCTGACTCACACACTAAGATATTTACAATTCCACACTGCCACATAAAGAAAAAAAATTGGGGTCCCTGCAAAGATGATAGCAGAAATGGTACAGACTCCTACTAGTTTGGTCAGAGGCTCCCTTGCTAAAGAGTAGAATCTCCATTTTTAGTGTTTTGTCCCCTTGTTATTTATGTAGAGCACCACTAGCCTCAGGCTTAAACAAAAAGCCAGTCACTCACTCTTGAGCTTCTAGATTCATTTTTCCAGACTGACCTTTGCCTGTTTGCAACCCTCAGTCAATAATTATCTTTACTAAAGTATTAGCAGCGTGTATGGGTCTTAAGGCCCAGTTGCTATCCAAATACCTTCATATCTTAACAGCTGCTCTGAATGAGCTAATGGCATGTATAGGAATAATAACATCTGTACTTACTTTGTATTTTACATTACATCCTTATGTGGCAGAGATTTGGTACAGTCCTTTAATCAAATGTCCTGGAAAGATGTATTTAACATCAACACTTTACCCACTCATTGGAGCATCTAATGCTCATGGCCTATTTGCAATGCTTAATTATATTCCAAATGGGGGATGAAATGTATCTACTCCATAGCTCAGCACACAAGGAAAGCATGCAGTCTACTCAAACATATGACATTAAATGGTATTCAATTGAATTCTCGGCACCAAATGCAAAAGATTGTGATCCAGCAACCACAGACTGCAGAGGGAGGAGAGGAATGACTTATATTGTAAAAAGAGTTCAAGATGTTCTTTTTCACAGTAGCTGTCACACATCTTTGCTTCCCTACTAAGCCCTGCATCTCCATCTCACAGCCAGGAGTTGCCATCTGCATCATTCCAGCAGAATGCTGTATGCAGCAGGTTGTTCACTGTGCCATTCCAAAAGTCACCACATCATTGCTGGATGAATGTTGCTTCTCTTATGGCCCAAATCAGAAGTTTCCTTTCCACAGCTACTCTAAAATGGGGTGGTTTTGGTGTTAGCCATCAGCAAAAAGGGCACATTTGTGATGTATCAGCTGGAATTAAGGAGGATGGGGAAGGCACAGCCAGAGGCAAGCAAATGGAAAAACCTCCAGGCGACCCCATGGTAGAGCAGGACCTCATCACCATGCATGTGTCCCTCTGCAGTAACTCGATGTTCAAGCAAAGTTGCCAAAAGGTGCGTGCATAGTAACTCTTCAGCTCTGCTGTCGACCTAATTTAGGCCACATCTTCTGAAACATTGATAATAATTGATAATCAATGCAAGAAGCATTTTTCTCCCTTAATACCGAAGGTGGGTTCCGATGCTGCTTAATGCTCCTTTCAAGTTGTTTTTTCCCAGCTTGCTGGATGGACAGCACAGTTCTCATCTGTTCATGCTGAAAAAGTTTTAGTGAATTATGAACCTCAGAACTTGTGAGAAAGGCAACTTTGATCCAGTGTCCACCCAAAATAAACTGAGATAGATGGGGTCCTGAGGAAGGCTGCTCCTGTTGTTCAGCTGCCAGCCCTCTGTTCTGCTGGGAAGCTTTTGGTCACCTCACTCTCCTTGGTGTCTGACTCTACTGAGGCCATAGTGCAGGAATCGTTGTACATGTCTGAAAAGGAGGACATGGGCATTGTCACTACAGTAAGTGTAAAGGATTTCCTGTCTACAGTCTTGAAGTTCATTGTTAAAAGCCTGAGATAAAATAAAAAACATATAATCACAGTTCTACTGTTGTCCTAATTTCTTCATTAAAATCAATGCAGGCTCTTTTGGCATGTGACTGACTGTAAGGTGCATGTGGCTTTATTTTTCTTTTGAAGCATTAGAAACACCAAAGAAATGAGAGCCACAGTTAGGCAGGGAAGGTGAAGACTAAACTGACCTGCTGTGGAGATGAAGGAACAGCAATTACCAAACTCTCTGTAAATCATAGCAAAGAACCCTGGTTAACTTTCAGAAAGGTTCTTCTCCACTTTAACAAACTGATCACCAGAAAAAAAGGAAAAAAAAATCAAAAGAAACCGGAAACTCAGAATAAAGCACTGGCAGTTTTGTGTCTCTCTGTCACAGGTGGCCAGGAAATGGCTGTACCAGATTCTTGCTTTCTTTCTTGCTTTTTCTGTTACCAGAAGAAAAGCAAGATAGTATTTAAGGATGGGCAAAAATTAATCTGAAATTTTAAACCTTTGATGTGCAGAGTTGCTGAGATTCTTTCCAGCACAACCTGTTTGGTTATTAGGTCAGAACCAAAGCTGAAGAAAGGATGAGTTTTAGTGCTGATTTGACTGAAATCTTGACAGAGCAGCTCTTCCTCCAGCCTTTGGAAGCAGCAGTGAAACATGATGAAAGCAGTAATACTTCATGAGGTTTAAATGTTTTCAAATGTAGTTCAGAATGGCAGCACCGTTGCTGATCTAAATCCAAATAATACCTTTGTCAAGGATGAAAGCTATCATGCAGTTACAACACACCCTGCCACAGGACACATGAGGGCTAGCTGTAAAGTAGCCAGGCTGGATACTAGTAGCCACAGAAGTTTGATGGGAGACTGAAGTTCTGCCCAGGAATGGGGAACCAGTTAAACCATGCTAAAGTAAGCTACTGTGCCTAACTAGCTCTGACACCTACAAGTGACAAATTTCAGCTCTATCACCAGAAACTGCAGCATAAACATACACTCAAGCCAAGTACTTTAATACGGAATGTGCACTGCTAATCACATTCTTTTTTTATAACATCTTTTAAAAATATTTAAATAAATAAATGCCAATGACATGTTCTGTCTATTACTTGCATTGCTGTTCTTAATGATGTTACTGTCCCCCTCTGCTGGCTGCAATATACTGGAAGGAACACAGTCGCTTTTCTCAGCGACCAGTTTCTTCACTAACCTGAAATTCAGAGAACAGTCAGTGCATTTCCCAACATTCCCTTTTCCTAGGTTGCATTTCTTAGAGGTGCATGTTGGGCAGCTAATTCCTAAACTATAGAAGCTGGCAGAGGACCCAGGGTAGTCCCACAGGTGGCCAGTGACTAAGTTTTAGCAGTCTCAGATGGGGACCCAGTACTCCAGATGAAACTCTCTTGTAAGCAGTGTGACAAGGAAGCTGTGGCCTTGGCTTGTGTCTGAGACCCTGGGCCACATTCAGAGCTGAAGAAAATTAATCTTTCATATTGTCCATCCCCCTTGCTGTAAATAACACCCAGGGTGGATGTGTTTAGTTCACTTCCCACCTATGCCATTCTATGGGACTTGCTCCCATCTCATCTGCATGCCAGTTGTGAGTGACGGTTCTGACTGCATGGGTGCTTCAAGGAGATCAGATGATCTGCTTCCAAATTACCATGGAAGGAGAAATCAGATGTCCAGACAGATCTGTTTCTAATAGTAACGTGTGAGCAAATACACCAAAACAAACAAGAGGTGAAAAGGAATAGATTAATTACATTTTGTCAATCACATCTTATATCTAAGCCTATGAGGCTAAAAATGGTCTCTGGTTCACCGCTGCAGCTCAGTGGAAGGCATGGGGATTTTACTGATGTGTCCTATGGAAGGGTGCTGCCTTTGGCAGTTGTCAAAAGCCCAAATATTCCTCTCATTTCCTTTATGCAAAGTTCTGTCCTCTTATGTCTCATGTCACAAGCATTTGGGATAAAGGCACTTGAGGTGTAATTAACCAAACCTGCTTGTATATTCATGCCCCCCACTGCCTCTTTCACATGGCAGTCAATAGAGTGAGTGGATTTGGATTGATTTTGATGAGTCTTTGCCATTCTTCTGAATGCTTTCCAGGAGGTTAGGGATGTTCTATCTGTCAAATTTTGTTTTTCTGCTGTACTTACCATTGACCGTTCTCTCCTTCCTGCACAAACTGCACTAAATCTCCATCCTCAAGTGTAAGAGAATCTGGGAAACAGCTGTCAAAACTGCCTTCTACCCGAAAAAGGTTAGTCCCCTATAAATAAAACAATGCACCAGAAATACAGTTACTATGGATGAAAGAACACTGTGCAAGGAGAGCAAGGTTAGTTAAATACTGATTTAAGCATTTCAAACTAGCAGAGACTTCTGTATGGAGTTGTGTCATTTTTTATTCCTTTTATCATGCCTAGGTTAAACATTATTCAATTTAGGACAGAACTGTACTGTGCATTTAGGCTTTAGAGTTAACCAGCCAGCAATTATTCTGACACAGAAATTGGGTTTGTGACACCAGGCTACTTTATCTGGAAAACCTGAAATTACTTTCCTAAAGGCTCAGAGTTTGCCCTCACTTTTGGAACAAGTAAAGCTGCAGCTTACAAGTAAGAGTGACTTTTTATGGTCCTGGTCCTTATCAACAAAATAGTTTTGGAATAATCTCCCAATACCTCAGATCAAATTCCTATCTTCTGAATTCCCACACATCCATGAATTTAAGGTTGGTATGAATCTAAACTTTGCAGGCTAAATTATGATCTTCACAGTAGTTCAGGTAGCACTGGAAAAGGGCAGTGTAATTTCAAAAAGCAATTACATTGTTAGGGTTGTTCTCTTCCTCCAAGTCGGAAGAGTTGGAGAGTTCATCTGTGCTGGAGGGGATGGCTTCAAAATCCTCAAATGTGTCTAGAGATGGCATCTGCCTGCTTGGCCAACCTTTTAAAAGAGATAAACCAAAAGGAGTTAGTTATCAGTCATTAGCCTCTTACACACTCAGTCTTTTAAAACAAAATATGACAGGTTCACTTCCCACTATTCCACTTGCTGACTTGTATCTTCCTACAGTTTGTTCCCTAATTTTGCCAAATTATGCAGCAGTCATTCTTCTGTCTCCAGAAACCTGTACAGCTTTGTGTGAGGGCAGGTTGTGTGGCCAAAGTGTGCATGCCTGTCAATACCTTGAGTATTTAGATTGCTAAATCTCTCCAGTTCAAGAGGTACAAAAAGCAAGGTCCAGTAACATTTCTGCAGAGCAAACACTACAGCAAATGAGAACTTTTGATGACTTCCAGAAGGCCATGCTCATTCAGTTCTCAGCCTACCTCCACATGTTTATCTAGATATTGAAGTCCAAAGCCATTTTATTTTGGTTGTCTTCTTCCCTCCATCTCTTCTCAAGGTAATACTACCACCTAAACAACTTACAAAACTGTAGCCTGGAAAAGGCTGGAAGTGTAGGACAGGGACAGAGTAAACAGAAAAGATAAAAAGACAAACAGACTTTGGTTGTAGTTAGATAAGACCTCATTAATATTTCTGCTGTTAGCAGTACTGTTGCATGATTTGCACTCAGAAACACCCCAGCCCAGTGAAAGGGACTAAATGATAGATTTACAGCCCAAGTACAACAGCCAGTCTCTTTTACCAACAAAGGCATGCCTGGTGGATCTGTCCAGGGGGAAAAATCAGGCTGAACTTTACAAGACCTGCCCACATGGGGCTCCCATGATAGAAAAGTGACTCAACCTCTTCTGTACTGATGTCAGTCATGATCTTCACTTTCCTTCACACTTGATGCCAATGCCTTTTCTGACAGGGATGACTACAGTCCTGCTTGGAGGAAACAGACCTTGCATCCTGTTTCCCTGGAGGAAACAGACCAGGAATTCTGCAGCCCTGACAGATACAAGCTGTGTGGAGTCAGTCAAATCACCATGTGCTTTTCTACTTAATTTACCTGCTGTGCATTACCTGATTTGCAGGTACTTGGGTTGAGCAGATGCTTAATCAAGTTCTTTACAGCCTGGGTGCCATTGCTCTCAACAAGGCAAAGCAGTGCTCTGGCAACAAGGCACAGAGCCAGATGCTCATGCAGTGTGATTATGCATAACCCAGCACTCTAGACCCACAGCAAAACCTGGCCTGAGATAATACAAAACCCAAGACAGTTCAGGCAGAAAACAGGAAAGCAATTTGATGTGACAGAAATAAGTTTATTAATCAATCTATTTACTTCATTCCTCCCTGTGCATATCCTTCCTGCTACAGGCACTGCCTGGTTCAACATGTGGTCATGCAGATCTGTAGCCCCTTCTCCTCCCTCCTGTCACACAGGGGCTGTGACTGCTCCTACTGCTGCCACTCAGTCACAGGAGAGGCAGTGACCTTCGTCCACCAGAGCAACATCCCTACTTATAACCCTCCAGGTACAGTTAGGGTTAGAACCATAAGGTCATCCATACTTCCCAAGGTGTAAACCAGCCTCTAAAGTGTGTGTTCAAGTGTTGGGCTGTGAGTGTCTCCACCAAGGTCTATACCAACAGAGTTTTGAGACATAAGAGACAATTTCAATTATGAACCATGCAGGGCATAGAACTGGAGCCCATATTCTATGTCACACTAGCAAAATACTAGCAACTAAAACACACAAGAATACATTGATGATAACCAGCTTCAAACTGCTGCACCAAATTTAGTTCAAATTCATAGGCTGGGCTACAAACACATAACAAAAAAAGATATCCACTTTAGATAAAGCTTCAGTAATCTTTTGCCACTGTCATTTGTAGAGAGCACCCAAGGCAGAAATCTAAACAGCAAGAATTCCTTTCAAATATATGCATCAGCCTTCCTCTTCCATACAACCTGCCATTCTAATCAAAGAGACTAAAAATTAGCTTTACTAAGAAAAAGTTTTACATATTTAATTCAAGCTATGAAATCACACAGATCAAATTCTGAGCTCTCTGACATCAATTTAAAAAATTATTTTGAGGTATGCCTGGCCTAAAGAAAACCAGAATCTGGGACATTGTTTCTGTACCTGTTTGTGATCCAAGCTTGCTCTTTCATTGCTTTCATGGGAAATAATGTTCATTAAAAGATAAAAATATACTTAAGCTAAAGAGAGTAAATATTATCAGAAATTTATATTACACTCTCAAATGGAGATGATAAATGTTTAATTTTGTTTACCTGTCTGTGAAGCAGATCTAGGTACAGGTCTGATGGTGGAACCGGTATTACATTTAGTCTGGGCCAATATGGTGTTCTCAAAAGCATCTGTGACAGGAAGTACAGTTTGTGTCTTCAAGGTGAAATAGTGACCAGACAACCAGTACAAGGTGAATTCCTGTATCACCTCTGCAACTGGGAGTCTCTTTAACAAACAGGTGGACTGGGGTCCAACAGTTATAAAAGAGGAGACACACAAGCAGCACAAATGAATGAAAAGACAGCAGCATTCCACAGAATAACTGTCAGTCTGACAAGGACAGAGAACAGCCAAATGAATCAAACAGCAATATTGATGTTAAGTAAGGAAGATGATTGCTGGGTGAACAGTGCAGTGTTCTATTTTGCTACAGCTTCCTTGCATATTTTTTACATGTTTTCCTTTCAGCATTTTAAATAATTCTGTAGGTGATGGTATATGGCTTTGATGCCCATCCATACAGTAATGAAAGGGGACCAGGGAGACTCTTCTTCCTGGGCAGAAATTAATGTTTTCACTCTTGATGACTGCAACACAGTTTTAAGGGGAAGATTTTATCTAAGTACATAAAATAATTTGCCCTGTTAAAACCCTGACAATGGCAACAATATCTTCTAGTAAAGAGATGATAATATTCATTGTTTCCTACTGAAGCAAACTCATTCTGGCGAGGGATGTTGTGCAGTAGGACCATGTTTTTAACCACTGAGGATCAACTCAGCTCCACCCTATGGACAGTACTTACACCCTGAAATAACCCCTGCCTCTCAGCCACATGGTAGGCTGAGCTCAGAGGTATCCATCAGTGAGGGAAACGGAGGTATAAACAGCACAGTTTGGGAAACTCTGGTGCTGTGTACCAGGGTAATTCAAAACACAGTGCCAAGGGTCACTGGCAAAAGGAAATATTCTGCAACCAGCAAAGCTATTTCCTCTGCTGTATCTGGATTATTTCTTACAACCTCTCTGTTCCAGTCTCCTCTTCTGCTATGAGTGACATAGGAGCTGTAACACCAATTCCATCAGTGACTCGGCCACCTGTCCTTTCTATGAAAGTTTTATGCAGAGCAACACAGTCCTAAAAAATTATTCCTCAGCTTACATCTCTCCCTGTCCTGTAGCAGGGGTACCTGACTGCTTGTGCCCCACAAGGCAACATGCTCTGCCAAATACTCATGTAAAGGGGAAAACTGACAGTGGAAGCTGAGGATCTTCCAGAGGCTGGGAAATAACATCCCAGTTTAGCTCTCTGGTATTGTTATTAAACAGTAATTGATAAATCTGCTGCAGGTGGAAATTCTGCTTAGCTGAAATGAAATACTACACCTTAAATGAATATTAATGTATAGTCTAGCCTCTTCTGTAGTCTTCATGGCTCCTGCTCCTCTTATTAGGTAAAGACACTAACAAGGGAGGAGTAATGCAAGCAGCCAGACTGCAGGTGAAGGTGAAAATTAACTCCTCGGCTTCCTGCTGCTGCACTCTGCAGAGTGAGGTGAAAGCCAGGGAGAAAATCCAGATTCAGATCCAGATCACAGTCTAGAGCATTTCTTCCCAAAACAGGCAGAGAATTAAGATTTTAATTTAGTTCTATCCCTAGGTGAAAGTAGGTAACTACAACATGAGTGCAGGGAACAGGCAAGGGGGTGACAGTCGGTGCTTATTACAGTGAAGCAGATAAAGTGACACCAAACCCCTGAAGGACTCTGCCAGCAGTGATGAGATGTAAATTCAGTGAATGATATAAAATGATTGCCAAACAGGTTTTCATGCAGGATGTACATACTCATACCTTCAAACCCCAGGGGAGTTGGATCACTCTTTATTTCATGTCTCTTGACTTTAACTGCAGGAACAAGGGGACCTGTGTGAAGTTTGCAGAGTCACAAGGCTGTAAATATTGTTTAAGAAGGAGCTTGCTTTCCCATTATCTGAAAATACTACCTGCCTAATACTTTCCATTTCACCCAGAAAAATGACCAACCTCTAAGTTCTTGGTAGTGAAAATAAACACTTCAGTGATGTGCATAGGAAACAGATCTCTTTTTGCAAAAGAGACAGTAAATACATCTGCTTCTTATCAGGTTTCACAGATGTTTTCTCTATCTCTAGTTCAGGAGATGGCACTACTGCAGGAAGGCACTATCTCAGCTTTCTACAAAAGCCAACACCTACACCCCACAGAAGTGGAGGGCATCCATCACATGTCCACATACAGTACTTCTCCTGTGCCCTGACTCCACATGTGTAGGACTGGTGATGTGAAGGAGCTGAACCATTTGCAGTGAGGATCAGCACACAATAGCATGAAAGAGCCTTGAATATGATGATCCAAACACCCTGGCTAGACCTGCACGTGGCTAAAGCTGAGACATGACACAGGCTCCAGCTTCTTCTGTCATCTGAAATAGTTTCTTAAAATGAAGCACTTAATTGAAAAGCACTGAAAATTAATCCAGTTTGTATGGAAATCAGCACCACTGCTGTTATGGACAAACTGAGAAAAGTCACTATATTTTCTGGCAGCACAACTAGATATACATCTGAAGTGTCTTGGCCTGACTGGCTGGAGAGGTTAAACTGGTCCTGACTTTTCTACTGGAATCTCCTGCATTTATAAAAACTGAGCCTGAGGTACTCACTCCAGGAGCAGCATTTGGCAGTAAATGTGTCAGTCAGCAGGCAAGGAGAAGGGTAGCTAAGCAAGCAGCATGACGGTACCTTTGGTCACAGCAGAAGCATTTACTGTGGTGCTGATGGAGGAGGCTAGGGAAAAGCGACGGGTAACTTCTCTTTCCTTAGATTCTGGATCTGGGAGGACAGACAGATGCAATGCAGGGCAGGATTAGAGGTTAATAAGCACAGAGGGTAAAAGGTGTCCAAAGCAAAGCAGTAGCTGGAAAAGGGTAAATAAAGGGTAGGTTGCTTCTCTTAAACAGTCTGCAAAAATGCCCTCAACAAAGTCAAAAGCACAATATTTATATTAATATATTTTCAGAGCAATTCCAATTGCACCAATTTGAACACTTCAGAAAGAAGGCTTATGCCAATTAATATTTTAACAACCAAGTAGTGTCTGAGTACAGCTACAAAACACAGAGATGAGCACAATGGTTAGAATGGTATTTGTGTCTCCAGATGAGAGACACACACTAAAATAACACTTTGGTTATTTTAGACACTGAACTGCTTGTTCAGTGTCCTGAAATACACGAAAAACATGAACAGTTTGGAGTTTATATTTGTAATTTCTAAAATTTAACTGTGTGAATGCCTGAAAACTTTCTCTGAGCCTCCATCCTGACTGGTGCAAGCCAGCTTGGAGAAAGTGGAGGCAAAAGAGCTCCAATTAGGAACCTGCCTTTCCTCAGAGTCTACTCAGGACTGAGGACAGAGCTTTCTCAGATTTCACTGTAAGATGTAAGGAGTATTTTTGACTCAAAATATTTCATAAACAGATCGGAAGTATAAATGGACTAACTGTTGTCTAGCTTCAGAGAGCACATGATGTTTCAAAACAAGCCAGAGTCATTACACAGCTTTTAAGAGTGAACTTCTTGCAACAATCAACTTGGATACCACTTGGGAGAAGCAGCACTTGGGAAAGGTTGTTACTTGCTTATAGATACGTCAGGATTAACATTTTAGTATCTTCTGCTGACAACACTCGAAGCACATGTGCTGCATTACTCAAGTGAGTATTTCCATGGAGACATGAGTAAAGCTATTTGTATGCTTCATATTTCAGTTTCAGTAAGTTCCTTGAATACTTTACCAGAACACAACCTCAGCTGAAAATGTATTAGAAGTTGCTTTAAATACTCTGTTGAAGGTTTTCAGATTTGTCAAAAACTGTGATTTTCCATGTTTTCACTTTCAAAAATGCCAAATAAATACTTAGGTAAAAATTAAATCATTGGTTCTATTTTCACTGAAAAATTTCCTGGGATATATGAAGACTTTTGGTACACACAGCTCTTTTCTTATATGCATTGTTGAATCTTAGTCCAGATGTTCCCAGGTGGTGCCTGTGATTCAGAGACTTCTCTGTTCCCTTAGTGTCCTCTCTCTTACCATATCTACCTTCTTTTCTCTCGTGCTTTTTCTATTTTGCATTTCCATGATTAAATGCAAGACATCACTGGAGTAAAATAAATCTCAGGTGATTTTTACATTTCAGATTTAAATAACCTTTGCAGAACTATACTACTGTGAAGATTTCCTTGCCAGGGATATAAAAACTGCAAATTGTGTATCTGCCAATGCACCTCCTTAAAAGCACACATATTCAAGTACCTCCTTATTCACACGTCTTAAAAGGCTGTGAAAAATGAGAGGTTAAACTGCTCTCAAGGAGAATTACAGTGGAATGACCCCACATTTAGACTACTCTAACTGTTCTTATTAAAATACAAAGAAAATTTCAGTTTATAATTAGGGTGTTGAACTACATTTACACCACATCATGCAGCTTTTAGAGACCCTGTGCCAACTCCAAGAACTATGAGCTTGGCTCTGCAAACCAGGACAGCTAATGCTGACCCAAGGGTGAGGGAGATGCACAGTGCTACAAGGGTGAGCTCTCACATTTTGATGGGAGTTCTGCTATGGCTACCTTAGGGGTCTCTGCACTGATGAAGTGCAAGATAGCAAAGTTTCCCCTCCAGACAGCAGCACTTCGTTGGCCAACACACCAAGGTCCTTTGATACTGTATTTCTGCCTCATCATATCCAGCCCTGGCAGACAGTCCAGCAGTGCTCTGAGCATCCTTGCCCCACTGCCAGTTGATATCCATCAGGCAATCTTGTTTTCCCCCTAGTTACTCTTGTTATTTTGTTGTTTAGACCTTCCCTTTTATGCTTTCTGGACATGAACAGCCAGTAACAAATCCTTAGACAAAAGGGTCAAGAGCAGGACAAGCTTGCTGCCATTAACATCCCAGTCACCTTCTCACAACTTCTGATCTGCCTTTACAGCCAGCCCACACAGCGCTAACACAGCTTTGCTTTGTCACCACCTGCAGAAATGACAAAGCTCTGCAAATCAGCCTGGCTGTTTGCCTACAGGTTTCCTCTAGACCAGGGGCAGATTAGCAACTGAACAGCACAACAAATGGGACATTGTGTAATGGAGGTGTTGCATGGGAATTTCAAATAACCAGACTCAGCAAGTCTTTGAGCTGAGAGTGCCTACAGCTTAGGAGGTATAGACTCTTCTGAACTCTGCTTTGCTGTTGGGAACACTGAAGACTAAGACAGACAATTCACATGACAAGAAAAATTCAGATAAAAGAGCAAAAGAGGCCCAAACCAGAACTGCAGATCCAAACTAGCCTGAAGTACAGCATTATCTTGCATTTATGAAATTTGTATATTGCAATCAAATCCCAAGACACAGTCTGAAAACCACTCCCTTTTTTGTACTAAGAACATAGAACTGGTTTGTCCATCTTGAATCTTACTACCAAGCACATCCTTAACCTTGCAGCCAGAATCTTATAACTGCACATCTTGGTGTATTCTCATCTTGATAACATTGTAATTTGATGTTTCTTTATTTCTCTTTTCTTTCTTTTATCTTGCTGCTTCTTTCTGATGCTTACCCTCTCCATCACTGCACACTGACCCTTTATCTCACAAAAGAAATGCTATTTATCAGAATAGGAGAAAAACCATATAATAACAATAAAAAGAGTAATTCCATTATCTTTAAGAAAGTGACTGTAAATAGTAGTTCAATTTAATACCTATCCACACGTCTTTCTTTCCTGTAAATTATCTTCCTTGTACAGCCATTACAAAATGCTCTATACACATAAGTACTAAGTGTCTTCTAAACATTTACACACAAAACCCCAGAACACACTATTTTACACTGTCACATAACATAATTAAGTAGAACTGGCAGTAAACCCCACATCTTCTGAATTCCAGTTCCCCAGTGTAACCACTAGGCCATGGCTGAGCAGCACTGAAAAAGCAGAGGACCAACCAGTAAACAATTTAACACATGAAAACCTCGTGTAGCACAACAGAGAGATGATATTCTTCCCTGAAAGAAGTTAGGTTGGTGGTTTAAAAGAAATCCACACTTTGACCCTTGACTGGAAATAAATGTTATTTGCACTGTACACCAGCAAAAGCCCCAACCAGTCAACTCAAAGATTTCCTGGCCAACACTGCCATGGTATCAATTTTTTGGTAACAGCATCTTTGAGAAGAAGAGCCATATGTGTGCATCAGACAGGAGCATTTTGATGAGAGACGGCAGTGCTTTTGGGAATAGTGATGGATGGCATTATGGGATGGAGAGAACACTGTGGGAGTCCAGGAGACAGATGGCCAGACACCAAATGCTGCATGGTGTGATTTTACCTTTGGGTGGAGCTCTGCGGTTGGAAAGACCTTGCAATGTGAATCGCTTTCTAGCAAGCGCTGTGCGCTCAAGGTTAAGGCTGGTGGAAGCATCAACTAGGAGAGAGAGGGAGAGGGAAGAGAAATAAGGAAGGAAGGGTCAGCTGTTCAGCTTATGGGAAAGGAGAGGTTAGCACCGGATGACAACTAAAAATAAATAAATAAATAAATTTTGATTGAGTTCAAGCCTGAGCAAGAGCTAATCAATTAGAAGGGTGACATGAGGTCAGGGTGGTTAAACCAGCTGAGCCAAACAGAGCCCCTGGGCTTAGTTTAGCCCACTGAGTTTTAATGGAGAACAACAAAACCAAAACAAAACCAAAGAAAAACAGGTGAAGGGATGTAGCTCTCATCAAAGGAAAATACAGTTTAGCAGCAAGCTCTTTAAAAAGGATCTAGTGCCTTTTACTATTTAAAAACATCATTGTGGTTGGAACACCAGGGTTGTAGGGAGGCAGAAGAGAAGTCTTGCAGTGCCAGGACATGTGCAAGTGTTTCAAGCAGTCCTATATCTGCTAGGCAGTACTAGCACTGAAGAGTTTGCCATCATCAGCTCTCTGGCTGATATGCTCAGCCTTACCTGCTTAAGTCTTTCCAACAGCCTGTGAAGCTGGCATATAGTCATGCATTTGATCTCATGATTTGCTGGGATGTAAGGAGTGAGTGCCATGCCAGCAAAGCTTACTTGCCAGACGCCCAGATGAATGAGCCAGCCATGCTGCCTGACAGTTGCCTTTGACAAGGTAAGTCCCAGATAAATCTAGGTATTGAGGCTTTAGGTTTGAAAGACAGCCAGTTACTTGCATTGGAGGAAAAAGGTGGACCTAGATCAAACCCCCAGATCTACACATTCCTGCCAAATCCTGCAGCTGCCCCTTTCTTTGTGTGGGCAGGTAGCACTCAGAAGGCTTATGGCAAAGGAGCAGGAGAAAAGCCATGTATTGGCTGCCTTATGATTTAGCCCCTAGCTTTGTCCTCTTCTTTATTTCATACACTGCCAAGTAAAAATCACTAGAGGCATGATTGAAGAGCAGAAGTACAAAGAAAACATGAAGAGACAATGAATCCACACAGGACAGACAAGCAACAGACAGACAAGCTGCGCTTCCAGAGGAAAGCTCAACCTATCACTTCCTGATTTGCAGCCAAGATAATCAAAGATCAGAGGTGCCTGTACGTGCAGGTTGGTGTGAAATGAACAGATTTTAGCAATACAGAAGTATTACATCAGTGTGGTTCAGCTCCTTCCAGCTGGTGGCCTGACTACAGCTTTGGGACAGGCAGGTGCGTCTGGTGAGGAACTGCTAGTGAGCAGTGGTTTCAGCTTCAGAACTACACACAGGTGCATGGGGAAACGTTTTTTTGCTTTCAGACTGCCTGTACTGGCTTAAGAGCCATACTCTGCCTCCTGCTGCTCCTGCTGTGAAGCAATCCTTGTAAAGATACTCTAAGCTCATAAAGAATCCAGAAATTGGTGTATTAAATAGATTTACTTTCTGTTTGTGTAGAGCAAGAAAATCCATAGTATTTCATTACTGTAGAGTCATGCAGCAAATATAAGAGTGCACGTGGACAGGGGAAAGGTATTCAATTATATCACTTCACTGAGGGACCCCTTAGGTTTCACAAGTCCCCACAGCTTCCCAGCACTGGACAATCATTAGAGGCTGGTCTCTAATGACATGTTGTCTCCACCTGATTTATTTCAAACCTTTTCCTTCATTCTGCAGGTATACCAAATAATCCTGTAAAAATTTTCCAAACATAGTAAGGACTGGGTCCTGATGGGCAAGAGGTTGAACATGAGCCTGCAACGCACACTTGTAGCAAAGAAGACCAACAGCATCCTGGACAGAGCCTTGCCAGCAGGTCCAGGGGAGTGATGCTTCCCCTCTACTGGATTCCTCAGTGCAAGAGAGACATGGATACATTTGAGTGAATATGGTGAAAGGCCATGAAGATGATGAAGGGATTGCAGTAGCAGACATGAGGAGGAAGTGAGAGAGCCTGGAGAAGAAAAGGCTCAGAGGCACCTTAAGATGTAAAGATGATGAAGCCAGACTCTTTGCAATGGAGCCCAGTGACAGGATGAGAGAGGCAATGAGCACAAACTGAAATACAGGAAAGTCCACTAAAAATAAGAAAACAAAACAAAACCTTTTTTACTGTGAAGGTGGTTAAAGCCTGGGACTGTGTCCCCAAGGCAGCTGTGGAGTCATCATCCCTGGAGCTATTCAGAACCCAATTGGACACGGCATTTTTTAACGTAGATAACTCAATCACAGGCATTTATCCGTAAGAAAAGAGAAAATGAAATTGCCAATTGTGCCTCCCTCCCCGCCGCCTCCCGCCACTCCGTACTACAGAAAGCAAACAGTATTTCAAAATCTTCCGTGTTCACATTAATTCTATATATTTCGGGAGGTTTACAGTCAGTAGGTGGCACAAAAGAAGCAGTTTTGGCAGCGCACCGGGCTCCATGTCGTCTCAGTCCTGCAGCCCGACACAGCCCTGCTCGGGGGGCGGAACACCTCTGACAGCAGGATCCAGCTGGACATTTTTGAGACGAATCCAGCCCCAGCAGAGTCCCAGCCGGAGATGCCCGGCAGCAGAGCCCTCCCGCAGGGTCCCTGCACGGCGGGGTTGCAGCCCAGGGTGCGCCCGGACACCCGCAGGCTTGGGGGGGCTGGGCTGGGGCAGCCGCAGCGCCGGGGGGAGCCCGCTTTGGTCATAGCAAAGCAGAAGAGTGAAAATCAGCATACAGGGGGATTGAAAAATATTCATAATTTTCCGAGAACTTTTTTTTTTTAAAGTGGTTTTATGAGTTTCAAATTAAAGACTGGTTTTCAATTTTTAATTTTTTTTTAAGTCCATGTTTTTTTAAAAAAATTCTTACTGAAGCAGGTTTTTAGCACTGGACTTTTTAATGAAGAATCCTTAAGTTCCTCCCCAGAATGTGCCACTTCCCTGGAAGTGTTCAGAGCCAGGTTGGATGGGCCTTTGTTCAACCTGGTCTAGTGAGAGGTATCCCTGCCCATGCAGGGGGGTTGGATATTGTTGATCTTTGAGGTCCCTTCCAACCCAAACCATTTTATGATTCTATGATTCTCTGAATGAAAACTCATTGCAATTTATAGTCTACTATTTTAAAAGAAAAATATTCCCCCCCTCCCGTTTTTGGTTTGTTTTTTTTTTACCGTTTCTGTTTCTAAAAGGTCTTGCTTTAACTTTAAGCTTGATTTGGACATTCATCTCTTTAGACCTCAAAATATTGTTTTTGTATTGTTAGAAAACTCTTCATTCCAACATTTCAAAACACTACCCAAAAGAGAAACTGATGTTGAAAGATTTTCTGTTCTTTCTGCTAAATGAAATCCAGTTTCTTTTTAGCGTTCATTTTAACCCACAATTCGTAGAATATATTGGGTATATTTATGCCCCCAAATAATAGAGGGATTTTCTGTGACCACATGTGTGTTTATTTATTACACACTAGAAGGGAACATACGCAGAGGAGGACAAAACATCTCTGACATAAAGCAAGGAAATCAGTTAGCAAAATGCACAGACAATCTTAGAATTAAATATGGCAAGAAACCAACTTGGACTGGACAGAGAAGGTTTAAAGATGCATACTATTTCCCCCCAAGTTCTATTTTTAGAAAACACAGATTGTATAAAGAGCACTGTAGTGCATCAAAACTCAGATTTTTAAAATCCTAAACCAGTAATTCTTTTTGGTGTTCAGGGAGTTTCATGGCACAGTCACTCAGCTTTGTAGCATTGTGGTTTTTTGAGGTTGGGTTTAAACAACATACATGTAAAGTATCCTCATCATACTCCAGAAATAAGTGTTCAAAGATAAAAATATTATCCTTTGGAAGCAAAAAGCTGTCTCAGAACTCCTACCTCTCTTTTGTCTGGAGCTGGGACTGGAATTCCTGTTTTTATTGTTAGCTGCTTCCACATTTGATGTCTCACATTTGTTTTCATATATACTGGATGATTTCCTGCTATACCTTTGGATGAAAGAAATACAAAAACAGTTACATTCATGGTTAATATCTAACAGAGCACTGAACAATGAGGATTCTTTTTTATTCTCAGATATGGAAGCCTAAGGAAAAAAGGCAGGCTTTAAAATTCTGTTTGGTATGTAAGTCTCCCTCTTTGTTGGCATGTAGGATCGGAAAAGCCACTCTAGCCCTTTCTCCCTTTCCACACCACACAGTAAGCTTAAGGTTGAGACAGGAAAAATGGAGGAATAAACTGGTTGTCTGCATGTCTTGCAAGTCCAACAGAGGAGGGAGGAAGGGTAGGAGGGAGGGAGGGAGGAAGGGTAGGAGGGAGGGAGGGAGGGAGGGAGGGAGGGAGGAAGGAAGGAAGCAAGCAAGCAAGCAAGCAAGCAAGCATAAGCATAGCTGAATCTGAAATAGGAATGTGCACTGGATGCTCATTCAGAGGTCACACCATGTGTAGAGGAACTTATGGATTCCACTGGCTTCCAACTTCTGTGTATTCTGCTCTTTGAAAGCATGAATCCAAGTGGGATATCCCTGTCTACAGCTGAATCACAGATAAGGAGATTCATCTTTCCAGATTTGCCTAGGTACAGGCCTTGTCTGTAAGGGGAACAACCCCCCCTGTCCAAGGTCTGAAGGACATTGTGCTGCAAGGTTTTGTCATGATTCTTATCCTCGTTGCTTTGCTAATGTCTGGTGGTTCAGTTTGGGTGTTTGACTGTTATCTTTGGCAGACTACTCCACACATTTCATTGTCACTTGAGATACTCTTTCCCAAAATGCTTGTTATTAACATGTATCAGCAACTACAATGCTGTTTACAATTATCATGTGAACCATTATACATAATGTTCACAAGGGGTTTTTTTCTGTAATGGAAGGTCCAAGATATGATTAAAAACTTTAAAACTTTCAGGAGACCAGACATCTGCAAATACCTTTTGTAACTACAAGGTAGTTGTAGTAGAGCATGGGACTCATTGCTTGGTATTTGAACCTCTGACCTGTTTCTGATGGAATCTTAACAGAGGTCTCTGTTACCTCCTGTACTAAATCAAAACGTGATTTTGCAGCCTGATGTCAGGTACAAAACGGGGCTCAAAATAAATATGGGAACACATCCAAAGCACATTCACATTTCCTTATTCTTTTTCCTCAGTTGGGTTGACATAATTGTGAAACACAAAACTGACAGCTAAAGATTTACAGCTGTGAGAAAGATACCAAGAAAACACACGAGCTTCTCTGAAACAGCATCTGCAGTTAAACTCCAAGTGTTTCTGTGTATCTATGTGCACAGGATATTTTTACGTGGATGTATGACTGAATCAGTCATTTCCAAGAAATCAGATATCTAAGGAGCTAGAATAATAGCCTCTTTAAGTTTAATATGTTTAACCTGATTAGTAAACAATACAAAGAGAGAATTTCATTATCACTGAAATGCAGCAGTCATATCTTGAGAGAGAGACACAGCATCAGTAGATACCATGAGGCATTTCATTTTAGGATCAAACACTCAAACTTTGGGGAAGAATTTACTGAGAGAGAATTTAAATAGATTGAATTTAGGGACATTCAAGAACCACCTCTATTCAGGGCACTAGCTGTACTTGTCTCTTTTGCAGACACCTCAGATCCAGTCCTGCCTCAGCCCAGCCCAGCCCTGCCTTATCTATCTCATGGAATTGCAGCCCCAAGTGCTGTGATGACATATAAACAAGGCATGGAGATAGCTTTGTCATTGACCAGATACGGCTGGGGGAGGGGAGAGTGTTCTGCAAACAGATTTCCCCAATGTCACAGGACAGGTTTGACAATTCCCAGTAAACATTAAAGTCACTTTTACACATGGACAATCCAGGTGAGGATGGCTTTTAGTTAGATAAAATCTCAGTAATTAATTAACCTCCAACCACTGGCAGAGCATTGATGATGGTGGTTGCTCTTTAGCTAATACTATTTTTCACTGGCTTACCTACAGTGCCTTTCCCAACCCAGCTGCTTAGTCACAGCAGTCATAAACACAGACTATGCCCATGTGTGTGGCTATCACAGTCTCACTTCTTCCTTCCTCTCCATTCCTCCACCCAGAAACTCCAAACAGACTGTAGAAAGGGTTCCACAGTCTGAGGAAATTCTGACTCCCTCTTTCACGTCAGCTAGAGCAAAGCCATCTTGTGCTGCAACTTCCCCTGTCCCTGTGTCTCTCTGAGATATGTATGAGAGAGGATAAAGGTGGCCTCTGCTTACAGTAGCCAATAGAACACTGAGAACTTTGTTCCATTCATTAAAGGCCAGAGCCCTGTTCTTTCATGAAGACTTTACCATATTCTTCATATCCCTATAATAACACAGCATTTAGAGCAGAAGCATCTAACCTCCCCTTCTCTGGCATAATTGGCAGAGTAAGGAAAAAAGTACTTCATTTTTCCACTGGTTTAATCCAGTCTAGTACAAATAGCTAATTACATAGCCTTTCTTCCTGGAGTTAATTAATTTTCTGTTTACATATTTTATAGTTTTTGCTCTGAAAATTCTCATGTTAAAAGCCTAATGCAAGGAACATACATCTGCACTGATTTGCAACTTTTTTGTGACTGCATTTCATATTTTACCGCAATAAGTTTTTTCTGTCCCTGAAGTGGTTTTGCTGACAGATTTTCACTCTTAAACCTTTCCAGCTTCAAACTTAAACAAAGATAATGTAATGAAGTCTAGAAAGAACATGGAGCAGAACTAACAACAGTGCATCTGTTCAAACTTCCTTGTATCCAGTTATACAGCTCTCAAAGGCTGTCTGTGTACCTGTGGATCTCTTGGTTTAGTTGATCCTGTTAGGATTTTACAGTGATATTCCATGCCAACTTGCATTAAACTTGCTAGGCAATTGGGATCATTACAAAAATTTGCTGACAGCTCCATTTCACATCCTGGAAGTGTTCCAGTACATTTTGTCTAAACTTGGATTGAGCTAATCCAGAACATATGGTTCCTTTGCAAAACCAAATTAATACAGAGCATACGGTTCCTTTGCAAAACCAAATTGTCATCTTTGAAATTAATTCTGAATTATGATTTTTAGTTTTCCCATGAGTAAAACCTTTATCTGTATTTACATGCCTTTAAAGAATTTGAAGATAATTGAGTAAATTTGTACCCAGAAAGCTAAACACAGAAAACTAAGAACTTATGAACTGCAAAAAGACTGAAGCAAGACAAAACATGGCCCTGATATGATAGCTGTGATTACCTGCTTGCATTGGAGGAGTCCATTGGTGCATGATATACACTCTCGGTGATTCTTTGGTGCAGTTGACTTGCTTCTGTTAAAGAAAAAGTAAAAAGAAATTGCTCCATATTATGAAGGTTTCTTCCCTGTTCACAAAGAAGCTGGGAGAGAGAAAGAGGGGAGGAGAGATTTTTGACTGCTGCAGCAATCAAAATGGAGAACTCGTACTTGAAGAGAAAGGCATATGGTGATCTTAAAGGCTGAAAACTTCGCTCAAAAAGCTCTTCTACCCATAATTTTTCAGTGCAGAAGAGATTTGTTTCCCTGCCACCTTCTCTTTCCTCTGTACCTCTGCCTAGGTTACTTCACAACTTGAATCTAGAGAATAAAGATACTGGTGTTTTCCCTAGAGTGCAATGTCAGTTTTGTGGCTCAGAGCTTTTTCTGAATTTAGGGATACATATACATCAGTTCTTTTGCACACACAGTCATCTAGTAGACTATATCCCCATCCTTCTGAATAATCATTTTCACAGCAATAGTAAAATGCTGTGCTATATGCTATATATGTGCTTTTTTTGTTGTTGTTCTTGCATAGCTGCAACGTAGGAACAGACTCATTTGTCCAGTAACTGCTGAGTGGAGAAATATGACTAAAAAACTGAAAAAAGGATGATTTTTAGGGCCAGGTGAGTCAGACACTAAGAAGTGAGGAGGTGCTTTCAAACTCCCAGACTACTGAGATCCCAGGGCTATTTCACTCCAGAAGAAAATAAAGATCCTGCCAATGCAAGGAGGACAAAGAGACCAGGACAGCACTCAAAAACTGAACTTAAAGTAGGTGGGAATGATGGGAGAAAAGAGGACTCTGGGTGGGCAGCTGACAGTAGCTTCATTCCTAATTTTGGCAACTGATACACAGCCTTGTACAAAGCCTTTAAGCTGCATCCATAATTCCTTTGCCTGCAAAAGGCAATTATGCTCCTTGGGACTGATGGATCAAGGTGTTATCCAAAGCCTTATTAGCATTCTCTCCTTACCATTGTATATGATATGGGTTGCACCTATGCTAAGTGTTTGTATTCTAATGACCCACATGGTAAACTATTTATTACATACCTTTGGCCACATTCTAGGCCCTTTACTCATTCATTCATTCATTCATTTCAGCTTCAGTTTCTTACAACATTCCAACCCCCTGTGCAACTCTTAACAACAGTCATTAAAAATAGCCCATTAAAAACATCTTCCTCTTCCTTCTCTCATTGGAATGCACAGCTGGAGGATTAAGCATGAATTAAGGCCTTTTCTTTCATGAGTCATTGGGAATAGAAACAACTGTTTAAAATCACATGACAAAGCATTTGTTTCCTGCCATGAGTATTATAGTAAAGGCTTTGGTTCATGTGATTATTTGGGAAAAGGCAAAGTAAGAGTTGCAGTAGCATACAAAACAGAATTTCTGCCCTCTGTCTCCTTTTCTTCTGGATTCGCAATGAAGGAAAGTTTGACTTTGCTCACTGAGTATGATGAAAATCATCCTTGGATGTTCTCAGGATCAGATTGGACAAAGCCTTGAGTAACCAGGTTTGACCAGTAACTGACCCGACTTTCAGCAGGACATTGGACTATGATGTCCGGAGATCCCTTGAGACCTTACATACAATAGGATCCTATGATCTTGAGACAAAACAATAAAGACTATCAAAATATAAATATTTTTTAAAACTTTCAGTCTTGACTCCTGCATAGTTTTCCCTGGAAAATGCATAGTAATGCCTACATACAGGTTTTGTATACTACAAAGATTTCACAAACACTCATCTGCATGACATACAAGCTTCATTTTCTTTGTCTAGAATCACACATAGAGGATTAACACTCTATCCTGTTAAAAACATTTTCTCCATAAACTACTCTTCTGTGGCAGCCTAAGTAAAGCCAGCTTTTATAATTCAGAAGTAAATACTACAAACCATATCACAGAGTCCCTAGATTAAATCCTGAAACTGCACTGATAAGAATCTTGAGGGTTTTTTTCAGCAATTCCTACTGAAATGCCTACAGTGAAATCTAGAATAAAAAGGAAGTGAAGACAAGAACAGTAACAAAAGACCTAAGTAGTAAGCATTGTTAATATACAGCTATGAGTTGGATTAAACTGCTGAGGGTAATATGCATAGTTGTTTCCCTCCACTTAAGGAGTTTGTAAGAACTCATTGTCTTTGTGAAACAGACAATTAAAATAAAGGTGACCTCTGAAATTAAAGCACAGGCACAGGTCTCCACCTAGGATACAATCTGCTTAGGAATCTGAAGGATGTGGGTGGAGAAGCTGTGCTTGTGTTGCTTGAAAGAGAGGTGTTTGTATGAGAGGAGCAGAAAATGGCAGGGCAATGTGAGAAGCAATATCAGGGCCCAGAAAGAACCTGTATTAGACACAGCTATGTCTTTTTGTCCTAAGAAAGCCTGAAAAATGGCTTTTAGGCCTTTGAGCATTCTAGCTCATAAATAGCATAGTATCTCAGATAGCTTTCATCACTGTGTTCAGTTACTACCTGGAGTAACGTAACTGAATTTTGTCTGTCTTGAGTTCAATATCTTACACGAAGTGGGTACCTTTATTTTAGGTACCTATGAGTCTTCAATCATTCACAAGTTGAACATGTCTCAAATCACCTTCAAAGTGACATCTCTGTGAGAGAGGGAAGTGTCATTCATCATGTTTTACGCGGAGGTCACTAAGATAAGTAGATGGGATAACTGACTAACATTTAAAAAGAAGGATGGACTAGATTTAAAATTTAAAACCCCCAAGATCCCCACAAAGAAAAACAAATAGGATGGAGAGGAACAGCTGCTGTCATGTATGTGGAAGGAGATCTTGTGAGAAGGCATAGAGTGAAGACTGGGACCCCGTTTACTCACATACTGGTCTTGATGGATGTTCTTAGGGTTGCAACTTAACAAGGAGAAAAGAGGAAAATTACGTTCCTCAGACTAACTGTGAATGGAATTATTATTCATGACAATTCTAAAATTCTACAAAATTTGGTTCTATGTGCAATACTGCAACTACCTAACTGATCCTTGCACAGAAGCTCTGTTCCTGCTGATTTCATTATTGCTACTGAACAGCACAGTAACTCATCCCAGTTCCATATTGTCACACACAGCTACAGTAGGAAGGCAACATTCCCAGGTTGGGCTCTGAGTATCTTACCTCTACATGCTTCCAGCTGCCCTGTCAGGACTTTGCGAATCTCTGAAATCCAGGTGTTTTTCAGTTCAACAGAAGATGCCTGAGAACACAAGAGGAAAAGGCAAAGCAGACCCAGTTAAAGCATGCTGCCTATCATGTGGCTTGTTCTCAATTTTCCCAAGGATTAGAACAGTGTAGCCAACCTTGAGTAAAGTAGAGGGAGGATGTTCTTCACAATGGAAAAGCTACCATGAATCTAAGGGACTGTCCTTGCTTTTCTATCCATTGTTCCAAGTAAATTTTCTACTACTTTATTTCCTATTTTACCCCAAATCATCACCATTTTCTCAATGATAAATTGGTAATTTCCATGCCAACTCAACTATAAGGCTTCCAGTGGCTACAGACTCTTGAGCATACAGGAAAGTGACAGTAATGAAACTGGAAACTCTCTTAAAAACAATTCAATTAAAAGGAAGTATAGTCCTCAAAAAAACATATATATTTTTGTTACCTGAATGATATAGACCTCTTCTCTGCCATTATACCAGATCTCAAACTTCTTGTTATCCCCTTTTACATTTTCTGTAATGCCCACCGTACTCATCTGTTTCAAAATAGAAAAGAGGCAGCTGGAATCTGAAAAATGTCAATAGTCTTTAAATTCTTTATCCTCTGAGAAGCATTTTTAAAAGGTTGCATTCCCTTCTGCACCTTTGGGAGTCATTAAAAGTAAAATTCAAAACATGTTATTTCTCAACATCTAATTTATCAGTAATCTTTTTCATTGTTATAGGAAAAATAAAAATGTAAGTGCTTAAAAGCAACACAAGCTAATGTTTGATCATGAATTTATCTTTTTTGCTTTTTCTGCTTGAACTGTGGGTCAGTTTTCAAATTTATCCTGGCTCATGTTGACCTATACACATTTTCATTTTAAGGAAGATGGTATTTGCAGCTTGCCATCACTGACCTTCTGAGTTGGGAGGGGAAAGGGGATGGAACAGAGCTTTGTAAGATTTAATGACTCATCTGCAAATCTCAACAACATAAAAAATTCATTAGAGTTTCAGGAAAACTAAAAAAAAAGAGGTGAGCAAGGAGCTAAGTGCCTCAGGAACTGGAGAAAATAATTTTAGCTTTCTTAAGAGATTCTTTTAACCGTGATTTTGAAGTCCAGCTGCTACTATACTTACCAGGTTTCCTACTTCCCTGTCCTCTATTCATTCATCCCCTTTTGTGCTGACTGAAGATTTAAACAGCTCTGATTTTGTCATCATTCCTGCTATCTCCACAAACAGCAACTTCAGACATTTCTATATGGTTCATTCCTTGAACCAGGTTCTATTACAACTGCTGTCTGGTTATGCTTTAATAATTATGCAGCATTACACGTGATGATTCTCATCTGAAGTCACATTTGTCATGCCAATGTGCTTTGGCCCACTTGTGAATTTCATGTGAACAGAAAATATCTTGACTCATAAATGGAAATAAACAGGCATTTCTGCTGTACTGTTATTCACCTGTAGCTTTTATTGTCACAGAACGTGGCTCAACTGATGTCAAGTAAGTTGAAAGTAAAACTCAGAACTGAACAAGGGGGTGGCGTATGGGCAAACAATGAGAGATGCAGGTTCTTTCTGACGTGCTTCTCTTTATGTGGTGCCGGGCAAGAACATACGTGGTGCCAGTTTGAGTTTGTACTGAGTTGCAAAACCAAGGTTCACATCTAGAGTTGCAGGACACATGGCTGGGTCTGTCTCGAGATCAAAAATAAATGGGAGCTTTCATTTACTCAGGGTTGCAAGGTTGCACCAGATATGTGTACCTTCTTCAAGTCTCCCCATGGAAACATCCCTGTACTGTGAGAACACCAGATTTATTTCTCTCCCCTCCTCATTACCGCATTTATTACCTTTAATGAATTTTTAAAGCTGTATGAAGCTGTCTTCTCATGGCCATCTGTGTTCTCCTCCCGTTTCTTGCAGAAAAGTAGCATCTTTGCATAGAGGAAGAGGTGTCTCTGCATTGGCTTGAATCTAGCCAAATCCTTTACCTTGTTGTGCCCCTTCTTGTGGTCAGTCCACACATTGAAAGAACCTTGCATCAACAGCTTCCCAAGCTCACTGACATCCCCCTAGTAAGCAGGGAAAACAGAGCCTACATCAAATTCAAACCAGGGTAATGCCAGCTTCCATACTTTCTCTCGTGGTGTTTAAGCTTCCAGGCAGAGGCATGTGCCTAGGCACCCCTCGTGTTGGAGAGGGGACATGTTACATCTGGAATCCCATCTGCATACATCTGCTTGTTAAACCTGTGAGTTTTCTTCATATAGCTACTAACCCTCTATTTTCCATGTCCTTAATTCCCAGTTTGCCTCCCCATTCATTGTTAATGCCTGAGGTCTGTCTCAGGACCTTTTTGGATCTGACCCACAGGCCCTCTGATGACCTCAGAGTAAGCACCTCCTGAAAAGACCTGGGTTTCAAGTCCTGACTCAAAGGTAGTATTAAGCCCCAGTGCAGTCCAGACATCAAAGCAAAATCCTTGCTATAGGTTCATTTTTCCTCTCTGCTACAAACTTCTTAGGTCCCTGAGCAAAACCTTGAAAAATGTTTAGATTTCTGAAGACACAGATTAGTACATAGAGGTATGGGGGTATGTAATTCCCTCCCATTGGGATATATTCTTTAAAAACTTCATCAACAGTTTCTCAGTTCACCATCTGCAAAGCAGAGAATGCTGCACAGTTTTGGGCAAAGAGGGATTAAATGCACCAAGGAGCCATAAAAATCCCTGAGGGAGAGTGAAACGAAGCAGGAACCAGACCTTTCTATATTAAGTCCCTTGTCTGAGGACCACTAGGGAACTATCTCAACTGAGATAAATATTTGGACCAGATGCCACCAGCACAAACTGTTCAGTAGTAAGGACTGTAACATTGTGTGGACAGAGGATATTGCAACATTTATAAAGTAATGGGTATCATCAAATAATGAGAAATATAATTATCCTGACAGCAAGCTTTTCTAGGAGTGCTCTATGTAATAATTTTAGGGAATAAGTTCAGTGTATCATTAAACTATGTATTTTCAGCATTTGTATGTTCTGTTGATTGTAAGGTAAAGATGTTGGCTCCACGTGAGAATGTCAGATTTCTTAAAGTACAGACTGCAAATTGTTCTTCCTCTCACATCCATCCTTTACCCTACATCCATCTGCAAAACCAGGATTTGATTAGGCATTTTTCTACTCCAAATCAGGATGTTTTTAAAAAACCACTAATTTCTATTACAGTTTCTCACCTCTAATAAATAGAGTTGGATTTTTTATTTGTGCTTACAGGACTGAATTTGTTTGTATTTACACGTCCATGCGGTTGTAAACTGCAAGCCTGTGAAAAGCATATTGTTGAGACATAAAGCTAAATAAAAATTAAAAAACCCACATAAACATATTTTCTACATAGGTCTGACAAGGCACTACTGGATACTGCACAGAGATCCAATAGCTCAGTTCCAACCCTTGTGGTAGGTTTGAGTCTTCAATTTTGGATCTAGGACTGGGATTATAGCATGGGAAGTGGGAGGCTAACACTGCATAGGGAAAGGGGATGATCAGGGATAGTCACCCACAAAGGGCTCTGAATATTACCTCACAATGGGCAGAAAATAGAGAGGAAGACACTGCTTCTGGAAACTTGTGCTAGTGTCCTAAAGGAAGTTCATTTAAAATGGAAGATTTCAGCATTATAGCAAATATAATTATCCCCTGCTAGAACAATACACTGTACCTCATTTACAGAAAATGAGAGATATGTAAGAATAGCTTAAATGCTGCATAGCTCATGGACAAACTACCCAGACCATATTATATACCAACATTAGGATGATAGTAGGAAACATCTCTAGAACTTCTGCTCACCAAGCTCCACTGTCCTGTTTTGTGGCTTTGCCTAAATATAAAAAATTTAAAAAAAACAAAACCAAGCACAATCAATCCCAAACTTAAATGTTAGCAATTTCTTACACAAGAGTTCACCTTCTCAAGTCTTCACATGTAGAGGCCCAAGAAGTAGGACAGCCCATGCAATTAGGAGGAGTCATTAGCTGCCATGAAACCTGGTTTTCTGTTGGCATAACATCATTCTCCAAGAGATGTTCTAGGCAAGTATTTCTACCGTGCCCATGTGGATACTCCACAAGATAGGGTGTGGCTTCATGAGCTATGGGTGGTGTTTATTTGGTATCATAGCTAAGCAAGTGGGACAGGTGGAGGGGGGGCAAAGAAATTATTGGGTTCATTCTCTTTCATACTTTCACCTCATTTAATAATCATGTTCCAAACCACCTCAGGAATGCTGTCAATATTGGGCTACACATGAGCCATGTTGCTCCTTTTCATGTCTTTCAGTTCAGCTAACAAAGCAGAGGCAAAAAATCTACCCCTTGGTGATACCCTTGAAGGCTGCCAAATTCAAAAGTAGAAGCTGAAAAGGGACAGAGTACTCTGTTTAATTCCAGAGTACAAAGCTACTCTGAGATTTGAAAGTAAGGAATAGGCAACAAGGTGACCTCAACATTTATATATAGAAATCTAGGTAGTTTCCCACACTTAGGATAATATGTTACTTTCTTGGAGAATCTCTTCTGGCCATACCTTTATCTTTTTAAAATTGGGTTAACTACTTGCATTTAAAGTGAGAAACACAGGAGGAAAGCTAACTTTCTCTTTGGGGATGAACAAGAAACAGTGGAAACAAGGGAAGTAAAAGATGGGCTGCACCTACGAGCCTGGAGAAATTAAAAAGCTAATTAACTACTCCTCTTCAGCCAACAAATCTGAATGTAGTAAGCTTCACCTACTGCAGGAAAACTTGGGAAACCTGAAAATTAACCTTGGAATGTATCCCAGCAGCATCCCCAACTGTGTACAGCAGTAGATCTATGACAGCTGAGCAAGTAGTTAAATTAATTTCTAAAATAATGCTAATAAAGGGCACAGTTTCCTCAGCTACCAGATGCAGATGCACTTGCACAAAACAGAACTATAGAAATTAAAACACCCAAAGCCACTCTATAAACATAATAACTCTTCCCACCCAGACACAGTTGGTATGGACAGTGGTATTTCCTCAAGAAGTCATTCTCTGTGCAAAATACTGTTTTCAGCTGCCCCTGTTACTGTGATCCAATAATTCTTTGAACCCAGCTTCAGAGTATATTTTTTTTCCTTGATATTTTCACCCTGCAGCTATTTTAAAATGGGCAACCACATCACCCTCAGGCCTCATTTTGCCAGGCTTATTTCTCCTTTATGTGTCAATTACTTCCACTTCTCACTTCAGGGCTCATTTTATGTAGGCAACACTAGTTTTTGAAAGTCATATGACTTTAATGGAGCTTCAGCAGACAGATAAGTACATTTGTGGCCTTTGATGTGTACTGTGGTTGTTACTGCACATTTCAGATAATGAGCTTGCCAATCACCAGGATGGATTGTATTACCTACTTTAAATGGAAGCCAAATTTTCCTCCCTAAATTCAAAAGATTTGGAAACACTTGAGTTGCACAGCAGCCACAAAGTTTCAGCAAATTTCTTAAATTATGCCCATCACACTTTCACCCTCTCACCTACAAATGAGTTTTGGGTGCAATTACTCAGAAGGACCACATTTGTCTCACTTCCTCCCTACATTCACACCCCCACCTCCATATGACTAGTAGGCTGACCTCTATTTTTGGTCACCACAACATGCCACAGGGTGTCTTCTTTCAAGAATGCAGCACAGGCTCCCACAGAATGTATTAGCCACGGGCACAGCATGATCAGTGATGAGAGAAACATTGAATGGATCAAGACCAAAGTAAAAGCAACAGCTCTTAATACCTCATATCCTGTGATTGCTATCTGGTGCATGGAGTCATTTACTGATTTGATGATATCAAGCACTGTGGCCAGGGCTTCTTCCAGTTCAGCAGTACCTTCTGAGTTCTTGCTGCACTTCAGCATCTCCTGATTGAAAAAAAAAAAAAAAAAAAAAAAAAAAAAAAAAAGATACAAAAAGCTACTTTAAATCTTCTTAGACTTAAAAGCATAAAGACAATTCTCCCTAAAATTTGTGTTGCATAGACAAAGTAGTAGGACTGGAGGGGCAAAAAGAGAGAAGAAAAAAACAAAAACAAACCAACCAAACAGAACATTCACCAGGACTGTCATTGAGAATATGCTTTTTTACTTTTTAGACATTTTCAAGTTTTATGGGTTAATTTTAGATGAGACAGGAACATTCTGACATATTTACAATTAATGTTTTGAGTCTCACAGATTTACATTCAGGTCTTTTTTACTCCACAACTGCTAGGAAAGAAATTCAATCCTAATGTAATGATTTCAGGTGTTAGAAAATTCATCATTTCCCTTTGAAAATTTTTCCACAAGCTGCTTACTACTTAAATTTTATATTTTTAACAGTGGCAATGTCTAGTCTGAGTTTGGCAGCTTTGATGTTCCACTTATCAGGTCTTAGCAAGCTCTTGCCAGATAAAGAAATTCTACATGTGTAGCTGCTTATGTACTTATGGTCAAATCATCTCACAAACCTCTCTTCCTTACATTCAATGATACTTCATAAATCTATAAGACAGGTGCTTAAACTGCTAATTTTTTGGGGGGAGTGGCAGAGGAGAGCAGGAGGAAAGGGGAATAGATGATAGATTACTATATATTTTCCTCACTGCAAATTCTCTACCTCTGCACTACAATTCATAGATTTACATTTGCAAATTTGAAAAATGATGTGATATAAAGTAGTGATATCACAGTGAGAATTAGACCCCTTCACCAAGGTGGCCATTGACTTGGTTTTTATTCACATTTTGAGTTTGGAAATAATTTAATTCAAAAGCTGATGCACTTGTGTTCTTGTAAACCAGGGCTGAAAAAAAGTACTTCTTTCAAATCCCAAACAGCAGAAGTGTCTCCTCTGGTGCTTGGGTGACCAGGGCTTAGAATGTAAATGCAGGATGCATTCCTATAGTGTGTGTTGCACAGCTTCTAGGATGGATCTACAGTGGGCACTATGGTTTATAATATTAGCTAAACTAATTGAAACCAGAGGGTTGCAAGAACTGTGAGACAAAATTGAAGTGGTCTGCCCACAGTTTCTTAAGCACTTGAGTGTTATCAGTTTTTCACTGACTCCCATTTTCCTACACTTTTTAAATGCTCCTGCTGCCAGGGAGAGTGCACCATCCTCACAGTACTCGTGATCCCTGAAAAAGTAAATGTCCATGCCAATGTGCTGTTGCTAAGTACAAAACTGGTCTGACCAGCTTCAACCCCACTGGCTGCAAGCTGGTTTGCCTGAGAATTTTACTTCTTGATCTAATCTTGGTTTTATTTACAGACATATTTCAAATTAAAAGTAGAATCTGGTTTAGTCTTGCTCTTCTGACTTTGGCATTTTCTCCCTTCACACTGAATAGTTTCACAAAATAGAATGAAATTTACCTCTGGATTACATTGATGCAAATCTACTGGAATCAGCACAATTGCATCCTTGCTAATATCCTCTGTTGTTATTTTTATTGTACAGGTTTGTGTAAAGTGAATAAACAGGCCACAGAAATACTGCATCAAGTAAGTGACCAGCCAGATCCTCACATGGTTAAGCTGACACATTTTTACCTGGTAACTATTAGCAAATAAGATTGCTGCCTTAAATATTCCTTGCAAATTTCACATGAAATTTCATGACAGGGCACAACATTAAGTCCAGAGGATGGAGAAGAGCATGAAATTCACCCTCATGACTTTCCCAGAAGGAATGTCAGTAAATATTAAGAACTGAGGAGATAAAGACAGGAAGTTCAGACACCATCTAGTTTGAGAGTGTATATTTCTAGTTGCCCATTTCAGACCAGATTTTAAGCATGTACCACTCACAGTTCCAAACAAATCAATTGGGAAATGCACATATTCATTACGTATAAAAGTTACTATTTGTTCCTGGCTGGATCTTTAAAACAGAAGCACCAAAAGGGAGTGGCTCCGACTGAAACATTTGTGTCACAAGGTTGGGAAAATAACAAGTTCAGAGAGATGAAGAGCTTTGTTCAACAGGGACAGATGTCAGAAACAAGATTTAAAGTATCAGTTCCATTTTCAAACAGTAAGACCACATATTGATCAAAAAAAGCCAAATTCAATTTCTATTTCAAGACAAAAAAATATCATATAAAATATCTTACTATATATATATAGCAGTATATCCATATGATAATACACTGCTGCTGCATAGTGTATTAGTATTAAGTACTAGCAGTACTTACTCTGAAATAGAAGTCCTCTGTTACCATTTTACAACTGAGCAATACAAAGTCTTTGCTGAAAAAGTTGAAGGCTTTATTTCCATTGTGTTCTTCAGAAAATAATGCTGATATGCAATTCTTTGAGTAAAGCAAGCTATGCATTGGACTTCTTTGCATGGTCATGGAGAACTTACCTTTAACAGCAACTGGTACTTGGTGATTCTCTGTACTGGCTTTAGGAGATAAGCATCTAGAGAGAGCTTATGATCCAGTTTACGCTGGCATTCCTGTGAGAGACAGCACAGATGAAAAATGCAATTGTTTCTTTAAGCAAGACACCAAGATCATTATTTGTTGGTCACCTGAATAGTATATGTCTGCAGATTAGTTGAGAGAGAAATTTCTTCCATCTGCATAGGAGTTTCCAGGTTACTTATGCCACAGTGAAAATGTAGCTAAACAAGAGCTAATGTTTAGGTTCAATTCAGTGTCAAAATCTGGCATGCTCTGCTGAGATTGCAATCATCTGGGGCTTACAAAGAAGCCAGCAATTATTTGCTTTGGGGATAGCCTGAAGAGTCAGGCTCCTGTCCAGGAAATCTACCTCCTACTCTACCTTCTGAGACTCCTGTATACATACTGACACCTTGACACACACTGAGCACCTGCCATCAGTATGAGAAACATGCAGAAAAGTCTGTCTATTCCTCTAAGTTATCTAAAAAAAGAAGCAACACAGAAGGAAAACAAGTTTTTATGGTCTTGCACTGCTAGTCCACAATGAAATTCCACCTGAAAAAATATGCTATCTCCACACTGCCTCCAGAGAGCTTCAGATCTTGGCTTGTTCTGACAGTACTTTTCATATATTTGGAGGTCCTCTTTCTGCAAGAAACAGAGAATTTAGGTAAGGTAAGAAACAAGAATCCACAGAGCATCTGCATTCAGTCACAGTTTTTCTTACTTTCCATCCTACCACACGTAGGAATTAATTCATGCTGATAACTCTGTATGTAAAAAATATACTGAAGCTACCAAACTTACTTTTTCATCCTCAGAAGCTGAATAGACCTGAAAGTGAGATTTATTTATTTATTTTGGTAAAAAGCAGACTGATACTTGCTAGCTCACCACTTAGCCAAGGTTTAAGTGTCCAAAACTCTCTTAAAACAGCCTCTCTCAGCAGTACAATGATGAATTAAATAGTAGCAAGTTGGTCTTGATGTCCTGGGCAAGGCAAAGGTAAGTGCTTAAACGTTTTTGTATCCAAATTAGAACTGGGTGGACTCACTTGACCTCTATTTACCTCTGAGTACACTCCCAGGTGCTCTTACAGTAGTCACTGGCAAAAAAATCTTAGTGACTTCAGTGAAAACAAAAGCAATCTCTTCTAAAGCCAACAGAGGTGTATTTCAAGCTCTCTAGGCTACATGGGCGGATACAGACAGACAGACAGACATTCTTCTGCCAGGTTCTTGGCTTGCCACCCAGGTGCAGCAAGTAAGTGAGGAGCAGTGCCTCACAGATTCCCAAGCAGCGCTGGCTGTGGCTTACTGGCTGAGACCTCATTTTTACACCCACCCTGGTGGACATGACCTCAGTGAATCAAAGACAGAACTAAAAACAAAGCTCAGGAATTCCTGGCTTGGTGCAGGGAAAGCATTTTCTTTTGGATAGTTACTAAAAGAAATCAGTATCACTGTTACCTTTCTCTTTGGACCTCTATTGGCATCACCCTGATGGATCAGATGTGAAAGTAGAGCTATACCAGGCAACACCTGACTGTTAAGTATTATACAATAGAAAAATTCTGTTACAACTCAACAGATTATTAATGTTGCTGTTTCAAAACAAGCAGAGAGGGTTGGTTTTTTTTTCATACAAATAGAATTGTTTGTACATGTTGCCTTGGAGCAGGTCTAAGCCCCACAGAACTAAAAGTAACAAAAAGTATAACCAAGCATTACAATTTGTTTCTGACCCACAGAAACCAAGTTGGACTGGACAGGAAGAACAGAGACAGCGACAATTTAAACTTAAATGTAAAGAAAAGATACAATAATTAACAATTTTCCAGTAATGTGTCATATCAGAACCACCTTATGCCAATGCAATCTACTTCTGCCCTCATCATATTTAAAAACAGCATTAAGTTTTGTAATAGTACAAGGAGCAGGAAACTCCTAATGAGATTACTAGGATCAGACTCTAAAATTCCAAGTAATAACTAATTGCCTAATTACTCAGATCCTAGTCTTAAATGTTCCACACAGCTCTATTTTCATATCCAGAGGTTCTGACCTCTTGCTGGTACTTTTACATCATGTCCATCTCTCCTGTAACACTTTTGCTTTCCACAGTGATTTGCATCCTGAGATCTTTATAAGCTTTCACACACATGGCATATGTGCACAGTTCCAATTGTCTTTGCTGCCTGCTAACTTATGAATAAATTTTGCATCTGGTTAGAATTTAGCCCTTTGAATCCAACTCACAGGTTTCTGTTCGTGTCTACAGTCCTTTCACAGATAGCTTCCTTTTCTAAATGCTCCTTTCTCCCTGAGTGACCAAAGGTCTCAGCTGCTTGTTGCTACTAAATTATTCCCTTTTTCCAAGGTTAGCAATATGAATAAGTAAACAGTGGCAATCCCCAGTGAGTCACTCCTGCCAGGCACATCACCTGGCATATGCTGGTAAGCAATCTGACAAACCTTTGGTTTCTTCCTGGGCACTCTTGCCTTGGTTTGGGTAAGATTTCCTTTTTCCCAGCCCTGTGGGTAGCAGATCAGCCCACAAGTGTTTCTGGTAAGGCACTAGAAGACCCATACTGCAAGGCATTGAGTACATATCCCCACTTTGAGCACCTGTAAAGTCCTTGCCATGCAGAGCTCTAAGCAAGGCCACACATATCAGTGATTGTATAAAAGCTTCCATGTGGGCAAAGCTGAGCTGATTTGCATGTAATTTAGTTCATATGAAGATCATGCCCTAATAAGGTCAGGCAAAGTGGGAGGGAGGACAAGAGGGGCATTTCTGCCTCATCTTCTGCCTGAATATGCTACTGTATTCCAGTAGAGAAGCCAGAAAGGAGAAATAGGCTGGGACACCATAGACTGTTTCTGCTGTCACCTGAGAAGGATTGACATCCCTGGGGACAGCTGACCAGGTGGTACTGGTGCACATGGGAGAGTGTGTGTGGACATGGCAGAGGAATGACTGGCAGGGGCTGGAAGGGACTCTGGCAATAGTGTGTCACAAGATGCTTTCAGGCAGCTCTGGAATCAGGGTTGAAAAGTCTCAGTGTGATCAGATAGGGTAATATTCTTCAAGTATGAATCTAGAAATCAGCCTGTTTCTAATAACAGGACCACCACGATGTTGTGGCTGGATGGCTGCACCCATACAAAGAAGGAGAAATGGAAAAGGGAATCTGTAATCATGTGAGTTTCCTCCCAGGATTCAGCATCACCTTGAACACCAGCCATTTCAGTTTCCCCCATGCCAAAGCAAGCACAGCCATAACTCACAGGGCAAGCCAGAAACTTCTGCTCATCAGGAAGACATTAAAAACTGCCAAATCATGGGGAACACAAACACATAAGCAGGCTTTTGTTTGTGCATCCTAAGGGCAGTCCAACAGAAACAGCAAATTTCTGGACTTTTTGTGGCTTTTTCTAAAAACAGAACATAAGGGCAAGTTCTTGAATCAAAGGTGCTACTGTGTGAGAAGAGACATCTCAGGAGAGAGGCATTTGCTTTCTTAGCATAAAATTTGAAACAGAGAAAGGAAATGCACGAGTTAACCTCTGATTCACTAGGTTTAGTGCTGTTTGACTAAGCCATAGAAACTGATAAGCCAAGGTGACAGAAGCTGATTTTCTTTCACTTCACAGCTTAACCATTGCTTTAGTGCTGCAGATTTCATACTGATAAAAGAGTGAGAAAAAATGGCTCAACAGCTGTTTTTAAAGAGAGAGAAGTTACAATATTTAAACATGAAATTTGAACATTCTGCAGGATTACATGATCAATTCTGTATCAGTAATTTCTCTTTAACTCCAAATCCAGGGATATTTGCAACATAAAGAATATTTTATATTTCTTGGATTTCAAAGGTCTGCATTCTTCAAAGACTGTTTATCCTGTTTTGTATAATGATTTCACCACAATATTTTCCTGCTCAGCATCTGAATCTTAGGAGAACAACATATTCCTTAGTAGTGTCATTTACTCAAGCTCTAAATGCTGGCTGTTAAACAGAAAATTATTCAGTGGATTTATAATCGTATTTATCCTTGTATGATGTTCTTCAGACTGACCTGTTTGTAAATTTGGGGGCTATCCTTTGGAAATATCATGTGTACCTAACTCCCACTGAAATTTTATAGATGTAGCTGTGCTCAACACATCTGGCAGCTACGGTATGTATATTTCATCCAAATCTGTCTGTGTTTCATACAGAACCTTGTTGAAAAGAAGGTTCAACAGGTACCCTGGAAAAGCAGCAAATGCTAGATGTATACAGTGGAAGCAGGAGGTATCTTTGACTACAGAGGAGTGGACAGATTTTCCCATTTCTCACGTCTCTTCCATTTCCCATGCAAACACAGGGTCTGTTTCAACAGTTTTGTTAGACTATGAAAATGGCTTAAACCTGCCAAGGCCAAGAGGCTCTTATTAATAGGGCCTCTGAATGAGTGCTATGTAAACAAGCATCTTTTGTTATGTTGCAGGAAATAGAAAAACCAGTCATACTAATTGGGAGGGGTGTTGGGGGTGGGACATGACTGGGAGGAGAAAGCTGCAGAACCTGGGCACTAAAAGCCACAGGAAGCCAAGACACATGCACCTGATCAAGGCCACCACTGCCTGTTGGCTTTGGCCTTTCCAATAAGCTGACCTCACTCAACTTTTAGACAAAAACCTAACCTTTACTGCTCCAGAAAAGTGGGGAGAATCCCAATTGCTTATTGAATTATGTATATTAGTAAAGGAATTGACCTCATGGAGTCTAATGGGGCTGGTTGGCAGTAAGGAAGGTGGTAGACTCTGCTGGACCAGTTCTAGAGGAGTGAGTCTCCTGAGTGTTGCAAGGAAAAGAGAGATAAGACATACAGGATACACTGTCTGTACTCAGAGCAATCTGTTTATACCATTCTCTTCTTATTTATAGTGGGGTTGTGTTTGGGATACATCAGACTACTGGTATAGATTTGTGTGATATGAAAAGCTAAATATTTGGATGACCAATTTTATTTTTTTAAACCAGGGCTTAAAATACATTGGTGAAACACTGATAACAGATACAGTCCTGTCAGTAACCAAGTCAAAGTTCAGATTTTGGAATACGTTCTTGTTTACTGTGGCTTAATTTGTAAATATCTGTTTATTTGAGGTTTCCTCGTTCACAAAAGCAATCAGAGTGAAAGAGTAGGAGTAAATCTATAAGTACTGTAGGGTAAGACCATAGATATTCATACAGACCTGCAAAAGGATTTACTTACTCTTTTCAAAAAGCATCGGGCAAGAAGTTCAGGGTTTTCAATGCAGTTTTCTAACTCCTTAAGGAAAATCCTGAGAGGGAGAAAGGAAAGCAAGAAATAATGTAACATCCCACTCACACAGTGTGCTGGCTTCTGTGTAAACTGGATGCACACAGAAATATATATATATATATATTTTGGACAAGTGGGATGTGGTTCACAGCTGACTGCCTGAGTCACCAATAATATCATGTTTTCCTCTTCTCACAAGCATCTGACACATCTGATTGCTCTGGCTGTTGAGATTTGTTGCCAATATGTAGCCCCAACACCTGCTTCCCACTTGATTATGAGGATTTTTCAGAATCAGAACAGCCAGAAAAGACAGAAAAGCTTGGTCAGGTGCAGTTGCTTAATCAGCCAGCAATGAAACTATGGGATGCAGTTCAAAAGTTTCTGCAGTAGCAGTCAATACACCATGCCTTTAGGGAAAGAAAGACCTGGCCTGCAAAAGCAGGTGAATAACAATCTCCAAATGGAAGACATTCTTTCAAAATAATAGGTAAATTGGAAAGTAATTTTTCAACTGTGTATCAGCTACTCTGGCATAATATTTAACCTTGAAGAGGGGGGATTTTTTATCTTATTTTTTTCAACTGTTTGTTACATCTTACAGGCAATTATTATCCAAAAATACTCCTAAGTTATTACTTCAGCTACAGCCAGTTTTACTTAATCAAGGTACCCAGGAAATTTACAAAATTTACAAAAGTAACCCTAAGTTCTTGGTACAGGATTGAAAAGAGGTTAATCTTGTCCATACTTGGTATTCTCTAGTTATAGGCACTAGATCATCTTGTCCATATTGTGGACAAGGCTTCTGAAAAGGTTTATGATCATGTGAAGGCTAAAATCTCTTAAGAAATGTGCTATCAAATCTATTGTGTTCTGGTAAGATAACAAGAATAGGAAAATAAGCTGAACACCAAGAAAACTTCCTCACAGAGGAGTCTCACCAGAGAAAGAATATCAGGATTCACTCCTGCGACATCTAGCAGTGTACCAAGGGAGGTGGTAAAATACTTGCCATGAGGAACATTCAAAATGGAAAATGCAGGAGAAATCACTCGTAAATGCACAAAGGGGTGTAATCTTTCAGAAATAAATAAATAAATAAATAAATAAAATTCTGATGATGTCAGAAGTGCTCTTGACACAAAGATTTTATAGGACACACACAGAGGCAAAGTGAGGATGAGTTTTCCTGCCTGTGTATGTCAGTAAGACAAAGAACCCCACATAAAGGGAATAGAAATGACAGCAGCACCCGAGGGCACGGGACAACCGCCAGTTCCCACGTGCCTGTTGTGAAATTCGTAGATTTCTGGGAGGTTCCCAAATAGAATTTCCTTCTTGTTCTGGAGTGCAGATGGAATCAGATGTGCTAAATTGGGATTGTCCATTGCTGAAGCATACCCCTGCAGAGAAGAGTGAAAGATAAAATAAAACCAGGCATTTTTACCCGGGAAGAAGTATGATGCCTGAGACACTGAAAAGCCCCAAAGCCTTTGTGCTTTTTGTTCCCAGCACATCATACAAAGGCTTCTCCTATGCCAGCTTCTTTGTTGCTCCCATGAATTACATGTTTCTAATTTTTCCCAGAGCTTTTACCCCTGATGGCTGTGTAAAAACATTTTAACCACAATTAGATAGATTACTGGATTAACCAAAAGGAGAAATGTACGTCCATAAGATTCAAATGTGATTTTGGTCATGTAGGGATGGAAACTGCTAAATTTGATAGCCACATATCTTTCTGTTATACAGCTTCTCTGTAAAAGAGTTAGTTTGGATTTATTTGTTGAACTGTGGTATCTGGCCTCATTATTTGTCTTTTTCTTGAAGAAACTGGATTGTGTTTCTTCAATAAAAACTTTGAGAGAAGAACATTCTGAGTGCAGATTTTAAAATCAAGAGTAATATATTAATTACCAGAGCTGTCAGCTCCCACAGATCAAATCAAATAATGGAGCAACCACAAGGTTTTTTTAAAAAACCCCTACCCAGTCCTTCAAATCCCACCCAAATACAAGCATGATGGAGCCCTCCTCAGCTTTCATCCTCCTACAGACTGGAGGAGGCCAAAGACAGAGTACGCCAGCATGCTGTGAGTTTCAAAAGCTCAAGAATTATATTTCTGGTGTAAACTGCTCTTTTCTGTGCTCAGAAACTACATGGGACAATAAAAATGAGGGGGAAGAAGGCCTTCTTTTTTCTCAGTCATTTTCTAAGCCTATATTCTCAGAATTTAGTGTTTGGCCCATGGAAATGAAGGGTGCTATTTGTAAAGCCTATTGATATTTTGAAAAGGCACATTATTAATTAGTCCTCTCTCTGTAACTTGAGAACCATACAGAATTATTCTGTGGGCTGGGGTCAGAAAAGGTGCCTCTTCCTTTAAGCCCTGAGGAAAGACGTTCAAAACATCCTTCTCATTTTCCATCTCCAAGGCTGAGCTATCTTGCTAACAGATTCTGTCCTACTCTAAACACAAGGTGGGAGGTGAGAATGCTCAGCCCATGGAGGATGCACACCTGCAGTGAGGAATTAGAGGTTAAGCACAAGAAATTATCACAGAAGAATTTCTTACCTCTATTATACTTTGAAGTTCTTCGACATAAACCCGTTCTGTTTCTATCAGCTCATTGATTATGTGGCTAAAAAAAGAAGAAAGGTGGAAAGTTATAGTTTTTACCAACAGTTCAACAGAGAACACATGAAAGAAAAAATGGTTTTCCCTGTATATTCCTGTTTGTGCATCTGATTACACAAAAAACACCCTCTAGTAACATCTCTGAAGGTTATTTTTCCATACTTCAATATTGTGCCTTGTTGATAAGCTTACAAGTCCTAAACATCCCTTGAACTATTATTTTTCTCAGCTCATCTCTATTATTTTCTCTCAGCTCTTCATCTTGTTTGCTTCTGTTATTTCTGTACCTATAAATTGGAATAAAAGATTAAAAATGCCCCAGCAGAGGGAAAAAAAAAGTTTCCTCTTCTAATAATAGCTAACAATACTCAGTAAGAGAGGATTGTATTTCTCAAGGCCCATGTTACATTTATGTTTTGCCTTCTAAAATAAGCAAAATTGGTGATTCTGCTTCCATTCTTTAATACATTATAAAAACAGGCAACAGGATGATGCTGGAACTCTGACAATATGAAAGTAAATCAAAGTAAAATATTTACACTATACTTTGGACTTCTAATTTCTGATATTAGTTCAATGCTTCTAGGTAACTTGGAGACGTATCTTGAATATTCCTGATCTATTTCATAGAAATATGGCTGTAACCAACTAATTTTTTTACAAATGACTAATTAGATTTTAAAATAAAATTACATTAAACCCTTAAGTTTTTGTTTTGGTTTTGTTTTTTTTCTTTTTTAATGTAACCAGTTGTCCCATATTCTCAAGAAAAAAGTTATCTTTAATACTTTTATGAATATGATTTTCAGCATAGCTCTTCCAGAGGTCTAAGCAGATTCTCTAAGTAGAATAGGACTAAAGCCTGGTGTGCCTTTCCTGGTCCATGCTTTACAAGAGTCTGTAACCACAGAGCTACATCAAGCAAAAACACAGAAGGACACGAGTGAGTCATGTCCAGAGGAACTGGAGTATGGGCAGTCAGAAGCAGCACACAGCCTGATAGTAGTAAAGTGCAGGCAACAACTGGCATCAGTGCCAGCACATGCATTTGTCCAATATCTCCTTGTACATATATTAGTGTAAGAATGAAAGCAGTAATGCTTAGAAAGAGGAAAAATATCTTACACCTGGAGACCCCTCTACCTCAGAAGCTACCTGCCACTTTACATATACAATTGGTACCATTAATCCTAGGTGTTCACCAAGAAATGCACTTGCCCCACATGCCATTGGCCAGCCAACAATATCCTGATGTGTCTGGAGGGTAACCTCCAGAGTAAATGTACTGGAATCATGTTTGGTTGTGTTTTTTTTTTTTACAAAAAAATACAGATTTCTGGTATATTGGTAAAAAGTTCTCCAAGAGACTGATGGAGATAGAAATTTGCTCCTCTGATGCCTAGTGCCAAAAGCTTGCAGCATCTCAAGGTTGCTTTCTAGAGGAGAATTTTATAAAGAAAGGAAAGTGACTTCTATCACTCCTGCTGGGAGTTTTGTTCTGACTATGCCTGGTTATATAAAGGGATTTTATATATCACGCAACATTCATGCAATCAGCCAGACCCCATTAGCCCTTTATATCATGAACCACATCTACACCACTGCATCAACTGGAAAGGGATTTAGTCATCCTCCACATCTTTTAGGATGTCCTTTTTGTGGTTAATAAATCAGTCACACTTCTGATAAAGACTCCTTTAAATGGGATAGAGAGGCATTTGAAAGTAAAATACATTTCAGGCAGCAAAATGCAAAAAGCACTGACTGAAAGCTTACTGGGTTACTAAAACAGATTCATTTATTTGCTCCAGATATACCTAGTCTTTTCCAAGGCAATATAATTCTGCAGGCTAGGTGCAGACCTTTTTCTGGTCTCATAGGCTATTACTGCTTTATAGACCCTACTTGGGAAACTTTATAGCTACTGAGAAAGCCACTTTCAACCGACCTACACTATTTCAAAATCTGTTATAACATAGCTGGGATTTCATAGGTGTCTTGCCTTACTGCCTTAAGGAAAGACAAAATTGCAGTGTCTGGTACAAGGTAGGGAAATGGGTCAGGGCTGCACCCTGCACACTCCAGGAGTACTGACTCCCACATGGATGTCAAATTGAGGTATTTTTGCACAGGAAAGCCTCATCCAGCAGTAAACAAAAGTGTTATCACCCTTCATGACCAAGCAATACTACTGAGCAAAGATGAGTGCAAAGGGATTCTGCAGTACTATGCAAGAGCTCACAAAGCCAAGCCTTGTTGGACTTCACCCTGTATAAGAGCTCTGTCCACGTTTCCCTGAATCTGCACACCTTTGAGCCATAAAACATGGTTGGGGCATGCTCAGAGTACTAGATCACTCCTTGTGAGATAGCTACATACACCAATTCACCTTCAGGAGAATTGAACAGTCAATGGCCTAAGGGCCCATTTGTCAAAAAAAAATATTTTACAAACATTAACACTTGCTTTTACAGATGACTGAAACAAATAAAAATTTTATGGTTAAATATGTCTATCCTTTTATCAGCTATTGAAGTTACTGCATGGGCCAGATGGAAAGTAGGACAAGCAGATTGCCACTGTTGTAGCATCACTACCACTTGCAGAGCTGAAAAGAAACCAGGAGGACAATGCACAACTTGTATCTGGAGTCAAAAAATGAGGTTGGCTGTCAAACTGAACTAACATACCTCATTAAGCTTAAGCCATGAATGGTTATCAAGCTACAACACAAACAGTAGTGGCAGAAACTTTTTGGAACACACAGACGTTTGGTGGTGAGTACCTATTTCACACTAAGCAGTTCAAATTGCATTTTTCACTGGCTATCACCTTAAGTAGAGAAAATTGGAGATTCAGTTGTCCAGGTAGGCAGCTAATAGTAGAAATGATAAAAGAGACACATGCAAATATAATTTCCTATGCAAACCTCATATTTGCATTGGTACAACAATGTGGCCATAGAAACTGTGCATATATCCTTCCCGTGCATGCAGCTATGGTCTTTGCAATGATATATAGAAATACTTTAACTTTTAGCACTCTTCAGAGCCAAAGGATGTTTATATTAATGGTTCCCTTTGTAAACCACACTTTATGGTTCCGTTAGTAGACACTAAGAGCTCCATATTTCTCTCAAGAACTGGAGAATAGGTATGACGCTTGCTTCATCAGCTGTAAGTTTTGAAATCACACCTTTAACTGCAATGTTCTCCAAATAACAACCACAGCAGCAAAATCTCAAACATAAAAGGTTGCTGCACATGAATCATTCCCTTGTCAAACTGCTAACAATATAGAGCTGTGTGCTCGGTCAAGTGCCTTCCACAAACCTTGGAAATGCCTTGACAAAGATGCAATTTAAGAACAGTAAATTAAGAGCTACATAAACATGCTGTGGGGAAAAGCATTGACCTTGAGAGGGTATAAAGTAGATACTTTTATGCTCACTGTGTGAGTGTGCTAGGTTGGTAAATGTTGAAGTAGAGGGCTCCCTATATGGCACATGGCTCCCTATAATGGCATTTGAGATAATCTAACAGCCTACAAACTCATAGTGATCTAATCTGATCCACATCAAGCCCTGAGGGCTAAAATATGGTATCTTCTTTTAGGATATCATGGGGCAGTGAGGATAAGTCAGCATGCACCTGCTGAGAGTATCATGTTTAAGGAAAATATGATGCAGCAGTTGACATGACTATTGTCACACACAGACCTACCAAGTCCCTTTATCCCTTGTATGGTCTCAACAAGCAAGATTAGAATTAATTTCTGGTGACCCTCTGCACTGTAAGTCCTCTTTATATTTTCCAAAGTTTGAACAAAATTAATATTGCAAATCCAGGCATACATTGTTTCTAAAGAGAAAGGACATTGAACTGTAGATAAGAAATTAAGACAAATGCATCTAATCCATTGTCTTTCTAACCATGAAGAAGAAAGTGCAGGCACCAGGATTCTACCTGATGTTTCTGAAAATAATATCAGAAATGAAACAAAAGGTGAGACAGAGAAGGACTGAAAAAGCATATCAGAAAAATGTACAATATAAGCTAATAAATGGCAGAGCAGAGACACGGGCCCTTTCTGTATTTAGAGCTTTAAAGTTAGCTCACAGTTCATTCAGCTTAGACAGCATAGCAGTTTCATTTCTACCAGCTTCTGAGGCCTTTTCTTCAGCCTCCACACACACAGCCCATCAGCCCAAATCAGCCCTCTATTCCCTTGGAGGCAGCAGCACAGGAAGCACAAATATATCTGCCATCCCACCTGCTTTTGTATTTGCTTTCCCCTTCACAGAGAAAATGTGAAAACAGGAGATGGAGCCAGGAGGAAACACTTGAAATTTTGCCCTTAGTATTAAAGGACTGTTCACAGTTCAGCCAGTAAATAGTAGAACCTGCACCCTATCAGCAGGCCCATCGCAGCTGGCTGTGTCTGACAGGATTCTGAGGTAATTTCAGAACAGAAGGGGTTTGCAGCCTCAACTTTGGACTCGGCACTGTGGTTACAGGAAAGACCCAAACACTCTCCTCAGTGACTGGAAAGTGGAAATAAAAAACGGTGTAACTGGCATGTGTGAGGTAAAGGGGGGTAGATCTTCCGCATTCCTTCATTTCACAGGCAGTTTACAAGAATATGAGGTTTGGATGGTAGCAGTCCAAAGACAACAAAACTCTGAGTTGGCTGAAGTTTATGAGCTGTTCTTACAAGGATAGTTCTTCATCAGGATCATCCCCAGTAAGCAGGCCATCTCGGCATGGATGGTGAAGGATTAGGCATCTGACTTGAAGGTCTAATGTTTCCATGGAGTCTGATCCTAAGATACAACCTGTAGGCATCCTTGTTGCCACCAACCCTCTTCCCACTGGAGTATACTTGCTCCTTCCCCATACTTTATCCAGAGAAATAAAGATACTCACCAGATTAGAAAAGTTCCAAAGGTGGAACACCCTCGTCACAAGAATACCTTCCCCGTTATCTTTCCTGATGTGGAAATAGTGATTTGATCTCCTTGTTCAGGAGAGCAAAGACAGCTTTCCTCTGTCTACTAACCTGGGAAACAGTCAGTATGGAAGGGCCTTTGCTGTGACCGTAACTGATGTGATGTTGTCAGATGTTCCTCCAGCAAAGGAAACTTCTTCTTATGAGAAACTGTTAAACTGCATGAACTACTCCACACTTCTACAGGTGTGATTTCACATCAGTTTCCTTTGGGCCGATTATTCTTGCCTGGAAACCATGGTATCCTGTGACCCTAGAGCACGACCAGGATCTTACACATTGAGCCAGATTCCACCTGAAATGGCTCCCAGCTTTGAGAGGCATTGCAGTGCCAGCACAATAAGGATGGTAAGAAAGTAATAGGAAATCCGTTTCTACTTCATCAGTAGTGCTCTCTCTGACCTCTGGCAAGTTAGTGATGCGATGCTGAAGTGAAGGAGAAAATTTAATGTGTAAGAGATTCTCCTAAACAGGGATGAGAATGCAGGAGCTGCAAAGGACAGCAAAGCATCAGGAAGAGACTTAGTTCATAAGTCATGGTCATAAAACCTTGAAACCGAGATAAATGCTGGTATTTATTAGCACCATTCATAGCCATGCATTTCCCTGTCACTGCGTGTTCTGACTTCAGACAACATATAGCTATTTATATTGGCTTAGACTTTACAAACAGCAACTAGCAATGTTTCTAACAAAGTATAAACTAATCCTGCACTGCATTGCTTTGTCACAACAAAATTTTGTCAATAAGTATTTGTATGAGCTGGCTTCTTCTGGTAATGGGTTACTAGGAGAGTCCTCACAACAGTGACCATAAAGAAGACATGTACCAGCCCATTACATACCAATAACTCTTCCTCCTTCCTTCCTTAATAACAGAAGAAAAAGGTAACACAAGTGATTGGCTGGCCAAGCTCCCTAAGTGTGCCAGGTCATTATACAGGTCTGTATCATAATAATTCTGGTAAGGGCAGAGTCAAATAACTCTGCTGTGATATATGCTACCCTAAAACATTTTATCAAATATAGTAAAACACTTAGCAGAAATAGTATCTTAGAGACTACCACAACCTATTAATGTATCCTCTGGATAAATCACAATGGCTTTTTGCTCATACAGTTACTGTTTGTGCAATCTGCTCAGATGGCAACATAAAACTAATTCAGAATTTTTGTTTCCATAGCTGTGCTGCTTCTCTAACCAACGCATTGGATCACTTCCATTCACAGATCTTGTTTCTATGTCAGGATTTGCTAACACAGGTGTCTGTCCTGATATGGAGTTTATTCTCAGAGGAGAAATTGGAGACATCAAACAGAATTAAACCATAGCTTTTCTGAATGAAAACAAAACAAACCAAACAAACGAACAAAAAGCAACACAATATCAATAAATCATAAGTGGGACTCCAAAGTTATTATGCTGCTTAAAACCTGTCTATATGATTGATGTGGGGCCAGCAAAAGTGGCACTTGTGCATGGGTATACCAGATCTGTCTTGCAAAAACACGTAATACCTAGAAGATGAAAATATCTTGTGTGCAAAAGTAAAATAGTAAGGGGAATTTATTAAAATGATACAAATAAAAGAAATACAACTTTTATAAATATATAATTTAGATATAAATCTATTTAAATTGAAAATACTGGCTCTTTTAATACCAGAAGCTTCAAAATGAGAGAAAGGACTGAACAAATTGTGTGCAGTGCAACAGATACATATACTTCAAATAAATATCAACATTGGATAGAGTTGGATATAAAAGAAGTGAAACTGAAAAAAATGAGCACAGTATTTAAGACCTCCTTGTCCCAGCACTATGTCTAGTCTTAAGCATTGTCAAATTTCTATTTCTGAATGTACATAAAATACAACATTACAAAATTGGATCTTTTGTAATGGTATCTCCTTTGCAGGAAGTAAATGGTAAAAAATTCACTGTCCCAGTGGAAACATAATAAACAATAAATAGCACATCCAGTTTCGAATTAGAAATTGTGACAAGAAATTCTAAGACTGGTGTAATCTTAAAATATCAGAATTATCTCTGTGCTAGGGAATCAAAAGAAATGACAGCATGTCAGCTGTTGCATGCAGGAAACTTCCATTCCACCTACTTAATTGCTTGTTAGAAGAATTTTTTTTTCTCACAGTGTTAAAAGCACCTTCTCCAGTTGAAAAGTACAGCTGAGATTGTGCAACAGCTCAAGTGAAATTAAGTAATGAGTCAGTTGCTGTACTTTACCTCCTAAAGTGGAACAAAAGATCATTTTGGACGTCAGAACATTGTTTGAATGGAATTTTATATTTGTTAGTTGATACAGAAAACAGTTCTTATTTCTCTGAGAAATATTCTTTTTTTTTTTTTTTTAAGTGAAAGAAAGCAATGTCTTGAAAAAAACAAAGATTGTCCTTGAAGTACATTTTGTGGCTGCAAATGAACCCCAACTTTGAGAGGCATGAGGGATGCTTCATCTCACCTGAAAATTAGTGGCCTGTAGTGCAGATACTGTAACTACCTGCCTAGGTGATCCTATTTTGCTACAATGTCAAATGGATTTGCTAAAATTATTATGGAAGTTCGTCTGAGCAGAAGGACCATATCTTTGTTAGAAATACATTTCACCATTTATAATATTTCATTTCTTCTGAAATGATCTATACAAGGAATTGTCCCACATTCATTGTTCCTAAAACCAGTGACCTTGGGGAAATATTCTTATATATCTTAATTAGTTGACCTACATTATAGGAACCAGAACATAGTTGTTAATGGAGATGCAAATTAACTGAATCACCTACAGAGACAAATATTATAAATAGACTAAAAGTCAAGCAAGAGATGTTTCTCATCTGAGCTCTGCATCTACACTGAAAGGATGCAGCTCTGTACATAAATCTTAGACAGGTTTAGATAGTGTGCATGCTGCAGGCTGCTCCTCACTGTAAGCCACCATAACATACCAAGTATAAATATTTGTCAACTGCCCATATTTGTGAACTACCCATCTAATCCACCTTGTGATTTGGGGTTTTAACCTTGCAGCTGCACCATTTCTATTTGAGGAAAAAGATATACTTATCTCTGTGATATCTCAGCATTGAGTAATCAATAAGCAAAAACCAAGTGAATAATTTAGAGATCAAATTTGCTACTAATGTAACTGTTAAGCATTACTAGTATTAGGCCACATTTTAGTAGATTGGAATAGGTTCCTATTATGCAGATTGTTATCCATACAAGCTACTCCACACACATGCATGTAACAAAGACATGGCAGGTTAACCATCTGCTCCTGTACTGTAGAGACTTCCATGAAATTTCTTAGCATTATTTCCTTGCTTGAAATCATGAGTGTTCACATATAGGCCACAGAATCAACTTAATGACTCAAATTTCACTGACCTTCCATAGAAATATTCTCCATTCAAAAGCAAACCTTCTGATTTCTTAAGGTCAGGTAGATCTAGGACAGCTGGAGCTTTCATTTACTACAGCAAAATAAATTGCATAAATAACCTCAACTGGGGACAGGAGAGAAAGAAAGAAAGAATTCTTCACTACACTTGCCTAAGAATGGATCTGAAGTCATTATGGATACTGAATTTACCATTCCACTAAGGAAGCTAAGCTGACTGCATTTTAATATGCCAATATATATACACACAAATGTGGAAAAATTAAAGTAAGGTCATTAATATACTCATGTTGAGATTTATCCTCTTACTTGTTTCTAGCTAGGAAGGAGTAGAACATGCAGTTACAGATTATATTCAAAAGATAAGACCTCTAAAATAAAGAACACTGGATTCTGTGTGTCCTATTGTGGGAAATTCACAGGGTCCCTGTGTCCTGGAAGCCATTTCCTTCCTGGACGCTTTTTTTCATAAAGTTGGAAATAGAGCAGGTAAAAGATCTCCAGATATGTAATAGTTTCCGACTTTTGCAAAAATCATTTAACAGCTTCTTTATAAGCTCAACCTGACCTTTAAGACAGAAATCACTTTCATTCTACTTGCGGTATATTTTTTCCATTCCTTTGTAGACATGACATAATGATATCCAAACACCACTTGACCTTATTGAGCAAGAAATCTGATAAAGGCTGACAGTACATGGATTTTCCCACACAGAATAGGAAATAATGATATTTGAAAAAGGGCTTTTTTAATAAAAGTGAAAGTGACTGTGGTAAAACACAAAACTTTTGAACAGACCAGGGAGAAAAAACAAAGAACCAAAATATAAGCTAAAAGAAGCTTAATGGGAACTATTTAGACTTGGAATTCACAGGGAGCTTACACAAGCCTTGTCTACATGGGAAATATCTAGTTTTTCATTTCTGTGTTTGTGGTTAGAATTGGGGCTGGGTGCAGTTGCAGTGGTGACTGGAAGAGGAAATGCCACATCAGGCAGACCTATTACAGAGGCTGGAGCTCTTGGTGTCCTCTACCCATTCAGTAAGCCTAGCCTGAGAGTACTAGTGGAGAAGCCAGCACAGACAAAGGGAATCTACACATTTTTACCAAGAATAGCATACTCACTGCCATATTATTTGCTCTAATTTTGGTAAGATGCCATAAAGGCAAGATTGCCCGTAGTAGTTTGTTCCATGTGGTTGTTGACCAGGAAACAGCATTTGAAGACAGGTTTGAAATAAATAGAAATGCAAATAAAGTACCAGTGCCTTAAACATAGAGGCTGCAGAGAAAGATAATCATTGGTGTATTGAATAATCTGGGTATGCACAGGAACTTTGCAGAGCCTGCAGAGGATCTGCTTGACAGATAAGTGAGACTATATTGAACAGAACTCCTATTCAGGCCAGTATGATGAAAGAAGGTTCCTGCTATATAGAAAAATATAAGTGAATTTTCAGAAGCAAATACAGAATTCTAAACACTAATACGTCACAAATCTTCCAAACCTTTTTATTTTATTCCCAGTTAATGAGCAACTTGTTAAATGCAAGAAGTCAGCTGATTACTGAACAGCTGCAATTGAGTTGTGCTGCTCCCTCTTATCCCCATCTACACAGCACCCAATGATCTCCCATCTGCCATGCCCTGTCTGCTGCTGTCCTGCAAACCATGCAATTATTTAGATCAGCCCGGTGTGGGTGCAAGTCTCTGACATCCTGGTGTGACAACGTGACATCCTCTTTGTGCTGCTGGAAATAACAATAGCAATTGTCAGCACTCCTTCATGAGCTAATTGACATACAGGAGCTGCATGGTTTTAACTTCAGATTGGTTTAAAAACAAATTTCATTGGAACTGGTATGAAGGTGTATGGGAAGGCAGGTACCCTTTGGCAGCTCAGTCTGGAGAATTTTACACTCTGAGAAGTGTCACTTCTCCTAGTTTGTTCAGTGGTTTCTTAGTCTGGAGACTGTCACTGTCCTGCCCTTTAAAGAAAAAGCAGCAGCACCTGAACTGAGTTGGTATAAAATCATACCAGTGCCTCCCCATTTCTTTCCCCATCAATCAGTTTGGCAGTGATAAAAGGGCTGAATAACTTCCTCTGTTCCTTCACTTGTGCCTAAGCTGCCTGGGATTTCTTGGTGTCCTTCATGCAAATGCAGAAAGGCCAAGGAGTGTCAGTCCCCTGTGCCAGAGCAAAGAGAGGCTTTTATGGAGAGGAGATACAGCTACGCTTATGGATTAAACAAATACAGAAGCCTTCAAGCCCACTTGGGCTTCTTCAAAAAAGATGCATCCACTCCTAGGCCAACACAAAGCAGCTTTTATTTGCACATGCTCTATAAACCTTGAGATGGGTCAAGAGGTAAGAGAGAGATGAGCTTCAGTAAAGCCCAGGATGGGCTCAGCAAGTTGCCATCCAACAGATGATGTAGGTTGCCCCACATTGACTATATTCTTGCTGAAGTTCCCAATGCTTTCCAAGTGGAGGACATGCATTCCTGTGACAGAGGGCAAGACAGGACATAAGTCTGATCTTGATTTCCCCATGTGTCTATAACAAACTAACCATCCAGCCTGTGCAGGTAGCCAGCTGTGTTCCAGAAGCCTGCCCAAAGCCAAGAGGCTGCAGAACAACTGCACAGAAACCAGGCTGAGGAATTCCTGGAATTTCTGAAGAGTATTAAAATAACCTTAGCATCCAATAGGAAGCAGGTATGAGAGATAATAGCAGAAGTGGCTGCTTATCCTTCTCTGATACTTGGTTAAGTACAAATTTTGTAAGAAAGCATGTGCATGTTGAGAGCATTTGTTTCAGCTTTTCTCTACCTCCCAGATTCTTCAGAGCAAGGACAAAAAGCCTCCAAGAAGCCTTCAGAATATTCAACAAACCATTGTCTTGTAACAATAAGATTTTTTTTCTCCCTTTCACAATAATTTTCCGAGTTCCCAGAAATATTCTGATCTATAGTAGGAAAATGTCTCCTCTTGTTATTCTACACACATTTCTATCAGCAGCAAGATCTCCCTACAAGGCAGCATCCACTTCACTTCAAAGATCTTCCCAGCCCTTTAGGCTGTAATTAGAGCTGTAAGTGCTGGAGCCAATCTGCCCAACAGGGAAACTTCTCTGAAAACAAAGGTTTTGTAAAGGTTGAAAGAGATGATGGCAAACAAGAAATGGCTAGTGGACTCTTGAAAATTCTTGTACTGAGTGCTCTTTCATGAAGTCTGGTGAAAGAAAGCAGTTCTCTGTGCTTAACCACTCAGTCAAAAACACAATTTATCTTTTCAAAAGCAGGCTCGAAATTCTTCCCCTCTACAAGTTGGAAGTTTTCATAAGTCTCGAAATGAGACTGGAAAGACATGACGTTGGGGTTCTACTGTAATACTTATGTCTCAACCACTCACCAGAATCTCCTTGCCTCAATTATAATAGAAGACTTTTATTATATTATATTGTATTATGAAATTTCTTACATCATGCATTTACACACTTCAGAGAAATCTTTGCAATGGATCTCACTTATGCTATATAAAAAAGGGAAACTCATTCCCCCTTTTAGGATTGTTCATTCTGGAAAAGAGAAGGCTCCAGTAGGGCAGCCTTTTAAAATATAACAGAGGCTTGTAAAAAAGAGAGATTTACTGAGACCTGTAATTACAGGACAAGGAGAAATGGTTTTAAACTGGAAGAGGGTAGATTTAGATTGGACATACGGAAGAAATTTTTTATGAGAGTGGTGAGAACAAAGAAGTTGTGGATGCCCCATTATTGGAAGTGTTCAAAGTCACATTCGATAGGCCTTTGAGCAACCTGATGTCCTTGCCCATGGGAAGGGGATTGGACTAGATGATCTTTGGGTCCCTTCCAACCCAAACCATTCTATGATTTTATGATTTATCCCTGTTTCCTGTAAAAGCATCTTTGGCCAATAGCTAATAAAATCAGGGATCTCAGTTCCTGTCCCCTGACATATGCAGCTCTGATGACTACCAGAAGCACTTGGACACCAAAGCTTTTTAGCAGCACTCCCTGAGCTACCAGTATTTTTGACACCAGTCCACAACTAAATTTAGCAATTTCCAGACCTAATGTCAGTGCAATTTTGCTATTGCTCATTTAGAATAGGGCTCTGGCACAAAATTCTCATTCTGAAAATAGCTGCTAGTTCTTTACCCAGGGCAGAAGTGCTATCCTGTTCTACTCACACAACCTGATGATTCAGTGATATACTTAGTTATTCTCATACACACAGTGATGCACAGACTAATTTATGATAATTTATGACGTTCCAGTCCTTGCTAGATCAATAACAATGAGGGAAGGTCTGACCCAGATATTAAGACACATTGAATTTAAAGGACTTTTACATTTAAATCATATCTAAATCTGCAGTTGGAATCTGTCATTTAAGGGTAAAAGCACCTTCAAGCACAGACCCACAGGCTGCACACTCCAGGATGTGAGCTTGCAAAGTGACAGCTGGCTGCTGGCATGCAGGAGTGATTCCAGATACCTCAGCATGTAAAGCAAACTTTATGTGCATATTCAGAGGACAAGCAATGACTTTGGACTGTGTACATGCCTGGAGACTATTTTGCATGTATGCAGAATTTCTCCATGCATATGTGATAGCTAGGGCCTTCCCAAATTCTGAAACTTGACTCTTTCATTTAAGTTTCATAAATGATACCTCAGACTCCAAACATTAGAGATGGTCATGAATCCTATCTGAATATAAGCTCTAGGGGACCTTACATTCTCATGAGAGTTTAATTCAGAAAGCATGGATTATGCCACATCTGAGTACAAAACCACCAATGCTTTGCAATTTTCCATCTTATTCAGCAGTAACAGACTTGAATGAAAATTAGACATAATTAACACTAGTGTAACTCCTGACACTGCACATTCTGCAATATATATGTTGCTGTGCATATAGGTGATCACTGTGAAGGTGATCACACTGACAAACAGTTGATAACACCATCACCATGTACAAGATTACAGGCAATATCTCATGAAAAGAGCCTACTGTGGTCAGAAAGTCCATTCGATGGGGAGCACTAACACCAACTAACAAGCCTCACAGCCCTTGTTGCAAGATGGACTAGAAAAATGATGGGTGAATTAGATCTAAACCAATCACCAGAAAATACTGCAAATTTACAGGAAATTAATTTTAATATTTGTTAGGGATCAACATAAAATGTTTGGATGCATTTTTAAAATAAATTTATCAATTTCATAACAATGAAGTCATAAATATGCACCTTCTCATGCTCCCAGTTACTCCATCCTGCCCCTTCCCTTGCATTTAGCAATGACTGACACTCAGGTAAACCCAAATCTAACCTCACAAAAAGAAAAAAGTCACACTAGATGCAGTTGCTACCCCTGTAGAAAGGATACAAAGGGACTACAGGGAGCTACAGGGTGTGGGGAGAGAAAGAGGAGGAAATGACAGCAGCAGCAGCCCTGGATGACCTTAGACTGGTTGTGAAACTGTCATCAGAATAGACTTATGAATCAGATTTTCTTTCATAAAATGATAGCCCAGGATGTCTGGCAAAATCAGCTCCCCATAATAATAGCACTTGAACAGAAATTGCAAAATGTCACAGTAATGTAGTTAGTGTATACAAGCTACTAAGGAGTACAGTAATTAGGACTCTATGAACTTTGGTCCGTTTGCTACAATAACATCCATACAGGCTGCCTACGGCTTCTATAAATGAAGTGGAAAGGGTGCCCTCCCTCCTTGTGATTTTGTCAAAAAATGCCCAGCTATTTTTTGCTTACAGCCTAAGCTCAGAGTCATGTGATTATGAAAGACCATCAGATTTCTGACACAAGAAACATCTCATGGATACAGAGTGATTTGAAAGTGCAAACCGAATGGCTCTCAGTTAGAATGTGATAAACAAGAGAGTTACAAAGGCCACCTGATAGTAAAGGCAATGAGAGCAAAAAAAAAATTATTTTGAATGCAGGGTGCTGGTTTGGATCATAAAACAGAACTGCACTTATGGATTTAAAAATCCTCTGTATGTTGATTAAGCTTCTCCTCCCATGAATGCTTAGACACAGGTTCTGTATACTGAGCTGCACTGGACAGCACAACAGGGCACATAGACTTTTTTGTTTGGTTTGGTTTTGTTGGTTTTTTTGTTTTGTTTGGTTGGTTGTTGTTGTTGTTTACAGTTAGTTGTGAAAGGAAAAATCCAGATACTATTTTTTTCTCACTGTTTTACCAATTTTGACTGAAAACAAAACTAGGAAAAACAGTTATCAACAGCCAAGAAGTCTGTGCTCTAGAGTTTTTAGACTATCTATCATTGAGCATTTCTGATTCTGAGACTTTTTTATCACTGATAAAATGTTTGAATGGGGTGACATTTAAAAGGAAGAAAGAATAATAAATTTATAAAAAAAAAATTTGGGAACTAGGGAAGGAATCAGCAATTATTATTTTACTAAGAAAAATGAACATTGCTTTGCTTATAAGGTTATTTCTACTGTTATTTAAACACTGCATAGATAACATGTCAGATTTACACAATGATCTACAAACTTTTCCTGCTAGGGTGAACTGCCAGTTGAAAATAATGCTATTTTGTCTTACTGCATAATCAAACAGATGAAGAGAAATCTGGGACGGCTGTTATAAAGTTTTTAGTCATACAAAGGCAAGAAGAGAGAAGAGAGAACAAGTGAATTACTCCTTAGGCCTTTCATTTTCCCTCAACAAAACCTGTATTACAAAGCAACACATCCTTCCATGTGATTAACTGCTCAGGTTTTACCCTTGCTCTACTTTGCTGAGTGCCTTTGACAACCGTATTCCTATTTCTGGTTTTCTTTCTCATGTGTAAAAAGGAAACAATTCCTCATCTCACAAAGATGTTGTCAGATTTATGGCTATACAGTGACAGATACTACTTTTCATGAAATGCAATAGTTAAATTTCTGTGAAGTCAACGATGAGGTCAGGAATGATTCAGATCAATCATAGTCATCTGAAAGCAGGGATATACAATGGGCTTGTGTTTGACATTTATGTTCAGTGAGAAATCTCAGGTTTCTGATAGATCATGCAAGGCACAGCATTATAGTGGCTTTTCAACTTAATTTGAAAAAAACTTCTTTGATCTACTTTTTCTCTTTACAAAAGTTTTGCAGAAGTTTATTTAAAGAAGGCTTGCTCATGGTGTTTACCTTGGGTTGTTTTTTAAATACTTCCATCTCAGACTATGGACCACAGTGACTGACATCACTGATGTACTTCAGTTAATCAGGCATTCCCCTCAAGATGATGCAAGTACATCACCAAGGCCTGTGGCCAAGGTAGAAGAGAAAAAACACACAAGACTTACTTGTCTTACTCTTACTCCTCCTCTGAAGATTTCCAACAAGAAAGTGAAATTAACAAGTTCCACCATGACCTACAAACTGACTACCCACAGTAAAATTTTACTTGCCACCTGGGAAGACTTAGAGCAGCAATTAGTTAAACTTTTATTGTGTCCCCTAATGTATTTTTAAGAAGTAAGTGACTTTGAATTTCTAGGAATTTGAATTTCTTTTAGCACTTTGAGTCCAACTGCAAGACGCTGCTTCTACATATAGCACACTGCAGTCTCACCCTCAGCACCTCTACGGGAGAGAAAAAGAGGAAGAGAGAAAGAAAAAACAACAACAACAACAAAAAAACTCAAACCAAACAAAAAAAACAACCCCAAAACCCCCCAAAAAACACACACAACAAAAAACCCACAAAAAAAAAAACAAAAAAAACAAACACCAAAACCCAAAAAACAAACACAATCGTATCGATCTGGCACACCGGGAGTATGTATAATCCCAAAGACACACAGTGCCGCGGGCGGACCGGGTGTTTATAAACACCGGGACATCTGATTCGGGCACAGCAATCCCGGCCCAAAGCCGGGGAGCTGGCGGGGGGGAGGAGAGGAGGAGCCGATTGGCTCCCCGGGCCGGGAGATCCTATATGCTGCGAGTGGATGAGGCGGCCCCGGGTGCGGGCTGGGCGGCCGGGCGCCGGCTGGGAGGGCGCCCGCGACGGGGCCGGTCCTGGTGTTTTTCCCGCAGGAAGGAAGAAGCGGAGAAGAAAGCTGTTCGGTTCTGTTGGTGAGATGCGGGAATTTCTGCTGGGTGTCGTCCTGTTCCCCTCCCTCCCCCGCCCCCCAACTCCCCTTTCTAAGTTTGTTCGTTAGCGAAGAGCAGCCGGGTTGTTGGTTCCTCAGTTCTGGGTAAATCGAGTAGCTGGGTAATTGAACTTGGGGAAAATACTCTGTTTTCCCAAGCCCTTTTTTATTGCTTTCTGTTCGGCTTCAGAGATTGAAGGAGCCGGTCTGTTCAGGGGAGGGGGTACTCGCCTCTTCGCGTTTCTGAAACTGCGGTTTCATGCTTTGGACAAACAAGTTTTCCAACTGCTTTGTTTAAAAGGTTTTTGCTACAGGACCTCATTCATTAACTCTATACGCGGCTGTCTTTCTTCTGCCTTAAAATAAGGGTTTTGTCGAGGTTTGATATTTCAAATTTCTGCGATAAACAATATATAAATTCAGTGCAGTTTTAACGTCTCTATAGTAGAGCCTTATAGCAGATTTCATCCCCCAGTCTCTGATCGCTGTCTGTCAGTCGGTTACATTTTAAAAAAAAGAACAACCTCTGACTTATTGTGTCCTTTTCACGGTCTCACTCATCCCCTGAGCCTTGGAGGGAAAACTCGCAGCCACTCGACTACTGCGATGAAATAACCCATTCAAAGCAGTGCCGTTTCCTCCCGCCCCTTGTTCCGGCGGCCCCTCCCGCCTTTCTCAATTTTTAATTTTATTTATATATATATATTATTTTTTTTTTCCTACGGGAAGAGTGTGCAGGATTTTTTCTTCAGCTGTTCCCACCCGAGAAACTCGCAAATCCGGCTCGGAGTTTCTCCGCTCAGCTCCGGATTGCAACACGGGGACGCACTCCCGAAAGTGTTGGGGCAACCCTCCCGCCCTGGCCTCGTTAGCGCCCTGATTAGCGCCGGGAGCGGGGACGGAGGCTGCCGCTGGGTGGGAGCAGCCCTCTCCCAAACTACTTTTGAGAAAACAGGCTGGAGAAAGCGCATTAGGCGAAAGGGGGAAAGACTGAAAGCGTTTTGAAAGCCAGTTTACGCTAAGCTCGCTTCTGGAGCTAAAAAAGTTTGGGGTTAGGTTTTTTTGGGTTTTGGTTTGGTTTTTTTTCCGCCCCCTCCCCCCCCCTTTTTTTTTCTTTTACTTTTTAAAAGTTCTGTGCTCTTGGCAGCGCTGTGGACTTTTAAACTGCAGGCGGCCGGGCGTGCCCTCCTGCCGGTGGGAGGGGAAGGGCCGAGCCGGGCCGGTTCCCTCCTTTGTTCCCCCTTAAGGGCGGTCGCAGCCTCATGGCTGGAAGCTGCTCGCTTTGCCCCTCCATCTTTGCCCCATTCCCCCTCTCATGCTCGGTCGGAGGAATGTGTGTTGTGAAAACTAACGATCGATTTGCGCCTATTTGGGGATTCGCGGGGATGCCAGGAGGCCGCTCCGCAGCCGCTGGGTGAGGCGCGGAGGCCACTGCAATAACCTGCGGAAACACCGCGGGGGGGGCGGGACCTCCAGCCCGCACCCGTGCGAGCTTCAAACTCTTCCCGAGTCCTCCTGGGTTTATTTCAGAGGCTTTTGGGAAAGCTCGGGATGCTCTTAGCGGGCGAGCGGGGCGGAGGGGGGAAGGAGCGGGCTGAGTTACACTGGCTGAGCTGCACTGGTGGGAGTAAAGGAAACATCTGAGCTTTTTAGAAGTAGCTTTATCTGCTTCTGAGCAAGATCTTGGGAGTCCCTCTAGAGATGGGACACTGGCTTTACACCAGCGTAAGGAACTAAATTAAGTGCAAGACAATGATAAAATCTTTAGTTCTGTTCTGGCTACACAAAGAAGCAGAGAACTCGGTACGTGCTGCAGCATCCTCATCTGGTGACTGCCGAGGTTTGTGCCTCAGTGGTGTTGAAACTAGTAGTGCAACTGCTGAAGTGCTTTGTATGATGCTGTTCTTGCATCTCCTCCCCAATTCTTGCATTTGTTTTGGCAGTTGGGAAAGGCAAAGGTTGGGGATAGATTATTTTTTAAAAAGGGAAAACTAGCTGTATTCTAAAGGAGGATAAATGCCAGTTTGTTTCTTTGGGTTTGTTTGCTTTGTTTTGTTTTGTTTATTCCTTGTTGATCAGAGAAAGAGACATTAAATCACTGATAACAACAGCCATGGAATATTCTGTAAGTATTCCAGAAGGCTGGAGTATTATGTGGATGGAGCTGGGTATTTATTATGGGAGTTACTGGTTGTTCTGCACAAGACTAGTTGCATAGAAGCTCACCATCTGTAGTAAACGGAAATGTTGTATCTCCGTGAAAGTCTGGGGGCCTCACTGATAAGCTTTAGTTTTGCTTTGTGTTTAGATTAGAAATGTAATTAGAAATGTAATAGCAGTGTCTGCTTGCTGGCCTCTTCCACCGAGTGAATCAAAACTGTATCACTTTCTGCTTTCTCTAATGTCCTAAATTACTGAGAAGCAAACTGGTTGCTCATGCTGTGCAAAACAGTAGTTGGGACAGTCTGTGACATCTGGCCAAACTGGAGTAGTGAGTACTGAAGCCAGGAGAGGTAGTTCCCCTACAGATCAGGGAGAAGCACGTGGAAAAAAACCCTGCAAGTCACCGCTTATCATTTGAAATGCCGGTGGCTTGTGTGTTTGCTGTTATTCTGCACCTACAGTGTTACAGAATCTAGGATGTACCTGCAATTGCCTCATCTCCTATGGTTATCAGTCTATGCTTGAAGAATACTAGCTAATCTTTTAACTTGATGTTGCTTACCAAAAGTACAGAGGTGTTTTTGTTGGGAAAACTTGCTGTGGTTTTGCTGTTACTGTGGTAGGTCTCCTAGGCCTTGGCACAGGCAGAAGGTGGTGGAAGAAACCAGAAAGTGATGGATCAGCATTTTACTACTAGCTCTTCCTTCTACATGGCACTTGCAGAGTTTATGGTACAGTACCTTCCTCAGCTTATTAGGATATGCACATATCAAGTGAGGCTACATGAAGAATATTCAGTAAACCTCAATAATAACTCATCTTCCAGTGGAAGGCAGCATATGGTCCACCTCTGTCGGGTTGGCTGGAAGTATCACAAGATCGTCCACCGATCATAAGAGATACTAAATATTTGAAATCTTTGCATCATTTGGGAAATTGTGTTCCAGACACTGACCAGAGATCTGTGCATTCTTGAGTCTTCAAAGATTGAAATAATAATTACGGATACTTAAGAGGTTGCTTCCCCTCTTTCATAAGTTATGAAAATGGCACATTTGCTCCTGGCAGCAAGAGTGGGAAAGCTCTGGAAGGATCTTTGAAAGATGACTCTTGACTTAAATTCAGTCAGGGATGAAACCACTGCTATGAAACAGGATCGTGAAACAAACCCTTTGCTTTGGAATTGCAACTTTTTAATATGAACCTGTACCAGTCCTGAAGTGTACTTGTCACTTGAGTGACTGCATAGTCTGATATTCGACTTAAAATGGTGGCTTGGAGATGCTGCTTCTACATGCCCAAATAACTCGGAGTATAACAATCCAAGACTGCTCAAACAACCTGTGGACAGATGACCCCCAAAGAAGGGGATGGTGGTGTAAGCAAAAGCAATTTCATTTGAAGGACTATTGAAGAGGGACATATGTTTGCATATTGCTAAGATCTCAGGATGTAGGAGTGTCTGCCTGTAGCACAGAGCAAGTTTGCTTGCTGCAAACCAGTTTCATGAGGTTAAGTTTGACTGTCTGGTACCATCTGTTGGTGCAGTAAGTCACTTTCTCAGTCACTTTCTGTACAAGTCTTCTCCTGCATCCTGTAATTTGTTTCTTCCAGTTTCACTTCTGGTGAAGAGCTGAAGAGGCTTATGCTGATTGACTTGGACTATTTTGACTTGACTTGACTATTGACTTGACTATTTTGTCTTAGGTCAGGAAACTCAGGCAGCTCATTTGTTACACTGCTTCTCATCAAACACCATTGCAGTATACCCCCTCCTTCCCTTCCTAGTTGTGTTTTTCCACGGTATATGAAACAAGCAGAGGATGGATTGTCTCCTACTTGGTTTGGTTAACTGAAGAATGATTAGTCTTTCACTTTGCACTGTACATACATGGGGTGTGAAATCCATGTATTTTATTGTAAAGAGTAGGCAAAGTGTTTTCATGACTCTTCCCTGTAATTTTCCTAATTTCCCAGTAAAAAGTATTCACTGTATTCTCAGTAGGAAACCTCTATAGTGTCACAGAGGTGACAAAGAAACCATAATTACCACTAAATCTTTTCTGAGGTTCTGGCTGCTTTGTCTGCAAGACCTGAATGAAGTCCTGTGGAAATTATGAGTAGTGACTTTCTGTTGCATTGTTCTCAAAACTAGAATGATGAGGCTTCTTTAATTGAATGTCTTTGTTATTTTCTTTTTCAGCCTTAAGCCATCTCTCCCTTTGAAGCTTCTGGTCCCATCTTTGTAGCTTCTTTCTAGAGTCCACAGACTGGTGCTTTGTGGTCTGTCTCCCAGTGAATTCCATTTGTAGTTTCTGCTTAACTCAGTTTCACTAAATTAACCTCATGGCTGGTATTAATCTGGTGCTGTAGTTCAGTTACATTCCTGGCGTTACATTACGGTTTCATGGAAGTGTGTGTTTATATATACACACATCTATAGAACATGTTTTCATATATATATATATATATATATCAAAATATTTTTATTGGCGCTTGATACTATTAAATAGTGTGACCCACTATCCGTTTGTCCTAAGGAGAGACAAGTACTTCTGGTTAAATGCAAATGCACAAGTTCCTTAATTTAATTTACAAAGACTGTAATCTTAGCAAATTCGATCTGCTTACTAAACATGTTGGGAGTGATTTGCAGCTCCTTTGTTTCTTAACTTTTCTTATCGGATTTGAATCTTGACGCTAGGCCTGAGGAATTCTTTCAGTCCTCTGTTTTCTGGCTTGGTACAGCTCCCAATAAGGGTATTTAAGCTGTGGTAAGCTAGAAACTGCAGGATGCTGCTGTTAAATTGCTTGCAGTTCAGGGAATTGTCACGTTTCTCTTAAATGCGTGTGGGGGGAGGTGTTGGCTCTTTCTGCTTTTCTGCCCTAAGCCCGTGTGGTTTCTGCTCCCTATATTTTATAAGCAAAAGCAGATAAATTTCCTGTTAATTCCCTGGCCTTGTTGCATCTCAGAAGAGGCTGCAGAGAAGGCCAAAATTCTCCTAGGTTCCCACAGAAGTAGGAGGGGATTGAATGGAATTCATCTCACCCAGTTTGCAGGCAGGCTTAAACAAAGCCTTGAACCACTATGACTGCAGCCAGTCTGCAGCTCCTTTGGGTATGCCGAGGTGGTTCTCCAGCCACAGATCACAGTATCGGAAATGTTGGTGCCTTTGTGGCTTGCTTGAAACAAACATGGAGGCTTTCAATATGAAGGAGCCTTCACTTTTGTATCTGATTTTAAATCTACATAGAATCGACAGCTTTTGAAGTGAAATACTAGACTGTCATGAAAACTATTTGAAACCCCAAGACTTACAAAGAAATAACTGAAATAGACCAAAGCTCAACATTTCACTACTGAACTAAAGGAAAATATTTGCTAGCCTCATGAATACAGATCTCAGGAAGTATTGAAATGGTGGTAACTTCTGCCAGCAGCTGGAAGTTTTTGTAAACACCAAAAAACTTCTTTTTGGTGTCCAGCTCTTCAATATGCTTCACTTTGACAGAACTTCCTTTGCATTTTTCTTTAACCCTCTCCCCAGACTGACAATCAGTCCCAAAGAAGCGGACATGATTTAGTACAGATAAATAACTCTTGGTTGGAGTACAAGGCATTAATGGCTTTGGATGCTACCTGTTTGAGCTTGGTTTTCTTCATAGTACGTGTACCTCTCAACATAGTGCTTTTAGCAAGTTTATTCAGTTTCAACTTTAAAATTATTTTGGGCTTAATGCTAATGAAGATTGAATGATTTCAGAACTGCAGTCTGAAAGTTAGGACTTTGGAGGAGTGGTGTAATGTACCTTAGGAGGTACATTTGCTGTTTCCAGATAATGATTACAGTTAGGGTGACTCTTGAACAACGTTGTATTTGTGTAACTTTAATTTTAAAGGGATTTAAAAATTAAGTTCTTTAATTTCTGTTGGTGTACTTGAATAACTATTACTTTGTGCTTCTATAGAAAATGTGTGTCTATACATAGTTTATAAAAAGACTTTCTATTTACACTTCATTTGCATGTGTTAAAGAGTTTTAGCAAATAAGGGCAGAACTACCCTGAATGTGAATCGATCTCTGAAGAAAATAACAAGTACAAATGCTAAACAAGAAGAGACTGTGTGGTCAGATAGACTGCTTTCTCAATTCAAATAGATTAATTTCCTAGACATAAAAGAAGACAACCCATAGATGAGACTAACCAGGAAGCAGACCGAATAATTAATGAGTCTCCTCTTCCTTTACCCTCGAGTAGAATACATTTCTCTCAGCTTAAGAGTTGCTGGCAGCTATTTACAGCAGTAAATGGGTGAGAATGAACAAAGCATGATTCAGTTTAAGGGGAAGGCAACAGAGTGTGCAATGCTGTTCTTAAGTGCTTATAGATCTGTGGGTGTCAGAAAAGCTGAAGTGACTTAGGCAACATTTGCTCTTAGTGATCTCAAAGAGGAGGACTTTGAAATGTAGTGGCAATGGTAGCTCTACTACATTTGTGGGGGTGATGACCTTTAGGGTGTCATCTTAAGAAGTTTTCTTCCTCATGACTTTTCACTCATCAGAAAGCTCATCTTTTAAATATAATCATATATGCAGATGCTTCCAGAGATATGATAGCCCTGTTGAGAAAAAATACTGTTGGTTTTCTGGGCTGATCCTATAGTTGCTTTAAGAGGACTCTATTAAATTACTAGGAGACCTTTTTTTGTGTATGCGTGTGCCTTGCTAGAGGTACATCTCTGTGGATGGTGGATTCAGTCTAGCATTAGACCTTATGCTTGCTGGGTGTGTTATGTAGTAAGGAAAGCAAGGCCTTGAACCTGAAGACCTGGGTGCTACCCCTGCAACTGAGAAAATAAGTCTGTACTGCCTGTATAGTATCCTTGTTTGTAGGACTGGAACCCGATATGCTCTTTAATTTCTGAAATGTGTCTAAAGAACTGAAACAGGCTGTGTTCCTGACTGCATGACTCAGGCCATCTAAGTGGAAGAGCTTTGAACAAAAGAAATGTTGGTTCTTACTGCTGAGGTACTGTTAGGATGAGCACCAGCACTAGTGTTCTGCAGCCCAGCTGCCTTAAACTCAAGTTTAAGTTTAAACAAGTAAACCTTCAGACTTGTTTCCCGGGGCTAAGCTTGTAGGTTTGGGAACATAGACTTCTGAAAAAGAGAACTGATGCAGAAAAGGGATCCAGGACCCTCTATCATGCTCTGTTGTGTAGAGAGGATAAATGGTGTCTGGATTGATTAGTCACCGTGATGCTTGGCTCAGGTTAATGAACCATGCTTAAGAGAGAGGCAAGTTTATGAAGCTGAGATGATTTGAGAAGTCTAGATGGGTGGGAATTCTGCTTTGTGGATTCATGAGTTCACATCTCTAATTTGTTCTAGCTTAAATCTGGAGAGAAGAAGTCTAATAGAACACTAAAGAAACAAACCCAACCGTTCCTGTACCTGATAAGTTAACCAGTGTTTGATTTTACATTTTTTATTTTATTTATTTCATTGTTTTATAATGATTACTCAAATTCAGAGGAAAAAAACATTGTCTGACACAAAACACCCTATGTGTTCTAGTCTGCAAGGTGAAGTTAATTTGTCTGCCTTCTTGCCTTAGTGCTTATGTGCTAGTGACACATGCTGTATCCAGTTTTTGACTGTACACTCTTGATGCAATATAGCACATCAGTCTGGAGTTTTTTGAATTGGGATTATAGGCCTGAGCATTGCCTGGGGAAGAGGGAAAGACAGATGGCAGATGAGAATATTTAATCTGGAATGAGAAACTTAAAACATGGAACTAGGATAGCATGCTTTAGAAATGGCCATGGTGCAACAGTGTTAGCCTTCTGTTTAAATGAGTCCTTCACCTGCTTTCTAACTCACTGTATCTTTCTAAAGTACTGTTACTACACACAAAAAAAAAGTTTGAAATTTAGGCCCCGTGAAAAGGCAACTTAAAGTAGTCTTCTTGCAATTAGTTGTGTAAGTCTTAAATTTGACTTCCTGTCTTACTTTAGCAGCTAGGATGGAAAAAGTCTGCCTCAAAGATCTTGAGGTGTATGGCCTTTAAACTAGGATTCTGAATTACTGTATTCACATTCTCTTGTCTTGCAGCGTTTAGCTTTGGACTGGAACCTTAACTGCTTGATATTTCACAGTTGCTTTTTCTAGTATGGGGAAAACAGTTTTCTTCAGTTTTGATAAACCTTCATCTCAAAGCATGTCATGTGCAAATTGGATGTCCTCCTTGCAAGATTGTTTGAAATACACTTTGTGAAGAGTTTAATATGCTAATGTGGGATAGAAAGCCGTGAAAAGCTAGGTCTTCTGTAATGCCTTTTGTGGTCCTGTCCTGCTTGCAAAGGCAAGATGCCTGATGGGGTAACATTAACAGCTGCAGTTAATGTGCTGTCTCTGCCCCTTTGCTGTGCATTTTTGCCTTAGTACAGTGAACTCACATAAATGCAGACTGCTGTTCAGTATAGCACTAGAGCTCATCGCTAGCATCTACCAAAACAGATGAAGTAGGTTGTACAGTAGGAACAATTGTGGCCTTTATATCTGTCTTAAGAGATCTGACTTGCTTGGGTAGAAGTAGGTACTTAGCTTAGCCACTCTTCTCAGAAAATGAGGATGTGCAGCCTCAATCATGTCACTGCCAGGCTGAAACTTCAGAACATTATACATGCTCTCATGTACAAAGAACTGGCACTTTTAAACCAATCTGCAGCACACAAAGCAAAAAAATTCATGTTGGTGCTTGTGTGTGTTGTGCATAACCCACTGGAATTAAATGACTCATTCTGGAAGCTTTAATTCTGGAAAATGTAGCCCTCCCTTCTAGCTTGTATGGAGAAGACTCTCTGGTAGACAAGCCAGGTCAAAGCAACTGAAAACTGCAGCCTAAATGGAGACTGCTGCCTGAAAGATGTAGTCCTGCTCCTCACCTGTGGTCTGCACAGCAGCTGTTTAAGGGAACTGATCCTGATGAAAGCAACTTAAGGCAAGTCTGTCCATTCTGGCAGATGTCTCCATTTCAGTTTGCTTGCAGCAGCTGGGCAGCTTGCTGCTCCATATTAGGGGAAACTGAAGAAATTACTTTCTTCCTTTCCACCAAATATTTATAACAAGTGCAAAACCTCTGTAGAAACTAAATCTCTCCTGGCTGTTACCCATTTCCTGGCAGTTTTCAGCATTTACCACCTCTCTTTCTGCTTCCAAGCCCGAAGGATCTGAAATGCTTTACTCATTTAATTCTATGATTCTCGTGCATTGCCATCCTTTGAATTTCTCTGCCAATGAACACTTCAAAGACTGCCCCAGTACTTTTTGAGTATTTCACATCAGTGAGAAGCAGCAAGTGCTTCCAGCTTTCAGTGTCTCGTTTTTCTACATGCTGCTGTAGTTACATCTGATACAAGGCTCCCCTGGAGGAAGTGTACTTCATCACCCATTTTTATTTAAAAAGTGGATTTTCTCTTGACTTGATTAACTTCAGAATCATATAAAGACTTCATGTTTTTGAAAGTGTTGGATGTTCACTTTCTGAAAATCTGGTGTCTGTTCAATCTGAGCTCGCAATACATGTACATAAAGCATCTAGGAATGCTGATTCTGCCATTCCAGGAAACTACTTTGACTGCAAGTTGCCAGCAAAGCCTGCATATGAGATTGCAGAAGATGGGTTAAATGTTTTTGAAACCAAATTTTCAAAGCTGCTGTCAGTCATCCCTGTATTTATGTTCCGTATTTATGCAGCATCCATAACCTGACTCTAAACCCTTTGTAGATCTTTGTAGTGCTAAACTGGGTTTTTCAGTTAATTCTTTTGTCATTGTGAACATATCTTCCTATTGGATGTGTCCAAGTTGTCTGAAGTTTCTCACCAGTTTTGTACAGAACAAGGTGTAACTCTGGAAGTTTTGAAATTCCTTGAAGTTTTTTTGTTTTTGTTTTTTTGCAGGATATGTTTGCTTTCTTTTCATCTCTCTGCTAATGAACTATGTAGGAAGGAAGACTTAGCTAAGTACCTTACTGCATCTTTTTTTCCTTAAATTGACTGTCTTTTGCTATAGCAGGAAATCCTAGAAGTGGCAGGGGTGTAACTTGCTCAGTCTTTCTGTTCAGTTTTCTTTTGTCATACAGCTCATACGTAAGAGGAACTTGAAGATTAAATTCAAAACAAATTTTTAATATATAGGAAGATCTTCAAATATTGGGGAGTGGAGGAAGACATAAGCCGGGGCAAAGATGACAACAGCATAACTCGTGAAGGCGTGTCAGCAATTAAAAAAAAATTTTAAGAGGGTTACATAATATCACAGATAAAGCTGTAAGCAGCAAGGTTCACTTGGGCTTTGTTCCCATTAACTTAGGCACATACTTCCTTAGACTTTGAATCTTCAATTAGAAGGGAAAATATTGATAGAGATGTAATTGTGTTTTGCTGGGCTTACTTGATGTGCTAACTTGACTAGATTTCTTTTGGTGTAAGCAGTAGATAAATCGGTACTGATGGAGTTCAGTTTCCCAGGAATTACAACTGTTTAAAGGCTTAGAAACAAAATGTTACAAAAAATTAAGTTTTAGTTAACAAAGCTTCTGTACCGCAAGTGAGAGAATGCACACCAAGAGGCAAAACACCTTAATTATGGTAAGAAAAATAAGGCATGCAGTTTTCTCTTTTCCACAGTGTTTCCTCTTCCTAGGGAGAATATCCTTGTTTTTTTTTAAACTCAGTTATGAGAATCAGTTAGAAGTAAATAGCTACTATAGTGACTCAACCTGTTCTCCTGTTTAAGGGAAGGGGAGAGCATGACTAAGCCCAAAGGATGAGTGTTGCAAATGGGTTATGAAAAGTTCTGACAATGAAAGACTACTTGTCTATTGGCATTTGGGCTTTTTTTGCAGGAAGATGGAGTGGATATAGACCTAGATAAACAGTACCGATAAATTTTATAATTGCATTTTTAAGTTTTACCTGAGATGCATATTTGAGGAGAATTCTGAACAACTTCTATCTCCTAAAGGCTGTTTTAATATCCCTGCACTAGACCAAGGTAATTAAAGACTAGACTGTTCCAGCCTTTCATCTGCTGATTTTATAGCTTGGGTTTTTTGTCAAGGAAAAGCATGTTTTCTTAACCAGCATCTTAGACTTGCACTCTGACTTCAGGGGTGAAGTTTAAGGGAGCAGAAAATTTGGTCTACGTGCATCCTGAGCCCTGCTATCTGTTCTTTAATTAAAGTTGTTTTCACTGTGACATATGTGTTTGGGCTTTTTGCAGGGTTTTTCTGGGGGCTTTTTTCTCTCCTAGTGGCAATAACTGTCATATAGGTTAGTTTCACTCCTAGTCCCCAGTGACCTCTGTCAGTTTATATTTGTGGTATTGACTGTTGTCTCCTTTTACCAGACATGGACAATTGTAGGCTGTTGCCAAAGCATTTTATTCAAGTGTAATCTAAAGAAGTTGTGTTTGATGACTAGGATTCCTGTATATACCAAGGTAAACTTGGCTTCTACAGGTGGAAAAAATAGATTGCCTCCTGCTCCCTTTCTTTTCAAAAAAGTTGGTCAGCTGATGTTTTGTTGGGTTTTTTTTTTTTTTTTGTTTTTTTTTTTTTTTTGCTTTTTTTTTTGTGGTTTTTTTTTTTTTTACTTTGTAACGTAATTGGGTGAGAAGATGCTGTAGCATTTGTAATAAGTGGCCGATTTCATGTAGAGTACATATTTTTTGAAAGAGCACAAACAATTGTCTAGTTTGGAGGGGAAAAAACAGAACTTATCCTCCCTCTTTGGAAGTATTGGATATCTTCAGACCTACTCCTCTAAATGGAGCTATTAAATGTCTGGATTTCTGTGACACTCTCGTGCTTCATCTGAAACAAGAGTAAGCTTTGCAATAGCTTTCTGTTGTAAAGTTGCTGAGTTTATATCTCTGAGGTGCATTGTTGAACTTCATGTTTCCAATATAAAAAGGGTTTAAACCAATGCTATAAAAAGCGCTGACTTTTAATCACCAAACTGCCCATCCAGCTTTTCTGTTTTATGCACTACAATCTGCAAGCCTCAACTGCACCACTGCACGGCTTCCATTTTGAGTAGCCAGTCCTCTTCCTGTGGTAGGTAACGACACCACGAAATTGCTCCAGGTTTCCTTATCTCTGTGTAGTCTGTTGTGTACTTACGGTATGTAGTTGCAAGACCTCAGATGGGTAAAATAATGTCAAAAAACTTGTGTTGCACATCTCATATAATTGCGATAGCTTGTGCTCTCTTGGTTCAGGGGTTGTGTCTCTGTGCAAGAAGTGCTCAGCTGGTGGGTGTCATTCCTTTTAAGTTTGACATTCTGGCATGGTGGAGTAAACACTTTGCTGAGGTTTTTATTTCATGGTCCTGGGATCAGCATGCTCATGGGACCTCTTCTTATTTAGGAGACATGAGAGTTCTGGCTACAAGAACAGAATCCTACAAACTGGAGAGCAGTAAGGCTGGACCTGGGTGTCTTTTTTTTGTGCCTTGGATTCTTTTCTTTACTAAAACCCTTGTGCGAAGTAGGGACGGTAGTCCTGCCGTGTTAGCTGTCTGGTTTTAGCAGGGCAAAATCATCTTAATTGGGTGACAATGTCTGCACTGTCAGCCAAATGGCAGCCCTGAGCTGATACATAGGGTGTGTGGTAACGGGTGCCACCGGAGCCCGGTTGTACAGTTGGTGACGCTTCATCCACCCCTGGGCTGGCTGTGGAAGCCAACGGCCGCTTTCCCTCAGCGAGCCTCGGGGAAGGAGAGCTGGGCTGCCCTGCGCCTCCGACTCGGGGTGGGGAAGGTGCTGGGGTGAGGCCACGGCGGCGCTGCCAAGGCAAGGGATCAACACGGAGTGGCGCCTTCCCTCAGGGTGGCGAGGGGGCGGGACGAGATGAGTTGGGGCGGCCCTGCCTGACCTAACCTAACCTAACCTAACCCGACCCGGCGGGCTTCAGCCGGACGGGAGCCTGGGCTGCCCTTCTTGTCAGCTCCAGGCCCTTGTGGCAGAGGGGCTGCGGGCGGTGGTGAGGGGAGGGTGGGGGCGAGGCCTCTGGCCCGGCTCTGGCCGTTGTGGCGCCCCCACATCCGGGAGCAGTCGCCCTGTGTGGGTCTGTCCCTTCAGTAGGCTGCCCAAAGACAACTTGTAAATTTCTTCAGCGGAAGGGTAGGGCCTCCCTCCAGACTGAGATCTTAAAGAGCGTGTTGTTAGCCGTCAGTTAACGGCAGGGGCTTTTCTAAGAGTTTCTTGTGTTGGAACTGAAGCCTCTGTGTCAGGCTCCCCTTCTCCTTCATTGGCCTCCAGCAAGCTTGTTCTGGGCCACTGACAGCCTCTAACTTGCTGCCATTTTTTGGGGGGGTGTAGGTGGGTGGTTGATGGGGAGTGCCTGCACAGTCAACCAGTTTCAATTGCCAAACCTAAAACCCAGATGTATTAACAGCTCACTAAAACCTCTCTCCTCCCCTTACAGTTGGTAGGCATTCATCTTCATGAAGGAAGGAGACACGTGAGAAGATCTGGTTTAGACCTGTAGTGTTTGCTTCAAGATGCGCCAAAGGGAAAATACTCATCTGCAGGTCTCATCTGTCAAAACTGTCTGCATTCTTTCAATCAAACAAAAACGTTTTTTGAGAAAGATGACTTGTGAAATCTGTGAACAAAGTTGGCTATTCAAGGATACTGAATGAAAGACAACATGCCTTACAAGGGACACTTATCTTGAAGGGGTGACACTGTGCTCCTAAACTGAAACACAGGCACTGTAAAAACACTGATCCTGACAAGATTTTAGGAACTGCATCAGAATGTTTGTTAGTCCCAGAAAAGTTAGAAAATGCCATTTTTTGCAGATAGTTGCCACTTGCTTCATACTGTGTCTCATGATTTTTTGGGGACCATTTGATAATCACATTGTGAGCCATATGAAGTCCTATTCATACAGATACCTCATAAATAGCTACCATTTTGTGAATGACAGCCTGTCTGTCAACAGGGATAACTTGGACAGAGTATCAAGATACCAGTACTTGATCAACCACAGAGAGAAATGTGAGCAGCAGGATGTCCTTCTCCTGTTGTTTGTGAAGACTTCTCCTGAAAATCGTCATCGGAGGGATGCAATTAGACAAACTTGGGGTAATGAGAAGTATGTTCGCTTGCAACTTAATGCCAATATTAAAACTCTCTTTGCTTTAGGACGACCAACAGATCTGCAGCAAACACGGCTGCAAAGAGAACTTCATCTTGAAGACCAGAAATACAGTGATTTGATTCAGCAAGACTTCTTGGATACTTTTCACAATCTTACTCTTAAATTGCTTTTGCAGTTTAGCTGGGTGAATGCCTACTGTCCTCATGCCAGGTTCATTATGTCTGCAGATGATGATATATTCATCCATATGCCAAATCTTGTTGCCTATCTCCAAAGTCTAGCACAAATGGGTGTTCAGGATCTCTGGATTGGTCGTGTCCATCGTGGATCCCCTCCGGTACGAGACAAGAGTAGCAAATACTACGTTCCATACGAAATGTACCAGTGGCCCTCTTATCCTGACTACACAGCTGGAGCTGCATATGTGGTATCAAATGATGTAGCAGCTAAAGTATATGAGGCTTCATTGACTCTCAATACAAGTCTTTATATAGATGATGTTTTCATGGGTCTCTGTGCCAATAAAATGGGACTTGTACCACAATACCATGTATTTTTTTCTGGGGAAGGAAAGGCTCCATATCATCCTTGCATTTATAACAAAATGATGACATCTCATGGACATGTGGATGATCTTCACCAGCTCTGGAAGCAGGCTACAGATCCCAAAGTTAAAAGAATGGCTTCAGGAATTTGGGGTAGAATATACTGCAGACTTATCAATATTATGCTTCTCTGTAAACTATACTATGAGGACACATATCCTTGTTCAGCTGCATTTTCTTAATACTTGAATATCTGCATTGAAGATCCACTGAGCCAAAACAGAGCAACAATTTTTTAGCTGTTTTATTCAAAATATGTAAACATGGAAAGAGGTGAAACCTAAATGTGAATAGTTGGAGGTGGGAGGGAAGATGGTCCCAGATTCTGTTCAGAAACTCTTACTGAAATTGTTCTCTTGTTGTGCTGCAGCCTTTTACATTATAGTCTGGTTTGGTTTGTTGTTGGGTTGTTTGTTTTGGTTTTGGGTTTTTTTGCACTCTTTAAGAGATGCAAGTCTGCATTAAAAGAACTGTAATGGAATTGATTTTTAAACTTTGAAATGCTTGGTGAAAATGTCTGTTACTTTGAACTTGTCAGTAAGTCTTAAAGTTTTTTTAAATAGCTATGTGAAATAAGGCACATGATAAAAAATCTTACCAGAATGGAGTAGACCTTTCAAAATGCAAGGAAAATCTGACTTGATGAGTGAGACTATTGCAGTACTTTCAGGCAATGTAAATTGGTTATTCACCATTTCTCAGTGCTTCATAGAAAGTAAGTCTGGACCTACACAATTGATGAACAGTGAGTGCTAGAAGTGAAGACCTGCAACAGTCTTTTCCTGAAAGCTCCCTAGATCTTTGAAATAGGGAAACACTGTTTGAGTGCCCTCTGACTTTGTTGTTGCTCCCTGTAGATCAGGACTGAATTTGAAAGGATGAAAATCAAATATTACATAACTGGTTTTGCTAATCTGTTAATCTTCCTCTGCCTTCTGAAAACTGAAACAGTATGTTTTGTAAATTCAGTCTTTAATAAGGAAATAAGCTAAATGAGTTTTCTTTATCACTGCTTCTGCTTTCCAATATTTGTGGTTCTAAATGTGACAAGCAAGTGGAAGTCTCAGAGTGTTACTTCTAGATAATTTGAAGCTCACAAAGACCTTAAAAAAGCAAAATTTCATGCCTGTACTAACAAAGAGGGAGGAAGGTATTTCCTGCTAAAAGTTTGACTTCACAGTGAATGCACAGGAAGATAGTGATCCACAGAAACACAGTACACAATTCACCCAAGTATTTCTCCAGAAGTCTTAAGCACAATACTGTCTTTGAAATTTTAGGGTAGCTTGTGTCCACAAAACCCTGTATCTTGAGCATATTTCAATGTTCGTATCAGCTGCAGGAGTAACAAAACACCTGTGTGTTGTAAATCAGGATAGAACTAAGTGATGCTCAACCTCCAGCTGTTAATGAGTTGTACTGTGGTGCCATATAAATACTGCAGAGAACCAAATTTCTAGGATGTCTGCAGTCTTTTCTTGTATAGTTCACTAATGGTGCTTTCACAGACTCAGGACAAATATTTTAATTACCAATTGCCAAACCTGTGCTAGCTCTTCTTGGAGTGGACACAGCCACAGTGCACCAGATACAGTCAGGTATTAACTTGTGAACTGATTTGATGCTGGAACAAGTTCTAGTGTGGACAGTGTCAGAAAGTTACTTCTGAAAGCTTGAATAAGTCAGGTTTGTCAGCAGAGCAGTAACAATGCAAAAGCTTACAACTGATCAAACGTCTGTTGGAAATGTGCTAATTACAGGAGCAAAACTATCTGCTTCCTGTTTGGCTTGCTTTTTTTTTTTTTTTCCTGTGTGGGGCAGTGAGGTATTTGATCTGTGTCGTCTGACTCTCCTGCAGATCACTTATACATTACTTGGCAGTGTCAAGCTACAAGTAGTAAACTTTGTTTGAATAACTGCTACTGCACTTTGGGGCTGTGCTGCAGGTTTTAATAGTTTGAATGGTTAATGGAGTATGCGAGCGTAGACAAAATTCAGGACTGAGCTCGCTGACTGTTCTCTAAACTGCCATTTCTGATGGATGGGAGATAGCTACTAGAATTGAGTAAAATATGTAACTTTGTCTGATTGGTTTTCCAGAAGGAAAAGAGTAAGAGACCTAACAGAACCCAAGTGTTTGGTGTATTGAGAGGCCACAAATAAATGCAGTGTCAGAATGATTAAAGAATGTAACAGCTATACTTTAGAAAGAAAAATCCAGTTCCTGTTCTTGCTTAAAGGACTGACTACAGCACTGAGGATGTATGGTCTTTAGAGGGAAAAAAAACACAGGACAACCCTAGATATATATATATAAAAATTTTTGGCTTATAGAGAAATAAAATGCACATACAGAGAAAGTATTTCATACAGAAGGAAATCTGCTTCATTAGATCTCTGATTTGTGAGCCATTTAAATGAACAAGCTGCACAGCAAAACTGCACTACTAAAAAAAGCCACCCACTGTAGGGAAAAGGGTCTTCATATGCAGTATGCAACCAAAATGTTCTAGTAAAACTACAGTTTTCTCAGTATAACTGTGCTGGGATTTATTGTTTCCAGTCATACAAGTGAAGGTAAAATAAGTTTTAAGTAGTTTAATCTTCTATAGGGTAATGACCTAGCTAACATGTAAATGTAGTTTGACGTTATCTGAAAGTCACTTTTGACCATTGAATTACTTTGTTTTACAGCTGGTTTGAGTTTTGTTTGGAATGTTTCTTAATACTAGAAGGGCCTTGGTGTTGGTAGTATGCATTTTCTTTTGATGCAGTGGAAAGAAGTTCCTTCTTGAATAAAAAGGAAAGCATGAAGGCACTCCTCTTAAAAAATGGAGAAGCTAGAAAACTTATTTTCTGATTCTATAACACTGACTTAAGATTTGTACACCTCTACCTAGAACCTGTTATAACAATAGTCTTGGTGCTCCAATGCAGGGCTGTCAGGTTTTACTTGTACAAATAAAACTATGTCAGCCTGAATGGTCACTCCTTGTTAAGAGTTTGACATTGTTGCACAGCATATTTAATGCTAAAATTGTTTTTACCTGTTTGTTTGGTTTGCATCAGTTTCCCTTTGATATTACTGATTTTTATACAAAGTATTCAATATTTATTCTTTGCTCTGTACTGCAAAGACAATTGTTTTGTAAAACTTGTTTTGAATAAACAGACTTATTTCTTTTAAAAAAACTAAAACAACACAACAAAGGTGGTAAATATCTTGTGTTGCCTTCTTTGTAACTGACAGGCTCAGCTCTGTTTTTAAATGCTATCTTGAGTCACCTCTTATGAGAGGACTTCAAACTGCTTCTCCCTCTTTCCCTGCTTCCTTTCTATTCTACATTGAATCACATTTTTTGTGAAACTAAAGACAAAATTGGTGTTCCCAAAAAAGGAGATGGCTCAAAAATTTGTTACTTCTAGGTCTAAAGTTGTGTGAAACTGCCAGATATTAGAAGCTTAACCTGTTGTTACTGTTAACTCCAAATCTCTATGTTCTCTCTAGGCAATTGTCCCACAAGAGGTGTACATCTAAATAAGTGCTATTTTGGATTATACTTGCACTGTTTGAAAACTATCTGATTTGAAGACAAGTCATAGTATTCTCATAGGATACATTTACATTCAGATGGTAATACGTTGCATTTTGGTATGTGTCTCCAATTTATCTAGCATAACATACCAAACGTTTTTTGCATCAAGTAATTCAGTGTGTACCTGTGTGAGACAGAGGCATAATACAAGGATAAATTCTCTAAATCATACTGAGGAAGAGAACAAAGGAGGTGAAGTCAGAAAGGATTGTGGGGCTTGGCTTGTTGCAGGGTGGTTTGTGATGTGGGGTGGTTTTTTGTTTGTTGTTTTCTTATTGTTCCCTTTGGCCTAGAAAAGTACAGTTCAGCTTAAAAAGTGGGTTTGCTTGGTACTTTTTGTTAAATCAGTTAAGTATTTGGTGTTTTACAATACGTCATAACTAGTGTCTTTCTCAAGACTTTGCAGAAAGGGAGAAAAGATAATTGCATGCATTTGAAAACCAGAAGATTCTCAAATATTATACTCGAATGTTAATACCATTAACACAAAGATCATAATCAATACTCAGTTTTGGGAATACATACACTGCTTATTCTAATGGATTATTTTCTCACCTCATGTAATTAATGTTTCTAAGGAAAAAGAACTGGAAACCCCCCCCCCCAAGAGTCCCACATAAAACCCCAAAGTTATGTCTTGTTTGCTTTTCCAGCTGATAGGCAGTATAAATGCATGGCTATAAGCATTTCAATGACATGATCCTATCCAATTACTTATTAAGCTGGGTGAACTTCAAAGAAGTTGTAGACAATGTGCTATAAATAGCTGTTTGCATTCTAAGAACAAAAAAAAATGATACTGGCTCATAAGTAGTCTTACCTTCTCCTTGTTGACAAGTTTTCATCACTTTCACTCATTACCAGGACTCTGCTAGATCCTCCTTGACTGGCTTCATGCATCACTTCAATCTGAATAAAAAGGACATATTAAAAGAAAAATACTTAGTTGATGATGCTTTTATTTAGAGAACTGTAGCTCTAAAAGAATGTTATCTAGTGTAGTATGGTACTGGACAAGTTAAAATATTTTAATTCTATGGCTGCTTGTTGTAAATCAATAATCCTTCCTCTCTATGTTTCTGCTGTCTCAGTATTGGCAGGGGGGGCATTCTTGACTCTAGGCAATGTCCTTATGATCTTCCACAACAGAAGGAGAATTACCTGCTTGTGTAGATAATTACAGGTGTAACAGACTGATGCTTAGACTTTGAAGTACTATAGTTTTGTTTTTAGCAGGAAACAAAAAAAAACCTTAATATTTTTCAGAGTGGTTTGTATGGTGCTATGTGGTGAAGTCTAAGGACTAATCTGCCTTGTGCCTCTACAAAGTGTCTTTGTAAAAGCAGCAGTGTTCTGTAAAACTCAGCTGCTGGGTACAGTGTATGTGTGCAAGGGCTGTCCCCAGGCTGAAATGGACTGGGTCTTTTGACAAACTATTTTGACAAACATTAACCTACTTCCTTGTCCAGTCTTGCTGAGTTGTATCATTTCAAGTGTGCTCCAGGCAAGTTTTAAACAGGCTTTTCCTCCTTTTGCCTGTAGCTTTAAAATACTTGGGTTTACTCAAAGGCATTGTCTTCAAATATAGTTGAACTACTCTGCTACTGAGCTTGCAGTTAAACCAAGACTGTATCTAAACTTGAAGTTTCTGAGCACTTTAGTTTTTAAGGGAAAAACGTAATGTAATGTACCTATATTCAATGTAGCTAAATTATTTAGCTGGTTGTTGATGATTATGGAATTTGTGAATAAGCTATTATCACCTGAACTATTAACAGAACAAATAAGCAAAATACTTTTCCTTGAACCATACTAGTCCATGCAGCAACAGGTAACAGTAGTATTTTTCTTTAGTTTTTTGTTTGTTTATTGGTTTATTTTTAAGTATTAAATATGTAGTCTTTCTTCCTTCATGTAAAACCTACTCGTGGAAAATATTTACATGCAGAAAAATACATACCATCAGAAAGTGCTGAATATAGCATATCATAACTTCAGGGAAGCTGGAATAATATTCCAGTTGTAGAAACAAAATATTTAAAATGCTATAAGGAAGGAGCACTTTGGCTGCACTCTAATGTATTACTGTTGGATGTTCCCTCCATGTTTCCCATTTCTACTTAACTGTAACTTGGTTTCCATGTACATAAGCATACACATTTTTATCACTGCTATCTGAGTAACTTTCAACCTGCAACACGAAGTGCAAAAAATGCTTAGAGAATTAATTAGATGTTCAGGTTTTTTAATTCCAGTTATAAATATGTAAACCTGTATTTATTTTGAGTTTTCTCACAATGTGGAATGTCCCCAAGACACAGATGCTCCTACCTTAATTCCACCTTTAGTCTTCTTAATGTTTTTCTTTTTTGATAACTCTACTTCAGAAATGGTCTTTGGAGGGCAGGAAATTTCTGTGGACCTCCTGTTGGTAGCTGAAGGAATCAGAAAGAAAGCAACATTAAAAAATACGTGCTGAAAGTTGAAATCCTACTTCCTAATAAAAGTCAATGTGCAAAGATCCTCTCACATCTCGTAACTGAGACCTGGTTTAGAGAACTGAATTGTTGCTGGAGTGGTGAAGGACCATCTGGCACAAGGGATGGGCAGTGTTGTTCAGTACACCACTGTCTTGAATTGGTGCCCATAGCTCCACGTTGTAGAGACTACTTTGTTTTGGATTCCTCCCTGGCAGTCATCTTTAGAGCAGCTCAGGTAAGTGTTATGTAGCTCTATCAGCAGTTGACTAATTTTTACTTCTGTAGTTTTTAAGCTGAGGTGCTGTTCCATGTGTCAGTTTCCGAATAAAGGAAATCTTGGTTCTGGTAATGGCTTCCTTATGTTGTATTATAAAGGATTGCTCCCATTTAAGTTTCATCACATGAATACATCTGAAAAGAGTAATCATACAGGTATCAAGAAGTCAGTGTGACCATTTATGCAATGACAGTGATTCCAAGGAAATTATTTCGGAAGTTGCTGTGTCATGTCAGGTTTGCTGGGACTTGCAGGATCTGTAAACCACAGGTGACCTTGAATTGTCCAGTGCTACTAGAAAACAATCCTCAACAACTTAACTGCTTACCCTAAGACTTCTGTGCTAAGAAAAAACTATAGTAAACTGTGAGAAGGTGAATCATACGTTTGGCTTTCGTAAAAAATAACCCATCATGTTTTGTATCCTTGTTTTAAATTGACAGTTCACAGTGCATATTGTATAGGTCTAAGGCAAACAGTGCTCTCCTTTTTCTCAACTGCTGAATTGTTATAGGCAACCATGCATGTCATGGTAAAAACAAATAGGAATACCAGATGAAATGATGAAAGAGGCTGGGTGAGGCAAGAAAGAAAATTTTTACAGCCCTGAGATCAGGTCCTCTGTAGGTTTGTTTTTTTGGAAAGTTCTTGTTTTCCCAGAATAAAACCTGGTGTTTTCAAATGTGTCCTGTAACATTCTGTTAAAGAGGGTTTCACCAAGTCTAATGATTTGAGGGGTTGAGGCTCTTGGTTGTCACAAATACCTTTTCCTCTGTGGGAGTAGCCAAGGGATGTGATAAAAGAACCAGATTATCTTTGGAGAGGACAGTAACAAATTTTCCAAAGTTTTTGTAATTTAATTATTTTAATGTAGCGTAAAAAAAAAAAAAAAAAAAAAAAAAAAAGCAGTGGCATAGGAACACCCTAGATTATATTAAAAAGGCACCGTACCAGTTTCATAGGAATTAACAACCTGACATTTCTCTGCCCTGTGTCTTTTAAACCACTTCAGCATGCAGCTTCTCTCCAACTCTTTGCTAAATCTTCCTGGTTTTATTCCATGCCTTTTATCTTTCTCACAATGACTCCATATTAGAAAGTTTCTTCAATGTAGCAGCACTGTCTGCTGCCACCAGCAGCTGAATCAAGTAATAGAAGATTCTTACAGTTCCCAAGATGGAGCTGAAATGCAAATGCTATCTCTGGTTCTTCCATCACTTTCAGAATTTACTGCAGAATTTGAGCACTACTTTCAGCAGCTGCCTTTCCCATCCCAAAGAAAACTTTCCATGAAGTAGTACATGTTCTCTCAAAGGTATTGTTACTTCACCCAAGACTTGGTCATAAAAATCCTGATTCTATTAAACAAAACCAAGGTGGTTTTGCACCCTCTTTTTTACATATTTACCAGACACTCGTGACTACCTTAGACATGTTACCAATGTCCAGTTACACTGTTTAAACCTGAGTTCAGTCCTTTCCATTGCTCATCAAGCTAATTCTCAGGTTTTATACATACTGGGTGGTAACTTGAGGAAACATGGGAACTTCTGCTTAGAGAAGCATAGCTCTTGACTCATTTGTTTTTATGTTTGAAAATCCTGTCTGAAAGCAGTTGGCAGAAAATGTGGAAGTCAGCTATGACTTTGATGTCTGGATCACAATTTATAAACTCAGACTGTGCTCCAGGTGATGCAGAAAGAGAGCAATGGATGGGTGAAGTGAAAGATGACACATTCACAAAAATCCCAAGTGCAGGTACTCCATGATCCACCAGATGATTAGTCAGGTCAGTTTACTAGCTTAGTGTTGGCTTCATCATTATAACATAGTTCAGAAAGAAGGAGACAGGTACAAGATAAAAAAGCAGTTGAAGCCAGCTGCCTATGTTTTAGGGGTGAATTTGATTCAGACCAGCACTTCCAGTTTGACTCAGAAATGAATTGAAAGCAGGAAGCAATCTGGTTTTGGTTATGCTCCAAAATATTTTTGGGTTACTGACTGGCCCATATTCAGTCATCGCTGCATGTCACTACATTTAAGTAGTTTCTGGAGTAATTTAGAAAGAAACAGCCCAAATACCTGCCTATTATTACTGCACTAATTACTGTAGAGCTGGAAATATATAAAAGGGGAAACTCCTTTATAAACGTCAGTACAGTTGGTCGTTTCAAGGTCGTTACTGCTGAGGAAGGTGAAAGTACCAGCGTCCAACTGCCTACTGAAAGAACAAAGGCAGAGAAACAAAGTAAAACTGTATCTATAAACAATCTAAGGTCCGTATGGTTTAAGGTTGTTTTCATTTTATTGTTTCACAGTAGTCTCCTGCATAATGAGTACTGAAGATTTCATTTTGAACTCATTAATGTTCTAAAATGCCTGGTGCTGCTTTCAAAGGGTATTGAATGTCCTTTAAACTTTTAATTGCAGAGATATTTACAGTTAAGCATTCTGAAGCCCTACTGTGCTTCTCCTATGAGGCTTTAGTTCTGGTCACTAGTTTCTTACAATCAAGTTGCACGATAAATACAGAATTCCTGTTTCATGACTTAGTTTACACCAAGTGGTAAATGTGGTCTGCACTGTCCCTAAAGCTGCTAGGAGAGGAGACAGACTCATGTGCTCAATGTTTCTCTGCAGACTTTGCCACTCCATGACCAAAATAAATTCACTGAGGACAAATGCTGTGCTGCCTGTGGGGAAAGGCTGTGGTTTCACCCATTTCCCCACCCTGTTCCTGCATGGCAGGTCACAGGCACCATGTGTCTCAGGAGTTCATCTCTCATGGCGGGGCACGTCACACAATGGGGCACAAGCAGAACTGTGTACAGCTCCCAGGTGCTCAGGATCTACTGGGTTGGTCTATCTGGGTAATTGGCCTTATGTTTTCTCTTGCTAGAGTAAATATAACTCATTAGCCAGCAAGAGACATGGGCTGAAGTCAAGGGTTATGACACACACTCAGCACTTGCAAGACATTCAATAAGACATTAAATAAGTACCATGCTTTACATTCAGATCTTATGTGAATTTCCCAACCATGAGCTTCCTCATCTGTTTTCTGTGGGAGAGCTGGTGCATTCTCACTAACCACTTACAGTGGAATCAAAGTTCTTTGGCAAGAACAGGCGTGGAAACAACGCTCCTGCTAAACTGTTTACTGGGGCTTGCAGCTCATGCTGTCCCACAGGAACACGAGTTGGAAGATAATTAATGACTCAGCAGTGGTTTTGAATGCTGGTGATGACAAAACAGCATGCTTAGGCAGCTAAAGAAACACCTAAGTATCTAAGATTTATCATTTAATGACTTAATACTTTTCCATTAGGCAATATCAACTCTACTCCTTTGCTCTAGCAAAATTGCTGTCAAGCTCCCTGAAAATCTGCCCGTATAAAAAGCAAAGAGTGAGGTCCCTGTTTGTGGAATATTATTCTGTAAGAACACACTACTTGGTTTCCTCTGACTTGCCCAAGTGTTATAGCAACTCTACAGCTGCAAAATTGAAAGCACTTTTCCCCTCTTCTCTACTTCATTTATAGAAATCTCCCAAACTATAGAAACTGCTGGTTTCCCAAAACCATTAATGAAAATCACATGCACCATCTTGTCTGAGTTAGCCAGCCTCTCTGCAGCTTTACTTCTGCACACATCCCCAGACTCTTGCAAGACACTCTTTTTTTATCTTCTATCCTGCTGTTATTAGTGAGTGAGTGTTAAGCATTGTTGACTATAAGGATTGCTGGAATGGATCCAGTGAGCAGTCATACACATTTGACTGTGATGGAAGCAGTTTAATTTTTATTTAAAGTACTGAAAAGATGCCAGCTGTGTTCTTTCATATGATTTTCATGTTCCAAGTTGGCCTTCTGAGATGCTTTTAGGGTGAGTCATAGATTTAGTATGTGCAGTTTGCTGTTAACTGTTATTTGCTTCATAATTTCACAGAAATTGTGACATCTCTGCTCCTGTATTTCACATCTATGTTGCACACTAAGAAATCCCTAGGTAAGGATAGCATTTAGAAGACAAGAGATGCCTGAAGCAAAGCTACACATACAACCTTAGTTTTGCCCCTTTTCTGATAAGGCATCTTAGAGTCCACCCCCTTTAAGAATCCTTGCCTCATTCTGTGCACAGATTTAAAAAACATTTGATTAATGTGCAGCTTTTCATTATTTTGATTTATTTGTATTTCTCAGTGCGGGCCCTGAGCTTTACTATCTATATGCTATTTCAATCCCTGCTCTGAAAATGGTTATCTTTTTTCTAATAGTCCTTTTTACAAATTCAAGTGCTTCATAAATATTTACTGAGCTGTTTTCACAACACTTCTCAGAGGTAACAGGCTGTTATCCACACTGAGATCTCCAAGTGCTATAGATAAAGATCAAAAGAGAATATGCTATGGGAGGCCAAGGTGACATTTTTAGAACTGAATTTTCTGGATCACATGTTCATGAGCACGTGCTCTGCCAGTTGTTCTGTTTTCATATTTCACTGCTCTTTCAATGTAGGTTTTTAAAATGTATTTGAACTAGTTATTAAAACCAAAAACTCCCAAATTGCACTAAGTTGGATCATGTTAACACCCACATAGATTTTTTAATAGAATCAGAATTTTCAGGGTTGGAAGGGATGTTTAAGATCATGTAGTTCCACCTCCTCTGCGATGGGCAGGGACATCTCCCACTAGATCAGGTTGCTCAGAGTCCCGTCCAGCCTGACCTTAAAAATTTGGGCAACATGTTCCAGTGTCTCACTGCTCTCATGGTGAAGTTCTTCCTAACATCCAATCTAAATCTACCCTCCTCTACTTTGACTCCATTTCCCTTAAGTCCTATCACTACCTGACATCCTAAAAAGTCCCTCACCAGCTTTCTTGTAGCCCCTTCAGATACTGAAAGGCTACAATAACTTCTCCTTGGAGCTTTCTCCTCTCCAGACTGAATAACCCCAACTCTCTCTGTGTCTTCATAGGAGAGGTACCCCAGAAACAGAGCTGAAACCTTTACACCTATTGCACCAGCTTGTTTTCCCCATGTCAGCAGGAGTTAAAAGCAGCAGTAAGGAGCAACAGCTTCAGAGGTGACCCCAGAGCAGTTTAAACCCAACTGAAATGAGTCTGGGATGGTTCTCCTTTTCCTTCCAGCCTCTGGCCACACACTTCTGTCTCCTTTTTTGTCAGCACCGCTGTTCATGGAACTGGTTGATGATGAGCTACACCAACCAAAACAACCCTCTCAACCCCAGTGACAGTTTTCAGTTCCCTTCTTTGTTCTCATTGGTTATGTGACCATAAGTATGGAGGGAAAGCAGAATCAGGAACACATTGCTGTGCTGGGCAAAGAGGAGATGAGAAAGGGAGACTGTAACAGGCCTGCATTAAGAAGGTCTTAAGCTGCTGCAAGATCATACTGTAAGGAAACAAGCAGTGCAGGGGATAAGAAACATTTTCTCTCTGAATTCCATGAGTTCTGCTGACAACAAAGTAAATGAGACTATAGGAGCCAAACTGTAGTAAGTTCATGCATAAGGAACAGTTATGACCTGGGATTTTTTTTTTTTCCTCAAGTGCTTGTAATTCTGCCAAACCCAGACACTTTAGGAAAGGACAAAACAATTTTTTTACTGCCGTGGTCCAGTACTCACCACAAAGACAACTAGAACAAGACAATTTTCTTAGCCTTTTTCACTAAGATGGCCAAGCCATTTTTTACTGAACGTTTTCCAAGGAAATGTCAGACTGAAGATAGCCTTTGGGAAAGTTTCATTTGAAAGAGTTAGACTGTGGGAGAATTACAAGTAAATGAAAATAGAAAAATGCTAACTACAGCCATCCCTAATGGCTTATATTATCTTTTACAGCTCTGTGGCTTATCCTACTGTGCCTGGCAGCCTATGGGAAATGCTAGCCTAAATATTTTGACTTGTGGACTTACTTCAATTCATTCCAGCTAACAACTTTTCTTACAGAAATGAAGTCCACAAAAATGTAGTCAATTAAAAATTATGCATTTGGTATTGAAACAGAGCAGAGACACTTCCTCATTAAGTGCCATTTCTTTCCTCTCAACATGTATAGGAACAAGTTTAGCTGTTAGCAGTATTCAAGCAGCTTCCACTGAGAGTAAACAGAGTTTTCCTTATCTAAGCTTGCCAAGAGTCACCAGAGATCATAAGGACATAGATTTAAGAAACTGTCACAGTCATTTCCCTGATGGAAATCTGCCCTTTCTCTCCTGCATGATATCAGCTCTACCTGTATGCGTCTATGTGCACATCCATGTAAAATGAAGTGTCTCACAGTTACAATATCAGAGTATTTAATGCCTGAGCTTTCATGTCTGTTAAGTTTTTTCTATTAGTACACACTACTCCTTGTTTGGGAAATGGAGAGTCAGCAAGTAAAATGAAAACAGAATCTATTCTGCAACAAATGCAGCTTTTTTGCCTTTCACAGACAGCCATTGCAATGCTTCTGCAGTATTGTTACATCTGCTGCCTCGGGACAAAATCCTTTCTTTCTGGTCTTCTATTTCTGTTTATCACATTTTATTGCCTTTGCTTGCCTTTGTATTTACACAGCCTAGGAACATAGTAGTTTCCTGTTGCCATATTCTATTTTGCAAGCTTTTAGAAATATTCAGGTGTGTCCTGGCTAACAAATAACAAGAGCTACAGTATCCGTTTCCAGAAGCTGTTCTTAGCCTCTTTCATGTTTCCAAGGTGGTGCTCAATAAATTCTCCCCATAAACAAACACTAATTCTTTTTTGATTCCATGACTGTGAGGAAAGAGCGCAAAAAAAAAAAAAAAAAAAAAAAAAAAAAAAAAGTAGCTCCAAGAAGAACAGATTTTCACAGCCTCATTTGCAAGGCTTGGAATAGGACTCAGTGCCCCTGTTTCTATTCTCAGCCACATTTCAGACTCAGAATGTGCAACTGTCTGAATCACTGTTTATCTGTGCTTCAGTTTTCTTTCTGAAAAAAAAAAGAGGTTTAAAATGCTTACCAGTGCTTGCCAAGTACTTTGGCATTCTGACAGAAAGGGCACTTGGGAAATTCAAAGTATAACTCTTTGCAGTGGACAACTGGATAATTCATTACACAGTGTATGTAAATATACATCTACTGTTCACAGTGGTTAAAGCAACCTTTTGAGTACCACAATAAATTATAGGTAGTCCGGGACTTATTTCTTTGTACAGAGGCACCCTGGGTTAATTTGTTGTGTGAATAAGAATTAAAACTTAAGGCATTGTCACTTATATATGAGTGACTCATTTTTAAGATTCTACCTATATCAAAAGTATAATTTAAAAAAAAAATCTGCAAGAGCCCTAGAATGACAAGACAGAAGTTCAAGAAACACAAATATGGAAATTGCACACATAAACAGAAATGCAAGACCAGCTTTTAGCCTGAAGATTCAGTTTTAGTATAGGTTAAAGCCATTCAAAGGAGTCAGTGTTGCTAATGAACCCTTAACCTTTGCAAATATCTGATTGAAATTTGAGGGACTGTGCCTCTTTAAAGCCAAATATTCACATTACAGTACATGCAATGTAAAAAAGGTTTTCATGTTAACTTTCTGTACTTGCAGTCTTCAATATTTGGGCCTTCAATAATTAGCAATATACAACATATTGAGGAAGAATACAGAAATGTACTTTGTAGGTTAGACCTAGGAAAAGAAGGCTGAATTATTTTTTTTATTCACCTTTGTTTGTCTGTTTGTAGTGACAGATAATTCACATTAATTTTCAACAGATGGGCCTAGAATGCTGACACAACGTCATACACAAGTTTTCATTTTGAAAAAAATTAATTGTCATGTGGACAAACCATTGGAGTTTATCTGAAAGACACTGCTCATGGCCTACCTACTCCTGCTGGTCTGGTAATCTTTGGTGATGCTCGCTTTGGGGAAGATTCAGGATGTGGGGCAACAGGTTGTACTGGCCGGGTCTGTTTGGCTGCCAGCTTCTTCAGGCTTACTTGTCTCTTGTCAAACATTTCTTGTACATCTTCGAGTTTTTGTAGAATTCTTTGGGCATTGGCCTAGGCAAAGGAAAGGTAAACAACAGATGGTGGTCAGTGATGGAGTAAGGAAATTAGGAAAGGATTTCTGTCACCCTAACTCAGAACAGAGCTGAAGATTGTACTGTGCTGCAGCTTAATGCAACACAGCCCATGCACTCTGCACAGATCTGTTTCCCTGAGTAAGACATAGTGACTTGTGCAGTCTTTCTAGCACTACTCTGAAGAAAATCACATGGTTTCCATGACTGCTAACCTGAGTAAACCTTACTGCCCCAAGTGCTTTCCTCTATGCCCTTTTGGTGTAAGGAAAGAGGAATTCGAGCAGACTGAAGTATTTAGTCCAATTCACTCTTGCAAACAAGGCAATTGATAGTTTTGAAATTCTAAGTGATTACATGCACATCTGAGGGGGTTTTACCTTTATTTCAGGAGTGAGGATCATGTCAAACTGATTGTAGAACTCCTTTGGGTTAGAGAGCTGGTGTTCCTTAGCTGTCATCAGGAACTTCTCAATTTCAACGAGTGCAGTTTCAGCTCCCTCTTGTGACTGGCACTTGTCCACAGCTTGGGAAGCTAAGAGGTAGATTCCAGCTTCACACCACTGGCTCGCCTTTAAAGAAAAACAGGGCAAGTGACTCCATCAACAATGAAGTGTTGCTTCTGCTCCATAAAATACATATTTGCCCTTACATGTCACTTAAGGGAATTAATCTTACTTCATAAACCCAACAGTTCCTGGCCACAAGTCACCCCAGATAGATATGTAGAACAACAGCAAGTTCAATTCTGTTCTCATGAGCTAGATGGTCCAGTAGCATGTTAAATAATAATATGCTGAGCAAAAAGAAGTGGTACTATGGGTTTTGCAAATCAAATGTCAGTTGTATTACCTCATTTTGATGTTCAGACACAGAATTATCCAAATACTGAAACAACTATTAGACCCATATTAGCAACACCACACGCCCCACGGCCCCTCCCCATAAAACTTCTTAGGCATTAAAAACTCATTAAAAACTCCAAAACAGATTTTATTGTAAAATTTTGATAATTCTTATATTAGATGACACTGGAATAGCAAGCAGACGTTCTCAAAGCATTTAGGTTGCTATTTTAGAGAAATCAGAGAAAGTGAAAACAACTTTACAAATTTAGGCTGAGCTCTATTTTTGCTTCGTTTTATTTTCTACTTTATATCATTTTAAGACTTTAATTATGGGAAGCTACTGCTCCAATTTTTATAATAACAGTTTTTGAATGAAATGGAGAGAAAAGGAATAAACACCTTTTCTCTTCATCGAAATTACCTGAGCTCATAAAAACATCCACTTGCAGTATAGTGTTACCAGGGCTGCTAGCTGAGAAAGTTCACTCACCTTGTCTATCTGTTTATGTAGCTCAAGAGACTTTCCCAAAATATCATACTTTTTCTTGGTCTCATTGGTAAAGTCATCACAAACACGCCTGAGTTCAACACACTTTGGTCTAATGGAGTCAACTGCATAATGGTTATTTTGGATGAGCTGTTCTCCATGGAGAGCTAGAGACTGGGCCTTCTCCAAAGGTTCCTGTGAAATTAATGAGAAAAAATCCCAAGTTAGACCTTAAAATCATATGCATAATACAAATAATCTATACCTGAATCCCTGCCATAGCCTGCAGGTAAAGGTTTGGAATATTAATATAGCTGATATGTCTTATTTTATACTAACATTGAAGACCAACTTAATTGTCAGTGTATATACTGAAACACAAGAGATTCCATCTGAACAACAGGAAACAATATTTACTGTGAGACTGACTGACCACTGGAACAAGTAGTCCAGAAAGGTTGCGGAATCTCCATCCTTGAAGAATGAAAAGACATATGGACAACCTGCCCTCCTGGGCAGCCTGCTCTAGGTGGCCCAGCTTGGGCAGGGGCACTGAACAAGATGACCTCCAAGAGGACCTTTCCATCCTTAATCGCTCTGTGACACATGTGATTCTGTGAGTGTATGCCTTCTTTCTAACATTCATTACAAAGTTTCTTTTTTACTGCAAAGTTCTCAATTACAAAAATATATATATAATTTTTCACTCAGTAGTTGCAAGGTTTATCAAGCTTTAGCTTATTATTCCAAGATATATTCTGGAAAACTCTTCAGATCCAACTGAGCACAATTCATAAACTTTGTCACAAAAGGTTGAGATTTTAGATGGCAAACAGGAACAGAGTGCACACCAATGTGATGTGGACTATGGAAGGAAAATACACGTTACTGTAACTCATATCTTTAGGCTTCTGAAGAAGAGCTGTGCAAAGATCACAATATTTCTAAATTATAACCCTATTCTTAAAAAAAGGTGATAATCAGATTTTCCATTTGTGCATGTGAATGCATCATTCTCTGTTTCAATTTACTCAGTTGTTCCCCGCTTTCTAATAATGCTAAATGAGATGTAGGCTCACAGCTGACCTACTGGTGGAATTAGAAAATCCAGATGTCTGGAAAAGGAATATATTTATAGAAAGGCAAGGGTATTCCTTAAACTGCTGTGAATCTTAATAAAATAGTCTTAAAAGATATCTGCCAAGGTAACTTGTTAAATATTCAGAGCCTTTCAGATTCCAAAGTTGGACCAACTATGCCCTGCACTGAAATACCAATTTTTGAACTGGATTCTAGTTTTCCAAGTAAAAAACTGGAACTACTGGATTTGAATAATCCTGGCTTCTGGAATTTAGGAACTGAGTTATGCAATTTAACATAATGACTAGTGAGAAGAGAGTCAGTGTGATGCAATAACAGTCAGAGAAGTATCTAGAAAATCATGTCTATAGCAGCTGGAGTACTATATTGAGTGCAAACCTGTCCTTTCTCTTCCAGTTGTTTCTGTTCCCTTAAGAGGTGTTCTACTCGAGTCACAGTGTCTCCAATGTCAGCAAAACCTGCTTGTGCTTCCATGAGATTATCCAGTGCCAGTTTTACCTAACAAACAGCAACAAAAAACATAAAACAAGCAAATAAATAATCAGAAAAAGTCACCCAAAATCCCATCACAAGATACTAAATAAAATTATAAAAAACCTATGGCTTCTAAACATTCATCTACATCTTTTAGATGAGTCTGCATCTCAAGTTTAGTCTTTCAGCTCATTCCAAAATGGAAAAGCCAAAGAATAAAGCAACAATCAACTATTATTCAAAGAGCTGCCCCTGTTTCTTATTATTTATTTAGGCACACACAGTTTTGAAGACCTGCAGCTCCAGAGTCTATACTGCTCCAGAATCTATATTACTCCAGACTCTGGGCTGACAGTTGAGCTCTCTGAACTGTAATACATTGCCTCTGGTGGGACTGGGAATTTACTATCACAGGAGTGGTATTGGTAACGTAGCACACAAATGTAAAATGATTTATCATGAGGCTGTCATTTCACATTTTGGCCTAGCAGGCTTGCAGTTTGCTCACTGTGCCTTATTCAAATGTTGCAAGATATTTAATACCAGTCAAGAATTTTATTTTTGAATATACATTTCCTATTTCATAATGAAGGGCCTCTTTCCCAGCCTCAGTTTTTTGGATTGCCAGTATGCTGTAAGTATGAGTAAAATTTCACCTTCTTTACAAGGGAGGGCCAGACAGAATGGAACAATTAAATACCTCTCTAAAATCATGTTCAAAGTGTCGAAGCTGCAGGCATTGTTCTAGTTTTAGGTGATGCCTGGTCCAAAATTGATCAAAAGCCTTTTCTGTTTCATCCAGCTGAGCTAACAACCTGTTAAGAAATCAGAATGGAAATAATTTTATTCTCTCTTACAGTTCTTTTCCTTTAAGTTACACCAACTGATGGCAGAAAGTAGAGCAGGGAGATGGTGGGGAGCCTATGCACAGAAGGCTCTGTGTCAACTTTCCCTTAAACCAAAGAGAATGAAACTTGCAGTGAGACAGAAGTGTGACAATTCCATGCATCCACTGTGGCAGTTGCAGTCCTGCCTCCTGGCCTGCAACAGGCATGCAGCTGGCATGCTGCACTGGCAGCCCAAGGCAGCTGTCTCTCCCCAGCTTCCACCCAATTCTTCAAAAATTATTCACTCCAGGCTGCAGATTGGGTATGGTGCAATTATTCTTTTAAGGAGTGTTTAAGGCTGAATAGGCAACGACGACTTTAAAGAAATAGAAAGCAATTTTAAAGAAACAGGCAAGCACTGAATAATTTCTCTCAGTCCATTCAAAACAATAGGCTAGAAACTCATAATACCTCCCATGGACATTGTTTCACTTTATGTACATTACGAAACATTTATTCACAAAGAAATTTGTGTCATATGTCTTGAATAAAATGTCTGACACCAGCCTAGTGAGTCATTCTCACAGTCTCTGAATGATCTATTAATTATATTTCAAAGTAGAGATGTTTAAATAGAAAAATATTAAAAGGAAGTAATCTCTGAATATCCTCTATTTCACTAGACCAGCACTCTTTGGGTAGGCAGAGGACAAGGCAGAGGACAAGAGTCCAAGCAGCAAGGACTGAGCTCCTACAATCCCAGTGAGTGCCGGAATCACCAAGTTTTTGGGGCAAACACCAATAGTTCTCTCCTATTCCTCTCAAAACCAAAATTCTGTTTTCAATCTATCCCTGAAAAACGTGTTTTTAATTGAAGCTAGTTTATGTATTCAAGATGAATTAGCGCATTTCTTTGGGATAAATGTTTAAAAGATTTTAAAGTATTCAGTGAAAAATAGCAGCTCAGCTGTACTTTTAGCAGCTTTGTTCCCAATGAATGCAGATGCACTGAAACACCAGCATGACATTTCTCTTTCTGTCACATGGCACAGCAGAAGTTTCCACACAGTGACTAAAAGTTGTATGGAAATAGCTAGCATTGTAGGAAAGAATAGGGATTTCTCTCTGCAGCTGTGAAGTGCTATGTTTTGGGGTATAATTATCATCTGTTCCTCCCCCAGCACTTCCACAGACATGCACATTCACATATCCTCTCATTTCACATAGATTCAGCTGCCACTTTCTAACCAGGCATAAAAGTCTGGAGGATGCATATGTTATGAGGCAAGTATGTCCCACATTAACTCTTCAGCCAGGTACTTTTGATCCAACCAAAAATTACCAAGAAATTCAAGACTTGTTTGGGCTTGCCTTGACAGTTTAATCAAGTAACTCCCTCAGAGCTATTCCCTTCTCTGAGTTACCTGTCGAATAAATCCTGAAGAGCTGAACTATTAGGAATTTACAACATGCATATTTAAATAATGTAAATTATACTTGTATTTCTTAGGAATAAATTAGCAACTTGGGCAAGGTAATGTAGTTTCACTGACCTTTCTACTGTTGCCACATTTTCCAGTTCATCTGGACTGAGTTTGCTGTTGGCACTTCGGGTGACTGGTTCCCTAATGCATGTTAGTAGGGTGGCTCCCTGCTTCACAGCTAATTTCAGCTCATCCTGAGGAAAAAAAAAACAACAACAAACAAATTGCATGTGCTTATTCTCACATCTCTTAGATGGACAGCTTCTTAATGCTAAAGGAGGACTCTATTATAGGTATTTAATACTTGTAACAAAATATAAATGTTTACCAAAGATGGCATTCCTTCCTAGAAATACAGAGATGACATCTGTTCACTTTGAATAGTAGATATATTTCTACTTGAAATACTTTAGGTATATTTTTCGAAACAGGAATAGCATATAACTTTTTAGGAGACTGCATGTCTGGCCAGACCTAAAGTGTTTGCTGACAGCAGCAGTGTTTGCTTCTGAGCTGTCCTCTGAAAAGCTAAACTTGCCCCAACATCATTTTTTATTATTATTTTTATTTTTTAAAAAAACCAACCTGACATTCATTATCTAGTTGGATTGCTCTTTCAGTTGGCTTATCCTCACAGGTGTTCTCTACATCTGCACCAGTGCAAGTTCATCCTTTCTGATGAACTCTTCATCAAGAAACCATGCTAATTCCAGATGTGATCCCATCAAACCCTCATACAGTAGAAGTCACATTTCCCTTTTCTACCATTCCTGAAGCTGTAAAAATGTCTCCTTTTCACAGTTGAATCAAATTGACCTCCTGAACCCAGGCTTCTCTCTGTTTTAGTAGTTTTCAGACAATAAGCTCCAAAATTATGGCAGAAAATTTTGTTACACTAAGAAATCTTATATTACATTGATGGAGCTGTTGTGAGACAACATTCACCTTCAACTTGCAGTGGTGGTCAGTGTGTGCAGACAGGAGCTCCTCTGTGCACTGTACATCATTGGGAAGTTCAGTCTCTGCTAGGTCTGTTCCAAAGGTCTGTAGCATCTGGGCTATTGTTTTTACTGTCATTGCAAAGTTTTCAATAGCCTGGAAAAGCAAGAATATAAAGTCACAGAATGGTTATTTACTCTTAACCCTTCAACAATGCTTAGTCTTCCAGGCACACTGCTACAAGTATTATACCTTTGTAAAAGGTAAGAGAAGACAGTAGCTCAACAAAACTGAAAGTCTCACTGTTTCAAGGTGCCATGGAGGCTGACTGTTCCCCAGTGACACCTTCATATCTAGCAGAGAATCCTTGGCTGACTGCATCAAGCACCATCAAGTCACTCAAACGGAAGCCCTAACATACCAGTCTTGTAAGTAGGGCCAGAGATGCAAACATTTCTTACAATCTCAAGGAAATCAGTTCATTTTCCAGAATCAGGACAGAACTTCGCCCATTTTTGCTTTAATGGGATGAGATAGTATTTTGCCTGATAATGTGCCACAGTTTGGGGTAATTTTTTTGTAGACTGTCACCTTTTCTGGGTGCCATCATGAATTCTTTACATTGTTTTGAAACAGTGACTGGGGTGTGTCAACCAACTCAAAAAGGGAACAAGCAATCACGCCTGTAACAAGTTTCCTCAAAGACAACAGACAAAAAAGGTTTTCTGTCTTCCCATAATTACTAACTGCTCTTCAGTTACTCAAAATGAGACCCAGCTGTGCATAGCACAGAAATGAAATAGGAAAATAAAATCCAGTGTCTTGAGCATTTTTCACCTCTTTAAAACATGGACATAATTAATTATTAATCTGAGAATCCTGACCTTTGATGCAATACACTGCTATAGCATATGTTAAACTTCAACCATGACTGGAAGGCCTATGAATGTCATAAATTATTCAAAATCTAAGAATGTATATAAAGGCCTTTCCACATAAGAATACTGTGACACTGTTAGGACCCAGTGCAGTTCAACAGTGAGACACAGATTGCTGCTTCTATTACAGAATTTTGGAGAATTTACCTTTCTCTACTTGAGTCATGGATTTCCTCTTTCCATGATTCCCTAGCAGAATTTGTAGGCTGAAATGAAGCTGGAGAGTTACTACTTAATGGTTGGTCTACATCAGTCATCAGAACAATTCTGCATGTAGACACATGTAAGAACAGCACCAGCACTCACAGTTCGGTGATGTATCCACTGACTGTGGCCATACTCCAGGGTTCCTCCCAGCTCCCGGGTCAGTTGGCTTTTGTCAATATAGCCATGGAGATCAGAGACAGAATTTAACATGATGATCTGAAACAAATCCAAACACAAAGGACTGAGAGAAATAATGAGTCCTTTCAATCGTTGTCCCTAGGAACTGGGTTTGCCCAGACTGTAGTTCCACCATAGGCAATAAGTTCTCATTATGTATTTGCTCATGCATAGCCACAGTTTATCTCCATTAGGTTTTGCCTTCTCAGTATGTACATGGCCATTCTTCAGCCAACAATAATTTGACATGAATTTGCTCCTTTCTAGGCTGAAGATACAGTAATTTTTCATATGCATCAAGAGCAAAAGTACTGAATTTATAATGTTCAAACTTCCATCAAATACTTTCTGTATTTTCTAGATAACTGTTCTGTATGGAGAAAGGAGGAGCAGGCAGGTTAAACAGTTTCCTCAGCATCAGGTACTTGATCTAGGGAAGTGTTGAAATTAAATAACTGAGAGTAAGATTTTCCTTTCAGTTGCATCATTTATATGGCACTGTATGACCACTGAGTTCACTGGCATTATTCCATTTTAAACCATGATGAAAGGGAAAGGAGAGACAAACATATTTCAGCAATAGAAAACCAAGATATTGAGCACAAATGACTGGACATTAGTGTCTTAGGCTTGAATATATTAGATGAACCCTGGTGTACTTCTAATATTTCTGTATCTTGCTCCTGGGTAATGATTTTTAATCAAATAACAATCCCAATAGAGATTTGCCTCTGGAGGTTTTATTAATGACATTCATATGACATTAAGTCATATAAATCCTGCATTTCCTTATTGTGTCTGGTATATTATTTCAGGCTCCACTTCCTGCTCCTGCTCCTGTTTGATCTTCTGGCTTCTACCCAATTCAGTGTTGATTTAACCCAGCTAATCTATTTTGCTGAACATATTTGCAGTCTGATAGTTCAGATAAACACTTAAACAAACGTTTCCTTAACAAATTAACACTGTGTTCCTGAAGCCCCTTTAGAATGCTCATGTTCTGCCCCTGACTCACTTATAGTAGTGATAGGAAATGCAACCCATCCATGGCTCACTTATGTCACTCACGCTGTCACAGTGCCAAATGCACAACATGAACAACCAACCTGCAAACGATTTAGAGGATGAAGTTGGTATTAAATATAGGTCCTGATACTTAATTCCTTGAGTAAGGATATCTCCCATGGGACAAGAACGTTCTGGCCCTATTCTTATGCTTGGCATGTAAAATGATATTTTCACTGGAAACAAATAGGTGTTGTTCTCAGTAACCTACCCATTCTGAAACAGGGCTAATACAGGGGCATGCTCAGATGATCTTTATTGGAAGAGAAGCCAACACAGCTGAATGGCCTCTCCAGAAAGCATGGAAGAGCCCAGGAATTTTGCACACCTTTAATACAATCCTAAGAAACTTACAATAGGCTATATATACAACTGTCAGATTGTCAGAAGATATCTGGGCAGAATATTTTTATTTTCCTGCCTGTTGAAAAGCTAAGTTATTGTTTAATACTTAATGCAGTGCTTGACCCAAGCCTAGAATTCACCCTTCCAGCTTTCATAGTTTCAAGTTGAATTTGAATTGCAACAGTACAGAAGATGCTGCATTGCTAGAAAATGCCATTCCTTGATGAAGCTGTCTCTTCCTGGGCTGCAGTTGCTGGTACAACAGTTACTATGGTAACAGCTTAAAGCTTATTAAATACAGGAACATCCATTTTTCAAGGTGAAATAAAATGAAAAGATTTTGGTTTGTGTTAAAACATATACTTTTTTACATCAATGGGCCTTTTAATTACCAAAAAGCCACCTCTGCCAAACTACAGGCAATCTTACAATTTAATCTACAGTAACTGAATGAATATTCATGTTTCCTTTTCGTAATGCATTGTAATAAATAAGCTTCTGTCTTTTGCCTCTTTAGAAGCACAAAGTGTCTTAAATACCTGAACTTCAAACTTAGGTACTGACAGAGCTACAGTTCACTGGAGGAGAGCCCTAGGTTATTTGCAAAATGATATAAAACCACAAGCATAATCCAAAGTAATCATATGAAATCACTCCAGTAAAGTCATTGTGGAACACTCTGAGTCTGTTCCAGGGTGAAATACCATTAATCATCATCATTCAAGTTTTATAAATAAACACTTTGAAACCACGTGCAAACATGCAGCTAGGAACAACTCCTGAAAGAGTTTTCAAAGAATAATCTAAAACTTAAACTCTCAGGATTTATAACCTGCTGCAAATTATATTCTCATCAACCCATAGCATAAGCCAAGTGCCAAGTAAAAAAAAATTAATTCTGAGGGCTTAAGAATCATAAAAGGCATTATGAATACTCAGTGCTATGCAAGCATTTATCAGGGGCACTGTCAGATTGTCAGCAGTCCCATGGATAATATGTAAAATAGTGCAGAATTCAGCCCTAGCTTTTCACTGCTCTGTAGTGTAATTATGTTTGTCACCAGAGTGAGGTCTACTTCTGTCTGCATCAGGGGAACAGCTCCACTGAGTTAAGATGTCAATATTTAAAAACCTAGGTCACATTTTATAACTACACCAACCTTCCATATGGGAACATGCCCATTAAATGCCAGGAAGCATCCACTCTTTGGCATTACTATTATATACACCATACAGACCCAGATCAAAGTCCCCAGTCACTACGTGCAATTAGATCTCAGTTACTGGGTTATGAGTAATTGCTGACACCAAGGAACTGCAGACAAGGGAGATAAAGAAAGCACATGGACAAATTAATAATTGCATGCTTACCGGTACCTTCATTTTAAAGTCATCTCGATAGAGTTTGATGCCAATGTCTGCGATTGTCCTTTGGATAAAGCGGGAAGGTCGCAGGACAAACACCAGCTGCAGGTTTCCTGGAAATGCTCCCTAAAAGAAATACAGAGCTATTAGAAAGCATACATTTGCCCTGTAGGAAGGCCAGGGGAATTTTCAGTCAAGTATTGACTAAAGGAGACAAAGCAGGTACGATTTGCTGAACCTTATTCACTCCAGCTGCTGATGATATTAGCTGGTCTATTCAGCACGTGCTCATTGTCCCAGTCTCCAAAGCCAAGGAAGAGACCAGCCCATGGATTTTACTGCCCAGCCATACATTGCTTTCTGATATGGATTTATCACAGAGCTCTAAAGTTTCTGTGCTAGTGTCTTCATCCCCCATATTTGAAGCATACCAACCCCCTTTGTGCTACACCACACTGTCAGTTTTCTCATTTTTTTAGGTTGCAAGCACTAGGGGGCAAAACTGTCTACCCATGTTGGACTTGCTGAACGAACCTGGTGGCACAGATATATTCCCCAGGTTGACCTGCCTTCTCACTCTGGAAAGATATTTTAAAATCTTTTTAACCTCACATATTTTTCTACACACACAGGCACTCAACACATCAAACATTGCCATGTCTGCAACACCCAGCCCACATCTTTCACTGCACTTCTCTGAGCTCATCAAGCATAAAAAAAGAACAATTTCTAGAAGAGAGCAGCTTAGAAGAACTGAGAATGAAAAGCAAATCTTTCTAAATTCCTTGAAGGAACTTAGTTGCCTTGGTCATCCATCCATTCTACAACTCTGTATATTATAATCACTTCCTTCTCACACAGCACATGTTACTGGTAATAGCTGCATAAAATCAGTATAATTAGTACTGAAGATCAGTGCTTAAATCTGACTTTTGCACATTAGGTATAATGAGCTATTAAGAGCATTAAGACCTTCTGACGGAGATCACTTACTACCAACCAGACACAAAGCTCTCTGCATCTGTTTCTTTCATAAGCAGACCACGTCATCACTCCTCTGTGCACAGAAGGGTACTGCTGTTATACTCTTCTAGGAACAAACTTCAATTTCCTAGAATTTATATTACACTCAGCCCAGCAAATAAAGAATTTGTCCCAATTAAGCAGCAAAAAAGGCTGTCTAATTTGTTACTGCCTCTTCCTCTCTCTCATATTTAACGCACACGAGCTTCAGGGCAGAAGAGAATCTGCATCCACAAACAGAAAACAGAAGCTAAGAATTAGCTGTATCCTGTGCTGAAGGTTTAGCAGATAATTTTATTTTCTAGAAGATAAATTTAAAAAGCAAGCACTTACTGCTATCCGTGTCAAGGATGCCTTCACTGCACTCCATTTGTCCCGTCGTCTGTCTATGATGATAATGAATCCAATGCTGGCAGCCTCCAGACTGCAAAACAGAAGAAATAGGTATGTTGAGTTACCTGGAGATACTCCTGCTCCAAGGAAATGTGCTGCAGCAAAACACAGCCTCTGTTAGATCACTCTCTAAGCCTTTTATGAAAATGCAACATACAGTGGAAAGGATGAATATTTGGCAGAAATTCACATGAAAACAAAAGCCAACAAATTCTCCCTTTCCAGGGTAAGGTTATCAGTGTACACAAAACATGAATATTTTAGCTGCTAAATCTTGCAGTTGGTTTGCTACTCTGCTGCCAAACCTACGTGATTTTAATAGTTCAGGATGAGGAATTACACTGTGTTGTATCAAAGGCAAAACCCTCAGATCTTTTTATCTCCTCAAAATAATTCAAGGTATTGGACATCCCACTTTAGTCTGCATTCTCCCAGTACACTGATATGTGACAGGAGCACTTAGTTCCAGGGAGTCACTATTTCCCTGATGTCACCACCTTGCCTATGTACACAATGCCGCAAGAATTCTGACAGACAAAGCAGGAACTGAAGGGTTACATCTTGCCAAGCACAGCTTGGTTCTAGGGTTGCAAGTCATTCAAAACTGTCCTTTGAACATTTTGGCTAGAATAACAGTTACTGTTCCTTCTCCATACTTTTCAAGGAGGATCTATGGGGCACAGACTTGATGCTCCGTACCTCATAAATATCCCATCTTCACTCTCTCTCATTGAAATCCCATTTTGGTGTGCAGTCTCAGTGAGACTGAACTAATCTCTCCCTTCAAAGAATGATTCCACTGACCCCTGGGGAACACTACTTGTGGCTGGCCACCAACTGAATTTCACTCCATTCACCACAAAGATTACAACTCTTGATCTTCAAGAAATTCTATAAAAATATTTCCTTCATCCCTTTTACATTGTTCCTACAAGAAGGATCTCAGGAACACCATTGTCATGGGTTATTTTTGCAAACTCATATCAATAATCCACTGAAGAGCACCAACAATACCAATATTGATCTTCTGATGCAGCTCTGCAGAATCAAGAACAGCAACTTGGAAACCAAAGGGTTGTGCAAATCTGGGATGTCATGCAAGTGTTCCTAATAGTTCATCATGCTGGTACTAGGAAAACTAACGGACTTTCCAACTTCATTTTTTTTTAATGTTCGGTCTAGGTGTTAAAGAAAAAAGGTTCAGAGGAAAGCAGCAAAGAAATTGTGTGCGTTGCAGATTGTTACACAACAGGTGTGAGAAAGTAAATACAAAAGACTTAAACTGTGGACTTCCTAAAATACAAAAAAATCTGCATTGGTTTTATCAAACTGCTTCTTCTGGAAACTAGAAGCCCCAGATCCTCTACTTAATACAACCACCACCACAAAAGACAAAAAAGCCACTAAGATGCTGTCAGAGAAACACTCTTTAAAAATCAGACATGGGTAGCACCCAGTTCCCTGGGCTCGAGGACAGGAGACCATCCAGTCAACACTGACTGCTCTCTGACCACACAGACTACAGAAAATTGACTTGTTCAAGACAAGATCAGACTCATTTACAAACACTTGAAAAAACTCCTACCTACTCTCCACCAGCTCAGGCAGAAAAGAAGTTTTTAAACATTTGATAATGTCAATACAAACAGTTGTCACAATCTCAAAAAAACCATCTCAGCAGCCTTTCTGGCCTCTTGTTAAACCACAGACTCAAGCATGCTCTGGCCTTGTATGGGTGGAGGTAAGATCTTCTAGTCACAGTTCTTCAAATGACCAGAGAAATGAGTGACCACAAAATGCATTTGCTCTTGCTGGGAACAGGATTTCATCCAAATATCTCATTATCCGGAACAAATACAGAAAATGCATGTTATGACTAATTATTCCAAGAGAATGGTGTTACCATTCAGCATCCATGTGGCTTACAGTGTGTTATTGAAACTGGATTATTGTTTAGAATGAAGTTATTAGTAATAAAGTAAGATGTGAAGGGGGAAATTACACCAATGCAGTTCTTCTTTAAACACTTACATGCTTAGATGGCTTTTCCTTTTATGTATTTTTTACTGCCGTGTTAATTTTTGATAACCATGTTAAAGCAGCAGGAAAATTGGAATGCTAGAGGACACAATTTGAATCAAGTGGATCACCAAAAATATGGCCTCTACTTCAAAGAAACAGAGAATATAAACCACAATCAGCATCCTGTTTTCAGTTCAGAGTCATGCAACCAATATGTAATTGCTGAATATCTCTGACAATAATTAGACATATAGAATCAGGTTCAAATCTTATGCAGTTCCATTGAAACCAGTAATTAATAACATCAAAGTAGATGTGTTAGCTGAAGTTAACAAAAAGCTGATGTTGATCTAAAGAAATACATCATACAACTAATATCAGGCTAATAAAAATAAGAAAAATCTGTTATTCACAAAATTCATGATGTAGCATACCACAAGTAACTATATCCATAAGCACCATATTCACACAAGCTGACTGCACATAGAAATAATCCTTGGTTTGTCTATCTGCCTGCTTTGAGAAACTGATTAAAGGTTTTCTAAAAGGAGTATACACAGACGATTGGAAGCCTATAAGCATTAGAATCAGACCCTTATAATTGCACCTTGGTGAGCAAACTGCAAGGGAAATAACTGACAAGACAGCATCTGCCAAAAGCAACAAGTACAACTGTGAGTTAAACAAACACAAAAAGATTTGTGCCAAGTAAAACTTGTCTCAGTTCCTCAGAACTAACTCTTTAGTTCTGTTTTATAAAATCACTCAAAAAGGGATCTTTGCTATTTTTCCAAGTGCATGTCCATGATTGAGAAGTTAATTTTTTCAGATTTTCTTCTTCGTGGGGATTTCTAACAGCATGAAAGCATCCAAGCATCAGATCCAGCCCAAAATGAAGTTCATAGATAATAGGAACAAGAGCTTATGAAACACAGAGACAAGAAAATGCAACAGAGAAGCAGCAACGGAGTTTTCTCATGAAATTAGGCTCAGCAAGAATGGTCATAGGGGTGAGAAGAGCTGGGAATAGCGAACACATGGGAGTAGGAAAACTGCTAATTAGTGGCCACTGCACACCAGTGTTGCAGGCCAGTTAAAGACAAACTGAGGAAATGGAACATTAAATAGATACTTGTGTGACTTGGCTTTAAATATGAGAATAAAGAAGAGTAAAATACCACTTTGCATGCAGTCTAATTAAGCTGAGGTGCTACTCATAGCTCTCTCCCTCCAAGATCAACTGCAGGTGGCTGGCAAAGACAAAACCTGCCAAGCAGCCATGCCTGGCACAGGCAGCTGAGGGGGAAGGCACATGACAGAATACTTCATTACACAGTGCAGGTACAATCCTAAGCTGTGGAAGAGCATAAAAAACAAGCCAAGGTATGAGATCTGTTTGGGTAAAATGAGAAGGTGGCCATTAAGCAAACAATTCAGATACATATTGCAGTACAAATAATTCACAACATTGAACTTACATTGTCTGAGATGAAATAGGTAAAAACAAACAAATAAACAGCACACAAAACCAACTAAACAAAACTTTAAACTTAAGGAGGAAAAGAGTGGAGAGAACTAATGAAAAAAAACCATGTTGCTAAAAAGCAAAGCAGCTGAGCAGATTTCAGAATGTGTGAGAGATTATCTATGTCACTCAGAATCACTGGCAAACTGTGCAAAGGCAAGCAGCAAAGAAGCCTTTCAGATATACACCTCTGCAGAATATACACCTCTGTAGATCTTGGCTGCTATGAGTTGATGGATGCAACATGACAAGGCTCTAGATAAGAGAGGTACCTTTGGACAACAGAAAATTCAAAATGGGGCTGTGACCCTGATGGAAAGCTAGGCCTCCCCTTTCTGCAATGTTACTACTTGCTTTTTTCACCTTGATGTTCAGGATGGTATCAGTTGTCTTCACTGAGATAAGCCAGTGGTATTTGTATGTTTGGTCTTTCCTTTGGGTTGGGTATTTTTACTAGATAGGACTGATTTAAGACCTAAATTTATCCAAGGAAACAGAGAATGTCAGGAGGTGATCCTATTTCAGTCAACACATTGAAAGGAAAGGCCATACCAAGGTCTGAATGTCATTTGGCTCTAAGGGATGCACACAGGCAAACAGCCTGGCCAGGGTAGCAGCATCAGGGCAAGTGGATGTACAGCTGAAAAATATCCATTGTGTGCACATCCAGAGGAAAGGAGTTTAAAACAAACACACACATACTGTCAATGTTTTCTCTGTCAGTTCTGTAAAGCCTCTACCCTCTTTATGGGAATGCATTGGTGTTTCTCCAGTTCTCTGAAAAGAGGGATTCTAAGACAATCCTGCAGAGCATATAAACATCACGCTCACCTCCAAATCAGATTCTGGCATATTTGTCTAGATTCTACAGATGTCTGGCATGGAGTTTTATTCTCCCTGAAGGAAATGTGTGCAATCGGCAGAGCTATTCCATCCCCAGCTCTGAATTCAGGCCTCGAACGCTGACTTGAGGAGGGCAGGGTATGTCAAATTTCCTGACCTCTTGTGGAAGGTAAGGGTATCTGTTCAAGTAGCCAACCTTTGTCAATTGTAGGAGAAGGGAATTCTGGACATGGAATAAAGCAAGTAAAAAAGGGCTTTCTGAAGCTATCTATTGTAAGTATACATGCATAGTGGCATGCCTGTGCACACACTGTGTTACCTACCCAGTGATTGTGGAAGTGTATGTATGCATGTATATCTTTGGTGGAGGGAACACTCACAAGCTGGTGTTGAACCAGAGAAAAAACTAATCAGATTGCAGAAGTCACACTGGGCTGATCTTCCATTCTGGAGAGCAGTTCACATTGTAAAGCCCAGAAGTGCAAAGTCTACTTACAGCCCACCCCAAAATACTGTGGTGTGTCACAGCTGGTAAAGCAAATTTGCCAAGCAGTGTCAAAGGCAAGTACATACTTGTGCATCTGAGTAACAACATTTGCTGATTCTCTTTATCTTTTCACTGTTTTGTCATATGGGTACACTAAACATTATTCCAGAGGGACTTATAAAGTTACAAACTCATTGAATGATGCCATCTGCAAATAACAGATCTTCCTCCCCACAACTAGCATGAACCTTATGCTACAAGGATACACTGAAAAAGACACTACAGCAGACAGATATTCTCTATTTGCCTGAGAAATTATGCTGATTTCTCCAGTTAACTGAGCTATGAACAAGGAAGTATTGTGAACTCCTTTTCAAACTGTACTTCATCTTATCCGATTCATGGCCATTCTCTTTGTAAATCCACAAGAGTTAAAGATCATTCTCTTTGTCACTTTGATGGATACTACAGACAGGCTCACTGAAATTTGTGTTGAATAGGTGACTATTCAGTTTGATTTAAACTGCCTGTTCAAGGTCAGCCACAGACTGGGATTTGAACCCACATTTTCTGCATACCAGCACACTGGTTTGACTCAGGTTTAATCAAAGATCACACAGCTGGGACGCGAGTTTTCCAGGGAGACTGGCTTTCTCAAGTCACTATTTGAAACTTGCCACCTTTCACGTGGATGGGGAGGGATGAAGATATTGATTTCTAAGAGGAAGACTCTGAGTGCCAAGCTTTGGTTGTGGGATTTATGGCATAATCGTATGAACTATGATCTTAATGTGACATAAATGGGGGGACTGTTTGGGTGCAGCAAAGTCTTGTTAACCTGCAGTTGGCTGATCTGTGCACAGTCTCTCACACATCTCAGAGCAGTAAATGAACCACATTTGTTACTTTCATCAGCACTACAGTACTATACACTGTATGCATATTACGTTATGACAGTGCTCATGGACATGTAATTTCACTGCTAGTAGTCCTTTTAATTTTAATTCTCAAGGAAGAGAAAAGCAGAAGCAAAGTGAGAAGGACAATCTTTCTCTTGGTATGTTCTTTCAAATCCCAGCATTAAGGAATACGTGGATTTCTTCAGCCAGAGTTGGCATCTGAGCCACTGTGTTCAGCTGCCACTGATGGAGCAATCCTTCATGAACTGGCTTTTGAATCCATCTGTAGTTCTGGCTGTCACACAGGTTGAAGAAGCATAAAGCATTTCTGTCTATCATGTTAACAGTTTCACACGATAGTTCCCAAAAATAATACCAAACACTAAAAACTGGCAAATTAGTTGTGTGTTTCTCTAGTGTTGTTTTATTAACCCTTAAATGGTCATCTTTTCAATCCTGAAACTAATGAAGAGAGAGGTAACAGAGTTTCTCCTGGCAGAACAAAGGCCCTACAGAGAAGAGTGAAACAATGAAGCTGTTAAGTTCACAGTGTGTGGTTTCTCTCAGCTTGCTTTGGCAACTTGGTACAGGGAATAGATGTAGGTGGAGCTGGAAAACCTCATAGTCAAACTTGAAGGAGGCACGTTTTCCCCCTCATCATCCTCTAAGCACCTTTATGTAAAGACCACAGGAAATAATAAATCCATGCTGTGCTTCTAACTAGGAGACAGGATCAGGGGACTGAAAAATACTAAGGTCTCTTTTTGGATAAACAAAAAGTAATTCAGCAGCTATGCTTTGGCACATTTCCTCAGAGTAGTGGAAGTGAGTTTGTTTCACTCTTCTTGCAGGCAAACAAAACATCCTAGCTGTGGAGTAATCTCCCAATAAACAAAGCTTTTTTGCTCCATACAAATGATGTTTCCTAGGGCCTACTGTATATATAAAAATTTAGTACTGACTGGATGGATGCAAAGTCATTGATACATCCTGGCAGGACCACTACAAGCAGTGAGCTACTAAGGAGGCAAAGCTCTACAGGAAATCAGTCATTTTTGCTTAGCCTCACCTGGGAATGCTGGTTAGATACGTGACCACGTTCAGAAAATCTTCATCAGGTATGTCACTGAATCCTGCAAATTCTGGAAAGGTTATAATGGGTGCCCCATCCTTCCCTCTTCCTCCTGCAAAAGAGTTTGTAGTGATTAGGGGGTAATTTGCCTTTGTACAGACTGGTCAGTACTCAAATGAGGAACACTGGCACATTTCTCATTGAAAAGCACCCAGATTCAATGCACATGTGGTCTGCTTCTTATTTAATATTATAACTCACCATAGTTACATTAACCTCAGTTTACTCGAGCTGAGATTCTCACCTCTGTTGTTTATTCTCAGCTTTTTAATGAACTGTCTGCATAATTCTGATTAAGGACATTCGTTGTTTCATTTCCAAACAATTCCCTGTGATAATACTGCAGCATTTCCCTATGTATAGGTACAGCACTCTCCAATTCCCTCTAGACATGAAAGGAAATGAAGTAATAGAACACACAAGCTTTGAATATACACATATAACCCACAACACGGGCCTAGGACCAATCAAGTCTTTCCTGTAACAGAAAAAGACTTGTTCAAAATGCATGGGGTATTCAAATCCATGAGTTTTGCTCATCTCATCTTGGTTTTTTTAGATCACACCTCCATTAAATGTGACAGGAAGGTCATAAGCTGCAAGGTCAAGAAGAGTCCCAATCTGAGGAGCTCCACAGATCCAAAAAGCAGCCTTCTGCCTCTGGAAGAGCTGCCCCTTATATCCCAGCAGCTTTTACAGTTCTGACAACACTCAGCTCTAGGAGATGATGTATAGACAGGACAAACCCTATTTGCTTGCAGGACCAATCCTAACTTGTTTCTTCCAATAAATCTAGTGTCACTCAAACCACACAGATGCTAACAGGAGTTCTACCAACTTTGACTCAGAGCCAAGAGCAGACTACTGAGGCAGTAGCATGTAAAGGAATATAACAAAACAAAGCTCTTGTTATAGGTACCTTATTGCTTAGTGCTGCTTAGGGCATTAAGACATGCTTTCCTCCCTAGTCTCTCCTTCCTCTGCAATCTCCAAGTCCATTTTTTGCATCAGGCTCATGAACTCTCTACAAATCCAATACTGAGCCTGGTCCTGCAGCACACACAGTTTTCCCAGTCATTTATCACCCACATAATATTCTTGTTCAAGGAATAGTTTCCCCTTAGAGAAGGAGAAGCTGCAAGAGGAAGACAGATATTTTCCTCCTTAAGAAAAATATCCAGTAAACTGTCCCATCAAGAGAATGAGAAGAAAAACAGACTAAGGGAAAAAAAAAGTCCTCATTCCTCAAAAGTGCCCTCTAAATCCCCACAAAGGAACCCTGTTTCCAGGCTGCTTCCATAGACCATTGCCTTTCCCTGCTGATAACCACAGCTGAATACACAAGCCAGTTGCTCCTTCTCTTGTTTTGGTGGTTGTTGCACAACATTGCTCCAGTAATTCATAGCTATTTCTGTTTAGAATGGTCAGCCCTTTGCTAGTCTTGATTGTGCCTCTGCCCAACCCTCCCAGACTCAGTTGTATTATTTGAAGTCCTTTCTGTGCTGTCCAGCCATGGAGAGCTGGGACACTGAGGAACACAATGCTTGCATAAAGTGGAAGTCAGAGCTCTAGAAAATAGGAACTTTGATCAAGGAGGTGGCTTTATCAAGACTCTACCTTTATCCCTTATCTTCCTTTCAGAAGGTTGATTATTTGCTTTAGTAACTGAAAATTAAGTTATATTAGATCATCCAGTAAGCTCACCCTGTTTAAGGGAAAAACAAACAAACAAAACCAAAAACCAAACCAAACAAAACACCCCAGTTCTACAGAGATTCAGAAGGCTTTCAGACAAAATGCAAAGCAGGAATACTGTCATTCACACTGAACTGGACTTCAAATACTGAGTGGAACCATCGCCTCCACACTGACCTCCACATTGTCCTTGGGTTTAGGGCCAAATGCTGATGCATCTGCAGTCAGCAGTGACACAGAATACGCTGACAGGCGTATTTAATCAGACTTTGCTCAGACTGCTGTACTCTAGAAACCAGGTACTTCAACCAATCGGAACCCAGTGAGGTCGGGCTGTTACAGATTCTTAGTGACATCTTCTGGACACAAACAGTAATGGCCAGGAAGATGAAATGGGAAGTCTGCTCCTGTCTCTTCTTCCATTCGGTGCTTACCAAAGTATTTCGTATTTTGTATTTCTTAATTCACATGGTTTCTGGGCACCCCATTTTCACAGTCACATATTTCAGATAGGTGAAAATACTGAATTAGGGAGATATAGGAACCTGTAATATTTTGGTTTGAAGACAAGAAAAAGATTTTCCTGGTTCTCCTCCTTCAACACTCAATAGTTTACCTGCATTTATACTCAGATTTGTTTAAAGTACAATTTTCACATGGCCTTCTAATGTTCCTGTTGACCAGGATCTCTGTGCCCCTTTTATCTTCTCTTTCTCTTGCATCTACATTCCAACATGTGCTCTTTTCCAATTTTCTTTTCCCAAAGCTACATGAGGCAGGCTGATGATGCACTGTATGTATGCAGATGTGTATTTTTGTCACAGGACCTTTCCCCACAAAAAGTAATCCAAGGAATCAATGTCCACTGGCAACAAATCCAGAAGGACACTCAGGAGCATTCTCAGACTTGAATATTCAACTAAGAACAAAGAACTCCACACTTTCTTAACACCTCTTGGTCTCCATCTCATCCTCCAAAGTGGAAGTAGCCTTTACTGCTGCAATCAAAACAGAAGAACTGTCAAAAGGTTCATGAATACAGCTATATTTTGGACAAGTTAAAACCAAAATAAAAAAAACAAACCCTCAGTTCTTGCTCTACCATGAAATTAGGGTGATGTATGAGGGAGATTTATAAACAGAAATAATTAAGTAATATGCCCATATCTGAACCTTGAGTTACAAGGGTATATGGGTTACAAGGGAAAATGATTCATATCCCTTTATCAAGCAAGGTAACAAGAGTGGATATTAGTGGATATAAGGAAAGCTCCTTGTACATCAGGAGTGTCTGGAAAACTCTGTCCTCTGGACGAGTGAGCAATTCCATACATCTAAATGTCAATGCCTTTTTTTTTTCCTGACACTAAGCCAAGATTTGCTGCAGTATGCAAATTTCTGCAGAATGTGAATTGGCAAGCTGTGGCCCTTTTTTTCTGGGCCATCAACCTTGCTCTCTAGGGAGCTGCCTTTACATTTCTTCCAGTCCTTGAAATACTTTAACAGGCTATACAATGTCTTCAAAGGGCAGAGACCACAAACTAAAAACCAAGAGGGACAGTCTGCAGTCAGTTCCACAGGCACAAGGACTGAGTGCATGGAATTTGGCCCCAAGGACTTTCTGTATACAATTCTTGTGCTTGCTGAAACCATTCATAAAGCCCTCATGCTGCTGGGCATCACTTGTGAAGAGTGTAATTGCTGACCAGAAAATTTTACCATCCATTGTCAAGTAATGTGGGCAGGGACAGAACAGACTCCAGCAGCCAACATAGAAGGCTAAAAGAAAAAAAAAATTGTCCTCAAGAAAAAAAAAGACTTTTTAAGTAGAAAGTGAGAACAGAGAATGGAGACAGAAGATCTGAGCAGAATGAGCCACAGGAACACAGCACAACGCTGGGAGTTAGGTTACAGCTGCAGCAGGTTTGCTGTGTTCAGCAGCAGTGTCTGTACAGGAAAATAAAAGGGCTGAAGGACTGGCTGCCGGGAGCAAAGGAGCTCGGTGAAAAGCCAGAGCAACACGGGGCATGAGGTTAGCTAAAAAGCTCCATGGGAGACGTCAACAACAACTTCAGTTTAGGGCAGTCAGGAGGAGAAACAAAGACAAACTCAAAAATAGACATTAGGAGAAGCACAGCCATGCCTGGCAGCCGTCCCCGTGCTATGCTGAGGCATCTGCCTTGCAGTCTTGCAGCTCCTCCAGGCACCATTAGATGCCACTCTGCAAGCAACCCGGCAGCCACGTCCAACACCTTCTGGCAGCTTCAAATGCTTGGTGAGATTCCAGGGAAAGAGCAGCTGGGGGCAGTGGTGGTTGCAGGCAGCAGCCACAAGAGCTGGTGGTTAAGCTGGTGTGGGGGCTCATGGCTATCCTCTGGCTGAACTAACACCTAACACTGCCTCAGAGGAGCCAGGCCATCTCTGGCAGTCTCCTGTGGGTCACTGCTCATCAGTCAGACTCCAGGCTGCTCTGTCACAGTTTGGCCTTCAGAGGAAACTCGGACTTTGTCTACCATCTCCTGATGCAAACATGAGCTCCCCTCCCACACAGCACCAGCAAAAGCAACACATGCTGCCACCTTCATTCAGCTCCATCAATTTCCTTCAAGAGAATCATCTCCACCTTTGCAGATTGCAATCTGCCAGAGGTGCAAACTCAGCTGCTTCAAGCACACAAGGCAGACAACATCAGCAGGAGATGGAGGAGCAGAGGGCTCAACTGCCTGGAAAATGGCAAGACTTAATAGGAAAAGATTACAGTCAGCTTGACCTGCTGCTCAGAATGACAGCATTATTCTCCTCCTCTCCTGGGCACTTCTCTTATTTTTCACCCCAGCTTCTTGCTGAACTTTCCTCTTCTCTTGTGGCCCAAGCGCAATGGGACAGGAAGAACCTGAGCAGCAGGACAGAAGTACTGTGGAAAGGAAAGAAAAGTAGGAGAGATGGTGCACAAGCTGCTTCAAGGTAGTATAAGGCATGGTAATAGGGCCATCACTCACTCTTATGTGCATCAGTTTCCCAACTCCAGGGCACAAAGCAGCATTCCTAGTTGCTCCTATTAGATAGATTTTTCAGCTGCCAGTGCAGCCTGGATGGCTGTTGCAGTGAAGATGGGCCAGAATTCAGCAATGGCAATAAAGCAGCTGAGGTATTTGGGGAAGGATTATGCATGGGGCAGATGGGATATGGCAGGAGGGAAAATTTAATTTTTCTTCACAGTGTTAAGGGTGTGACTGACAAATGAGGTGTGAGTGCTGAATTCTGAGGGCTCTCACAGCTAGAGTTTTCTGTTGGTACGTGTGATGCAAAAGCAGCAAGAAATCACAACTGCAGGCCAAATGTCTGGATGTGAGTGAGAACCTAGAAAATCTCCCATTCCTCAGTTCTAGTCCACCTATGCTTCCTGTCCAAGGAACAAAATTATCCATGGCTGAGACACTCAGGGGCTACATTTAAGTCCTAATCTCCAGTCAGCAACTCTTCTTGCAACACCAATAGCTAGATTTGTAAAGTAACATCTAATCAGAGTCTACAAAATATACTTAATTCTTTGGGGAAAAAAACAAATAAAAAGCACCAAAACACACAAACAGGCTTGGCCATGAGAAGTTAAGAAAGTTTATCTGCAAGTTTACAGTGCACACCTCCGCAGCCTGCCAGACACCAACTCATCAGTTCGTATTGGAAAGTTTTCTTTACAATTTTGCTGACATTTGCAGGCCAACTGCTTGAGTCTGCCCACATGCAGACAGCTCCCTTAGTCATAGCAGACCTGACAACAATTCATCTTGTGGAGCAGACAGTTGAAGTGTTCAGTCATATCCTGGCTGAAGTTTCACTGCCTTGGTCAGATTTTACTTCTCTGCTCTCTTGTTTTGTTTTTCCATGTTGATTAAGTGTTGTGAAGTCTGTATTTCTCATTAAACTTAAGTCATGGTTCCTGGGTCTAGATTTTTATGCCAGTTCTAAAGTGTCCTTTTGTCAAGGTCAGGCCAGGTTTTCAAAAAGACTCAGTTTAAACAGGAAGCAGATGGCCATATATCCTCAAGGCCCCTTGAAATCAAATAAACTGGCTTTGGAGGTAGTTACCATTTTCAGAGACAGTCTCCCAACTACTAGAGCCCATTGACTTGAGAGGAGCAAAACACAAAGAAAATTAACCTCTCCTACAGCACTTTGTGACACTTTGTCTAATAAATTTGTGATTTAGTAACAGTAATCTGCTGCAAATGGCAGATTGGGCTCTTTGACAGAGTAATTACAGATAAGAACAGGTTGTGAAACTGCATATATAAAGGGAGGGGGTAGTAGTACTTCCAATAGCAGATTGGTGCAGTGGTTTATTAGTCAGTAGACAGGAACAGTATTTTAACAGTCATCGTCCATTTTTCAGTACAAAACGGTGTGCATTAGAAAAGCCAGGTTTTCAGTACTACCCAGCTTTGTGATCTAGTACCCTTAACAGCTACAGGAAACACACAAACACCACTCCTGTGTTGTCACAGCTGTAGTCCCATAATTGGGAGTTCAGCTCTCAGGGAAAGGAAAAAGGCAGTAGTGGTTTCAAGATTTGAATTTAACCACAAGAACCAGCACTCCCAACCCATTTTACAGTGTAAGCAGGGCCAGATCACTGCATGGAAAAAGAGATGACTGAAGTAGAATTATATGATTAAGGACAGTGCCACGTTATACTTCAGCCTTTTCCATGACCACAGTGGACCAGGGGAGGCTTTAGAGACTTTCCCTGTTCTTGGTGTGGACAGCACAGTCTTGGTTGGTCTGATAGCTGGACAGCCAGGATGATCAGAAGGCTCAGTGTCTAATGCACTCCTTATAACCAGACCCTGACACAACCAAACACCAAACTCATTAGTCTGGTTACATAATTACTACAATCTGGCTCAGATACTGCAAGATAGTCAGATCCTCTTCTAAGAGGTTTGCACAGGAGGCAATGATTTCTAATGAGTCATGTCCAGAGAAAACAAAGTCTTCCACTTCACTTATTCTGCTCTTTTCTGCTTTACTGCAGGGGATCGTGGTTTCACTACACGTGCCTCAGCTGCCAGATGCTAATAAAAAGCTGATATTAGCCAAAAGCATTTATAATAAACTCTGCAGTAGTCAAACAGTTACTCTCATTACCACCGGACAGATGGATTTGCATCCCACAGTGCTGAATAGAAGAACATGACAAATCCAGAAGCTTTGCAGTAGCACAAATGAGAGTCACCACTAACATCCTCTGAGCTCTGCATGTGTAAGCATGGAGAAGGTGGCAAGCTGCCCTCTGGAGGCCGCAGCTTACAGAGTGAAGGAAACAACCTCCAACTGGTTTAAATCAGCATCGACCATCTTAATACAGCTGTTCAGAAAATATATGCCTGAAACATTCCACAAGTAGATAGGGAGCATCTTTCACTGCCCACAGTGGTGGGGCCAAAGAGCAGAGGGTTTTTTTCAGATGGTGGTTATCGAGTGGGAACATAACAGCATGGCCAGCCAGGAAACAGGGTAAGATTTCAGTCTGCATGTAGGCAAGCACTGAAACACAAAAATATTTGTGGTTGCTTGTTCTGACTGAAAAGCAGCATGCTTTATGGAAAAATTGCAGAACTGCCAGAGGAAAAATAAGAAAATCTCAAATGAAGCAATTTGTTGTATAAATTATTTTAATAAGTGAATTGAGGCAGAAGAGAGCCCAGATCTGTTTTCATTGGATGAAAAAAAAAAAAATCAGCATAGAAAGAAAAAGAAATTTTTTAGAGAAATGCATTTTTGAAACAAACCATAATCTATGGCTTGTACCAAAGCCTCAGTTCACAGGATGCATTAAAGGGACAGTAAGGAAGATTCCTGTTGTTAAATTTTACCTTTGACCCACTGATGGTCACCAACAGGGTAAAATAATAAGTTAAAGGATCCTCCAAGTAGATTATTTGCAGTCGTGACCTTCTGCCACGGATACCATGGAGATTTCCAAGTGGAAGCACCTATGCTTCAAAATTTAGCTGTAAAATTCAGACTGAAATCAACTTACAATTACAATCAACTTACAAACTATGATCTAGATTGTGTTCCTTATTAGGATATTATTTCTGAATTGTACCAAGAAGACTTCAGGTAAGCCTGAAAATTCTTCAAACAGAATTTGTTATTTATGTAGATGGAGTCGTGGAAAACACTTTCCCCCCTCATTTTTTGGTATTTGTTATTAGTACTTGCACGCTGATAAACCAGTCATTTGCCAATCCCTAATAAACAAGCCTATCAGCCCTGCCTTCTATTAAGAGTTATTTCCAAAGTTTTTAAGCACCTTAGGTTTAAATAGTCTTAAACATCTTTTTCATTGCTTCTAAGAATAAAAGTATAAGATTAAAAGTGAAGAGTTGTATTTGCTAAAATAGCAAGTAAGGATACAGGCACTGCTGAAATGAGTCATTAAAGAAATATGAAATGCTTTTTTGTATTTACCCTTTACATTTCAGTGTTTAATATTCTAGCTGGAACTGGAAATGGCTTTTCTTCCTGTTTAGTAAATTCTTTCCCCCAAATTGCTCATTACATGCCATATATAGCTTTTATTAATGGTCTCTATGTTGGAAGGTAGTGTGGTTTAAGAAAAGCAGTCCTCCCTATTTCACAGGATAGGCAATTCATGAGGCACTGAATTCTCAAAAGACTTTATCTTATTTACATCGAGACAAGTGTTTTAGTCATTTGTGTTCCATCAGTTAAATCAAAGGCTATGAAAACAATATTGGTTTCAGCATCATTGAGTGCCTGGTGAGTAGAAAAATCCAGCAGATAGTCCAGCTTTGTAGAGAGAGCAGACAAGCATCCCAGTTATGATGTGACTGAGGTTAAAATCAAGACCCAAAAGGAGCTGAATGGTGATTAGATTTGCTGGTCTCTTCCTTTTGCTTTGAATACTTCAAAGTCAGTTTAGCACAATTAAAAGGGATTGGAATAGCACTCTTGAAGCAGTTCTTTAAGTAAGGATTGGTTTCAAACTTGACAACAGCTCTCAGATTAAAAGGCTGTCATCTTTCACCCATCACTCTTTTTTTTTTTTTCCACTAAGCAGCTTGCACAAGAGGAAAGGGGTGCCCAGCTTTACCTGCTCATCTAATCCTAATGAGACCTTGTTGAGGCATCTGTGCATTGCAGTGCTCCTGTTTGGAGCACTGAACAATACCAAGTTACTAACCATCCTCTCTGGCTTGACAGGGCTATAGTGAGCACATGGTATGCAGACAAACACCCAGACAGCTGAAGGAAAATATTGCAACCCCACAAAAATTGTCTTAGGATAGATGCTACCCCAACCTTTCCTAGTCACCCTGCACTAGGCACAACAGTGGAATGCAAAATGTTTGAGCAATTTTATGCAGTTGTTGACACTGTTTTGAAGATGTGACCCAGAGATGCTTTTCCACAGGTGAGAAAGCATCTAGTTCCACCTCTGCTCAGTTATTACCCTCTGTCAAATGCAAAATGGGTAGTTATTTGGCTTGTGAAATTGACACAAGATGCTACCTAGAAACCTGTAAAATCAAGTTTTAATACTCAGAGCCCCATAAAGAATTCTGAGACACTTAAGATTTGGATTTCACAGGGATGTAACAAGAAAATGGGAAGATGCAGGAGGATTGGGCCTGCTGAGTTGATCATTCACAGAGCTGGGTCTATGTACTCTCTACACTGCGTACCCACTGTTCCTCTCCAACAAGCAGAGGAATAGGCTGTTAAAGACTTACCTCACAAAACTATCTCAGTGTTTAGTGCAAATTCATGCTACTTCTTTGTGTGTTTATGGGGAACAAGGAAGGCAAGTTCTTAATTTCCCTGTTTGCAAAACAGGAGGAAACAGAGACAAAAGGAGTTGCCAGAGGCCATATAGTGAACAGAAGAGGCCAATTTAGGACCCAGATAAGGGTCTTATTTATCTTCTACAGTATTCAAAATAAGTATATTAAATAATTTGGCAGATATTTTAATATCAGCAATTTATTTGGGGCAGGAATTGCGTCACTTTGTGTGACTGCAAACTTCAGGCAAACAAAGGAATACGTAATATTTTTAAAAGATTAGAACCTTACACTTAATAAATAATTTCTAAAACAAAGGCAAATGAGGAAGAGGGGGAAGGTCATGAAAACTCCCTGCCAGAACAAAATCTTTTCCCACAAACAAAATGCTTGAATATTTTGCAACGATACATACAAAAAGATCTGTTTAATTCCTTACCCTCTAAATCTCTTCCCCCCACCCCATTGTGGGGATCATGGAAAATTAACCTGTCTTAAGAAAACCAAACACAACAAGGTGTATTTATCAATTCCATGCACTGTGAAGGTCTGATTGTAACAGCACTTTTCATTAGCAGTATAAAAATACTATTGCAGAGCTGAAGGGTGGCAGTCAGCATGACAGATTCCAATACATTTCCAAGAGAATCCCAGAATGTGATTACCAGCAACTTCGTACCTGACAAGATAGCAAACTGCCTGTGGAGCTGCTCTATTATATCCACTGCAACCAGCGGCCGTATCTCCTGCTGCATGATTTCATCTGTGAAAGTGAAAACAGAAATCTTCAATGAGTTAATAAAACCTTAATGACAATTTCTCCCATCCTTTAATTACCCAGAGAAACAAAGATGACACTCAAGGGAAAAAAGCCTGGCTTGACTATTGGCTCAGATGTTATAAATTTTTTGTGACTGTCATATAATACTTACAGAGTCATCTTCAACCTACTTACTTTATGTACTGCCTTGTGATTTCAGGGAGAGCTTTCCATAAAGCAGCTCCAGTAGATTTGCCAGAACGTGTCACAGGTTTGCTCAAGCTGACAGCCTTCTCGCTACTACTTCATGTTCCATATTAAGCCATTGCATTTGGCCTCCCACATAAAGCATCTTTTCAGTCTTTGAAACAGCAAAGCTTATTTCAGATACTGTGCCACATTCCACCCTCAGTTCCCTGGTCTCTGGTTGAAGACTTTGTGTAAGTAACCAGCTAATCCAGAACAGTTTCCTTTGCTGATGCTTTTTCCGTTACAAGCAAACACGTAGTAAAGAGAGGAAATAAGGGGCTGTGAGGCTTTCTTCTCATGAAAACAAAGCCTGTTCTTGTGAAGTAAACACTAAAAAGATAAAAAGTACCTTGGCAAGCAGCTGGGGAAAAAATCACCACAATTTCCACTTGTGATCTGTTCAGTGACCAGCAACTATAATCTCACATTGAGGTAACATGGTCTCTTTCTGTAACAGGTGCTCTCAGTTCTTCTCCCCACTCTTCACCTCCATGTAGACCAGCAGAGTTTACAGGGAGCACCTCCCAACTCAACCCTCAGGATTAACGTTTATGTTACAGTAGCGCCTTATGTTACAATTACTTCTTGAGCCACTCTACAGCTACTGAACTACAACCAGTAGTAACCAGCTACAACAACCAGCCCTTTGTACAGCTCACCTCTAACTGCACAGAGAACAGGTGGAAAGATGAAAGCTGGGTCCAGGCAGACCACAGATCAGAGTAAAGGCAGATAGTTGCTCTATTTAAGCATCAAGATCTTCACTGATATCAATACAATGCAGGTACTGAAATACTTTGGTGCACCTGGGTTTAAACAAACTGTCCAGAAATAGAGAGGGAGGTCAGAGAGGTTAGAAATTAGCATCTTTCTCCTGTGTCCTACTCTGCTGCCCAAAATACCATCTCCATCTTCCTTTGAGACATCTACTTTGATCCTTTCCAGAACTAGGTTTTAAATGATACAATGCCACTTGGAAACTTTTCTGTTCGCTTTCAAACACTCCACTAATGACTAGAGACTTACTGAAGAGCTTTTGTCATTGCCCTCTCCTTGACAGAAAGTGACACACAGCACAGAAAGAAGTCACATAGATTTTGGCTGATGCACAAAACAAAGCAGTAGCTCCAAGCAATTGAAAAAAAAGAATCTCGAGTGGACTGGTTCTGAAAATCTTCCCATTGAACCCAAAAGGGGAAAAGTCAAACTATAATGAGCAATGGCTTTGATGTGGGACCTTTATTTCTATCCTGTTTACACAGCCCATTATCAGAGAAGCTTGACATTGCAGGTGGCTAAGATCTACCAGAAGGGCAGACTAATGAATCACAGCTAACGAGCTTGGTTTCAATGATGTTCATAAAGCTTACTGTAGTTTCAGTCTAATGCTATGGTCACACAGTTACAGTGTTGTATGGAGTTGACAGAGCTAAAGTTTAACACATCACAGACAAAGCAGAGAAATCAGAGGACCCACAAACTAGTTTATAGGTTGATACCCTGAGCTGCTGTATTTACACAGCCCACCTAAAATAAGGTTTTTTAGTCAAGGACTTTTATCACCCTTCAGATGGTCTACTTGAAGTGTTTGAGTCACCATAAAAGTAATAGATACGCTCTTTTCAAACCACAGATTGGCAGCAAGATAGAGGCAGAAGAGGAATGTTTAGAGGAGACTAAAGATGAATCAAAGAACAGTAAAAATACACAACGCAGAAGCAGGAGGGAAAATCAAAATAATAATTAAAACAGTGCTTGTACTCCCAGAATTGAGACAGCTTGGAGTATTGATCGAAGAAAATACTTATTTCAACATCTGGAAGGTGCAAAGATATTGTGACAACTGTGCAGTCACAGGTAGACAGATGCACTCAGGTTTGGGTGACCAGGACTGACATTGCACCAAACAGTTGCAAAAATGGAGCAAAGGTTTCTACAGTGCATGGGACAATCACAAGGAGGCTCAAAAGAAACATAACATTAACTAGAAAATATGCCACCATCTCTATCCTCTCAGAGACTTTCTCAGCCCTGCAGGTAAAACTTGCCAGCACAATATTTTACTTTTTGATGTTTGCCAATACGTAGGCATCATTAATACCAAACTAGCCTTGAGCAAAACAGAAAACCTCTCCCTTGCTCTTCATACAGCTGTTTTATTAGCTTGCTCTAAAAATAGCTTAGTTGCCTTTTTCTACTGAAACTATTTTGTGGTAAAAGGATAAGATGAAATAATAGAAACAAGAACTGCAAAGTGCCAGTTAGTTCTCATCAAATCCCCTGCCTGGGCAAGACTCTCTCTAGTGAGCCACATGGGATTCGCTGTAAAACCCACACTCAGCAGGAGACATTCAGATGATGAAAAAGGTGGGACAAAATATATTTGGTGGCTATGAATCACACATTCAAGTAAGTGAGTTTAGCTCACACACTGACATGCTGGGAAAAGAAATTACAGAACAAGAAAGCAGAAGAAACCAGCAGGAGACTGAGAAATTCAGAGGAAACAAGGGAAGGTGCCTCACAAGCCCAAACAGCAAACCACATAATGTGGCTCCAAAATGTCAGTAGCTGTAGCCCCAGCGCACCAGGTTACATTTGCCCTCTTGCATCTTCCTCTAGGACAGTGCTTAAAGGTCGTTACCCTCCAATACTGATGAATTTGTAACAGCATTACAGCACAGAGCTTGCAAAAGAAGTCCTAAACCTTGGAAAGATACAATTACCTGGAGTTGTTGAAGGAAGTTTTTAATTTTTGACTGTAAGTTCGAAAAAATTCTTAAAAGCAAACCAAAAGACAAAGGTCAGGGTTTGTTTTGAAGCCATGACATTTTGTCTAGCATCAATGAGCATTAATCTCTTCATATCTCCACTAATCTCTTCGTATCTTCCACTAACTTTATCCCAGGAAGCCCTGTAGCTTTCCTGATCCATGTACTGCAAGCCACATGGAAGTGGACTGAAGAAATGAACCATTTTCCTGTGGGACAGATGCCACAGCTGAGAAAAACCTACTTTAGGCTGACATGAGTTGAGAGCAAGTTAGCAGCTGCAGGGTCACAGGCAATTTCAGAAAAACTTAATGAGGATAGTAACATTTTAATTCACTTTATGGGAACTCAGAAGTCAATGGGAAGGTTTTAGGAAGTCAACAAGCTTGACAACAGCTGTCTTGCTTCCTTGCACCTTGATAATATTTGCAGAAGACACTGGGCAGCCTCTGGTTACTTCAAAAGCAGTCCTGTCTTCTGATAAAAGGCCTCCGTGGTCATGCAACTAAAGATAATACCAAAACATACATAAGCCATTTGGCTGGAACATAGTTATCTTGGCAGCCTTTTTTGTGGTCTTTTTAAAATTATTATTATTATAAAGGCAGTGACATGTAGCTTCTCAAATTTAAAAAAGAAAACAGCTTATTTGATCAAAAAGTATTATGTGAAATAAATCCAACCCCCCTACATAGGTCACCAAAGTTGAGTCTTTACACATACTCTGAAGTGTTTCATTACTTGGGTGAAATGGATTTGCCAAGAAAATGAAAATGTGAATAATGTGAATAAGACATGATACTACAGTGGGGAAAAAAATTAAACAAGTAAGTCCATCTGCTCTTCGTTTTCCTCTTAAACCATGATAAATTCAATTCCTAGGGGAGGCTCATTTCACTGCAGAAAAAGGAGGCCTTACAGCTTTGCTTCCCAAGTTTTCCTACCATGGGGGAGAAAAAGAAAAGCAATTACTATAGCCATCTGTCTGACACAGCTCCTCCTCCCTCCCAGATCCCTAGGGAGGCTACCTGCAATACTGCTATCCAGTCTTTAAGGGGAAAGCCATTTATTTACGCTTCATCTTGCTCAAAAAGGAAACATCCTTCAGCTTCCCCCCCCCCCCCCACACACACATTTGCCTATTTTATTTCTCACTGCAGCTTAATGTATTCCTGCAGCAAGGCAGGAGCACAGCCCTCAGACTGCCACCTTCAGAGCTACACCAACAGCAGCTGATTAACAGCAACAGTGAATATCATTTTGTTCCTTCCTCTGAGCAAAAACTAGTTTACATGCTAATGGCAACTAATGTTTTCCAACAGTGTTGGAAATATGACCTGGAGTGGAAAGACTGGACTGGGTTGAGCAGATTGGTACAGCTGTGCCTCTTGCTTCATGAAAAATAGCCAAAGGCAACCAGCCGTGACTGGGCACTGGGGTTTCTTTGGTCTGCAGTGACTGAATGCTCCAACTGGTTGGCCTTCTGAGGGGAGGGCTGCTTTAATCCACCGTCTGAAGCCACTGATCTTGGAACAATAGGTTACAAATTTCCAGAGCAAAGTTCACCTCTTCCTAATGACACCCTAATATGCAAGTCACAGGGAAAGAAGACAACTGCAAATGAAATAAAATCTTTGTTAATATCAAAAAAAAAGGAAAAGTAATCAGAGTCCATTGACCTACTTGTGTTCTGTGCAAGCTTAGTCAAAAACAACCCTCATAGAATTCAAATCAAACTGTTGATTTGGGGAAAAATCACATTGCTGATATGATGGAAGAAGCAGATACAGTTAAGCACAAGGCCAGAGATATCCTTTTTAAGAGCATGAAAGGACACCTAATATTCTTCTGATTCTTCTTTAAAAGTACTGAGGCAACACACAAATCCAGAGTTCAAAAGTTGTAGAGTACCGACAGTTCAAAAGCTCTCCCAAGTCCTGTGTCTGCTTGCCATGAACAACAACACTTAGATAAGAGTCTAGCAGAACAACGTCAGGTTTGAAGAATTAAACACACTAAGGAGACAAATTTGCTTGTCTTCACTGATAAAGTTTAAGCAGGCTAAAGGATTTGAAAATATTCTGTTCCACCAGAATTCCCAATGCAAACCATTATGCAAAATATTTCCATTTCTGAAGGCCAAAAAGAACTTCAAGGTTATTACTTCAGAGAGAAAAATCAGAGAGATGCTATAGGTTTGGGTTTAAAGGTTTATAGGTTTAAAGGCCAAGATCTCAGCTCAGTAACAGCTTCAAGAAATTAAACCAGATTTACAGCAGCATGGCACAGCCCCTTGCCTAGTACCTCAAGCAGTAAAATTCTTGAAAGTTTCTAATTTTTGCCAGAGAAAAGTTAATTTGACATCTTCCCCAAATCTGTGCTTCGTAGCAACGCTTGATAGAACAAAAATTCCTGCTTAGGAATGTGAAATGGATGTGAAAATCCATCATGAATAAAAAAACCTGCATGTGGCAATCTGCAAAGCTAAAACATGTTCACTGCAATACATGGACACTAAGCTGTTCAAGAGATACAGCAGACTACAGCAGACTTCATTCCTCCCTAGAGATTGCCAGCAGTCTCAAAGCTGAAACAGTATCTTAGAAAAATCCCAGCCACTGATTCTGATCAATACTACTGCAGATAGCAAGAACATTTCAGAAACTATTTACATAATTTTTGAGGGACCACTTAGCTCAGGAGCTGAAGGACTGGTTTGTTGCTCAGGCCTGAACAGAGGCCAGCTAGTTCAAAAATATTTCCCTGGTTACTGCCATTGGAGACAAATAGTGAGCCACAGCAGCCATCACTGCTGCCAGCAGCACTCCGAGTGTATATCTCAGTAACAGGACAAATAGTGCTCACAGCCAGTGCCCAGCCCCTCTCTGCCCAGCCACCCCTGCAGCAGCCTTCTCCAAGCTGTCACCACCATCTCAGTTCAGATGCCCATTAGAAAAAGCAACAGAAACAAACTGCAAAGAGCAATGCCTCCCCTTTAGACCCACACACACTCACGAGCATGTACCCTTCCTTGTGTCACAGCCTTGGCTTCTCCGCTGTCCCACTGCGGTAATGAGTTTACCCGAGGCAGAGGGGAGGGATGGAGGGAGGCAGCCTTCTGTAGAAGCTGTCCTGGATGTAACCAACAGTTTACCAAAGAGCTGACACTCTCCTGGAGGAGACTGCACGAATTGCTAACTAAATGCTTCAGTGCAAACCACAGCAGAGGCGTCTGACACAAATCATAATCATACCCAGGCTTTAACCCTCCCCAAAGTACAGCTGCCTCTGCCTCCCAGGTAGCTCTCTGCTCAGACCCTTAGATACTTTGGAGGCATTCACAGCTCAGCACAAAAAGAAAGCTACATCCCAGCAAGAGACAACATGGATTCACTTGCTCAGACTATGTTATGGAAAAGGTTCTCATGAAAATAACTTTAAATAGTAGAGTATTCAGGGCCAAGGGAAACCACCAGCTGCTGTGAATAGCTTGTCTTAGAGTACTATCCCGAGGGCACACCCACACACCAAAGCATAGTGCTGTCATTTAAAGACAAAGGAGAAGACTGCATGAGACCCATGAATTTAGCTGGAAACATGTGGCCAGCTCTTGGACAGGGAAGTAATCCGTTCTATGTATCTAGTTCAACACACTCTTCAGGAAACAAGTTTGCACTGTGCATGACACCTGCAGTGTTACAGGCACTACTAGTTAGATAGACTCGGAAAGCAGGAAGATTGCACTTTCTTTCTCCAGCCTCTCCTAAACTGCACCCTAAACAAATGAATTTGCCAGCCGTAGCGAGTGTGTAATGTTACTCCCTGCTGCCAATACTGATAAAAATATCCCCATTTAACCAGTTTACAATCCAAGGGGGAGCTGTGGGTAGGAGATTGAGTTTCAGCTCTGCTTGCACACAGTGGATGGACGCCAGGCCAGTTACACACCGAGACCCAGTTTATCACTGGTGGGAGCCCCTAGACAGGCAGCAGTCAATGCGCAGCTGAGCTCCCCAGGAATGGTCCGTGTGGTGCACTGCCCTCTCCTGGGCAGCATTCGTGAGCGCCCTGGGAAGACATCCTCTCCAGATCCTCTCCAGAAGCAGAGGTGGGAGAAGATCGAAGCGCTATAGGCAAGTGTCACATCGATGTAAAGTGGCTGATAAATCTGCCAGATGATTGCAATCTAAAAATAACCTTAAAACTATGTGTAGAGATGCTGTAGAAGTAACAAATCCATCTGTGGAGTTTGAAGAGTAAATGCTCCTCTGAAGGTAAATGGAAATGCTTAATGTAGTCTGACTCCTGAGAAAAGGAGTAGAATGAACTCACCATAGAATGGGGACCAAGAAATTGCTCTCAGTCCACTGCATGCTCGAAGGATGGTTCATCAGACAACACTTAGTTTCATAAACTAGACTTACAAGTGCCAGACATTGTTTTGTTTGCATGATTAGTAAAGGTAATTTCAGTGTGCACTCTAAAAGGTCTTTGCCAAGCTGAAAAGGATTATTTGTACCTCTCCCAGTAGAACAATATTTTGTACTACCCAAATATTGTCCCAGCAGCATACAGAATGTGGAACTGAGTAATACTGATGTTACAGTTTTTGTCACTGGTACACATCTGCTGTACTTATGGAAGCTTACTTTATTAACAGAACAATGACAACAAAAAGAAAACCCTAAGCAAAAACACACAAAAAAAGCCCCAAGGACCTGATCCTTATTTGCTACTATACACCCCAATTTCACTGAAATAAATTGCACCATCCACACACCTGACCCCACATGTTTATGTGTTAACACGGGTGGGTAAGGCTCTCCAAAAGCACAAGAAGAGCTGGCTCATCTCTATCTCAGAAATAAAGTTCCCATATTCTTTCACTGCAGGACCGTGGGGGACCACTATGTTCATTGTGTTTGACTTGTTGAACACACAAGAAGTTCACGGAAATTGGATTAAACCAGCATTTGAGAAAGCTCTTTAATCTTATGTTAAAGACTTCAGGCAACTGCAAAGCCACTGCTCCCTCTGCAGCTGGCCCAACACAAAAAGATATTATCTTGGTGTTCAAAGGTCTCACTTTAATTTCCAGCCTGCTGATTCTTATCAGGCCTTTAACTTAAAAATCTGACAGTTGCCACCAATTTTATCCACCCTGTCGCAGACCTCCCTTCTTGAGGCTGGTGGCAAAGCCAAGGGAACATGAGATTCCCATTCCTTTACCTCTTCCCATCACAGCTCAGCTTTTCTCAATGCTAGCCCAGAAAGACCTTGCTAATGAACACTACCCCAATTTCATTGTCAGATCTTCAGTCATGCAGACCCCATGCTGCTTAGAGGCTGCCACAGCAGCACACTGTGTCAGGGTGGTGACTCGAGTTTAGACAAATAGCCTGAACTCAGCAATTTCCAATTTAAAGACTGTCAGGAACACATTCTGGATACAAATAAAGTGCTGTCTCTGCACAGAACAAAGTTGCTGAGAAATCCTGGACTAGAAATAAGTGAAAAACAAATGTTTGGTCAATAATTCTTGCTCGTTGTAGAATCCTAAAGAATTTTCTCTTCCCTTAGGAAAGAGAATGAACTAACAGAATCAGAAATTCATGCAACAAGACACCTGGCATAGTGTAAATACGAATATACAGAAAGCTGGGCTGCTACAACCAAGCTTTACTTATCATTCTTTTATACTTGAGCACCAGAATTCTACTAGATAGCATGCAAGTGGTGAAGCAGGAGAGTCCATGACTTATAAACCGCACTGTGCAGGCTAATCCAGAGCATGGTTCAGATATAAATTCAGATAAAAATTCAGCATAATTTGTACACCAGATAAAAATATTATCACAGCAGAAGTGGGTCTGTGAGCAGAGCTTGAAGTAGCAGAACTGGCTGAAATTGGAGAATAATTTTTTTAGGCTCTATTCTACAACCTTCTGTTACGTTCAGCAGCATTTTCCCCTGAAATATTCTCTGTAGACAGTTTATACAATTTAGCAATACAAAACCAAGAAAACTGAGCTATTATGCTGTGGTAAAAAGTCCCACATGTTAACAAAACCATACCAATTACAGCAATCTGTCTATCTGTGTTTAATGCTTTTCCATTTCACTGAGTTGTTTCTTGTTCTGGTATCATGGGAGGAAGGGAAAAACATAAATACCCAGAAGTCTTCTGCTATAACCTGCCCTCTGAGAATTTGTTCTCTTGATCTTCTCGTACTACTTATCTCTCAATACTCTTTAAATGGAAATCAAGATATGCCTTCCCTATTTTTCATCACATTCTCTGGGTTTTTCTGATTCGGTGAACAGTGTTCAGTACTGTTCAATAGCAGCAGAGCAGGCTGTATATCAATGGACACTGGTGAAAAGAGGACACAAGCACCTAAGATAAGGATTTTTTTCCTCTATGGAAAACAGAATATTTTATTTTAACTATTTTCTTTGCAGTGAGAGCCAGCTGAAAAAAAATTATCCCAAGTTCTTGAGGTAGCATTTTACATTAAATAGTAAATATTGGATGCAAATAAATAAAGGAAAATTCTGAGCAATTAACAAGGAGGCACTATGACAATCCTCAAGGGATTTAGAAATACCTTCCACTTACACTCCAGATTTCAGGCTTCACATAAAAGACTCACTTTCCCCAGTAACCAACACCTTTGTAGAAAGGTCAGCCATGTGGGAAAGGCAAACACTTCTCATTCATTTCACTATTGAAAGTGGAGAAGCTCCAAAAAGTCAAAGAATATCAGTCTGATCTCATTTAGATAGAATTTCCTTCTGGAAATAGCACCATAAAAGCTATTTTCCATCTTTAAATTCTTAACTGCTCTAAAACAATTTCCAGTACTTCAGTCCCTCTCCCTCCTGAACAGGAAGATCTGAAGAACTGCTTTTCATTTCCAGCAGTGAGAGAGACACAGTAGCAGGACCGAGAAGAAGTGCGCATGACTGCTGGATGTGGCAATCCTCTGTCCTACAGAAGGACAAAATCAGAATTGCTCTGTCAGCACAGGAGACAGGTTCATATCCTAATGGCAAAGGAGAATCTTGCCTGGTTTTGCAGCAATAGCAAAATCCTGAACAGCCTCAGTAATGAGCTGCATACTCCTTAGTGTCTGCAGATTCATTACCCTGTTTCACACAGCCACCAGCCCTGAGCACAGATAAAACTCACACATTTATTCACTTAAAAATATATAATCTGTATGCAGCCTTGGGCTCCACAGCATGCAGAAACATAATATAACCAGCCAATGCTCATCCATCCATGCTAAACCCCAGTAGCTGTGCTGTCACACTGGAAGACTTGAGCATCACAAAGGGCAGGCTAATTAAGAGCATCTGGGGACAGAGGAAGCCATTTTGGCAGGTGTCCTCAAGCACAAAAAGATGTAAACCGGTAGCTGGGCAACATGAACAGTCATGTCCATGCTGAAGAGGCACATGAGTAATTGTCCAAGGATGATGTATTTAATGACAAGAGGCTGTGCTTTGCTTTCAGCTTCATTATCTCTTTTATGAGCAACTGAGAACACTACAAGGAGGATCAGCTTTGGACTGGAGTCCCTGCCACATTTTTTTTACCTGAAATCCTAGGAGCTTCTTCCTTTTGGTTGCCATTGATAGCACCTTGGAGCTGCAGCTCCCAGAGAGCCCCAATGTTACATATTGGTGCTCAAAATAGTACTATTTGCACATCAGACCCCAGAGGGGACTTTGGCACCCATAGGCCAGCTCATACAGCAAGGTCCCTCCTTGGCCTGTTGCAGAGAGCCAGAGTTGTGGAGCTCTATGCAGCTATCACATGGACAGAGCAAAACTCCCCTTCAGCTGCCCCCTTACAGTGGCACTTTCTTTCTGTAAGCATCCACTATTTTTATTTCTTTACTTTAACAGAAGTTTACAACCACACGTTCAACCACTCCTCAAAATAAATCATAGAACATCAGGGTGGAAGAGATCACATTGATTCAGAGGAAGCCTTGAACTTGCACGATCCAGGAACTGGACTAGTTTGGCAAAGAGCTGTTTGCTATGGGTCACTGCGGATAAAAGGCAGGGTACTTGCAGGTCTGAGTGCAACCATGTGGCCTCTATTTCTGCTGTTGTTACCTGCATGCTTTCCATCTGTTCTAGTGATGATATTTAGTACAAGAGATAAAATTGCCACACAATATTCACAGGGCCCCACAGATATAGTATGTATGTGAAAAACACTTCATACTTGCAGTGTCTGAAGTACTGAATCAGCACTGGACAATTAACCTTCAAAAAAACCTCCAGCTGGATCTTTACATAGTGAAAAGGGGACCCTTAAGTGAGAGTCAAGCCAGAGCATCTCACAGAGATCCATGATCCTGCATTGCCACTACATCCAAACAGAGCCAGTCTGAGAGAGAGGCACACATCCACACCTCAGGTTTGTTGGTGAGTCTTTGCCAGTAGCAAAGGGTAGCAATGTGGAGCAAGCAGAGCCCACGTAAACACTTTTTCTGTGTTTATACAGCACTTACTGCCAAGGGAAAAGGGTCTCATCATGGAAGTATAGTCACAGCTACAACATTGGGATCCACTGTTCATGAAGGCAGGTAATTCCCACTGCTGCTACTTTACAGATAAAAAAATTAAGGCCAAAACAAGACAATGTACATGTTCACGGTCAGTTCAGAGCAGGAGAAAAGGACCCAGGCAGTATTGTTACTATGAATTTCTGTACCACCTTGTCAGCTCTTTAACCCCCTTCTAATATGATGATTTCAAGCAGAGATGTCACAGGTGTATTCTCAGCTCAGGCAGCTTTCATACATGCACTTGAAAGTACCTTGTCCATAGCAATAACCTGACCCCCCTGTGCCCTCACTAGTAGAATTTAAAACAAAAGCAGCAAATATGCTTTCTGCCTTGCAAAATGGCCGCAGGCTCAGACTAGTTTACACACTACCTGTTCTCTAGCAGAAAATGATTTTCCAAGGGATTTCCACTCATAAACTATGCCAGGTCATATCTCAACATGAAAAGCAGGAAAGGTGTTTCCCTGGGAACAGTAACCATGGCAAAGCTCTAACCAGTGTCTTCCCCTCACTTCCTACAGGAAGAAAAAGAACAGCAGATGCCTGAGCTTTCCCTCCAGCAGGCTCACCAGCCCCCAGAGCCATCAGCAATCTGGAAGCACCTGATCAAAGATTCAGGAAAGAACTTGAATTAATTCAGTTCTGTCTTTTTCTCAGATACCAGACATTTCTGCCATGCTATGCTGAACTCAGAATGCCTCATTACAAAAGTGCAACTGGAAACATCAGTGTTACCAAAAGGTCAGCCAAATACAACAACACATAGGTAGGCACTGAGCCCAAAAATCAGCATGGGTAGATGGCCAACAGAAGCAGAGGGACAATGGACTGGCTTTGCAGTTTTCAAATGCTGCCATTGTGCATTAGAGCCCTATTAAAGAAAGCATCTGCAATCCCCAATTTGTAAGCAGTAGCTGCCAGCAGATGACCTGCTTATGGTCCACCTCTTTTTCTGCAGAATATTCTCTATTCACCAGACTGAATGCAGCTCTTCACTGAAGACTTAATTAAATCACAATAAACAATTCAGCTTGAAAATACACTCATATTGCATGCTTTTGGGGATCTTTTCATCATGTACTATAAAACATGCTTTAAATTTCTGGATTTCCAGTTTTCTAGGTATTTGTTTAAGTTAATGGCACAGACTAAATGCAACTGAAGGGGTCGTTGGTTAATCTTTCTCTCAAATGAGAGAAAAAGTGTTCTATGATTCAGCAATCTTGATATGAGACTGAGGAGGCAACAGCTTAGATATCAACTACTGTCACTCCACTTCAGAGTTAACATTCAATGATCACAAATTGCCAGGTCATCAGCATCTTAAACTAGCAAAACACTCAGAGTGGAATAATGCCCTGTAGCCAGACTGGCTCACACAGTGCACAAAGAGCTCAATAGTCTGAGTTTCTGTTACAAGTACAGTGAAAACAGAATCTTTACAGTGAGAAAGACCTTCTACACAGTAGTTTCAGAGCAGAGCGTGACAGGGTCAGCTGGGTCACAAAACCCACTGCCCCATCTCCTAACATTCATTTCTAAAAGGTATTTCACACGTGTAGCAAATAGCTGCTTCCAACATACACAGAAACCTCAATGGCTAACACCTGAGTGAACTAAACATTTATTCAGAATGAGTTTAGCCTTCATTTTAACCCTAAGTCAAATCACTGCAAACATCCCAGAAATATACAGCCAAGTGATGCACTCGTATCTGAGCTAACAGCCCAAGCCAGCCAGATGTCTGTATTTACCAGTGCAGCCCAGAGAAAGCATTAGAAAAATAATCTCCTCTTGCAAATCTCCTAGGAATGCAATGCAGCTATCACTGAGAGAAGATTTCTTTTAAAGATGCTGCACATACCTTTCTTTGCCATGTTCTCCAGTCTAACGCATCCTCCTATAAAATCATGGTAAGATTTCATTTCTCCTTCTGTTATCCGGACAGCAGTGAAAGGTGGATTCCTGGGCACCTGTTGTCCACATTTCCGACACCGAGTAGCCATTGCCACAGCTCAGGAGACTTTTGTCAGGAATCTGCTCTCACAGTTTGCTGGAATCCAGCCTGATTCTTCAGCTGTCAGTCCAGGCTGGTGACTTTATCCCACTTAGTTCATTCAAGGTCACTCTCACCGGCAGGATGTTCACCATTGCAATTGGCTAAGACTTTATAGGCTTACTAACTGTATTTGTTTCTCGCTCCTTGCTTTCAATATCAGTTTACTTTATTCTCTCATTCAGAATGAAAGCTGTGAACCTCAGCACAGCTTGTGCTCTGAATGGCTTATCATTAATTTAAAGCTATCTTATAAGCAACAGTGAAGAGAGAAGATCCCAGAAGCACATTGCAAGATCACAGAATGCCTCTTAAAGAGCATGCCAGATATGTTCACAACGAATTTTTCTTTAAGAAAAGGTTTTTCTTCATGATTTTTAATTCCTTCTGGGCTTACAATTTTATGATTCTTCATCACTGAGAACGGATTTTTTTACTTCTGCGTTTCGGCTTGGACAGTGCAAGGAGACTGCTCTGCAGAGCTGCTCAGCCAATTACTCATTTGTCTGGCAGTGGTACTGGGAGGCTGCAACTCCACAGAAAAGCCCTCTGCTGCTGTGCACGGTCCCTGCTCATAAGATCTGATAATCTAAATGAACAGAGTAACAAATAGAGGACGAAAGGGAAATGTTGCTGGCAGACATGCTCTGCTACATGTGCAAACTCCGACCCAAATATTTTTTTAAAAGAAGCTAGATCCATCAGTTTGACACCAAAATGGGAGATCTGATGTATACATTTAAAATTCTCTGTATGTAGGTGCTAGATATTTAAATTGAGGGTTTTCTCCCTTTTAAAAATTACAGTAATACAAATCACTGATCAGAGAGTCTTGTGAAGAAATTAGTACTTGGGGAACTGAGTGCAGAGAGCACTGATGCAGCAAAAATTAAAAAAAAAAAAAAAAAAAAAGGAAGAGCCTTTTCTGGGATCAGGAGTGATTGCATAGGAGTTGCATAAACAGGCACAAGGCCAGCACTGGTGACAACATAAAGAATAAAATGAGAACCTGATAAATCAGGGCTGAGCTGCAACTCAGAGCTCAGCACCACTGACCTGAGCACAGAACAAACTTCCTGCATGGTTCTTGCATGCAGGCACGGGCAGTTTTTGCCTTCCTCTGCCTCAGTCCCTACCATGGGTCATCGCTTTATGTACTTGAATGGTGCTGCTTAGCTCATGGCCTTCCCAGCTGATCCCTTCACATGTAGTGGGAAAGGAGGAACCTAATTAATATAAAATAGATAATGAAGCAGAGGGGACAAAGGTGCCAGAAGAAGAAAGCTGTCCATGATGCTATTAATGAGATGGTGAAATCTAGATGGACAGGCATGAAAGTCTATACTCTAAATCATACAAAAGTTTAAGCTTAACCCTTCTTCTCCATCCCACAAATTTCTGCAGCTTCTCCCCTGCCAGCTCTGCCATTCCTCAACCAGACAGTGAGCTGCTTCAGCTCCCTATCCCAGTACCCACAAACTGACCATGCAATAAAGCACCTACCAGGCCTGGGAAGTAACATGCCTCAGGACCTCTCCTTTTGATGAAATGAAGCTATAAAAGGAATCTCCATTCTTAAAGTAAAAGATTCATACTCCCTTTCCACCCCAAATTTGCTGCATGGCATGAAGCTGGTCACCTTCCCGCTCTACCTTTGCTAAAACCCTGCCTGCATAGTGAAAACATTAACACACTGAGCTGTTCATTGACCTGATTCATTAGCATTTGTAAAATATTTATTGGAGCTTCCACAAAGAAATCCCCAGGGTACTGCAATATTTTGCAGACAGGGAGAGCAGTGGCAGACAACACAGAATTTGCAGAAAACTGTAGTAATGAAATAAGAAAGCTAGAGACATAATCCAGCAGTTTTATCTTCAAGCCTTTCTTCTCTTTTCTTTCATCACAGGGGCTTCAAGGTGCCCTTTCATACACAGAAAAAATTGATATATCTTGAAAAAAAAAGCTTTTCTGACAATATGTTCATGTTAGGTCTGACATACACAGGGTAATTGCACTTCAGCCTTGCACATATGTAGATATACAAAGGAGGAGAATCCAGCCCTTGTGACAGCACACTTCTTTCTCCCATTCTCCCTTGCATATGCTGTTCCACCAGCATCCATGAGGCACAGCAACAGCAGGATCTGGGAGATACTCTGTTCCAAGGGGAAGCCTTGATGCTGGAAGTGAAATGCAAGAAAAAATCTGCCCCAGGTGTGAGCTTCTGAAGCACAGGTAGCCATAGCAGGCACCAGAAAAACTATCCAAAAATCATCTAAGTCTCAGTGTTTCCCTTGGAAACACCAATTCATTAAAATGTTAAATAGACATCTTTGATGGCTGAGCTACCACTGCCATCATCCAGCTCCAGGCACAAAAAATGACATGACTGCAGCTGCTACATATTGAGTAACAGGGCACATATGATTTAGCACAAGGACTGAGTGCTGTGCTGCAAAGACTAGGATGGATGTGCAGAAGGATCCGTTTATTGTCCTGTAAGTTTCATTTCATTCACATTTCACAAGCAGCTGGGCTAGCTTTTCCCAACATATATCAGTAACCTCTGACAAGGGAGCACAAAATAATCTGCACCATTTCCTATCAAATCACCTCTTCTCTACTGCACTAGATGCACAGGAGCTGCTGCAAGGATGGCTTGCAGAAATGGTTTTATGTGACACATTACCAAATGTGCATTCATCGGGGCTAATAGATTTTTCACAGTTTTCCTCCATTAGTTAAAAGTTACCAGTCTGAAAGCAAGTCACTGTCCTTTGCATGCAAAACACTATAGAGGAGGGAACAGGTACAAAATGGAAAGGTGTTATTTTGCTGCTGCTCCAGACAACTGATGCAAAACGTGTGGAAAAGCTAAGGAAAAGGATGTTTTCTGTTAATGAATTGCCAGAATTGCCTAGCAACATCATCTGGGTTGGTCTGTCAATGAATGAGCAAGTAAATAAAAGTGTCACCAGAGGTTGTTAAAAAAAACAAAACACAAAACTCACAAAAAACAAAAAAGAACCACCCAGATGTCCTTACATGCCTTTACCAAAACAGCCTGAAGAACTGCACTAGTTCTTAGTTTAATTAGAAATATCAGTTCATCTTGGAGTTGGAGCTTGCTGGAAGATGCTTGCTGTTATCCCTGAATGACACAGGTTTAAAGTCAAGTCTGTTAAATCAGTTTAAGCCCCATATATCTTCTCACAAAATAATACACTTCTGCACCAAAAGCCAGTGCTCCAATGGTTGGTGACACTGTTAAGTGTGAAGCATGCAACAAACACATTGGATCTCAGTGATGCTGGGCACAACAGATATAATTTCTAGTGAAGAGTAAAGAATTGAATTTTGGAACACCATTTATGTGCCAGAAGAAGGAGGCAGAAAGTCTGCTTCAGGTGAAAATGAGGCAGCTAGAAAAATACTGCAAGACTTACCCCACACAGTCACTAGAACAACTGAGGAAAAAACAGACATCCCTTTTCCAACAGAGTCTTGCAAGAACCACGAAATAAGCTTAGTAGATGAGATTCAAAAGTTGCCTCCCCTATCCAATGATTTTATAAAATCCCAAACAAACAAAAAATTAACAGTGAGGTCAGCAAGAGATATCTTGTTTATCCATGAAGATCAGCAGCTTCTCCCACCTGTGTATAGTATTCTACAAGGCTAAGAAGCAATCTAAATCCAGTGCATATAAACTTGATATACATAGAAGCTAAGAAAAAAAGAAACACCACTCATATTTCATGTCTGAAACCCCAGCTTTGCATTTTGCTATATTTTATGAGATGTTTTATCTGAAGTTTGAACTGTTCCTTGATAGATATGCTGAAACACATAATTCTTTTTGCATATACCTCCATGAACTTCTTTGTCTTTCCCACCATCCAGATCATGAACCTGATAAGTCATAGGGCATTTCAGCAGCTTGACATCAAAGCTTATTTTCAGAGTACACTTAGTGCTGTTACAGGTAACATCCATTCCACTATCCTGAAATGAAAATGATCCTATTAACTTCTATTTTTTTTCTTCCAACTAATAAAAAGCAGACCATAATTCCCACTCTCTCCTTTTTTAATAAAGGAATACATCCCAAGCATTGTTTTAAGCCCCAAGGAGCTAAAGGAATGAGCAGAGGAAAAAATATCTCTGCTCTTGAAATTACTTTCAGCAAACAGCACTGCTACAATTACAGCAAGCAGCTACTGCACTAGGAGGCACTAATTCCCGTGCCATATGGCTTCAGAATCTCATTACACTGATCTACTTAAAGTGATTTCTTAACTGATGAACAAAACATTTTTGGTCACCTTCAGCAGCAGGAAACAAGAGCTTCACCACTGCTGGTGTACATTTACTTCTAAATGACTCCTGCCAAAAGCAGGAGTGAGTATATTAAAGATCAGAAGACAGCCTAAACAAAGAACTTCTGTTGCCATCTCAAAGCTGTATAGGCAGCCATGGCTACTCAAGGATTACCATCCTTATTAATAAATAAATAAGAGAGGGGAAAAAAAAAAAAAAAAAAAAAAAAAAAAGAAAAACACAAAAAAGCAAGCAAGTACTATCACTGCTAGACTAGAGAAGCTGCTCAGGAGATCAAGATACCGGTGAAAACTTCACAGCCCAAGCAGTGGGCAGGACTTGATGCTGCACCTGCAGAGTTTATTTTTATTACCTCTGTTGACCTCAGTTGCTAAGTTCACATCAAGGACAGGAGACATTTCCATCCTGCTATACACCTGCTTGGCAAAATCAACAGATTTCCAAAGTTACCAATCTGTAATTGGCACAGAGATAAAAATCAGCTAGATCCATGTAAGAGGCTTGGATGGAAAGTTATTCCGGTCTTGATCATGCAAATACCCAAGGACCAAGTGAGGCTAAGAGCCTTTCTGTGCAACACAGACCCAAAACCTAGCTCTTGGCTTAAAATACCAGGGGAATAAAATAAAATACAATTAAACACAATAGGAACAGGTGAGAAAGATACTGTGTAACCCAAAGAAGGCTGGGCATGTCAGGCCACCGTTTTCCACACTCCTAAACACCACAATCTCCATACCCCCAGTGCAGCATGCACTGTGAGAGGCGGATGCACAGGCACAGCCATTGCCCTCCAGCAGCAGCATGAGTGCTGGAAGAAGAAAGTCTCTGGACATGAAGAAGAAAACAGGTTTCTCTCATCTCTGTAGTCCACCACTGACACAGCCACCTCCAGTGTGATGGTTCTTTCTAGTACCCAGACGCTGCACTGTTCCCCTTCCCCTCTTCACTCTTTTCTTTCTGCAGCCAGCCACTGGAGCACTGGCAGTACAGAACAGCTGCAGAACCCATGCATCCAAGACCCCCCCAAAAGTTTATTTACCTGACAGAATTATAATTTTTTTCATTTTGGTTTGTGGCCATTAATAAGTTAAAGCGGATAAAGGAGAACCAGAAAGACAGAGGGATAAAAATAGGATCTGTAAGAACCACAAGGGCTGTTGATCCTTAAGGCTACTGGGCACATGCCAAATGTTAGCTGAACAGGAAGAAATAGATTCTCACATTACGAAGTACAGTAAAGGCATTTTCAATGTTTTATTGCCATCTCACACTCAGCATCAGCTACTATGTAAGGTGGGATATTGGTTCTTAGAGACTACTGATTTTTTTCCCTGTTTGCATGCTTATGCACTGAGATCTAGTCAGCTATTCTGAGTAACCCACAAGGAAAAAGAAGCTTCTATCTAGACTTTTCTGAACATCAAGTGTTTGACTGATTGGGCTCTCTCACCTGGCAGATACACTAGAATCACATTCCTTTCACATCCCCTAAGGTTAAGGCTTACATTCTTCCAGGTTTCTGAGGGTCAAATCAGTCAAAGATAAGTTATTCTCCCTGGCCTGGTAGCTGTGAACTACACGTTCTTACTTTTCCCCAATACAGGTCTGCTGTCAGAAAACAGAGGTCCATCCTGAAGGCCCTGCTCACAAGGTAGTTTCTTTGTGCTGGGCACCTGCAAATGAGAGGCTGCATCACTCTCCTTTGTGTGCACACAGAAGTGCAATCACACAGGGCTGCTGGGCACTTACACACACCTAGACCCAGGCAGCAGGAACTTGTTCTGCTCAGTACCTGATGCTGCAGAACTGTTCCTTCCTCATATCCACCTGAAATGAACCCCTGAGCTGTTCCTGGTCTACTCTTGCCAGCTTTGTCTTTAACTGATCAGCTGTAGTATTTAAGGCTCTAGAAAGACACAGGCTACAAGATGATTTCCAAAGTTGCACCAAAGGTGGCATATAGCAGAAAAATAGAGAGATGGATAACTCACGAGCATATCCACCAGTGTCCATCAAAGGTACCCTCATCCAGAGCACTGCATCAAGCACTGGAGCAGAGCAAGGCTAAGACACTGCTGCACCACACACAACCACATTCTCAGCCTTCTTCCTCCTCTACTCCCCCACCAGCACAATCATTGGTTTTTGTCCCCCTACTCTGTCTTGATTCTGCTATGTCTAATAGCAGGGTAAATCACTGAATGGCTGTCTCACAACCTATTCTCACAAGTTTTACAGGAAGCCAGACTGCAATACTTTGTCAAAACCAAGCAAGAGCTCCTAAAATTATATGGGAAGGGGCTTGTTGTGACAGACAAAGCAAGAGCTTAAAAGCCCATTTTCCTTTTGTGGCAAGCCTAAAATTATCCAGGGACTGTATATGCTAACAGGTATATGCAGTAAAAAAAAAAAAAAAGATGTCTGTCAAGTCAGCTTGTGGTGCAGAAGCAGTATTGAGCTTCATTAAAGATAGCACATCATACAGGAGGCAGTGCAAGAGTTTCTCTGCAACATTACACTAATGCACAAAGACCTTCCCTGCCAAGTACCCTGCTACTAAGACATGCAGCATTCCTACTCTGGGATGTGCTACACACTGTATGCACAAGCCTAAGCCTCAGTACATATAAAAAAAGGACAGTACTTTGAGTTCAACATCATGGTGGATTTCAATTGCCTAAAGCAGAGTGGTGCAGTGTTCTTATGAGATAAGAAATTGCTCTTTAGTCTGCCAGGAAACCCCACTGCAAATGCTTTCTGCTGACCAGCAGAAATAACAGATAACTCAGTAAAATGTATTTAAATCCCATATCCACTTCTAGACCTTAATCCCAATAGGCAAAAGTCCACTTCATGGAAGATAGCACTAAATAATGCTTTGCACTTCTACAGTGATTCCCAGCTGAGCACTTTGGCACCACAGAGAGATTGTTACACCTATAAAGTAGACAGATTTCCATTTAATTGACAATAAAGAGATACCATTTAAGAATAATTTTGTTTGTTTTGAGTTTGCATCCGAGAGCCATTAGAAGGCTTAAGGGGAAGAGCAATTTCACCTAAAGTTTTGCCCCACAAAAGCAAAAATCTGGGGAGGAATGCACTGAAAACAGATATCCGTATATATTCCACTGGTGTGGGGGCCCTTCAAATTGGTTAATATTAAGGGGAATCCTTAAATGCAAAGATGCTCTGCTTAAAGAAGTAAAAGCAAACTAGTTCAAAAACAGATAAAATCTGTAGGTTCACAGCTGAGAGTATTCTGTTGTCAGAATCAAAACCATGTCAGACTCAACATACGAGACTGTTGATATGATCCATATGACCCTGTCCACTTTGAGGACAAGTAGCATGGCACCCTCCTAATTGCTCCCAAATATAGGTCTGTCTACAGTGGACTTCTTATTCTCTGAGGTACCACCTGGAGTTAAATGTGTTCAGTTTGTCTTTCAAAGATGTTTAACAACACTGATGTACATCAGCACGATCTCTCCTGGACCTGCAGACTAGAAATATCTGCAAGCACCACCTCAGTAGTAGAGCACCCTTCTCAGTCAGCTTTGCCCAGAGCATGGCTCCACGGGTACTGCCAAGGTATGCAGCATATGAGCAGCAAAGAAGGTTGAGCTGCATTATCAGTACATATATGCCACTAAAAGCAGCAGATCTGAGTGGATGACACATCTGCTGGAGTCTGCATTGCATTACGAGGGATTCCAGCTCCTGCTGTGCCACTGCAGACAGCTGGCAGAGATCTCTCTTAGTGTGAGAACTTTTGTGCCATCTGACCTCACACCCCAGCACAAAGCAACACCATAGTCAGACTTCAAGGACCACCCTGCTCAGCCCTAGCCAGTGCTTTGAGACAGCACTGAAAGCCAGCTGTAGCACCCAGGAGAACATGAGACCTGGCCTCCATTCAGCTTCTCTCTCAAATTAATTCCTAAGTGACATAAAGACATTCAGAGTAAACAGCTTCTTCTCTTCCTTCTCAAATACTGCTTCCTTGTAAGATGCTATAGCATCCAAACACTCTTTACTTTTTCCTACACTTTGTGTAGCCCTGAAGGCTCCAAAAGCTCAAGGTTAGCAACTGATGCCACAAAATTACTATCTACAGTCATCCTGACTGAAAAAGAATCTAATTATTTAATGAGCTGATAAATAAACCATACTTGTTACTTGCCTCCCTGGCCTCTGGAATATGCATGGGATTTCTTACAATTGATTATACTTCTTTATTTCTCAAGCCTCTGAGACACTTGAGCTGATAACACAGGACTCAGATGAGGCTTCTGGTCTGTCCATGCAACACATGAATTTCCAGCCATTCACCTGGCCTCCAGGTCTCCCATGTAGACTTCCAAGGGCCCACTCATTTTCCCAGCTTCCTAACAGCCTTCAGACCCCCCATACACCCTTAAAGCTTCCCACACAGCAAACAAGCTTCAGTAGTCAGATCATTCTTTGGGTTACCTGTTCAGCTTTCCTGACTTACCTTCCATGCACTATGGTGTAGTGAAATGAGGCAACCAGGTGCCATTAATTGCCAGGGAGTGAGCATGAGCTTGTGTTAAGCCCACCTGTGCCTAATTAGGGTGGGCCCCCACTGCACATGAGCAGGACCAGGGGGCCAATAAAAGGTGAGTCCTGAAGCACAGGCTCAGCTCAGTCCTGAGCACGTCTGCAGAGAGGTCACCTTTTATTGGCCCCCTGGCCCTGCTCATGTGCAGTGGGGGCCCACCCTAATTAGGCACAGGTGGGCTTAACACAAGCTCATGCTCACTCCCTGGCAATTAATGGCACCTGGTTGCCTCATTTCACTACACTATGAGGATTTCCAGCCTCTATCCTCTCTTTCCTTCTACACCTAACAAGATACCTTCTTGTTCCCTTTCTTTCAACTAGTATGACTTTCACAGCTCCTTTAGAACAGGCCATTCTCCCCACCACTATTAGTGATAACACCTGCTCCTAATTCGTATCTGCTTTCAGGTGAGGAAATATTAGTTTCACTGCCTCTTTAACCCTCTCTTTGCTGCTCCTTTGTACCAAAAATTCACATAATTCTACAGTTTTTTTCTCATTTTAAATATGCTTGCTTCAAGAATAGCAACCAACCGTACAAAAACTAAACGATATATTTAACTGCCTCAGAAACAGTATTGGAATCCACGAGTGAACTTTAAAATCTCAATACAAATAGTAAAGCATATGGAAAAAAAATCTTCAGCTGTAACCTGAATCCTATGGTATTCATACAGTTTTTCCAAGATCAAGACTACTGTAGCAAACCTGGAAAATAATGGGGACATGTCCAGAAATGTCCCTTTCTTGGTTGCAGCCTTGAACATGACATACAGAGAGCATTTCTCAGCTTTATCTCATTTGTAGATGTCCCCATGTTTTCAACACTGTATTTTAAAACAGCATTTTGCTCATGAAGGTTTTGCTCCACTCAGAAGGGGTCCCAGTCCCCCTGCATGCAGTTTTCATCATCTGTCTCTGCTATTCCTAACCTGCAGTTTAGACTTTCTTAGAATAACTTAGACTTGATATGTCTTTTAAATCTGTCACTATCTCTGGTCAGGTATTTGGGGCCTGCTCCCTGGAGGGAACAGTCTTATTTTCCTGTAAGGTGTGCTCCAAGTCTTTGTGTTTTCTGGCAGATGTTTAAGACATGGTAACTTTTGTAGTGTTCAATTAAGTTATCAAAATCTCATCAGATTCTGTAAGAGAAGCTGCCGTTAGATAACACTCTTATGTTTTCTTGAGATTAAAAGGAAGTTATGTCCTTATTCCTAAACAGGAAAATTACTTTTATGTAAAACTGAGACTCTGGTTCCTAAAGAGAAGAATCACACACATGTTGTCAAGTAATATCCTTCTGTCATCTACCCTTGTTTGAATGAAAAGCTTAGAGAACTTCCGTTCCCAAATTTTCAAGGGTTCAGCACCCATCTCCCGGGCTGTTTATCTCTGGAGACCAAACCTGTCTTTGAATTCGTGCTTAGTGGGTATTACTCATTTTGATGCTATTGTAGCAGGAAGGGGGAGACGGCCTCTCTCCTTCCAGTTTTAGTGCCGAGAAATTGTTATACCCTCCTGTGCCCTCTAGTGGCTCCTCAGCAAAAAAAACAGAGATGGGGGCGAGCTGAATCTCCCTGGAGGGGTGACAACAGGAGGCAACTCCTGAATACCAAACCCTGCAGAGCCAGAAAATCTTTTGGAAATGATGCTAGAGGGAGCGAGAATCTTCTGCCCAACTCTGTAGCCTTTCAGCTGATCTGAGAAAGGAAGATAAAATGGTTTGCCCCGGTCTTTGAGGGACTTCGTCAGTGGAAGTTGTAGCACTGAAAGGTACTGACGTGCCCTCTGCTGCCCCCTGTGCAACAACAGCAAATCTGCCTTCCTGAGACCGACACACACACACACACACACACACACACACACACACACACACACACACACAGCCCTTGCCCAGGCGGCAGCCCGGCTCTGGTGTCCTGCTGCAGAGAGGGGGATGGAGGGCCATGCCTGCTGGTGTTCCGTGTCTCCTCCTTCCCACGGCTGGCCTGGGGAAACCTTGCATGGTGCTGGCACTACAGATTTGAAGGGGAAAGTGGGACACGCAGTATGTGGCCTGTACAGAGCTGCTATTACAGATACTGGGGTGGAATTGGCCCAGAATATCACTGACAAGCTCATCTTTCCTTCTGTCTAAACAAAGGCTGAGCTTTTTTTTCTCATTTAAGCTACAGCTATGCATAAGGCTCTGATGTATAGGCTGGAGGGTAATTCAACGTGATCCAAAATGACAGCTCCACATTGCTGAGACTGCATTCTCCCCTAGCTGAAAACAAAGCCAGAAAGTACGATTCTTCTTATCTAAAAAAAAACCAACCAAACAAAAAACCAACAAAACACCAAAACCAAAACAACCACTAAAAAAAAACCAAACCCCACAAAGCAAACAAAAAACCCTTTATCTCAAACTGAACTGTGACTTCAAAGTCTGCTGTGAAGCCTCTCCTGGCTTCCACAGTGTTTTAGGGGAAAAGATACTTGACATTGATAGCAAACATCTGATACAGAGGAATGGGTGAGAGTAGCTTTGAATCTCTCTTTAAAAAAAATTGTTTTCACAAAATAAGTTGACCACCATAACAAGGATTAGTGAGGTTTTCCCAGAAATGTTTTTTACCAGCTACTGGCCTATAATTGCTGGGAGCTCAGGGTCATACTACAGCCATAGCTGTTTCTGTTTGAAATAACCTTTCCTCTGAATATTGCAAGATTAAAAGTATGACTCCTGTAAACATCATTGCATTTTATGCTGCAAACACCAATGTTGATCACTTCAGAAATTAAGCCTTGGCTTCAGGGACCTCTGAACCAAAGTGTAATGGGTAACTGAACTTCAGACTCAAAACAGGGAAAAAGTCATCGTTTGGTTTGTGAAGGATTATTGGTTGACAACAAGAGACAGAATCTCCTGATAGTAATTCTAGCCAAGCAGTTCCATCAAAATATGAACTCCATTCCAGAAAAAAAATGCATTTGAAGTGTTAAGGGTGTAGCACATATAATTAACAGACAACATATCATCTCATTTCTACTTATTATTACTAAAGCTGCATGTGATTGCAATAATCCTATCTTGGAAGTCAGCACTTCCATCTTAAAAAGTACTAGCTAAACTTTAGATAATACAATAATAATAATTGCATTATTATGCAATGGAGATGCTGGTAAGTGCGGACTAAACCTCTTACGTATAATTAAAATATAAAGGTCTTAGAATTTAAAGGCAACAATCACTTTTCTACAGTACTGAAAGATACCATCTCTGGTTTTAGACTTTCTTCACTTCTCCACATTCCAGTGTCTTGAACTGGCTCTCCAGTATTAATAGGGAGTAACTCCTATGAAATCTCTGGAGCTCAAGAAATGTATTGAACAAGGAGAGTCAGATCCTGTCAGCAGCTGTTGCCAGGCAGACCAAAATGCTGTACATTAGCATTGTTTGGCTTGGATTTATGTCTTGGAACTGCAGACAACTGCTCTTGTATCCAGGGCCAGCTGTAGAGAATTCATTGCTGAAGGGAAACTGGAAATCATACAGCTCACAATCATGCAGGGAAAGCAATAGCTAAATGGTTTGCAGCCCCTCATATCTCGTTGCCCTAGGCAACCACCTGCACTGCGCAAGCAGCAGATCCAGCCTCTCTCATATGAAGTCTGTAACATATGGTGTTAATGTATGGATTGATACTATGAAAGCCTTACTGTAGCATCACTAGAGTGCTCACATATTAGGTGATACGGGTGGGTACATAGTCTCAGGATAAGAGCTGTTGGTTTCCATTCAAGATCTTTGAGACACAGATAGAGGTCACTGGAAGCACAGATTATAGCCTGCTCTCACGGATGAGGGGCATCTGACTAAAGATCCTCTCAGCCTGGCTTTCCTTGAGCTCTTTCAGGAACTGGCTCAAGATCCCCAAATGAACTCAGGACAGTTCTAACAGGAGGTCATAAGTCTCTGGTTCCAATGCAGTGCCTAAGCTGTGCTGCCCCTTAAATTAGTTTGCAGCAAGGGCTAAAGCTGGGTGAGCATAGCACATGCAGACAAAAATATCAGGTCCTGCAGAGTGCTGAGTGCCAGCAGTTCCTCATAGAAATAAAAAGCTATTTGCACCTGTCTGGATCAGAGCCACTCTCTTGCAATATTGATGAGAGATCATTTCCCATAACCTCTTTGCAATGTTTCAAAGGATTTTGGCTTCCCCAGCAAATTAATATTTACTCCCATGCTTGAGTAATCCAGGTTAGGAATCAGTGACTTTTAAAATCAAAAGCTAGACAAACATCCCAAAAACGATCCCAAAACTTCCCTTTCACTGTCCCTAATACTTCTTAGTCTCTCTACCTCCTCCTTGAGCTCTGCCACCAGGCATAGCAAGTCATTCACCTGCTTGCATCGCACACAGACCCCACTCACACTGTCCTCTGGTGCTAACACAAGGCTCAGACACTCTACACAGCCAGAGGCCTGAAGAGCTATGCCCCTCTTGCTGTCCCTCTTCAGGGGTCATGTCTGTGTGGACACACCCTGCGTCTTAACAGCAAGAGGCATCGCTTTTTTGGAGACAATTGCTCCTTCAAGAGAGCTAGGAGATGGCTGTGCCCCTCCTGCTTACCCTACCTGTGTGAACTGCCGTGCCACATTCCTCTTTGCCTGCTCCTGTTTGTCGTGCTCTAGGTCACTGGTACTCCTCTCAGCCCTTTATATTGCTCTGGGCAGTGCTTGGTGAGGCCCCTTATCAGTTGATTGATTGGCCTCACCTGAGTCCACCAGCAGAAAGTGAGGCAGCTCTTTGCAGCCCTTTATCCTGTTTGCTGCTTTACCCTTTATCCTAACTGCTTTACTCTGAGCAGTGCTGGGTGCTGCCTCCTTATCAGCTGATTGATTGGCCTCACCTGAGACCACCAGCAGATGAGCTGCTGTCCTTCACTGAATTCACAAGCTCTTCTTTACAATGTTTCTGGTCTCAGAGTAGTACCTCTCTTCATGCCATGATTTACAGATCACTTAAGGTATTTAGAAGTGATGTTTTTCCATCTGTGCATGCAACAGTTGGCTGTTTCTCCACCTGGTCTCCCTACTGTTGCTCAGTTTCAATTCTGGCCGTGTCTGCTGCACTGGTTAGCTTGAGTCACCCAAGCTGACTGACTAATAATGATTCATGTGCCATGTTATCCCTTCATATCATCCTCCAGCATTGTCTCATATGAGCTGAAGGCAGCAGCTTTGCAGAGAACTCAGATTTCTCCCAGTCACTGACCCACTGACCACTGAGGGAACTCCTGATGTTGCTGAGCTGAACTCTAAAGTGAGGAAGAAGAGGCTCAGTCAGTGGGCTAAAACACATCAGCATTAACACAAAACACTTATGGTTTATCTTGTCCCATATGTATCTACACACATCCACCACCAAAAAACCAGGAGAAAATATACAAACAGGGATAATACCAGACACTGTGTTGTTAAAATTATTTTAGCAATCATCCAGGCCTCATCCAAAAAGGCTGATACTAGACTGAATGATGAGTAATTCCTTGGGGGCTAAGAAAGGCCTCAAACATGGTGCAGAAGAAGGAAAAAATTGCTTAGCTTATTCTCTACACTGGCACTGAAAATACCTTCCCCAGTGCTAAACTTGTTTCTCCCAGGAAGATGTCCTCTCAGGGATTCAGGCACCATATGGAAGGAGAGAAAATAAATTAAATGAAAAATGAGGTAGGAGGTGGGAGAAGGCCCTTGTATATAACAAGCTGCCAGGAATTGTGATAGATGTCAGCTCTTTTTAATTTCTAGCAAGGCCATCTGAGCTTCCATTTGCCACAGAGATGGGAACAGACAAGGGCTGCTCTCTATCTCCTTTTGGCCCTATTTGCTTTTTAATCTTGGGACTTAGCAGTGCAGAACGATCACAACTGCCTACTCTGTTAGCAAGTGGTGACTTCTGTCAGCACCACCAGCTTTCATTGTTCCTGACCCAGAGACCTCACACAGGAGGAAACCCCTTGTGCTTGGTTTCCCCTGGAGAGATCCCCACCTCCTTCTCCCAGGTAGCTCTGGAGTGTTTAAAACAAGGGGAAAGTGCCACAGTCTGAACAGTTTATTGAATGATGCTGAAAGAAGTGATTTCTCCCCTACTTGTGACATAAGCTACTTCATTAAAAAAAATTAATAAAAAATAATTTAATAAACAACCTTCACCAGTTGCCCTCCCCCCGAAAACAAGCAAAACAAAACCAATACAACTAAATAAAACAAAACAGAGCAACAAAACAGAGCAAACAAGCAAAATCCAACAGAAACCCACCACCTTATGTTTGCAAATGCCTGCTCTCCTGACTTCTGCTTTATTAAAACCATCATAGGGGGCTAACACTGTCTGAAATACAGTCTGTCTAATCCAGAGATGGGTTCAGGAAAGCCATGAGAAGAGATGACCCAAACAGCAGACTGCAGACTTGATTGCAATTGAAACATGCATCTTAGAATTATTTGTCTGACTCCCAGCAACTTTCCAGCCACCAACAGACAAATTACACAGCCCTGAAGAGCTTTCGAAGGATGCACAGGACCAGATGCCTGGCACACACACTATAATAGTGCCCTTCCAAACTGCAAGACTCAGATTCTGCCACCTGATTTTCCTTCAGTAATACCCTCACATGTTAAACACTCCTCCATGTGTTCACTCCAAGAAACACCTACAAGCCATTAGTGAGGTAGGATGGAAAATAAAGAACAGGCAGAAACTTCTGTAGCATTAGATTTAACAGCAGCAATATGGGAGCTTTTGAAACAAATAGTAACCTACAGATTGACAGATTGGATCACACCTCAGTTCCATTCAGCCTAGTATCCTGTCTCCAACAGTTGCCATGACAAAATGCTGTAGTAGAAAGTGTGAAAACTCTGCAGCAAGCAGATGGTGGATGGTAGCTGCTCCTATTTCCTCTTCTTCCTTACATCCTGGTCTCTTACTGGCTTGAAAATGAAAGATAAGGGTTTAAATGGACAGCTTTGAGGAGGATATCAATAAATAAAACACCTAAGACTGTAATCAGTATTTCAGCTCTGTGTGGCTCTGCTTATTGCATGCTGCTGTAAGAGAAATGATTAATGGTAACACACGTGGATATTGCACTCTTGATATCTTGATATTTTTTCTCTTGAATTCTGTTAAGGATGGTAAAGTCAGAATCTCATCCTATATAAAAAAAGAAATTCAGCTAAAGTAAAAGATGGTATGTAGAAGAGAAACACCTCCCAGTCGTTCTTTTCTGAAACAGAAGCAGTTTTAGCAAAGACTACTGTTTCTAATAGTTGTGGGAAGCTCTTGTATCATCTCCCTAAACACAAGACCAAATTATCACATACATATTTTGCCTTGAGACAAAGACAAACTAGTGTTCCAGATCCTCAACTCATAACAATTTCTTATGGTCTTTATTTCTGATCATGCCTCAACAAACCGGGTTAAAATGTAGGACTGTAATATTCTACATTCTGGAGTGTACACTAGGCACATCTGCACACTTGTCATGAATTTCTATGAAAGCTTGATTTCTACTTTTATAGGCACAAACTTTGCAGCATTAGCAAAACACTTTTAAATAGTTCCTTATTAACCAGTTCCCAGTGAAGCAGCTGCACAGAATAAGCAATATGGAATGGGATAAAATTAATAACCATAATCAGGGAACAAAAATGTAAACAAGCAGCTTTTTTAAGCTGTGAAACTAAAAAAGATAAATTGTTATTGTTATTACCTCTTTTTTCTGCTGCTCCACTTTCCCACATGGGGTCTCTGAGGTCTGACACAATGAGATTAGCCTTTTCTTCACTAATTGCATCTTTCTCTTCAGTCATTATTTTCATGTTTTGTATGAACATAATATTTTATGACCTTTGTCACTTCACCAAATTTGATAAACTTTGCCAAAGATTTGAAAAGCTCTCTTGGTGTACAGAGAGAGATAGGCAGGTAACAGTATTACAAACAGTCAATTTTTTAATAGAAGCAGGTGAATGGGGAAATGAAGTCCAAACTATCACCTTTTCCTAATGTAAGATCCCAAGCAAGACTAGAAAACACATTTCTGCACTTTTCTATTGTCCTGTTTCACTGGGAACATGGAGATGGATGCACATGTCATGTCTATATCTTACTTTTGGGTAAGAAAGCCTGGTGTGTGGTGGTTGGTGGAAAAAAATGTTGCTCCTAGCTGTTCACCAGAAAACTGTAAGTAGGACAGAGCCACAGAATCAGTGGTTCAAAAAGTGCTCGAGAAATGCATGAATGCTCTAAAACAAAGCGGAGAATTTTCTGTTGCAGGCAAGGAAATTTCTATTGCCTTGATTTAAGCCTTTGCACAGAAGTAGCAGAAGGCCCATTTGATATGGTACCCTGAAAGCTAATTTCTTAAAAAAAATCTCTATTGAGCATCCTTGCTGTACACAGCCACAGAACAGAAACACTGCAATCATCTATCCAGCTGTGACATATTAGATTATTTGTGGCTTTGTAGCATAAAACAGATTCCGTGACTTGTGATGCTAAGCCATTGGCCTCAGACAAATGCCAGCTCGGGTTGTTCCATTCTGCTGACCTAAATTCCTCTCACACACTCAAGTGGTTGCAGTATCATTCTTCACTTTCTGTCCCAAATTGTGCCTACAGTTTCTCTTCACAAACACACACATTTTACACCGCTCCTCAGAGCTAGTGGTTAATCCAAGAGTGGTAGGAATTGATCAACCATGGTTAACTGATAGTAATTTTGAATAATTCTGTGAGTCCCCGAGATGTCCACCCTCAATCAAGTTCTGCCACTAACTGTCCTTTTGATCTCCATTAAGTTGCTTAAATTCTTTTTTTTTATTCATAAAATGAGAGACTGAGCAAACGAAACAAAATTAAAGCTGATATGAACATTTTTTTTTTTTTGCCTTGTATATATAATCTGTACACTCTACTACTTTCTGCAATTGCACATCAGTACCTCCCCACGCAGGAACACTGACAGACAGCTCATCTGGATCCCACTGTCATTTGAAGATATGAGGAGGTCTTCCAACTTAACAGGAAGTGAAGGGAAACCTCTAAGAAAACTCTGCTTCTAATGTGCTGTGGAATTCTTTACTGGTAACAGAGGAGCCAAGCTCTGTTGTTTCCTTTTAAGACAGCTGACGTCAGCTCTGGCAGCTCCATCTTATTATAAAATCATTTTAAGAGTAAAAATCTGTGGAAATTGGGGCACTGGGTGGAGATGCTCGTCTGCATAACTGTGCCCAGAACATTGCCCACACATAGCAAAGCTGGCATCAGACTTCTGGGAACCAACTGCCAAGTGTGGGTGGATGAAGTGCACAAAAGTATATTCTGGTGGGCTTTGCAAGCTGGAAGAGCCATATCATCCCCACATCCAAACAATCCTGCAGTCAGCACCAGGCACGTCACCCCAAGTTTCTTCCCTCCCCATTACAGAAGAGCTGCCACGTGCCCACCTACCCGAAGGACACACTTTTTTTCAAGAGGGAAAAGTGTTTCCCCAACACCTCCCAACAATCAATTTCAGCAAACTTAGGTCAAAGTAAAAAAAGAATCTTGACACAGTTTTGGTAACGAGATGGGGTAACATTCTGTGCTAAATCTCTGATAGCAAGCAGAAAGCCTGCTAGCTTCACAAACTACTCCTGTCCTAGACACCTGTGGTGGCCTTATTGCCTTACACACATCAGTGCAATCAGGAATATCCCCAGAGAGGCTAAGGGAACACAGGACTATTAAAGAGATATAATTTGATCCCCTATTGTTTGACACTGTATAAACATGTACTGCAGGGTGCACGATACTAGAAAAGTGCCACATTAAGATAAGTACTCTGGAATATGTAGATGCTCTGATTTTAACCTGGGTAAAGCAAGTAGCTCTATGTATGAAGCCTGCAGCAAGATTTGAGGCTTTTTTTTTTTACAAGCACATCAACCTGTAACACGAGTCAGCTAATGAGGGATTAAAGCCTCTGCTCAAGACTGAGAAGTTGTCCTCCAGGCAATCAGTTATGTTTGTGACACTCTTATTGATATATTAAAAATAAACTCGTATGTCATCTACCTTATACAGTCCAAAATTATCCCATAAATGTTGTATTGCCCATATAAAGGCCTTGCTTTTTATTCTTCCCATAAAGTTCTTTTTTGGCTTTTTGCAAATTTGGTGAATAAGTTCTTTTCCTCCTACTATTTGGGTGATCTGAGGGCTGTGCTACCAACCAAGAGCTGACTACATTCTTAACAGGCTGAATGCTATCAGTTCAGGGTGATAGATGCTGTAAAAATACATCTATAAAGTATGTTCATGGTGAGTGATCCCCTTAATTTACTAAGGATGAGAGCCCTTTCACTTGTTTGAGCTGTAAAGATTCCCACCTTTCAAGAGGCCCCTGCAGTTGCCCAGGAATTACTGTTTCAAACAGTTTCAATTTAGCTAAATGCTGATTTAGCTAAAGCAAGGGTTACAAGGTGCAATTCATAAGCATGGTGTCTCATCAGTCAGTTTGGAAGACATATTCTTCCTTCAGCCAATAACAATTTTTTTAGCATTACTTGCTTCCATTTTTGTACAGCTATTTTTTCTAGTTACATGATTTGATTTAAAATGAGCTGTCTACAAAAAGGCAGGCAGGCTTATAAGTAGGGTTCAATTTCCAGGTCTTGGATGGCTGGGAAAATGATGGCACTGTCCTTCCCTGTTGGAAGCTGGTTAACTAGGCTCTTGCCTCTAGTGTGAAATACAAAAAACAAGATCTGTGAGCTTCATTCCTCTCCCTAGGACTGACCTAGTGGGTTGACCTCCAGGAAACCAATGAGACTCTCTAGGCTCAGCTACATGACCCAGAAACCTCTTACAGGAAAGGTTTGTTAATACCTTTCTAGTGTCCAAAATTATTTCCTACATTACTAATTGCTAACATAATGCTACCTTACTTCTAACAAATCCTTTCTGACATGAAGGGGAGGGTCCTCAACACAGATGGTAGGGACCCGTATTGAATCTAACAGGAAAACCAGGAGATGCACAAATCTTCTTGGCTCCATTGAAATACTCTTTCTAAAAAAAAAAAAAACAAAAAAAAAAAACGTGCCTCTTATTTAACCTCAAATCTTCACAATAAAAATGTGAATTCATGTCACTGTGTCGGTCTGAATTTGTACATTTGCAAAGCAACTCATGTTGCCATCACTGAGTCAAAGAAGCTGGCACTGCAAGCTCTCCAGGCAATCATAATCTCACCTGTACCAAGCTCCTGATGTTTTCAGGGCCACCAAGACTTACACCTGGAGAAGAGCTTGGAGAGATGGGACCTGGTGTCAAGTGTTTTATTCAGTTTAAATCTGCTTTTGTGCTGTATTCTTCTAGGTAATCTACCAATTGCATTTAATTCCTTAAACTTAGTCATTCTGCTACAGCTAATACCAAACCCAAGATTTTTTGGTGTAAAGTTTTAATCCGATATTCTCCAAAAGCCACATTTTGACCACACCATGTTTCATGTACAGATTGAGCAAAGTCAATGGCAAAGGCATTTCAGGAACCTGTACAACACCACTGGCATTCATAACACACATTCTATTATAAACACTGACAGCTATAGACTCTGCTCCCATACAATGCAATAAAAAATGTTCTCTTTCCATGATGAAACACAGCCACAATTTGGTTTAACTCTATTGTATATAACAAAAAAGAGTACCTAAAGCTTTTCTGATTTTACATTTTTATCTTTCTTGCTAGTTTCAGGTTATTTGATTCCTTGTAGCTTGCTCTCCAAAGCCAGCAAGTAGGTAGGCAGCTTTGACTTACAAGAATACCAGTGCACAGGATAGGGCCTTATATGCACCCACTAGCATTTGAAAGTTTGCACACATTAAAATCAATCCCGACATGGAGAAGAGCTTTTGGGATCCTTTCCTAGCACTTTCCTTGAAACAGTAATGGCAATAAAATTTAGAAGACTCTCAGAGGGTATCACAGTATTCCAGTATCACAAGCAAATGCAAAGCACGTTAGCACTGCTGTTGCTCTAGCATGCCTCTACCATCCCCTTTTCTCTACCACCTTCCTGCAAGCAGGACTGTGCTTGGTTATTTTACACAGATCAGTTCACAGGTAGGACACTCTCTCCTCTTATTGTTTCTGCTTTTTCAGAGAATTGCACACTTGAAAAAAAGATCAAACCATCAGTAAACAGCTAATTGCCCAAAGGCACTGTTTTGCAATCTGCTGATGGCTCCTATTTCACGTGCAGGTGCGATATTGTCACACAAAGGCTTCCTTGGCTCTACAGAGAGCATCAGCACCTCCTGGGGGAACAGGGCCCCCGAAGCTACACCAACGTAGTGAGAAGAAAAATAAAGATGTCTTACCCACATGGGTGATAACCGTAGTCAGTCGCTGGGTGAGCTCCTGATGTGACATCTCTTCTTCTTTTAACCAAAAAAGCATTTCACAGAGGGAACTGCACAGCATCCAAAAAAAGATGCACTGAGTGGGAGGCTGCACACTCACTGCCTCGCTTGCACACAAAGCAAGGACCACTCCCACGGCACAGCCCTTTCAGCTCTCACATCTTCAGCCGGCTGCTCACCTCTTCTTATTTGCTGCCGTCCATGTGTGGACCTAGAAAAGCTCTTTCCGAAACGGGATTTTTTTCCCCCCTTGGCAACAGGAAGGGAGCAGGAAGGGGAAAAGAAAAAGGGAAAAAGAAGCAGGCAAATTGATTGCTTAGGGCTTTTTTTTCCCCTTCTCCCGCGGATGAGGCAAAGGATAAAGAGACAAACCAGCAGGCAGATACCTTCCTCCAGGGAGACTTTTGGATGGTGATGCTGTGAGTCAGGGAAAAATCCTGGAGGTAGGAATGGCATCGGGAGGAGTGGAGCTGGCAGGAGAGCTCTAGCAGCAGCAGCTGCTCTGTGATGCTCTACTCAGCAGCGTGCCTGGGAGTCAAGAGCAACTCACCCTTAGCCTACAGTGCTCCCCCTTGATTCCCGGGACCCAGATGCCTTGCAGGTTGCCCCCAAGTAGGACCCTTCAATGTCCCCAGAGATCCTCCTCCCGCCCCTTCTGAAATCCCTTGTTTGACATATGCAGCTGCTGCATGCATGGAGGGGGGTGGTGGGCTTTTTAGGGGTGTTAAGACCAGAGGCTTTGTTACCCTCTTGCATAGACAGACACCCTGGGATCCTGGTGTGATTGACCCCACAAGACCTGCTCCAGCTGCATGTGTACAAGAAGGATGAATTAATTGACTAATTAATATAATTAATTAGCCCTGAGTGCTGGGCGGGTCTCACCTGCAGCTATGGTAGAGCTCAGCTGTGTCCATGGGCAGGCAGGCACTGGTGGACATCAGTGGGCCAGAGAAGGTCTGTGGGGAGCAGCTGCCTCTGGGTTCCAGGGACAGAGCTGAGCCTCGCACAAATGTGTGGCTGCCATAGGGCAGCCAGCTGCTGAGCCAGAGAAAAGCTTCAACAACCCTCCCAGCTACAGAGCCCAGCTGGGATCTGAAAAGAGGAAAAGTGAGGCAGACAAGAAACTGAGAAAAAGCAGGGCATACCAGAGTCTTGTATGTCTCCCTTCCACCTTTGAATCTCCTCCTTGGAAGCTCCATGAAAAATAGTTCTAGAAACAGGGAAAATGTATTACACAATGAACAATGAAGAAATTAAATAGAGGAGTGCAGCTGCCTGCAGGATCTGCTCTGTTCCCATACCACATGGATTCAACTCTAATTTCAGATTTCCCTATTCATCCATAGGATTTTGCCTGGGTCCACATTTCCAGACATGCCAAAAATGTGACATCACGTGTACAAAAAGATAAAGCTGTAAAATGCGCCTGTGGGTTCATCAGTTCTTAAAACACAACTAGTGTGTCAGTCCTGGTGTTGCAAAAGGTTTTCTCTCCCTCTATAATAGGAAAATCCTATAATCAGCTGATGACCGACAAGCCAGTGTGAGTATCTGTGCTGTTGTCCTCATTTTTGGATGACTGACCAACTGTGCTGAGTGGTTTCTTGTGTACTTCTGTTTAGTCAGTTTAACAGCAAGTCTGCCTGAGAACAAGTGAGGAGGATGACTTGTGAGCCACCCGCCTACCAAAATTTTGGGACTAAAGCAAAAGCCATTTCTGAGATCTCCTTTTTGCTGCCCATCTGGCAATTAAATTTCAAACATATAGACCTTGATTAACCTTAAAAGGATACCCTCAACCAGGGAAGAGGTGACATCATAAAGAAAAGAAAAGGAAGAATATTGGAAGCAGACTGGTACGCAGACAATCTTCAGAGGGGTCTGAAAGATCTGGGATGTTTTAATTTGCTCTCAGAGGGTCACAGTTTGCAGGTAGAAACATGGGACTAGAAAAGTCGTTGAGTTTCCAGACACTTAACAGATTTTTTCTTTTCTTCTGCAGGAAGAGATACTTTATAATCCCATTCAGAAAATAAACTGAAAAGCAGTGTAGATGGTTTACTCCCACTACTTCTACAGCAAGGCTGTTCAAGAACATCAACGATAGCTAAAAGCCTTTGTCTTATTTCTAGCTAAATTTATTCTCAGTTATTTTAAGACCATCTGCTCCAATGGTTATTCAGCTGCAGTAACTGCAGACGCAGGTAAATTTGCAATTTTAAGATCCTTTTTCTCATATTATTTGTTCTTGCTATGTCTGTTTCCAGTTTTCCACTGTGTCTTCAATAACTTTGGAATATGTTGGTCAAGTGCAGTCCAATGCAGGAGACAAATTAGTTCTTTCAGGTTCACTAAGAATTAGCAAGGTATAAAAATCCCCCAAGAGGGGACAGGATGAAGTAAGGACTGAAAAATAATTTTGTTGCTGCATCATGGCCAGTTTATACTGTGGACTGGTTTACATATGATCCAGTTACAGTTGAGGCCACTGTCCTATGATGTGAATTATAATGAACAAAAGGGGAAAATTTGGGTTATTTTGACGTGAAAGTTTAGAGTGCAGGATGCAGACATGGGATAGCAAGCTCTGCTAGTTTCACCAGTCACAGGATGTTTTCTTTACACTGCCAAGATTCCGTGGTACTTGTGCTAAAAGGTGGCTGTTGTGCATGGTGTGTATTCCTACTACAAGTTCACAAATGGAAGAGCTGCGGGGACTCAAGCAAGTCACAAATAACACAAACCCACTGGTGATAGTGTGAAACACAAGCTGGGAGGAGGAAAAGCAGGAGCCTGGACTATAGGGGACTCTTAGAGACAGAAATGAAAGCCCTGCGCCTATCACCTGGGGAGTGGCTCAAAGTTGCTGAAGCAACTTAGTCCATCACTGTGATGGTAACAATTTCCAGTGTTCTGAATATTTGTGATATTGAGCCAGCACCTTTACTACAAATACAGATTCTCTAATGGACAAAAGTCCTTGCTGATACATGTGTTGGAGGTACAGAGGATGATGATTTATATTTCGTGCATGAGCCAGGGTCTCACCAGAAAGTAGGGACAGAGGCTGTATGAATAGCACAATTCCACTATTAAAATGATGGCCAGCAGGCAAAATAATTTGATTTCTCCATAGAGTGACAGGCTGATAAATCACCAGCCTTTTATTAGGGCCTGAATCAAACCACTGAGGCCAAAGCATTGTAAGCAATATTCGTTAGCAATAAATTGCACAGTGAAAACCAAAAATGTTACAAGATTCTGTAGCTTGGTCAGATGGAAGGGGAAATTCTCACAGGAAAAAAAAAAAAGAAATTATATATTTATCTAATCACTCCTTCCTTTCAAACTTATGTAGCTATATACCTCTTTTGTGTCACTGAAAACAGTCATTTGATTGAAGAGATTGAAGGCCTATTAAAGATCAAAATTAAATCAATCCATGACAGTAGCCTGTCTTCACTATATTGATTATCTCCAATTTCCCAGCCTACATAACCTGTACAGGCCTAGCCCCTCTCTCAGGGGTCACAAGCTTTTAGTGTACAGAATGCATCTGAAGACACTTTAAAAAAAAAAAAAAAAAAAAAAAGAAAAAGGCAGTCTGATGGAATGCAAGTTTAGAATCCCTTTTTTCACAGTTTTGTTCTTTTCCAAACAAGCTACATTGATATGACACTGCTACTTCCCTTAACTTTTGCCAGTAGACTGTCTGATCCCCATATCAAAGGCTGGGGCTCTGCTACTGGTTGGGAAGAACTCTAACACTCTTGGCACTATCAGGAAAGGTAATTACACTGTCACCACTTCTGACTGGCTATGGCAGTACTTCAGATCTGCAGTACATTTCCACTGGTAGAAGAAACTGTTAAATGAGTCAGATACTGCTTTGATGCATGCCTACAAAGGCGGCACACAGAGTGCCATTTCCTCCCTGTAACATCAGCCATGGAGCAAAGGAAAATACCACTCCATCTTTCAAGTTTTCTTACTTCTGTTCTTTTTGCAACACTTCAGTCAACAGCATTGTTGCTTAGCTTTTAAGAGGGTCACAGTGCTGTGACAGCTTCGGCTGCTGTTTTCCACTGAATTCTCAGCCAGCTCCTGTGACAAACCTGAGCTTCTCTGCTGAAACTTGCACACACACTTTTCCTCCTGCACAGAGCTCCCCTGGCAATGCCTCGGTCTCGGCCTTCACACTTGGTCTCTTTGCTAAGCTTTGCAAAGCCCTGACCCGCTTTGCATCAGATGCTATTTCAGCTACTTTTCTTGAATAGGAGCACAGCTGCTTCTAGCATCCATTGTGAAGGAAAAGAGACTGCTGAAGACACTAATTTTAGCAAAGCTTTCTGCTCTTCTCCCTTTCTTCCTTCCCCATCATAAACCTTTTTGTCACCATCATTTACATCAGTCCTTCATTGCCCGTGCTCCAGAACAGCTGTTCAGACACAGACTGGGGTAGTAGCCCATCTGTGAGTAGGACCATGAATATACCCATAGGAAAAAGTGTATGAAACAGGGCACTTACAGAGAGGGTCTCTCCCCAGTATTGCCCTCTCACGTTGCAGCTGTCTATAGCTCATGGACTTTTGAAGCCTCAGTTTATATTACCCTGATCTTATTTAACACTCTTTCTTCACAAATCTAACTAGTTGTTTGTTTCTTTGAAATCAATTTATAATTTTGACAGCCACAAAGGTTTGCAATTTAAATATCAGTTTTCTAAAAAAAAACCAAACCACAACAAAACAAATAAAGAACCAAACAAAAACCCCACAACCAACCACTCACAACTTAATTTCTTTTAAATCTGAAGCCTGGTAGTTCAATTTCAGACCTCTGGTTCCTGCATCTTGAGAAGTCATTTTAGCCATGACTTCACATACAATGATCAAATTCCACAGTCACACTTTCCTGAGCTGAGCTGAATGGCTGTCATAATTACTATCTCTTAATTTAGAAAAAAAGCCAATTCATATTTTTCAACATTCTTGCCATCGCGCTTTGAACCTTCTCTTGTTTATGCAGCTTGAACAGTGAAAGCCAGTTTCAGAAAGCCAGTTTCAGTCTCCTCTGTGTTTACATAATTTGAACAAATTCTTCCAATTCTGAAAGTTTTTATATAAACATTTTCTGTTAAATCTTTTAGGAAATACCTATATACCTATCTCTATTGCAATAAATTCTTTCAATACTTCCTAGCATCTTTTCTCTTCTAAAACTGAGCCTGAATTTTGGACAAAGCTGTTGGACAGTGATCCTGTAATTTTTAGAGTCAGCTTATTTCCTAAACTCTATGTAGTTTATTTTAAGCCAGCCTTTTGTTCATTTTCAAGTGTTGTTTAAAAAAAAAGCAAGCTAATCAGCTCTACCCAGTTATACACCCTTACCGTTTCCAAGTTACCTTGACTTAGAAGTACCAAATATAATCAAAATGGAGAGGAAGCATTTTCATCTAGAACAAGACAACTGCAGTAATTATATGTGTGGGCATTTCTTGCTAAAGCTACAATCTGGATTTCATGCTTCAGTAGCAGAATGCCAGATGAGAGGAAACAGCTTATTTACAATTGCTCAAAGATTGTAGGCTTGTCTCATTGACAGAATGATGTATTTTCAGCTTTAATTCTTTTCCACATCTCCTTTTTCCAAAGGCTTTTTCCATCTGTTGCCATAGAGACCATTTCCAACCCACTCTTCTCCCTTGCACAGGTTCTATTCTGAGTGATTGCTGCCTTGGGTGCCCAGGCTGCCCCAGGTGTTCCTCCTGCCCACGAGTAGCCAAGGGGGAATAGTAAAGCAGAACATCTGCAACTCCACAACACACATCTGCTGGTAGCAGAATTGCTTAACTTCTTTATCGACAAAACTGGTACATAATTGGAAGGATAAGCTGTAGCTGTGCATGAAAATGTGGGTGTACATCATGACCGCCAAATCTACTTAGGATGTCTTTTTGTCATTTAAAGGGAACTGTCACGTCAATCGCACCTCTCACTTTTCTTCCCTGGCTATGCTGTAGTGGAGATTATTAGAAGTAATGGGGAAACAAAAAGGATTCACTTTCTTCACTTGTGACGTGCAGAGAGACAAACCCCGCGCCCGCACATTGCCGCAGTCACTCGCATAGTAGAGGGCCGGGGGAGGCTTAAGCAGCGAGGACCGCGAAACTACAAGGGGTCAGGGTCAGAGGCAGAGGGCAGGACAGGGCTGGGACAGACCCGAGTCTCCTATGCGCATCACACCCAGGGGTCTCCAAGACGCACCTTGTCCTCCAGGCAAAGGGAGGATCAGTCCCCGCCTCAGGGCCGCCAACACCTCCCACCTCCTGACAGGAGAGGCCCCTCCTCCGCTTGCTTTTGGCAGGTTTTTGGGGTTTTTGGTTTTTTTGTTTGTTTGGGTTTTTTTACATTTTGAGGAAGGGACAGTTTGGGAGCGATGGTGTGGAGGGAGGGATGTCGCAGAGGGAGGGCAGGGAGTGGACCCTCCGGCTCCGGCCCCGCCCTGTGAAGGGACCGCGGCCATGGCCCCCTGAGGTAACGCCCACGCGCCCCCGCCTCCACTCCGCCCTCCCGCTTCGCGCGCCCGAGCACGCGCAGACGCTGCCGGGGAGCGCGGGGCGGGGCTCCGATGCGTGACGTCAGCGGGGCCGAGCTCCGCGATTGGCTGTCGGCGGGCGGAAGCGGTCCCGCCCCGGCAGGCGGCGGGAAGTGTTGGAGTGGTTTGCGGTGCTGGGCCTGGCGGCTCCGCTGAGGTGACGGCAGGGCCTAGCCGGGCCTTTCCGAACCGGAACCATGCAGGCTTTCCTCAAAGGCCCGTCTTCCATCAGCACTAAGCCCCCTGCTGCCAAGGAAAAAGGCGCAGCTGGGAGCAGCGGGGAGGGCAAGAAGCTCAAACCCATCCCCTGGGTGGAGAAATAGTAAGGGCTCTTTCTGGGGCAGTGGGGCCGCTTGGCCGGTGACCGGCTGTGGGGGGGGTTGGCTCGGGAGGGTGTGTTTGGAAGAGGGCTGTAGGTATCGTCACCTGGGAGAACAGGTTTAACGTTTTCAGTTCTAGGAGAGAACTGGCACTCTGAATAAAAGCCCCATGGTGGTGTACTGAGCAGAAACTGCCTCCATTGCCCATGTCAAGCGGTGCAGTTTCACTGCTGTGGCTCGGTGCATAAGCACGTTAAGTGCTTCGGCTTCGAGAAGCCTTTGTCAGCTCATAAACTGGTAAAATATTGCAATCTGCAATACAGATCTGCTTCTATAAACAGCTCAGGCTGCTGTTTACAAGAGAAATAGACAAACATTCCTGGGAAATTAGATCACTTCAGTAATACAGACCAGTTACATTAGACAGATTTCCTGTTATGTTTTTTACTTTGACTGCAAAATTTGCTGTAATTCTTCAGCACCTGATGTAATCAGAAAGGAAATGGTTTCAGTTTCAGTTTTCTTCTGAAATTTTGTTAGGTAAAAAATTGCATTTACTGTCTTTTTGTTTAGTCGCCCTAAAAACGTGGATGAAGTTGCCTTCCAGGATGAAGTTGTTGCTGTGCTGAAAAAGTCCTTGGAAGGTGCTGATGTGAGTGTAATAACATCTACCTAGTCGGTATATTTAGGCATAAACTTTAGCTGGTGAAACAAATCCTCTTTTCTAATTCAGCAGTGATAATTTTTACAGTGGTACTTTACAAACAAGATTAAGTGGCTTCTTTGGAATTTTTCTAGAAAAGCTCAGTTGGGAAAATTCTTGTTAATAGTTTCAAATCTGGAAAGGCTATGGTTACTTTTACACTACTATTTAGCCACTATTTTGACATTTGTGCTGAAGGGGAGAGGGGAAATTTTTCTTTCATACAAAAGTCTAGATTGCCAGTATTGCTGAACAGTTGTAGTGATCTGTCAGTATCCTGTGAGGCTGCCAAACGTTAGAACAGATACAGTTTTCTAATGAAGGAAGTTTAAGTTATAAGTACAAAGGCTACAATTTAGACAGCAGTCCCCAAACTGTCTGAGTTGAGGTTGTCTCTGGCTTCAAAAAAGCAAAGTGTGTGAGTTGCCCTAACTTGACTGCAGTGTTGGCATCTGTGCCCTGAGGATGAGCAGAGCATTTTCATTTCCTTTTGTTCCCACTTATATTTGCTTTTGGATAAAAACGTAGTAGTATATATTCAGTATGACTTATGGTTATTGCCTCCAAACCAGGTGATGGAAAGGTGGAGGGACTGAAGGGAGATATAAAGTAGGTAGTCAAGAGATGGCTGTTTTCTTGCAAGTCTGGATGATTCCTTTCTGTGCACTTGCTGAGAATTTTTTTGCTCTGCATTTCCAAAAGCTGCTTCTGTTTTCATGGACTGCTAATGCCAGCTGAAAGGGTTGGTAAGGATGTTCAGAAAGTTACATTTGTGATATGTCTGTCGGCTCACCAAGATTTTAAAGAAACAATTTGAACCTTTCAGAGTTTTATGCAAGAAGCCTTTCACTTGTAACGTGCTCTAATGTGCAATATGCACAGGTAGTCTTTGGTATTTTAAAATTTTATCTTACAACAATTTCTTTTGCAGTTCTGGTTTTGACTAACACGAGTTTATTTCTATCTGAAAATATTAATTCAGTCAGAACTTGCAAAAGCAGAAGTACTTTGTTTATGTGTAGGAAGCCAAAATGAAACTGGTATGACAGAACTGGGGAAGCCTTGTTTATTCCTTTCATGTTTCCAGATTCAGTTTACTTCAAGAATGCTGTTGTAATATGACCTTGCCATGTAACATTGCACCCGTAGAAATCTGGCTTTCAGCAGCAGTGCTGCTGTATTACAGTGTTTGTGTAGCTGAGTTAATTAGTAAGGAACTATGAACAGCTAAGGAGAAGAGACGTGCTGCCACCTATTCTATCTGGACATGTCAGTTGTGTAATGTCACTTAGGTGAGGGGTACTGAAGTTCTATTTTCAGCAGTGGCTATTTAAAACCTTACAGCTCCAGGATCAGCAATGTTTCTCGGACTATGAACCTAATACCCTTGTGCTGACTTTTGTTTCCTGAGTTGAAAAGAAAAATTATAACTTCCTCTGTGGTTACAGGCTTTGTATATTGCCATAGCTACCAAACTCAGCAAGACAGTTAAGAACAAAATCATTCAAGTACTTTTAAGGTATCTGACACTTAACAAAATTCAGACTTTTTTGCTAGTATTTGAAAGGACTTATTCTGTTAGAAAGGAAAAAGTGTCATTTAAACTTTGAAGTGGCTGGTGCTTGTTTCAGAAGTTCTTTCTGAATTTGGAGGTCTGGTGAGATAAAAGAAACAGCTGTGACAATGCTGTATCTTTGTGTAATGTGCCTTATTTAAACCTTAGGGTTGAAAATGGATTGCCAGTCCTTTGTTGATAGGCCAGTCCTTTGTGAGCCTTGGTTTGGGAGCTGCAAACCAGAGCAGGACTTTTAAGTTCCTGAAATATCTCCATCTGTAATAGTAAGCATCTGTCTAGTTATAAACTGGGGACACCAGAGTCCATGTAGTTTTTGAACTGGAGAAGTTTATTTTGCCTGCCAGGACTGTTGATTTGTTGCTGCTTTTTGCGAAGAAACTGACAAGTGTCATAGTATTCTTTAATTTTTGAAAAGAGAGTTGGGTGTAGGATTATCATTGCAGTTGTACATCTTCATTAGTAGTGAAACTTCTAGAAAAGGAGTTGAAGTTTACACTATATGATGCTTGCAGGTATCCTGCTTACCCTGGCAAGCATGGAAAAATGGATAACGAGATCAGGTTACAGTGTGTTTAAAAATACTGCCACGGTTACATAAAGGATTAGGCTGTGCTTGGTGAAAAAGCAGTGTAAATGCTGGTGATAATTTAAGGGAGAAACAAGCATAAATGTGGAAACAGAAACAATAGTAAATTGTGGGTTTAATGGAACTAGGAAACTGATTCTTATTTAAACTTTTTGCCTCCTAATCCTTATTTTGAGAACTAGCAGATGGTAAATTAGCACAGACCTGTGAAATTATGAATCTTCATGAAAATGTCTACCCTTGCAGTGTGCTAACCTAACATGGCTTTTGAATTTTTGTGAATTTTCTGCTGTCATCCATAAACTTTTCCTCTCCCTGGCACTTTCTTAAAAGCTGTAGGAGAATAGTAATGATGTGGTATGTAATTAAATGTGAAAAAATACATTAGTTAGTACTGGATGCTGTTTACTTTTACTAACTAGGCAAACAAGTAATTAATGAATGACAGAGCAGGCAAAATTTGAAATGGATTTACTCCACATTGATTTCAGGTTGAAATGATTCTGTCTGTACTATTCTACAGTATGTACAGAGTTGAATTTGTTCTCTCTTGTCTTATCTTAGTTACTAAAATGGGATACTTGTTACCAAACTGGCCTGTCTGTATTTCATTTTCTGATTATGGATTGTGTACTCCTGCATTTTTCTCTGTTCTTTGGATGTCTTTGATTTTGCTGTTCCCATTCTGTCTGCATTGCTTGCTATATTCAGCATAAAATTCTCTAATCTAATTTTAGTTGACTCTTTTTAAAAATAGAACATTTAATAAGGGATGGAAATCAAGTCAGACTGAGAGGTTTGTCTTTTTGTTACTGATCAGATGGGACACTTGGATTCTTGTTCTAAGAGTGTGAAACTGGAACATCCCCTACTGTCAAAGGCAGCAGTTTTCAAGTGGAGCCTGATAATTTGTAAGAGGGATTACTTGCAATAGTAGTATAGAAAGCTATCACTCCTATGCTAATTAGAAAGCTTCTTGATTTCAGCCAAAGCTTACTTGTGGCTAACTTACACAAACTTGGTTTCTGTCAACTTTGTTCTTCATCCCCGTGTTGCTCTGACATTATAGAGATCAGTCATATTCCCCCCCAGCTTTTGTTTTGCTAAGCTGAATAAATCTAACTGTCCTAAAGTTGCTTATCATAGGATAGGCTCTGCACTCCTAATCATCTTTCCCAGTTTGCATTCATCATCCTTGACCTGTGGGTAGCTTTCCAGATGGAGTCGTATTAGCCCCACATTAGTTATTTTCCATCTGTATTGAAAGTATGTATCCAAGGACCACTGTTACACAGGCTTATCCTGTTTCTCTGACTGACAGATGAGCAAAGTTAGTTTGTATCTCATTCCAGCTGATGAATTTTAGACATCTATCAGATATTTAATTATATTCTCAAACTATAAGATTTGATGCTTTGTGCTGCTAAATGCCCTCTTATAATTATTACTGCAGTCTTTGGTATGCTGCTTTGATCTTCCTGTGTCAGCATATATCTTTAATGCATTCCTATTTTTCATGCTGAGGTTATTAATTAATTTGAAAGCTCACTTAACCAATCTCCTTAAGAAATGCCACTGGTCTCCTTCTTTGAAAAATCATTGGATGGATGTAGAAATTTTCCAGCACTGCATTCCAGTCAGTCGCTGCCAGCATCTCTGTGATTAGTGTTGGGGTGTGTCTGCATTTCACTCACTGCAGTATAGTGCAGGCATTCACAAGCTGCCTTGTCCTTACTGCAGTGGAGGTAGTGGCAGCACAGAATTCTCAGCATGGCCTGAAAAGGCAGCCTGGGGAGTTAAGTATGGGATAGTTAAATTTTGTCACAGCTGCACTGCTAGTATCATCCAGACTGTCTGAAGGACATCCTTGGATAAATTTGCATGTCACTGCAGATATAACAGAACGTTCTGTAGGCTTTAGTGATCTGAAATACCAGTTTTGAAAGAACATGGGATGATGCCACCAAATAATGGCTTGTTCATGTAGTGTTTATTAAACAGTGACTGGTTTTCCTCCTTTAGACCACTGTGTGCAATGACATGGAAGTGGAAGACAGTATTATTTGCCAGGAGGAACAGATATTTTCTGTTCTATTAGTGCTCGTATTTTCAGTATGTTTTCATGTTTGTGGTTTGTTTTATATTTATTTGCTTTTATTAAAAACAGTGCCTTGCTGTTTCAGCTTCCCAATCTGTTGTTCTATGGCCCACCTGGAACTGGAAAGACTTCCACTATTTTAGCAGCTGCTAGAGAGCTCTATGGGTAAGCTGGAATCAAGTTGCTCTGGTGTTATCAACTATCACATGCCTTCTAACCATGTGACAGAGTGCCTGCAGTCATTCCCTGTTCTTATGTAGCTTCTAGAGTTTTTTAGGAAGAATATCTTCACATTCTAATTCAGCTCTAACATGAGATTTCTTATCTTATTTGTCCTATCACAAATAATTGATTTCTGTAATCAATCTAGACTTCAGCACTTGAGATTACCAGCCATGTAACCTGGCAAAGAGTATGAAAAACAACATCATGCATATGTCTTACTGGACTTTGTAAAAGAATTTCAATTTTAATGGTATATCCAGTAAGTTGTTAGCTCCACATAGATCTCAAAGCACTTCCTAAAATGTCTGAACTGTATCTTTTCTGTTATGCACCACTGAATTGTGTCTGGAATCAGTATTTAGTCAAACTAAAATTCAGCATGTGTACATTCAACTCACTTATAACACGTGTGGTTTTGAACAGTGAATTCAGTGACCCATAGACACATGATGGATGAGATGGTGGTTTGATGTTAAAAGTAAATCTGATGTTGACTTTAGTCATTTCCCATTCCCCATCATCTTTATTTTTTCACTTGTGTTGTTTGTCCAGTTAAATTCCCAGAACTTAAAATCCACTGTACTTTTTTGCTGTGTAGTACTGCTGCTAAACACTGCTCATGTTATACTTTCCAAATATTTCTTTCTGGTAATATTGCAGTGACAGAGCACTGCCAGAGACTGTATCTGGGCAGTTTACCTGTTCCTTATTACTCACAGAATATAAGTGGAAAGGCATATAAGACAGTGCTCTGGACTTATTCCAGAGGAAGCCAACTTCCTGCCTTTTTTCTTCTGGATAACTAATGTAATTTTACACCTTGCTGTTTTTTGCAGTCTGGTTGGCAAGTATAAAAATAGCTAATGGAAATTAATACCTAACGTTCAATGATCTCAATTACTGTCTTTTAAAAAAGTATGCTATTTAGTAATGATGGCAAAAGTAATACCTGCCATCTGAAAAGACCAGAAGGACTGTTGATATACTTCATAATGTATCATTACAAGAATCAGCAGCTAACATGATGTAAAAAATTTTGCAGGCCTGAATTATTCCGACAAAGGGTCCTTGAGTTAAATGCTTCTGATGAGCGTGGAATACAAGTGATTCGGGAAAAAGTGAAGGCTTTTGCACAGCTAACTGCATCTGGAAGCCGTTCAGAGTAAGTGCTGGATGAAAGCTGTTTGATGGGCTTTGTTGCTTAGCACAAAGCATGAGGGGTTTTTTTGTTTCAGTTAACTTTCTAATTCCAATATAAATATTTGGTCAGCATTGCCCAGAAATTTGCAGCATACTCAATGCTTTGGCTAACTTTTGACTTCATGCAATTTCATGTTGAGAATTTGAATAGCTGGGAGGAACTTCTACTAAAGTGCTGTTAGAGTTAGAGAAGCAGACAGGGTAAAACCCAAAAGAGATCCAGCCTTCTGTATTTGGTGATATGTTATTGTCTTTGCCTGACTACCATAAAGTGTCTTCAGGTAAGTTCTGGTGGAAGTTACTTCTTTAGTACCACTAATTTGCAGCATCTTTCACAAGATGGGTGCTAGTTTATAAGATGTTAACAAGAGTCTTGTGTTAGGTGGTGAGAAGCCTTGTGCAGGTGAGGCTGTATGTGGGGAAAACCAGAATGTGTCCCCTTATTAGAAATATTAGCCCTTTATATAAAAGTAAAAATATCCAACCTCTGAATATGTCCTATTTACTAGGTATAACTACTTAAGTATAATGTGACTTCCTATTTGCAGTGGGTTTGGGTTGTTTGTTTTTTTTCACTTGGTCTATACAATGCATGGCTCCTGGATAACAGATTTCTTATTTTTCAGTGGTAAACCTTGTCCTCCTTTTAAAATTGTAATCCTGGATGAAGCAGACTCAATGACTTCTGCAGCCCAGGCAGCCTTAAGACGCACGATGGAAAAAGAATCTAAAACAACACGTTTCTGCCTTATTTGTAACTACATCAGCAGGTAGCTGTGGAATTTTTAATTTGTTTGGGCTTGTTGCTATTCCTGTTATGTACTATTTTCTTTTTTTTTCATTTTTCACTGAGAGCTTGGTACCTAGTTTTCATGGGTTTGAGTTGGGAGATGCAATTGCGAATACAAAATTGAAGTTGATGTTTAGGTATCAGTTTATTTTTTATTGTTTTAAGGTTGTGCTGCCCTTTTCTGCCTTGACAGCTTCTTCTGTATGAACTTGACCCATGCATTGATTTACCAAGCACTTACCTTCTTTTCTTTCAGAATAATTGAACCTTTAACATCTCGATGCTCCAAATTTCGCTTCAAGCCTTTGTCAGATAAAATCCAACAGCAGAGACTATTGGATGTTTCTGAGAAGGAACATGTGAAAATCAGTAGTGAGGTAACTTCACGGCTGCCATGGAATTTTATTGCTTAATCCAGCACATAACTGCATTACAGCAAAAGGGGCTAAGTCAGCATACTTTTGCAGACTGCCCAACTGTCTTAAATACAATATATAAACTCACTTAGATTTTTTTTCACCTTCCATAGGTGGCATGAATTTTAAGTCTTCCTAAAACCAGAGAATTGTCCAATAGAGAAAACTGAAGCAACACTGTAGGGCTTTTTGTTCTGTGCTGAGTGTACTCATATTAATAAACTGTGCCTCATTCTGAATTTGCCAGCACACATTCATATTAATAGGGAGGTTGCTTTGTAACTTGTGCATTTTGCCTGTCTGTGACAATCTGCTTTAGGCACTACTTGATGTTTTCAAATTGCTGTGCTAAGAAAGTGTACTGGTTTTGAATTAACAGTGAACATAAAACTTGGCATTATCTGACATTATTTTTCAGGCAGTATCTTACCTTGTTAAAGTGTCAGAAGGAGACTTAAGGAAAGCAATTACTTTTCTGCAAAGTGCGACTCGCCTGATGGGTGGGAAGGAGATCACAGAGAAGATTGTCACTGAAATTGCTGGGGTAAGCCATACTTCGTGGTTTCTCCTCTCATTAGTCTGAAAAGCCTTTGTGTAGTAAGTGTGTTCACTACTTGTATCTACTTTTACTCAACATTTGATTAAAAAATCTTATACCCTGATACACTGTCCACCAGAATTTTAAAGACTGCCTGATTCTGTACACTTATTACATAGCAAGATTCTAGCAGCTTATTCTTTAAGTCAGGGAAAACTGTAAAATAGTCTTAAAATTCAAAGTGAAGTTGAAATACTCTGCCCATGAATGCAAAATGATTGGTTGCCCAGGGAGGTATTTGAGACCTCATCCCTGGAGATATTCAAAGTGAGGCTTGACAAGGCACGGAGCAACCTGATCTAGTTGAGGGTGTCCCTGCTTACTGCAGGAGGGTTGGACTAAATGACTTTTAGAGGTCCCTTCCAACCCAAATCATTCTGTGATTGTCTTTTTTGGGACAGTAGACTACAAAATGTGGGTTTGGGTTTTATATATATATGTGTGTGTGTGTGTTTATATGTATGTGTCCCAAGTACAGGACATTGCAAAATATGGTTTGGAAATACAGAGGAGTGACTTTCAGTAGCAGCTCATTTTCAACTTAACCTTCAGAGTGACAGTGTCTTCATGGATCTGTGTAGCTTTTGCTTTTTATTAAAACAGTAGTTATTTCTTCTAGAATTATATCAATAATACTGGCAGGGACAGAAGAAACCTGAGAGGAGTTGCATTTGATCAAACTTGTGTGAAGGGGTATCTATAGCAACAAAACACTCTCTAAAGCAAGAAATGTGAGATCAGGAGTTCAGCTGAAAAATGAATAGGCTCTAATGATGAACATACTTTCCTTGAAGGTGCTACCATCATAGTGAATTATCAGAGTTGTGAGGTTTTCACTTTTATGGAAACAGGGAATCCTACTGTGCATGTTGTATAGAACAGTTTTAAACAATTTTATCAGTGAACTAATTTAGTTTTGTGTACCTAGGTGTAGAAAGGAAATGGATTTTATTTACAGGTATCTGTAAATCACAATTTCTAAGAAACTTGGCAGAAATTGACTCTAGTGATAGAAAAGAGAAGCATGAAATTCTGTTATTGAATAATATTTTTTTAAACCAAAGGAACCCAACTTTACATCTTCATAAAGAATTTCAAGTTATGGGTCATACAGAACTTTTGTGACCATCATACAAAAGATTAATAAGGTAGCTTTGCAGCTGAATTGTCCAGACTGTCAACTGACAGAAATGACAAAGAGTAGAGGGGAGAATGTGGGCAATTTTTCCCTGCTCAAAGCTAAATACTGGCATATGTCAATTTTTTTTCTTCTGATTTATTGTCTGATCTTGTTGCACTGTGCTTGTTTTGTATGTCCCTGTGCATCACTGGAGGAAAAAACTGATTTGAACTTTTTATTATGTGTAGAATGGTACAGAGAGCATTGACTGGTCTAATTGTTGAAGTAGGCCCTCCACTTAGTTGGTGTCCTGAATTAAGTAATTGTATGTTGAATTTATGAAGGTCACTATGACAATTTACTGTGATTATACAGTTTTTATATCACCAATATGGGACAAATATTACAGCCTGTCTCTCTTAAAATTTAGCTAGTCTGTCTTACATACTTAATTGAAGGTGGTTGGGTATGTGAAGCCATGAAATGCTAAAATGGCCTCCTTCATAGACAGTTACTGGAAGCATAATTTTCAATTTTAAGTTTACAGGACTGAAATTAAGAAATGTAACTTCTTGTTACAGGTCATCCCTAAAGAAACAACTGATGAATTGCTCTCTGTCTGCCAGAGTGCTTCCTTCGAGAAACTGGAAACACTGGCAAAGGTAGGGTCCTCTCAGTGCTCTAGCTTGGGCATCTTTTTAGATCACTGCCCTGTTAATCCTTTCTTGCTTGCTGTTGCTGAAGAACATTTGGCCTCAGGTCAGCTGGGATGCACATTTCAGGAAGAATGTCTTTGACCAAATAGTACTCTGACCTTTCCCTCCTGAGGATGAGCTGTCAAAGCTTGCAAACAAGATCCCTTACTAACTCCAGCTTTCTCTTAAATTGAACTGTTGACACGTGGAGCTGTTGGATTGAATTAGCCAGAGTGGGTGAGACTTGGCTCAGGCCTTTTGAACTGTGTCTTTAGTGGACTGAACCAGTCACCTTCATCACAAAGAAGTTGTGTTAGATGAGATGTCTGAATAAAGCTGTAGTAAGTCTTTATAAAACTGAAGTTTTATAATAATTCATTTTAATCTTACAGTACACTGGTGAGTAAGTTTATTTTACAAACTGCAGTGACTTATAAGAGATTTTGCTGGAGAAGGCACAAACTGCTGGCTTATAGGTGAATTTATTTTCTTTAATACAGAAAAGGTTCTCTCTGAAGAAAGGACAGTTCCTAATATAGTGAGTTTAAAGGAGGCTTGGATGGTGCTGCATGGGATTTTAAATAAAGGTGTAGTCTCTGATAGAAGGAAGCATACCATAGTGTCATTATCTCATGAAATGTTGCATGTCTGTATGAAAAAGAGCCCCTATTAGTCAGCCTCTTGGTGAGCTTCATCAGATGATGTTAACACTTGCCTTACACTTGCACAGTTACTTACCATGATGTCTAATACGTGTTTGTCTTGAGAGGTGAGAATATAGAAATTCTAAATCCTTAGAACTGGTATAGTTTTTCATCAAACCATCATCTAATCTAATGTAGTGGTTTGAAATTGTTCTCCAGTTTCTGGAGTAGGTACTTCATGGGGAGGAGTGTTTCAAATATTAATGCTTGATTTACAGTTGGCACAATTTGAATGTATAAGTCTGTAAAGCATAGGCAGATATTTTGGTATACAAAAAAATAAGATTGCACGTTTATTGTTGAAAACTTCTCTATGCTTAAATGGCTTCATGGAATACTGTTCTCAGTATTTGCTGGTTTTTTTTTTACTGGCACTACTGATTAAAAAAAAAAAAAGCTATAATTAGTTGCCATGGTTTTTATTTTATCAGTTTTGGCTTTACAGATCTCTCTGCCTGAGGCTGGCAACTACCAGATGGAGAAAATAAATTAAAGTAGGTGGCACTTTAAAATGTGAAGGCTATGAAATTGCCACATGATGCTGGGGATGCTAAGCTTTCCTAATTTTAGAATAAGATTCGACAGGTTCAGTGGAAGCTGTTAAATGCTTAAAATGTCTCTAGCTCAAAATCCCCAAGATGTAAATTGTCAGAAGCAGGAAGAGTGTTCAGTAAAAATTATTGCTATATGCCTGCCATCTCCTTGCAGTTTTTCTTTGGTGGTCACTTCATGTCACTGTCAGGCAGGATGCTGGACTAAAACTACTGACTTGCCCTCAAATAGTTCCATAATGGGTTTAAAGTAGTCTTTTAGTTCAGAATAAATTTTTCAGATTGGTTTTCCAGTTTCTGGTGGTTTTTGCTGCTGAATTATTTTTGTTTTCCTTCCTCCCTGACACAGAATCTCATAAATGAAGGGTATGCTGTTGCCCAGCTGGTAAACCAGCTGCATGATACTGTTGTTGAGAGCAGCAGTTTCAGTGACAAGCAGAAATCTGTCATAGTCGAGAAACTTGCGGTAAGTCTGTAGCTTGAGTTAAAGAAACATTTGTAGCTAAAAACATTAAAAAACATTTTATTTGTTCTGAATATTTATTTTTAAAACCTGAATTTTGGTTCTGAGAAATTTCATATGGAACTGAAATCCAGTTAAGGGAATTGTGAGCCGTATTATGTTGTTCTAGTGGTGCTCAAGCAAGGAGACTTGTGAGTGGTTTGGTTTTTGATATAAATTTGGAGGGGAAAATAAAGGTAAGATTTGAGTTGGCATTTAAATTAGGAACTGCAAGGTTTTCTGGTGTGTAAAATGCAGTTTTAAAAAAAAGTTAAATAACTTCCTAAATTTTGACAAAGACAAGAGAGCTGTGATGGTGGTTTTGCTACATTCACTGAGGAAAGGCAGCCTGTGTAGATGTTGAGTGATGCTCTTAGCATGTAATTGCTGCAGTCTTCATGTCTATAAACTGTTGCATCTTGGCCTCCTCAAGAAGAGTGAAGCTGTAGAGCTGATATTTGTTTGATGCAATGGGTGAGATGACTGCTGAAGTTGTTGCCAATTAAGTAAACAGTTGCTGACGTTCATCTTGGTGTTCTCCACTGTAACCTAAGAGACGGCCATCTTAAGCACCATTGTTTTAAATGGGTTTTACCTTCTCTTATTTGCAGGAAGTAGACAAATGCTTGGCAGATGGTGCTGATGAATACTTGCAGTTGGTGAGTCTCTGTGCCGTCCTGATGCAGCAGCTCACTCAGAACACTTAACTCCTCCAGCAGTGGCTGGCAGACAAGCAGCTTTTTTTCCATGGATGGCTGAGGTTGAGGGCAAGGGACCTGTGTACTTTTGTACTTTTGTTTTTTGCAATAAAAAGACTGCTCAGCAGTTGGAAAAGCTCATGCTGCAGTATTCTGGTTTTTTGCACTATGGTAAAGAGATCTCTGGCTGCTGAGGGGCCAGATGGAAAGGTAAATACTTAAAAAAAAAAAAGTTAATATTAATCATGATCAGGTGAATGCAGAGGATTTCCTTTCAGTTCATGTTGCTTGGTTTTGAAAGGATTCACTGGGCAGAATAATCTCATCTTCATGATGAACCTAGCTCAAGGGATCATGGCCCACACCACCTCCATTTTGTGTATCAGGCATTTAGTGTGAAAGCAAAATTACTTTCTCATGGACAAACTGCAACACTACTGCAGTGTTAGGAAAGAACTGGGGCTATAGTGTTCCAAGGAAGTTGCTTACATTTTCCTGAGTCTCATTGCATTCTTGCTCACAAAATATTTAGATATTACCTTTACAAAGAACACATCTCTTGGTGGTTGCACATCTTTGAGGTAGTTTTGGATCCATTCCTTTCATAGAATAACTTAAGTTACATTGTCCCCAAATACAATTAAAAAGGCCAGGAGCTTTTTAACTAAGTCTGTACCAAGCGAGACATTGTTGATGAAATGGCATTTTATCAGGATGGACTTTCAGACATGAGGTGGATCACAGAGAGACAGCCTCTGGCACCTCAAGCCCAGGATTTACTAGTCTAAGGTACTCCTTCAAAAACAGCCCATGCTCATACTAGTGCCAACCACCCTGAATCCCAGTGGCTGACAGAACACAGGAGGCTTGCAGACCAGGTACACTTTCACCCTTACCTGACAGGGGTCACACACAGCTGGTCTCACTCTCCCGTATAAATAAGACATCTCTAAACCAAGAAGCAAATATTTACAGTTTAAGTGAATATAGAAGTATTTTATTGAACATTCAAACTTCATTAAGACATGTGCAATATGGCAAATTTTACTGGGTTTAACCCTAACTAAGACAATAGTATGATTGCTTGCTTGCTGGGGCTTAGCAACAGGGTCCAGATCACACTTACCACTAATTAAATACTTTATTGAATAAATACATATGAAACAAAAATGCATTTTAATGCTCTTATAAAAGTTTAGAGATTTTGAAAGGCCTTTCCAATTCAATCTGAAGGGTAAGTACATACAATAAAGGAAGGTAAGCTAGTTTAACATAATTGGCTGACTTTATACAGCACTTATATCTTTTAGTCCATAAGTAAATTATTAAATGATATAGAACATCTAATACAACCACTTCTATGGAACTAGGAAATAAATTTCTAATAAAGAAAAAATTTACAGACCCCATGACTTTCCACCCAACCCCAACAGTCTAACCCTAAAGTGGATAAAGCCAATGGCTTTCCCCACAAGAGCTCACGACAAAAAGTCGCTTCGCTTATCAAAAATCTGTATTTCTGATCCGTTATGAGCATTGAGACAAGATTCAATAAATCCCCAAAGAAAGAAGCACAATGCACGTTGTGAATCGCCTATTCGGCAACAGCGATCACAGCATTCAAAACCACCTCATCCCAGGGATTAAATAAGATCAGCCACATTCATCGGCATCTCCTCCACTGTAGTATTGTAGAAAGTCTCAATGTCTCTCAGGATCCTCTTGTCCTCTTCAGTGACAAAATTTATAGCCACACCCTTTCTGCCAAAACGACCACCCCGGCCAATTCTGCAGAAAAGAAAGCACATTTACACACAAGTTAACTATCCTAATCCACTTCAAACTGTTGCAAGATCCAGTCAATAACTGCTGCTCTTTTATCTGCCACTGGCCAGTTTATGCTGTAATTACAGGACTAGCTGCTACCATCTCTGCTCAGGAAAAACTAGCAGTTAGTGCCAACAGTACAGAAGAAGTGTCCGTCCTACGGAGAGTAGCAGAGCAGAAAAGGTTACTCTCTTGGCTGCAAAACAAGATCTTTATTTAATGGTTGGTACTGTGGTATCAAGTCCTGGCTCTGTCTCCCTCCCCTCTGTTCAACTAACACGCCCATACCACGTAGCAATGAAACGATTAAACAAACTCAAAAATCAGACTGTTCCTGAGGTAAATCTATTATATACACTAACATGGAACAGCACATTCAAGTTGAGATTTTTAATTAAATGTAACTGTTTCCAGTGGGAAAACTTAGGGTTTTGGCTTTTAAGTACAAGAATCCAAGCTCTGTATTTTTGTGTAAGCCCAAGTCAGTCACTAACACATCACAGTACAGTTTAGTTACAGCCACCATCTGTTCTGCCTTCCTGCAAACTGCACAATAAAGCACCTAGTCAGCAAGAGCTAAACACACAAAAATGGCTCACAAAACTTAGTGAAAAATCATGACAAAAGAAATATATAAATACCGACTCGCTCTTTATTCAAACTGTGCCGCTTACGAATCCACGTCCTAAATTACGTCAACGCCGTTTCTGAGCACCATCTTGTGTCATCAACTGCTCCTATCGACTCCTGTATTTTTTTACATCAAGTAACAAAGCACAGTTTACTTAATTTAGGGGCAGTCACTACAAGCAGTTAACTAAACCTAGGGAGACAAAACTCAAGCTGCTACCAGAAAACACACCACAGAAGAATCCCACTGTAAGAGGAGCCACCAAAACCAAACAAGGCACAAAAAGCATCACAGGGTTGGAGCTCCAGGAGTGAAAGCCTTACACAACTGTTTGCTAACATTATTAGGTCCAGTCCCTGACCACCTTATGAAGATTAGCTAGGACCTACAGATGGAAGTTAACACTGCTGTCAAGATGCTATGTCATTATCAGCTTTTGTAATTGCACTGCACAGTCTATGTGACAGAAAGGCAGTTCAGTAGTGGCACATTCCCCAGATCTCAGCAATGAATGATGAGCTGTCACTAAACTCACACATCTAAGTTTTCCCACTGCTTTGTTTTACTGTCCAAAAGTTCTGCTCCTTATTTCAGAACCATAGCTATACAAGTCAGAGCTTTTTTTGAAGCAAAACCACAAGTAGATTGTTTCTTGCTAACTTTATAGCAGTTACTGTATGAATGGATGCGTAACACCTCCTGTTACTGGTCAGGTTTTTGTGCTGACTTCTGTAGAGGACATGACACGCAGTGTACTGCCCCAGGGGGCAGAGCCAACTCACCTGTGAATATAGTTTTCACGATTGGTCGGCAAGTCATAATTAATCACCAATGACACTTGCTGCACATCAATGCCACGAGCCTGAAAAGGAACAAAGATTCTTTAATCTAAATCACAGGCTTCAGATGAAATTATGTATCCTGTGCTTTTGTTGACTATCTGATTAGTGATGAACTACAACTGTGTAGTCCATAGTGGAGCATAGTCTTTACTCTTCCAAGAAGCTCCGAACAGTTCAGGCTATGAGAACCTTCACTGAATTATGATGAAGCTTTTGGCACCAGACTTAAACTGAAAAATGTTGTGTAACAGATTACTCACCAGCAAGTCAGTAGTTATCAGGACACGGCTTGATCCTGATCTGAACTCTCTCATGATAACATCCCGTTCCTTCTGGTCCATGTCACCGTGCTGTAGAGTTAAAAAAAAAAAGACAATTAGTACAGTACCAATACTCCAAGGCTGGAATATCAGTTAAGTAACTTTTGTATGAAACCTAGCGTCCCTATCTGCTGTGGTAACAGAGCAGTCAGGGATAGGAGGAAACATTTTTCTTTAAGCAGGGGGAACGATAATACAGCACTGCACAGCTGCATTATAACTTTCCTGCTTTTCACTCAAATGCATCTCATTATGACACATTCTATTAGGTATGTGGCATTTCAGAAGTTATGAAGAAGAACTGGTTCTTACCAGAGCTGAGACTGTGAAGTCCCTGGCATGCATTTTCTCTGTAAGCCAGTCTACTTTTCTCCTTGTATTCAGGAAAATGACAGCCTGTGTAATAGTTAGTGTCTCATACAAATCACAAAGAGTATCCAGCTTCCACTCCTGAACAGAAAGCAGATCAGAAAACACATCATGATGCTGACAGTTTGGTACAGAAGAATCACAAGCAACAAAAAAACCACCAAAACAACTAATGAAAATTACGCATGGTCTGGTGTGCAATCATATTTGGTACGAAACGAAAAGCTAGAACAAAATATAAAACAAAAGTTTCTAGATCAATTGTTGCACCAAATCTTTAGACACAGGACACTGGACATTAAGAAAGAGGTCCACCCTAGTCATTTCTGATCCAGTGCATAATTTTTCTTCTTCTTGTGTGTACTCTACTAGCATTATTACAGAAACCAAAGCTCAGCTTTGATTTCTATAATTTTAGCACAGTGCTTTAACAAGAAGGTAAGCAAACTTAACCCTCCCAAGCCACATCAAGTACAGCCGACACCAACCTCTCGTTCAACATTAATGTAGAACTGCTTGATACCCTCCAGAGTCAGTTCTTCCTTCTTCACCAAAATACGTATGGGATCTCTCATGAACTTTTTGGTCACTTCCAACACATCCATTGGCATTGTGGCTGACAGCAACACAACCTAAAAGGCATTACTTGCCATTAGCATGTCTCCAAGACAGCAGTTTTGATTCTAACAATTCATCAGTACTCAGCTACACTGTAAACAAAATCTGCATTCAATTTACCCGTGTAAAAGGCTTTTTTACCTGGATGTTTGTGCTTAATTTCTGAAAGATCTCATAAATTTGATCTTTAAATCCACGGCTCAACATTTCATCAGCTTCATCCAGAACAAACATTTTGATAAATTTAGGTGCTATTAAAAAAAAAAAAAACAACCCAAAAAATAGTCACAAAACTTCAGAAATGCAATAGGTTTATTAACATCACTTTCCTCTACAACTAAGCTTTCCAGTACAGCTCTCTAGAATAACAGTAAATGCATTACATAATATCTTACTGGGTGTGAAATTTAGATTGGGAATTTTTGGCCGAGAGCAAAGTAAATTCCTACTTACAAAGGTAGCGTCTGTTTAGCATATCGAACACACGCCCTGGAGTGCCGACCACAATGTGTGGAGCCTCAGCCTGAAGCTTTTGCATTTCATTGCGGACATTGGTGCCACCGATACAAGCATGGCATGTTGCTCCCATATAGTCTCCAAGGGCCAGAATTACCTTTTGAATCTGAAATAAAACCTTTCCATTAGTAGCAGTTCCTGTTACTCTAAGCCCTGTTACCATTGGTGCTTCTGGACTTTGAGAGGTAACAGAGCAAACAAGCTTTACACAGCTCCAATGATTAGAAAGGACAGATGCTAATGATTTTACCCAACTGCTTGTGATCCCACTTGTTCACTAAAAAGCTTATGCTAGAGGGGCACTGAAGTTAATTTTTTGTCCTCACTTACTAAACTAGCTAGAAGTGACCACCGTGCATCAATTAAAAAGCAGGGCTTCCAGAAGTGGAATCAATTTTTTAAGGCCTGCATATGTTAAGCACTTGAAGAGAGCTTGTTACAGTGTACAAGTGCAATGCTATACGTACGCCAGACTTTGAAACAAGTATCACCTCACCAGTCTTTGAAGTAGAACGAAGTCTAAAAGGTTCTTGTTCCATTTTTCAATAGATTTCTTTCCTGCTTGATTAAGTACATTTAGTTTAACCTTGGATCATCCTCACTATAGCACTGGCATCTCACTTTATTTTAGGTGAAGAGAGCAGTTGTATATAATCTTACTTTCTATCATATTTTGAGTTCTGTTCAAGATTCTATTTTAAGGCCCTAAATTACTGACAGATTACTCGTACAGACACAGAGTCCTCTAAGTTTTCTTAAAACACTCCCACTCAGAACAGGATACCACACTTTGAAGGTGAAGCAGACATGCAATAACATTGTCAGAAAAAACATCACAAAAATACAAAACCAATGAAGTGACCACATGCGCACTGCAGTTTTCACGTTGCACAACTGCATGCAAGTTCAAGTAAGGTTCCAAAAAGTATCTTGTTTCCACTCAGAACACTGCTTTAATAATGCAACATTTTGGTTTTCTGCTGAAGTTGCTCCCTTAGAACTATATCCAGCATAGCAGCTGGCTCCTGCAACCCTGCCCCAGAACATCCTCTGCAATTATTAACTCCACTTTTTGAGCAGGCAGAGAACTTGGGTGATAGAAGCCAGTTTATATCCCCCATTATTCAATACAAAGAGGGTTCTGAATGGATGTTAATACAGCCCCTGAAGAAGTCTGTTTATTGTCTCACAGTTGTGAAACCTGAAACCTATACAACACACAAGAAGCTTTTTTTTTTTAACTACACTATCAATACCTGTTGAGCCAGTTCTCTGGTAGGGGCCAATACTAGTGCTTGGGTCTCCTTGAGATCAATCTCCAACTGCTGCAGGATGGAAATAGCAAATGTGGCTGTCTTGCCAGTACCTGACTGAGCTTGAGCAATCACATCATACCCTAAAAAAAGTAGGATACATATTTACTGCTCCCACACAGGTCATTCATATTTTTATAGTTTCATTATATTCCCCTTGAAAGAAGTGATCAGTGTTAAGAGGTCTCTCCATTTCAGGTCAGTCCCGAAAGATGGTGTACCATCATATCACTTGTTCAGTAAGTATTACAAATATTTGCACACTAGTAAATCAGTGTATGCATTTTACAACACTTCCCTACTTGTCAAATGCTTATCCCAACAAATGCATAACCTGCATACCTTTGATGCATGGAATAATAGCTCTCTGCTGAATAGCCGAAGGCTTCTCAAAACCATAAGCATAAATGCCCCTTAGAAGGGATTCTTTTAAATTCATATCATCAAAATTGTCAACAATCTCATTCCAATTGCTCTGTAATAAAGAAAAAAACCCGAAGTATTAAAGTCAACATCCATCTCTTTTAAATATTAAATTCACAAATCAATTCACATGTGCTCACCTCGATGACACCATCGGGGTCCATTCCTTCTGGGCCGCCATGGTCTCTGTCACCAAACAGAGCAAGCTGTTAGCACAGTAGCAATGAACATGCAGAAGTGAGTTAACAACTTGACTGCCAAAAGCCGTATCTGGAACCCATGACAGATCATTCTAGCAGGTGCCTTGGTATTTTGCCAATAAAATAATTCCTATGGCCTCTTCCCACTAGCTGGGATGCAACTAACCCGACTTCTTATCTCAATGAAAGGCCATCCAAGATTTTAAACCACGGTGAGGGTTTCAGTGAAAAAACCAGAAAAACATGGCTCAATCACGGGTTAACAGCCTATTAAAAGAACCTAACGAGCCGGCAAGATGACGGCCTGATGCCCTAACGAACAGCACCCCCCACCTTCTACACCCGCCCCCCCGCCCTTCACAGAAGACATCAGTGTGAGGCGGGGCTCTGCGCGCCGGGTCCCGCAGTTGTAGGGAGGGATCAGGGCGATGGCCGCCGCTGCGCACTGCGAGTCCGCTCCGCTGCAGCACCAGGCCCGGGGTGGGGGAAGGAGGAGGGCGGGGGGGGGGGGGGGGGGGGGGGGGAGCGGGGACCTCCCGGCTCCGCTGCGGCTCCCCCCGCCCCGCCCCAGAGCCGCGCAACTCTCGCGAGAGCTCCACCCCTGGGATTGCGCAAATGGGCCGCTGCGCGCAGGCGGAGGAAGGCGCCGGGCGATGGCCCAGGGGGCCGCGCCCCTCCCCGACAAAAAAAAAAAAAAAAAAAAAAAAAAAAAAAAAAATGAAAAAAAAAAAAGGTCTCGCCGGCTGACGGGCCCGTGAAGCCGGGGCAAGCCATCGGCAGGAGGTGAACAAGAGAAAGCCCGGGTCGAGGAAGGAGGGAGATTTTAAAGAGGAAAAAAAATGCTTTAAAGGCTTTTAAACATTTTAATTACAGATTAACTCATAGGTTGGATTAAATTAAACCTAGTCTTTTTCTAGGGGTGGGGTTGCTAAGAAAATCTTCAACAAGAAAGCGAACGTAGAGGAATAGAATAAGCCCCCGCTGAAGCGCAAGCCAGGAGAAAGATGGGGCCGAAACATCTAGAACCGGGAGGGGCTTGGGCTTCAGGCGCTAACCGCAGCACCCAGCCGCCTTCAGAGAGCTCGCAAGCACCCACCCACCCCCAATCTCGCTTCTTTCCCTCTCCTTAGCCATCCTCACCCATCCTATGTAATACCCTGACAAAAAAAGGGCCTGCGGCCTCCCCATGCCGCGCCATACCTGCTATAATCCGCGGAGCCGCCTGACATGTTCCGATTACCAGCTCTGTCCTCAACTGAAAAGGCAAAGCTTCCGCGGCGCCTGGCTTATATATCCGCTCAGCTGCCGGACTCGTTTCGCTCAGTTTTGCGCATGGATATACACCTCACCCCACAGCCTAGAAAATCACAAATCACCCTAGATTAAGCTTCTTTCCTAAGAGACTACCCTTACATCCCTGTATGAGATATTCTGGAAAGGGTAATTGAGTTAACCGCGGCTACGAGCAGAGGGGAGCATGGAACTATATTTTTCCTCAGAGAGCGGAAGGATATTGCACCATTCACTGCGTGATAGCGTCTCGCTCCTTCCTCCCGCTCTGCCCCCCCCCCCCCCTCCCGCCCTCCTGTTCCCTACTGCGCACGGGGTTTCCCGCCCCGGCCCCTGCTGCGGTACGGGGAAGGGGGAGCGTGGCGGGGGCGGCAGGAAGGGGGGAGAGGAGCTCGGGCCTGGCGGGGCAGGGAGAAATGGCAGCGGGGCTGAGAGGGGCGCTGGGGTGGCCTTGCAGCCACAACTGTGGCGGGCAGAGCGTCTCCCTGTCAGGGCTGCGTTTCCCCCGCCATGTCGGTTATTTTTAAAGTCCTGGTGCCTGGAGTCAGGGGATGGGAGAGGAGAAGCGGCTTCCTCAGGAGAGGGCAGGCGCCGGGCTCTTGGGCCGTGGAGCTCGCTTGCCTCCCTCCTCCTCCCTGCTAGGCAAAACACACCCTGAATGCTTTCCCCTCACCTTCTCCTGAGGGGCAGGAAGGGGCTAGGTCTGGGCTGGCTAGCGGGAGAGGGAGCGGCGGCCGGAGGGGCCGTGAGGTGAGAGGGGAAGATGCGGGGAGCCCGCGTGGTGCTCCCGCCTCAGCCCCGGCCCCACGCAAGCACAAGCAAGGGGCGGGTTTGTGTGGGAATGGGCAGCGGGGTGAATAGGCCGAGCGGGCCCGGCGGTGGGCAGGGGCGGGCGGCGGTGCTGCCTCCGCCAGTAGCTATCTGAATCCTGCTAATTGGTCACGGAGGGTTAAAGGTGGATGGATTCTTAACGGTATGAAGGCGTCTTTGGAGGGTATTTATTTGTGGGAGTGAGACAGGATGGTCCGTGGGGCACTGCTGAGAACGCGGTGTGCTGCAGTTAGTAGTACAGCGGTGTCTGCGAAAAAAAATCTGTCAAGACTGATTTAAAGGTTAGTGCAAAAAGAAGTAAAGCAGTAAGGATAATTGTTGCCATGCAAAATGGTTCACTGAAATGATGAGTGACCGTGACCTTTGATTTCATGTTGTTGTAGAAAAAAATATTGGTCAATCTAATGCTCTTCTCAGGTTTTGCAGTAATATGTTCATCATTTTTTCTTATATAGGCAAATAAAAATAGTAAGCAATAATCTGTGCCAACTTTAATGGCTTTATGTGTGTCGTTTCTCAAACTTGTTTCCATAGTGATTATATATGCACAAATGGAGACAGTGCTTGAAAAACTCGATCCTTGTTTAGAATATTGTGAATTGCCTAGAACATCTGTAAAGAGAATGTCATGCTAAGTGTACATTAGGTATTCCTATGGTAGCACCTGCCGGGGATGTATTATCTATAGAAATACTGCAATACTTATCAATATCCCAGCTCAATTATATAAATACAGCTGTTCTGTTGAACCACCCTAATCTCAGATTTTGTCTGCCTAGGCTAAGTAAAAATTATTGAGGATGCTGCTTGTATTTGTAGTTTAGGCAGCCCTGCAACAATAACTAGAGGCCTTTTTTAAAAGAATGGTAATAATTTTTGTGGACACATAAACTTCTGGTTGTGAAAGAAACAGGATGGAAAGAACAGGAACACAGGTTTGCGTAGTTAGATTTCCCATTGAAAACTACTTTGGATCTAAATGGAAGAAATAATACTACCGAATATTTGTTTTTATTAAGGATCTTGAACATTTATTAAGAAAACTGTAGAATGTATAGGTCTTAGCATATTTGCAAATCTGAGTGGAAAAGATTTCTTGACACGTGGGAATTTCAGGAAGGAATTTCAGCCATTATCATTTTCCACAGGCTTTAACTGCTCTTGACCAAACTTCATCTTGTGGAAGTAAAACCCAACCAACCCTCTCAAAAAAACCAACCAAAACCCAACCCTCAGAAAATGTTTTTTTTAACTATTAATGTCAATCCAAGGACATTTTTTATAATTGGTTTTGTTATTTACTGTCTGTGATAATGGCATCTGTCAGTGTCATAGTCAGATGCCAAGGTTTATTTCTGCAAGCACTGGGCAGCTATGGAGCTAAACAGTGTTAGCTGCTCCCCAGAGCTACTGGTGACTGCCCACAATAGAGGAGCTTGAACCTTCCTCATCTCTGAAGGTTTTATTCATCTGTCATTTCCTTGATGCTTGAATATAAAGTCTGTGGGTGTATTGGTATCTTCTGTCACATGGTCATGGCAGAATTTGGCAGAGTCTGACAAATCTGATTAGTTTGCTGTGTTGTTTGCTCTGGTTCATCATTATTTTAATCCACTGTTATGGACTCAAATAGTCCCCAGTCACATGGCCTCTTCTCAGATGCTCTCTGTTTGCTTTAAGTGTTGTACCGCTGGAACTATGAATGTTTTAAGAATCAGTCAGTTCCCGTGCTAAAGAAATTCACATGGACGTTCCACATCAAGGGATATGAAGAAAAGAAGCTGCTGTTTCCTACAGTGAAAATCATCGACTTGTTTCACCAAATGAAAAGCAGGGCAGAAATTTTGTTTCATTAACTCCGGATAAGCAAAGATTAGAAACACTGAATCAGTCTCTCTTTTTGTGAAACAATATAGCACAAATCCAGGCTTGTTGTAGCAATAACCCTGACCCTACTAGAAGAAAAGTTCTTGGTATTTTGTACTCTTTAAAACCTCTGTACCTCAATACAGTGTTTGAAATATGTATTTTATAGTAGGAAAAAGAGCTATTTAATTTGTGATCTTGTATCTAATTTGTATATTTTTAGACAGGTGGTAGCTATGTTCTGCCTGGAATTATTTGCCTTGAAGCATCATAGTGAGAGGTAGAAAAAGGTCAGATTTTGCCACTGAAAAAATCTTGGATTGCACTGGATTTGTTATAGCCCCTGACTTCAAATCTTATTAAGCTTTTTAGAGGAATCTCAACTGAAAACTTCTCAAGGATCACCTTCATGTTATCATTAGGCAGAAGAGATACCAACAAGATACTAAACAACATATCTGTGCTGATAAATATAGGATCCAAGGCATATTTATGTGCATGTTTTATATATTTTCTAGATGTCTCCTCAAAAGACAATCCTGGTGAATCATGAGCTCTTCAGTGAGGATGAAATAACTCTACATTTATTAACAGGGGGTAGCAGATGGACTAGCTGGTTTAGCAGCTGGGTTTCTAGTCATTATTCATGCAGATTGAAGTAAAGAAAAGCAGTAGGAGCTGACACTTCCTGAAGCTGAGCTCTAGTTGAGCAGTTCCTGCTCATCAATATTCTGGCAAAGGCGATGTCACAGTTTGCATTAGGAAATTTCAAAAGTCTCCTTTATAGAAATCTCCTACCATGATTTGAATTTATCATGAAACTGTCATGTGCTTCATAGGAAACCTGGAAGATCCCAAGTTCCTCTCCTGCATTTGCAAGTCTGTTGCTGAGTACATACTGTATATTGTTTGATTGTCACAGGCTAGCAGGGCAAAGAAAAGTAATTGTAAACAGACAGTTTATCTGCAGCAGGTCATGTTAAGGATCAAGACGATTTGTTAGGGTGTTGTTAACGAGAAGTAATGTTTTTAAATTCATCATTCCCAAAGGATCCTGCCTAAACAAAAGCGTGCTTCCTCAGATGTAGGAGTGGATATGAAAGATTCTGGAAAATCTCCAGGGGAGAGAGAAAGTCCAAATTCCAGGAGTCCCTTGCTTCTTATTTAAACACAGTCACAGGGTTTCGTTAATGCTAATTTAAGATTTTTTTGTTGTTCCACTGAAATTATAAGCTAAAGAAAGTAATTACTAAGAATTTATAAGATGCAGTGGTTTTAATGCACTACGAAAGTTTGCTTTGTATTCTTTAGTTACTCAGTGCAATTTGAAAACCACTTTATGATGTCTTTAGTATGTTAGGCTGCTAGACTTGCTTTTTCATCTTTTTTAAAAGTTATTTTACATCTTTGTTATGCTTTGACAGATATTTCTATTCTTTGTAATCAAACTTGTCTTGTGAAATCTCAATGATGCCCTCGTTGAGTGAATTGAAAGCGCATCAAGGCACAGAATTACCTCTCACCGTTGAAGTTTTCTCTCACTGAATAGTCTCCTAGTTGTTCACTAGGCCAAAAAGGAACATTTCAAAAATGCTTAAATGATTTAGGAGCCAAGCAGTATAGAAAGCCAGAGGGATTTGAACAGCCTTAGTTAATTTAGTTGTCCCACATGCTCAGTCTGTTCAGGATGTTCATACTTGAGCAGAGGATAGAGGGTGGATAGGAACTTTTCCTGGCCAGCTGACTCACTTGTCTGCAATGTCTGCCTGGTGCTTCGTGGCCTGGGCTCCCCAATTGCTTCTAGCGCAGGTCTCCAAGGAGTGTTCCTGATTCAGTTTTGCATAGTGTTTTGTTTGTTTGTTTGTTCTTAAGCTAAGTTTTTTCATTCCCCAGTAAGCTTGTTTCCTCGATGATGCTTGTTTGTTAAACTGCTTAAGAATAACTTGCGTGTTGTTTTTGTTAAGAAACGATGAGCTTGTGTGAATTCCATATTTCAGATTATTCACCCATTAACTCATCTCCTCTTAGCTGAAATTCAGATTTTTTGTGACCTTAATGGCTTCAGAGGTCTGAATTTACCCATTATGTATTTCTTATTCTGGAATAATGAGGTTGTGTTTGAATTTTTAGAAAGATTTTTCTTTATTTTTTTAAACACACTGTAGGAATGTCCTTGTAACATACTGCTGAAGGGAAGTGGCAGAAATGTTCTAGGGTCTCAGAGGAACCTAGACTTTTCTCAGAGGGTCAAAAATCTAAAGAACTTTGCAAAGTCAGATATTTCTTATTGTTATAATAGGTACATAGTTTCATCCAGTGGCCTTTGAACTTGTGAAAATTTTCCCATTTACTTCAGTTAGCACTGTGATGGGGTTCTAATTAAAAAAAATAGTGTTAATTTTAGAAAATGCCTTTTTTTCCCCTCTTTTTTTAGAGGAAGTATGTAAATTACTGTTGATTCTTTAAATTAGTATAAAGTAAAAACTATCATATGGGATCACTTATAGTGGTCTTGTAATTTTTGGAACTATTCTGGTAATAAAAGTGCTGGCACAATAAAATCCCGGCTCAAATACTTGAAACAGAATTATGCATTTCTCTCTTTGATTTTCTTAGTCATTCAGTCCTCTGCATGCCATAAAACTTGATAGTTACAGGCTTAGGTCTTGAATGTTCTTGATTGAGTGATTAGATTCTTTCTTGCTGTTTTAAAGGTTGGAGTCAGGCCCAGGACATGGAGTCAGCTTAACTCTGTTCTCTGTTTCGTTAAGGACACCCAGTGTGACCACAGACATGTAATTTTAGCTCTAAAATTGAACAGATTATATTTATTAGAGACTTGCTATTGACTTCTATTGGAATGAGAGCTCTTCCTGCACTTCAGTATTCTGCCCTGTAAGGTGGAGGTGATTGTATTTGCCACAGAGGTTACATGTGGGCAAATGCTGACAAAATGTGGAGGTTGGTAATAGTAGGAGGCTTAGAAATCTTTGGTAGAAGTTACATGCATACTTTTGAGGTAGGGTTTGTTCTTTTTATTACAAAAGTAAAGAAAGCTAGAGAGATTAAGCAGGTGGCAGCTGCTGATAACACCCTGACAAGAGCTCTGTGGTTACATTTTTTTTAAGTCAGCTGTAAAACTTCTGCAGTAGCATGAAATAGTGTATGTCATATATTTCTATGAGGCAGTCTGAACTTTTTCTTTCCAGTTCATAGAAGAAGGAAAATATGAGCATTCTCTTGAAGAAAACATTGTTTCTTCTGATACTGGTTAATCATCTATATAAGTTATCTATTCTCATGGCTAATTAGGAAGCCACTGATGATATTTGAGGTTTTTAATTGCTGAGCTAATTTCAGTTAATTGTTTAATTTTGTTTAATTTTTGCAGCAGCCAATACACGCTAACATGTACTCTATACGTGTTGTTGAGTACCTTTCCTTATTGAGTGTTATGTTCTTCACAGGAGGAACTAAATGCATGTGAAATTAGTCAAAACATCAGAAAGGCTGAGCATTTCTTTGATTTTACAGGGCTATATTCACAGGACCAGAGTTTGTGGTTAAAAAATAATTTCAAATGTACATTTAGACCATACTTACCTTGATAGATGATCTGTGTCCTGACTGATGAGTACAAGTCACATGGCTCTATCCTTCTCCCTCCAAATTTTAGACATGAGAGCAAGCACACTGTGCTTTGGGGTTTATGTACAGAGCTACAAGTTATGAGGGGCCATCTCAGATCAGTGACAACAAAATGGCAACAATAGGGTTTATAGCACTGCACAGAAAGCTTTGGTATGAGTGTTTTAGAGGCCTTTATTGGCAGAACATTCAAAATGTGTACATTCCTAAACAGCAAGAGGAAGACATCATAGAAATTACTTCATTGTTCTGAAACAGAAGCTCTCTCTGTCCATATCCAGCCTTGTGTGTTAACTGAAGGAGTCTTTCTTCTCTAACAGGCCAACCTTACCTCCAAAACAGTAGTTTGCACTTTATAGAGGTTGTTATAAGATGCAAATGTTAAGAATAAAGATAAGATAACTTTTTCATTAATAAAATGAGCAACGTAGATAGAATTATTGCCTCAAGGTAAATATTAATTTCTACAAACTGGAAGTTTCCTATTGAGCTTTACTTTTTGTAAGAGAATGAAGTCTACTAATTTCTGCAGGTAGCTATAACTCATTCCTGACGTTTTCTTTCTCTCACTGCTACTGGCTTAATATGAAATTATAGATGTTTAAGCTTTTTGCCCTTTTTTCCCCTGCCCATTAAATGGGAATAATAATAATAATCTATCTTTGAAGGATTTCTTGGACTGTAAACTGCTTAAAGCTGGGACTGCTTGCTCAATGTGCTCTGCTGCAGCCTGACAAAGCAGTCAGCTCTGGGTGGGAAGCTGAGGCTCTACCTGAATAGAAGTTAAAACATACTGAAGAGGGTAAACATTGTGACTTGTTTAATAATTTTGTTGGTTGGTTAGTTTATCCTTCTGAGATGTTTTTGAATGAAAAATGTAACTATTACAAGACTTTTCTCTTTAAAAGTGCTACAGATGCATGCTATAGACAGGACTGGGTTTAAATTGTGTGCCCACAAAGTTGAACCTGCCAAGTTGCCTGCTAAGAATCTGTCTTGTAACTGTTGTGTTCTGTTGTTTGGGTTTTTTTCTTACTGTTAGGAAGTCTCTGTAGGCCAGCCTGTAGTTCCAATTGTTTGTGCTTTAAGCCATCCTAGAATGCTATTATTTATTATTTTGTATGCTAAATAAATACTTCTAGATGAGACAAAAATGAACATGTAAGGTGCAGGATTGTAGCAAATTCATTCTTTTCCTCTCATGTTGCATCCAGAAACACCTGCCCCTGTTTTCCTGGAGTCCACTAGCACGGGCAAACATGGACATCCACTGATGCAAGCACAGACAGAATGCAGGTGATCACATTATTTTTAGCCACAAGTAACTGTGGCATTGCTTGTGCCAATCCAGGGCATGCTCTTTACAGGTCATGCCACAGCAATGCACAGTGGCCAGAAACCTTTGTTCTTTACACAGCAGGAATCAGAAATGAGACATCACACTAAATTACAGAAATATATTGATTAATTTATTTAATTAATGTCTTGAAAGTGATTAGATTATAACTTACTAGCATTTGGGTTTTTTGGCAATAAATAAAGGAAATATATCTCTTCAAAGTAGTTTTATCTTGTGCTAGGTACTTTAATTAAAAACTTCTGGTAGTAATTTTTTCTGAGTTTTAAGGACTTGTTCATTTGCTATCATGTTCAACATTTATGTGTAGCTCATTCTTGTGATTAGTTTAAAAGTAGCAAAGTCAGGAAAATAAGAATTTCTAAGAAGACTGATATTATAGGCTTCAGTAACCACACAGATACTGGTATTTTTTCTCTTCTTGGCTTTTTTGTCCTCTGTAGCTTGTGTTACCATTTTTATATATATTCTGAGAAACACTCCCATGGGTTGTGAGAATGTAAGATGTTGTATGACATGATTCCTTTTATTTGAGCAGGAATTCAACAAACAAATGGCTGATTTAATTTGTTTATTAATAATGAGTAAGGTCTCAGTTAAACAATGGTAAGATAATTAGAGTTTCAAGACTTTATATGGGTGTGATTTTTTGTGCATCTTAAGCTCAGTTTTCTTTTATTCACATTTTTTCTCCAAGAAGGCTGAGTATCACAAAGATGATATGTATTACACAAAAGGATTCTTTGATTTCCTTTACTGTTATTCATTTGCATTACTAACATTCAGCTATTCTGGGAATACAACTTTGCACCCCTGGGAGCACATTCTTTTTCTAAAATCACATTGGAATTGTCTTTGTAAATTCTCATCACATCAGAATTGTCTCTGGTAATTCACTGGGCAAACAAACTGTATCTTTCTGCAGAAGGAAAGAAAGAAAACTGAGAACCATAGAGGACTGCTGCCTCAGAGCTGTTGCCATAGAGCTGCCAACGAGGAAAAAAAAAACTGCAGCATGGATTTCTTCTGCTGTTGAAGGTAAGATGAGGGCACAGCAAAGACTGTAGGAGGGGGAGGGGAGGCAGAGGGAGAAGAGGAAGATAGTCTGCGTCCTTGCTGTCTAAAAAAGGAAATTCAGTTTCAGTGTTCAAGAGCAGAACTGTTGATGCAGATGAACAAAGCTATCTCAGTTGTTTAGGGTAGCAAGAGTGATGAGCAAGCAAGCTCACTCCCATGCTTTCAGGAGGAAATACTGCAAAGAAAGAAGGCAGAAGAGTGGCTATTGTTTAGAAAATACTCACTGCTGCTTCAAGATAGCTGTTTTTTGATAGGACTTCAGCGCTAGTATTTTTCCCCTGGGTAAAGACAGCAGTGGGAAAAGTTAGTAGGTAGATAAGCAAGATGAAAAAGTGGTGCTAAAAAGCTCAACATTATCTTGAGCTGATTAATTCTGTCTGTATGTATTAAAATGTATCAAATATTACATTCAACTGTGCAGTGCTGTTATACCTTTCACAGTGCAGGTGAAATTATGGTTTTTTTGTGGTAAGATTGTGGCACTAAATTAATCTCATCAACCTTTTATCAGCAATCTTTCATGCTCTTTTGAATGAAAATATAATAACTGAAAGGTAAATATTAGATATTCAAGGATACTGACTATAGAACTGTTATCAGACATGCTTTCTGTGCAATCTCTTTATCAGGGTGAGCTTTGTAGTCGAAGATGCTTCATGGTCATTGAAGAATTATCTGCAAAGCACTCGTCTAAAAGTTATCACTGCTGTTTCTATATCTGCCTAGCAGGTTACATATTGCAGCTTTTTATTGTCCTTTATCTGCTCCTTGTCTTGGTCTTCTGGCTCTTTCTAGGAGGACTGAACCCAGATGCCCTGCATAGCAAACCCAGTGCACCTGCCATGTTTGCATAGTGTGGCCTTGCAGAGAATGAAACAACTTTCAGAGGCAGTGATAACACCATCTTAACTATGTTGATATTGCTTAACCATCTGATTGCTGTATTATTGAGTGTGCTTGAACAGCCTTTCATCACAATTTCTGGTTTTGTGCTCTATCACCATATATCAAGTGGAATTTGACTGTTTCTTATGTGGTCTCGAAGAAGTCTCTGAAGACTGGATCAGCTTGAATTTCTCCTATAGCAGCCTGTTACCTTGATAGAGAATTAGCAACTGGGCTGTAAAAAAATATACTAGGGATTCACAAGTATTTTAGCATTACAGTCTTCTTTGAGATTATAGTGCCTAACTCACACATGCCATTTCCCAAACATGAATGGGATCAGGGAAGGTATGGTGATTCCATACTGTGATCAGTTGCCATTTCAAAGCTGTCATGAGGAATTAGATGTGTAAGTGTACTTGTCTAGTCAGACTCACTTTGGGATTCAGGATAACTTGGTCAGACTTAGTAGCTGCCGACAGTTTTTCTGCAGTCTTAAGAACCATTGTTCTTATTTACTTATGTACTTATTTACTAATGCAGTCAGTGGTCAATGACATAATTTGAAGAATTTAACAGGTCCCTTGAGCCTGTACATAAAGATCAAGTCTTAATCCATGACTGAGGCAACCCCTGGAAATAGAATTGGTTATGTTAGTTCAATGTTAGCAAGGGTTTTAGTCATCTCCTTCTCTGAATATTTTTTAATATCTTGCTAGAGTGAATAATTGTGTTATGACTGAGTTCTACAGAATGATAGGTGTTGTATTTCAGATGAGTTCACTCAGCTGGTGGATCAAACCAGTTTGGTTTCTTCAGAGTAGTGATTATTTAAACAAGTATGATTGTATATAATAAACACCTCTGTGTAGAGTAACTTGTTCAAGAAGAAATGGGTGGTCCCTATGAAGACAAAAACTTAGTTGCCTTATGTATTTAGTGAAAGATTAGTTTTGCAGTCTTAGGTCAATTTAATGTAGTTCTTCATTGATTACAAACAGGTCGCCAGGAGCACAGTGTTGCTAATTGACAGGTTATTCTTGTAGGTTTGCAATAGTGTGTGTGTGTCCGTGGGTTCTCGTTGATGCTGGCTCATCTGTATTTACTGTGAAAAAGAACTACAATAATGTTAATACAGAAATGCCTTGGCTGATTAACTGTGTCCAGTGTGTGGAGTGCAGATGCATTATAAACTTTCTATCAGTGCTATTTCTAAGCTAACTGTCAGCTACAGTCAACAGATCTATCAACTTCAGTGAAAGTTTCAGATTTGTCTTGGTTGTCTTATGGTAGAAAGATAACTTAATCTGAAGCTTAACTAAGCAGAGGAGTTGTTTGTAAATTTACTAACCTGACCATAAGTTTGTACAGAACTCTGAAGAAAGAGGCCATCTAGTACTTTATACTTGTCTTTCCTGCTTCCATCTGGTTTATATTGTGGAAGTGGTCAAGAGAATAAGTCTGGCAAAACATGCCTAGAACACTCCAGTCTCTGAGCCTGTAAAAAAAAGCTATGAAGCTATGAAGGTGCTAGGGCTGCTGTGGTTAATGCTAGGGCCTGCACCAATTCCCAAAGCATCACAAAATGTAAGAGCTATTTTGAGGGTTATGCTGCTATGATTACCTTTTTCTGTTTGCAAGAACGTGTTGCACTGCTCAATGTCCATCTCGTCCTTTTCCAAGTAGTATCAATTTTCTTCACCATAGGTTTTGGCTGGGTGCTCGAGAAATGCTGAGTACCTGCAGTACTATTTAAAGTTAATGGGAGCACAGTTTTCTCAGCACAATTTAAAACCAGGCCTCTGGGCTCAAATAAAATATTTTAGTAGTCACAAGACTGTCTGAATTCTATTCACCTTCTGGAACTGATATTTTATTTATTTTACAAAGCATATCACCAATACTTGAATAATTCTTGGGAAGTTGAGGTGTGTCTTGTTATATCCCTTTATTTTTATTAATTTTGTTAGCATTACTACTCTTAGTTACTATACAGCTAGTAGAACAGGTGGCACATATGAATGAAGGGAATTCAGCTATAATAAATTTACTTCTCTGATGTTTTATGGCATTAATCTTTTTCTCTGTTGGATTGAATGGCAAGGATTTAACTTCTGCTGATGTGCTTAAGGGATAGAATAAGAAATAAAACAATGTTCCTTTATAGTTTAAGTTTCTTTAAAAACGTCTGGTGAATTTTTCAAGGCAACTTGAACTATAGTGTTTTAAGCATATTAGTCAAAGTCTTTCTTTAAACATTATGTAGCCCTCCATGTTCTGTTGATGAGCATTATGTTCCTCCCTTGAAATCAGTAATCCTCCATTCTTGTCTACTCCAACTGTTGGAGTTCTTGAAAGTAATCTAAGTTTGTTTAAAATACATCCACATGTATAAAAGGTGTATCCTCATTCATTCCCTCCCTTAATTAGTTTTGTTTGTTCACTCCCTTGGTTTTCACTCACATAATCAATTTTTTTTCAAGCCAAGAGGTCTTGTTAGGGCTCTTGTCATAAGTACATCCAGTGGAAGATGGCAAGTCATCTGCAGAATTAGTAGAGTGATTTCTCATAAAAAGATACTTGGGGTTCAGGATCTTCAGTTTTAAAACAAATTTACTTCTTTGGCATGACTCTTGATTCTGTGGGGAGTTCTGATTCTCCGTGACTCACTTAGCACTAAAGTAAAAAGGTAAGTAGCTTGCTGTGTGAAAACAGTAGTTTAAAGCCTGATCTTCAGCTCATAGAGTAGCACTATCAGTATTCATGGCATTGTTATCAGGTTTATAATCCCTGTTATCCCATACTGATAGGAGCTACTCCTTTGGAGTTTATGTTCAGGTTTTCACCAACAGCAGATTGAAATCAGTTCAGGAATGGCAGTAGTACTAGTATTCCCAGTAGCAGAATGCCTTACCCAATTAGGAAAACTTTCATGCTTTCCTCCTTAAAGTGGCCTTCCTCTTATTTTAGAATACAGTACAAACATTGTGTCATTAATTACACTTTAACAAATGAACTTCATTTAAAGCTTAATTAAAACTGTGGAGGCTAAATTATGCTAATGTAGCCTTGTAAACACAGAATTAGGATTTGCCTGTAAGTAACTGGATGCAGAGCTGAAAACATCAATCCCCACTGTTTTTTAAAGAATATTTGAGGAATTTGTACACCAGATTTGGTACAGCTCTGTGTATATGACAATGGCCATGAAGTGTTGTAATTTCTAATTCTGTAGCCACTTAGATCCATTTTATCCTCAGAGCTGATATTCCTAAATTGGGAGTATTTATCTTGCTGGCTGGGAGACCTGAGAAAAGAAGGAAAGAAATAGGTTCTTAAAACTTAACAAATAGTAGTGTGCATCATTTTTCCTCATTTTCTGTTGTCATGTGCCTGCACATCTCCCATGGCTAGTTACACTGTGTGATCATAGCATTAGAGGATGACTGGAATTGCTGACTGTGATTAAAAGATCATGTCTGAAGTAGAGAAAAAATCCAACAGGTTACCCATAGCAAAGCTGAGGAATTTTTCTTATTTCATAAAATACATTATTTGGCTTCAGTGTCACAGATGGAAGGAATGAGAAAGTACATTAAATCCAGGCAGCTGCAGAATGACTTTCAAGTGGCTCTGGATCTCAGCAGTATTGTGATCAGACATTTTCATACCTCAGACTCTTAGTTCTGATTATCAGTAAGGATGCAATTTTTCTGGTGCAGGTACTAGCTATTATTTTTTATGTCTATTAAATTACACTTAGAGCATTATATATACCTTGCTCACAAGGAACTGGCATTTTTTAATGCCCTATTGATAGAGCTTAATACTTAAAACAGATTGCACTAAAGTGGTGTTTTTATATACGATGTTACTAACCCAGAAGATACACCGAATGTTAGGTCTGCTAAACCGTTCCTGGCTATCTATCACAAAACCCAGATTTGATTCATCATAAAAACCCTGTGGCAAGAAGTCTGCCATCTGCAGGCCAACGAGAAAAGTACTTTTTAGCACTGCTGTACACTGGATGATCACTCCAGCATGATGGCAGCAGTGGGAGAAAGTTAGTTTTGCAGAGCTCTTCAGGAGCAGATCTGAAACAGACCTGGTCAGTAGTCTTCTAAGAGCATGTTTTTTCCATCAGAAAGTGCTGGGTTTTTTTAGTTAAAACTTTCTGTCAGAACATGCCAATGTTATAAAATATCAGAACATTCTGTTTCAAAATTTTTAGACTAAAACATTTTTATTTTTATTCCAGAATATTTTTTAAACTACTTTTTTATACATTATAAAAACAGGAAGTCAAAATTGAATGTTTCAGTTTTGTATTGACCATTAATGAAACCTCATGACACTGTAGCACTTGATAAACTCAAGGAGGTCGAGTCTTGTCTTTTATTACCCTACTCTGACTACTCAGTTTATTTGTCACTACTTGTGGCTGTGTTTGTGTTCTCTGTAGGGAGAACATGTTGAGGATGTGACTTTATCTTTTCATTCAGGTGAGGGAGGTGGGAGATAGAAAGACATTTTTGGTTTTCTTATCTTTCCATCTTTATGACTTCTATTGTATTTTTGGAATAATTACTTAACTTGCTAATGTAATATAAAGAAAAATCTTGAGCTTATACTTCTTTTAATAATAGAGCATACACAAAGAATTCCCAGTTATGGCCAAAACAACGCAAGTCAATATACAGAAAAAAGAAGGAAACAGCTACGGATAACTCTCTAGGCTTTCATTTGCCTAGCTTTGTAAATTTAGTGCTTGTTATGTACTGAAAAGAAAAGATAGACTTTACATTTTATCCTGCAAGGAGAAGAATGAATGAAAAAAAAAAATGTAGAATTTGATTAGTGATATATCCAGGAATTATTATTCATATATCTTTCCTTAAAATGGGGTTCCAGTTAAGTTATATGACTTCCTGAAGATTGGTAACTTTGTTTTCAGAAAGAAATGAAGTACAGTGGTACTGATAATATATCACCAGTCATGACAGATAATTATCTGTCTGTCTGTCTATGTATCTATCTATCATATACCTATCTGGCATCCAATTACACTGTGTTAAAAAAGATGCTTAGGTGTACACGACCAAGCTGAATTTATGCTCACGATAAAGTAAAAGAGTCCAGTTCTGTGATGTGTGGAATACTGTCCTGCCATAGTTGTAGAGATGTTCCTGCACAGGTCTTTTGCTTTTTGTTTTTGTTCTTACTCCCCCTCTCTAGTTCCCATCCTTTTTTGCTCCTTGACTGTGCTACCTCCACCGCATGACTTCTCCATCCCATTCTTTCTGTTTCTGTTTTTGTCAGTTATTGTTTTCTTTCATCCTTTTCACCTCATCCACATCATTCCATCTTGCCTGTGTCCTTTCCGCTCCTGTGTCTCCTGACCTTTCCCTGTAGATACCTGTTACTTTTTACAGGACTGAGTAGTGGATCAAACTGGTGAACTGATCTAGCATTGAACTAGTCAATTATTGCTGGGTGTTTTTTCAGCTCAGTCAGTTATTGCATCCATGCAGAGGCAAAACATTTTCATTTGTCTGAAATATTTGGTGCTTTTTAGCTAATATATATCACACAAAAACCTCAACTTTTGATAGATACCTAGAATAGCAAATTCACTCCAGTCTCTAAATTATGCATAGCCTAATGATGAAAGAAGATAGATAAATTTTAGGTAGCTTTAAGTCTTTGCAATTTTGTCATATCTATAGAATTTGTGCACCTCTGCCACACAAAAATCTTTCAGTTGTAGTGCCTGGATGGGCAAGGGATCAGACCCAGCCAGCACGGGTTTAGGAAGGGCAGGTCCTGCCTGACCAACCTGATCTCCTTTTATGATCAGGTGACCCGTTTGGTGGATGAGGGGAAGGCGGTGGATGTGGTCTACCTGAATTTCAGCAAAGCCTTTGACACCGTCCCCCATAGCATTCTCCTGAAAAAGCTGTCAGCCCACAGCTTGGACAGGAGCACCCTGTGCTGGGTTAGGAACTGGCTGGAGGGCCGGGCCCAAAGAGTGGTGGTGAACGGGGCTGCATCCAGTTGGCGGCCGGTCGCTAGTGGTGTCCCCCAGGGATCAGTATTGGGCCCAGTTCTGTTCAATATCTTTATCGACGACCTAGACGAAGGGATTGAGTCCATCATCAGCAAATTCGCAGATGACACCAAGCTGGGAGGAAGTGTGGACCAACTCGAAGGCAGGAGGGCTCTGCAGAGGGACCTGGACAGACTAGAGAGCTGGGCCGATTCCAACGGGATGAGGTTCAACACGGCCAAGTGCTGGGTCCTGCACTTTGGCCACAACAACCCCATGCAGCGCTACAGGCTGGGCACAGAGTGGCTGGAGAGCAGCCAGGCAGAAAGGGACCTGGGAGTCTGCATCAACAAGAAACTGAACATGAGCCAGCAGTGTGCCCAGGTGGCCAAGAAGGCCAATGGCATCCTGGCCTGTATCAAAAACAGCGTCACCAGCAGGTCCAGGGAGGTGATTCTTCCCCTGTACTCAGCGCTGGTTAGGCCACACCTTGAGTACTGTGTCCAGTTCTGGGCCCCTCAGTTTAAGAAGGATGTAGAGGTCCTGGAACAGGTCCAAAGGAGGGCAACCAGGCTGGTGAAGGGACTGGAGCACAGGCCCTATGAGGAGAGGCTGAGAGAGCTGGGGCTGTTCAGCCTGAAGAAGAGGAGGCTCAGGGGAGACCTCATTGCTGTCTACAACTACCTGAAAGGAGGCTGTAGCGAGGTGGGAACTGGACTCTTTTCACAGACGACCTTCAACAAGACAAGAGGACACAGTCTTAAGTTGTGCCAGGGGAGGTTTAGGTTAGATATTAGAAAGAATTTCTTCACGGAGAGGGTGATTAGGCTATGGAATGGACTGCCCAGTGAGGTGGTAGATTCTCCGTCCCTGGAGACATTTAAAAAAAGACTGGATGTGGCACTCAGTGCCATGGTCTAGCAACTGCTCCGGTGGGTCAAGGGTTGGACTAGATGATCTCTGAGGTCCCTTCCAACCCAGCTAATTCTATGATTCTATGATTCTCTACTCTGTAGTAACCATAATACTAATAGGGAATTATAAAGATGCTTTATTTAGGATTCTCTCAGTTCCACCTGTTATCTCATTCAACATAACAGAACAGCAGTGGTAATATAAATTTGTTTTTAAAAAATTGTCAGGTAAACCAGGTTCATTTATTTTATTTTCTTCTTTAAAGATTCGTTCCAGTAAATTAGAGAAATATTATTTCACATACTAAGAAAGGCAACCTTGCTATAGATTCTAGGCTTGCCTTTGTCTTACTCATATTTTGTTGAGATTCTTCATGTAATCTGTGAAATTTTTTGCCATTGTTTTTAATTTCATACAGTGAAATTTAATGCAGTGATTCACTTTGTGCTTATAGCAGCTTGAGAGCATCTGCTTCTAGCAGATGAGCTTCAATTTTAACTTTAACAGCAGAAGACAATTTGCCATTGCCTAATTTACATCTTTGCAAATATATGCAAAAGAGAGTATTGCTGTATGATCTCAGTTCCACAGCTGCACTGCTGTTACGCTAGAACTTTTTAGCTACTTAGAACATTTTAGCTAACAGAATAGGAACTTCTGCCTCTTCATATATTATGAATTTCAATAGGCAGTATTTTTTTTATTTTCCTATGTTTAACTTCTGAAAAGGATCCTACAAAATTTGAATTATAGTAAAGCATCTAGGAGATCAAAGTCTTTCTCTTCATTTTGGGGAGGAGCTGAGTTTTCCGTTGCAGAAGGTAAGAGATCCTCATTTGTGAATTCTCTGGAAAAGCTATGAGAAGCTGGAACATCCATAATTTGTTTCCATGGTTTTCCAGGACATCTCGGAGCAGGAGACTCTGGGTGATCTGGCAATTCATTAAATAAAGAAATACCAGGAAGTTTTAGTGGTTCTGCAGGTATAGTGGTTTCCTTTCTTGCAACCCCTGGATTAACTAGCTCTGGTGCTGTTTCAGCACTGGATGGGGGAGTTTTGTTTTGATTAAAAATTCTTTCATTGGATCCCTCAGAAGATCTGAGGTTTGGATGTTGAAATTTACCGTTTTTACTGTGTTTTTTATGTCCCCACCCATGGCCAGTTCCATGCCCACAATCAATTTTGTGCCTATGTCTTTTGTGAAATTCATGATTTATTTTTTTATCCATGTCTCTGTCCATGCCCATGCCTCTGCCTATGTTTATGCCCATGTTTATGCTCAGGTTCACCTTCTGGTTCCTGTCCACCATCTTTTCTTGTTTCTTCACCAGGTGTTTGACTTTCTTCTTCATTTTGGTCAGAGCATGAAATTTCATTTGTCTCCTCTTGAACAAGAGCCATTCGGAAAGGTGTGAATCCAGGAGGCCTTCTTAGCAATAAACTCTAAAAGACAATGCAATAATAGCCGTATTTGTTACATGAATAAGAAAAGTATCTTCAGATCTGGGAAATTCAAAAGTTGGGTCAGTACAGCAAATGCATCATTTAGCAAAAGAGTTACCAGATTTTTAATGTAAACTAAATAGTTATCTTTGCTATCTGTGATAAGAATGGAAACATAAACATTCTCCCAAATAACTCCAGAGTATTTTAGCGTTTATATGTTAAAAGAATGATTTACATATCACTGAAATTCTGACAGTTTAGCATGGGAATATTATAGAGAAGAAAAAGTTTACTGGTTTTAATTTATGAGCAATACAGTTGATTTCTAGGACTATGTGATCTTGTATTTTTGGTACAAAGGATGGGCTTATTTGGAATGGAGAAAGAATTTAATGACTGCCTTTGTTCTATGCTCTACTCATCCTGGCAGGTAATGAAGAAGCGTCGTACCGCTGAGCGCTCTATAGAGCAGTTAATCTCGGGAAAGATTTTATTCTCCCATGAGATCACATGAATTCTTGCTTCACATGGCAATGGTACCTGTTGACAAAACAAAAAAATCAATTCATGAATGTAACAAAACATCAGACACAAATAAGGAGAGTTATGTGTGAAAAAAAATCATGATTTTTTTTAACAGTACTTTTAAATACAGATATACTTGGAGCTTTACTTAAAAATCTCCATCGCAGTGGTGGAGACTTCTGTATTGGGACACACCACTGCTTAGCCTTTTGAGATTATAGTATGCTTATGTGAACACTAACTCAGCTTTGGATTGGAGACTGCATCTTGAAACATTGGGTTTTTCATCTTCAGCAATTTTGGAGCACTATTTAATCTTCATCGTATTCCTGACAAATACTGTTTGTTGATGGTATTTCTCCTATTAAAAATTGGGAATCTGAGATAGAGAAAAAGGCAATTTCTTTTCTATTCAGTGCCTGCTGCACTAAAGAGATTTTACAATCTCACAGGTAAGCACTGTTCTTATGGCAGAAAAAGAGAGGAGAAATGAAGCCTCTCCTGCCCAAGCAACTTCCTTGCCAGTGGTTTCTGGTTCTATCAGCATTACTTCCCAGTGTCTGGAACACATTTTCCTGGTATCAGCAGGATGCACTCCAGAAGCATTGTTTCTTTGCATACTGGTAACACTCCAGTCTCAGGTTTTCCTTAGCTACAAGAAAACAGTAAGGAGCATTGCAGCTATTTCATTTTGCAGCAGCTTCCTTTCTCTGATTATTATCAGAAGAAAGTTCCTTTTTCTTTACAGTGAGCACTGATCCTAGGGTTGGGTGACTCAGTTTAGTTGTCACTGGCTTGGGTTATGAACAGTGAAAGGTGTTCTTGTTGAAGTTCACTGAAAGATGTAACAGAGCTTAGCATGTGATTTTACTGTGCTTACAATTTCTGGTGCAAATGAATCTGTCTGTAGGAACACTGCAGATGACATCATCATCATTACTTACACTGTCTGCTGTGGCTTCACAGTCTTCATTTAGTTGTTCAAATTCTTCCTTTGAGCAGTTTGTCTTCTGGATTGAAAAAGTTAGATGGTACTTTTTTCCTGCAACGGCCTGAAAAATTAGCAAGAACACTTTCTGTGGTAAAGGCATTTTATTGAAAAGGTTTCAAAGGAAAGTTGTTTTTCCACAAGCTTGTACTACTTACATTCTACAAGTCCTGACCGCTGGGACAGTATGTTAAGAACAATATTAAAATACTTGGCACCAAATCTATCTGCTTCTAATCAACTTACTTATTTATTCCAGTTCCCAGTCTCAAAAATTCCAGCATTGAAATTGGAGGAAACAGAGAGGTCAGAGTAATATCAGGCCTAAAGATTTTGGCTTTGTTTTATTGGGTGCCTGCAGTAATTTCATTAATAACAAATGAAATCATTAAAGACATTGCTGAAGAGAGCCAAATATGATGTAAGAAAACTGGAATGTGAGTAAAATGAAGCGTGTGAAGAACAGGCTTAGTTGAAAATGAATGTATTTGCCAAATGCATTAAGGAGAGAAAATGTGCAAGTTCAAGAATGTGCCTGGTACATGTTCTCTTAGTATTTTTCACAGAGCCCAAGATAATATATCCTTTTTTCAACGTAACAGGCAAACCATGAAATTCTGTCTTTTTAAAGTCTGTTTGTAAAATACAGACATGTTAATGTATCAACCACAGTATGAAAAGTGAGAAAGAAGAAAAAAGTGTAAAGGAAGAAAGAAGGATTAAAAGAAGAAAAACCATAGATATTATTAATAAGGTAACATGAGTTATTCAGAAAAACTCTAATGTGCTTTTAGTGCCTTCTCCAGTGGCACCTGTCATACCCAGGAGCAGCTGTTGGCAAAGAATCTTCTGAACTATTCCTCTGTCTTATTTTGAGTTCTGTCCTAACCCTCTTTTTTGCTATGATGGGACAGTAAACAAGCCAAACACAAATGGTGACCAGTATTATAATCTTGAGTCCTTTTTCATTATTGTACTTATCTGTATCTGAACTTGGTGTTTTCTTCTGAATCTAGGTGCAATATTATTAGCTGCAGAATAAGTATATAAATTAATAGATTTCAAAGTGAAACTGGGAAGCTGTGTTTCTTGGAGCTTACAGCTACTGTAGGGTGGACAGTGCTTAAAATAAATTAGAAAGTATAGGTGGGGTGAATCAAGTGGCTGCTTCCTACTTTTCTACTTTAAAAGTCTAAGGTATGTTACAAAGGCTGGTAAAAAGTGGGATAGATATACAGAAATCAGATACCCTAAGTGAGCCTTTTACCTGTGGTTTTAAAACCATGTTATTTTAAGAAAAATAAAATCAAGAGGGGGTAGATTTTAAAATAACCCCTGGATGCAAGCCAAGATGGATAAAATTTTGCAAGAAAAATTGCATGAATATTTCAGTTATCACATGGATCAGTACTTAGAGAAAAACATTACTCAAATCTAAATACAAACTGTAGTTAACATTTAGATTATGACCACGATAGTGCCATGTTTTCCTTAATTTCTATGGTATATCCCAACCTGAACTGTAGCTTTTGTTATTTCTCCACCTTTATAATAGAAATCATCGTTGCTCTCCCAGTTATATTTCTCCATAGAAACCTTCAGTAGTTCCTTCAGTTCTGGACTGTCTTTTGGGATATTCTTTGGACAGCCAACGAGTCTCACAGGAACGACTGTCTCTTCAACTGAAAGAAAGCAACAGAATTCAGATCTAAGAGCAAAAGATTCAACTTAGATATAGTCTGGGGAAAGTAGTCAGTTATAAGCCTTTGCCTTCTGAAACACCTCCTGAATTTGGGTCTGTCAAACAAAACAAAAATATCTTTGAGTTTTATATGATCCTTGCTTGCCTAATGGAGCACTGTATCAGCACCTATTGTCACACAATAGGGCACCTACACCACAGTTGTCTAATAGGAACATGAATTGTGTGTATCAATTTCAGGTATGCAGCAAATAAAGGGGGGGAATATCTACATTTAGGGAAGGACCTGAATCAGGTGAAATGAGAGGTGCATGTTATTAGCAATAAATGCATGTATTGAAAAGTATAATTATAATTTCTTGAAGAAAACCAAGTCTGAATGGGTGGGAATGCTGCATTTCTTGCATGGAATAGATTGAACTCACTTTAGAACTCACTGTTCTAAAGCTCTGGAGCTGTGGTAATCTGTGTCCAAATAGATGGCTGAAGAAAAAATTAACAATAAGAAAACCATTTGGGAGTTTGACTATAATGAATTTATAAATTCTCAGTAATTGATTTACTAGGGAAAATAAAAGCCTCTAACATAATAGTTTTAATTGTAGCTATGCAATATGAAAAAAGAGGATCAACAGGCATACTACCAGTTTTGGACAAAATCTCCACAGTCCTGAGCTCCTTTGCCTTTCAAAAGAATACATTTAAGCTCTTTGGAAAGTTAGATGTTACTCATTTAAACAACATGATAATAACTCTTCTGTCATTGTAGTGGAAAAGGAATTAATTTTTTTTGGACAGTTATACTCTGAGTTTGTATCTGTTAATCTCAAATGAGAGTTGGCAACCAACTCCATATCATAGAAATAGGGCAGTGTACAAGTGATAAAATGCAACTTTCATCTGCATATAAAATACTTGTAGGAAGTGAAAAAGCTCGTGGTAGTATTTCATTAGGAGGCAGTGCATTTTTGGTTCCAGAAGAATTACTTTCTCTTGTTATTTTCTATTTTAATCTCACATTTTTATTTTGTCTTATTGTAGAATTGTAAAAAAAACCAACAACAAAACAAACAAACAAACAAACAAAAATCAGGAACACAACAACAACAAACCAACAACCAACAAACCAACCAGCCAAATAAACAAAAAACCCCACACTGAGAACTGCACAACTTTAAAAACTGATAGTGCCTAGGACATACCTGGAAACTTGCATTCGTGTGCCATATCTATGAGCTCTCCCTGAAGATTTTCATATGCTTTGGCATCACATTTACCTACACGCTGGAGTAAAAAACCCAGTTATTTACAAACTATGAACAAGTTAACTTCCTAATATTAACATTCCTGCTAACACAAGAAGCCAAGCATACTACTAATAATTCTTTCCTTCCTGAAATAAGCGAGGAGCAAGAAGCCTAACAGTTTGCAGAGCTAGTAAATGATCAGGGCTCACAACTATTTGTTATATGCTCATTCCACAAGAAAATAGGGATATTTACAAGCCAGAATCCTTTTTTAGGGAGAACTCACTGAAATTTCTGTCTTAAACTGGAATGACCAAAAAGAAGATGACGCAATTAACTAATCAAACATTTTTGAATTTCGTGTATTTACTCAGGTGTTTTAAAGGAACTGTGGTAGATGGCTTGCTTAAAATTGGCTTGATATCTTAGGCTGGAAGAATGCAGATGTTGATTCTGTTCTGCTTTGAAAAGCCATAAAACATGTCTGTGGCATTCAAGAGACTAGAAATGGTAATAAGGAAAGATCTAGGGGGAATGAATACATAAAGGATCAGAGTTTTTGTTGTAAACAGAAATAATATTTTGTGGATTTATCAAAGTTCTTCAAAAACATCAACAAAAACAGGTAGAGAGACCTGGTGATAAACTATGTATAGATTTTCAAAAAGGTTTCTGTGAAGCCCCTTATCAAAGACTAAAGGAAACTATTGGTGTGATCAAAGCAAAATGTGAATGAGCTTAAAATTTGAGCATGGGTAATGGAGAAATTTGCTTCAGCTAATTTTATTCTCACTCTCCTACTATTTACCACAGTGTTCCAGTCTTTTTTTGCTTCTGAATACTTCTGAAACACTTTTGAAGCATCCAACAAATAATTTTCAAAGAGGAGAAGCTCTTGAATGTCGCACTCAACAGTGCGCTTCCACAACAACTGAGCCAGATGAGTCAGGACTTGTGTGCTTCCTCCCTCCCCATTTACTGCCACTGTTCATTAGGACTCCAGGTTCCTGCCCTCTACCTTGGGTTTGCAGAAGCATTTGTCTGACCCCAGGTGAGGTAGTTCAGGGAGGTTGTTTGGGAGACCAAGCCTCTAGTTTTGGAACAGTTCATTCTGTTCCACATCAGAGAAGCAAAGGAAGTACCTGTTTTTGCAGCACTGTTCTGCTAGACTGTGTATGTTTGTTAATAAATTTCTTTTGAAGCTCTCTTTTCTGGACTGTGGCAGAGGCCAATAGTTCAGCTACTGACTTTTCTTAGAAAATGTCTTAAGCTGGAAAAATGGTGCTAATTTTAATTATTGTTTTTTGGGTTGTCCATGACTAATTCCTTGAATATCTAGTTAAGAATTTCTCAATGGATTTATTATTTGGATGAGACTGTTTAAATTCTATAGAGCAATGTAAAAACATATTGATCATTGTCTTAGTCACTGATTCAGAAGACAATGTTTTAATTGCATAAATATCCAGTCATCTATGATGCTGGATTTCAGCTTCACTCATGAAGTAAAGCAAGACTGTCAATATTTTCTTGATTCTGATATCATTATTTTTTATCGTGATATTTGTTTGATAAATAGATTTTAAAGATTACTTACAGCTGTAGAAGTGGTTTTGCACTCTGGAGCTAAATCTTGAAATTGGTCTTTGGAGCAATTAGTCTCCTTGATTTCATATTTAATTTTGTAATTCCATCCAGCTACTACCTGGAACAGTTATTTAGGAGATACATTACATAAACCAACAGAAACTTAGAAGTTAAACTCTTAACTGTGATTAGCAAAAAAAGCAAATGTTTTAGGCTAAGTAAATACACAAACATTAAAAGAAAGTGGTCCATATTTATGTTGGGCTATATACTAGATAAAAATCAAGTAAGAAACTTTACTTTCTAGCAACATCATGCCAATTCATGGGAGAACCTTTCACAGGGAAATAACTGTTGCATGGAATACAAGATGACATGGAATTTCTGTGACCTGAGCAGATATTTCTTGCAAAGGAGAAATCTACCCATCCTGTAACATACAGCAGTTGCTGACATATGGATCCTATTGCATTGGAAAAACAAAGATGCCTACTGCTGTTTGAGAGACTATAGAGTATATGACATCTGTGCAGACTGGCAGTTTTGGCACAGAACCTAGAAGAGATCTGCTCCTGCTGGAACTTGAGGGAGAGGCCAAGTGGAATAGCCAAGAGCATCTGAGATGACTCAAGATGCTTGTGTCAGCACCAAATGAAAATAAACTGGTGCTAGACACTGGTTAGATGCAACTGCACATGAAGGAAAAACATGTTTACTAACTGCAAGGTTGACTGCTTTGAAAATCTAGTAGTTAACCACTTATGATTTCTTAAAAACAAAGTGAACTGTTTACAGAGTCTATGCATACTATGCACTTTTATGCTTTTATTATGCAACATGAGTCACCTTAAAAATCAGAAACATGTTCGTAAAACAACAAAGGATACCTGGTTTGAGGTTTTTTTAGTGTTAGAGAAAAGGCTAAACTTTGGATAAAATTTAGAGAAAAAAATCTCACAAACCTGTCTCTGAGCTTCTTTTACTTCCACAAGCTTAAAAAGGACAGATTCATCACTGTGCTTGTTAAATTTCTGAATGGCTTGTTTCAGAATTTCTGAGACTTGTGAATCATCACTTGATATAGGTTGGAAGCATCCGAGACATAGAGCCTTAGTAAACATCACCTTTGGTGCAGCTGGAAGATAAACAAACAAGAAAGTACAGGGCTTCATGTAAAACAGTCTTGGGTTTTGATTTTTTCCTCTTTGATAATGAACAAAAAGTTTCAACGAGGAAGGACTTTTCCTGCTTTAAATGGAGTGATCAGTAAAATCCACATTTCAGTTTCAGGGCCTGCAAAGACATTTATTGTCTTTAGAAACATGCTTTGGTTTGTGGTGGTAGAGGCCATCCATGATGTGAGGATCCAGGAATGATTTCAGCAGTGAACCTCATTCAGAGGAGTGAGCAAGTTTCAGGAGTCAGTGAATCTCTGGAAAACCTTGCATGTGGCTTTGACACCATTAAGGAAGGGTCACCCCTCATTCAGTCAGGGAAGAACCAGTAGAGGCTATAACTAAGGAGATGCTCTTCAGATTCTTCGAAGCTCTCCCACTGTGTGCAGCTGTCCTCACCATGTTTCAGGAAGGGGGACTTTGGCAGGAGTGTTTTGGCTCACCTGTGTGAACTGCTCTGACTCTGAGCTCCTTAGGGATTGATTGTAGCTGAGCTATTCCACTGCTGTGTTGTTTGAACTCCCCCTGCTCGTCATTGAGGCTGCCAGTTACCACTTGGTGTTACCTTCAGACTTAACCAACTGGATTTGCTGTGCATAGACAAGCTTGACAGGGATGCTCAAACTTCTGTTTCCTACTACTAATCCTATTAACTCTCTTTCTAGTAATCATGGATTGGATTTTCATAAATTAATTTTATACTTGAGTACATAAATTAATTTCATGATTCAGTGGGCTTGAGAATGCAAGTGGGACAATATGTGGTCTCTGTGGAATTGAAGTAAAACTTGTGTGCCTGATCCTCAGCTGGCATAAACTGGCTGTAAGGGAGTTATGCCAACCTGCACTGGCCAGGGAACCAGTCCAGGGTCAGTATGATCAACATGTTCCACCCAGAAGCCGGAACAATATGGTATATAACATGGTGGGAAAATCCCTCATCTGTTAGGGTCTATTGTTTCACTCCTTCTGTTTGAATCCTTTGTATCTGTTTTGGTTCCTCTGTACATTTGGAATATCTTAGGGTAAGCAATACTATTTAGTCTTAACTGTCCGAGGGGTACTTGAACAAAGTTTGACCCTCTGTGTTTCCAGCAGTACACACTTGCCTCAGTAATGACAAATAGATACAACTAAATGTGGTCTCAGCACTTTCATAACTGCTGAACAAAACGTGTGTTCTTTTTTCAAAGTTGCTATAAATTGGTAAGAGAGGAGTTTCTTAGGCTCGGTACATGATTCATTTAACTGGGTATGTTTTTTAGCTTTCTAAGCAAAGATTCAAATGTGTATTTCCCATGCATTCTCTGTGGGATTCACATGCCTTTTGCCGGCAACTAGATGTCACCATTGTCCTACAAATGCATCCAGCCCAAGCCTTGTTGATTCAGCAGCAGAACGTAGGAGTTTGCATGTACTGCAGTTCCTAGGACACTGGCTGTCAGTATAACCATGTAAGCTTTAAGCAAGATAACTAGGAACAAAACCAAAGATAAGCTGCCAAAAATCTCAGAAATCATGGTAAATATTTCTGTAGTTAATATCCACTTAGCTCCCTGTTCCTGGTTCGATTAATATTTTAAAACAAGCTTGGCTATGTAGTACATGAACTATAGGCATAGGCACATCGACATCTTGGCTGTAAAGCTTCAAAACAATGTGATCTCTTTCTAATAAATAAAATCACTATGCAAACATAATAGTAATATATGAATGTCTTATAGGCAAGAAATATAGCACTACTTATTAAGATCTAAAAAGATATTACAAAGTCTTTTAGATGATTGCATCACTGCTAGATTTTTCTGTAAATGAAATTTAAAAAAAAAAATTCTTTGGTTGGGTGTAAATATTGCTTTTGGTGACCCTTAACGGAAATAATTCAGTAATTTTTACTTTGGAGAAAAATTAAGGTACTTTGTCTTTTAAAAATCTTGTTACCTTTAAAATTACCTCATAGTCTCAGTTTTATATTTTTCCCATTCTTATTTGTCAGCATACTTGCTGAATGCTGCCCCAAACAGTTACACACCTGGAAATATCTTGCAGTCTTGTGAAACATTACTTGTTTTTTCAATATTATTCATGTGAACTCGAGCTGTGCATTCTCCTGTTTTCTGCAAAAACATATAACAACATTTGTCTTAATCTTTCTGAAGAAAAATACAATGCTATATATTCTTCTATCTGTTGAACAAAGTTGACAGCTGCATATTGAGTTTGGGGAACAAGTACATTTGGAGCAATGTCTAATTTGTTGTTTTGGAACAAAGGAAAAGGAACAATTCTTTTAATTGTGAGGAGAGTAGGGGATGAACTCCACAGATAATTTGAAAGATTGCTTTGTATGATGATTGATGCATATTAATTAATTAAAGATTTACAGTCAGAATAATGGAAATTAACATGTCCTCGTAAATGAAGTCTGTATAAATTGAGTGTTTGCCTAATTTCCTCTCTGCTAGTACAAGTTATGCAGCAATGGCCACGGTATTTCACGTTTATTCAAGCGACTTTATTACCATCATCCCTTTGTTTGAATTATGTAGTGTGTGAAATAACAGTGACTTCCATTGGAAATGCTCAGTGTTCCTGCAAGCTGTGTGTGCCCCAACTGTACCTCCTCTAGGCATTTTCTAGTAGCATGTCTGGCTCAGAAGAGCTGAAATGTTCCCTTCTGCACAGTTTCAGGATTATACTGGTAAACTCACCATGATGCTGGTTAATTTTAGAGCTGTAAACTTTTCTCAGAACTCTTCTCAAAAGAGCAGGACAGCTTAAAAAGTTAAATTCTTTACTGCAGTCAAGGTCATAATGTTGATGTTTCTGTACACAGAGCTTTTAAAGAGGCCAGAGATACTTACAGTCTCTGCACCTGCTTTGTAATCACAATCTTGCCAGAGTTTGTCTTCGTCAGTGGCACAAGTGGTTTCTCGTATTCGGTATTTCACGTAGAATTGTGAGTCAGGACCTGCCTGAATATAAAAGGTGCATGTCATCATTTGCATAGTGACAAATGAAGTGAAAAGATAAGAGCTTCAAAAGGTAAATACTGGCCATTGATTGCCTTCTATGTTACAGTATGGTTTCAAATTAGCTTCTGGTTTCCAAACAAAGTCTCTCAACTCTTGGTAGTTGAATAATTAACTTATCTAACTACTGAGCCCTTACCTACAAATCCAATAAAATGTGCTCAACTACCTTAGTTTAACTTGTAGTACCAAGGGTTTTAAAACTAGAAATAAGTGGTTAGGTTTTATACTTATAATCAAATGTACTCCTAATAAGCAAATTCAGGTTGCTGCTTGGATAGTTAGCATAATTACCAGCTTGGACTGTGCTCCTGTGTGACTCTCTCACTCTCACCCTTGGCCTCCTCCCAGATCTGTCTGCTTTCCTTCTGTACAACTCTACGGGCAGCCCAGAAACAGCAGCCAGCAACCCTCAGGCAGGCTGGCAGTGCCCAACCTGCCTTTACTCATGGTAACAGGGTACTTAAGCTGTCCTGCCTACTCAGCAGAAGGGCTGAGGAGGGCATATGCTCCAGAGAGAGTCTTTGGCAGTGCCTGCAGCTTTCCTACAGGCATTAAAGGCTGAGCTGCTCATGAGGGTAACCTCAGGAACCCCGTAAAGTTAAACACAGACAAAGTATTTAGCAAAATCTGGCCTGGCCAGTAGATGTGTTGCTGATGTTGGGGGCATTTTCTTCTTGACATAAACTGAGCAGTGAGCCTGTGCCTACAGGTAACATTAACAAACTGCACAGTTTATGTTTCATCGTTACAGGAGATATAAAGCCAAAAGTTACTGATCTTTTACAGCCCCTAAAATGCTCTGCCAATGTGCCTTTTCGAACACAGGCAGTTGCTGTACTTCAACACTGGTTACCCTCAAATGATACTGCTGAGAGAATTAAATGATATTTCTTGCCTTACAGTTACCGAGTGAAGCTGGGCTGACCTGGATGGAATATACTGGCTTTACACTGTGTAGACACAGAATTATATTCTGTGTTCTCTCAGTTTCTGCTGAGTATTGCTATAGCTACTAAGAGGTGTAGAGGTATCTGACTTAATGCTTGCAGGTTGTAAAACAGGATGAGAGAGTCCCTAAAAATGTAATGGACTTAATCCTCAACTGGTAAAAATTGATGTTTACAGACCTGCACGTGATGATACTATCTGAGATGTGGACATAAAAAGACCAAATTCTGTTTTCTCTAACAGTGTTCTAAATCTGCAATAAATCATCTCTGTGAGTAAACAAAATAGGTGAGAAAAATAATTGTTTCTGTATGTTGTTGTTGGTTTATTTCATCATTATTATGAATAACTGTGCCTATAACTGGGGCAGGTTCAGTATTTCACCCGTCAGCTTTTATCTTTTCTTACTTTATCAATAATAAATGTACATTAATATGTAATAACCAGCTATTTAATTAATGCATTCAACATTGTGAGACTAGCAGTGGGTAAAATCTATACTCTTTTTAGAAAAAGAAAATCGAATATGAGGAAATCTCTACTGCAGATTCCTTTCCTCTGTTTTTTTAATTATCATAGTCAGATCAGTGATGCAAATTAAGAATTGATTTCCACTTCAGATCTTTTAAGAAAATGAAAGATGGATCTCTAAAGAAGGAAAGATGAATAATGATTACAATAAATATGCATTCTTAAAAACAGAACACTGTTTAAAATAAAATACTGAAACTAATATCTGTCCTATCTGTCTGGGAACAGCAGCAAAAGGAAGGTGGTGTTACAGTCCTGATAGAATGCAGCATTTGGCTGTTGTGAAGGATTTGTGTAGTTCAGTGAAGACAGTGGAATTATTGGTTTGTTTAATATTAATTGTATAAAGTTTTTGCCAGGTTTTAGTCTTTGTCAGTACATGCTAAAATCTTCACAGTTTAAAAACAGGAAAACCAGAGGGTAGTGCCATGGGATGTGGGTATTTTAAGGCATTTAGGAATTCATTACTCCTTTTTGGGGTCAGTTTTTATCTGGGTAAAAGTGTCTTGTGATTTTGAAGTGCCAAATATTCTCTCTGACAATGGCTTTCTTGTGTTTTACATCTGAAAATCCAATCCAGTAGGAAAAAATGCTAATGATGTTTTCAAGTAAAGTAATGCTTGTCATTATTATGGTAATATCATCTTTGTATGCTTCTTGGAGGTAAATACTCTTTTGTTAGATTAAGGCTATACAGAAGGATTCCAGGCAAAGGATCATGTTTCATCCTTTTTTTCTTCTGTAATTTTAGCTGTCACCCTATTTGACTAAAATACCAGCTAGTGCTTTTCGATAGATATGTGACTTGGGATTAGCATAAATCAAATAACATTCACAAACAATTTATTCAGAGTATTGCCAAATTTTATCAGGTCATTCTTTTTTATATGTGATACCAGTTCTTCACAAGTCAAGATAATGTTCAGGTTTTTTAGAATGTGTGGTTTTGCCATTGATCTGAAAACCTTACTGATGACGTAAAAGGGTAGAATTCTTAACAGAGAGAAGAGACAAAAGAGTGGACTACTAAAACAAATTGTATTAGTGATAGAAAATTTCTGTTCTTTAGAGCTTGCATTAATAAGCAATTCACTAGCACACATATTTCAGTTGATAGGGAATATAATATACATCCCTGCTTGTCATGGTAATGAGTATCTTGCTGTGCAAGTCATTCCTTTGATTTTTTAAAAAGTTTTTGAAGACACTTTGCTGTCATGCTTGCTCTCTTATGAATGAGATGGAGATAATCTGATTCAGACTGCATAAAGAATTCCAAAATATCTTTTTTTCCAAAGTCTACTTACAGTTCTCTTGGCTTCCATCACCATGTATAGAGCAAATTGATTACCAGTTGCTCCGTCTCCATTGTATTTCTTCAGTGCTGTGTCGACAGCTTTAAAGACATCAGGGTCATCACAGTCCGAAAACTCAAATGGAATAGGGTTGGCTCTGATAGAGAAAAAACTACAACAGAGTGCTAGTACAATGAAAGGTTTCATAATTAGCTAAAAAAGGGTCCCTAAATTAGAAGGCTCTTTAAAAACCAAGTGGAAATGCCTGGCAGGGTTTTAGTTACATCTCTCTTTTTTCAGGAGCAATAACTGAGTAAACAGAATAAGTGGGTTGCTGGGGTTGGTTGGTTCTCATCATACACTGTTTATACTGCAAATAAACTTCTGAGTTTATCTAAATAAAGTTTGTGTGGTCACCAGAATGACACTGAGGTTATCCACCTGCCATCAAGATAACAGGCTAAATGTCTGTAGCTGGGGACATGTTTATACTAACCAGCATGGCCCTTAAGCAAATGAGAAAGCATAACGTTTGCTGCTTTCTGACTTCTTTTCTTAGCATCTAGGCTGCTGCTGAGAATGAATTTTAGAAGGCTTAAATAAAACACTCATGAAGGTCACGGTGACAATGAAGTTCTGGTTCTGGACAACAATCTTGTTGATTTTATAGATCTGTTTAGTGTTCAGACTGCAATAGTTCTGAGAAATCAGAAAAATGTCTTTGGACCGATGTGTATCACTGAATGTCACATAACTCTTCAGTAACACTTGATAAACCTTGTCCTTCATGCTACTATTGGAAGTTTCCATCTTTGCTGTCATGTGGAGACTGCCTCTGTACCATGGATTAGTCAGTCTTCATAATGCTTTGTTATCATTACAGATAGGGAAAGTGACATCCAAGAGTAAGGGATTAAGTAATGTTGCCTGTATCTGGCAGAGCCAGAATTAGAGCTGGCTGGGAACATCTGGTGCTTCCAGCAACTGTAGCAATGGAAGTAGGGATGCAAGCCACCCTGCAGTGTTATACTGCAAGTCATTAACTATTCTCAGACCTTTTCTAGATAAGGGTGGTAACCAAACCACTATTGGCTAATTTGTGCTAGAATATGTCTCTTGAGCCTTTACTGTGCAGCTAAAGATCCATAGTAACAAAAAAAGACAAAACTTTGGCAACCATCCCAAGAAAAATTATTATTTTTATTTTGTTAGATTCTCTATATAACATGAATGTAGTGCCATGGATCATTTTTTATGGAAGGCAATCAAATTTCCTCAAGGTCAGATTTCCTCAGAGAAGTACATGAGAATTATGAATTATGAGAAAATGAAAGAGTTTAGATGGTAGTTTTCACTATTAAGGCTTTTTTTCCTTTTGTTAGAATTAAAGGAGCATTGTTTGGTGAGAAGATTCATACTCATTCACAACACTTGAGTGACTCAGAATTTTGACCTTTTCAGTTACACTGGAGTCTGAGACAGCTAGGTTAGGTGCAGGTTAGAATACTTGGCTTAATCATTATTTTCAGTGCTTTTCCTCCCTAGAAATTGTATACTTTTTCCCCTTCTCCATGTTCTGTTTTCATATATTGTTCAACTGTCACTGTCACTGCAGCCCTCAAACCAGAAACATCTTTCTTTGAGGTCATGTAGGAGAATTTTGTGCCATGGAGCTATGTGGAAATAAAGGCAAAATTTTTGGAAGAACAAGTTTGGGTTTTCCTGGGCATGACTTTGATTGTGTAGGGGAATCTGAAAAATCCACAGCTTCTAGCATCTCCTTTAGACTTGAGCCAGTGAAGGGAATACCTTCATCATTGCTGGAGAAATGAGAGTTGCTTTGGGATATCTCAGGAAAGTTTGCAGTGGGAGGTGTGAGAGAATCCTGCTGATTTAGAACTGGGATGTGATAGATAGCTCCTGTTATTTGGAATGGAAAGTACTTTCCTGACATGCTTGTCTTGTTGCAGTGATGTCTGTAATGGTGATGATAGAGATGAGGAGGGTGTCCCGGGGCAGGAGGGTGGTGTGGTCTGTGACGGAGAGGATGATGGTGGTGATTTGGTCTATGTTGATGGGGACGACAATGGTGATGATGTGGTCCATGATGGGGACCAAGAGGAGGATTATGTGATTCATCAGGGGGCATAGGAGGAGAAGGGATATTATAGAATTTCTCTTGGAAAGGAGGAGTAGGATGTGGTGCATCATGAGGAGGAGGAGCAGAAGGGGGATGTTGTGGTTGTTCTTGGGGAGAAGGATGTGGTCCGTCATGGGGAGGAGGTGGAGGACAATGATGTGGAGGGTGAAAGTGGTGATGTGGTCCACCATGGGAGGAAGGAGAAGGAGCAGTTCCTTCATGGCTGTCTTGATGTTCTTCATTAAAACTATGGTTATGCCCAGGGTTTTCTGGTCTGAATTGAGAAGTGTTTCGATGTCCATGCCGCTGATGATGTCTGTGATGAAGTTTGTGACGATGCCCATGATGATGTCTGTGACCAAAATGATGATGGGGATGGGGATGGGGATGTCTGTGTTGTTTTCCCAGCGCAGAATATTTGCATCTGTGCCCATGGTCGTGATGCTGTTTATAAAACACCAGAGAAGGAAATACAAAGCGAGATGTTAATAGGACAGAGAGAAGCAACAAGAAAGAGAGGTGGGAATTAGTACCTGTGCATACACAGTTCTGGTGATGTGTAAGGAAAAAAAATCATCTGGAAATACTACACCATATCAAAATTAAATGTTATAACCAACTGAGCAAAGTTTGCAGTGGATCAAAACAAGATTCACACTGGAGTAGCTGCTTTAATATAACCTGGAATGCCAAATATGATAAAGTTTCTCTCCCCTACTTTTTCTAAAATTCCTTTGAAGTCCTTTGCCAGTCTCTGCTCACTTCAACTAAGGATTGTAACAGGACTGAGAGAAGACACTGTTGGAGGTAGTAGTAGAAACAGCTCAATTCTAATTCATCCTATGATTGACCTAGTGGTCAAAAACCACTGTGTCCTGACAGACTGCATCACAGCCAGGCATAAAGGGATGTAAACATCTGTCACAATTACCTGTCAGTCTGGACTAAGTGATGTTTCTGAAGCCTGAACAAGGCTATAGCCAGAGACATTTCAGTACATACCCAGGGTTGGTAGACTTCACAGCTTACATCTCTTCCGTCTGGTTTATCTGGATCATTTAGAACTCTTGCCTTGCAGAATCCTACATGCTAAGCAAAAGAAAATAAAAGCAAACAATACACATCTGAGTTCCCGTGGCTGGAGTTAATAGAAACTACTGAAAGTTCAACATTTTAAAGGTTTAGGCCAGTTCCTTTAATACCTAAGTATGTTTACATAACTTAGCTAGATCCTGAGCTTTCTGACCAGATAGTTGCCAGTAATTAATAATTATTAAAATATATGTCAATTTTGAGTGTTCTTGCCTGTGATGACCACTTTACCATATATAACTAGAGAACTACTACTCTCCATTTTACTTCCCTGATGTCTATAAGAAATTGGGCACCTACTGATGTCCTCAAAATGAGTAGCCTGTGGATGGCTGATTTTATTCCTTTTTTCTCCCTCTTTGCTTGTGAAACGTGTTCAGAATGTGCTATTTTGAAATTCTGCTTGAAGTCCACAAAAGCAGATCCTGTGTAGATATGCTGTTTCAGACAAAGCTCAAGGTAGAGCTTTCTTCCACACTTCTTTTTTGAAAAGTAATTTGTTGTAATCTTTTAGCATTACTTCCCTTAGCATCCTATTTGCTGTGACTTTCAACTGCTGTCCAGTCATTTTGTGTGGAATTTCTCATGGGAAAGAGCAAGAATTCAAAACCTCTAGCTTGTGCTTCTAGTGAACTTTTGGCAGTGCCAGTTAATTCACAGCCTATTCCAGTCTTGTGGAGTATAAAGAACCAGAGAAGAAAATGGTTGTGGATAGAACAAAAGTTCTACATGTTTCATTTTTATTTCACTCACAGAATCATATAATTATTCCTTCCACTTTATTTCTGCAGAACAATTTATTCTAAAATTTTGATCTTGCCTTGATAGTTACTTCTTTGGTGTAGATTATTATTGTTATGGGAAGGTGGGGTGTAGAATGCTTTGACAATGATCTACAAACAAGACTGAATTGTTCTACTCTCCATCCCTTTGCTACAAAGAGGAAAAAAGTAACCCTGAACTCACAGGGATTTCATAATAAATTTTTTTTTCATGATTAATGACTCATGTTAGTGTAATTGTTTTTATGAAAATGGCATAAATTAAATATTAGGGAATGACCACAATTTGAATCTGAAAGCCAGATTTAAACTGAATAGCTTATTTCTTGCTCTGTAGTATGCCAGACCCCTTTTTACATTTAGATTTGATAGTTAAGATTGGCTCCTTATGGAATAAAAAGTACCAGCTATAAAAGTAAGTTCTAGGCTTGAACATGCTGGATTTAAAATTTTGAGTTTAGGTACACACTTACCTAATTGTGGGATTGTGGGAAGTGTTCCCTGGTGCCACACATTGTGTCACTTATCATTCTAAGACTTTACTTACAGCATGAGAGTCATCCAGAAAATCACATTCCAGTGCCTGATCTGCATGTTGTGCGGATTTGGAACAGTTGGTTTCTTTTATAGAAAAACCCAAAATGTAACCTTCATGGGAGCCAGTCTGAAAAGTCAAACAAGAAGTGGTAACTAAATTTAAAGTCCTGTAATTTAAAAAGCAACCACACTTGATATTGTCAAAATCCTGTCTACCTCATGCTTTCATTACCTGTGCTGTTCAAATGGTCGCACATACATGTATATTCAGTAAGGAAAAGAGGATAAATAATTTATACCTTACTTGCCTCACACCCTTACAAATTCCAGGAATGGTTGATTTACTTCTTTGTCTAGTATGTGTATGTTATAAACCTGTTTGTTTAACAGCCTGTGTTTTTAACAGGTAGCATTCTTAGAATCCTCTCCCTAAACTGAACTGTCTTCTGTAAAAATACAGGGATTTATGAGATGGCAGTCACCCCTTTCCAGTAATGGAAGGGTATTGTACTACAGTGCTGATGTTAATTTGGAATGAAATTCCTCCACTTAATGTGAGATTATTGCTTTCTCTGTTGTCAATGGCGTTATTCATAGTGAAGGCACTGTTCCATGGGAACATGGGAGAAGGCCTTTGTGATCCTATTAAAATCCACAGAGGTGTTTCATTTTAATTTCCAGCTGTGGTTTATTTCAAGTCTGTGTTGAAGGTGTCCACAGCATGTCTGTGCACACAAGTTTCATTAATTTAACTAAACTGGTTAACAAGTAGGTGCACAAACTTTATGATATATTCTAATTTAATTTATAGTTTCTAACTGTTATGCGGTCTGTTGAAACCTGATGGTACAATCTAAATTGTCACTAGCTAAAGACAGCAAAGTGTGAAGACAAGGTATTTAGGGTGAAACACATTAATCCAGGCAAACCAAAAGCAGCCACTTGCTAAATGGGACTAGGGATACATCCTACATGGGACTACAGTGTAGAACATTGTTAGGTTTCTAAGCAATATAAAAAGCCACAGGGAGTTGGGGTTGGCCATGCTATAATTTAGGCAATTTCCAGGCTCAATGTGTGTTACAGTAGGAGCCATCAGACCTCATTACAGAGATGTCCTGAACTGACACATGTTGGCAGAATGATCCTGTGCTGTGTAAGTGAAAGTTTACAGTATCTATGAGCAAGAAATTGTGGTGATATGAGAGCTACACTTCAAATCACCCACAGGATAAGTCTTCATGTTGGCATCACTCAAAGGTGGAGAAATTATTTACCAGACCCAGTAGTCCTTCAAGAGCTGCAACACAGATGCAAATTTACTTCTTGTCCTTCAGAGCTCTCAGAGTTCTGTTTTGCTCCACAACAAAGTCAAAATTAAGCTGAGTATGTTCCACTTTCTGTTATACCTATATGCTATGTACTCTAAGAGTAAAAAATTATCTGACTTCAGCTGACAGAATGTATGACTGTGATAATACACATAACTATACATCTTGAACTCTGGTCAGTAGTTAATAAGCTTGTATAAAAACATGTACATAAAGTAGGCTCTGACATTTTGGATGCCATCACATTGCCTTAGTTTTTAGCAGACGAGAAACTATTTTGCTTTCACATGCCAAAATTGAAGCTGGTAACATCTTTGCTGAAGAAGGACCTTCAATTTTAAGCAGATTGTTTATGCTGATACATCACAAGCAATAGTTCTGGTTCCAGAAAGATTAGAGTTCTGGTGGCATGGTTTTCAAGCTACTCGCAAAATTTTGGTTTTTTTGAGTAATTCTAGGACAAAGTACCACTTACCATCTTTAAAATCTTTTCAACTTTGTCCACATCGAAGTAGTTTGTGTGGTTACTCTCACTGTTGAATTTCTTCAGGGCCTTTGTAGCAATATTTTTATGTTGCTCAGTAACTTCTAATGCTTCAACTTTCACTAGACAATCTTTGCACTCTAATAAATCAGGAGGAACTGTGAAAACAAAATTTACTAATGTTGAAATGGATATTAGTACTCAAGGGAGTGTGCATGTGCCTTTAATGTGAACTCATTAGCAGAAACTGAATATGCAACCATTTCCTTGGAAGTGAAATACCTATCCCTCAGGCCACAAATAAGGGTTTGTTCTGTAACATCAAAAAAAAACCAACCAAAAACAAAACCCAAAAACCAAACAACAAACTGAGAAAATTAATTCTTATGAATCTTACCACCCCAAATGGGGATTCTTTCCAAGTTTACTTTTTTTCTGATATTCATTATCATATTTTGGTGGACTGGAATAGTGATACCATCTGACATTAATAAAGTCTTCTTTAGAAGAGTCGGGTAACCTTAATTCTATTACTCATTCTTAAGATTCCATTTGAACTATCTAAAACATGAATTGCAAGCAGATGAATATGTTACAGTTACCATACACTAGTAGTGCATAGGCTTGTAATTTGGTACTAGGGCTGGTTTGAGGTATGCATTGGCTTACAAAAGTGGTTATTTTACCTGGACTTAATGTACAGTTAAATCCATATAGCTGAGGTTTCTTGAGAAGCTGACTTCTATATGTGATAATCTTACATTGCCCAAAGTCCTGATAGGAAAAGAGAATACATAGTTATGTTGTTATTTTCACTGGATTATTGGATGTAGGTGTTCTCAGAAATATGAATCCTTTTAATGTACGGTTCTTCTAAGCATAGCAGATGGGGTCATTAATTGAATGTTTGATCTGGTACCACTCAAAATTGGCATTCAGATAAAACAAGAGCTCCCTCTACAAGAGCCTACATTTTAATTCTCAGTTTGAACAACTGAGTAAAGAACAGAAAACTACACCAGCCATCTCAGTTTTAGTATTTATTTACAGCAAGATAATACTATCTAGGATGGGAAATTAGGATGCCAGAGATACTCAAGGTTACATAAATCTTTATCAAAAAGTGGATGGACCTTTTCTTCACTTCCTTTTCCCCATCTTAATAAAAAGAGTAAATGCCTTCTCTCCTCATGGCCTTCCTGCTTTGTCCTGTGTGGTAGTATCACCACTCTCCTATTTGAATAAAGTTTGGGACTCATAGTTCTCATCACAGACTGCATCACTGGACTGCAGCAATAAAGGACAAGTATTGCTACATAACATATGTATACTGACACTGCCAACATTTCATGCATACCACAAACACTATGATGGAAAGATGACAAAGTATACTACTGTCATTTCAGGCTAATATACTAGGAAAATCCTTTTAAAAATAATTTCTAGTGTCCTTTACTTTTCAGTAAATTATTCTTAAAACATCAGTACTGATGCCAGCAGTGAGATGCAGAGTATAGCTTTGAGACAATTGGCTAAATAAAGCTGCACTTATTTAAGGGGTCAATCCTTTTCCAAACCTTTATCCATTACTTGCCATGAAATAGGTGTCACCATATTCACAAGACTCCCAATGTCTTCTGGATAATACAGAGCATTCAGTTTCTAGTACATCCAAAGTTAAGTAGAGGACTGTTGAATTTCCCTGGAAGAGAAATGTGGGTAAAAAGCAATTTGTACACAAAAAGTTTGGTCCAAAAGAAACTTTTTTTGAAGTAGATGTGTTTAATCTTTAATGTAGCTTCCTCAGTTCCCTATTAAGGTTTTTCTGAGCTGACAAGTGGAGAAAGAGTTTAGGCTGGAAAGAGGTTTTAGAGGTCATCTTGTCCAGCCACTTTCTCAAGGCAAAGCTAACTTCAAAGTTAGACCCATCTGACTTCTATATATCACCAAGACAGATGTTCCATAACCTCTCTTAGCAGTTCCAGCACTTAAGCACTTTCTCCATGATTAATTTTTTGGCCTTACATCTGGTCAGTATTTTGCTTCCTGTAACTTAGAACTGTTGCCTCTTATCCTTTTGTGGAGAGCCTGTGAAAAGAGTCTGTTGTTAACCTGGCATCCATCAAGTAGCAAAAATGCCAATGTTAAAAAGTTACTGCTCTCTCTTTCTGATTTTCACATAGAACACATTGGTCTGTTAGGAGCTCAGTTGTCTAAGCAGCCAATTATGTAGCTATATCCATTTCAAATTACCCCAGTGACCAGATGCTCTTTCAGAACTTTGTTTCCTGCTCAGTTTATTCAGGGAGTGATGCAAAGAATCTGTAATAATCACTACAAAGTCAGGAGCCTTAGCCCTGAAATTTATCTAGCCTGTTCTGTCTCCTTCGCAAATAGGATGGAGAATCAGAATTTTAATTTGGCTGCCAGTGTAATGGGACATGGTGTTAAGAATTATCTGTGCCCACAGAAACAGTTTCATATTTTTCTGCAGGAAAATTAATCTCAGTTCATATTTGGAATGCATTATTTAAATTTCATGCAACCTGTGTATGGACATTTAGAATGAACAGAATGAACGTATTTTATTTTGTCATTTAAATAACATGATGCAAAGCCCTTCATTTTATGAAATTTCAGCCATTCACATTCCTTTTTCAGAGTTTTTCTTTATGCACAAGACCTTGAGAAAGAATTACTGCAGTCTGGTGTAATATTTTTATCAGTGAGAGTCCAGCATGTCATTTTAAGCACTGTTTTTGCAGTATGTGGATGTCTTAGCATTGTCTCTATTTTTAAAATAGAACCTAAAACCTAGGTGATTTACACAAAGACACGTGGTATTCAATCACAGAATAAAGAAAATAATATAGTTGTTCTGGACACCCTTTCTGCCCACTAACCACATAATTCTTCTCTGCTTTGGAGTAGTTAGTATTTCTATTTTATTGCATAATTCCCAATAATTTCAAGCTCCTAGTCTACATATTAGTAAAATGCAGACAGAGAAGAGAACAGAGGCAGTAAGACAGACTATTTTTTTCCAATCTGTATTTATGGAATAGAACTGAATGGAAAGGTAAGATAGGTAAGAGTCTTTTGTAAATTGTGCTATTCACTAGGAGCCCTCTAAATTGATAATGACTAAATACACTGTGAACTACTAAAGGAACCAGTTCTCCCTTGGCAAAGAACTCTTTTCTCCAGCAGGATTCTTTTAGTTTGAATAAAGCCTAAAGCAGAGCTTGGGTGAAATTAAGTGTCTACATCTAAATATTTAGTAGAAAAATTTCTCTGTTCACCCAATGGATAGCTCTTGGGGAGAAAAAAAAAAAGTTATGGTGCCTTTTAGGCTGTTTTAATAGCATCTTGGACACCGAAGCTCTGCACTGTACAAGCCCAGAACTGTTCTAGTGGGAATACTTGAGTATCTTATGCTTCTAACTCCCCTGTAAGCCCAGTTGAGGCTGGCTGCTAGGAATTGCTCTACTTAAACTTCTAAGGGGGTTGATGTGATAGACCTGCTTCAGATTACTGCAAGGAGACAATAAAAATCATGTCCTGGTCTTTTTTTTTTATGTATTAGTTTTTCAGTGTTATCTTGGCAGTAGAGCCAGCATAACTTCTTGCACAATAGTGTACATAACCAGTATGCAGGAGACCACATCTGGTGGCTTTGGGTCTGAAAAGGTACAGAGACCTTACAGGGAGGATTTCTTAGCAGGAAGTTAGAGACAAGAGCCTTTTCTATTCTTGTAGACTCTGACAGCTGAAGCTGTGGCTCTTTCCACATCCTGGTCTTGAAAAAGCAAAATGATCCTACAGTTTTTTTGGAAGTATATCTTAAGACCTATGGGAATCTGGGCTTTGGGTCATTTTTTCATGCTTAAACAGGCAACCTTAAACAGCTCCATCAAAAACTAGTCTCTTTTTTCAGTTGCCGTGCTGAGATGTGTAATAAGCTTCTTAAGGAGTGCATTTGTGGCTGGATTCTAGTTTCACAGCCAAGAAGCTAAAAGGTAGTCAGTTGCATTGGTAAATCTCCATATTCTTGGTGTCCTTTATCTTCTAGTTAAAGCAGTTTTGTATTCTTTTGCTTTTTGTGCTATTGATTTGCTTTGGCATTTAGACAATCTTTGAGAAAGTCTTATGCAGACTCTTTGGGAAACAGAAATAGAAATAGGAAGGAAATAGGAAATGACTGATATGGATTATCTACCCAGCCTTTCCCTTGTTTTGCAGAGTGGTGTTTTCATCTTCTCTGGCTTCCTCTGCCTTTTTGTTATCCAGCACTCTTCAAAATTAAGATAACAAAATACTGATCTTGCAGGATACATTGATCTAATTAATGTTAGACATTTCCAGATTAAAGAAACGTTCTGAATATAAATTTTGAACATAACATCTGAGCCCTGACAACAGACAGTACAAATTAATTTCCGGTGTTGTATAAAGCTGTTCAGAGCATCTCTTATGCTAACATCCTGTCAGCCAAGAGAACAGAGCACACTCAGCATCATTCGGAACCAAGCTTATGTACAATAAATCATGCACAAATGAATACTGAGATAGTGTAAATTAGAGCTGATTCATTGTATTACATCTATGTTGCTGTGTTTAAAGCAACAAACATAAGCTTTTAATGATCTGCCTAGTTATTTTAAAATCTTAGTCTTTTGTGAAGTAGCCTTTAAATTGATACTTACTATATGTAGTTCGTGTGCATCAGCAACACGGAATAAACCAAAAACATAGCCATCTCTGCGATGTCTGTTGACCAAATCCAGGGCCACGCCTGCATCTGTTTCAATGGTATTACAGTCTGCAGCTGTAGGAATTGTTTTACTTTGGGCATTAGAACACTGCAGTAGTGTTAGAAAAAAAGCTGAAGCTAAAAGCAGCATTTTGTTTGCAGTGTTAGGGCACTTCTGCCCATGCTCTGATAAAGCCAGCAGTCTGCTTTTAAATCAGACTAGCCCACCAAGGTTATAAATTAATACTAAAAGGGCATGGTTTTGTATAAATTTAAGTATTGTGTCACAGGGCCATTACCTTGACCCTGGATTAATATTTGCAAGCAGCAAGTAAATGATTATATGGTGACTGAGTAGATTTTGAGGAAAGTAGGCCTTCTCATACTCTCTGGACTACCCATCAAAGGGACTATGTTTGTAATTCTTCCAGAGGCATTGTGCAATAGTGTTTTACTATGAAAAATACTGATCTTCTAACAACATTAGGAAGGTCCAGTGTTTGCATGCAGATATTATGCAATCTCAGTTTTCTGTTTACTGTAAAGAGAGTTGACTGAAAATATGCTGAAATATTTGTGGTCAAATGATGGCTGTATGCACATCCCTGTTTTTACAGAACCTTACATATCAGAGAACTAGTGAAAGGGAAACAAGGAGCTCACCTAGGTTTGGAAAACTGATGTAGGTCAAGGAGTACGTCCTGGTGGTCCACAGCTTCTGTGTGAGTTTTTGCTACTCTTCCATCTTGAGAAAATTTAAAATAGACTTCTGTCAGCTTTACATCATATGCATATTAATGACAATATCACCCAGGTATGGCATGAGGTGACAATGCCTTTGCATTCCCAGTCTGAGCAGTTTTGTGTGCTCTTTGCCTGTAGTAGCCTTCATAGAGTTCTTTAGAGAACTGCTGGTAAATTTTTTGTATTTACTAAAATAATTCAGTACATACTAAGATTCATACTTTTCTCAGGATATGCCAATGTCCTGTGTTAAGTAGAAAGGAGAAGATGTTGTCTCATCATATTCAAACCCTTTTCTTCAGTATAGTTTCAGGCATTCTTTAAAGGCCTTAATTGTGCAAGGGCATGACTGAAGTTTGAATACAAAATACAAGCTCTGAATAAGAAAATACAAAAATTTAATGTCAGTCTGAAATTACAAAGTCAGATTCAGATGAGAAATTTTCCTGACCCTGGCTGGCGTGAAGGGTTTGAACAGCTTCTCATAGAAAAATGTGCTAGCTATATAATTGACTTGGGCTTATATGTTTGACTTCACAGTTTTTTTTTGACTTTTATGAGAAACATTGAGAAATATAATGGGTAATCATCCTTGACCCTTGCCTCATTTCATTAATCCTTATTGAAAAAAAATCCATCTTTCAGCATGTCTATTGTCTAAGAAATGACATTTTAAAATGCAGAGAGCTGAAGAAGTGGCTTTCTTTTATAGTTAGCTCAGAGCACACTTAACAGGTTTCCTAACCATAATTGTCTTTTCCCACAGTGAGAGGTGGATACCCAGGTGGATAAATCACTGTTCTGATGCAGTAGGGCATTTCTTTTGTTTATGTTTCTATAATGTTTCCATAATGTTTCATTATAATAATTCAGAATTTCTTTTGGAAGATTAAAAAAAAGTCATGAAATAAATGTTGTGTCAATAATAAATGACACTTGAAATACATCTCCTGTGTAGAAAGCAATATTCACATCGTTGAGGTGTTACAAATTGCACCCCCTTTCATTGCTTAAAATACTGTTTAATTTTCAGATGGGCAGTCATATTGAAGAAAAGAATAAGATTAGGCAATTCATAACATAATTCCCTTAGTCATCTATTGTTTGCAGATTATTTGTTCTTTTTTTTCTCCTTTCATTTTGTGCTGTTCATTGTGACACCCATCCATTTCTTGACAGCAGCTTATGTATTTTTTTTATGTAGGAAATAGAAACACTCTGAGTAAACAGTAGAAAATGTACAATTTCTTCAAAAATTGACTGCAGGAGTAAAAGTAAAATTCTGTTTCCACAGTAGAGGGTTCTGTACTCTGTTTCTTCGGAAAAGAAAGATTGCATTCTGTTACTAAATTCAGCATGGGCAAGTACTCAAGGCACAGTCAGGGTAGCTAATTAAATATTGGTTGTACTTGAGTCAGTATAATGGCTTCTTATAACTTCCCATACAATACTTATTTAATATATATATATTTATTGTTTTTAAGTTATTTGTGTTGTTTTAATGGAACCATTCCTATAAAAAGATTGCTTGCAGGAATAGGAATATTTATCCTGACATGATATTTTTCTTGAATAGCTTATCAAAAGCTTGTTTATGACTTCTACCAAGACTTGACTTGCAACAGTAGGAGTTGATCCACATTCAGACTTTAACATCCTAAACCTTTTCCCAGGAACCTGTGAGAACACACCAAAAAGTGGCTCATATTCCCTACCAGAAAAACAGGGTATTACATGCTTAATAAATAGAACTTTATTCTAGGGGGGAAGAAACAGAAAACTTACAAATAAAGGAGATAATATTCAATAATCACTACAGCTTTCCTAGAATATAGCCTTAGCAGTTTGCAGATATCTCTGCTTTCTTGGGAGGACAAGAGCTTTGTTAGCTGACTGTTCTCTGCCATCTGCAGTGGTGCTTCACCCAGAGGCTGGGTTATCAAATCGCACAGTTCAGTCAATTATGCAGACAGCAAGACCTTCCTCTTGCAGCCTGTGCTGCTCTGCAGCTGCTGTTGTTTCTGCTCCTAAGCAAGAGTACAGATAACAAAGACACATGGGGCCCCAGTTGCCTGTAGGAGAATTCTTGGCTAGCTTCTCTTAACTTTTTTTAGTATGTGATGCCTCATAGCTTCAGAGCAGCGTGGCCTGATTTTATGTTTTGATGCAAAAAAAAAAAAAAAAAAAAAAAAGGTTTTGCAGCTTTTGTGGTAGCTTTGCATTTAACAGAAATGCCCCCAAATTTGGAGGAAAAATATGTAAGTGCATGATGTCTTCATTTATGTCTCATTTTTATCTGCTGCATGTAAGCAGGGTGCCCCTGCACAAAAACACAATGAAAACAGCAGCTGCAGCTTTATTTTCCCTCCCTGCCTCCACTGATTTTTCTTTCCCAGTCACCACTTTTCTATCAAACTTTTAGAAGCTTCATCACCTTGTCTATCAAACTGACCTCAAACAGACATGAAGTTCAAAAGCTATTTGGAGGAGACCAACTGTCAAGTGAGCAGGTTGACAATGTAGTTACAAAATTCTCATTGCTTAGAAGGCTTCAAGAACCAATAGAAAAGGTGTCAGTGTCTGGGCCTTGTCTGTGTTCCTTGTCTGGGCCTCAGTTTTGATGGCTGCAAATTGTTTTCTAGGAAAAAACCACCCTAGTTTAAAGTTCATGACCTTAAGGATATGTTGCAAGACATGTATGATGAGGAGCTTGAGAAACTGGGGAAAAAGGTGAGGTTAAGAATTTGATGTCAGTAAAAGGGTCAGAGGAAGTTCCAAGGGATTCAGCTTTCTCAGGGTTTGTGGCATTATTCTGTTTTTAAAGTCTAAGCTTTAACTCATGCTTATAAGTTGTTGTAAGTTAACATAGGGGAAGTATTGGCAACTTTTGTGATTGTATAGGGTTTATTCTTATAGCTAGTAGGAGGTCTTTAAAATGTATCTTTGAAATCAAAATAATATATGTATATTGTGAATACAGAGGCTTAACAAGTATAATCTCAGTGATGCAGAGAAAATGTTTAACCATGAAGTGTATACAATGGGAAAGTTCTGAAGTTAGACAAATGGAATTTATATTTAACTCATTTGATGAAAAACCTAATTTTCAAACCCACCTTTAGAATTTTGATGTCTGGGACTTGCTTTTTAAAATATGTTTGATTGGCCAAGGATGAGTGTAGGGTAAGGGTAGCTGAAAAACCTAGACAAGTGCATAGGCAGTGTACACATAAACAAGGTAGCATATATCCTGTGCCCTTTGAATATAACTGTTCTGGTTTTTTGTCTTTTTTTTTTTTTTTTTTTTTTTTCATTCATGATACCCCTCCTATATTCAGAGTTAAAGCTGATAATATCTTGCCTGAGCTGATAATATCTAAAGTGCTGAGGTCACTGACCAGTCACTCTCTATGCCTGAATATGAATTTTGTCCATCTGAAACTGGAATGTTTGCTCAAGTCAACATCAGACCAGAGATCACTTGGGGTGTGACTGAAGGTACATAGAGTGTGTTACTGCCAGATGTTCTGCTCAGTTTAGCTAGGAGCTGAGAGACCAGGCCAGAATTTACAATTTACTATTATAAGGAGCTTAGTTCAGAAATAGAAGTAACAGAAACAGGGTGTTGCAGGCTGTGGCTAGCTGTTAGTGAAGCTGATTTCTTCCCCAGTACTCTTTTTGGGATAGAATCCAGTTATATTGGTATAAAACTCAGGAGTGTCAACAAACTGATGGAGCCATAGTGAGATTAGAACATGCAATTTATAAAATAGGCCATGTTATAGGATACCAGAAGTGAAAAATATGGCAATTAATGGAAAAAAGGGGAAAAATGTATTTTGAAAATCACTGCAGTGATTTGCTGTTGCCCCGGAGCTCTTGTCCTCAGGCACACTGAAGCCAAGGATGGGTGCTCTGTGTGAGGGCAGGGAGTGACTCCTGCTGTCCACGGCTTTGGCATGTGGCAAATCAGCAGTGTCTGTGCAGGCAGGGAGAACACACTGCTCATGCTAAAGAAACCTGACCTGGGAAGCCTGACCTGAAGCTTCCCTAGGAAAAAACAGGAGGCTGCAGTTTGATGACCTGATAAAAGAGGAATGCTGATGTAGCCTAGAGGCCACACTGTGATAACAGTTGGATAGGATTTGAATTTTATCATTTTTTTTTTAAATGTACCCAATTTTGAATGGTTTTCTACACTGAAATGGATGAAACCCAAAATACGTTGAAATTTCTCATGATATGAACTTGAAATGGAATTATTTTTTACTGAGTTGATGTGTTTCACACATCACTTTTTTTTTTTGCTTATTTTGATGCACTTGAATTACATGTTTCTATAAAATTTATGTTTTTAAGAGTTCTGCAAACTGAAGAAGCAAACGTACTTGTTGTGAACATAACTCTACACAGTACTTCAATATTATTTTGTGTCCAGTCAAAATAAAATATCACTTCTATTTATATTTTATTTATAATAATAAAATAATACATTTTAATCAATTGCATATTGCCATCGTACTTCAACAAACCCATAATTTTTTATTGAAAGGCTCTTTGAATTAAGAAATTACCCAGCATCCCTAGGGATGATTCAGCAGCATAAAAGGTTCAGAAACAATAATATTTTATTGATTTTGTTCTGAGCAAATGATTTTACAGATTTAGTGGCAACTAGGGAAAGGTTCTGTGGTCTCATACAAGCCCATAATTATTGCAAGTATCAGTGTACTCCTGCCACAACTGTCATTTCTTTCCCATGTTTGCTATTTTTCTTCTTGTTGTCTTCTCATTTATTTATATTTGTTGTTGTCAGAACAGTTGCTGTCTCTAGCATTATTGAAATTGATTTTTCTTCACTATAGGCTGTAGAACATCCCTGTGGCTTTTATTATATGGGAGTTAATATGACTTATCTCAAGAAAGAATTAGGCTGATTTTTTAAATCATCATTTACTCACAGCAGGCTGAGTAAAGCATAAGAATCTGAATAGCCTGGGCTTGATTCTTCACCAGCCAAAATTAGGTGCAGAGGTTTCACACCTCTGAGTAGCCTTTTCAAATTTATTTGAATGAGGGTGTAAAGCATTAAGGAAAATTTAATCTTTCTTGAGATTTTAAAAATTAGGCCAAACTCATCATATTCTATTTAAGAAGTTAACCTGTAAATAAAACCCCACTAGTTAATCATGCTAAACCAACCATGTTGAAGTCCTCTTCCCCATTTATACACTGCTACATCAGGTGTGACTTGGTAAAGGTCCTCAGAGCATCCTTAGCTGGGCACCAGCTGCCTGCCAAAGCTGCTCCATCCCTCCTCTCCTCTGCTGGACAGAGGAAGAAAAATACAATGAGAGGCTGGTGGGTCAATATAAGGAGAGATCACTCAGCAGTTACCATCACAGGCAAAACAGACTTGATTTATTACTAATTAGATCAGCGTTAGATGGTGAGAAATAAAAACTTCATCTTGAAACACCTTCCCCTCACTCTTCTGTTCTTCCTGGGCTCAAATTACTTTGTTCCCAATTTCTCCGCCTCTCCCCCACCAGCAGTGCAGAGGAGTGGGAAATGGGGGTTGTAATCTGTTCATCACAGGTTGCCTCTGCCCCTCCTTCCTGCTCAAGGAGAGGTTCCTCTCACTTTCCCTGCTCCAGTGTGGGGTCCCTCTCATTGGATACAGTCCTCCACAAACTTCTCCATTGGGAGTCCTTCCCATGGGCTGCGGTTCTTCACAAACTGCTCCAATGTGTGTCACTTTCATGGGGTGCAATTCTTCAGGAACAGATTGCTCCAAGATGTGCCCCCCATGGGATCACATGTCCTGACACAAGCCAGTTTCAGTTTCAGCTCCTCTCTCCATGGGTCCAGAGGTCCTTCCAGGACAAATCATCCCACACTCTGTCCTGACAGACTTTTGCTACTGATGTTATTTTTTTACCCTCCACAGTTACCTTTATTTCATGCTCTTACTGATAGAAGGAGTATGGGAATTAACAGCAAATTATTTTATTAAATATAGTCCTACTTAAATTTCTTTTTGAATCTACATAACTGGTGGTTTCTTAAAATTGAGAACTCCAAAGACAAATACTAATAAGCAATTTATTTACTTAAAGATGTTACACAAATTGAAAGGCCAGGCCATTATTCTGTTGCAGATCATTGAGGTGAGTGGGTGCTGGCTATATTTTGGTAGGCTTTTTAGGCAGTAGAGGCTGGAGGATGGAACTGCTCTCCTTTACTTCTCCCGGACATGAGTCTGATAAAGAAAATTCTTCAGGAAAAGGGAGAATAACTGGTCTACTAAATGGTTCAGTCAGGTCTGGTTTGTCTACTTGAGTCTTTTCTTCATCAAAACTGGGCACAGATTCTGCAGCCTCAGGTGGAACAGGCTTTCCAACTTTATGTTCATTTTGACCTTCTGGTTGGCTTTGGAAAGAGATGTCCTCAGTTGAAGGGGGTAGAATTGCAACCCAGCCCACTGCTTTTCCTAGGTGTGGGGAGAAATGACTGGTTTCTGAAGAGAAAGCTGCTTGATGATGCTGGCTGGATGCTTCCTGTTTCTGGTCAGCTTGTGCTGTCCCCTCTTCAGTGGCAGGATCCTAAAGAATGGTCAATAAGCGTTACCTATACTGAAGCTATTACTTATTCTTTCAGATATGGGGAAGGTCACCCTTCACACTAAGGATCTGCTGGAATTCCAGTCTGAAGAGCAGCTGCAGAACAGACACTCAAAGGACAGACAGATGGCACTCAGTGCCATGGTCTAGCAACTGCTCCGGTGGGTTAAGGGTTGGACTAGATGATCTCTGAGGTCTCTTCCAACCCGGCTAATTCTATGATTCTATGATTCTATGATACTACTTATGCCACTGGAGATGGGTGCATGAAACAACATCTAGTTGAGGATGTCCCTGCTTACCTCTAGAGATCCCTTCCAACCCAAATTATTCTATGATTCTACATTCTAACATGGGTAAGTACACAGTTTTTGCTCTTTGCATTCTCTTTGTTATTTACAATTTCTTTGTAGAGCAGTCTGAAGACATTCTGTATGGTTGGCTTCATAATTATCCTGTTGCCTTTTTATCCATCCAGCAACAGTCTCTTTTATTACAAGAGAGGTTTCTTATGTGGCCTTATCACTTTCTTAAAGCCCATATCTTTGTGAATAAGAAAACTTAAAAATGCCTGGGCTTTCAAGAGTTCAAGTCTTGGTTTCTAAAAGATTATTACTCTTGCATTAATAAGATTAGATTAAGAAATACCTGCGGACCGTAGATCTCACAGGATATTGTGACAAAGCGTTGATGTTCCAAGTGGCTGTTTCCTACAGAGCCTTTGCAGAAACCTATTTTCTGGAAGAAGAAAATGCAAGCATATTTTCACATTGTAGCACTGATACTTAGCTTCTGTCTTGTAAAATAAGCGATTATGAAAAGCTTCTACATGTATTTGTAGGGATAAGCAGCATGGGTAACCTTTTATTTTGGGATTGGCAAGCTTATAAAGGCAGGCAGCATTCTGAAGAAGGCTTTATATTTTGCAAAAGCAAAGGTTAGGTAACAAGACAGTAAAGGTAAGCTGCCCAGTTATGGCCCAGCTACAACAGCACACTTGAGTTCTGCTGCCTCAGAGTATCCACATGCGGGCAAGTTGCGTAGTAGGAAATAATGCCATTTTTCAGGCAAAAGCAATTGCAAAACACACTAGTGAAAGAAACTACGAAAAAATGTTTTTTCTAATAATTGTGTGTTTACTGGGCTGCAAGTAACATGGCTTGGATCTCAATTAAGATGGGAATAGAAATATTACCTTTTGGCAGCATGGCGGTTTAGTCTTTCAGTTTCTCTTATACTTTGTCTTCTAAATATTTTCCTTAGCTGACCTGATTGTAGTATGAATATACTATTTAATGTATTATTTGTGCTTTATTTTCTGTGTTTTTTTTATTTGGAAGAAATCCTTAAGGATGATTCAGTTTTGTCAGGTGATAACTACCCCACCTTTTTCTGGATGGTATTTTGTTTTGTTTTGTTTTCTTTGCTCATGGATTTCTTGGTAAGAATTCAGAACTTTTACTGAAATGTTTCCTGTATTCTAAAGCAGTCTGTACAGTTACAAGACAATTTAGAACTATAGCCCATAAAAGGATGCCTGTAGGCTTTGATTTTTGTCTGAAAAGAACCAAAGGGATAGGCTTAGTATTCACTAAGTAATCACAGTATCTGAAGAAAAAAAAGAAGGTGTATATACAAGGAAAAGTACTTACTGCTAGTTCAGGTGAAAGTGGCTTGCACTTGGAGATGTCAGCAATCTTGTCAGATTTGGAGCAGGATGTCTCCTGAATTAAAAATTCTACAAAATATGCAGGACCAATGACCCACTGTTAATGAGAGAACAGTGACAATTAGACCTTGTGCCTGTGTCAGGAAGAAGGAAGAATCCTACAGGCCTTGAAATAGATGTAAAACTGCTAAGTGTGGACAGAGCAGGTTATACTTGAGGCATTTAGTGCTAGTTGTATTACAGAAGAATGATTTTTTGCCAGTGGTGCTTTATTTCCTGGTGATTTTTTACCAAGATTGTGCATATATAAGAAGTAACTCATGAATTAGCTATAGTTGAAATTAGTTTGGGCCTATAGAGCTACATATTCGAAGACCCTCTTCATCACCTTGTGAATAATTTCTGTCTGCTTTAATGAACAGGATCACTTTTTCTATTTCTGAAAGGCAAATAACTTGAGAATGGAAAACGAGAGCAATTAAGTACTATATTGTAGTAATATCTAACAAAGAGCGAAAAACACCTTGTTATCTAAACATAATGAATTTTGGAGGGACCAGATATCACTGCGGTAAACAAAAAGGATTCATCCAGGACATCATTAACTCTCTGTTAGTCTAAATGAGTTTTAAACCATTTTTAAACACATACAGGTATGTGCTGGAAGTAATGACTGTACATTAAGTACTTTCTATCAGGGAGTCACTAATTCCAGGTGGTGGTAGAAGAAAGAGCTCACAGTTAAGTTTTTGTAAACTTTGGAATGCAGTCAATGAAGATTCTTATTTCCCAGGGGAATTCTGCATAGAAATATTCTCTGTACTACACAGAAAAAATTCTAAACAATCTGTAAGCCATAGCAAATCATAGAAAGTACAAAAAGGTGTATCCCTACTTCTTGAGTGCTAAAGCAAGTCAGATGAGCTATGGCTTACCTGCATTGAAGCTCTTGTGACATTGAGAACAGAGAAATAATGAGTTTGATCACTCTCTTCATTGAACTTGGCAAGGCTTTGAAGAGCAGCCTCCGTATATCTGGGATCATTTGGATTATCATCAAGTGGACAGTCAGGACATATTCTTGAAATATATCTGGGTGGAACTTTTTATTCAAACAAAACAATATCATTAGAGAAAGTGTAACCATAAGAGCATGCTGATAGCATAGGTCACAGTAAATGCATCTATGCCCCCAATCCTACTCATTTGTCCTCCAGTCCTCTGTAGTAACCAAATGAGGTTTTATTCACTCAATGATTTACAAATTTGAAGACCCATAAAAACGTTGCAGTAGAGGCAGAGACACTGCAGAAAAAAGCTCAACCTTCTAACAGTGGGCTCGCTGATTTTACTTGCCTTTCACAAACTTATAAAAATGCTTTTTGGATGAGTGGGTAATTGCTGCTCTGCTTTGATCTGCAGGACCACACTGATCTTTTGTTCACTGTCTTGAGAAAACTAAAGCAGCTGAAAGCTAATTAGGTGTGCTGGTGCCATAACTACAATTAAAATTTAAAGCAATGTTATATGGCAAGGAGTCTTTTTTCAGTCTTTTTTTAAAGTAAGTGTGTTAAGTAAAGACTTACCTGGTTGTAAAGTGCACTCATAACTATTGAGATGAGCAATGTTTCTTGCCTGATTAATGTAGATTATTGCTTTGCACTGACCATAAACCTAAAACAATATAAACATTTAGAAACAATTAATATTGTACCATTTGCACTGATTATCTAGTACCTGGACTGTGAGTGGTTAATTTTCTCCTTGCAGCCATTAAATTATTTTCAAGAAAAAAGTTGTGATAATACTGAAATGTCTATGAAACACATTTTCTTTAGAAATAAAAGTACGTCTTCTCCTGCTGTAATTCTGAGCTATTCAGACACAATGCTTGTCAGCAGGATGGTCCACAGAAGGCCACTCTTTTGACAGGTAGTAAGTGCCCAAGCATCACAGGGTTCTTTCCCTGGACAGATCCTGCAGCTGGAGCTGAGTCCATGTCTAGAACCCAGGCAGCTCAAACGTAGAGAGCTGCTCAGTGTCTGATCCAGTCACCTGTCTTCCACCTTCCCTCTTTTCCCTGTGTCCATCTTAAGGAAGGAGAGCAGCAGAAAAGACCCTAAATCAGTTTCATGGTGCAGAAAGGTCACCCTTGCACATAAAGTAACTACGACTTTATGGCAGGAAAAAATACTGTCATATTAATAACAGTTGTCCCTTCATGTTAAAAACTTGACTGTATATTCTCTGTATGCTTCTTAAATATTGCCATGTGTATGATCAAGGCCTCTAGAACATACATGTCTTGACTTCACAGCAGCCATATGGGCCATATGTGCTCTGCTCTCTTTTCCTGCTGAAAATGTAGGCAGACATTAGAAGAATTCTTTTTACTTTTTCCAGTTTTTCATTTTAAAATGAAAACTGATTAACATAAGAAGCGGCCCAGGACAATTTAATCATAACTTCTTTTTTTGTTGGTTTTTTTTTTTTTTAATTCCACATAAAGCTTCTTTCTTGTCATTCCTCATTTTAAAAGGTTTTTTTTCACTTTTTCAGAATCATTTTGGTCACCTGTAGCAGCAGTCTTAGATCACTTTCTGTCTTTGCAGTTTATCTTGCTAAGCTTTCTTTTTTCTTTTCAGTGCAATTTTTGCAAAGTTATCGGAACAAAAGTGGAATTAAAGTAAACAAAAAAATGCATGTTATATTGAAGTGAGTTTCTTTTATTCCCTTCTTGACAACCTGTCTATCAAATAAACTCTTACAAGGTTGCTATGAAAATTAGACCATTTACTCTAAATAGTGTCCTAGCATGACTATTTAATTATGCCTTCTTATTAGCTCTGGTCAAAAACTTACCTTTAATTTCCATTTTAAAAAATGAATCTTAGCAGTCTATAAACTGATTAGAAAGTACTGAGGGAAACTGTGAGCCTTAAAAAACAGGTTCTTGTTTCTCATATGCTCAGCTCTCTAGAAAAAATACATGTGTAGGGATTTTGCTGTCATCAGTAGTACCCAAATAACTCTTCATACCTGAGATTAAATGAGAAAATAAAATCCTTACAGTTGTATGTGCAGGTCTGGCCATACAGTTTTTCCACAACATTTTGCTGAGTACATGGCATTCAGAATCTATTACATCCAAGATGAGGTAGAAAACAGAACCACTGGTCTCCTGAAAACAAAAAACGTGAATCATACCCCAGTTTCAAATAGAAAAGTAAGAGAAAGTAGAAAAGTAATAGAAATAGAAAAGAAGAGAATAGAAAAGTATAGAATAGAATAGAAAAGTAATAGAAAGTAGAGATACGTAAAAGGAAGACATGAAGAATCACAAAACACCGGTGAAACACACAGATACCCTGAAAACTGAATATTCGATGCAACAAATTCTCTGTGGTGTCAAATCAGGTGATACTGAGTTCTGAATCAAGCCTCAAGAACAGGCTTTGTCTTGTGTCCAGAAAGTTTCAATTAAAGAGCAGTCCTTTAAAGTCAGTTTTATCCTTTTGGTCCTGGCACCAACCAGAATCCAAGAATGTAGACTAAACTTGTTGATGCTTTTCATCATCAGCTGCATTTTATTATTGGATATGAAAGGTAAGTAATTTTGCCTTAGATAAGAATGAAATGATGAATATCACAAATAATAAAAGCTGCTAACATGGAACATTCCCACTAGGCATTACAAACATGCTCCATAGTACAGCTCCATGTATCTAATGATCACATCATTTGGTACAGAAAGATGAGATGTTGCATGTCCTTGTGAGAGCAGCAGGAAGTTGTGTCTTATCCTTCTCACTGCAGATCTGTAAACATCTGGCAGTAAGCCTCATTTTCTTTAAGGATTCAGAACTCAGCCTTTCAGGTAGGATTATGGGAAATGAGCAAGCATGGCAGGCAGTGTTAGCAGCAAGCCTCCACAGTGCTTTGTGTGCTGTGGGCCCTCTGCTCTCCTTTGGGTTGTCCTTGGCTGGTGGCAGTAGATTTGGCTATTGTAACACGAAATAGTAACAAATCAAGCACACATAGAGAAATAAGATACTTGAGGGTATGAGAGTGATATTCCATAGGTATTTCCAGTGTAATTTTGGTAATTGAACTGGTTTCAGATTTCTTCTGGACAATGAGTAACCATTTAGAGGTCTGTGAAGAAATTCCCTGGTCCCAAGCTGGATGTGTTTACACCTGTAAGCGCTTACATCTTTTGTGCAGGGCTCACAATGACTTAATAGGCTTTGCACTCCAAGTGCTCAAGGCAGCGGGAGGAAGGTGTAAAAAGAAATTAAATCAGAGTAGTGGTGTCTCATAGCAAATTTGAACCGATGCCTGGAGCTATTCCAGGGGCAGGCAGCAGAAAATCGTGACTGAGATTTGCTCTCTAATTGCCCACTGTGGTGATGAAACTGTCTCTAGTCATCTGTGTGTAAAGTTGACATGGCCTCTGGAGTCCCGTGAATGTAACTTTACATTTGCTTTTTGAAATATTTCTTAGTTCAAATAGATACTACTAGAGAACAGTGATAGACACAGAGCTCTTCATGTGGGAAGCAGATACAGAACTAGCAGGTAACTTACCTGAGGATGTTCTCGGGCACTGAAAATTCGGTTGAGTTTGAATATGTAGCCCTCTTTTCGGTCAGCATTGATCTGGCGCAGAGCCAGATCTGCAGCGTCCTCTACTGCAGTGTCATCACAGGCAGGGGAAAGCAAAGGAGGAGGGGCAGCCCAGGAGCAAAGCGCCTGTATGCCAAAGAGCACTGAAACAAACAGAAACATTCTGCTTAGAAAACCAGTGCATCAGAGCAGAACAGTAAGTCAGTATGGAGGGGCTGATGTGCATGAAATAGCAGACTTCTGTGATAAAGCCATGTCTCTTTATAAACTTGTGTCCCCTTTTTATTACGTACTCAACGTGACCTTTAAACCTACAGTTGCAACAGTGAACACTAAATCAATAATTACAAGGTATTACGAAAGAGTTGTCACTCCCTCTGAGACCAGAGAGCATTTTCTCCTTCTGGCTTTACATCTCCAATTCAAACTTCATTGGGCAGATCATATAACTTTGACCTCATTGCAAGAGACAGGAATATACACAGAAAACTGCTTTCAGCAGCTGCAGCAAAATGCAGTTCACATCCAGACAAGAAGCCTGTGGATAAATGGCATACTCAAGCTGCTCAACACACTGAGATAAGATGGTAATAAGGCAATGAAAGAACTAATGGCTTCATCATGGTGTCTGCTTTTAAGCAGAAATTTCCATTGTGCTTATTTGGGGCTTAACATTCACTGTAATTGAATATGGTAGCATAGATGTGGTAAGTTTATTCTCATCCCAAAGACTGCACTCCTGTTGGTGTGATGGTGCAAAATGAGCTGCTGTAAGAGGTTGGAGGCAACAGACTCCAACCCAGACTCCAACAGAAGCAACAGGAGCAAACCTGGGGTATCAAAATGATCTTAGGCTACTGAAGGTTCCAAATGAGAATTTGTTCCCTCTCAGTCCACTGACTCCAGACCACTCTTCTTTTGTTGCTCTTTGTCTTCTCTAATCACGGCCCAGTTTAGGTTGTAGAAAACCACGGGAGAATCATAAAGAAAGTGGTCCAGAGATGTCACTATTTTAATTATTTTAGCACTACTCAGTGCTTGCCTTTCATTCCCTTTGAGCAACAATAGACAATGTGATCCTGAAGGTCAGCTGAGGGTGACCCTGTGGGGTGGGGATGTTCCCTGACTCAGCTGTGCTCCCCATAGTACCACATATTAAGCTATGCAGGTTTTGTACCTTTGACTTATCCCCACATTGCAGAATTTGGAGGTTGATTTGTGAGCTGAGAGACTGCACTGTGGTCACTATTGATTCTTAAGTGATTTGCTGAGTACAGATGAAGAAGGGTCATGGAAAACTGAAGAACTGAAGAACTGAAGAACTGAAGAAATGACAGCAGTGGGCTGGTGACTAACCTGTCAGGAACTCTGGGCTGGAGACAAGGGGGAATGGCTGTACAAATAGCTGTTATCTTGAATATCTGGAGAATTGACAATCACTATTAGTTGGGGAAGATCCCAGTGAATGTCACTGGCTTTCTACTAACAAACAATTTTGCAGCCATTCACCTTGAGGGATTCCAGAAGGTAACTGTTTCCCTAGTCCTCATTTTCTGTTATGGGAGTCACTCTGATCACAGCTTTCTACTGGATGACACCAAGTCCCTTTAAGTTTGAAGATTGTCCCTGTATTGAATGAGGAAGGAAAAATGCAAGTACAGGACATAATTGTCTCTATTTAATACTGACAAGAAGTTTCAGGGTTTAAAACATTTATATATTGTCAGGTTTTTTTTTATTGGTGGTATAAGTTATCTCAGCTTCTTAGCCAGCAGTGCTCTAAGCATGTTCCTCTGGGAGACAACAGAACCTGTCCCAAGGACTGTCTGTACAAAACTGGGTAGGATTACATATATAACCATGAAGGTCTGCAACAGCACTGGGGCTGAAATGCTTCTTAGAAGACTGGTTGGTAGCAGAGGTGGAAAACTCAGATAGCAGGACAGAAGGGGCACATGGCTGTTAGACTGAGCCCCCTCATGTGTTGGCAATTGCTTTGCAAACTCAGGGTAGGGGATAATGTACGGAGTGTATCCTGGAGGGAAGGGATACAAGGAATGAATGTTGAGAAACAGTTCTGTAGCCATAGTACAGGAACAGCAGAAACAGCAATGCAGACTCACTCACATTGTTCCTTGTGCCTGGGAATGCTTCCCCTGTGGCTAAAGGATAATAACTCATTTCTTTATCCTTACAGTGCATGGCATTTCTATGGAGATGGGTGCCAGTTAGTACTGGCTGTGTCGGTGCCTCTTATAATGGGGAATTGTTATATCCCTGACTCTGTTCTTTGTACTCTTCCTCCCACTGGAAGGGAAAAAATTTCTCTGTTGAAGTAGCTGACCTCAAAACATGGACACAGCTGGGAAATCTGAGCATCTCCAGCCAAAGTAGCACACGAAATGAATATGCTTTAGCAAAACATGGTTTGAAAAAGATGAAAAATGTCAGCCAGTGATGCAGACCTGACCAAACTATTCATGTTGCATTTCAGAGAAAGAAGCATTTGTGTTTTATGTATTGCCATTTCTTAACACTCATTGCCCAGAGCACCTATGACTAAGTATGGAATCCATTATTAAGGTCCAGGTGCATGAATATGGGGCCATACATTTGGGAGACAGGGAAAATGTAGCCTTAAAAGGGCAAAATGTGTCCTTAGGAGGGCAAGTGTTAAGGAGAAAGAAGATGAGGATCAGCTACTAACAGGAATGCACAGAGCAATTCTGCTTTTTTTTTCCCCCCCTTCCTGTTTTGAGAAACAATGGAGTAGTTACACCAGATGTAGTTTAACATCTGTAAAGTATGGAGACTGCAGATGTTCTAGTACATATCCTTGATTTGTGTGGTTGGAAAAGGCAACAAGATGATGCAGCATTTCTCAAATTCTGGGATCCCCATGGGCAGGGATACCTTTTATAGACATACTTTCTCTGCCATCAGAGAATTTTCTAAGCCTGGAAAACACTGTCTCTTTTGCAACATAGTGCTCACTTGATTATATACAAGTCAATTTGTATGGTTTAGTTAAAGTGATTCCTAGTTTTAAAGATACAAAAGCTAGGAAAACTAATTGCTCCAGGTGAGTTAAAAACTTAGACCCAAGTATCTGATACTATAGTCGTGCAGAGCACAGTAAAAGCCATTTCATTAAATCCTGTCCTGTGTCTCATGCAGGGATGGGAGGACCAGCTACCTCACCACTTCAAAAAATTTCTGTAGCTTAGTATTAGTATTAGTATTATTTTGAATTAACGGCTGCATGCAGAATATAGTGGAGTTGCTGCTTTACAGAGAAGCAGAAAAATCACTGAGCAATGGATTGGCAGCAGCTTCTGCAATTGCCTGCCACACACTTCCTTCAAGAACTCAGCATATTCTTGAAATATTCCCCTCCACGTGCCCAGCTGAAGCACTGGTCCAAGCACCTGCAGCTTTTCCTCTCCTCACTGATACAGCAGAACCCTTCTGTGTAGCAACCTGTTGAACCATCACCAAGAACAAATGTTAGTTGTGTTGCTTACTGAAAACTGGAAGGTTGTAAGTAGGAGAGCAGGACAGGTTATTTGAAACAGTTCAGAAATGAGATGTGTTCTGCAGCTTTTGCTTTCTGCATGGTAATTACCTTGTAGCAAGTGCTGTTCCTGGTTAAAGATTCATGACTGTCTTTGAGACTGCTCCCCAGGGCCTGCAGAATTCCAGCCTGGCTGGCAATAAAAATCCTTCTGGCCTCTGTCCCTTATTACTTCTCTACCTAGAGTAGATTTTGCCTCTAACATGTCAGAAATTCGAGGAAGATTTCACTGCTGGGACAATGGTAAATTATCATCACTGCTTGGGTGCTATTACATGAGGTACATGTCTGTAGTGTATTTTTATTCCCTTGAACAGATATTCTTCATATGCACACAGGCTGTACGGCACAGTTGTGATCATCTCACACCTGTGTGTCTGCTGGCAGCCAGGGAATACACATGTGTTTGTCTGGAAGGATTGATGCATTCAGCCTGAACAGCAATGAGTGTGTCCTGATTCTTTGTTCTTTTCATAGACATGGATGATCTTAATGCCATGTCCAAAAGTATTGAAGCTGTACATGCTCGGATGGGATGGTGGCAGGCAAAAATACATTTTTTTCCCTGCCACTGCTGTAATATGATTTGTGTGTGATGAGAAGAAAGGACTGACCTGCTTTTCTGCAGTGCTCAGCACCCACACATCCCAGTGAAACTGATGAGAAGAGCAGGAGCTTACTGATTTTGGAATCAAGCCCAGAATATGACTCATAATGCTGTGAAGGAGATACTCGTCAACTGAATGAAAATATATACAGATAGAAGGTACCAAAGCATTTCTGTTGAACATTTTATTGTGGAGTAACCTTTTGGATGGTGTTTCTATCACAAAGCTGCAACTGTTGTATAGCTCTTACAGCAGTTTCATTGAAACAATATTATCTGTATTTTAACTAGAGCATCCCTATATGCAAAGGAAACAACTACTATACGTTGTAATTACCTATATTTTGAAGCAGGCCTTCTCAAGATCCTGGATACAGCTCATCTCTCTGGAGGGTGAAACTCATTTGGGCTCAGAATCAAGTATTCTCACCTATTTACACTTGATGTTGTGGTCTCTGTGTTGCTGCTGCTGCACACTGTTAGCTGTATTGCCCTGTCTGTAACACAGCCTAAATCTTGAAATGGCGAATCTTCCCAGGGCATGGAGGAAGAAGAGGCACAAAGCCAACTGGGTGAATTCCTTTGTCATGCTGAGCAACTTCTGCAACTGCTCTCTTTGCTACAGATCTAGCTACAGTAGGAAATTCTGCAGAGCTGGATTCAGATGCAACAGGGTTATTGTGGGAAAGCTTGAGATTATGATTTGGGAAGCCTTGTACAACACTGGGATTAATTCCTGCTGTTGCATCTTGACCTGGGTGAGGGTAGGTAACTCCAGGCTGTAAAAGAAAAACAGTTTGAGTTTGTGTTCAGTGCCTTGGGGCTTATAGTATACACGTCATTGCTATTTTACTAGGTACCATGCTCCTAACTAGATATAGGCTTTCAGCCCAGGTACAAAATGTTCCTGACTATCACAGAAATTTGATTTGCATTTGAAGAAATACACAGGAGCCCAGGAACATGTTTTTAACATGCAGTGGATCATTAGCACCAAACTCTGTGCTATGTGAAATTTCAGGGCCACCTGTGCAGATGGCAAAACATTCAAGACCAGCTGCCTTATTCTTTGCTCATGTATCTCCTAGACTGCTAATTACTATTTTGTTACCAAGAGCTCTGGTCATAGGAAGTATTCAATCACCACCTAGAACTGGAAAGCACTCAGATCCAGTGTTTCCAGTATGTTTTCCTCCTCTTGCTGTAGCTGTGCAGGTCAGGCTCCTTGAATTCAGTCACATCTAAGTACCACTAGCAGAAAAACCCACCTGATTTCATCTACCACAGTGGCTTGGTTATGTTTTACAACTATCTGCCCCATACTCTTAGCTGAGCAGAGTTTGGTTCCTTTTTCCCTGCTAGATGACCAGTTGTTTAGAAGAGCAAGCTGTATCAAGCATGCACGGTAGAGATGACAGAATTCCTGTCTCAGAAATCCATAGGATAAGCAGGAGTTACCTTATCTGATTTTTAAATACAAAGTTAAGCTACAGTTGTTACAGATAGCCAAGGCAGTCTACAGTGAAAGAATTAAACTCAGGGTGATTGCTTCTTAACACTACCAGTAGGCTGGGATACTCTGGAGAGGAAGGGAACACCTGGAGCTGGTACCTGATGTCCGTAGAGCTGGCAGTCTACGCTGAGGTCCTCTGTGGGGCGTATCACCTTTGTTGCTGTGCAGAAACCAAAATTCTGGCAGAACAGAACATAGTCAAGAGAAAATAGTTGCAAAACAGAGGAGACCTGCATTGCAGTATTAATTTTTAAATGCATAAACAGAAAATAAGTGAAGCTCCTGTTTTCTTCTAGAGTAAATTCCTTGGTATATCTGTATATGAGGGAGAGAAAGAATATACAGGAATCTAGATAAAGGGATCCCACCCACTAAAATGGCCTAGGACTTAAGTTCTTCAGAACCAAAAGAAAAATTTTAGCATGATAAAGCATATAATATAACTCTCAAGAGCCTATGTATCAGAACAAAGCATGCTAAAAATACTTAAATTGTAGAATGGTGAAACAGTCTGTCCTTTTGTTAAGTGTTTGTGTACTGTCTGGTAAAAAGAGCCTGATTTTGTCAAGTACTAATGTTAAGAAGAGTAAAAAATAATATATATTCTATTGATTAAAAATATTTTGTGTAAAGGACACTTTGGTCCTCAAACCTTTTGAGAATACATTCAAGTACATCAGGATTCAGCCCATGTACCTCAGCGAGAAGAGAAAGGTGTGATATACCTCTAGAAAATCTATATTGAAAAGCATATTGTGGTGGTAGACTGCTCTTGCACTTTCATCCTCATAAAGGGCTATTCTTGCACAAGCATGAGAGCATCACAGCACGCTGCTTTTCTACCTCTGAGCTGGCAAGATCAGGACTGATGTGCTGTCATACTTACAGACTGATCATCAGGTAGCAATTGACAAGATTCCACATTAGCTTTAGCTTCTGCTGCTGAGCAGTTTGTGGCAGCCACAGCAAACTCAGCAGAGACAACATGCGCTGGGTGATACTGATAAAACAGAAAAATTGTTTAACTGACTTTGCACTGTGAAACTGTAGAGCTGCTGAAAAAAGATAAAAGGTAAATGTTGTGGTTTCTAGCTCTGCATCTCCCACTCAAGTGAAAGGGAATCCTGTGGCTAAAATGACACAAAATGGTTGGGAAATCAGATAGAATTCAGTAGGGCAAATTAGAGCAAGCTAAGTCTGCTTGCAAACATAACTGGTTAGCACTGCACAAATACCTCAGAAAAAATATCCTGCTTATATTGAAGGCTATACAGACTTCTAGCAATTACCTGTATTCTGGCTCTTCCAATCTCAAGGAGTTTGAGGTAAGCATCAGTAGTTTTGCTGTTGTGGTCATTGAGAGCAGCTGTAACAGCTGCCAATACCTCAGTGTCATTCAGCCTTGCCAGCAGTGGACAGCCAGGGCAGATTTGGATTATATCTTCGGTTGAGTCTGCAGAAAGAACCAAACAGATTATGCTTTCATCAGAGTGTAGGTTGTTTTGGAAGGCATTATGGACCTCTTCAGTCATACAAATCACTTGTTTTGTGATCTGTCCTAAATTACAGTGAAAGGAATTTTTGCAGTACAGCTATAGATGGCAGCATTTCACTCGGCTTACGCCGTTCAAGTCTCTGCAAGCAGAAGTGCTGTGGGCTTCAACAGCACATTTTCAATGTTCTTCCTCAGGTTTTAATCAATTCTCCTTCTGGAAAACTATCCATGATACCACTAAAAAGATGTCTCGGCTCATACAAGGAATGTTGGAAAAATTATGATGTTTTACTTTATTGGAATTGTGTTTGCATGTGTGTGTTGTTTCACTCACTGGCTTTGATAGTAGCACTGAAGACATCTCACACAGAGCAAAGGGATCTCATACAGAACATACAGAATAGAGATTCAGCTTTCCCATGGAAATATTGTACATGCTGGGTTTAGTAAATAAGCTGCATCAGACAAAGGGGCTCTGAAGATTAACAATCTCTAGTAACATTCAGACCAAGAAGGAATCATATCCTTGAGGCTAAACTTCCATAGTGAAAAGCCTCTGTACCAGCAATCTCTAGGTCAAATTTGTGAATTGCTCCCCAGATAGTACCATTGCATCTCAACTGTCATGCAGAGAGGGGTAGATTTGTAGGTGAATGAAAACAGAAAAAGGGAAAAAATACTCTCAAAACAGCTGGATTTAGGAAACCCATTCACTGTCATCCTTTATGCCCTACTTATAAACAGTGCTTCAGAATCAGAAAATCTAGTGAACTGTAACCATTTCCATAATAATACTCCAGCCTCTAGATTCAAACCTAAAGAACAAAGTCTTTACCTGCATGTGAGTGGCATTTACTGGCAAGTACAGATAACTGTCCATTCAACTTTTGCAGTTTGACATCACAGTCACCTTCAACTGCCTAGAGAGAGACAAAAACTAAAGGGTTACATCATTCAGATAAATAGGAATTTCTGAAAAGGGCAACTATTACGAAATTCAAAAGAACAGATCCTGACTGAGTGTTCCTGGCAAAATCAGACTGATCGCAAAGGCACTGCCAGGCGTGCCCTGGTGTCTGTGATTTTGTAAAAAGCAAAATTTGGATCCAAATCTGGATCTCAAAAGTATCAGAAGTGCCAGGGTAGCCAGGTTTTGGACATTTGGTTCAGGTTCCTCTCTCATAAAAAGCAAAGGATATGAATCTCTTTGAATTAAGACCTTCTGCAGAGCTGTTTGATAACATTCTCACTAATCTCAGCTGGTCAGTGGCCATGGTAACAGCAGAGTGTGCTGCCTTGCTGAGCTGGCTCACATGCAACATGATCCAGCAGGGAAGGAAATGTCAGTGGGAAATCTGGAGTCACTGGGCAGGGGAAAGAGTTAGAGTTACCACCCCCAAGATGGAAAATGGGATCTGAGCCCTGATGCATCCAGGGGTGGATGATGATTCAAATTTAGTCATGAGCTTTGTGAACTGGGTCCCATTCTAGAAACAGCAGGTTTAAATTGCCAGTTGCTTGCTCTGTTTTCTGATGAGAAACCAGAGCTGCCTGTACTCTGACAACACTTCCACTGCTTTGGTTAGGGGGAGCTTTTCACAGTTGGATCACACTTGCATAATAACAAAATATTTGAGGCCAGTAAATTCCAACTGAGCATTACAGAACCCTGTCTGAAGGGAGTAGCTCTTCTGCACCCTTGACTAGATCCCTTGATGGAATTTCACTAGGTAGCACCCCACATGTAGCTGAGAGAAGGCTGTGTTTGCAGGTTTGCATTCACAACTTGCCCTATCTGCAGTTTGCAATGAGGCAGTGATGTCTAGGCTGACCATGGAGGACAGAATCTGGAGCTCCTAAACAAGGCTCTGTGGCATTCGTGGACTGTATGTAAGATGTTTGCTAACAGTGACCTCTCCTCTTCCCATAACAGGACATGAAAGAAATCCAGGAGTGAAATCCTTCATTCCATGAAGGTAGATAAATCAACAAGGTTAAAAGTGATTGGGTGGTTATGTGCTATTACAGCTAGATAACATTTGCTTAGAAATCTAACTGATGATAGCCTGGCTCCAGCATCACCTTTGGATTGAGCCAGTAGCATTTTAGATACTCACATGGTCTGTGAAGCTCCTTACTGTGCAATTTGCAAGAGGTGTAGGGCTAAGAATGGGGCACGTGGTCTCTAGTAAGTCAACCTCAAGAAATATAATGTCATTATTTGGCCCCTAGAATATAAAAAACAAACAAACAAGCAAACAAAACCACAAACAAACACAAAAAGTTAATCGGGAATTGTAGTAATGGCAACACAAAACATCACCATATTTCTTCTATAGGGCTGTGCTGCAGTCTCTCTTGCTGACTGTCATTGGGTAGCTTGAGTTATACAGTAGAGTAACTGAATAGGTCCTTACTGTTTAACTTCATGAAAAACAGGACTCAGTGTTTTAACTGTAGTAAGCCAAGATGGTCACGCTGATTTTTCCAGCAAAAGAACTAGTACATAAGTTTTGGAAAGTCCAGCCTGTATGTAGTGTGTCAGTTCTCTTAAGTTAACAGGATTTTATTTTGTTGTGTAGTTTTAAAAAAAAAAATCAACAGGTGTCTTTTTTGATGGAAAAACTTAATGTTTCTATAAGCAGGTACAAAATAAACAATGGTGCACATTGGCCTGTTCCATTTATTACATTGGAATGACACTTAACTGCAACTGCTAAGTTCCAGCTCTAATAATCATGTTGTTTATGGGCTGCAGGATCTTCTTTGGTTGTTGCTGAACCTTTGCTTATATTACATAAAACATGTGAGTGGAAGGAAAGAAGTGATGAGGTTCCCTTAAACTCTGAGATTGACTCTGAGGTTTGAGTCATGAGTGATTCCATTTGAACTAATGAAGCTATTTTACTTTAAAAGTATTAAATATGAGCAAAGCTGTGTCACCAGTACTTTCATATGGGTAACTGTGGGCATGCTTCTAACCTCATTAGTGTCTGATATAGTCTCTTTTAAATAAATTCAATATTCTCTCATAACAAGTAGAAATCAGCCATGGAATTTGATTCCTCTTAGTATCTGGGAGTTCTTTCTATGTTTTCAGGGGATCAAAGGTTCTGAATGGGTGCATACATTGTATTCATGGCCATTTCTACAGCCTTTCTAGATGTCTACAATGATGACAATAAATCTTAGAGGATAAGAGACTACAAGCCATTGTTATTTCCTTTCAGCTTCCTTGTCAGCTCAGTGGGATAGTAGGTAAAATTAATGCCTACTACAAAATGTCTAATAACATGGAGTTATGATAGGTGAGCATTTAGCCAATAAATAATTACCTGTATCATGAAGTTTATCCTCACAGTTTTCTCCAGATTAGATACTGGGTTTATGAATCAGCACTTTGAATGATCTGCCCTTGCAAGCCTGCTGTGTTTGTAAATGGAGCTCTTTCTAGCATTGTACAAAGACACAGGAACATTTCTCTCTCCCCCTCTATTTTGCTCTTTCAGAGGTACATTCCAGTGACCTGGATTCACAACTGCTACCAGGTGGCATCACCCCATTTAAATCAACAGAGCCCTGCTGATTTACCCCGGGTGAGGATAGAGCCCTTGGCAGGGCTTGCTGGTCATTTCCAAGCATCTCCAGGTTAGCACAGTGCTCTGCAATTAGGCTCCTCACTTACCTGGGGTAGCACGCGGATATTCTCAATTCTGTTTAAGGCAAACTTGTACCCGTGACGACTGTGGCCATTAATGTAACTCACAGCTACTTCAGCTGCTGCTTCTGATTCTGGGTCATCGCAGCCCAAGGGAGCAGGGGGAGCTGCTGGTACAGCTTTGTGAATTGGAAGCTGAACAAGCAATATTAAAGCTACTAGTGCCTTCATGGCACCTGAGAAAAAATGATCTCTTTCAGGTATAAAGATCTAAGAATACTCTTCAGATGGTAGCTAGGTAGATTGAACTGGAGTCTCATTTATATAGTACATACCACAGACTTGACATGAGCGCATGTCTGATATTTGTCCCAGTTCCAAGAGGCATTGCAAACAACAACAGAGAAAAGTAAATGTTAGGACATCAAGCTGACTGATTAATATTGGCCAAAGTAAATTTTATCAGGTAGGATATTGCAAAGTCTGCTAAAGCAGCTAAAGAATCAACTGTCAGCAAAAACCATAACATTATTTTTAGACACTATTTTACCAAGCAAATACAGTACATGCAAGAGGAATATGATCCCCCTGTTCAATGTGCAGAGATGTTAGTGTTAATTAAGTGTTCTTGTAAACAGGATACATTATGTTAGGGCCCAAATCCCACCAGACACTAGTCTAAATTGTGAGATCAATAACATGGTAAATTAGAAAATGGAATTTGAATCAGTTCTTAGGATCACATTCAACAGTAAATGAAAGTATATAGCAACTTTTGCTACTACATTTGGAATAGGAAATGAGGCACTTTCTAGATCTTTTGCATCAGCTCTTTGTTCTGTGTAATCTGAATACTTCCAGTAGTTTCTGGCATTTTAGTTTGCAATATTTTGTCTTATATGTATTTTGTACATATGTTGTACTGATATGTTGTACTAATTTTAGGATTTGGTGTAACCATTTGGTGTAGGATTTGGTCCTAAAGGGCATGTAAGTGCTTTACGGAGAATGTAGCTGCTCAGGAGTACAGGACCTTAGCTTATATTTACATTCACAGTGCATGTGTTTACAAAACAGTAAGGGGAAAACCAAAAATGCTCTAAGGAGCAGAATATAGTTTCTGTGATTTGTCCAGCATTTAAGGTCTTTTACTTAAGCTAAGATGACTTTAACTAGATAGGGATGAACAGTAGAAAAGTTTTTCCTGCAGGGGTTTCAGAGTAGGTTTCTGTGTTCCATTTTATGGTGGTGAACAGGCTGCAGATTAGTAAAGGTCCCTGCTGGCTGGAAAACATCTGAATCTCTCCTGTAATTTTCAAAGAGTCCAGGAATTAACTGCAGATTTGAGATAAGTAAGACTTCAGCATGTGTAGAAATTTTCACTTTAGGTAACTATTTCTCTTCTTGCAAGAGAGGGTGACTGGGCTAAAAAAATTGTGAAAAAAACCAGTCTTGAGTCATGCCTCTTTTCTGGAATCTGGAAATATAAAACCGAGCATAAACAGTGAAGAGACTAAAAAGATGGAATGGTTTCCTTAAGCTATGTAGGATGAGGTGAATTTTGGATACTAGGATTTGCACACTGAAGAGATTCCTGAGGAAAAGAAAAGCTTTTCCTCTGTCTTGCAGATGCCTGACCACGATTTGTGTCTTGCCCTTGAAGCAGATGTTGTTCAGCATTTGTTCTGTTGTGTGGATGATCATTTGTCTTTTTGACTTTAGCCTGGAACATTTAAAGGATAAAGGTTTGGTGTACAAGATAACACACCCTGAGTGTTCCTTGTGGAACACTATTTTGAGTCATGGCAAATTTATTTAGAAATATTCGTTTTTACTCTACAATTCTAACACAGTTTGGTTTCTAACCCATGACTATTTTAATTACCTTTTTCCTTTTCTGTTATGAAACATTGGGGTAAACTTCCAGCAGGTGCACACTGAAATTTGTTTTCACATAAGTGACATATAAGTACTCCAGTGAAGAAGTTAGACCAATATTTGCAAGTTTGCATGGTCAGTACTCAGTTTCTGAAGTTACATCATCTCTAGTTCAGAGTTGCAAATACTGCAGAATGTATAAAATTTCTGCAGTCAAGCTCTAGGTATTCCTAAATATAATTCAGATCAATCAGCTCCAGGTTCCATTTTCAAAGAACAGCTTTAAGAATTCAGATAGCAAACAGGATTTATTATCTTCTTTCTTACCTCTCCATTGTCACTCACACTCTGTATTGTATTTACCTAACAGGACAAAAAGGAAGTACTTCAAAGTCCATTGTGCCCTGCCTCAGTTATTCTATAGGTTTACTCAAGACCTTCCCCTCTTGTTGTCTGTATGAACTTTCTGTGCTGGCATACAAGGCATCAGAAATGTGTCCATGTGATTATTAATGCTCAGTGCAATGCAGAATATTTGCAGCTAGCACTTCTTGGGTGACTTGTGATATGTGTGAGAAAATTGTTTTTTTATGTTTGGGAATGAAATGTAAAAGTGCAATCAGGTAGTTTGGCCACAGGTAATATGACAAAGGAGCCTTTCACATTTTGGCTACAAACTGACTGGACCTTTTTTTGGCACACTCACTTAGGAGGCATTAATTGCAGAAATAACTTCTCACTGAACTCATTGCAGATCCTATTCTTTTTCTTTCATGTCTGGCCCATAGTAAAAAGTTGTCCTTTAGCAGTGGCTGCAAATAGCTCTTACAGCAGAAGAAGGTGAGCTGAATTTCATGGTCTCCAGGACAGAAGCTCACACCTCAACTCCACTGAAGTGAATGAGTCTTTCTCAGAATCACAGTATCACAGAATAGCTGATGCTGGAAGTCTGGAACTCATCTTACCAAACATCACTGCACAAGCAGGGCCACCTAGAGACAGACAACCTTGTCCAGATGGCTTTTGAGTATTTCCAGTGAGGAAGACTCTACAACCTCTCCAGGCAACCTATGCTCATATTTGGTCACCCACACAATAAAAAAAGCATTTCCTGATGTTCAGACAGAACTTCCTGTTTCATTTTGTGTGCTTTGGTTCTGATACTTGGCACCATTGAAAAGAACCTGCCTTCATCCTCTTTGCACCCTTCCTTCAGGTATTTATCTACATTAAGATTCCCCAAGCCTTTTCTCTATGCTAAGTATTCTCAGCTCCCTCAGCCCTTAATCATAGGAGAGATGCTCCAGTACCCTAATCATCTTTGTGGCCCTTTGCTGCACTGTATCCAGCATGTCCATGTGCCCAGAACTGGGGACAGCCCTCCAGGTGTGGCCTCACCAGTGCTGAATAATAGGGAAGGTTCACTTCCCTAAAGCTGCCGGCAATACTTTGCCTAATGCAGCCCAGGTTACTGTTAGCCCTCTTTAGGGCAAGAGCACATTGTTGGCTCATGTTCAACTCAGTGCCCACCAGAACCCTCAGGTCGTCTTCTGCCAAGCTGCTTTCCAGTGGGGTGGGTGCTACTATATATTTGTGCATGGGGTTGTTCCTCCCCAGATGCAGGATTTCAAATTTCTTGTTGAGCTTCATGAGGTTCCTGTCAGCTCATTTCTCCAGCCTGACATGGGCCCTCTGGATGGCAGCATGACCTTCTGGCTTATCAGCCACTCCTCCCAGTTTTGTGTCATCCACAAACTCACCGAATCTAATTCTGCCTCGTCATCCAGATCATTAATGAAGATGTTAGACAGGACTAGACCCCAGTATTGACCCCTGGGATATGCTGCTAGCTACAAGCCTCCAACTGTATTTTGTGCCACTGATCACCACCCTCCAGGTCCAGCCGTTCAGCCAGTTTTCAATCCACCTCAATCCCCCTTTCACATCAATAGTGTTAGACTTTGACCCTAGTGAATTAGGTTGCCTGAGAGACTTGAAAAGGTTTCACTGTGATGGAAGTAGAACAAGCTGGGTTTACTGCCCTTGTTATATAAAATATAGTATTGATTCTGAGTTGAAGAATTGAGGCTCCACTGAATCTCAGTTCTAAATAATTCATATAAAACATATTGGAAAGGTGAGTTGGTGGTCTTGGTCTTTTTTGTTTGTTTGTTTTGGTTGGATGCTGAGAACAACTAGTGATGATTAGAAACATTTGGAAAAAAGGCAAAGAATTGCTTCCACAAGTTGTCAAGTTGACACTCAGATTATGAACTACTAAACCATCATTTTTTGGTAAAGGAGTCAGAACTGTTCTAGTTCTCTGCACCACATCAAAAGACGCATTTCTGAGCAGTCAGGCATTGTACAATAGTGCAAAACTTAATCACCTTTTGGTTTCCACTTGATTAAGTACGTTACTTTTGGATTATAGAGTTCATATTGTCTTCTATATAGCCATCACCTACACAGAAACCTGCACGCTAAAGCAAGAAAATCCAAGAAAAATGTCACATATTTGAAGTGACCAGGCTTGTCAAGGCAGAATATTGCTTCTTGAAATGACAATATAATCAGCATTTTAAAATAAAGTATAGGAAAACCCACAGAAGTCTGAGGAAAACCTAAAGACAAATTAGACCAATTGATTTGCAAAAGCTTTTTGGGCCCGTTCCACTGCAGGGGAAGATCTTCAGCACATGTATGTTGGCTTGGATTCACTGCAGACCATGTTCCCCAGTGTCTCTCTACCAGGAATTTCAGACTGTAGAAAAACCTGTGAATTCTGAACAGTTGTACCAGACTATAATAGTAGAACATTATATATAAATCCTTTAAAAAAAATTTGTTTTAAAATATTAGAGTCTTTAAGGGAAGGAAGGCCATTCATGTGCCATAATTCTCTGTAATTTGCAGTTGAGAGATTTCTTACTGTGAGATATAATAAATGCAAATATGGCATCTAATTTAAGAGCCTCTAGTTTTGGGTGCCCAGCTAGAGATTCCTTTTCACTCAGTTCTGCTGATCTCAATCTGTTAATCTGTTTTCTATTTACTGCAAATGGAAAAAACTATTTTCCATCTTATTTCTGTGATCTGAAATAACTCACCGAATTTTGTAAAAAGTGTCAATAACTGAGTAGAAGGATCTAATCAAGACATTAGAGGAATCTAAGAGACAGGCAAATAATATGCCAGACAGTAAAAATGTAGGGATTACTGGACTTACTGGGGATGTAGAAGGACTGAGAGGGTTGGAGAGGGTTGACATTTCAGATTTAGTATTGATTATTTCAGAGAAATTTCATTTGCTGTATTCTTTTCAGTACAGAATTTTTACAATTGTTTTTGGTTTTTGTTTTTTTTTTTCTCTTGAATGAAAGACCCTGAAAATGTGTCCAGAATTCTGAAAATTTTACTGGAATAGAAATTCCAGTTTTTGACCAGCTCTGGCAGACATAGCCAACCATGTCTGTTTCTATTCTGTCCCCTCTTATTCTATTTTGCTCGTCTATTGTCTGTGCCGCTGAAATGTTTGAGCGCCTTCCAGAAGTACATCAAGTGACAGCACTAGCATTTGTTACATGAAAGTCTATTTTCCTTGTCTTCCCAGTGGGAAGATTATATAAGATGTTTTGTCTTAGGGAAGTTTTTGATTGATTTAAATTTTCCTCCCCATTTCCGCATTTTCTCTGCTGTGTGTTTCAATTTTTCAGTCGGTAACAAGAGAAGTTTCCTGAGCTGAGGGTTTTCAAGCCTTTGTATGACTAACCCTGTGTAATGCTGTCCTGGTATATAAGACCTCCCTTCCTAAATTTTTATACTTTTTACCCTTTTATCAAGGTCAAAGTTATTTATGTTGCTGTGCAGCTCCTAGCAGTGGGGTTTTTTTGCTTCAGCCCTGCAGGGATGTCATGGTTCTCTCAGTATCATGCCTGTGCAATTTGATGGGTGTGGGAAAGCTGTGTTGGAGATGGATAGGTGGCAACTGTGAAATCAGAGATTAGCAGCTACTGAAGTTTTTCTTTCCACTTTATGTCCTTATGGTACAGTTTGGGCTTCCAGTTTATATAGGTGCTCACCATTATAATTGCTTCATATCAGAACCTAGAACAAATAAAGCAAGATACCTGGGAAGCAGCTGCAGAGCTGAACAGCAGGAGCAAACAGTGGATCAGGCAACAGAAAACAGACTATTTCTCACTGAGTAAACAGGCACTCTGCAATCAGTCTGACCTCTCCTTGTCTCAGGGAATAGCATTTCAACCTAAGTGAATTTAAACTCCACTCACTATGAGAACCATTAACTGTCCTGGCATTACCAGGTTATCCACAGGCACATGGCTCCAGTTTAAAAAGGCAAATTGAAACATGCCACATTAATTCCTTCTACTTACAGGAATGTTTGAAGATGTAAATGCACAATTGGTCGGGATGCTGTCACATCCTGTGATGCTGTTAGTCTCCTTATTGGAGAACTCCACAGGATAGCTCCACATGTTATCTTCCCTTGCTGAGTTAAATCCTGAAATTTAGTAGCAAGTGTTAAGGAAACCTGCTGTGACGTCTGTATTCCCACATGCTCAGCTGCAATGACATGTTTTTGATGTGAGAAACCAAGTTCACTCTTGGCACTCTAAGTGCTTTTTCCACCAAATTTGGTAGAAAAAAGCTCTGCTTTCATTCTTTCTCTGTGGTAGTCTAAGAACATGAAGTTGTTACCTACTTATGCTGTGCTGCTGTTTTGAAAATGGTGCCTGTGTTTCCATGAGGAGGCTCATAGGCATGAGTGACAGGAGGGTCCATGCTGTTACAGGCAAGGCTAGGGAACAGCAGGTGGGAGGATGGAAAACTGATAAGCTTTCTCACCTTGGAGCACTCCTTCAGGGGCATGACAAACTCAATCAATATCCTGGTGAGATTTACAAAATTCTGACAAGCAAGAGAGTTTTTAAAAAATTAAAGGTATTTATTTTTAGTGAGGCAGATGATCAAGAAGGTTTTTTTACTGCTACATGTCCTAACTCATCCATTTATTCAACTCTTTCTGCTGCCTTCCAGCCACATAGCTAAAAAACTGTAACTAGGATAGGAAACATGAGAGGGGCATTTAAATTTGATAGCATGAAGGCAATACATTAATAACACATTTGCAATAGGGGAAGTGGGTCTTTCCAAGTGCGATTTGAAAGAAATTATATAGACATTCCTCCTTGAGGATATGAAGTTTTCCATGCTAGACATAAAGTATGGCCAACTTTTATGACAACAAAGTAGTTAACTTACAGCTTTCCTTGCTTAATTTATACAACATCAAATTCACAGCAGACAGGGATTCCAAGCTGTCAAGAGCAATAAACATGAAGTACTCAAAACAGGTACAAGTGCCCAGGTGACCTTCTTATTAGTGTCTAAAAGAAAGGAAGATGTGAATGTAAGGATAGTGGGCAACATCCAGTGACATATTTATATAGAGAGGTGCAGATAAACATCTTTTCCTGATGTGTTGGTGAATTTGTTAAGTTTTTTAAAGCCAAAGGAGGGAGAGCTGTATCTTGGTTTACATTCATCCCAGAAATTCTGAGCCTAAGAGTGACATTAAATTCTTCCACTAAGAAAGTAAATGTATGACTGGCTACTGCCAGCTAAAGAACAACAACAGATAAAGATAACCCATAGAATTGTTTTGGTGAGGCTACAAGATTTTGTAGTGGACATAGGTATATTTAAGGATGGAGGAAACCATCTCATAGTCCACCCATGAGTCTCAAAAATTAAACTCTTTTTGGGATAGCTGGAGGAAAGCCTTTCACTGACAAAATGAAATACTTACTATTTACTTGCTATAGAAGAGGAAGTTAGGCCTAGTATATACATTTTAAAACCTGTGAGTTGCTAACAGAAGTTTTTAATACTGCTGTCAAGCCTTGCTATTTATCTTGCTATATAACTCACCTGGAACTCCGCTGCAATTGTAAGTGTGTATTAAAACTGGAGCAAAAGGCTTGACTAGGATTAGGGTGTGGCAACTCCCAGGTGCTCTCTGAAAGGAAATAAGATCTTTTGCTAAGATTGCATCAGTAGGAATACAGTAGAAGCCATCTGCATTAACTTTCATGACATATAATTTACTCCATGCAATGAAGCTTCCATTATGCTGTGGTATGGTGATGCAAGTCAAGGATTCAGTTTTTGAGAGAACTGCTAGATGTTGGTTAGAAATCTTGCAATCCAAAAATCTCATTCAGTAGGTGTTTTTTTAAGTGCAGGTGAATTACTGTTAAAGATTATTGTGTAATGTTATGTGTATATCATAGGAACAGGTAGAGACAGTGAACTAAAAGGAGATTTCTTTGCTTGAAATTTCTAACTATTGTCAGCGTTCATCTCTTTCTTGGCTTTTTATATCTCCCTGCAAGTTCTTGAGTGTCAGGTACTTGGGGCAGGCTCATGGAAATGCCAGTACAGATGGACAGATGTGCTACATGTTCTTTGGAGAGCTAAAGAACTATTTAAAAGAACTGCTAGAGACTATTTGTACACAGAGAACCAAATAATTCATCTTCTCTGCTCTGTAATAAAAAGTCATTCTTGGCTGGGGAGATCCTTGCAACAACATTCTTGCCTCCCCTTGAGAGAAGGAAGCCAAAGATTATTCTGTTACCCTTCATTATCATTCAGTGTGGTATAAACTGGCCAGGACTTGAACTCTCAAGTGCCCAGAAGGGCCAGTACATGAATATACCTTGTGTCAGCAGAGGCCATTTCAAATAATACAGATGATGACAGATTGATGTTGGTAGCTCATTAGGCAAAGCACTGACCGAGACATCAAATTCCTTTCAGCAAGAATATGACTGGACTGTTCGCTGTTGAGCATTAATGGAGAGACACATTTTTCTTCTTTGATTTCTCTTGCTTCCTGCTTCCCATGTTTGCATCAGACAGTGCCGGCTATCAGATCTGTCATCATGTTTGGCTTTCCTAATGCAAACAGCTGTGCCAGAAGAATCAAGGTGTAAAGCTAAACCCAGTCTGTAGATATAATATATGTAGTACATTTCAACAAAAGACCTGTGTTCACAAGGCTCCTGTGGCATACAGATTTTAATATACAGCTTGGCTTCCAGCTTGTCCAGATTCATTAATGCAATCTTCCCACCCATGCCTGAAAAGATTGAGAAGAGGTTTCTGAAACAGTGTAAGGTGTATTTAAATTGCTGTCTCCTTTAAATTGCTAACTCCTGCTCTTGTGGACTATGCTTTCACACTTTTGGGGCATGCTTTAACCCATGTTGTTAACCTGGTAGCTTGTGGGCCAGAGCTGGCCATCTGCCTATTCCTGAAGAAGGTGGGGAGCAGTTTTCCAAGCAGCAGTTCTCTACCTACCTGTTGCAGTCCAACAGAGGAAGCCAAGTGACTTCTGCTGCCATCAGTTTCATCCCCAGTGACCTGTCTGTAGAGAAAGACAGGGCAACTGGCTGCAGAGAAGAAGAGGTCCAAGATTTTTTGTGGAAGGAATCCCCCAGGCCATATTCTGTCCATGTACCTAGCAAGGATAAAATACTGTGTAGTCTGGGAGCTAAGGAAGGGCAAATACGTCTGAGGCTTGTTGGCCACTGTGGCTACCCAAGAAGGGCTGGTGCTAATGCCAGGGACGAGGAGTCTGCAGCTGCTAAGAGGGACAACAGAGACAAGAGGGACTCCCAAAGGAAAAAATTAAAGCAAAGAAAGAACAAGGAGAGTACTCAGCAACTGAAAAGATTCCAGGATGAGGATGGGTACTAAAATAACGGGGACTCTGATGGCTGCCTGCTGCAAACAGCTCATCAGCCCTAAAGCATACCAGAGGGTTGATCCAGCCTCGTTGCACAGCATCATCTCTGGAGGTTTTTTGCAGCCATGCAGATCTGTGGCTTTGTGATTCAATGAGTAATCTTACAATTCACTGGGTACTTTATCCTCCCAGCTGATATTATACTCATCACTTTTCATATCCAAAATGGTTTTACAAACTATATGTGAAATCATCCTCAGAGGTATGAAGAGAAAAGCATTGCATTTATAAAAAAATGTAACCTTGCAATAAACATCACTGCCATTCTAGAATGGTAAATGTCACACATGGACCTGATTTTTATCATACCAAACTGATCTTTTAAAGTGAATATACATTTTTCCCTGTTTTACTGTAGCTGGCTCTGCTGGTAGTCTTTCAGAAGTGTTCTAACGTATACCCACAGAGTAAATTACAAGACCAGTGATGAACTGCTGTAAATAATTTCAGTGATAAATTCTGATACGGGGCAGGAGTAACCTGTCAGACATTTCCCATACCCCAGTGTTGTGCCAGACATCTTACATTAAAAGATTGGTGTTAGCATTACGTCTAACGTTACTAATCTGATGATTCATGTACCTTTTATCGACTTTGTTTGAATTGAGATTGTAACTGTTGGTATAGTCTTAATTTATATAACCAGTGGCCAAACGCACTGTTTTCTTAGTAATTCTTGCATTACAGAGAGCTAAATGCTACAACAGTAACTATGTCTGACAGTCTACCATCTGAGTATACACTAATAAAATAATCATCTGCCTAATTTTGGAAGTCACTGCAGATACATGGAGAAAAATGTATTGGGTTTGATCTGAAAATTGCAGGCAGCCCAGTAGAATAATAATGATACAAATAATTTCCCCTAAAATTCTGAAATGGTCTCTGGTGGGATTTGTTTTCAGATTTTGCCTATGTTAACTTTCCTTTCATATAAAAAGTAAATAGAGGGTGAATGATTGAATAATTTCTATTTAGTTTTGCTGAAAGTAAAACTTAAGTTAGTAAGAAATGAACAATTTCTGCTCTGTATTATGGCAGTAATGGAGAGGGGGAACCCATTTTTCTTGCATCACTAAATAATAAATTCTTAGGGCCTACAGATCTTGGTTACAATTAGATACCATTCTTAGGACCAGTATGTAGTTGTAAGGAAGACAGTTCATTCTCCAAGGAACATATGCTCTTTGGCTTCTCCTGCATCCTGAAATCAACTGTAACTCACTCATAGCTGCCCCCAAATAAATATAGAAAAAGTAGTAATTCCTTAAGAAGTATGTCCCTGTGAGAAGATGTGTGTGGCTAAAACACATTAGCACCATACTTTATTCAGAAGTAACTTCCCCTATTCCAGCCCAAAGGCCCTTTCTGCAACTGGAGCTGAAGACAAAACATTTTATTTTAGGGGATGGACTGCCCACACATTAGGTTATTTCTGAAACAACTCTTTCCATATTCTGATCCCACCTTGTATCCATCCAGTTTCTCTTATTAAAAGAGTGCAACAGTGCCTACGAAAAACCATTGAAGCAGTGAGCCAGACTGGTTGGTATCTTGGACAGAGCAGGGAGGGGAACTGGACATCTTCTGATATTTCTGATCTTGGACACAACATTCTGTTGCTTCCCAGAAACAGAAGCCTGTGAAAAGAACTGTGGGATCAAAGAAATGTGACCTGAAAAAAAGCAGAAAAGTGTCCGTGTTTTTGAAGAGAAGCTGTTAAGTCAGAAGAACCTTAGTCTACAAACAAAAAATGCTTCAGTAGCTATGAACTTGAGGAGGTACTGTGTACAGGTTAAACACATTTTACTTGCATCCAAATGCTCCTGCACTCATAATTTTTAGTGTTCAGAAAACTGTGGAAAATCTGTACTAGTGACATGCCCTAGAGAGGCATGCTGTAGATTCAGGGGTCTGTTCCTTCAATGAGGTGCTGAATATGCTGGGAGAAAATGATGTTGCTAATAGCAGGTATTAAGCTTGGGGACTGTCGCTGCCAAGTGTTTTGAAGCCACCTGCTCCACGCCTGCAGACTGAATGCCAGGATCCATGCCTAATGCTTCCCAACCACAGCAAACTCGGGGCAATCTGGCAGATGTCCATCAGAGGTACTCAACCACATCTGTGACACTGTGACAGGTCGGGGAAATGGAGCAGGCGTGGAGAGTGGAGCAGGTTCATTTCCCATGTCTGTCCCTAAGGCACGGGTTCATGTTACTGGTCGGCTGATGAAGCCACCAGCTGCCACGGAAAGGGGAGGTCCCATCCCTGTTCCTAGCCACAGACTCTCACCCTACTCTGGCATTCTTCATCGTTCATCTGACCATGCGGTGAGGTGATGCAGGGAGCTATGCCAGCAGAAAATGAATCATTCGTTATGGTAAGGTTGGCTCTTTGGCAAATTACCTCCATGAGCTGGGTTAACAGATCCTGTAAGCAGCTGTGCTGGCACAGGGGAAATGAAAGAAACCATGGGGAACCTGGATAATCTAACCACTCGAGTCACTGAATCATAAACATTCATTTGGAAGGGATCTCCGGACATCACTTGGGCAAACCGCTGATGCAAAGCAAGATGATCACTGGCATTACAATGATGGTTGGAAGCGCCAGCTTCAGGTTAAGCTTCAGTTCCTTTGTGGATTAAATAAGGGTGACCCCACTCTGCTGAAGATGAACAACTGTTTCATGAAGCATCTGGAGATCTGTAGGTGGCAAGTTACCACCTTGGCATTAAGGATTATAAGACCACATAATGCTGCTGAGTGCTAAGGACAGGAATTGTATTTTTCCTGGCCTTCGGATAAGGTTTGTGATATGGACTAATGTTTTAGATGCAAAGCTGCATTTGTTGAAGTATAAAGATTTCTAAGCACAGCCTATGGAAAAAACACAACTAACTATAAGTCATTGAAGAGGGGATCATACACAACCCTAAATATTCATCTGTTTCTCAGTAGGTTTAAAGCCAGTGATTGTCTGGAAGCTATTCACAATCTGATAATGGCTGTCATATCTGTTTACCTAAACACAATGATGTCAGAAAGAGAGACCTTCTTTGCTCCTTTCTAGTAGCTGTTTCAGACTGGATCAGTTGCAACCAGTTCCTTTAAAAAAATATATTTATTTTTCATCAGAAGTTTACATAACATGTTCTCCAAGGGAACAAATACTGTGTTTCAGCATAGTTTGGAACATGGGAGATGGAAACGAAGTTAATTAACAACATTTAAGTCAACATCAAAGCACTTTCTTTCTCTAGTAAACACCCAGCCCATCACATTATGATGCAATAAGGAGAAGTTCACGGTCAGTCTCTTTCAGCTCACTCTTTAGAACATTTTTGAGATCTCATGCAGAAATCTTGCACTGGCCTTGAAAGAGTTAACTGCAGCCAGTGAGTTTCAATGCATTTGTACAACTTAGGGTCAGCCTGATCTAATTAGAGAGGTCTGAGGGAAAATTATATTAAAATATTACAAATAAATAAATGAAAATGAGAGGAGAAAGCCTTAAAATCTTCCTCAGAGGAAGGAAGGGCCTAGCGACTGATACTGTGAGGTTCTTGAAAAAAAAGACTGCCAGGCTGGCACAAGAACAATGGGGCAGAGGACGTAAGGAATACCAGATGTGTAGTGACCTCAGCCCATGGCAGGGGGCTTGCCTGCAAGTCCTGTGCTGAGGAAGAAAGAGAGCTTGGTTTTCTTTCTGTGGATAAGTGTTTCCCCAAAACAAGCCCACAACATTTGGGTTCAGAAGTGGAGACTGCTTGCTGGTGTGAGGACACTTCAGTAGCTGAGCAGACCTGAGGCTAAAAACAAGTTAGCCAGTGGGCTGAGTCTTGAAAAGAGCTAGATCTTTGTAGACATGCAGGAAGAATTTCTGCTCTGTGCAAGGAACAATCTCAGCTCAGTTAAGCCTGGTGGGAACTATATATGAACATTTTGCTGCATCTTTTCATTATATCAGAATCTGCTGCCTTGCTCTGACTGCAACAGGAATTAGCAGCAAACTGCCTGTATTCCCATTCCCTAAAGAATACAAAAGTCATTGGCAAAGGTGGAGAAGAGAAATTACCACAGCAAAATCTGGAGTGCTCTGTGCACTTTAACAGCGCAGAGCTCTGGGGACAAGGAACTTTTTGTCCTAGAACTCTGACAGACTGGGCACATAAAGTTGTTTATCCCAGGCATATCTAACAAATGAGCAAATGGGACATCAGCTTGTGATTGGAGAACAGCAAGTAAAAAATTTCCTGTATTACCAGTAATAACAACAGAGTTGCTTGACTTGTAACAGTAGTATGTAAGGCTTCTGAGTAGGCTTTGGAGGGAAGAATAATACCAGAGGGAAGAGGAAAAGGGAATAAAATGTAACAAGCTTTTGCCAGTGTCAGGTCATGACACACTCTTATTTTTTAAATAATCAATTTTCATAGCCACAGAAAATGTAGTAGATCTCCTAGGCTTTAGTAAGTATCTAATAGCTGCCATAAAGAGAATTACTAAGATGTTACAGGTTACAATTCTGCTAGCTAAAGGGGAGAAAAAATTAGGTACTGTAAACAGGAAAAATGCCATCTTTGAGGAAAGCTGTTAGCACTGTTTTCCAGATCGATTAGTCTTAAAACTGGTGCTGCTTTAATACATTCATTAATGTCCTCAGCACACAGGTAGGGACACATTTATGCAAGTTGCTGATAGCATTTAGAGGGCACCATTAGTAAAGAAGGATGAGGATGTGCTACAGAAATGGTCAGGTGAGCTTGAGAAGTGGAGTAATGGAAGTGGAATGAAACTTAACAAAGGAAAGAAGAAAAAAGCCGAGCCTCGTGGATGGGAATGTAATGCTGTAAGCTCATCAGTAGCATAACTGGGGGGACAGGAAAAAGTGGGAATTTAGCCTCATTTCAGGATGATTGGACTGTTAGCATGAAGCATGTAAAAAAGAAATGCAGTCTGATGGTGTCCTGAGGAATAGAAGGCCAGGGAAGTGTGAATGTCATTGTCTAGGGGATTGGTATGACATCTGCAGTGCTGTGCCCCAATCTGGTCACCCTGCTCAGGATTGAGTTTCAGTAAAGGTAGGTGTAGGAAAAGGCTTCTAACATAGGTAAAGAGTCCCTTGTACAGGAGCAAACCGGGGAAAAGCAGGTAGGTTTTTTTTAAGAGTACAGCCTGAGAGGCATTAGCAGTCACTAAAACCTGGGCAGATTGAACGGTCTGTCTGAAGCAGAGCAATTCACTTGTGCTTCCCCAGCCTGCGTTTGCATTGTGCAGTGATTTGGAAGCCCTAGGCATTGGCCAGTCCCTGCAGGCCCAGCAATGGTCCTCGTTAGAGCAAAGACATCCCTAATCAGGCCCATCTTAAATAAAAAAGTGAGAAACTGCAGAGATGAGAAACAGCAATGTGGAGATAGTTCCATCTCCCCTGTGTGGGAGGCCGGTGTGCACTGACTGCAAAACTATTAGGTATTTGTCTGTGTATCCTTTAAAAAGGAGAGCTGGAGGATGCTGATAAAATAGCTGGACCTTGAGAGCCACTGCAAAGGCTTGTTCAAGATCTGCCAACTCAGATGGATAAAACAAATGGATGTAAAGTCATGTGGATGTATACTGTGTGCAGACCTTATGGTAGGGCAGTTTTATTTAAGTGTGCTAGTAATAAGGGCATGTACTTAAGTCAAATGACTTGGAATTGTTGGGGGGAGGAAGGCTGGATTGCAGTCTCCATTATGCAGACCTGAAACTGGAGTGACTGCCAGAGTCAGTGAGGTTACATCAGTTGGCTTTCAGCCCACTTTGCTTCACTGCACCAACTATCACTTCACCTTTGCTCGCAAACAGCAGCCGATAAAAGCTGGCCTTGCCTGTGCTCTTTTGGGTGACTTAATCCCCAGCACAGACTTACTTATCAGACCTCTGTACACAGGGCAGGGTTAATTGGCTCAGATCCACCCAAGCGGAGGTCCCTGGAGCTATGCTAATTTTTACCAGAAAGCATTCTGACCTAGCCACTTGATTTCCTTATGTAAAAGACGTATTTGGGTTTTTCAGTAACCTTACATTAGTGATAAAGGATAAGTATTTCTTCATTTCATGAGTTGGAAACATATTTATTGTGTGAATATTTGCTGGGGAGGTAAGAAAGTTGTTCCCAAGCCATCAGGATGTATTTGCTCCATCTCCCCTGCTCTCTAAGACCAGACTGTGTTTTGACTGCAGCAATGCATGTCTCCCTGTGGCTTCCTGCGTGTTGGTGTCGCAATCCCTGCCTAAATGGGCTCTGTTTTATTAATATTACCTTACAAGATAAATAAATAATCTCGAAAGATAAACAAGCAGAAGTGCAAGAAGCGTGGAGCCATACAAATGGCTTAAGGTGCAATACTACCTTACTAACAGTAGATGGTAGTAATGCATCTCCAGTTAACAACATCTTTCTGATGGGTTTGCAAGGCCAAAAGAGGCTTAGATCTGAATCCTCTAAAAATCATACAAGCCAAAGGCTGTGGAATATCATCTCCTCAACATCAGAGGGTGTTTAGCAGCCCAGTCACGGCCACGTGTCAGTCTGTTGAGCTTTACTGAGTTCTCAGCTGAAAAACGACCATATAGGAGAGTGGCAGGAAGCATAGCAGTTGTTATGAGAATTCGTGAATTTTAAATACATTTTCAGGAGTTCATAAAAAATTCTCTCTGGCCTACACTGGGGAAGTGCTCTGAAAAATTACCACAAAGATATGAAAAGCCAAGGTGGGAAACTTCTGAGATACAGCAGCATAGATTTTTACTCCTTATTTTAACCTTTTTTTTTCCTATCGATGTTTTTGTTCCACATCTCAATTATCTCTGAAGGAAATCCTACTCTTTCCTCCCTTTCCGCATAGGATCTTGCAAATGTCATTATGTCACATTGTTTCATTGCACCGGAGAGCCCAGGGAGAATTTCTATCATCCTTATGCATTTGATTAACACAGATTTTTGTATAGGGTAGCAGTTCACCTGGGCTGGTTTCCATGGTGCTGTTAAGCTGGAAGTGTGGGGTCTGGCACTCATTTGCTAAGAACTGATGAGGAGCTGAAAGGGATTTTCCCTTCGACCTCTTTGGTCCTTTGACCTCACTAGTGCTAATCAATTTCCTTATTGTATTTCCAGCATTCAGGTACTCCTACATACCCTCTGAAATTTGCCGTAGGACTGATTAAAGGGAAACAATCAGATTTACAGTATAACAATTTCTTTCAGCAACCACTGAAAGGTCAACCAAATACTTGATAGCCAGTAGGAACCACTAGACTCCTCAGTTTCTTTAGTGGTAAGCTGCTGTTTTGATTTGGAGGCTGCATTGCTACCAGCTAGTGAAAGTTCATGTACAATATAAATAGAAAGAGATGAAGATCTTAAAGGTTTGCGTTTGGCCAGGAATGCTTTGAGTGTAGCTCTTCCAGCCTTTGGTAGATGGGCTTATATCAGATTCTCTTTTCTGGCTTGTTTTATAAGTTTTATAGTAATCTTCAGTTATTCACTAAAATGTGTGAGACATCCAATATCTACTGCTCTTTATTGTGGCAGTGACAGGAACAGAAAGCATATTTTGTTTCTCTGCCTGCCACCATTTGCTAATGCACAGTTTTGCATGGTGAAAAGGAGTGCCATTTATGTGCAGGATAGTTGGCAAAGAAATGGTAAAATCAAGTGTAGCAATGCTATTGACTGATGTCCTGAGCATGTTTTTGTGTTGCCTTTGAAATTAAGACTGCTGAACACTTAGAGTTCCTGGTCATTACTTATATCCAGGTAGCTTCTGCTAAAAATACTAGTGGTTAAAATCAAAGATGAAAATCAATCCAGATCCCAATGAAACCACTTAAAGGTTCGTGTAGGCTGTGTGAGCAAACAGGTTGATATAGTCTGACCAAGGATGCTCATCCACCTCAGTGGATAACTGAGTCAGGGTCTGCTTTCTTTCTGGGCACACACACCCTCACCTTTACACCCGTATGCATGTGTGCACACAAAGAACTACACAAGACAGATCCCTGAAACCTGTTCAAAAACATTTTTGAGGTTAGGACTCATCTTCAAGGAGTTTTGTTTCATCCTATAACCATCAAAATTAATAAGCTTTTTGTCTAAGAACATACACCAGATTTCAGTTTAGAAGAATCTGTCAGAAACAAATGTACTACATTAAGAATTGAGGGGATTTTTTTCCCAGATAGCTATGAAATAAATAATGTAAATATTCTCACTTCCAGACAGGCAAAATGTATTTGAGAAATGGTTAAATATGCCCATGAGAGAGCTACCAATCAACACTTTTTTTACTAGTTTTGTTTTTGCATTCTTTTCTGACTAATATGTTCGTGACCAGCTGTTTTTAGAGCTAGTAAAAATTCTCTAGCTCACATTAGGAGGGTTTTCAGTTACATGATCTGTAGCTACAATTGTTAGAACTTTTGGCATGGCATTTAAAAATGAGAAAATTGTTTTAGTTGAGTAAATCACCAAAGCTCTGAAATAATATTTCACTGGACTTACAGAAAATGTTTTTGAACTTTGCTCTTAATAACCAAGTGATAGGCAATTTGGTAGGCAGGGAGTTTCCAAATGTGACTCAAAGTGATATCCATTTTATTTCTGCGTGAATATTAGACATTTCAGTGCACTTATATGGGAAGTATACCCAGTCAACCTTGACCATAATTTCTTTATCTGTACCAGCTCATCTCACCCAAACCTTTATATTGGTGGTGAAGTATACATGCAACAAAAATCTCCCTTGTTTTTGTTGGTCATCCTAAGTGGGTAAGCTAGCAAAGTTTAGTTAAATTCTAGCAATTTTTGCTTTTAACTGTGCACTGCCTAATAATGTTTCTTGTCTTCTGGACAGAAATTAGCTGTCTAGTGAACCATCAATCTCTGCCAGGCAGCTTGTACAAACCTCTGTTTCTATTACAGAAGCAAGCACAATAAGAAGTGTGCTTGGACTCCTGTGACAGAGAAACTGGGGCTTACAATGGTGCAGTGGCATGTTCCTCTCACAGATTACTCCAGACTCCACCAGGAAAATAGATGTTGAGAGTTAAAGGAATGTATGAAATTCAGAAAGCCTACAGAAAAAATTAGTCTGCCACACTCAGAGCAGCAAAACTAATGAAATAAGGACAGATGATTGGATCTATCATCAAGATTCATTGGGCAGGATCATTTCAGGATTCTGAAACAAGGTGGAGATCACAAATTCCAATATTGCCACAGGTGTCCACAGGTGTCCATGGGGGCAAGAAAATCTTGTGGGAGCACCTAGATGAGCTAGCCTGCTTTGTCCCGTCTATATGGATACTTTTGCAGAATGCAGGAAAAGCTCTGTGCTTCTGCCAGCCCCTACAACACGGCTTTGGGAAAAGGAAAACTTATGGCATGGCTTTGATCAGGTCAGGAAAGCAACTCAGACCCTGGCTCTGGCTCCTGCAGGGACCAAAGCATCTTGCAGTTAGCAGCAGCTGGAGCCAGCACTGCTCTTGGCCCCTCACTCACAGGACTTGATGCTTTTGCAGCACTCAGCACTTTTTCCAGCAGTCTCTGCCCTACACACTGCCCTTTTGGTGCACACTGCAAGGTACGAAGGTCCAGGAGGTGCTGGGAGCAGGTGGGGTCTGGAAAACAGGGGAAGGAGAAGGCAGTGTTGATCCTACCCAACTAAGGATGAGGATGTGCAGGGAAGGTCCCTTGCTCTGTGTGCACCCAGCCATTCCACCCTCCTTGCCTCATCAGCCCTAGACCTCAGTGCTGCTTAAAGCCTCTCTGGCATTGGGCCATCTTTACCCTTCAGTTACCCTCCAGACTTCTACCCAAATCGCTGGATGCTCCCTGAAGAGGTGGGACCAGCCCACAAATGCTTCTTGCTGATGCTACAAGCCCCAACTACCCTTCCTTAAAATCAGCAATCTGCTGGCAAGCTCTCAGGTGGTGCTTGTCCCTTTCTGGGCCGGCAAAGACTCCTTTGCAGTATAGCCAAGGGGCTGGGAAACACCCCCAGCATGGCAAGGGGCCAGTGCTGCAGAACCAGTGTTCCCTGGCAGAGAAGGGGAGCTCACTGGCCCATCCCAAATGCCCTGTGATTAATTCCCAGCCCTGCTATTTACTCTTTGAAAATAATTCCTAGAACTATGCTATAGTCACTGTTTCCCTATAAGAATTTAGAAGGTAAATCTACAAACCCAAAACAGATCAGCATAAGTAGTGTCAAAGTATCTGGTTGCTGGTTTTAATTTTAGGTTAGAAGTGGCCATTGCTTTGCATATGAATAGACAGAAGATGCAAAACCCATAGGGAAAACAAGCATTCAGCTTCACATCCAGACATCACTCTCTGTCTCCTCTTGACCAGTATCATGACTAGAAGGATGAAGGAAGTTAAATATCAGTGGGGCTGGTTGAGATTTTGTTGTGGTTGCATAATGAGAAATATGGCATAGTCCTGCTTTTTTTAACTGAGAGTCAGATGGAGTGTAACTAATATTTGTCATGGTGCCACTAGTCAAGTTAAATACACTGGAGTAGAACAGTGGGGTCACACACCCGTGACTTGCAAGCTGGAAGCAGGACAATATGGAGATGTGACAGTTCCCCAACAGTGACTTTTGTCCTGCCATAGACAGTTGTAACAATTACACTTAATTACTTCACTTAGGCTGGGGTAGGCTAAAGCACTCAGTAGGATAGGAGGTGTTAAGAAGCAGAATGCATTTTAAATTTAGAAAATCCCCTTGAGAAATATCCTTATTTCACACTTATTATTAGCAAAGCCAGCTTTGGAGAGAAAATCTTGGTTTCCATGGCTGACGCCAGTGTCTTCAGAAAAAAGCAGGCAGGTATAGAGAAATCTCTTGTATGGAGACATCGATGTTCCATCTGCTCTGAAAATCTGGTAGCTGCTGAGTCACCTCCTGTGCCATGTATATTTGACATAATTTTTAAAGGTTATCAATACTGGGGTAGTGCATGCTTAAAGGATGGGGTTTTTTTATCTTATTTCATTTTCCTGTGAGCCTGAAAGTAAATACCTGCCTGATCCTACTACTATTAAATTCAATAACTAGAGTCCTTGGTTGTTTCAGTGGTGGAGGATTTAATGTTGCAAACTTAAATTATTGAAATAAGTGACCCATAGTGATATGAGACACACATCCAACAGGAAGAAGGTCATTTTCTTCTTAAGCTGTTTATAGGTGTGAATTAAGATGCCCATGAAAAATGCTTCACTGCTTCTTCCAGATTGACCCATGTAGCAAAACAACATGCAGAGCAAGCAGAGTTTATAGGGGAAGGATTGGAGCAAAAAATTACAAATAATATATTGTGCAGCTCACAGTCTTGGCTAAAGCTGTCAGCACCCAGCTGTTGCTGTTGTGCTGCTTATGTGCTGAGATTTTTTGTATCCTGTGCTCATGGTGTACCTTGTGTGTTAGGTTCCTTTGAAAATTTGGGTACTTGTTTTCCTGCCTAATTGGAAGCAGAACTCATTTGAAAATGTATTCGCTTACCCTCCAGGGATGGTCCTATACCAAAATACAGTGTATGCTTTGGCTTAATTTAATAAGTCATAATCTCTTCTCATATTTTATTACATTTTAGTGTGAGGTGATTTTTTCCAGAGATGACTCAAAATAATACAAAAGAAACAAGCTTGTCCTGTGAACAAAACATGAATTATAGCTGATAAAATCAAGATAGTTTGAAGGCTTGCCAGCACAAAGAATGAACTCCCTCAGATTCCTAACTTACAGTGTAATGTTAGCAACCCCAAATTTCCCTAGTAATTTTGATGTTTAAAGGAACCTTAAGGACACTCTAAGGAAATCAATAGAAAGAAAAAATTTCCTGTTAATGCAGAAAAGAATCACTGCAAAATGAGGAAAAAGAATAAGGTGATTTCTGCTGCTTTGGTGAAGACCCACGACTTACAGTGCCCTTGGACACACTTAACCTGTGCCTTTTGGATGTGGATGTTGTTATGCTCACTGGGAACTGCCATCTCAACAACGCATGTAATGCTGTGAGTGGAATTGTCAGCATAAGCAGAATGAGGTGTTCACTTGGTTTTCTGAAATTCTTGTATCAGGGATATTGTGCTGAGGCTCTGTAGACTGCATTATCTCACAGCTCCTTGCCAGGTGCTGTTCAAGATGTGAGCTTTGGCTTTTAAAACCATTTATGAGTGGAATACAGCACACTATGCTGGCTCAGGATGCAAGCTTTCAGATGGAAATGTAAATTCAACATGCAGCTATAACTGAACATTCAAAGATTTACACTGAGAGTCTCACTATTTGGTACTCTGGTGGTGCTGTCATTTATTTTAATGCTGGAGGGCATCTTTCAGTCAGGTTTTTCTACAAAAGGAGGAGGAACTGATTTAAAGAATGAATGTATTCGTTTTTTCACTGTATTGAACTGGTGTTTAAGGATTCTAATAAATTCCTAAAAATTCATCCTATAAAAACCTGTAGAAGAGTCTGTCCTTGTCCTCCTGGGTTTCTCTGTATCAGAATGCAAGAAAGCAACTGGTGTCAGTGCAGACTGTACCTTGTGCACTGAAATCAGCCCCAGCTCAGTAAAAATATAAGAATATATGTAAGCACTTTACATTAAGGGCACGCTTAGAGGTTTTGCATGTTGGAAGAACTGTGCCTAGAGTAAAACTTGTGTTTTGATAAATGGGCTTAGGTGTTAAAAGGACAATTGCCTAAAGCATTTGAGTCTCTGTCTCAGTGAAGCACTTCAGGATGTTCTCATGAACTTTCTTGAACTGCAACATTTTTCACAGTGCACATGACATACAGCCTCAGTGTTCTTAGAAAGACAAACAGTTATCACCAGGCATCTCTACCTCATGCTTTAGCAATACGTTTTTCAATGTTCTTGATGAATTTTGGGCCTCTCCAAACTTGTGTTTTTCAGAAATTAGATGCCATAAGCCACTGGCAATATTTTAAAATGTATGACTATCATATTCCACATTTGCTTTGTAGACTTGGGCAAGTTGCTTAACCTCTCTGTAGCTTCGGTTTCATCACCTGAAAAGGCAGGAGAGTTTTATGCCTGCTGTGCAGCTTAATTCAGAAATGTGAGCAGGCGGTTCTCTGAACTCCTGGGATGCAGAATGCAATTAAGCTACAAAATATTATTAGTATTAGTATTAAGTAACAATACATATCTATTCTAAATGTACCATTCTCCTACTTTATGCAGTACTATTGAAAAAACCACTCACATTACAGAGAGTCATGCTCTGTGTACTTTAAGTGAAGTCTTAGCTTCATGAAAATTTTGCATTTGCTTATGTGGGGCCAAAATTTCACTTCATGGACAATCTTAAATCTGTGTAAATCATTGTAGGATCAAGGCTTCTATATTGTGAAAATGTGAGTAGTCCTTGATGCTTGTAAACCCTTCAGAGCCATTCAGGTATTAAGAACATTTAAAAGGAGAAAAAACGTATAACTATGAATTACAAACCAGTTAAATATTGCTGGCATTAAGTGTACTTTAATCTTACAAATAACTTGGAAATATTATTTCAGTGGAAAGATAATCAGGGTTCAGAAATATCTCAGAGTCAATGATACTCACTGCAGCTCCTGTCTGAAATCAGTATGTACTTTTCAAATTCTTGACTGGTCCTTACTCCAAATAATTCAAAGCTTAAGATGGGGGGAGAGAAACCCCTGAAAAAAAAATGGCCTCAGTGTTTTTCAGACACTGAGACTGGAAATGGTTGAGGTTGATGGCAGTCTACCAATGGCTCTCTTATCCTTTAGGATTTTGTTAAAAATGCAGACTGCAACACAAATGAGATTGAGAGTGTATAGAATCTGAGATGAGGAATCAGTTCCCCACTGCCACATTTTTAGCCCAAGAAGTACATAGCTACAATATGAGACAGACTTTTCAGTTCTCCTTTTATAAGTGTAATAGTGGTTATTTTAAATGCATGCATCACACTGAAAGGATGGTGGAATGGATGCTTTTTTGTTCAAGGTCTGCTGCTGAAAACATTTTCTGCTTGATTAGCTGCATGGATGCTGTGTTGTCTGCTAGTGCTTGGTCAGAGTACTCTTGGGTGCCAGGATGTGCAGGACTCAGGCCAGAACAGAATGTAAGATTAGGCTCTGAGAAGAGGACAAACTGCAGATGTGTCACAGGTAGCAAAGCTACACCAGTTGCTGCCTGTTATGACTTCCTGATGTCACTTGGAGTTTTCCCCTTCAGCCTGTTCCTGCAGCATATTGGACTCATAAATAACTGTTTAAAATCATATGCATTAACTGACTCTTCTGCCCAGATCATCTCACTGACAGCTGATGTTTTTTCCAATAAAGAGAGCCTCTCTTTCATGGAGAAACTCTTTATCAGCCTGGCAACTTCTGAACTCCCTGGCTTTGGATCTGATGCAGACCGTGCTCCTGATGAAATCGATAGCTGGATCAGCTGAGTAGCAGCCTGAGGGACTGGGCTCTGGACAGGCCTAACACAGCTGAGAGATGAAATCAGTGATTGAAAGGCTTTCAGTAGAGTTAGGAGCCATCCCTTAAGACAGGAGATTTTCTGCAAACAAGAGATTTTAAATGTCCTTGTATGACCTCTGATAGATACACAACTCACCCCTAAATCAATCTTTTCATCCTATAAACATGGCTTTCAAAGTTCTCACTGTGACTGAATACACAAGAAGGACATAGAGGTGATCCCTTTCATGCTTCCGCAGTTGTATTCTCCATTAGTTGAAACATGGGCATCCCACAGGATGGTGCAGCCTTCTGGCTCCTTTGACAGAGACTCCTTGGAGTGTGTAGGAACAGCAGGACCTCAGAACTATCTTGGGTTGTGCTACCAGAGCCATGACATCCCTTTGCTCTCCGGGCCATGAAGAAAGGCAGCTCTAATTGCTGCAGTGCTCCAAGTGTTTTCAGTGCCTGTGTGACACTTTCACCTTCTGGTCTTTCAAAAGTATTCCTGAAAATGAGCACTGACAACCCAGAAAAAACAATGTGTTAATCTCCATGGTCAAAACAAACTTGTTGCACCTTAGTAGTTGGACTTCATAACCTCTCTGCTTCATGCCACTGTGACAAACCTCTGGAGACCTCACAGATTCATTCCTCACCTTGGTTAAACAGTTTTATCTAGCAGCATGGCTGGGGTCAGTTACACTTCCTAAAATTCCTGAATTAGTATAAAGCTTCTCTGATCCCCTCAGCAGGACAACATCCTTTTTCAATACTGATAAAAGGCCTGATTCTATGTACTGCTAATCAACTTTCCACTGAGTTGTTCTTAACTAACACTAGTGTTGGGAAAACATAAAAAAATATTCCTAAAATGTTTAATGGGATATTACTTGGGGGTTTTTGGTGTTCTGTTTTGGTTTTGTTTTTTTTTTTAATTGTTACTAATTGATCAATGCTTTTTCTATGGTGCAGTGAAAATCAAAGCTATAACTGTGACTCCATCTGCTCATCAGTGCTGTTTTTGTAGTGGAAGAAAGTATAATTTGTTGTAAAATATATGATAACTACAGGATAACTAAAACTTTGTTTATATGAGAAAATACAGAGTATTAAACTGATGCATAAATTTAAGGTCGGTGAAAATTTATCTGAACGTTCTTCTTATGGTATATAAGAGGCTTATCTGAGTTTAGCTTAAAGTGAAGCTTCAAGAGGCATCATCTGCAGATATTTTTCTACCCTTCCAAAAATACTAACTTAATTAACTGTATTTTCTCTGTTAAAGGTGCCAAAATTTTGACCTGGTGTGTGGGCCACAGGAGACATTCTTAGGTAAGTGCTCAAAAAAGCTCTATTTCTTTCCAGGTGCTTCAGGTCAGCTAGTGTGATAAGGCAGGATCTGATATACATCTCTGAATCCAATTGTGCTTAAAAAAAGGGTTATTGTCTCCCAGGCTTTCTTCCTCTCCCAGTTATTTGTCACTGTCTCCCTGCCAGATGTTATCACATTCTCAGATTGTTTGCAAAGATGTTCAGAAGAGAGTCCTTAAGTTGCTTCTGACAAAATCCTCTGGGTTAGCAAAGAGCTCTTACTTAAGCCATCTTAAGTAAAGCTGTCTTGGTCTGATTGATAGGGATTGGGAATGCTTAAGAGATCAGTCCTTAAAGAGGCTGTGTCCTGCCTGCCTGCTGATTTAGTGGCAGGGCAGTGGCAGGTAGCTGGAGACAGAAACGATTCATGGATCTGCAGAGGGCACATCTGCCCTTCATCCCAATGACCTTCAGCCTCACTGTCCCCAGTGGTGGCAGCCTGGGACTCCTCAGTTCTGTTCCTGCTATAACTCCTGGCCCACCACATAGTGTTGAGCGCATTGACCATCAATGCCTCAGTTTCTGCATCAAGGCATAATCATCCTCACAGCGTGAGAACAGTGAGAGTTAATTCTGGAGTGATTTGATCCCCATGGTGCCGAGTTCCAGGCAACTGGTGCTACTTTTGCACTTCATAAGAATTAACTTTTTTTTTTTTTTTTTTTTCTTTATTTCTGGTATCCTCTGTAAATGAAAAGCCAAATTTGTGTTCACAATGGGAAATTGTACTTCACTTTGAAGAATATTGTTTATTCTGATGACTGCATATCAGGACTGCTGCTATGTTAAGTGGCCCAGCAAGGAATCTTCCTTCTCAGCCATCATGAGCACTAGTACACAGTTCCCAGGAAAAGTTCCTCAAACTTTTCAGCTGTCTGCATGGCGGGCTAAAATCTGATGTATGGGTGCCCCTGAAATTCAGTTTGGCTTTGGATTGCTGGGTAAGGTTAGCATGAGTGTATTCTTATAGTAATTCAATTAAAACTCACGCCAGCTTCACAGAGAGACCGGCAGGAGTAATACTGGAGTTACTTACCTGGAAATTACTCTACCTTTATTTTCGGCCACAGGGTGATGGTAGTTGTTACAATGAGGGAAAGGGGAAAAAAAAAAAAAAAAAAAAAAAAAAAAAAGTGGTTGTTACATTCTAGCTGAGTTGCTAAGACTCAAGCATGGGCAAGACAAATTGTTGATGCAAGACCCTGCCACTAAGAGCAGCAGAAAGGGTTTCTTTCCAAGATTAACATGTTAGGAACATCTTTTCTCCTCCTGAAGACAGTCACATAAAGCAGTGTTGTGTAATGTCATATGAAACTAAGGCCATAGCTCTTCAGGATAAAAACACTCATCAGCAATGCCAGCTTGAGGAGTTCCCATCCCCAGGTCCCTCCAGTGACAGGGCATGGTCCCTCAAGTGGTCATCTCTGCTGGCAGTGGAGAAGTGAAGAGCTGGGAATAAACAGTTGGGACTCATTTCAATCATGAAGAAAACAGAATATGCAGCTACACCTGAAAGTGTCCACTAAGGTGGTGCACCTTAAGGTGGGTTGCTTCCAAGCTTAGTTGTTGTGCCTCCTGAGGTAGTGAATATATGTTGATACATAAATAGTCTGTAGTAGGATTTGAGTAACTTTTTGACTAGAATAGCTGGGGTAGGGAAGTGTGGATGGAAACATCCAGACTTGAGCCCTTAAAATGAAAGTTAGTAACTATTCCTTGATGGAGGTTCGATGTGAAAAGTGGATGGGTTTGTAATGCTGCAATAGCCCAGGAGGTAAAAATCTATTTCCAAGCAAGTAGCTTTCCAGAAAATTCTCACTCTTCAAATTATTATAAGATGCTTTCAGCTCTCCCAAGATGTTTTGATGAATGGTGAGAAAAGCAAATTAAACATATTGAGTTTAAGCTGGTTTACTGCTTAACTATATCCTCTACTGGGTTTACTGTTTTTTATTTTAAGCTGCAAAAGTGTTATTACCATCCTAACGCTGAGAGCTCTGGTCTCCAAATCCCTATAACATCTTGCAGCAGTAAATGGGACAGTTAACTGACAGACACTGTCATAACTTACCCACTGGAAGCTCACACAAGCTTCTGACACTAAAATCCTGCCTCTGAAGGCACAGAACCAAATCTCACTGTCACCTGAGGCAAGTACAGTTTGACCACAGCAGCTTTGGGTAGAGATATGTCCACACCACCAGACACAGTTAAGGCCCATGCCTTCTCTGTATTCTATCTCTGAGGGCATCTTTCCTTCATGGTGTCTGAGCAGTCACAGTTCGACAGCCCCTCTCATGACTGAAATCTTTAAGAGAAGATGCAGAGATGATGGGGGAGGGAGGACTTATCAGAGAAAACCAACACAACTAATTGCCCCAAGGGTGAGTTGGGATTTGAAAAATATGGCCTGCCAGCCTCCTGCAAATGGAGACCATCCACCCCTGTCTTCAGAGGTCATCTCTCTCTTAATCCTCTACACCATGCCAGGGCTCCTTTGGAGCAGTATTGCCAGATATATGTTAGCTGCTGCTCCTGCTGATCACTTCTCTGCTTGCCAGGCAGTGAGCCCCAGGAGCAGCTCACACTGTCTCAAGTGACATTAGTTAGCTTCTCTTTCTTCTCTCCATGGCTGTCTCCATGGCCACTGTGATCTTTGCGTGGGTTTGATGTGGCACCAGGGTTCCTCCTTCCTCAGCAGAATGAAGGTATGTGACAGGACCTGGGGCAGAGACAAGAGTATAAGAAACCTTTGCCCCTGCTATTCTTGTTCCAGTGCACAGTTCAGGCTGCTCCTCTGGTTTTCTGACACATTTCTCCTTGCTCCCTGCAAAGACTCATTTTCTCAGTCCGATTTCAGAAGCAGTGGGAGATGCTGATGTGAAGCCAGTGTTGTAAAAGCACACTGAAACCTAGCTTAGACTTGGAGCCTGGCCTAGTCAGATCAGCAATAAAATTTTCAAAAGAAAAGAGGAAAAAAGCTATTTCCCATCACAGGAGCAGTGGGGTGTTTTCCATGGGAACAATGATGTTCTGGTTAAGTTCTAAGAACTTTTCTAATTATTAGGCCAAACCAATGTGAAAGCTGATGTCAGCAGGAAGAGCTGATGGGAGGAATTATAATTGTGTCTGGGGCCATATGAAAGCATTATACCATGTCTTGCTCCAGACTTTGCGTGAGTCATTTTCCTCCTGGTCAGGATTTTGTATTGAAGTGCAGACTGGCAGTTGTCTGGATCTTTCCTTGTGCCAAAACTGCTGTGAAGTTGGTTTTGTTTGGTTTTTTTCCAGTGCCACTGTGAGAAGTACCATCAATAGAATTTCTTTGCTGTGGAGGGAGCTTCAAGCAAGGCATCACACTGCATGGGGCAGTAATTGCAACACTTGCTGCTGATTTATTGTCAGCAAGTTCTCTTGTGGAAATAGTGCTTCCTCAGCTCCATCCATAAAACTCCAATGGTTTCAGGAGGAATTGTGGCTGCTTGCCACTTCTGAGTGTTTGCCTCTGAGTGCTTAGGTTTTCAGTTGTATGTAGATTTTCTGTAGATGCCTATTTGCTGCAGAGACCAACCTTTAGACACAACACTGCAGAATTCTTCCCAAACTATACTGTAGTTTCCATCTATAAAGCTGAGTTTAGAATTTTGCCCCTCCCTTGATTAGAAGGCATTGTTAAAAGCAGATCCACCAAGCGACCTTCTTTCCTCCCCTCTCACCTCATCCCAGCTCCTTGTGGCATCACTGGAGCAGTAGCCAGTTTTCAGAAAGACATGGATTGGATTCAGGATACTTTGAAGAGAGAGAGTCACCAATTTATCAATGTTGCCAACAGGCAAAATGCATTACAACACTGTGTAAATCTAGATTTTGTAGGAAGCAGCAAAGCAAGCAGTTATGTCACAGAAAATGGGCAAAGCTTGACAACAGTTGTGTCAAGCACTTCCTGCTACAGTCTTCACTGGTAGACCTCCCCTACCACAAACCTCTCCTGGGCTTCTTTAGGAGCTTCATTGGGAGAAGGCTGACTTTTTAGCCACTGCAGGTGCTATATGTGTGCTCAGAGCCTGTGCTCAGTCCTGGTACAAGGTCTCTATTCACACAATGCGCTTGCACAGAATGCACCAGGTTAGCACAGGGTTTGAAAGCAAAATTGCTTTTTACTCAATAGCACACAAAAAAAAACAAACCAAAAAACCCAAAACAAAAAACAAACCTGCAGAAAATTTATAATAAAAAAGCACCAACAAAATAACTCTATTACCTCCCTCTGTTTCTTTACCACCATGGGCACTAAAAAGAGTCCTGTAGGTTGGTCATTCTTTGCAGTTCATCTTAGGACTTTTGAGCCCTGGAATCTTTTTCACTACGTCATTTTTTTCGTTCACCTCAGCTAAACCAGAACATGCTTGCTGAAAAAGCATTTCCTTCTTCTGTCCTGTCTTCTGCTCCAGAGCTTGTGTATTTTGCTGCAAGTGTGCTTCTAGATCCCAAAGACTGATATATCCTGATTTATGTGTTTGTTTTTGATAATTTTCTCTTCTGCAAATGGTAGTCCTCTGCAGAGGGGTTGGAAGAAGTGACTTTTCCTGATCCAACTTACCTTCTTCTGACAGTAACTCCTGAAACAGATAAGCCTCCAGCCATCAGTCCTTCACTGTTTTCTGATGCAAATTCCTAAAACTGGATTTAAAATTCATCTTGCTGCAGTATGTGGTGGTTTCCCTCTTGACAGTTTTCTGTGTGAGAGCAGCAAGTGTGAAGGTGTTGAAAAGCAGCCTGCAGTGCTCCATGTCAGCTATAGCTCTCTAGCAGGAAACACTGCTGCAGTGAGATCAAAAACTGATATTAGCATGGTATCTGAGGCAGTGCTGCCAATTCGTTTTTGTGCTGTTAGAGACTCTGCTATTTTCTTGCTTTGTTGCTTCATCTGTAGCACAGTGGCAGTGGTGGCTGTCATTATTGCTAAGGGATAGTCTATCATGCTTATCAGTGGAAAATTAAATTCTTAATAAAGTAATTTTGCTTAAAGTTTTGTCTTAGGTGGTAAAAATTTCCCCTTTTTTTTAATAACAATTCAAAGAATGTATTCGTTGCCTGAAAGTGTTTCTTTAGTGCAATGTTGTTAATGTTTATGGGCATTGGGACAGATATGTTTATATTTTTTGTCTGTTTTCATGGCTCACTCTTATAGCACTGACTCTTGTCATTCTTCAGAATACTATTCAAGTTCCAGAAAATGAATGGAGGGCCAGTATCTGTTTCACAGTTTTACCAGGAGAAAGCCATAGTAAGACCCCTGAAAGCAAGGCAGTTTCCCTGTGTGTGTCAGTCAATCCACAGAGCTTCTTGACCGGTTGAGCACTTGGGGCAGAGCTCCCTAGTGGAGACATGGCTTATATTGGCAGACTAACAGTAACCTTTTGGCAATATACTTCAAACTGGCTTCCCATGCTGCATAAACTATGTCTGGAAGAAAACTGATACTGCTGTAGTCAGGAGAAGAAAACCATCCAGCCTCTGACCAAGACCATCACATGAGCAGGCACCTTCTGTGCAGACAAGGGCTCAGCTGCAGTATCTGCCCCTGACTGCCAGCTGGCAAGCCCTGCCAAGCCCTTTCTGCTCTTGGTGCCTTCTTTAGTAAAACCAAATAACACCACTTCCCACCCCCTGGATCCTTGGGTCAAAATTATAAAGGCACAGGCAAATCGGGTGGGTAAAGCAAGTCCCCCTACCAGTCTCTGCTTTTCCTGTGAATAACTAGGCTCATGGCCATGCCCTGCCAGCAGAATAATGGTCTGTCTGCTTGGTGATAAGCCACAAAACCCGGGAAGCACTCCTGGCACCTTCTGAAGTGCAATCTAAGGTGCATGTCAGCACTGATTAAATGGAAGCTTTATAGAAGGCGGTTTGGGCCTTGATTATTTCAGAAGCACCAGCAGTCAGGGAACTGGATCACTTGAGCTGTCAGCTGGGTGATTTAGTGCATCTCCTATAGGGAGTAATGAAGGTTGTGATAAACTGCAGTGTAAGAAGCCAGTAAATAACTTTTATGGTAGAACTGTATTTGAAACACTGAATAATGGCAACTGGTGTCACAGATCTTATGGAAAGGTGTTTTCCCGAGTTATATATTCAAATGGACATAGTGGATGTAAGCTGTTCTTTTGGAAACCAGTTGAAATCAATAGAATGACTTCAGGGTTGATTTAAGAAAAGAAAATGCTATCAATAACACTACATATTTATTGATAGCATGAAACAATTAACTCCCTTGGAAAAGAGGAGTAAATGTGTTTATGTTAATGCTGATTTATTACCTTATTACTTCTATAATACAAAACAAGACTTCCAAACCCTAGTATCCACTTTTTTTTCTTTTTTTCTTTTTTCCTTTTTTCTTTTTTTCTTTTTTTAATCTTGGCCTATTTATCAGTTCTTTTTATCATGAAACCCACACAAATGAGGAGAGACATTTATTATGTTCTTTTTATTTAACCATACATAATTCAAATCTGGAAATGCTTTCTTCTGAAAGAAATACACATTTATATTTAACACTTTTCTCTAATTTTATTTTCTCTAGGTTATTTTAAGAACTGGTCATATTTAGGTCTATATTTTTTATTGTTTTTAAATTCAGAAAAGCCTCTAAATTTATGTCCAGTGGAAAATTAAATCTCATGTTCTAGTTATAGACAGAACTACACCAATAGATTCTTACTAAAAAAATTATAGATGAGGGGTTTTTTTATGCTTTCATGAGCCCATCTTCTTTGCTACTCTATTCAGTTATTTTCAGAATAAATAACTGAAGTAACACTGAAATACTGTCTGCTTTTGGAGTGCTGCACCATGGCTGCTGTACACTGGACAGGTGCTTGTTCTGACTGAAATTAGAATTTGGTTTGACACAAGAATTGCCGAAACATGTGGAGATAACTTCTCTAAAAAATTTTTGCACAAGCCATGGGGCTCTTATCTCTGCCTCCCTGTATTTTGGGAACTCAGGGAATGTAGGAAGCTGACTTTTAACTCTGTTGGGGCCTGTGCTGGCTACAGTGCATGACTGTGACAGGCTGATGGATGATGTAGGGCCAGGTGGATGCTGAACCATCAGACCTGATCTTGTACCACTCACAGCCATCGCCCAAGTCTGCTCTGACTTCAGAGAGGAGGCTCCTGGGCTGTACTGCAGGCAGCAGGAGCTCTGGATGTTTCCACTGCCTGATCTCTGTGGCTTTCATTTTGCCCATTATTTATTCTAGTCCTCTGTGGGCTTTGTTTTTCCAAGTCTTGGTTACTTACTGGAGTGAACTTATCACCAGTGAAAGGTCTTGGTTTGACTGCCCCACATAGTGACATTATTCAGCCCACCATGCAGCTCTCAGATGCTTTGGTGTATACCATGAGGATGTCCAGAGATTTATATGGTGCTGGACCTTTGCATTTCCTGATGAATTTTTGCCTCCCCTTTCCACGTCTATGGCCAGGTAGAGCACATCAGGGTGTGCTCCCATACTAGAGGTGTTAAGAGAACCTGGGGCCTTCAAGAGCATAGTAGGATAATTTAGGACAGGTCAGACAGAAGCTGTATTAAGTATGACCATAATGGGAGAACACTGTGACACATGTCCACCTCTGCTCTCTCTTTCTCTGCCAACTGATTGCAAAGACCCAGCCTATATACTGCTTCAGGGGAGGAAAAAACCAAAAAACAAAAATAAAACCAAAACAAAACCAACAAAACAAAAAAAAACCCACAAAAACAACCCATAGCCAAGGAACCAACCAACAACAACAACAAAAAAACAACAAACCCAAACCAAAACAAACCAAAATAAAAAAAAACCAAACAAAACCAAACAGAAAACCCCAAACAGGTAAAGAAAACATGCAAAATGTCAAAGCAAACAAAGCCAGGTATCAATCCCTGGGAGTGATGGACTTCTTAAATATCTTGCTAACTGCCACAGTTCTAAGAAGGAATCAAAGGGTAAATGATATGACCATATGAAGAAATGGTTCTTGGAGCCTACAGAAGTGGCACACCCAGTATTACCTTAGCTCAGGAGTGGGGAGCTGGGAACAATCACAGGCTGTTAGCTTTCTGTCAAAGGGGATGTGTTTTTAATTAGGATAAACTTCTTAGCAAGACCTCTCAAATTTTAAATAATTTTACCACTGCAGAGGTAATGTGGGGCAAATGTTGTTTTTCTTAGGCTGCTAGGAATCTGCAATAAGTGTTGAAACTCCTTCTCAGAATCCCCTGAGAGATTTTAAGATCAGAATTATCAGAAAAGTGTCACAAAACTTGACTAGCAGTGGGGAGCTGTTATGCTTTGTGAAGTGGCATAAGGAGAATTTGAAGGATGCCAGGAGGGTGGAAAAACAGTGCAATGCTTGCTCTCTGCCTTTTGAATTTCTGGAAGACAGAAATGGTTTTGACTTACAAGTCCTAGGCAGCTTCTGACTAGAGCCAGTTGCTAGAAAATACATTCAGTAAATATAAACACATTCTTTTCTGCAAATGAGCAGTGTCACTAGATGATACTCTAGGAGAACTTTTCTTTAGAACCAATCAGGGATTCCTTGATGAGTTTTTTTTTTCTTTTGCTATTTTTCCCCTCAGAACTATCCCAGTTTTTGAAAATTGTAATTATTCACAAACCAGGATCCTTTTCTACTACTATTCTAAGTCAATCAAGGTATGGAACTGCTTCTTCAGAATATGCACGACAAGATATTTTGACATTTTTAACCTGAGATATTAATATTTTTATTTCAATTGAAGTCACTTTCTACTTTGAAGTAGAAAAAACTTAAATGAAAAAAAATTTAAAATAATGTCAACAAAATACCCTGAGTGACATAACCTGAATGTTTTGTTCAACTTTCTGTTTGCAAAATTTCCAGTTTTTCCTTCTTTGACTGCATAAGTGCATTGACAAGCCAGGATTCTTTGATTATTGCAGAGGTTCCTCCTGCCCTGCATCAAGGCTGTAAAATACTGACAGAGCAAAGTTATCCCTGAGGAACAGGGCTTTGGCTGGGGGCTAGGCTGTATTCCGACATTTCCAACAATTTTGTAAAGCAGCAAGTTTTTCCTGTCTCTCTGTTCCTGCCTCCCTTGAACTACTGGAAATAATTTCTTTGGATTAAATTAGCAAAAGGCTTTTCATAGATGCATGAATGGATTCAGGTAGTGACATCTATAATATATATAAGAATATAAGAGAATGAGAGCTGCTTAGAAGATTGGCAATTACAGTCCTACCATCCTTCATCCATTCATTTAGTTTAGTTGCTCCTTTCTAGGAACCATCTGTTTCTGGTCTCCTCTGCCTTGCCTTTCAGTAATGCTGCTGCTGCCTGTGGAGCCAGCCCCATCCCTGACTAGTTGTGAGTTCCTGAGATCCCTTCTAAACTAAGCCAGGGCACTGGCCCTCATTGGGCTAGGTGGCAGGTTTGGCTTCTGACCAGGTACAGAGCTGCAAAGCAGACCTACAACACCCTGGCAAAGAGAAATGCTGCTTAAACTGGTGTGGGTATACCCTAGAAAACCCACACATAGGTAAAGCAGTGCAGTTGCCCACTGCTCTGGCTTATGCTGTCATTCTGTATAAAGACAAATTAGTGTACTCGGAAGCAATCAGAAGTAATTACTCTTTAAGAAACAATAGGCGTCACTCTGTGGCTTCTATCTGACAGCTAAAGAACTTGGCTTCCTGTGAAAAAACCATACAGCTTAATCTTCTTGTGTCAGATTGTATTTCCTTGTCCTCTCTTGGTAAATGTTTACGTTGCTTCAGTAAAAGGGGCACTGCACAATCTTGGCTAACAGGGGACTTTGTGTTTAGAAATGGTAACAGGATCCAACATCTTTCAGCCATCAGTCCCGAGATGAACGCAAAGGTTTGTAGATACAGAGTGGCACCTCTGCAGGTCCTTCAGTGGTCCCATTCTCAGGAGTAAATACTGTTTCCATGAAGTCAGCTCCTACTGTTACATGAGCTGACACTGCAGCACAACAATGATAGGAAATGGAATGATAACAGGCATGGAAACCTGGCTGTTCTTTTGCTCTTCAGGTAAGGGATTCAATGACATTCCAACAGATTAATTTTAGGAGTATAAATAAATGCACGGAGCACTGCTTTTGCCACTCCTCTTGATGCATTTTCATTCCCATCACCCACTTGTCATTTTTTAGGTGTTTTCTTGTAGATCAAACACTTCTGAAAGGCTCCAAATTTCATCTTTGAAATCTTAAAGAAATCTAAAGACAGTGTCAGTCAGTCAGTGATTGTGTCTGACATTCTTCCAGGAGGAACTACAGGATCCATCTCAGTGAAGATGAAGCCAAAGAGTGGCAGATTGAGATCTTGGTGAGCTCCATTCTTGTAGTGACTATGAAGTGGGCCTTTTAGGTAGTAAAGTGGAGAGAATCTAAATTTCACATCCTGGCAAATGCTGTCATCACTGATGATGCCCTCAGAGGGTTGTTTCAAACTCTGTTAAGCAGTGCACAGGAAATCTGGATTCAGTTCATGGATTTGTTTTGGATGTTCTGTATTATTGAATACACAGTGTCCAAAATCTGGTGATTTTGAGGATATGTCCAGTGGTGAGAGATTGAAATATTCCATGTAATTGGGTTCTTGGAGGTAAGATAGATAAAAGCCAGCTAAATACTGTTTTATTATTGGGTTTTAATCTATCTCTGAGAATTGACAGTGAAACAAGACTTTTAGGCAGGGACATTTTTTTTGTAAGAGCAAACTAATGAAGTTGATCTTCATTAGTCTTTTAAAAGAGACTACAACTCTCAGTAAACTTTGCTGTGCTTGATCTCTTCATCAGGAGTCTGGTGTAGCACTGGAACAGGTCACTCAAAGTGGTTGTGAAATCTTTGCTTTTTTATATATTTAAGATGCTGTCAGGCCAAGCCACGGTTGTCTGGATCTGGTGTTGCCAATAGCTCTGAATGGGAGGTTAGGCTGGGGATCTCCATAGGGTGCCTCCAGCCAGCAGTGCTGTGATTCTATGGTTCTAATTAGCTTTCTTCTACATGGAAGTACCACAGTTATTTTAGGAAATATCTGTATCTTTTTACAATGGAAGCAAACAAGATGAGTGTTTATTATCCTTTATTACTAGTATTAAGTCGGTATTCTAACAAAAAGCAAACTCCTGAATAGCCTTGCTTTGTGGCTCTCAAAGCAAGATTAAGGGCTGATATTAGACTAGAGTAGATATATTATCCACTTTTCAAATGGATTTTTATATTGTATCCATTTGTTGTGAGCCTTACATAACAATTTATTTGATAGCACCATACTTATGTCAGTTCTGTATAATAATACTAAGACAAAAATTGCCAAGTATTAACTTTGCAAACATGCTGCAAAATACAGCTTTAGTGTGTCATTGTCTTATGAGGATACTTGAGGCTGAAATATCTTCCTCACCTACAGACTCGTCAGACTGATACTATACACTCTACAGAGTTAACAGCTGTGACTATTCCACTAATGGGAAGTATTTTCTCTTTCTTATGTTAAAGATAATTCATTATTCACTTCTTTCTGGCTTATGTTCAAGATCCAGACAGTCCTATCTCAGTAACAGAAACAATCAGAACTTAATTAGTCCTCTCAAAATTCAGAGTGACTTGTGTGTATGCTCCTTTGGCTATTAAAGCTGAAAACTCTCACATAAAGAACAAGAATTGTAGTGTAGTAATAACATGAGATTCTCATTTTATGTTTTTATGTTTACTGCTTCCTGCTATTTCACATATATGGACTGATATAAAAAGAGTGTGCATGCATATTTACAAAGATGCACATTGTATTGCATTCTGCATGGCTCTATTAACAGGCTTTTAAATTTTGGTTTTGTCTGTGGAGGAAAATTGTTGCATTTGCATCTGTCATTTTGTCCTGATGCATATATGAAAAAGATATGAAATACACACACCAGGAATTAGGAAAATGAAAGATACAGAAATTCAAGGCACTGAGTGAATGATTTTTACCATGGATGATATTATTATTATTATTATTATTATTATTATTATTATTATTATTATTATTATTATTATTATTATTTCTTTGTTAAAGGTGAGCTTAATAGACACTTTCAAGAAGTAAACAGCAGTGGAGGGAGCCATGTCTGCCAGAGGTGCCTGGACTGGCCCTGGAATGATACCTGAACATGGATACCCACATTCACTTTCAGGTCTGTAGAGGTCCTTGCACTGTGCTTTTTTTTGACATTATATCCACAGAGTATGGATTCAGGAACAGCTGCTTTATGTCATTCACTGTCTTGTTTTCTGCCCAGGCAGCTTGTTTCAGCAGGGAATCTCTCTCAAAATGTGTACTCTGCTCTGTGTTTATGTTGAAAAAGGGAAGATCAAAGCACGTGCTTGGAATTGTTAAAAATGAGGCTGTGCGATTAGGGACCCCATCTCATTCTCAGTCCCATATGTAGGTACTTCCATGTACCTGCCCCTGCCCTTCATCCCCGCTGGAACCCGGGGCAGGAGGCAGTTCTCTGAGTATCAGGCTGTTCCTTTAGATGGCCATCAGAGGTCAGGGCTGTCTTTGAAAGGAAGTGGACTTAACCTTATCTGTGACTAATTAGTTGTCTGCAATGAGGAGAGACCCAAGATCAGGTGATGGTAGTGGCTTTACTGAGTCAGAACTAAGACGTGTGCGATCTGGTGTCCTGTCTAAGAGGAGTGAAGTACTGGAAACATAAAAAAGATAACAGAAAAAGGGGCACCTAGACAAGAGTCCCCCTTCTGATGTGTCTTTCCAGCTTCTGGCTCTCTGAGGCACTTCTGAGCTTCAGGCTGTATCTGAATTGCTGTATGTAGTAACTGTCGGTGGATTCCCATGATTTTATCTAATTTTTTGAACCCAATTATTCCTTGGGATTCTGCATCAATCAGTGACCTCCATGTTCAACTACCACTGTGTAAAAAGTGTTTCCATTTTGTTATAAGGAACAAAGAGAAATTATTCCCTGTTTGCTCTCTCCATCCCACTCCATGCTAAGTACCTCAATCATATCCAAGTACAGCTGTCTGTTTGATAAGCAAATGAGTCCTTCCTATGAAGTCTTCAGTTATAGAAGCTATTTGTTACCTCTGATGTTCCTGCTTCACTCCACTATACTTTTATGAGATGGTGTGACCAGAATTGCATGCAATGCTCAAGACATGGACACACCAGGGACTGGCAAAATTGCAGAATGATATTTCCCATTTTGTTGTCTCTTCCTTTCCCATTTTTCCTTAGCATTGTGTGAGAGTTAACAAGCAGCTCTATTGTTAGAAGAGCCTAGAGGGAGAGAGCCTCGCAGGCTACTCCTGGAGGAAGGATACGGATAACAGGATATGATTTATCTGTTTAATTTATGTTGGACTGTTTGATTTTGCAAAATTAACTTCCTCCCCGAAGAAAGATGTCAGATGAAATTTTCAGCTGAAAAATGGAAGGGGAGAGTGAGAGATCAGTGTCTGTAGCAGTGCAAAGCTGTGCGCTTTGATCCTTCTGCTCTCTTGCTGCTCTGCCCCACTGTGTATCTTGCCTACAGGACAAAGTCTGGGGGCAGGACTGGGGAGACTGCCTTATCCAGAAACTGCCAACCAGATTGTTTCCCTTGGATCAGGCCCTATCTCAGCAGTTATGTCCTTGGCTTTTCACATGCAGAAGAAGCACTTTATTAAAAGAAACCAGATACTTCCCAGAGTCTAACAGCTTGCATTTTGAACTATCACCCCTAACAAGGGACCTCAAAACTGACCCCAAGATGTTAATTTAACCATTACAATTCCATTAGTCTAATTTGTCATGAAACATCTTAAACTAATTACCTGCATTTGTAAGTTAGTCCACATGTCATGAGATAAGAAGTCAAGCATAGTCACAGGTCACTGCTCTGGGCTGCCATCACATAAGACAGACCCTAGATGAAAGGGAATTCAGAGCTGATAGGAGGAATCTAAATGACAGCTACTCAGTCAGGACAAGGCAGCCGTGGCTGTAATGTAAAAATTGGACCATAGTTTAAGAAGTGGTGTTTTGGAAAAGATGGGGCATGCCCTCATTAGCAGAATAAGGTCTGGGCAGACTGATTATAACACATCCCCATAAGCATTTGTCTTGAAGGTGGTAATTTGATAAATACAGGTCCACCTTAAACCATTTGCTAAATTTGGCAGACAATATTATCTAACATTTATGACTGAATTTAAAACTGTCCCTTTTCAAAGAGACCTGATTATGTCCTGAATGTTACTTGAAAAAGATCATTTGGGAACTTCTGTTGGTTTCCTCAAATGACAAATGTTGAAAGAGAGGGAAAGACCAATTAGGAGTATGATTAAAGGTTGCTCAAGCCCTTCACTGAGTAGTATGTTTGGCTTCAGCTCCCTATTACTTGTTGAAAATCTGCCCATGTATTTATAGTGGGAGCTGCAACATGCTGTGTGCCACAAACACCTCTCTCCTTTAGATTTAGGCAACTGTAAACTTCCCTTCATTTCTCTTGTTGCAATGCCTGTGACATTCCCCTAGAGACTAGATGAGGAGAAGGATATGGTATGTGATTAATGCAGGATGAAGCATTCCCAAATTTCCTCTTTCTTGTTTCTGTTTCCTTCTTCACTGAGAAAGAAGGCGCAGAGGGAGGTGGCTGAGAGCAATTTCCCTCATCAATACACAGTGTCATTATCACACTCCTGTCTGCCTGTGCTGGGTGTGAGGGGTAATTAAATCCCTGCCTCCCCTCAGCCCTCTGTCCCTTAGCTGATCCATATGGACAGCAAATGCAATTGAATTCTTCACTTCCATCACTCATTTGATCAATACAAAGGGCCGGAGACAACATAGCTCTACTGGTCCAGCCAGCCCTACCTTTGTGCTCTCTGAGTATGTGCTCTGTCCAAGCCATAAATCACAGCTACTCTAAATTATAGAGGCTGCCAATACATCAGAGAGCTGGAGCAGAAGCTCCCTGTGATCACAGCAGGGAGGGGAGGATAAGGAAGACCCTGACCAAGCTGTCTTTTCTGTACGCAGAAGCTTTATTCAGACAGCAAGGAAAAGAGCAAGCCTGGGAGTTTTTGCTCCTCTTGCAGGCATAATCCTGCTGCAGTGGCTCAGCAGTACTCAGGTGTTGTCTGCTGTCCTCAGGGAAAATTGAAATCTTCTTTCTACAGGCCATAAGGCAGTTCCTGAGATTAGGAAAAGACTTCACTTGGTGGTGTATTACTGCAGTCTTTATATCTACAGTTATATTCTTTTTGGCATCCCAGTGGCAAAAAAGGAGGACTCCTTGGTTTGCATCTTCCCATTGCTGTCAGACAGCACTGGGGGTTCTCTGTCCTCTGTCAGGAGGACTAAAGGCATCACCAGGATGTCCCCAACTCCTCCCACACTGCAGCAACTGCACAGCTTGGTGGTGTGAACACCGTGGCACTTCTTTCTTTCCTCTGTGGAAGCTCACTTGCTATTTTCTACCAATATTCCTCCAAATCTTTAAAGGTCTCCATATCTTTGGCCTGTCTCTGATGGACATAAGGTATCTGCTGGTCTGCAATGAAAAATCGCAGACAATCCATCCTTTCAATCTCTTACTTTTTTCCTAAGCAGATAAGGGAGGCCCTCCCGTGCTTGTCAGCTTTGCATTCTTGGTATGTGCAGCATAGTTGAATATTGCAGATTAAAGGTAAACAGTTGAACAAGGGTAAAAAGAAGGAGCAAAGCAACTGTTTAATGAGATAGAGGGACTTTCCTCCTGAAAACTGTTTGTCCATATCCTGTATGTGGGTAATTGCAGAGTATTGTCTTTATGGAGCATGTTAGCACTGCTTTTCCAGTTTACTATATTTTACCCTTTTGCAGGATCATCTTTTCACCTTGGTAGCAGTAAATAATTCTTTATGAAATTGTAAATGCCCCACAAGATATTTTTTCAAGCTTATTTCTTCCCTGCACATCTTATGTCTTATACTTGCAACAAAGTTCAGGTGTGCTCAGGAGTCAAAACTTAGGTGGTCTCAGCCTGTATGTATGTTTGAGCCCATGCTATTCCAGGTTAGAACTCCTTTCCACCCAAGCCTGTCTTAAACTGTAACAGAATCTCTAAAGTTACAAATCCAGATATTGTTGAACTGATTTAAAGTATCAGGATATGTTATGCTGACAGTTAGAACCAAACCTTGAAAAGATTAGCTTATTCATAGCCATTTTATCTTAGTCATGTCACTGTCTGTCAGTCTTTCTGCTAGAGTTATTTTCATTTTTGCAAACTCCTTCCTGTGTCTTGGTCTGGTTTTTTGGGTAGGTTCTTCACCTCCTGGTGCCCCTAAGAGCCTCAGGTAGGACAGCTTCACCCCTGGACTCTGTGACTCTATCACTGGTGTCGTTTGCTGGGCTTCACCTCCAGAAGGAAACCTAAGAATCCATCATCATTACAAATTCTGCATAAGCTTGTAGGGACCAAAACAGCTAAGAAAGGTCACTGGAAAATGGGTGATGTATGTATGCAGTGACTGTACATATCACTGTCTTTGTTGGTCTCTGGAGAAGCACTGGAACAGTATAAGAGTTGCTGATGGAGAAACGTAAAAGAGGAAGGATGCATCTGTTAAGAAGAGATGCAGTCATGACTGGCTAGGTATGATAAATAGCATATGCTGCTCAAAGATCTGGTTGTGCACAGGCCATAGTCTCCTGATCTTTCCCCAGCTTGCTCCTGGAGGTCCTTCTGCTGTGGTTGATGTGAACATGGATGTGTTCTTTCTATTAGGTCCATGCAACTGGGATCTACTGGTTTGCAAATCAGTTTAGAAACTTCTGAAATGGCAGATTCTTGGGAACATAGTTTAGGGAAGATGGAAGCCCTGCCTTGGAGAGTGTTGTCACAGTCTAGAGCAGGAAACAATAGTGAGTTTGTGATGTGGGACAGAAGAGAGAGAATCTGTTTCAGAAGGGATTGATGGAATTTATTTTGGGGACTTGAAGGACTGAAGGAACTTATTTCAAAAGACTGTCACACCCCCATCCCGTGCACATGACTACATGCAAGTATTTTTTGCTGATGGAAATGTGATAGCTCTATTTTCTGCCCCACCTTCATCTCCTTTTCTTTTCACTTGTCCATACAGTATCATATACCCTGTGGCATCATATAATTAAAATAGATGATTATGCAGATGCAAATGGGTCCCTAAGGAAGCCTAGCATATGGACATAGCACCACAGGCAAGTTTAAACTGATTATGCAGTTATAAAGAAGTTTCTTCTTTTTAAAATTAAAAATATTTTAACTTTCTTTTCTTTTTTAATGCTATCATCTTAACATTTTCCTCTCTAGGTAAAATCTGAAATGGAAGAGAGGGAACACAGGCTTAACACAGAGTACCTCATGGAAGTGCAGGCTGTACTTTTCTGGGTCTAGAATCCTCCAAAGAGCACAGAACCTTTCCTTCCATTTGAAACACTCCTTCCCCTACATGCAGAGTGCAAACTCCCCATGCATTTGGCTTTTGGATCTGTGACTTCCACCCTTCTTATAATGTGTGAATTTTTTCCCTTCCAAAGCAGAGCTCTCCCCTCCTCCCCTTGTCCCCAAGGAGGCTTTTGCCCCACAAGCAAACTTGGCTTTTAAATAATATGTTTTATTCTGTGTCTGTACTGCTCCCTCCAGCTCATGATTTCTGCTTCTCTGTGGCCTCTGCTAATGCATAGTGTGGCCTGAATGGGCTGGGGTTCTCTGTAGTTCCAGTAAAACAGGCACAATTTACAAATGCTGGAGAGACTGTAGCCTTCTCACTAGCACTGTTTCTTGTTAGGAACTAGAGAAGTACCACATTTTGCCATCTCCATCATAAGCCTGTTTATATTATTATTACCAGCTGATGCCAATTACTGTTCATGTTTCCTTGTCCCAAGGCTTGATAGATACATTCAATGCCATGTTAACCCCTTTTCATTCTTAATAGTACCATTGTGATGGTACTGCCTTTCCAAGCCACAGATGATCTTGCAAGCCTTCACACTAGCTAATCCATCCTCTTTTGGCTTTTCCAAAAGGTGCTGACTTCTAAGGGGAGAACTCAGCAGGGGTATTTTCCCTTCATATCAGTAACCAGAATTCCTTATTTTCTTATGTACTGGCCTTCTCATTCCTCTCCATTGCTATCAGCAATGTGGGTCAGATACTACTAAAAGAATATAATAATAATTTTTAAGGTAAGCAAGAAAGAAAATAAGGAATCTAAGCAGAAGATATCTACATTTCCTTTCTGAAGGTAGAAACCAGATGGACCTGCCCTGACACTTGTGCTGCTGATTAAAATATGGCATGTTATGTAAAAAGAAATATATACTTTTCTCTAAGAGTGATCTTGCAGTAAAGCAAGAGATATCACATGTGTGGAGGAACCAAGGATTAGCTGTTGCCTGAAGCAGATACTGTATGGAGAGCATCACCAGCAGCATCCCTCAGGGCAGCATCAACAAGTCTGACAGACCATAGCAGAACTTTTCTACTTCATTATGTGCCGAAAAGCAACTGGTTTCTGCTCATTAGACACTAATCAAGGTCACCCCTTCATTACTGAATGCTCTGCATTCACTACACTGTTGGCAGGAGGGCTTGCTCTGCTCCTGTGAGTTCATAAAAAAAAAAACAAAACCTCAAACAAAATAAAATAAAAGGAGAAGAAATCCTTTGGCCAACCATCTGTTGGAGCACAGGCTGTGGACACAGTGCAGATACAAATGCCTGGATGCATTTTGCAGGTGTGCCCTGTGACCCATCTTTCCATGGAGGAATTCATTGCGAAAACAGATTGCACCAGACTGTTTCTGCAACTGCAGCTAATCTCACCTTTTCTATATTACTGCTAACGGATTAGCACAAACATTGCTCCTATTTTGAGGCTTATCAAAGGCAGCAGCACATCTCTCTAATCTCTTATTTCCCTGCTTTCTTGAAAGTGCTTAAATGAATGGAGCACTGATGAGCAGGGATGTGGTGCCAGCAGGGATGGTGTCATTTAATGCCTCGGTATTCATGCTATTTAATGCCTGTGTGGGTTTATGTGTCCTGGGTGACTTGCTAACCATCTGGCACCCTCCACCCTTTCATAGGACAGACGGAGGTGTAGACAGCATCTTCATTTGTCTCCAGTCCAGAGAGTGACCAGCAGCAATAAAACAGTACAGTTCTGATATGCCTGTCCCTATACAGCCTGCACCTGCTGTCACTGAAGGATGAATCTTGGAGGCCAGGGTTTGGTTACCCATGATATCAGGCAGTATGGATACTGCCTCTCAGGGAGCTATGGGCACATACCTATATTTCCATTGAACTGGTTGGCACACACAATCTGGATTTTAATTCAGGCTGTAAAAAGTGTAATGACATCTGATCTGCCCTGTTTGTACACAGTTAGCTTGTCAAAGTGTTTCAGACAAGCTGAAATCAGCAAAATTGTTTGTATCACATCCAGTCCTTGTCCTGAGTCCTGTAGCTGGATTTACTGTATCATTGAAGCACAGCCTAAATTTTTAGCTTTATTATTTTCACCAATCACGAAAACTTGGGTTGTTTCCTCCACTCTACTAGGAAGCAGGCTGAGATCCACCCTCCTTGCTTTCACAGCACTGTCACCTGGCATTAACTTTCAGTCATTTTTTCCTTTGAGGCCAGATTGAAATCAGTGACCTAGAAGTAAAATACTCTGTGTTTTGTTAGCAAGCAGTCCCTGGAGCTGTGCAGTCTAAATTGGGATGTTTTCTCAGTGAGCTGTAATTACCAACAATCCTCATTTTGGTAGCAGAACTTATTAATTGCTTTTCACTTTCTCCCATATATTTCTGCTCATGTCACAGTGAAATAAACACTTAAGGGGTCATGATACCCTACTATAAGGCATTAGTTTTCTATGACGACATTCTCAGAGATTATATTACAGATTCACTGATATTTCTGCAGGGAGGGCAGGCTGGAATATGAGTTTGACGCTTACTGTACTGTCTGCTAGTGATACAGCTGTGGGAACTGACCCTGAAAATGCACATGCCTGTGAGAGTATTTGCAGAAACAAGGTCTAGTCATGTGTAGAAGTATTTTTGCAATTAGCCTTCATGTTTATGGGATCACCTGTGGGCAGTACTGGCAGTCTGCTGGGAGGTGCTGACTGCCCTTTTGAGTGCTGTTGCTGAAGGTTCATTTTATTCAGCATTTTATGGGAGTGCCCAGCTCATGTTGTAACTTTAGTGCAGACTGGTAATATTAATAAGTAATATCTCCTTTGTTTTAGGGCTTTTTTGTGTTCAGGTTCAAGGTCAGATCCAGTTGGCCACTCTGTGGTAGTATCTAATGAATTGCCAGCATCCCAGAAAATACAATTTGAGATTAGAAGCACCACCACCTTATTACAGTGGTAGTCAATTGCAAGTGGAAGGGCAGGGGAAAAAAGGGCAAGGTAATGTAACTTGTGAGTGGAATAGCACTCAATTGGTGTATTATGAAATTGTCATTCTGTGCCACTGTTCAGCATAAATGGACTAATCTTCAGTTTGAAAATGAGGAGAGCTTGACTGTTAAAGAATAAGTCATTTGGCTTCTGGCAGCAGCAGAAGATGCTGTAATATTAGCTGTAAGAACTTGTGCATTCTTGGTAAGGAGATAAAAATGATTAAACTGCACTGCTTGCTTCTCTGTCTTCTAAAGTAATACATATTTGGACCCAGATTAGTCTAAGCATTTGCATAATTCCTCAGGCCATTCATATTCAGCCATGCATTTCAGCTTATGCTTAGACTTGAGCAAATGCTGAAGTTTTGTTCAATTCCAGGGCCTACAGCCTTGCTGAACAAGGTCTTGCCCATTAGCTTAAAATGCCCCAGTATCTTCTGAGATTGCTATGTAGCAAAAAGAAGTGTCCTGTACTTGTTGTACTACAGACTGAATATTCTTCAATGACTTAGAAAGGTAAGGGTGAAGATCTTGGGGCCTCAGAAAGGTTAATTTTCAATAGTCTTCTGTTGTAAATCTAAGAGCCAGAGAACAGGGGTCATGTCTCCCAAGAGTTTCATGGACTCTACAAAACTGGCGGTCACACTGACTGTCTCCTTTCCGCTGGGTTCTTCCTCAAAAGGAATGAGCGAAGCCAAGGGAGTAGTTTTGTTGGGCTCTTCAGGACACAGAGCTCTCCAGGCTGTTCTGGATTACACTTTATTATTCCACAGTAACTTCTTAACTTTGGTAAGGCTGTGCCAGGTGGTAGCCATTGTTGAAGTGAATTGTAATTTTAAAAATATCTTTGAAAAATGTTAGCATTGCCATATGTATTTCTGTCCAAACTTGGAAGCAGGTTATGGAGAAAAACCTTGATATGCTGCATTTTTTGTTTTGTGGAGATGGAAAGTTCAAACCATATTGCCTGGCATTTTCAAACTCTTGTGTGTCAGTTCAGTTCAGCATCAGAACATGTCAGCCAATACACTTCCACTGCTTCATGAAGACGTGTGTGGGAATTAGAAATTTTTAAAATGGGATTGACCCCAGTCTAAAATGAAATGTTTGGTTACAGCTTTTTAAAGAAAATACAATAAAACAATTGACTTTTTTTTTCCTTTGGAAAAAAAGGTTTTCCAACATTTTGTAGAAAATCCTCTAAAGGATAGATTTATGGCCTGAAGTCTTGTTCACAGTAAAACTGGTGGGAATTTTGCTGTTAACTTTCATGTAGCCAGAACTTCACTGAGGTTTCCTTTGCAGCAGAAGGGATTGTGTGACTCTTTATCTGGATGTATTAATGTAACTTCAAAGCCTTTTGTCCCACTTTAGAAATACAAAGTATTCTTATATATCTCATTTGATTCTTGGAGTTCTTGCACGGTTTTTGTCTCTCTCCCAAAGAGCCAAAAGGAGGTCAATCGATATTTCTTAAAATGAAGACCAGTAACATGTTCTAGTTCTTCACATTAGTAGTAGAAGAAAGTGCAAATGTCCAGATCAGTGCTCTGCTTCACTGAGCTGTCTGCAGATCATGGCTTCTGGATGTTTGTTTTGAGAAGGAGAATCAGTGATGGTTCCAGATGTAGGTGTTTACTGTGAGATCATACTCCTGATCTGGTATAGTGCCTGTCTCTGTTTGCCTAATCCCAGTGCATTAGATGATTCACCTGCTGCTGAATTTTCCTTTCTGTACAGCAGATTTTATTAACTGACAGAGACACCTATTTGGAAGCTGTTTTTCCATCCCAAATTGGAGTCCTGGTATTAACAGTTGTTAATATGAGCAAAGAGCAGTTCATTCCATTGCTGGGTGACTGGAGTCCTTTCTTACCTCTACTGTACCTGGGGTAAGGTACCAACAATAGTATGAGAGGGAAGACAAAGGACTGGAAGAATCAGAGGAGAGAGAAAATAAATGTTTCTAAGGAAAAAGGAGTGTTCAGTGAGCAATTTTCATGAGATGCATACATTTGGAAATTTGCTAAAAGGTATTTGCAGTGTTTTTTATAAGCAACATTAAATGAAAGTCATTAGTTCTGGACTTAACCTAGCCATTTGTCCTTGGATTTCGGGCTAGCTCAGAGCAATTTTCTAGTTTTGCACTTCAAGCCCATCTCCACCTGCTTTCAGGTAGAGTGCAGGTTCCACTGCAGTGAGGACAGTACTGGTAGACACAAAAAGAGCTGTACCTTCCATGAAGGAAGTGGTTCCTAGGAGGGGCCTGAGAGCAGAGTTTCAAAAACACCACGTTCCCAAAAAAAGGGCCAAGTTTTTCAGAAGGGCCGAACAACAAGCACTCCTACTGTGACAGATGGCTCAGTATTTCAAAAGATCTTCCCATTAAAGCTGGCTGGAAATTGTCTATTCTCTTGTTTTTGACAGAAACTTGTGTTTTCTGTTAAAAATAATAATAGTGCCGAATGGGCAGATTTCCTTTCAGCATTCTATTTTTATGTAAGAGTTTTAATTGTTTTGGTCAGGGGATCTCTCGCTCTCATAATACAATCCTTTACAACTCGCTGTGATGGAGAACTATGGAATAGATGCTTCTGTAAGTCTGATCACCTGCTCTGGTCCCCCAGTGAAACTTTTCTGAAGCTCTAGCTGAACACAAGCATGTTGCGTGTGATGTGGTTGACAGAGCACTTGAGTGCACTCCTTCCATTCAATGGATTTCTTGGATAAGTTTCCATTTAGGTTTTCTAGAGTGGCCTAAGCTTTGTGGTACTTATTTGGGACCCTGAGCACGTGATCATCAGGGGGAGAATGCCTTCACTTGTGGCTGTTCACATTTCAAGTGTTTATAGGTAGCTCAGCACTCAGAAAGTGAAACTTAAGGCTGTTTATCAGAATGTGTGCTTTGACATTTCCTTGGTTTAACTTACCCATCCATAAAGGGGAGGTAAATCTTCATACTCAGCAAAGGATTTGCAAAATTCAGTGTTTACGCACACAACTTCAGAGAAGCAGAAATTCAAGAACATCTTTCACTTCATCTGAATGTCTGAGAGATCTTTTAAACTGTTAATTGATTGAGCAATCATAATGATGTGTCTGTGGGGATGAAGGGGGAGGAATAATTTACAGGTGGGAGAAATGAGGCATGAATGACTTCCTAGCTTTACCTATGTGCCATGCTGTTAGTCTGTGTCAGATCCAGACAGATACCTTCTGTCCTGTCTCCTTTTGCATCCGTCATGGGTAGCTGGGAAAATCAGCTTCCTCCCCCCTTCGTCCTCTTCTTCCAAGGGGGACCGATTTTCTTAACATCAGGCTGCTGTTTCATGAAAGTACAATGAGTCCATATGTGGCCCATCTCTTTGAGGGAGCAAATTTAGATCTGGGACACCTTTTGTAACTCCCAAGTGCCACCCACTGAACAGGACATGTTGAGAGAGCCCTCTCCACTGCCAGGGAGAGACGGAGTCTGGGAGACTTCTGGGTGTTCTTAGGACAGCTGCACATTCTGCTCTGCCTTCCTCCTCCTGACCTTATGCACAGTCAGATTATGATGTGCTGTCCCCTGCACACCTTCCACACAAATTCAGGTTTGCTTCACTGAGCAGAGTGGCTCTGGAATATCTGACCTGGCTCTGAAATACCAGCTCACCTCCAAGGAGTAACATGGCCTCTCTTTGTCACCTCTCTTTCCTGTCTGAACCTCTGTATCTGGGGTCAGTAGATTTCTGTACAGAAAACACCGTGAATCTTCTGGCATATGTAGGATAAACGAGCACAACGTTAATTCAAATTGTTTGAAATTTGTGGGATGTGCAGGGTAAAAATACTGCTTAGGAAAAGGTCCAATGCACAATTTCATCTACAGTTTGGCTGAGAATCCTGTTTAAATTTAGTTCTTAAACACAGCTGTGAAACTCATGAAGATGTCACATCAGCTGCTCACCCAGCAACCTTTATAGCCTCCTGGGAAGTTAATAAAAACACCAATAGAGAGCAGTAATTCTAACAGGCTGCTTTGCTTCCTTCTTCTGGCTGCTCCTTGTTGAGCTCCTGCAAATCACACTTTTCTTCTAGCCAACCTGGTTCTGACTGCTTCTCCTTATCAGTTATTCATATCTGAAAAGGAAACGAAATATACTGTCACAATTCACTGGAAATTCCTGGAAAGCTTTTTTTTATTTTTTATTTAACTGACAGGGCTTATGGCTACCTTTAGCCATAGCTTTTTAAGTTGTTTTTATCTGGGTAGCAGTGATAAGCCCTCCAGGAAAAAGCAGTGGTAAGTGGTGGCTTGTGATAAATATTTATTACTACCTATAGTTGTGTCTTCTATTCTTTTTCAGTTTATGTATCCTGCAAAAATTTTCTGGTAAAGCTGCTGTATGGTGAATTTAAGCTCATTGGTTTCTAGCTTTCCTAATTGTGTTTTACAGACTCCCTACTGCATCTGGGACCAGGGCTAGAAATGCCTTGCTTAGTGACATGGATTGTGTTCCACAGGTCATTGACACTCAATATTCTGCTTTATCTAAATTACCCAGTCTTCAGTTTTCTCTTATCTAATCCCAAAAGTAAAAGGTGTGTGCTATGGGCAGATTTAATGCTTACACATCCATTCCTATTGAACATTTGTTGGAAAAGGAGATGAAAGCAAGTAGAGCTTGACCTGGCAGCTCAGTGGCCAGGCTGCCAGGACACAGTGCCTGCTAACAAGCTGCTTCTCTGCACCTCAGCAGGTGATGGGGTTCCCAGCAGCTCAGGAGCCCACTGCCAATGGTTAGCACATGCTGTTGTGAGGAGTCTCATCAGTCAGAACTGTCTCATAAATAATTTAAAGGAAAGCAATTAGCACACACAGCTGTAGCTGGCTGCAGAGTCACAGTTATACCTGCCAGGGCAATGTGGAAATGGAAATTTCAAAACCATTTTTTGAAGTCACCAGAATGAATGGTCTAGCTTGGAGCTAGGGTTGGTGGGTAGTTGTTGATGAGTAAGGAATAATTACACTTTCATGTCTTTTTATGTGTAATGAAATACAGGAGAGAATTCTAGTAATTTTTGCAGATTGGGAAAGGGATCAAAGGGATGCATGGTATGAAGAACTCCAGCAGCTAAGGCCTTATCCTTCCAAAGACTGCAACTCATTCCGCTTCAGAGAAAAGGGGACAATATTTAATAAAGACCTGAACTTGCATATTGAAGGCATCAGTTGGTTAAAGACTTCCCAGAAAGAATAGACAAGAGGAAAAGGAAGAAGGTATTGCTTCAAGTTCCTCCTCCAAATGTTTGCCTTGACAGATCAATGAGACTAAATTGTTTGAGAACTTCTAACTAATGATAAAAGGAAGAAGAACCTGGACTTTAAGAAACTCAATCAACTATCGGGGAAGTAGGGTTTGTTTGTGGAGGTGAGTCCTGAGAAGCAGATACCCATATTAAATCTAGAGTTGACACTACACTGGGGAAGGAACATGTAAATATATTTTAGGATAGGGTCAGAAATCAACTAACCTTGATCCTACCTTCAGACAAGGAGACAAAACAGATAACATTGCAAGGTCCTCTCCAGCTTGTTTCATAGCTGTGCATTCAGTCATGATAATTCTGGTAGCTTAGTGCCTAGAACATGTTCAGCTTCACAGGATCCCCCTTGGCTATGGAATTTTTATTCCAGTTTTAACAGCTGGGAACTAAATTGCAGCATGCTGCCAAATGAGGCTGTCCCAGTCCTAAACTCTGAGATTCCTTGCTTTTCCTACAAGGAAGTTTGGTATTGTATTGTGAAAAATGCATTCAAATGTTGTTTGTTCATATTATAACTACCATTCATGTGTTTTGCTCAGATGCTCAAGTCTTTCATGTACTGATTTCTTTCATTTATTTATTTTTATTAATCCTTAGTGGAAACTGGGAAAATGAAGTGTCTTATAGAACTGCAGATTAATTAGTGCTCAGTAGCCATAAGTTTACTAACTTTAAAAATTTTTCTTGAAGACATATTCAGCCTTTAGGTCGTGGGGGTGAATTTGCAGTAGTTTGGGTTTTGTTTCCTGTCAATTAATACAGCCTTCTTTCAATTTAACATGATAGCTATCCGTTGTTCTCTGCTTGGCTCTTCTTAAGGTCATCTTGACCAAATTAATGCATTTTGTAAGATTCTAGATTGCATTATCTTGTGAATCCCAAATAAGTGTTCAAGAAATGTAAAATAAAATAATAATCTAACATGCTTAAGTTAACATCTTTCTCTCCTATTCAGAGAAAATTGTAGTGCAGAATTTGGTTTACTATCCATAAAAGTCTCAAGGAAGGTTTAGTTATCCTTCTTGAAGCAAGCTGAACCCTTGATCTTTATAACAATATTGCAGGTTTGTATTGACAGTACTGCAGTGCAGAAATATGAGAAGCCATTAAAAATCTCAACTAGGTCAAATAAGATTGTGCCAGAATTTTATTCAAAACAATAGGCATAATGTTTTCAGAATGCAAGAAAATGCTCACAGTACAGGAGAGAGATGAATTTCTAATTTTAAAAAGCAGATTGTCTGGCTACAGAGGTTGGCTGGGCTCTGCCAGTGACTGTGTAGTGCATGAGGATAAATACCTGCCTTAGATGGTATCAGAGGTTACAATTTGCAGTCTCTGTTGGGATATTGAGATATTGGGATATCTCTCCATTGCCTTTCATTATTAGTTAGGGAAGAAACTGTTCTTCACTAAAGGTTCTTCTCCCTCAACTTTAACTTGTTGTAGACTCTGTCCATAATGAATGGAGAAGGAATGGCTTCTTCACCCAGAGAGTCCTCTTCTAATACAGATGGGATGGATTGCCACTGGAGGAACATGTGCTTTGCTGTTCATTTCAGAAGCCCCGGCAGCCAGGTCAGACTGGATTTCTCTGTTTTACATAGCCATTTTTGGTTAATACCACAGTAAACTTTACTACAGTAGGATCCCTAATGTTTCTTGGTGCTAGCTCAACTCCCATAACATTGTAGAGGTTTTGCTTTTGTTAAGTTTTCATAGGTTTTTTTCATATACTAAAAATGGAATCCTCTAATGAACCCTGTTTTCCCCTTTTTAGTCTCAGCCATCAGTGATGATCTAGGTGCTTAAATCTTCAACATTTGTCAGATTGAAGTGCTTACAGTGAATAGCCATGGGCCAGCCACACCTGGATAACTTTAAAATGCTAGCAAGAGATGTTTCCATCTAATGAGGTTGGTTATTCACCTAGGGCTCAGTCCTGCACAGGAATCTCTAATATGACTGTGAGAGTTTACATTTACATGGATTTTGAAGGAGTTTGGCAATTACAGTAATAGTGTCATTTGGGGAAGCTGATAATCAAATCTCTGCTGCAGGAGGTTTTTAACTTTTGTTCTTTAAAGTTTTCAGAATGGCAATGACAGATTTGTCTTGCTTCTTAATTATTTCTTATCCTATTTCACTCTTTTGTTTCTGATTAAATAACCCCTCACAATCCGACATGAATGAAAGGCAGCACACTTCCAAGAGAAAGTCCCACATCTGGCTGTCAAGCAAAAGACAAAATGTAGCAGTAGGATGCTGTGCATCAATAGTGCTCCCAGGAGGCAGCCTTCTTCCAGATCTTGCCCCATGCATGTCACTGAGAAAGAAGAAAACCAGCATGTTTTAATGAAGGATACTGGCAGCTGGCTGGAAGAGACCACATTTATCCTTTCTGTAGCACCATTTGGACTAAAATCATTTATGCATGTTTAAGAGTTGTTGTCATTACAAAAGCAGTGACAGGGAATTCTCAGATCATGGTTCCATGTATATTTTTGCTGGTATCTAATTGGATTCCTGCTTCACCTTCCAGCCTTGACTCCATCCCTGACTCCAGTGGTCCCTGTACAATTCCAGAGGAAAAAAACCTCTTGGCTATTTTTTTTTCCCTCCTTTTTCCCATGTGAATAAATTTAAGCATTCAGTCTCCAGGGAGCTTCACAGATAACAGTATTGGCACACCTCAAGGGACAGTAGGAGGGAACAGAGATACAAGAGTGAAAAATAGCAACTGGAGGCAAGAAACTTCCCCAGCTGTTTTTCCTGCCTAACTAAGCATGTGGAAACACACCTAGAACTAGTTTTAAATTACCTGGCTGAGTGGCAGCCCTGGTGAGCTACAGAGCACAACGGAGTGTTGTTACCTGCATATTTGCTCAGTTTCACAAGTGAGCTCTGCAGCCTGCACTGTCCTGGTGCCAGACAATACTGCCTGTGGTACCTGGAGTAACTAGTTTAAATATAGCCTGTGCATGGTCTCAGTGAACTCTGGTCTGTGCAGACATACAGAAATATGTAATTATGGACTATCCAAGTCCAAAGCTAAACACTACTTTAGGGGTGCCTTTCTTTCACTTCCACAGTCCCTTTCACAGTTACATCTGGGGCGTGTTGACTCCAATCTGCTTGTTTTCAAAACACGCCTGCAGGGCCGGGAAGCAGCCGAGTGGGTGTCCTATGGAGTGAGATCTGAGAAGCACTCAGTCTGTTTTGCAAGAAGCAAGAATCACTTGGGACTTTAGTGCTCCCACCCATGTGAGGGCAGTCATCAGTCCCGCAGCAGAGCTGTGCAGCTCTTCATCCTTCAGCACAATGCTGGGCATCTTCACTTAAACTGCTCATGAGGGTGGCCCAAGCTATTCTGACTTGCATACAAAGTGATCAAGGAACAAAAGTGTTCTCTGCCCTGCAGCCTGGGCTAGAGAGGTAGTAGCCTCCAGCTGGCAAGTGCTGGTGGCCACTGTGGGGTGAAGCTCTGTCCTGAAATGCCAGATACAGAGAAGTTAATTTCAGGAGTTTGCGATGGAGCATACTGCGGATGTTAACACACATGTAGTAGGGATGTTTCCTCTCAGAGGACTCCAGAGTATGTCTGTTGCATTACTGCTTCTTTCCCACCCCTTATATTGCTGTGATATAGAAGGATTAACGTCGTGGGGTTTCTTACATCCTAGAGAAACTTCAAACTTCCTGAAGCATGGGCCAAGGAGCAGCCATCCTCCATCGGCTATAATTGGGTTCAGGTTAGAGTTCACCTGCTCTGAATGTACCTTTTTTAAAGCTTTTTTACTTTGTTGCAATTTAACAACAGTCCTTTCAAAGTATTTATTGACAAGTGTGTGCTGAGATGTACAGATATTTCTGCCAGTATAGTCTTTACATCACAACTTGAAGCTATGTGAAGGAACGTGCAAGCAATCCTTAATTTTACTTCTATTCACAAGTGGAAAAATAGGCAGGGACAACAAAGAACAAATTTAATTTTCTTTCTTAAACCTTGCCAGTTTGAATAATCTTTTGCTGTGTTTCCTGATGTGGCTATTCACATTCTTTTGTGAATTCAGACTGGCTGTTAGCAGCCTCCAAATAAAACACGGTTATATGGAGATTTACCTTGGCCCTGTTCTTGCTTGGCGACATGAGACATAGAGCAGCCAACTGGTTCAGCTCATGCTACATGTTCTCTTCCAGCAACTGCTTCCTGTACAAGCCCAGTGCTGTCCAAATTAATGGGATTGTTGCTTTAGCTCAAGATGTAGGAGATTTAGTTCTGGTGTTTGTGTCAGCAATCAATGAAGTCAGGAAACTGCCTTTAAAGAGCATTCAAAAGCCCTTTTATTCTGAAAGAATCAAATCCAGGCTTCTGTTAAATGCAGTAAAGGCTGCCATCATTAAAACATTGAGGCTGCAAGTTTGGCCACAAAAATGTTGCAGTAATGTGGTTGGTATTCAGTCCTTTCTGTCAGTGTTGCCAAGTCTGGCCTTTATTTTTTTATTTATTAAATTTCACAAGTCTCCTGTCTTTCACACATTCCATAAAGCCTCAGTGTTTACAGGCATTTTACTCATCTGAGAATCTCAGCTTCCATTTTTTAAAGATCTGCTGCTAGCCCTTGTGGACAGAGAGGAAGCAAGAAGGTGTGATAAGGCTGATCCTCACAGGCAAAACCAGAAGGCTCATAAAACCCCACGTTCAAAAATTTAGATCATGATTTTTTAAGAGGATCTCATGGACCTGAGCTCCCATTTATGCGTCTCAAGCGCCTGCTGTAAACTGTACTAATGATTGCCCGGGTCAGGCCATGATTTGAGTGCAGAGGTGCTGTTACATAGAGAGCCAGAGAGCAGCACTCAGATGGGTTGGGGGAGGAATCTTCTTTCCATTTATTATACTCCCATTTTAACTTCATGGCCTGAGCATTGCCTTGTGCACCCTGTTTACTGCATGTTTCATAAAGGCCAGAGGACTCATCCTGTTGCTCTGAAACTGCTTAGCCCATCTTCGGATGGATTCACTGTGCAGGAAGAACAAATGGTTGCTTAGGAGAGCACTGTATTTAATGAGAGAGCTGGGATGGACGTTTTTCAAACAAACAAATAAAACCCAGCAACTCTCAGTTTAGCACTGACTTTGCTTTTTTGTTTGTTGCATCACCCCATTGCCTTCTCTACCCCTCTATTTTTTAAAGTTATTTATTTGTTATAGCATTTCACAAGCCATGGCCTGGTTACTGGAATTCCTGGAGGAATGCACAGCATAATGAATACTGCATGATCACCTCGTGCAAAGCTGTATCAAAACTGATGATGGCTGTTTCCCAATCTTCTGTACTTTGCTAACTTTTTAAATTATTATTATTAGGAGAACTTTCTTTAGCTTCTCTCAGCAGCTACCCTGAGAGAGGAAGCACAACCTATCTCCACCCAGCAACAAAAATGCAACAGTTTTGGAGTATTTCCCATCTGCATGATGTTTCTGTACAACACAAACAGGCTGGTATCTTCTTCCCCATGCTTTGGGCAGAGGAACTGGGGTACAGAGATGGTACACAAGCAGCAAAAGGCAGCACACAGCAGAAGGAACCCCGTGGGGTGGGACAGCCCTGCCTGCCACTCTGGTTGGAGGAGCAGTTTGTTCAGGCTGCTGAAGCCAAGGCAACAACAGTATTTTTTAGTTTGGGATTTTTATAGAAACACACCCACATACCAAACTATTAACTAATCACAGAATCAGATAATGGCTTGGATTGGAAGGGACCTTACAGATCATCTAGTTCTAATCCCTGCACATGGGCTGAACGCCTCCATCTAGATCAGGTGGTGATCAAAACCCCATCCAACCTGGCCTTTAACGCTTTCAGGGACAGAACATCACAGCTTTTCTGGGCAACCTCTTTCAGTGTCTCGCCACCCTCATAGTAAATAATTTCCCCCTAATACCTAATGTAAGCCTACCCTCCTTGAGTTTGAAATGTGTGTCCTATCCCTACACGCCTGCGTCAAAAGTCCCTTTCCAGAAGTCAGGCTGTTTTTTAAATTCCTCACGGCTGGTGTGCAGCTGGGGTAAAGGCGGCCCGCAGGCTCCCTCATGCTGGGAAGGGTGACCCTGAGCTGGGGCGGGGCGAAGCCGCTGCCCAGCAACCACGGCGCCAGAGGGACCCGTGCCGCCTTTCCGCCCTCCTGGCAAACCCACAGCGGACGCCTTGCCCCGGCCTCCCGGAAGAGAATGGCCGGAGGGCCGTGCAGAGCAGGCCCTGCCCCCGGTCGCCGCCAGCCCCGCTCCCCGGCCAAACGCAGGCGCAGTCCCGCTGCCCCCGCCCGGTCGCGGGGCTGACGCGGCTGCGCCGGCGCAGAACGATCGGGCCCGGCGTGCGGAGGGGGCGGAGCGCGGCCCTGGCGGCGGCCGGGGGGGAGTCGGGCGGCGCCGGTGGGCAGAGGTGAGGCGGGGAGCGGAGGGCCCGAGCAGCGGCGGGCGGAGGCCCTGGCCGGCCATGTGCTCTCCCCGCGGGTGTGGGGCAGCGCGGCCTGGCCAGCGGCCGCCGGGAGGCTGCGGCTGGGGTCCCCTCGTGCCGGCCGGGGGAGCAGGAGGCGGTGCCCGCCCGCAACTCCCTGCGGCAGCGCTCAGCCTTCACTCGCCCGGGTTCGTCCCGTCCCCGGTGGCGGGAGAGCGGCCGCCCGTCCTTGTCAGTGGTGTCAGCGCGGAGCCGCGGGCGGGCGGAGGCCGCGGGAGCCGCCGGTTGCAGTGCTGCCTCTCGGCCCTCCCTGCCCTCCGGCCTCCTGCCCACTCTGTGGGCGCTGGGGACCGGTGCTGGTGCTCGGTTCCCGTCCTTGGCACAAGGGTTCGACCGGGCTAGCGGGCATAGGAAGTCTGGGGAAAAACTGGAGCAGTGCGGAGGCTTCCAGTGCCAGCCCCTCCTTGGGACACGGGTAGATTCTCCATAATTACAGGTCTGGGAGAATTAAGGCCTTGACGGACCAGGACAGCTGTAGGAAGGGATTTTCAGTTGCAAGGCTGTTATAGGGCTCTTAACCACCCTTCTTTGCCTCCTGAGTCGTCTCTGCTGTGTAAGCAGAGGGCTTTATCTCCTCCAGTGCTGCTTCCTCCTCCCCCTCTCCCCCCACGTCCCAAACTCTTCCCAGCTGGTCTGGGCTGGTTGGGCAGAGGCTTGGAATTCAGCAGGGGCGGCTGTCACCCGTGAGGTGCCAAGCTGTGGGACAGGAACAGCAGAGCTGTGTTCCACAGCTGAGGACTGGATTGAACTAACACACTCTTCCTAAAACCATCTTCAGACTAAGGTTGTTCCAGCCCAGGTGGTTGCCTCACGTTTGCTTATCTGTGTGTGTATCACTAACACAAATAGGGAAATAATTTTTCAAAGCTGCAGGATTACATGTTTAATACTTGTGGAAGTAATGCTGTGTCTTAAGGAAAGCCTTTAAGAAACATCGGGGGGAACCCTTGGTCCCAGATGTGTGCAAAGACCTTCACTGAAATTTCAGTTTCTGTTCCCTTCACAGGGTTTGGACAGCAAAGTCTGATAGACTTTGCTTCAGCTACTTCCATGCTTCTGCCTTGCTGAGGTATTCAGCAAAGAAGGAACAAAGCTTGAGTGATACTTCATTAAAATCAATCTAAAGCCTGATGATTAGAAATTATTTATGTCCTTATACCTTACTTGTACAAAAGTAACCTTGGGCTCTTTAATCTAGGATTTTTTCTGTTTCAGCGCTGATTTGTGACAGCATTTTTTCTTAAATGCTATTTTATCTGCTATGCATATCTCCACTAATCTAGTTTAGCCTAAAGGAGGATGTAAATCATAATAGTGAGTAAATTATAATCACCTTGCCAGAAATAAATTTAGCAGGTGTGTAGCCAACTGGGTGAGACTGTGAGTTAGTTCCTGGAAGCTCTAGTCAGAAAAGGGAAGAGACTAAAGTAAGTTTAGACTTTGCTATGAGATAACTGAGGTCATCAGCCATGTGCCCTGCTCTGTTCCCATGAATTGGTCACTTTGGACTCTGACCATTTCTCTGTGGTCTTATACATTATGATGTGTTAAAAGTGCCTTTCTCCAGGGCTTGTTACACCTCTGGGACAAGATATTTGGTTACCAGTTCCCAGAACTGTGCTGGGTAGGTCAGAAAAATCAGCGAAGGGGAGATGGTTCCCGGTGCTGCGAACCTTCCTTCTGCATGTGCTAATTGAATCATTTCAGACTTCCTGACCTTATCAGCTTAGTTCTGGCCACGGGGTGGTTTGACGAGAGACACCCTTCCCCAGCTTCCTCTCTCGCTTTCCAATTTTGGATTGCAGCTGGGGGAGGGAGAGTATCTTGCACAGTGTATCTCGGCGAGCTAACCTCAGGCTTGTTTTCTCTTTCCGGCTTATCTTCTGTCCTTGAGAGGCTGGAGTCGCTGGGTGTGGCAAGAACCACTGCCTCCCATGGGGGCAGTGCTTGAATTACTCCTGGCCACAAAAGACCATCCATGCTCCCAAGGCTGTTTGCTTTATTTACATTACTGATTCTCTTCAAAACAAGCTGCTTTTATATTTTGAATAGCGCTATTAAAATATGGGCAGTCTGAAGGGAAAAAAAGAAAAGAAAAGAAACCTAGGAGTTGGCAAATGAGTTGTATTTGAATTCCTCACCAGCTGTGTGTGTCTCTGGATCTGCTGGCTGGTGGGTTGCAGCCATGGATAGCTTGTGCTGATCTAATTATGAGGTGGCTGTGCTGCTGCAGTGCTGTGGGTTTGTTCTGCATGTGCGTGGAGAGAAGGTTTCTGTGGTCTGATGCTTCAGGTGTCAACTGAAACCATTTGGCTAGAACCCTGTCAGCAGCGTTGGCTTGGACTGCCTTTCCCTTTTCTATGCTTTTCAGTTACAAAAAATTAATAGGACTGCCAAGTATTAATTAGTGGTTAGACTATAACAGGCTTAGAGTTGGTGAAAGATGTGAAAGTGTAGTTTCTTTTTCAGTACTTAATTTCACGGAAGGTAGCAGAAGCTGCAACCATGTAACTTGCAGATGGACCGAGCTGCTAATTGCTCTATGGAAAATGTAGCATTATCTGCACTGAATTTTTTGATCAGTAGAGGATCAAGGGCCTCACATTCCTCCATTCCTCTTGTGTAGGTGTTCAGTGAATTTCAGGCCAGCTTTATGTCAAGTTGACACAAAGTCATGCTTGCTTGTAACTTACCCCAGAGCTCTTGGGATAAGCCTTTATTCTCAAAACTGAGCGGCTTCCAAATATGTTTTTATAAGCTTAAGAGTCCAAAGAAAATGTATAACCTGAACCTGCCATCAGTGCAGAGCAGTTTGAGGTTGCCTCTGTTCAGTGCAAAAGAGATTGTGATTTTTAATATTTAATAAGATGGTATGTCAAGCACAGCTGAAGGGTGAGGACTAGTGACAGTAAATTTCTCTCACTTGTAGTCTTTGGGAGGTGTACATCTTGGACTTTCCTGGGTTTAAGAGTTTGTTGGTGTAGCCTTGGCAGCATCCCTGTGCAATGGAGGTGTGGCTTGTACCAGCCAAATGACTCTACCAGCCAAATGACTCTTTCTGGTGCAGGTTCTTCGACTTCAGAGGTTTTTAATCTGTGCCCATGTATGTGGCAAATACCTGACTTTCTCTCCAGGTTCTCAAACCTTGGGTGGTGCTTGCTTTATTTTTAGTCTTCCGTTGATCACTTTAGTTCATTTTCTAGAAGTGCACTTTTAACCTGTCCTTTTGCCTTGCTGATTTATGTTGCCAAGTAAAACCAGCAGTACTCTGGTGGAAAAAAAGAAAAAAGTTCTTCGAGAAGCACCTTTAATTAAATATTTGCGTATGGATTATCTTTTGTCACTCAAAGTAATACTGCTATTGGAAAAGTGAACTATTTCAGCTCTTAGGACTAGGATTAACTGCTCCTTGGAGGCCTTTGCTTCAAAGGAATCCAGACTCAAAATCGATGCTGTCTGAAAAGGGATAGGGGAGGGCAGAAAAGGTTTTCTCGGATTAAATGACTCATTCAGATTTTTTTTCCTGTTTTAAGGAGGAACTTACTGGAGCAGAAAAAAAAAAGTTCCAATGTGTGGAATTTGGTATCACAAACATTACCTGTTTTTTAATTCTGTAAGTTGCACTATGAAGCATTTTTTAATGACATAAGTTGAAAATGAAGCAGAAGAGGTAGGCAGAACAGCTTTCCCAAAACATTCCTTTGTTGTAGTTTAAGAAGCTGGATTTCATGACACTGGTGCACAAAGGACTGATTTCAGTTTCTGTTGCAATTGGTTGCATTGAAACTGTGGCACCACCCTTGTCTCTCAGTTCAGGTTTGCCGCAGGTTTTTTGTTGTTGTCAGGACTTATCTTTGCTAGAATCTAGTTCAGTGATTTTTCTCACTGTGATCAGTAGCTCAGTCTGCTCTGGGTGAAACAATGGCAGCTGTAGGCACTCCTGTTCCTGGGTAATTCCCCAGCATGGCAGGTCCTGCTGCCAGGGATGAACAGTGCCTCCAGAGGAGATGCTTCTGGACTTCTGTATGAGAGTGAGGAGAAAAGCAATGACTCCAAATTGTTCAGGAGAGCTTTCAGAAACCAAGAGGTACATTGCACAGTTACACTGGGGTGAATGCATGTATTCCCGGGACCCTCAGAAGCAGTGAAATCTTTGCTATGCTGTGCTCTTCCCAGGAACTGTGTTGGCAGAAGCCCCTTGTATATGTGACTCTTGAGAACGTGACTGTGATTTTTCTGGATTTGTTTTACCTGGGTGGAAGTTTGGCCTGGAATAAATTGTCCCAGCAAAACTGGTTTGGCTGATGTTTACTGGGGCCATTCAAGAAAAGTTTGTAGATAGTATACATAATAGACCAGATCTGTAGTCTGTAGTGTAAAAGCAGGCATAAACTGTATCTAGTGTAGAGGGGTAGGCAAGTGCTAGAAGAGTAAGGATGAGAAAACTGGCATGAGGAGATGTTATGTCCTGATTTTTATGATAACCAGGTTGAGTGGTGAAGTAACAGGGTTACAAAAGAGCTAGACCTTGTTGCAGTGGTTGTACTGTTCAGCTGTGCTGTCTTGCCATCTCTGTCACTGGAAGTATCCACGTTCCATTGCAGGCAGTAAACTCTGCTGTTTTCTGTATGGTAAGAATACCTTAGCTGAATGTTAAATTATGTTCTTCATTCATTCTTTATGCATTTCTACTCCCATCTTACCCCATCCACCAAAAAAAAAAAAAAAAAAAAATTCCAGAAGAGATTCATTAGTCTGCCATCAAATGCCTGTTTTTGCAAGTGTTACTTGTCTCTAAAGGCAAATTTTTAATCTATTGCCATTCTTTTGAGTCTTTTATTTTCAGCTAGATGCTGCTAACTCGTAATGCTTGGGACAGGTGTGGCTAAGAGAAAATTTCTTACAGCAGCCTGTAAGTCAGAATCAGTTGATTAAAGGAAGGCAAGAAAGTCCATTTCTGAACTTGAGAACAATACAAACTGTTGTGAAATACAGGGCACGATGTACTTGTTGAGACTGGGGCAATTTGTGTGAAACGTGTTGTGTGTGTGTCTGGTGTCTTCTCCTTGTGTTTCTGGATTCTTCTACCTTTGAATTATTTTTTTAGTTATGTAGTGATGATTAATAGATATTACTGTGCAGGCTTTAACACTTGTCTAGAGTGAGATATATCCTTTGAGATGCATTTTTTTTACTTGGTAAAGAGATTTTAAAGATGATTAACTGGTGTCCTGCATTCACACTGCTTTGTGAATGCAAAGATAAACACTGATAGTAGAAGCTGATGGTGGTGTTTATGTATGGAGTGAGTTGTTGCTGTAAATACAGAGGAACCACTTCACAGAGCAAGCTGTGTCATTCTTTATGTAGTCAGAGCATCAAAATTTCTGTGGCAGTATGCACATTGCTGTTCCTTTAAGGCAAAAATTTGTGTATGTGAATTGTCTTCAGAGTGCTTGCTAATCTTCAGAGTGCCTGCTAACTTCTATTGCACAAGAATAAGATGTGTACAATGCTGATGGAGTGAGATACCTGCACACACTTGTTGACTAACTTGGACTTCAAAGTTTTGTTTTTCAAAAGCCTTTTGAGGCAAGATAGTTAACCCTGTTTGCTCACAGGGGTATTGAGGGAGATTTAACCTCAGGCTAGAGAGTCAGAAATTGTATATTGGGAGTGTGGGCTGGGTGGGGATCAAATGCCTGTTTATTGCTTTACCTCAAGGGGAGATAAATGAGAAGAGCTTGGTCATGCACTGAGCCATTGTGACTATTGCTTCTTTTTGTTTTGGTGGAGGTGAGAATGTCCCAGGGAACATGGGATTGTGTTTGGAGGATGGGTGGAATTCTAGATAGGCATGTTGCCTGAGAAATGTGCCTTAGTGTTTTGCTATTATGTTGTAGTACAGATAACTCTGAATTAATTTCCCTTATTCTTTCAGCTGGTTTTCAAGATCATAATGCAGCAGGAAAATGAAAAACCATAGAAGACGTTTGCTTTGGAAAAGAAGTCGGTTGCTGGCCCAGTCTAAAAAATGGACCTCTGGATTTGGGGACCTTGGGAAATACTGCTTCCAAAAGCAATTTTTCCTAGCTAAGAAGAAAAGACAGAGTGCACAGCTAATTGTGAGCTTAAATCACAGCAAACTGTACAGAAGACTGCAGTGCAGAAGGAAGCCACTTGAGCTCCAAAGCAGGTGGGCTTCTGATGTGCCTCTAAATGCAGAAACTTATCAAAAACCTTCTGTTGAACAATACAACTTTCCTTACAAAGCTACAGAGAGCAAAAAGATTCTGTCCCTGTCACAAAGCTGAAAGTTCATCTGGGAAGCAGTAAGAAAACTCAACAATGAATCCTTTCAGAGTGGATGTCCCTTGAATGAAGAATTTGAAACTGTTACTGTTCTTAATAGCATCTCTGGCAATATCCATTATGTCTGATGTGGTTCTGTCTTACCTGTAAAGAAAAAGGGTTTTGTATATAGTGGGGAAAAGAGCAATAATAATGAGGGCAACACAGTCCTAGTAGTTTTAAACAACTATAAAAGGAAATGCTGTTGCAAAGGGTGTGGAATGGAACTTGTGGCCCCTTGACAACTATAAAGCGGTCCAAATTTAACCATCATACTGTAAAAAAGAGATCTTTATTTATGATGCATAAGAAACTTTCTATGGTTAGGTTTCGGTATAGAATTGTAAAATCCACAGAACTTCGATCAAGAGGCAAAACCTTCAAATTGGGAAAAATCAAGCGAAGGTGGGTGAAGAAAGTTACGAGGGACCATCAAGAGACTCTCCAAGATTTTGAAAGTGGATTGTGTAACTGGCTTTCCTACTGGAAATCTAAAAGTAACCGTCTTTTGAACCAGTGCAGCTTATCAGATATGAACAATAATACACCCAAATCTGTAGGTGAGGAGAATGAAATATGTGCATCTGAGATCTGCCATTCACGGGACACACTGCTGTGTGCTGAGACATCTTCTAAGGGGCCAGAATCCGGAGGGCAGGATGGCAGTGCAGATGCTGTCCCACCAGAACTACATGCCAGAGCTTCTCCAGAGGCAGAGGCGTTGCATGAGGTGGAGACCAACGGGGCTGTGGCAGAGGATCATTGCTCTGATATTGTTGTCTCCGTGACAGGAAAAGAAATTGATGTTTCGAGTCAAGATGATGCAGAATCTAATGAGGTTATGGGTGTAGATGGAATGGTACTGTTGCAATCCTCCTTGCAGGATTCTGATGTCAATGATAATTTTGCAAATGGACCTTTATCCGTGGAGCTGGCACAAAATGAGGACAGCTCTAGCCAAATGGAAGTGGAGGGCTCCTTAAACCTGGACGTTTTTAGTGCAAAGTTACTAGATCACCCTTATTGTAAAAGTCCTCTTGAGGAGCCTTCACCAGAAAGCACAGGACTAAAATCAGGAACTCGGAAGGGAGGCAAAAGGAACAGTCAGAAACCTTCCCGGGTGGCTGATGAGCAGTTGGCAACGTGGCTTTGTGGTATACCTTTTACATCTCTTAGGGCTTTCAGGGGTTCCTGAAAACTGCTGGATGTATCATGGAGTTTACATTTTGCATTAATTCCTTTATTAAAATGGTTTCTTACTAGGAATTGTAAAGGCTGCTTAGCATAACACTTGATGAAATGAGGCTGCCAAGTGGAGAGCTGCATGAAGTAAAGACAAATCAGTGTTCAGCTAACAAGCCATTTTGAGGGATAATTGAATGATGCCTCTGCTTCTATTTTAGAGAAAACAATGTTATTTAATTGGAATCTTACTGGAAAATTGTGGATAGACACTTTAAATGTCTTTTTAAAAATGTCTTTTACCATGTGGTTTCAGAGGATGGTATGGGGTTAAAACTTCCAATTTTTTAAATGGCTCACAGTTACTACTCTTAACTTGATTTTAGAAATCTTTAATGTTCTAATACTTCCTTGCAGTCATATCCTCTCTCCCCTTGCTCTTAGACTGAAACTGTCACTTAGTTTCATATTTTAATAGTCAAATTGTCTTCACTGACACTTGGTTTTCTCTAACTTTGTTCATAAAGTAGGCTTGATGAACCTTACTGTTTTTTAAAAATACAAGACTAGTCTTACCAAAGGTTCAGCAAAAAGGCTTTGGGTATTTTTTTTCACTCGGTGCTGCGCGTGCAGTATTTGATAGTCTCTCTAAAGAGAAAGATGATAAAAATAGTAATTGGTGTCTTATTTATGTATAGCAGCATACTGTACTCATAGTAGGGAGCAGCAAACTAGCACGTTGTGCCTCCTAGTACCAGAATGTAACATTCAGGTTTAGTGGTGTTCTGATAACTGAAGTCTTCCTTTGGAGAAATTTACTTCATAGATTCTTATAACCTGAAGCTGATGTCAACTGATGTTAAAGGGTTTTTTTTTTTTGAGGTTTGGCATGCTCTGATTTTTCTGCCCTCTGTTTTGTGCTTTGCATTTTGCTATAGGAAATCAATTGCAAAGCTGAAGGAGACACTGAACTCCAAAAAATTATTTAACTTTCCACATCTTTATTTGCAAGGTAGTGTGGGATGTGTTTCTTTATTGCTGGCTTTACATGATCCAGCAGGGACCAGGTACTATGAGAGAACTCAGGAGAGCACTGACCATTTAAACAGTGGAATTTTAGTTTATGGGAGGCCTGAAAAACGTTTTTTTAAAAAAAACAAAACATAAAATGTACTTTCCCCCATTTTTAAGAGAATACGTACCTAACTTTTGCATGACAGTTTCTGATTTTTTCAGAACTGAGGGTTCATGTCTGAGTTTTGAAGCAAAGTATACACTACATACACATTCATATGGATAATATAGCACTTATGACTTTTCTCAGCTAAAAAGCTGTTTAAAATAATTTTAATTTCAGTATAACTATGTACAGGAATAGTTGTCTGTGTAGGAGTATTGTTAATTAACTGTACGGTAAAAAATACTGCTAAGAGAAGGAGTTCCTGGGGTGGATACATGAAAAAGAGGTAAGTGTTAGGGATACTTTCTTGAATTTCTCTGCAGCAGCTGAACTGGGATGTTAGTAGGCTGTAGTATTTAGTGCATTCTGATGCCCTGTTAGGTATCAAGCAGAGCTCCATGATACATCCTGAATCATATGGGTGTGTAGTCTTGCACCAGGTCTGAGCTTTGTATTTTTCACCTTGAGGTCATAGTCGAGGTATAGGTGTCTTGGAGCTCTACTACTCTTAGTGTTAACTGCAGGAACAAACCTTCCCATGTGTATAAGAATAAACGGCTTTTAAAAATTGCATATATTAGAAAAAGGTACACTTGAGTCCCATGCATCATCTACCTACAATACTTACTAGCCAGAGTGAGAAATACTCTTCTTGTCACAGTCTACTAAGTTTTAAGAGATAAAAATTGTTAGGCAAGTGAGTGGCAGAGTTGTGAGGAAGGTTATCTTCCCATGAAGAATACTTTCTTGTCTGATCCCTCTCATCAATCCCTCTTCCTTCTGTTGCACATCCAGGTGTCCTTCTTGTTCTGTCTTCACTCCTTTTCTACTCTCTTCATGTTTTGTTCTTAGTCTCCTTTCTTTACTATTTTTCCTCTGTTCTTCTGGCACTTTTTTCTATCAGATATTTGTCTCATCTTGCTTCATCCTGTCCTGATCTTTAAGTGTTTCCAGGAAATATTGGCAAGGCTTTAGTAAGCAGAAAGCTAAGCATATACTGCACTGTCTAGCAATACTGTCTGCCTTCATTCCCAAGCTCGAGAAGAGTTGGGCAGTTTGGGTTATTGCAATTTCCCTACTCTCTGATCTTACATCCAGCTTTCTGTACACAGAACACATGTTTTCAGCTGCATTTGAAAATTGATTTTCAGGAAGCTGAACAACTTGGTCTTTTTCTCTTATTCACTAGCAAGTGTTGAAATCCTGTTTTCCATTCTCTTTCATTCTCAAAGTGGTTTTGGATGCTTGGGTGGGATTTATGTCTCCAGTGTTCCAATCTTGTGGAAAAAAGAAACCACTGCAAACCTGTTTCCTAGGTTTTTTTAATTCCTGCAGCATTCATCTCTTCATTATTTCCTAGCTAATATCTTTTGTTTGTGGTGTTACATTTGCTCAGTGCTTTCCCAGGCCATGGTAGACTGACGTGGCTGGCTGTGTCACATTAAATGCCATCCCTAGGGTACAAGGGTAAATTAGTTCAACTTGCTGAGTGCCTGTTTGGTGTCTTCCATTTCCTATGGTGGCAGCAGAGAAACTGAACAGTCTGCTAACGCTCTGCCAGCCAGGGATCCTTCTATTTGGGGCTAATAATTCTGCATACTGTAAGAACAAGATACAGTGGTTTCAGTGAAGATTGTTGCAGAATGTTGATGGCTTTCCATACTGCAGTAAAATTATTTAAGATTATTTAACTGAAAGAGTCAGGAGGCATATTCTCATAGCATTAGTGTAATTTGATGTTGATTGTATATAGATGTGGCAAGAATGGTGTCTGATCTTTCCCTCTAAAGCTGAGTTATCAGATTCTTGGTTGTTGTTTTGTTGTTGTTGTTTTGTTTGTCCTTTCTACCCCTGCTTTGGTTTAATGTTGCCAATTTGAGCTTAGTTTTGCTGTACACATATTTGCCAGGTGTGCTGTGTGTTAGGTGGGTGCGGAGTGATTGCTTCTTGTACTTGGAAGAAATTACTGCCTTATTGGACTAGTGAAATTGGAGGTTATTTTACATGTTTGCACTTTCATGTTTCTGGTGTATTTAAAGGATTCCTAGATGAAGTTATGAAGAAATATGGCAGTTTAGTGCCACTTTGTGAAAAAGATGTCATGGGAAGATTAAAAGAAGTCTTTAATGAAGATTTCTCACACAGGTGTGTAGCAGTATCAAATTCTAGACTTTCTGAAGGACAAATTCCTTGCATTGCTACTGCATGCTCCACATATAACACCTAACAGAAGTCCATTTGATATGACCTTGATTTTTTTTTCCCTCTACCTTTTCACTCCTCTTTTAGAAAACCTTTTATCACCAGGGAAATCATGAAGTATCGGGAAAAACATCCAAAAACCTCCACTTGCAATTTCCGGGTCTTCTATAATAAGCACATGCTAGATATGGATGATTTAGCTACGCTGGAAGGCCAGAACTGGCTGAATGACCAGGTCAGAAATGCTTGGTGTTTGTTCTACCTTACCCCTTTTTAGCTCCTTTATATTAGGATTTCAGTTGTTAACCTTCTGCTGTATTGGTGGATTATCCTTACTTTACAGTTGAGAACTTAAAGAAGTGGTGAGCAACTTTTACAATGGCAGGTGCAATAATAGTGGTTACAAGTCTGGAAATAGGAGGTGTCACAACTAAACTGTTCCCTTCTGAAGAAATGATGTTGCACTATTCTGAGAAAATAGTGGTTACCCGTACAGGTTTTAGTATCTTCCCCCATCCCCAAGCTTGAGCAGATTTCAAGAACAGCAGAGTGAAGAAGCAGACTGTGGCCCACAGCCAAAAAAGCAAGAAAGCTCTAATGCCCAGGGCATGCACCACTAGAGTTAAATTGAATTAAACTGCTTCTCAAATTGAGTCAGACTTTGAGCACACAGTTAGTCTCTATCTGGGCCGACCACTATTAGTTCTAGAGTGCTTGTCCTTCAGACTACAACAAAATTTTACTATTATTGCTCAGCTTCTTACTTCTGTTTTTAGTGTGAAGGGTCCTGTGTTTGATGCAAAGTTATGAATTTGGGTTTTGCAAAAGTATGTTGTTAATATTCAAATATTTACTTACTCTTACAGATAATTAACATGTATGGTGAACTTATAATGGATGCAGTCCCTGAAAAGGTGAGGGGTTTTGTTCTTACACAAATGTACCTAATGACAGATTGAAAGAGAAGAGTTAAACATTAAATATTTCAGATACAGAATTGAGATTTAGCTCAGTGATGTTCTAAGTGGTTCTCTTATAACATGTTGCTGTCTGCTGCCCAAATATTCTTCCTTTCCTGTGCTAAAATAGTTTTCAGTGCTATTGCTCTTGTTGCAGAACTTTTACTGGGTTAGCTCTGCAGGTTGTCCCTGTGGTAGCCTGATATAACTGATGTGCCTGTAGAAGAGAGGTGCCTTGTTTTCACCCATCCCACTCTCCTCTTCCCCCCCAAAGTGGTTTCTGTCTCCAGCTTATCTGCTTCTTAAGTGCTTTAGCCATACTCACCAAGTCTGGTGTCTCAGCTGAAATATCTGATGAAGATGGATTTCTGCTGACATGACACACCATGAATGGTAGCACCTGAACAATGCACTTGTGCTGCTTGCACTCGTCCATCTGCCCACCCTGCAGCTTTGGGGCTGTAACTCAGCTCAAACTGCATCCCCCCATGCCTGGGGATGTGAATCAATGCAGAGCTGCCTCAGCTCTGATTCCTCAGAGGTATTGACTCTGCAGGACCCTCTTTGGTTTGCTTTGCACCAACAGAATTCTTACTGTTTTTCAACCACACTAACTGCATGAAAAAAATAAAGGGAATATAAAAATAATCAAGAAACACTCCCCCTTCTGTGACTAAATTTGCAGCAGTGGCAATTATAAAAAGCCATCTGTTTACTAGTTGAGCCGAACAATTTTCAGGTGAAACCACAAAGGAAGAACCAAACAAAGCCATTTTCAGATGAGCTCTGCAGAACATAACTCTTAATCTTCAAGCACAGAAGAGCGAGCGGTGTTGCTTTGATTGGTGGTGATGGTGATTCTTCATTAGTATTCTCTGTACTTCCTGAGTGTGTGCTAGGGTTCTGGTATTGGAGATTGTATCTGTTTGCTTGTGTCTGCTTTTTCTTCATAGTGCATAATTGAAGTACTCATGGGAGATTTTGTGCTGGTATCTCAGAATGTGGTTTTGAAGTCTGTTGGCATAGCTAATGGATGTTAGACTGTGTTTTCAGATGCTGAGTTTTCTAACTTTTTTTTTTCAAGTAATAAGCCTTCTACCACCTCTACACTAGCACATTTATTAAAAACAGATGTTGCAGATTTCCACTTGTATTAATCTATTCCTGTAATTGCAAGAAGCTAAGCAGAAAGAATAACAGTGTTAACTTCGAGCTAAATATTTTTTTTTAACATAAGCTTACATTTTTTTGCCATAAATGTAGGTTTTTAACTGCAAAATGGATGTGATGTAACCTAAAAATGCTTTTAAATAGCAGATTATTTGGAGCTGGTCAGAGTTGTTGAATATAAATGACCATGTTGTTAGATCTTATAACTGTTTTGATCAATAGCTTGGGGTTTTTTTGAGTCTTGGAGTTTCCAGCAACTAAAACCAGAAGTCAGTCCCTTCTCCATCATCCCTACTTTGCCAGTCTAGTGCTCCCTTCTGTAATCCCTGAGAAAAACAGCAAAATCTGTAACTCCTTGCTTTTTCTTCCAAGGCTGTCCCCAAGAAAAAATTAATTGTGATATACCTAGAGATACAAAAGGGTAAATATAAATGCTGCAGTGGCTTACATAATGTATTATAAGGAAATAAGCCCTGCTTTATTTGCTTGCTGAAGAACAGCAATAGTTTAGGATTGGCAAAGCCTCTGTTTGTCCCTACTGGGTTTCTTTTTCTAAACCTGCATTAAATACTGCGTTATTACAAGTTGTTTTGTATAAATTATCCTGGGGGAAGGGAAGAGACTGTGTATGAAGATTTCTGTGCTCATTTCTCCTCTCTCTCTTTTCTAGGTTCATTTCTTTAACAGCTTTTTTCATAGACAGCTGGTAACCAAAGGATATAATGGGGTAAAACGATGGACTAAAAAGGTATCCTTTAACTGTCATCAGTGCTCTGGTTCCTTTGGGATGATTTGAATCACTAACTTAAAACTGGGTTACAATGTGCCTTCTGCAAAGGATGGGTTTTCAAAGGAGCTATACGAAGTGGCAAGTGGTTAATAAAACTAGGAGGGTGGCACTATTCAAGTTAATATGGTTATGTTGTGAAAATGTACTTGAATGGCTTCATTTTCAGTGGTAGTCTCTATCTTGTGTAAATGTTCATGCAAGCTGCTTATTTAGCTCCAAGAAATGTCTCTTTCTGCTCCTGGTAGTGCCGGGTATGCTAATCTACAGAAGAGCAGACTTAATTCTCCTTCTTCCTTTTATCTTAAATTGCTGGGGTTTGATAAAATCCTAAGTAACACATATAGATACTAGAAAACAGAAATTAGAGACCCATAGTAATAAGCCAAACTGTTATTTACACGATAAGAACAGGATTCATCTCTTCCCAGAACTTGTACCAGCTCATGGGCTGTAGTATTTTCTGAGGTAGCTAATACAAAGATCAGTGCTTTTTTTTTTTTTTTTTTTCCTGTGGACATTTTTCCTTTCTAATATGGGAGATGAGGCAAGACTAATCAAGGGCCATGTTTGAATGTATGATCTTTATGCAGAAGGACTTAAATAACCCACATCTGTGAAATGCTAGAGATGAGCTCATTATCCGAATACAAAATCTGTTCATATAATTTATTAAAATCTCTTTAAAGAGAGACTGAATATTGGTGCTTAATATTCCCAGATTTTTTTTAATGTTCTTTTTCTTCAGCAGTCCAAGTTTTGCAAAAACCCCAAAAGTGAATATAGATTCTGAAAGCAGAACCTCTTCCTGTTGCTGCTGAGGACGGACCAGATAAAGAGCAGGACAGTTGTTTAGACGTTTACACTGAAATTCTTAAAGAATCTCTAAAGCAAGGATGAGAACTAAGCAGTTTTTGTTGGAAGCACTCACTACATTGCTTCATCCTGCAATATGCAGTTAAGGGGAACTGGGAAACTTGTTTCTCCTTTTCAAACACACCAGAGTATTGTATCAGGTTTTATAAATGTGTTCTTCAGGGATACAGGAGGCCAGAGCCTAGAAGGACATGCTCTTCTGCATCTAGCTGCAGTGGTTCAAGTCTGTCCCTTCTGTCCTCAGCTCAGATTGGCATTCGTGCTCTGACCTGCTGTCGTGTCAGGCAGTTCACTCTTCACTGTCTTAGTGAAGCAAATCTAGGTTGCCAGCATTCTTCGTGTACATCAGATCTTAACTAAAGACCCTTCTAGGCTTTGGCTGCTGCTTTCCAGTCCTCTGCTTCAAGTTTGCATGCCTGCAGCAATCCCACAACTGGGGTCCCATGGGGACCCCTGAGTTTAGCCTGGCTCTGGTATGGCTGGACATTACAGAAAGTGTAGTTCATTTATCTTATTCCAGTTTTCCTTTGTGGGTTCAGCTAGCTGACATCTCTTTGCTTCTCTCCAAGAATGATGGATCGTTCGTTGTGTAGTGAGTGTGCTGTAATCTGGTCAGGAAGCAGTTTCTGTAGGTAGGAGCAGGGATCATCAATGCCTATGACAATCAAAGTACTGCTGTAAACAAGGCTTGGCTGATAACTGCTGTGAATGCTCAGACCTCTTTTTACCTTCAGCTTCCCACTGTTACTCACAAAATACACTTTTCTTTCCTATAAGCGACCTGCCTTTGCCAGTAGCACAGCAATTATGTACTGTACAAATTGCACAGTGCTTAAAAAAAAGCAGCATAGAAATCTTCCCACAGGATGAGTTCATTTAGTTCAGTATTCTATTTTTGCTTATTTTCTGGACTGTACCACCAGAACCCTAGCAATTAGACAGCCATTCCAAGAGGAGCTGGGAGAAGGAGGATCATGAAAGGCCCTGGCTTGACTCGCTTCCAAAAGCATGAGTGCTCATCTGCCACAGAGACACTGGGGGTGTTGTATCTGATCTACTTGTTCTGTACTTTAAAACCCGCTCCCTTGTTTGCTTGCCTGTGACCACAGTACATCTGCTACAAAGTAGAGTTCAAGAAAGGATGAATCTGTTCTGTCTTTACACCCGCTCTCTTCCTCTGCTCACCAAAGCATCGCGCTGTCCTTCCTTGTCTTCCTCTGACAGTCACAAAGTCTGTGCTACAGCAGAGGAAGTCAGTCTGCACCAGCTTGCTGGTTGTGTGGGGTGTTTGTAATCACAACTGCTTCATCTCTCACCTCTCTGTGACGCAGCTCTGATGGAAATCAGTGGTGTTCATGGTACAGGAGTGTCATTACTGAAGATATGTACCTAACCCAAATTGAAGCTTGATTGTATTATCATCATCATTTAAGAAATACTGATTTGATGAAGGTGTTAAATTGTAACACCACAAATACGGTGGTAGCCAGCTCTGGTGCTGTACATTGCTTCTTAGCTGCTTTCTGGAATGTTTCTGTGTTTTTATGCCTGCTAATAATGTGTGTATGAGATAAACATGAGAAACTTTTTGTAAGAGGGGAGAATGAAAAAGACTTCAGTTAAAGAGTGGTGGAGAAAAGGCTTAGATACAGTTAATCTCTTATTTTTCAATGTTGTGCCTGTGAAATTGTCTCTAATGCATATTGTTATTCTTGCCAGGTGGACTTGTTCAAAAAGACTCTCTTGTTGATTCCTATTCACCTGGAAGTCCACTGGTCCCTCATTACTGTGAACATCCCCAGTCGGATTATTTCATTTTATGATTCCCAAGGCATTCATTTTAAGTTTTGTGTAGAGGTAAGAGTGACAACTGTGTGTCTGCAGTTTGAGCTGTTTTCTTAAACAAACTACCACTTTTTTCTGTTCAGCCAAAAATGTTAAATGTCTATTGTTGTCCTGCTGTGTATGAAATGAGAATCAGCTTGTCCTGCTGAGGAGTCTGAAGTACAGACCTCGAGGGTCACACCAGAGCTTGGAGTTGAGGTCAGATTGCCTGTTGCCTAATTAGCTTGACCATGTAATCAGCACACCTTTGGTGGCTCTGTCTTGTGACTCCCACAGAAAGCAGGATGCAAAGGCAAGTGCCATAGGGAAGCAGACAAGCCAGAGGGAGAGTAAAGGCAGTTCCTTCAACAGCTAAGGAGTTGTGGTTAGGAAATGATAAACTGTGATTTTTTGGGGGCAGTTGCCTTTGTCAGAGAACAGACTGAAGATGCTGTAGTGCTGCCCAGTGGGTTTTGCATGTTACTGTGCTCTTAACACTACGTTGCCTTTTTCCTCTGCATTGGTCCAGGCAGTGTGTATCTCTGACTATAACCCAGCAACCTTTCAAAGCTATAACCTGAACTCTGGAGTTAAATTATTGGTTTTCATAGTAAAAAGCAGCCAGGAAATTTTTGCTGGGACTAGCAAATTGTAGTGACCCTCTTACATAAGCTAATTTTGTCAACTTAATTGCTTGCTTGATGCAGCAGGTCTCTACTTTTATCTGTGTGTAGTTGTTGGCTTATAGAAGAGTAGTAATTATTGTACCCAGGAGAGTTCTCAGCTAGGACTTCTGAATGAAGATGCTAGTTTCCTGCTGGCATTTGCTGAGGATGAAGCTAATGTTTGTTCTGGGAGTAAGAGACCTCATGCTCTTCAGCTTCTGAGCTCACAGCATTAACCAGGGTTCCCTCTCAGCTGCCCAACAGTCTGTCCTGCAGTCTTGCAATGCAGCCTGTCCCAATTGGCCAGACATTTCCACTTAAATGTCTCACAAACATGACAAACACTTATTCCCACCCTTTCCATGGGAAGGGGGACTGATACCCAAGGCTTCACTGTGATCCAGCCAGTGAGGTGAATATTAGTGTGCTGGAGTGTGTTTAAATTGTGCTATAAACCACCAGCCTGTTTACAGAGAAGTAGAAGGATTTGCTTAACCCAAGACCGTAGGCTCATTTATCTTGCTCCCTTCTCTTCGCTTGTGTCAGACTATTTTTTCCTGTATGTCACTAAAACTCTCCCTGGAGCTTTGTTGATTAGCTGCAGAACTCAAAGTGTTTCGTATTGAGATTCAAGCAGGAAAGTGCTTTTGTGTTGAATGTAAGGGCCTTGGTGTCAGCCTAGAAAGCCAGGAGAGAACACGTACCAGACTGCAGCATGTGGCTCTGCATGTCTGAGAGCACTCTTACTCTGTGCCCAAGTGCCACAGCTAATCTAATATTAAGAATACAAGTGTACAATGGGGCTGAATTGTTTTAAAGCCTCCCCATGGTAAACCAAAATGAGCCTTGATAGTAAAGCCCATCAGACATCATCTCTTCACATCCAGATCTGAGCTCAACTCCTAATGCTTAATGCTAACCTGAAATTTTCCCTCATTGGCAAAAGGTTACCAGCAAAGATACTGGTGTCTCTCTCCTGTTCTTTGACTGGTCAATAATATTGTTGTTTTTTTTTTTTCCTTTTCCCTTTAAAGAACATTCGAAAGTATTTGCTGACTGAAGCAAAAGAGAAGAATCACCCAGAGTTTCTTCAGGGTTGGCAGACTGCTGTGACAAAGGTAAATGGCAGTACTTCAAGGTGTGGAGTCTCAATTTCTGGGAGATTTTGCGAGGCTGCTTCTAAACCCATATATTTGTAGAAGTAGTAAAATGTTTCTTGCTGACCATGAGGAGAGTGGTATGAGTAACACAAGTGCCTACACGTGGGAACCTGTAGCTGGTGCCCATATTGGCAACAAGGTGAAGGACTGAATGAGCTGGAGACTTGGCTTCCTGACTTGTCCTAAAAGCACCGATGTTAACTAGGCCAAAAGGATGGGGTTTTGTGAGGGAGGGAACAGGCTGATATTGCTGCTGCCTGTATTTTTTTATTTGCTGTGGTTAGAGGTCTTTGGTCTTTAGGGCTGTTTGTGATACATTGTGTTTGATCACAAGTAAACAAAGTCTGGCAACAGTAAAAGGGAGTAACTTGTGTGTAGTGTAAATGAGAGAATATGTGATTTGCGTACCCATCCCATAATAGCTCCAAAGATACTAAACAGGACACTGCACACTAGGCACACTCCCAGCAGCTCCCTCCTTGCTAGATGTTGAGACAGTGATAAAGTTATTCCTCTTTGCACTCGTACACGTGCTGTGCAATGTTTGTCCTCCTGCATTCTGTGAGGTGGAGGACCTGGGAGCTGAGAAATAACAAAGAAACAACAAAGCTTGAAAAACACCACTTGAAGTTGTCACGCTCGGTCCTGTCACCCGACAGTGTACCACCCTGCATGTTCTTTGAGACCCTTTGATGTTTCTAGGGGAAGAAAGCCATGCCCGTAGCATGGGTGCAGAGAGTAATCTTCCTCTAGGCCTCTGTGACTGCTGATATAGTTTGTTCCTGCATGAAGCAGATAATGCTGTACAAACATTTATTTAAACTAATTGAGAAGCTGTTCTGTGTAGGTCACTAAAAGAAAATGAACTCTGAAGAAAGATTTGTTTTCTGTTCTACACTATATATTTTTCTAAATGTCAGGTGTTATTCTATCAAGGTGTTGAGTGTCACCTTGCAAAAGTGGGGTTCAGAATAGGTAATTACAGCTCCAGTTTCTGGTGCTGCAGAACAGCTGTCTCTGAAAACAAGATACCTGATGTTTTTGCCAATTCTTCTCCTGGACTTGAAGCAGGACTTAGAGAAAAGGATAAGTAAAGATCTAACATGTCTCTTCTTGTTTCTTTTCCCTTTAGTGCATTCCACAACAGAAAAATGACAGTGACTGTGGGGTTTTTGTGCTCCAGGTAAGAATACTTCTTTTTAAAAATCACTGGCCTGTATTGTCCATATAGGTTTTTTTTTTCAATCAAGCCTTTTCCTTTTCCTCAGTACTGCAAGTGCCTCGCCTTAGACCAGCCTTTTCAGTTCTCCCAGGAAGATATGCCCCGAGTGAGAAAAAGGATTTACAAGGAGCTGTGTGAGCGCCAGCTAATAGACTAATAAAATGCAACGAACCTAATTTCTCTGGCATTTCTGACAAGTTGAAGCTGGTGTTTGTGTACTTGAATTTCTGAAAACTTCCGTGAATTTTGAGTGATTCTCAGCTGAGTGGTGTGGCCACTGTTGTTACCTCAATTTTTTGACAAGCTCTTTAACAGGCAGAACATAGCAGAGCTGTCATAAAATATTCCTCATGTCAGTTTGGTTCTCTTCTGTTCTTTCCTGTATTTAATATTTATTATCTCAGCATGCATATAGGCAGAGCATGCAACTAAAACCGTAAAACTGTAGATTTGGTGCACCTTTGAGATGTAGCTAGAGATGACAAATACAGGTGATTTTTGTCTGGAAACATAAAGATGCATGATATGTTTTCTGACGCAATAATGCTTTGAATGTATCAAAAGAAAAATCAATGCCATAAAAAGAACAGCTAGAACCTATTGATAGTTCCATTGTCCCTGTTGTGGCTGTATGATACTGAATTACCACCTTTTAGAGTGGCTAACTCATTTACAAATTTAATTTGTGAAGAACCCTTTTTTAAATATCTCAAGTTGCTAATAAAGTTTGTTCTGTTAACATTAATCCAGCTGTCATTATCAGCCTGTCCCTTTAGATAAAAAGCAGCCTTTGCACAAATAAAGCTTCGGCACTTGTCTATATAATAGAAAGTACAAAGGTGTTCAGTCTGTCAGATTGATGGTATATTCCTATATGTTACAGAAGCCTCCATGATGTGTGTATTAAGGAGAATTGTAACGCTGGCCCTGAAGAGTCACAATTTAGATAGTAAGATAAGCTCCTCAGCTGTAACTGTTTAAATCTCAGATGGCTTTGAGTAATTTTTCAGTTTCACAATATGCAGTGAAATGTTCTGTTTCAGCATCTCTCCTTTCAGCTCTGTCTTCAAATGAATTTCCTTCAAGCTTGTTATGTTTAACCTCCCATTGGCTTTTGCCTTTGTTCAAATATAAATTAATTCATCTCTGCTGCATCTGCTCTTTGATTGTCTCAAATATCCCTAGTTTTGTTTGTGTTTAGTAGCACCGATGGGTCTGGTTGGGAGTAACAGCACTTGTAGTGAGTGCTGTACAAACACAAGAAGATTATGTAGTTCTGCTCCTGAGGCATGGGAAGCTGAGTCCAGCACTGAATTTGCTGGGTTGTTGCACTGGGCAGGGCTAAGACGAGAGACTTTTGGGTTTTTTACCTTGATCTGAAAACTATGATGTTCTCCTTGTTTTGTTTGAAGAAACTATTGTATATGGGATTGCTAAAGCAGAAAATCTTTGCTGTGTTTTTTCTACCAGATAAAGGAGTGAGCCCAGAGGAAAACTATTTTCAATGCTAAACATCATCTGTTGCACAGCTTCACTTTTTGTCTCTCCATAGCCTTGACTTCTGGTGGAGGAAAACCACTTTGAGTTCTCTGTATCACAAATTACTTCAGGCCTGAGCTAAACCAGGTGCAAATCCCTCCTAGATTACAAGAGAAAGTAGGGAGAACTGAAGAAGAGCCAAGCAGAGTCAGGCCAGGAGATGGAAGCTTGTCCATGCTGTTGTGCCAGAGAAGGAGATCCTGCAGTATCTTTGTGTGTTCCCACTTACCCTTGTTGGCAGATGACAAGGACTGGCTTAACATAGCAAGATAAGGGTCTTAAGCACTTGGTTAGATAATTGAATCAGGAAGAATAGTAAGACCTGGACTGACTAAACATGCATTTGGCCATTGTGGTGCAGAGCACCCCACAGCACATGGTTTCTTTGTGTTTCTGAAGTGTTACTGATACAAACAGCAGCACCTTCTTGGGGCCAGTGACTGTGAGCAGTGGAGGGTGACTTGCAAACAAATAAAAAACTTGGGATGTCATTTCTCTTATGCTAGGGGAAGAACATGCAAGCCAGTGCTGCTCTTCCTGCCTTCTCCCTGCTCTGATAGCACAGGGATGGCATAAATGCTTATGCAACCATGTGGTAGGAGCAGCTGAACCGATCTGGGTTAAGACTAACCCAGCCAAAAGGCTGCTTTAACCAAGAGGACAGAGGAGTTGTCACCTCAGTGGTAACTTGTCACCGGGTGCCTATGAACAAAGAGAATTGGGTGGCCAGGAAGAGGCATGAAAGCAGTGTGCCAGCTTTGGTTGCATGCAAGTGAAGCTGTATCTTCAAGCAAGGCTCCCTGCAGCAAGAGGAATACAGAAAGGGAGCTGCATAAGCAAGTTGACTGTATTTTCAGAACTCAAAGAGTTTGGTAGGGAAGCTTGCAGATGTGCTTCTTACAGTGCACCAGCCTGGGGGACTCGGTGCTCCCAAGGAAGATCCTTGTTTTTTCTAGAAGTTGTCTTGTTGATGGGTATTTTTGATTGGAGCACCATGCGACCGGCAGTCCTTTTCTGAAACTTGGTGTGTATTACTGATGTGTAGGAACCCATCTTCCTCTATATGAGAGGTTGTGAGGAGTCCTTAATCAGGATCCTTTTATCAGTGGCATCAGTATTTCTATGAACTATGCGTTTAGCAGGAACTTGGATGCTTTAAAGGAAGCTCATATGTGTACCAGATCGTTTGAGGGAAGGGGGAGCTTACATTTGAATCTGCTGCCTTGTGAATTGGGGAACAGGGTGGGGAAGGATGCTTGTTGGAAAGTACTTCTTATGTGCTTTCCTGTCATCTAGAGGTTTGCTGACAAGTGTTCCAGTTGGTTATGGGGCAGTACAGAGGAGCTGCACTTGAGTCTCCAGCTGTGAACACACCAGTGAGAGGCCTCAGAAAAAAAAAAAGGAGGGGAAATTGAAAACAGAGCTAATGTAAGCAAAGTATGTTGGTGCAGGGTTGAAATTAATCACAGGCAGTCAGAATCTCAGACTCTGTAATGATGTATCCTGTGAAACTGGACTAATTAACTCCTCCTTGAAGAATGTCTTTGATGCCTTCAAGGAGATGGACTCCATAATCTGTAGTCATTTTACCATTTCTTAAAACATTCAGAACTATGTGGAGTGTTTTTATTACGAGAGGCACATTTATGTGGATGTAGTTACGACTGTTAGCAATTCCATTAATGTGATCTTCAGAATTTCATAAATCACTCTGAGCTGGTTTGGCTGATGCATAAATTTCACAACTTGTTCCAAAGAGATTGTCTGATTTATACAAACAGTCCCAGAACTGGTGAAGCCTCCATCTCACGTGTGACAAAGCTGAGCTGTAGTAAACCTTAAACAGAATTGGAAATAAATTCAGTTTCCATTTTGTTTGCTTTAATCTGTAGCTTTAAATGACTGTGCAAATTGTATAAATCAAAAAATGCAAAATGTGGCCTTGATTCTGCAAGGTAGGTAGAAAAATGCCTGTTGCTGAGCTGCTAGGTACTTGCAGAATGGAGGCTGGACTTCTGTGCTTTCTGATGCGCTGTTGCTCTGTTCTTACCTGGCCCTCTTTGAGTGTGAAGTTGATACTTTAAATGCTTCATTTGCACTGAAAGCAGAGCCATGCTGGCTTGCAAAGTGTTGCTGGCTTGTGTGGAATCTTTAGCATAATGCTTAACCTTTCTTTACTTTCCTCGAGTTTTGATTGGCATTATTTACTGTAGCATTTATTCAGGTTGATGGGAAAATTTAGGCCTTTGGAAGTGATGTAGACTTAGCTCCACCGAGCAACAACTGTGTTTTGTGGGTGTGTTCTTGCATTGAATGAAGCCCATGTAATAAAATTGAGTTTTACCATAAACCCTATTTTCTTCCAGCAGTTTGGTTTCATTTTAATTTTAAAAGCAACTTGATGTGATGGTTGAGGGAATCTGTAACAGCTTGTTTTGGGATTTATGTTATTAGGAGAAGCCTCTCCAGTTGATTAGTTCAATAACTCTGAAGTGAACACTAATGATGCTCTCTGTTCCATAGCACTGCAGTGCTATGAAACTTACAGTGGTTTGAGCTGTGGCACCATAGAAGATTGGAGATGTCACATATTGCATAAATAAGAATGGAAATCTTGCATTAGACACTTTCTACTAAGGTGGCATTTAAAAAACATACATCTGTCAACAGAACAGGTAGGACTTAAATTGCTTTTCTAGATCAAACTAATTCCCTTCTTGTGTTGCTTGTTTTAGCTATGTAACTATAGAGTTAAATCTTGTCTTTGCTGAATTTTACAAAGCTATACAGTTTGTGAATTTGTGATAATGAGGGAATGAAGGCTTAGTGAATGTCTCTGAGTTATTAATCATGAGACTGGCAACATCATTGTCTTATTGCATTCATAATTTAAAAATCCTATCATGGAGGAGGAAACATGGATGCTTGTTAAATATATTTTTCAGTGAAAAGTGCTAAGAAATCAGATCGTTAAAGTACAGAATCATAAGAGACACAGAGCCTTGCCAGGAACAATAATTACTATTTATATGTAATAGGCATTGGGAGGGAAGGAGATGAGTCTGGTTTGCTTGTGCCTGAACTTAATGGATTTTATGAGTAACCAGCTAGAAGGATTGGGGGATTGAATTTCATTTTCAGAGCATGTAATCTTATAAACTATAGAGCTAAAAAGTGTTACAAACTGAGTAAAGTATCTAGAGAAATCAACAAGTTTGTTGTGTCTTAACACAACTAAGCAGAACATGTGCGAGGCAGCTCCTGCTCCTGCCTGAATTTCTGATGAGTTCTGATTCTTAATTATTGTGTTAGATTTCAGCTTTGCTGGTAACTCATCCCTCTTAACGTGGCACTTCCTTTATGCTGCAGACCTTGCCTAGTGCTTAGGTTACCTGGGGGTCAGAAGACACCTGTGTGTCTTTCGGAAGTGACAGAGGAGAAGGAATCAAAAATCCATTGGGGAATCTGTTTGCACTGCCTAGTGATAAATGTGTTGTGGGAGGAAGGGCAGGAGAGAAACTGAGCTTTAAGTAAGATATATTTAACTGGATAGTGTGGCTCAGGTCATGTTTATGGTACATGAGCATGATACAGACAAGGAGCCATCTTGTTTATGGAAACCTCTGGGATGAGTGGGAGAGAAATGTGGGGACGAGATGCCTACTGCAGGGAGGATTGCTGGGCTGCACAGGCAGCGCCGCTGCATCTTGCTTCAAGCCTCTGCATTTTAGATCAAGTTAATGCAGGCAGCAACTGCAGCAAAAGAAGAAACTCCCTCTGCAGCATTCAGCTGAACATCACGTTTGTTTAGGACAGAGGTGGCTTGACAATTTATCCTCAGCATCTCTGACAGCTCCAGCCTATTGAAAAGCAGGCAAGCGTGCTACTGCTCCACTGCAAACACCAGAGGCTCTTGCAGATTGATTCCAGCTCACCTTTCAGGTCCTGGCTTTTGGGGAGGGTTCAGGGTTGGGATTTTTTGGTTTTTTTTAAATAAGTCTGCAGTACAGAGAAGTTCTAATGAATACCTTCAATAAGTATATTGCCTTCTCACTCAGGAAACTTAGCTTTGGAGATCTGCTTTCAGTGTTGCATACTGAAATGCTTCTGCTTCTTACGCAATTAGAAAGCAGTCTTTAAATGCTGCTATTAATGGGCAGAGAAGAGGCTTCAGGGCTTAGTTCTTTGGCAGAGGTTTGAGTTTTGTCCTCTGGTGGATCACACTTCAGCTGAGTGTTTTATTCCTTTAGAACATAAATGTAGCTAAAAGATGCTGAAAAATGTGAGGCTGATGAAATGCAATGCCTTATATTTATGGCCATTTAGGATTCTTCTGTACACTTGACTGTCCCCAGACAGGGTGCCCAACCTTCAGAAGGGAGTGGGAGGTACTTTGGGAAGATAGGTGGTATTTAGAAAACAGGAAGCACACAGATTCAGTTCCTAAAATCTCAACTTGGTCATTTTGCCAGAGCATATGGTAGAAACTGAGCATTTGGGTCCTGGTGAAGTTCTTAGCATGGCTTTAGCTTGTGACCTTTTGTGTGGCTGTGGGGGTATCCTGGGTGCAGTGTCAGTCAGATGATTCTTCCCGGGGTCGTTTTTGACCACCAGATGTCACGCAAGAACCATCCAAGCAGCACGTGCTGAGGTCTGCTCCAGCTCCCAGCTCGTGGATTGACCACAACACGATGTCTTCTGGTTGCGTGTCGCTTGCCACGTAGGTTGTTGTCTTCTCACAGATCTCTCAGCAAAGTCTGCACTGCACTTGCAAAAAGAATGTGGATGTTAAACCAGCCCTTCCCCACCATGCCATCAAATCCACTGAAAATCCCTCTGTATCAAACATGTAAGTGTTTGGCTCCAGCATGATTACTCTGGAGTCCCATCAATTTTACAAATTGGCCGAAACATTTTTGGTAGAGAAGTCTTGCATACCAGAAGTCATTAGTCTGATCAAACTGGTGCCCTACTATAGATCATGACTGTTATTTTTATAACTCTGTATTACCATGGCAAATGGTGGTGGTAGGGGGGAGAAACCACATCAGTAGCAACTTCTGTCTGATTTGTGGTCATATGCTTATAACTTGACATGGTTTTGCAAATAACTAAACAAAACCAGGAATTCGCTTAGGAGGAAAAAAGAAAACTCAAAAAAACTGCTGCATCAAATATCTTGTGTGGAGAGTCTTATTTGCTCACAATTTGGATCTTTTAATGGAAAATGGTTCAGAGCAGGAATGGGAACCAGTTGCCTTCTCTTGGGCAGTCAGAGCTGTGGCTGTCAGACACAGATGAATACTGTGACAGCCTCTAGGCCATGAATTTTTTGGAATTTTTATTTAATTGCTGGTGTCTGCTCAGGCTTTATCCTAAATTTAGTAACATTCAATGCTGCCTTTTCTCTGTAATACCTTTATAAATTCCCATATAATCTGATCTCTAATTTTAAAGCCGTCTGTCATTTTTGAGCTGTATATTTTCCAGCTTTAAAAGGTCTTGTTGAAGGAAAATTTAAATTCAAGGCCTACTGAAAATGCATTTTTCTTTAAATTATTCATTGGTTAAGTGTCTTTGAACTAGGGTTTGTGTAGCTGGTGAAACTAGGGGGGTCGATGGTGGGATGGGATCCCTGGTTAGTCCTTGCACTGGTGCTGTATAGGTAGGTGCAGTGCTTGGCTTGGCTGTGAGCATCCACACCCTACCCTGGGACCTGCCCTTCAGAGATGTCCCCTGTCTGTCACATGCCGTCCTGTTCACTAGGTGGCATTGCTTCCTAGTCTAAAAGCTTCTAAATACTTCATTAATTATGCTAATCCATGTGGTGGACAGCAAGGGAACTGCACTGCGATGGCTTTGCAGTATCCCTTTAATTCCCTCTACTTTGCCGATGGGATTTCTTTGGTTTGTCAAATCTGCAGCGTGCTTGTCCTGACTGGTAAAGTTTTGGGTCTAGGGAAGGCTTTGAAATCTTGAAAGAGCCCATGGGGCAAATACTGAACATACTGACCCAGCAGCTGGTAGCCAGCTCCATGGTCCCAAATCCATCGAAATCTTGCCCTCCTCAAATTATTGACTTGGTTTATCATCTTTACTAAAAAGTTACATCCTTGCTGCATGGTGTAGCTGGAGCAGGGCTGGTGAAATCTTGCCTGTCCTAGAGTGGGAGCTAAGTGTGGTGACACAGGGATCCCTTCCATCATCTGGCCAACCACAGACACAGTAGCAGAGCAGGGTGGTCTGGACAGCAGTGGAGTATTGCCCATCACTTGGGTGTTTTGATGGAAATTTATTCATTTGTTTCCCAGGCAGCCCTGTAATTTTCTATTCCTCTGCCCTTCCCTGCCTTCCTCTCTCCCTTCTCTTATTCCTCTTGGCTTTAGTGATCAGATCAGTCAGTTAAGGGCTGAAACATAGTTGTTGCCTATCTGCCTATGGGACTTGATTTGGGCAGGCTTTAAAATGAGAGGAATTTTGGCTTCACTTTAATACCAGGAATATTTGGTTTGTCCATGGAACACAACAAGAAGGCTGATGGCCAGGTCTCTGCAAGGTGTAGCTCTCACCTCTGTACGTGCCAGGACCCAGGGTGTGAAGTCCCAGGAACCTGCCAAGCTGACAAGTGCTGAACCTGATGGAGGTGAAGGATGCAAAACATGGCTAACAGCAGGGTGCTGCCCTCCCAGGAAGGTGCTAGTGCCACTTCCCAGCCATTCAGTAAGTACCTGCCAGCCCTTTATTCCAAGAGTACTTAGTTCTCAACTTACAGTATTGATGCTCTCTTCACTTTGCAAACTGGAGGTGTAAATCTGAGTTTAGACCTTCTGATGCGACTCATTTCTGGGCAGGACAGTTGTGTCTCACCTGATGCTGCAGCCATGCTGGGCTCAAGCATAATCTCACTTTGCTTTGATGGAAAGACAAGACAAAGTAGTTTTTGACATGATTTTTCATGAACGAGGAAAATAAAAATAAATGTAAATTGAAGATCCTGTTTCTCATGTGTATTTTATTAAAAACTGTAGAGTTTTTCATTCTTGCTGTGTAGTATAATTGCTAAAACATGATGTGTAACCAAATATAGCTGCTTGCATTAAATATGGCACCACTGCTTACTAGGGAGGATGATATGGTAAAGGAATGCTCATTAAAGAATTATATAGTTCAGTTTTAGTATTCAAAACCTTAGCTTTCTCACTCTTAAAAAAGCAAACAAAGCCTTTAGAAGTTTTTTAACTTGAATTTTGTTGAATTGCACTTGGATGACGAATGATATGCAATTAAAATATACCATATACTTTTAAAGCTGGTTAAATACAGAAATGAAGCTTGTCAAACCATGTTCTGCATTCTGAGTGACTGAGTTGAAGTTAATGAAGTTGACAGATTCCAGACACAACAGGACAGTTGCCTTTCATCAGGTGTCCAAGGCTTGTGTAGCTATGGAGATGGTTTCAAAAAGTCAGCTGTGGGAGACCAAGGCATTACATATGCTGGTTTAGTGCCCACAGCTTTTTAAAATATTTTTCAAATGGCTTTTTTTGATTCTGAAATTCTAGAATTTGTAGCATTCATCCTTGCCCAGTGGACTCAAATTTGCTGGGTGAGCAAAGATGGGAAATTTCCCTCATTTCCCATTTCCTTCTAAGCTGGGCTGACTTGAAGATCACCTTGCCCTACACTTGGTAGGTGGGATGGATATTGGTGGCATTAGGAGATGAGCATTTTGCATGACAAAATGTGTAAATGTTTATACTGAAATGTATAAATTCATCCTTTATTCCAGTCTAATGACTGACATGATGTGTTAGTGTGGGACATACTAAAGTATCCAAAGTGTTGGCTGTAGTTAGCTGTATTTTGAAGTTTAAGATGCTGCTTTCTGGTTTTGTAACCCATTAAAAACCCAACAACCGTGAAACCACAATGACTTGAGGGGCAAAGGCAGCATATCTTCATTTATTTATGTAATAAATTACACAAAAGGTTTTTTTGCCTTGGTGCATGCCATTGCATTCAACGTTAGGAACAGGTTATGTTTTAAAAATAACATGTCAGTGTTTGACCCAAATCACCTGATATTTGGCTTTTTAAAATCTAGTTGTCAGCGACCCAAGAGAAGACAGTGAATGCTGCAGGTTGGCTGCTGTTGTGCTGTACGTGGCATGGTTAAGTGTCAAGACCTCCTCATTTCTCTCTTGCCCTCAGTTTGAAGGTTTAAACACTTCCTAGCTGAATCTCAATGTTGACTGGAGAACTGATGTGTTGTGCAGTCCAAGAGGCAGGAAAATACCTCTTCAAATCTCCTCTCCAGTGCTTCCCAGGAACTTCAAGAGCCAGTCTTATGTCTACATCTTTAATTCCTAAGGACCCCTCTTGTGAGAGCTAGATATAAGCTGTTTCAGAGATGTGTCTAAAAATCAATAGTCCTGGAAAAGTAAACAAGTTCCCTCTGAGATTAATGTCTCCAAGAACCTGCAAATAGCTCTGGGATGGACCATCAAAACCATCCTCTCCTCCACCCCAGTGACAGAGTTAACATCTGGGGGTTTGGGGGGTAGGGGAAAGTTGCATTTCATTTCAAATGCTCTGGGGAAATTATTTAGAATTAAAATTAGACTTCTTTAGCATTGATGGAAAATCTCTTGTAGTTTTCAAGCTTATCTAAACAAAACCAGAGTTTGGTTAAGTGTCTCCAAAGCCAGACTTCTGAAAGCTTATTCAACAAAATGTTTGAAGGTTTTATTTCTGTCCCAAAGGTGAAAGAAAACAACTTGAAAATGTCAGAAATGCTGTTACCTGACGAGCTCTATTCTTTGTAAGGTCAAGAAAAAATGATGGATACTGTAACAAGCATTTGTGCTGTTACCTTTTAAAATATATATGTGATGCTCAAGTTCATAAATGTACTGCGTGCCTTTCAGAAGCTAAAAAATAGCAGTGGAAAGCAGGAGTCCTTGGTCTATTCCTCCTTGTTTCTTCTGAAATTGATTTTTGTTTTAAGTTCTTCTGGTGTAAATAATTTTAATGAAAAGGAGAGAATTGCTAGGTGGAGTTTATCATCTGGAATATATAGGCTTAGATGGTTTCTTGAAATACAGAAGACAGGTGAGCAGAGCTCTGAGTGCCCTGGAGAAATACTGAACAACCTTTAAAAAGAAATCTTTTTAAAAGATTTTAAGATCTGTTGTCATCCTGCAAGGGGAAGCATGTGTTTGTGGAAGGAAGGGGGAATAAGGAGATGTGGGCAAAGTCACAATTGGCCCCATGAGGATGGCCAAATATGACAGGTCCATCTTGGCAGAGTATTTGTGTTTGGTTGTAAATTAATCTTATTTCTGGCTTGGATTGGGTCATCTGTTCACGGGAATTTCTTCTATAAAGCATCATTCTAATGGGGCTATGTGAAATGGTGGTTTTGGTGGTTTCAGGATGATGCATCTAAACTCTTTCCCTTGACAGCAAGGACCAAGCCAGATGTGCCTCTGGGAGAAAGGGTCCCCAGGAAAGGGGGAATGGTGAGCCTAGGATGCTGTCACCTGCCCTCCTGAGCAGGAAGGGATGATCCTGTCCCAACCCCAGTCTTGAGTAAAATTAGAGGCAGTTTTTCTTCTCTAACCCAGTAACTCAACAGCACTGCATGGTACTGACTGCTGGCAGGACCTACCTTCCTGTGAGGACAAGGCTGCTCCTGCCCTCTCTTCATCTTCTCTCCTGCGCTTCTCTCCCGTTTTCTTCCTTCTCTGCACCTCTGAGAAACATACATAGGAAGGAAAACCTGATAGAAGAGGAAAAATAGAAAAGGAAACACTTATGGTCCCACAGAGCATCCTCACTCTCCTCCTCCTCCATGTCCAGCCTTGCCAGGGTCTGGTACAGAGACAGTTCCCAGTTCTGGTCAGTTCCTCCCATCATTTGCATTACTCTGCTCTGATCCTTTCCCTGGTCACCTCTCTGTGGTCTTGGCATGATGCTGCAGGACTCCGATGAGCCATTTCTTGGTCACATTTCTGGTTGTGCCTCTGCTGTCAGTGTGGTGGTGACCATCCCCAAGGCCTCGTGGCAGCAAACAGCAATCTCTTTGACTCCAGCAGGCATCAGAGGGGGTCTGTAATGCTTTGCAGACCAATTTTCTCTTTGTTATTGTTTCAAACTCCCTCTTAGCTGTTCCTGCTTCCCAGGTTTCCGTGTGTTTCAAATTATTTTCCCCAGAGGCATCAGCGGCATTTTTCCAAATTGAATCTCATTTATTTTCTACCCAGGTTTCCAATCTCTCTGGGGCCCTTTGTATTATTTCTCAGCCCGCACTGCCGTGTACAATATATCCTAATTTAGTATCGTCTGTGAATTATATTACCGTGCCCTTTAGTTCCTCTTCTATTTAATGAAGATATTTCCAAGAAAGAAAAAAAAAAAGAAAAGAAAAAAAGAAAAAAGAAAAATCGAAACTACGTTTTATTAAAATAAGAAGGTGGGCTCTTAAAAACTCCTTTGTGGGTTTCCAATATGAATTATTTAATGAATTATAAATATTTAAAAAAAAAATTCAGCATTTAAAAGAGAAAATAAAAACTTCAAAATACCAAATAAAACCTTCAAAATACCAAAGTTGTTAAGTGTAAAAATTAATCAGTTTTTCAATTAGCAGAGACCTCTGTCCCCGCACAGCGAGCCCTGCGTAGTGCAGTCTCCCAGGGTGACAGAGACACCATCTATGTATTTGTAGCAGGTTTGGGGTTTTTTTGGGGGTTTTTTGTTTGTTTGTTTTTGTATTGTTTTTTTAAGCCAGCACCAAACATATGTTTGAATTTCTCAATAAATTTGTTCGCTTTCCCTTCCTGACCTTTTCAGGTTTGCTCTCTGTGGCTGTTCTAGCAAACATGTACGCTGACAGCAATGATGCTGAAGCAGCATATTTTAATGCAAACTGTGCAGGCTTATTCATAGGAAGTGATTTTCAAATTCATAATCATGAATATTTGCACTGTAAGGTTGATGCTGGTGTGAGCTTTTTATTTAAAAGCTAAGAAGTGCTGCCTGTTGGTGCTGAGCTGGGAGAGCATCATGTCTCCGTGACGGGGAACGAGCCTTGCTATGGAAGCTGTGTCCTATCAAACCAGGTCGGATTTCTGGCTGTGAATGGGGAAACAGCCCTGGCAGCAGGCAATTTGCTGGGGATTCGTATCCTGAAATATTTGCCGCATAATTTCTAGCAATGAGCAATTTCATGGGAGACTATGATCTGCTTTTGAAGAGAAATAAGGTGTAAATTGTATGAATAAATTGTTCTCTGCAAATGGTTTGCTAGCTCTCGAGGACTTTTCTCATTGAGAACCACTGCAGCTCACTGGTGTCCTCAGTCTTCTGTGTATTGGCAGTTTGACCCCACATGCAAATTAATGCTGGGGATGAGACATCTTAAATGCCCCCTACCTGGGCACATGTCACCTGTGCTAACCCCCCAGCACTCAGTCTCTGCTCCCCCAGGGCCCCCCACCCCTTGTGTGGAGGTGGCCACTGAGCAGGGCTGCGGATGCTGCAGCAGTCAGCTGGGGGTTTGCTGGTTGCTGGGAAGATTTCTGCTCAGATTTATCCTCAAGAACACAGGAGCTATGTGGGGGTATGTGTGAATCAGGTGCTGCGTTTCTTCCCTGCCCCCAGGGAGCACGGAGGGCTGGTGTTGGTGTCTGCAAGCTGTCCCCCAGTGTGAAGCTAATGGGCTTCACTGCTTGCGCCTGGGTGTCCCCTTTAGCTTGGCATTGCTTTGTTTGGGTATTGCAGAGCGAGCCTTGCTGTCTGCAGATGTGTCAGGGCTTCCCCAGGGATGAGGGATCCCCAGCTCCTGGGGCTGTGCCACCAGCTGTGCCATGCGTGTCCCCTGCCACGAGGGCTGAATGCTCTGGGTGGAGCCTCTGGCTGGCTGGTGTGCAGCAGCTGTAGGGAATTAGAGGAGCCTTGGGGCTATTCTGGGAAACACCAAGGGAGATTCCCGAGGTTTCCAGAGCAGAAACCTGGCTCAGAGCTGCCTGCCTCCATGCCAGGCAGAGCTGATGTGGAGCTGGGCATGAAGCCCTGCCAAGAGAAGGATCCTGTAGACAAAACAAAAGGATTCAGCAGAAGCGATGCAGAGTTGGGGACCATCGAGTGGTGGTGATGGTGGGTCTGGTCCTGGTGCTTGTGGGTTGCAGGGTTGGCTGCAGCTGGGCTGGCTGAGGCATCCCTCACGTGGGACATCACTGGGTGTGCGGGGCCCAAAAGCTGATCTGTGACTGGAGGTGCAAGATATCCCATGCCTGCCCCCTGGGTCAGAGAAAATGTAACTGTTACATTGCCTAGGAGGGTTTCAAAGGCAATGAAGATAAAACTTTGCCCTCTCCACCATTACTTTGCAGAAATTTAGCCCTCTGGTCTTTCCCATCTCTGTTTCTGACTCTTGCCTGCAGAGAGGTGCCTGGCTTTAAGAAATACCTGCTTGTCATGTGAGCAGAGGCATGGTGCCCTTCAGTTTCACCTCAGCAGATGAGAGCCTGGTTGCTCATCTCCCATGCTAATCCCATGGAGCAAAAACCTTCCTGAAAGAGGGTGTAAAGCCACACCATGAGAAGCAGTTTGCACTGGGACTCCTACATGAGCACATATGGGTGTGGAAAATGCTGGGTTCAGCTATCCCTTCAGTAGCTTTAAGTCTGATGAAGCTGTGTTTTGCTGGTTCTACCTGCAGGCAAGGTCCCCCTTTTGTCACCAAAACTGGATTTCCTTTAAGTTGTGGTGATGATGGGAGGCTCCAGCTTGGTGGGAGGCACTGGGTCACTTAAGCAAGTGATTAGAGAGTGGCACATCCTTGAGGACAGTGGTGGCTTTCTCCAAGGGGACAGACCCAGACCTGTCCTCACCCTCCTGCACTGTGGGCCAAATACTCTCTGACCGAGTGTCCTTCCTCCCCTTTATCAATAATTTTAATCGTTTTAATAATGTCCCCTTGCACGGATAGGATTACGATTAGAAAATGTCAAAGCCTTGTTATCATCTAATTAGAGTCACATTTCAGCAGAACAGAAAGGAAAATCTTCAAGTGCTGCCCTGTGCAGTGAAATGGGAAGAAAGTGATGATTTAAACCAGCTGCAGGCCAGGCCCCGGCTGTGGTCCCGCCTGAGATGTGGGGTAGGGCCCAGGACAGGGTGATGGGCCCTGGTAGGAGCCCTCTGAAGCAATCAGTGCAAAGCACTCCCAGATTACTTTCGCAAAGCGAAAAACTCCAGCGTGGTCCAGTAAAAACAATCAGGCTGTCAAGTTTGCCGTCTAACAGCTGAGGGGGTCAGAGCAGCAACACAACACAAACCAAAATAAACACCACCTCGCTCTGCCAAAAAGCCTTTATCACTCTTCTGGGAGAGAGAAGGGAGGGAGGTACTTTCAGATGGCTTTAACGTTTTCCTTTTTTTCTTTTTTTTTTTTCTTTTTTTTTTGTTTGTTTTTAAATGTGAGCAGAGAGTTAGGGGGAGATCTCTTCTCACCCTTTTCCTAATGCCATTATGGCAGGCAGAGGTACCTGGGATTTTGTTCACTTAGGAGAGCCTCTTTGTTTGCCTTTTTGGAGGAGGAGGTTGGAGGGGCTGTGTGCATTCTCTTAACCCCTTGGAAGCTGCCTGGGGGTTTTCTTTTGGCTTAGCTCATTCTCTGGCCTCAACGGCGCATCCTGTTTGAGCAGGAGAGTTCGTGGTGGTGGTGGGGGACAGGACAAGGCACCAGCAATGCTGCCAAACATTGCCCTGTGGATAAATGAGGTTTGACCGGCCCAGCCGGACACAGGGAGGACAAGGAGTGCACCAGCCCCTTGGTCCCTCTATGCAGAATCCTCCTTGGCAACCACCTCCCTGGGACCCTGCCCACCAGCCTGCCCTGGGGAGGTGATGTCTGGTGGAGAAGCAGGATGGCTGGTCAGGAACAGGAAAACCCAACAAAGCTGCAGCTGCCAGCCTGAGCCCCAGCATGGGCTCTGGGAACTGGGGGTCAAAATCCTGCTCTCATCCCTAGGGGAGGAGTGGAGCTGTCTGCCCTTGGCCAGGTCACAGGACAAGGGAAGGAAAATAGAGCATTTCCTTCAAGAGCAATCTGACAGTGCCTCGGCCCCCACTTCACTGGGGTGCATACCTCAAAACAGAGGTTTAAAGCAGCAGTATTTGAGTGCTTTGCTGTGTGGAAGCAGGACCTTAGTTCTCACATAAGTTTAGTAACCTGAACACCTCTAAAGGTCTGGGCTTAAGGACCCTCCCTGGGGCTGAAACATCTCCCCCTTGCAACTCTTGCCTTTGGAAGCCCATGGAAGGAGAAAGAGGACCATGGCCACCTGCTTTTGTGGTACTCTCCTGAGGCTCACCAGCATTACACCATCATTTCATCCTGTGAACACCTGCTGTGCAGAGAGAGCTGGACCCCAGCACCAACCAGCCCCACATCATAAATAAGAGCAGTAAAAATAGTTATCACCTAAAGAGCACTTCACATCCTCGGGATGCTGTAAAACCCCAACTGCTTAATCACAAGCCGCTTTCTTGATGTTTACAGTGAACTGAAATTTTTGGTCTCAAAGGAAAATGTATTTTCTGGTGCCAAAAGCTACAGACAATGGGGTCAGGAGTTGTGTGGGGGAGAGGGACAGGGCCTCATCAGAGGCAATTAAGGCTCAGGGGTCTCTCCTGTACATCTGGGGGTCTCTCCCATACAGCTGAGGGTCTCAGCCCATGGGCAGGGGCTGTTTCTGAGCCAACACCCACCTTGGCCTTCCCCGTGCTTCTACTTGGTGTCTGCCTTCAAAATTCCTGACATTTTGGGACTTGCTGTGTTTAAACAGGTGGTCATTTCAGCCAGGGTCAGGAACCTGCCCCTGACAGTGATTGGGAGTGGCACTGGGCTGCCCCTGCCACGCTGGTGGGTAACAGTGGCATTTCTGCCAGGCATAGCTCCCACTTCCCAATTCAGGGTGCTGCTAACTTTAAACAAGCTGCCAACACTGAGTAGGAGCACTTTAAAATATCATCCAGCCCAAGAGTCTTTGGTGAGAGCCAAGGCTCAAGTGTGAGGTGGATCCGAGTCTCCAGGCCCTGAAATTTGGGGCACAGAGCGCTCTTTCCCTCTGCAAGCTGGCATGGGCAGAACTTAGAAAAAGAGGATTTTCTTCAGATCAGTGTTTTCCAGAGCTTGGGGAGGAAGAGGAGATTTTCTTTAATCAGAATGAAAACCATCTCTGATTTCATTCTAAAGCATGCTGAAACATTTCATTCGACCTGATGCAAAGCATTGCATTTTATTTTGTGTTTTAATTAATTTTATGATCCTTTAATTAGACTAATTTCAAAGAATTTTTTTCTTTCTCTCAAAACTGAGATGATTTTGAAAATCATCTCTGCCTCTGAAGCACTGCTTAAAAGCATTAGATACTCTGCTTTCCTTCTGGAAACCCAGGTTAATAATTCCTGCCTTTACAGAGTTTCCAAATGCCCTGGGAATTAAATCTAAGGAGTGCTTAAAAAAAATGCCCTTGTTCCTCAGCAAGTGAGCACTGCAGCGTGTGATCTAGGAATAAAAGGGGAGAGGATCTCATCTCAGACCTTTCTTATGCCTGAAAAAAAAATTGGAACACTGGTAGGTATAGAGGGAACTGGAGCCCATCACTGGATGAGGCCTCTGTGACTTTGTTCAGCTGGGGAAACTCCAGCAGTAGCAAAATGTGACATGGCCAGGGTCATTGCTCAGTAAGAGGACACAGCACAGGACCAAGGATGGAGACTCCTGAGATACTTCCTGCTCCAGAGGCTTTCCTCCCTCACCCTGTATTTCTTAGCAGCTGCAGCCAGCTATGAGTTTGAGGATGAATCCACATGGAGAGCCTCAGGCTCCATAGCCAGAGGGCTGAGCCTCTTCCAGCTCCACCTTTGTGCCCTGTTGGCACTCCAAGATCATCTGACAATTTCACAGATTTTAGCTAGTTAACACACTGCCTTTGTCAGTCAATTAACAAAACAGAATCACAGACTTCAAAATACAGACATGTTTACATAGTACTGTGGCCAGTAAATCCCACTCTGAGGTCCTATGGGTTTCTCAGAGCCATCTGGACACACCCGAGTGGATGCAATCCTAGTGTAGAAGGAAAAATAGTTATTAGAGAAAAGTGTTAAAAACCTGAATGGACTGCTATAGCTTCACCATGGAGGGACAGATGCTCAGCTCCTATTCTTGTGCTGTCCCTTGGCACACAAGAATTACCCCTACCATCATGATGGAGATCTCCTGACCACACTGAGCCTTAAATGAGGAATCTGCTCATCCACTGACCATGGCAGAGCTCAGGCCCAGCAGGCCTTCACCTGACATGTCCCAGGCCCTGCACAGGTAAGGCTGTGTTACCCTAGGATACTGCTCCCTGCTTGGAGATTTGCTGAGGCAGCTCCAGCCCCACTGAGGTTTTCCTGAAGCTTGTGGTGGGTTTCGTCTTGGGCTTCAGGCATCCACCTGATCCCCATCTAGGGAGAATGGGCTCACACAGGTGCAGCCACTGCAACTTCAAGTCCACCACACCCACAGCTCCCATTTTAAAACTGCAGGGGAGAGGAGGAAGGTGCCCCTCTGGAACAGAAGGACTCCTGGTTAATGCCAAACCCAGGAGATGGAGACTGTAGCAAACTAGAAAATTATTTGAGAATTTGGCAGGACCCTCAACCCTGATGGAGTTTATCACAGGACTGGCAAGGTAGGCTGTTGCTTTTTCTACATCCCTTGCTGGTGTTAAATGTATATGTAATTCAGTTTCTAGATGGGTTGCCTGGTATCACTCCAACTTTATATGGGGCAAAAGGTCTTATTGGGGCACCCAGACCGTGGATGATGGAGGAACTGACTGTTGTTGTGTTTGTGTTGTTGTTGTTTTTGTGTTTGACATTGGAAAAACAGATATGCCAGATGCTTTGGGAAGAGGCATGGTTTGTTAGCAAAATGGAGAACTGGGCCAGCAGTGTGGCAGGGGTGTGTGAAAAAGCATTTTGCTGACCATGTGTCTCTAGGTCAACTCAGCTGGTTGGAATGTGTTTCTCTGTACCACTGACCTGCTCTGAGCCAGTTCTTGGAGCCTTTTTTCCATCTTCCTATGCCTGGGTGTATTTTCTGTGCTCAGATGATTAGAAGTCAGCACTCAGAGGCTAGAGGAACAAAACCCTTTCCTTGAGGTGGCATTTGCATTTGAAAGGCAGGATGGCTGTTCCAGGGACTTGGCTATTTTGCAAACTACTACCTCTGTAGAGCCTTCTGGCTTCCTTCTTACACTGCTTAATTCGGGGCTCCATGCTCTGATCCCAGCAACTTGCACCTGGCTTAATGCCAGCCTTAATTGCCCTGGTTTGGGATGGTTCGGAGAACTCGTGTAGGTCCAGCACAAATTACAGTGCTGGGAGGAGGGCTGTAATTTCTGTCCTGCTGCCCCCAGTTCCCAGGAGCATTCCTGGCAATCAGCAAATGATGTGACTCACGCTCAAGGAAGCCAGGCCCACTCCATCCGAGCGTCATATTTTGATTAGTAAGGGGCTGGCATCAGAGCCCAGAGGTCCCTGTGTGTGCCAGGCAGCGCGTGGTGCCCCTGCCACACCAGGCTCTTGCTCGACACTGCTGCTTTGGGGAGGGGTGAGCACCCTATGATGAGGTGCATGCTTGTACCCCACCTTCCATGTGATGGGTGAGGAGCTCCTGCCTCCTCAGCCACCCCAGCAGGGTGCTGACAGCTTTGCCCACGGGACTGGGCTTGGTGCCCATGGGGCAGGTTTGGTTGTGCAAGCAGGGTTCTGATGGCACAGCTTCGTAACCCAGCCCTGCCTTGCCCCTCCTTTCATTGAGCATGAATTTTTATGGCTGGAAGTTGGGCTTTGTTTGCCTGGAGACTCGGGCAGCTTTGCAGGAGTGTGACTTGGGTCCCCAGATGTGTGGGCGAGATGGGAAACGGCATCCGCTCACACCCATGTACGTGTGTGCGAGCTGTGACGTGCTCAGAAACACATGATTTTATCAGCTACATCTACTTCTGCAGATGCCTGGTTAATTTATCAACTGAGACGCTCCATCTTGCTTAAAGTCTCATTTCCATATTCTTACCAGATGGTCAAGATGCCACAGAGACAGTTTCTAAGTAAATAACTCACTTCTTCTTCACACAACCTACCATCAGGCTCCTAACTAGCTGCCCCAGATGGCTGGAGAGCCCAGGATGGCACCTGGGTCATGCAAGGAAGTGCGAGGAGTTGCATGAATAATAGAATCAGCGTGGCTGCAAACATCCTCCATCTGGATCTCCAGTTCTGGGCTGAAGAGCTGCTGGAAAGTGGCCATGCCACTTTCCTGGGCAGGGATCCGGCTGGGGCAGTGGGCTGGAAGGATGAGGATGCTCTGGAGCTGCTGGATGGAAAGTCTGCTTGGGCAGAGGGTGGCTGTGCCAGGGGCTCAAGGCCTGTGCAGAGCTCCTGCTCCTGGACAGGATGGTTTCTTTTGCTCTGCTGTCTGATTGTGGGTTAAAACTGAAAGGTTAAAAGCATTTAATTATGCTGATGCTTTCCCTGAGGATTAAACAAGAGGATAAATAGACGAGAGTGTGTTATTCTGGATTGGGTTTTGTTTTTTAAACAAGGGGAGGGAGGCAGGAGGCTGCAGCTCCTTGGCAGCTGTCACACGTTTTGCTTTTGATGGTGTCAGTTGTGTCTGTTAGGAGGTGTTTCTCTTGCCACTGTCAGCATTTTCCGGGGGATGCTGAATTCATTGATACAGTCTGTTTGCTGTCCACATATTCACAGTTCATGTGTTACATTTTACATAAAGTAAACTTAGCAAGGGGAAAACTAATTCTGCAATTCTTCAAAGCTAATGCACGGTAAATATATTCTGACACTGACAGGTATTTCTTATTAAATGGCTCTCAACTGCAGTACTAGGTTTTGCTTAAGTGGCATTATTCTCCCCAAGCAAAGACAGTTCATTTATTAGTCATTCTGAAAACCAAATAACAAATATTATTCTCTAAGAAAACTAAACAAACCATTTAAAAGGGGCCTGTCTGAAATGATTAAAGTACAGTGTCTGAAAAGCAGCTGACATTTCAGTGCCAAAATACCATATGGAGACTCAAATGCTTTATTAACATCCTTTGACCTAAGCTGCAAAGTCTCCCAACACCTCTGAGAGCAGCAGAGCAGCCGCCCTGTGTGGAAGGGAAAGAGTGGAGGCAAATCTTGCTGCCAGTCCTTAAGATGTCATTTTGGCACACGGGAGAGCGAGGTGCAATAATTGAGGGGCTGGATGCGAGCAGAGTTTTTTGATTTCTGCCAGAGATAGGCTGTAAAATAATTCAACAAAGCTGAAAGCGCAGGCTTTCCATTTACACCGTAAAAAATAAATATATAGAGTTAGTCTTGCCTTCTTACAGCTCTGTCCTTTTCTCTTAACTAAATATTTCCTTTCTTCTGAACATCAGACATTATTTCTAGCTTTCAGGCATGCAAAACAAAAGAGTATGTGCACTTATATATATTTATTTATGGTCCATGTGGGGCTGCATTCGTGTATCCCCAGCTCTGTTCTGAAGATTTCCTTCCCTAGCAAGAAAACAATTTTGTACTGCAGGTCAGACAGAATAACTGATGCTGCTGTTTACAGATCTCCATCACTGGAGAAACTTATTAAGCCACAGTTTGGTAAAGAAAAGACTGCTCATCCATAGCTGGATGAGAAAGACATGGAAAAGCTCTAGTGGAAACCATGCCAGGTGCCAGTAAGGAGAGCCCCACTGAGCACCAGGGAGTTCCTGGATGCCAGGAGATGCTTGCCAAAATTGTCACTCAGACAAGCTGTTATGAATTGCTTGGTCAATTGTTCTCGGTCCTTTCAGTGCATGAAATACTTGGGTATCTGACCTAGGGGGTTATTTTTTAAAAAGTTTCAATTGTTCACATGAATTCATCAGCTAGTGAGAGCAAATAAGTTTTAGCTAGAGGTTTGTTCACAAAACATCTCCTGTGAGCACATCCTTGCTGGTTCTGAAGCAGGGCAGCTTGAATTGGCAAGGACAAAAATAATATAGAAGTTATGTGAGGAGTTTAATAAAAAACTAGCAGATACTGGGTTGATGTGTGTTATTAACTTGCTTCTCTGGGATTAGGTTGGTCTGGGTAAATGAGGAGGAATTGGTCCAGGTTTGCTTTCATTCACTGTTGTCCCAGTGGCAGAAGATTACCTGCCTTTGGGGATTAGCTTGATGACATTACATCACCAGGGTAACGATGTACATGCTGATATCATTCAAGACATTTGGTTGGGTCCAGAGTTTCTGGCACAAGCTGAGGTTTCTTTCCTGTTAGCATCCCGGGGCTGCTGACCCAAGTAGTGCATTCCCTGCCCCACCATCCATCTGTCCCCTCCTCTCCCTGGCAGGAGCCAGAGCTCCCTGTGGTTGCTTCTTTCTTTCAGACCAAAGCATGCAGGGTGGTGATTGCATAGCTGGCACCAACCAGTGCTGTAAGATATCAGAAGTTCTGCTCTGGACAGATGAAATGGTTCAATAAGATGCTTTAAATAGCTCTAGCTCCAAAGAGGAGGGAAGAAGAGAGCAGGTTACAAAGGCAGGTTGGCCATAGCATTGATATTGTGTAGTCGTGGCTGAGTGATGATATGAGCAGTGAATGTGTTTTATGCTTTCAAAGGCACTACAACTGTTGCTGTGTGTCAGAGAAAATGAGAGCTGATATGTTCTTGCAGCTTGGTAAGGGGGTGCAAGGCACCCAAGTGTTGCTGGTGAATATCATTGGGGTCTGGGGAAATGCATCCAAACAGGCTCTGGAAAACTGATTGTGCCTCTGGCCCCACTGCTACCTTTCCCCAGTGGTGCCATGTACCCATGGATGGTTTTCTCTCCCACAGGAGGTGAAGGGATGGCCCATGCTGGCCAAAGGTGCTGGAACAGTGGCAGCACATGCCAGAGCTGGGAAGGGAAAACTTCCTTAATCTGACATTGGGAGCAAATGTTGCTAATGAGGAGCAGGGGCTTTGGTAACCATGGCAATTTTTGTTCCTGAAAATGCAAAACAAAGCTGGAGAAGGGGCCAGTCCTGCTGCCCTCTCCACTCCTATGTGGCTTACAGTGCTAGGAACTGCTGGAGGATGCAGTGGCAGCATGGAGTGCAGAATGCAGGTGAGACGGAGCAGCCTGGGGGAGGATGGAGGACTTGTGCCCCTTCCCCCAGCTCACAAGAGCCCATCCTGCTCCCAAAATGCTGTCTTCACACTGAGGCAGTGGCTTCTGCTGGCGCCAACATCACTGTAGCCATGAAGTCCTGTCTGGGGAGAGGCAGCATGCCGTGGTGTGGGCTGCAGAACCGCCGGCTCGTGCCGCACGACCGCCTCTGCCAAGAGGCAATTCACTGTTTGCTCCTCAAACTGTGTCTCTAGGGCCAGCTGGGTTCCCTATAAATTTTTATAGAAAATATAAAATGACATCTGGAAGCCTATGGCAGATAGGCTTTTAATCCTCCTGTAAGCAGGGAAGAGCATTGCTCTCTCTTAATTTTTCACAAATGTTGTCAAGCTCGATGGAGAGAAAAAAGCTAGTAATTGGGCATCCTGGCTGCTGGAAACTCTCCTCGCTCCCATTCTAGCCGTAGAGCCATCACTAGCTATGCATATTTTTTGAGAATTAACACAAACTCCAGCCTGTGCAATAGCCGTGGAGCCATTTGCAGCCCTGGTGCAGATATAAGTGCTAAATTTGATGCACTGAGCTTCGAGCAGAGCCAAGGTTTGGACCAAAAGCATAATTTCCCAGTAATACCAGTCTCTGTTTGAACAGATGGCCTTGAGTGCTTCTCTGAGTGTCAGGGCATCCCACCACACAGGTAGCCTCAGTGGAATCCTAAATTCAGGGTTTGCCCATTCCCCTGGGAATTCCCAGGGAAAGCTGGGCTGCAGGTAGGGGAGGAGCAGCTGTGAAGGGCTTCAGTTGATGAGGCCCTGGGGAAACCCACTGGTAAGCAAAAGTCTCTACAGCAAGGAGGGGCTTTGCCTTAAACTGCTTCATGGCCACTGGTGTGGAAACCCATCAAGGTGTGGGGGGATTAGTTCAGCTGGAGAAGGCAGTGAGATGCTGCTGAGCCATTGGGTCTGTCAGAGGTGTCTGTCCCAGGCAGCAGGGAGCGTGGGCAGGAGCAGAGCAGGGCTGAGTCCGAGGAAACAAGGCTCTTAGACAAGGCAGGGAAACAAAAATGGGCAAGTATTTAAAAAGTAGTAAAGCAACACAAGCGACAACCCACATGGGTTTGTAATCAGAATGAGGCTTAGAGAGCAGATGCACTAGGATCCTAAAAAAACAAAAAAACCAACCCCAAAGCTTTGTTGCAGCAGAGGTCTCTGACACGCTGCTGGACAAGGAGCAGCCACTGGCTCTGCTACTGCACTCAAGCATTACTTGGGAGGTTTTTTAAAGGCACCAGAGGCACAAAGGGGTTTGCACAATGCCTGCAGAGATGTGTTCCCCTGCCCACAGGGATGAGGTTTCCCTCTCCAAAAGGCTCAGAAAACCCCTCTTCCCCATGGGGGGACACATTGCAGGGAATGTGTCTTTTCCCTGCTTGCCTTAGCCCCCTCCAGAAATACTGCTTGGTTTCACTGCCTGCCACCCTTTGTAGGATCAGACCCGCGTTTCCCCATCCCTCCTGTCCCTAACCTCACTTGTGTTTATAAGCTTCAGGAGAACAACTCTGGCTGAACAGCTTAGTTTTTTTAATTTTCTCCTTCTTGATGAAGTCAGGGTCTGGGAAGTCCTCAGGGACTGCCTCAAAGGAAGTGCTAGGTTTATGTGCAGAACAAGGCAGAAAAATAATAATCTCATTTTACTCTCTTTGGAGCAAGAATTGTCCTCTCTCTTCTCTGCTCCCCTCCTTCCCTGTGGCTGGGAAGAGGAAATTCCTCCTGCCACCGCTGCCTGGCACTTCCAGAGCCTGTGGTGGTTCCTCTCTGTAAGCCTTGTGTGTCCTCAGGCCTGCAGATGTTCATTGATATTTCAAGAACCGGTTCCAGGAAGTCACTGAAAGAGTTCCCATGGGTATCACCCCAGGTTGGGGCTGCCCTGACCCCCAGCTCAGCCTCTCCCATCAGGGAGCACACCTTGTCATACCAGCAGTGCTTCCTTGGGGTTGTTTGGGTTGTTTGTTGTTTTGGGCTTTTTTTTTTTTTTTTTTTTTTTTTTGAGGGTGGAAGTGACTACTTTATTTTTGTTTTGCTACTCAATCCCACCCATCAAGGTGCCCTATGTCAGCACCACAAAGGCAGGGATCTGTGGTCTGGGAGATGAAAGGATGGAGGAGGAGGAGGAGAGGGTCCAAGGTGAAGCATTAGGCAGCAGAGGATCAGTAAAAGACCTCAGTGGGGAGGACAAAGGCAGCAAGGGAAGGAGACCTGGGCTCCAGCTGCAGCTCAGTACAGCTTTTAGAGACAAAAGCTGGATACAAGCTGTCCTGCCACTTAGCTGAAGGCTTCCAAAAATGTATAAGCAGAGCTGGGCTGTGTGGATGCCCCAGCCCAGCTCTGCCGAAAGCATTCATCAACACTCTTGTTACCTGAGCACACATTTTGGCAAGATGTGCACCTTCCCCGTGACTTGGGAAGCTGACAGCTCTCAAGTACATCCCAAGGGTGAATAAAAAGTGACAGAGCAGGCAGCGATTTCTGCAGCCAGCCCAAGCCTCTGCAAAGAGAATCTCAAAACCCTCTAACTGTCTTAGTGGCCAGTGGATGCCTGTCACGGCCACTTGACCTGCAGGCAGATGGTTACTGTCTGTCTAACACTCTGCCTTTTGGGGCTTGATAGGCACTTTTAAAATGCAGACAGACAGCAAGCTCTGGCTGGGGGAAGGAGGCAGCGCTTCACAGTTGGATGCTGCTGTAAGGATGTGCAGGGTGAGCTGTTGAGGACCATGGCATGTGTCTTTTCTTGGGGGGAGACTTGGTAGCCCCCATCTATGTTGTGCAAGCCTGCGGTTGGCAGGGCAAGGTCAGAAGGGTTTGTGGAGCCAGCATGTCATGGGGCTGATGTCATCTGCCTTGTGATGTCACCGCTGTCATCTTCAGTGGAGCACTTCCAGTGATAGCAGCGCTTCTGCAGTCTGTCTGCCAACCTGGCACTTGCTCTGTACAGCATAATTAAGCAAATATATTAATAGAAGGAGAACCAGGGCCTGGGCAATGTTCTTCTGTGACAGACAAATGCAGAGACAAAGCAGATGCTTACTTCTTCAGAAATGCTGAAGCTTACTTCAGAAGTGCTGTAGGATGCTATTAGCAGGCACAAACTTGCATCCCATTAGTGCCATTGCTGTTAGGCAATGCCGAGTCATTTGCATCTTAAATGAAGCTTCCAGACCAGCTCTGGTCCAGGATCAGCTCCAGGAAAGCTGCAAGGCTGTGTCTGCACTGGGGGAGCCTTGATGGTTCCAGGTTTACCCTGTGAGTGAAACCAAGCAGATTGTGGGCTCCTCTTTTTGTGCTGTTTGCAAAGCCACCTCTGCGAAGGTGATACAGGGTAGTAACAAGAGCAGAGGAGATGCTATCAGGGCTCATCTCCACTACAGTCTATCCCAGGGCAGTGGTTGGTCCAAGCCCAGTCCACAGCCATGCCTGCACTCATAGCCCATCAATGACTTAAATATGGCCCAACAGGGAAGGACCCTGCCAGCCTCATTTGCAGGGGAAGCTCCTGCACAGCTGCATCATGTTCAAGGAGATTGTGCTGCCCGTCTCCACTGAAACAGCTCTGCAAGCCCTGAAACTGCCAATTTTCCATCTTTGGCCTTACGTGATGCTCTTAACAAATTATGGCATAAATATGCCAGGCGAGGGAAGGCAGCTTTCACAAAGAATGGGGAATGTGATAAACCAGGGGATGTTTCTTTCACTGAAAGGGAAATCTATTCATTTGAGTGGACAGTGCTGCAGAAACAAGCTGTCTGGGGGCATCAGGAGGGGAGGAGAAGGACACTGTGGACAAAGCATGGGGCTAATTGTGTAGGTGAGGAGATGCCTTGGCCTGAGCCACAAGTGTGCTAATGGGGAGGTTGCTTGGCTACAGTGATGATGGTACCTCAGCTACCCAGGTACAGGAAGGAAAGCCCAGTGTAAGCAGTGAGGAGGAAGGAGGGTCATTAAAGTGTTCCCTAAAGATGCATAACTAGCAGTGGTGGGAGGAAATAAATAAGGAGGACAAGTTGGTCTGAGTGCCAGTGAGGAAACAAAGCTGTTGGGAAGATAGCTGGTTTGCTGCTTGAAGCTGGCTCTTTTCACTAATTCTGATGTGAGACTTTTGCCTGGTGCAGTTTCTCTGGCTCTCAAGCATCCCTGCCCCTATCCTCTCTTCCCTTTTCTCATTAAACTCCTTTGTCTTGAAGGAGAAGTCTGGGGAGCTCTGGTGCATGGGGTTGGGATTGCTGCTGGGTTGCCCATGATGGGAGTACCCACGAGTCACCTTACACGTGCCACCCTCCACAGGCTCCTCTAGCCCAGCAGAAGGATCAGCCAGGTGGCTCCTCAACCTTTCCTCTATCAAAAAACATTGCCCAAACTGACCTGAGCCTGAAGCCTACAGGTCACATTAACATGAAATTGTTAATGAAGTTTCACCTGCATCCTGGGCCTGTCCAGAACTTGGCAGTGAGCAGGGAGAAAATGACAGCAAGCAGCACTGACAGCACCAGCCCTGAACAACAGTTAAGAGGAGAATTATTTTAATGAATACATTTCCTTTCAATTGTATGCGAATAGTGAGATCCCATTAGAACAGGGAAGCAATTAGAGCTAATAAAGATGAACGTGCAGCGCTGGGTGCATGTGGAATAACAAACAGCGAACAAAGGATTCAGGAGAGAGCTGACTCTAATCCAAATAAATGAGTGGTGATGAAAGAGAAAGCAGCTTGGGTCTCCTGCCGTGAGACACACTTCCTCCCCGCTGCTCCCTGCCCATGCTTCTTGTGTCAGGGAAAGTCACTCTCAGGGCTGGACATGGAGACAGATGAGCACTGGGACAGTCCTGGTTGAGCTGTGCTGTGCTGTTGGCCTGGACTGGGAAGCTTCAGGTGGGGTGCCTGTGGTCCTGGGGAGAACTCTGCTGGATTTTGCATAGAGGTGACAAATGGCCTCAGCTAGGGCAAGGGGGCTCAGAGGCATTTCCCAAGTGGTTTGGGTAGCCAGATAACTGCAGGGGTTGCTTCAGGTGAAGCTCCAAGAAGCTTCCACCATGTCTGAAAAAGCTGGTGCCAGCTGACTCCAAGATGGGCCCACCACTGACCAAGGCTGAGCCCATTAGGTCATTATCCTATCCTGATTTGATTGTTAATAATGTAAACAAATTGCCCTAAGATGAGTCTGTTTTACCCATGATATCAAATGCTGAGTGATCTCTCCTGGTCCTTATCTTGACCTACGAGCCTTTCATTGTGTTTTCTCTCCCTTGTCCATCTCAGTAGGGGAGTGATGGGGCAGCTTTGGTGGGCACCTGGTGTCCTGCCAAGGTCAACCCACCACCAAAGGCTGGAGAGATGAGATTGGGGGCTGGAGGGGTTGGGAGGGTGGAGGGAGTACCTCATCTCACCCCATTTGTCATCTTGTATTTGATTACTGGTGGTGATCACCTGCAAAAATTAACAACCCTGATCACAACAGGCACGTGACTAGCCCAAAACTGTGAGTGCTATGGTGAGGTGGAGCGTGGAGGAAATAATAGCCTCTTCTCAATGGTGTATTTACACAGTAGGCTCCCAGGAAAATTGGGTAAACCAATAATTACCCAAGGATATTATTGGCTTTGGCAGAGTTAATAATAATTAGTACTGTTCCTTTTCCAGGCTCCTTACAGCAGGGATCTTTTATAATCCACAGAATACAAAAGACCCAAAACACCTAGAACTGCTTCCAGGTGTAGCTTGGGAAAAAACACACTGAGTCTTGCTTCTGAGAGACTCTGAGGGTGAAAATCACCCAAAGACTCTGGGGAGACAGACTGGAAAATAATAGTAGTGGTAGTAATAACAACAACAATAATAACAATGATAAACAGTTTTCTATATTTGAAAAAGATTGTGTGTTGGGACTGCATTTTCCCCAGTTGAGGCAGAGATAAATCTAGCCCTGACATATCTTTGACTTCCAGCTCAGTGTGGGATGCTGGAAACTGCCCTGGTGTTCTTCTACTGGTGCTGGCAACTCCTGGTTTGCCTTCTAGCTGCTCTTGCTGGCAGCACAGCACTCTCTTCCCAGAAAGCAGCTCTTCTCCATTGTCTCTCACTGCATCCCCCATCCTTGCAGCATTTCTGTGACTCTGCGAGCTCCCCAGTGCCTGCAAGTGGTCAGCCCAGCACCCTGGCACTGCTGTGCCCATCGCTGTGGCTGCTGCTCTGTCTGCTCCTGATCTTAAGGGGATAAGCATCCTGCAGGACACTGTACTCCCTCCTGCCCACCTGCTCTGCCTGATGCCCCCCAAGGAATGGTCTTTGCTGGGTCAATGCTGCTTGATGTTTTGGGTTAAATGAATGTGAGCCCCCCCCCTCCACAGCTGGATGCTGATGGGATGCTGAAGGAAGACACCTGATTTCTACATGGTTAACCAGCCTCTATCCACCTCTGGCTGGGAGAGCAACCACCTCCCCCTGCATCCCCCACCTCCAAGCTGAGTCTAAATCTCAGCAGCTCCTTACACATCCTTAAAATGCGGCTTTGCCTGTCACTGATGCAGCTCCACCTCTCATCCCCATTACTGAAATATTGTTCTGCTTGGCCACATCCAGCCCTGCCCTGCTCCTGTGCAGCTGCAGCCTCATTGCAGGGTTTATCCCTGCCTGTGCTGCCCTCTCCTCCTGCCCATGGTGGCCACTTCCACAGAATGTAGGATGTTGGTTGCCTCTTCTAGTATGGGCAACTTTCAAACGCTCAAAAATCACCAGTGAAATCCCCCCTGCCCCAAGCTGGCCCATAAATCACAGCGTTATAAAAATAAAACAGTTTTGTGCATGCACGCACATTTCAGGTTGCCTTTTAAACCTGAACTTGTTTCTCACACGTTGGCAGAAGAACAGAGGGGAGCTGGAGTCAGAAGGCAAGCTTGAAAAATAAACGCATACTTCTCTCTTGCTTCTCATGAAGGGCTCCTGGAGGAAAAGAGAGAAAAACAGGGCAGGAAGGGGCCCTGGAAGGGTCATCGTGCCCATTCCCCAAAGTAAGAGCAAGCTCTTTCTCACAGGCATCAGGCTAGCTTGTGCCTAAAGCCAGGGGTGATGGGGGTACCTGCTTGGTGCCCCTCATCACTTGCTCTCCCTATTTTTCTCCTTTGTTCCTTTCCCCACCCCTTTTTTATCCCCCTGCTTTCCCATGCTCTTCACACTGTGCCTGCCACATGTCTCTGCCAGGGCTGCATCAGCAGTGAGGTGCCATGGAGACATCCCTGCCCATGCTCTGCCCTGTCCTGGCCATGCCACGTGCACTCTGCTCCTGCATGAACCACCCAAGGAAGAGACTCAAAGTTCTGCTGTCTTAAGACACAGTTTAACATAATTAGACATCCTGGCTTGAGGGCAGTAATTACTTTTATAATCCTTAAACATATTTTAAAAAAAAAATAATTGCCTCCCAATTCAATGCCTTTCAAAAATCCTTTTAAATAGCACTGCCTTCTTCAAACACAACTCAGCCAACAGTAATTACAATAAATTATTCTAAGTTCTAAAAAAGCATATAGAAATTAATCTATGTGCGCAAACTGCTAACCATTCCTTGTTTATCCTTCCCCCCTGCCAGCCGGCTGCTTCCCAGCTCCCTGGCTGCAGCCCTGCACCTCACTTGCACCCTGACCTGCTGCCCACTGAGGGCTCCTTGCCTTAGAACCCAGCAGAGCAGCTGCTGCCCTTGCCCAACCCCAGGAGATATTCATAAAGTTCATCACATTGGGGTTAGGCTGAAGACAACAGCAAGCAGCTGTACCTGGGGCTTTGCAGTCTTGGCAGTGTTTCAGAGTGTGGCCATGGGCAAGCACTGCCAAATTTGCCAGGTTTATAGGCAGAGTTTTGCTCTGACCTGTGAGGTGGCATGAGCACTGGCCGATGCATTTGATCCTCAGCTGGGATAAATAAGGCAGAATTCTGTGCGAGTCAAAGGCGAGAGCGTTATTCACAGCAGCTGAGGATCTGGCCAACAGTGTCAGCGGCACGGCAATAGCGTAATGTTTTCATTATGCATTGTTTTTTTCCAAATACTTAAAAAATTATCTAGGAATTACTCACACATCCTGTAATAGTTACCAGTCCTGGGTGTTTAGGGAAAGGTTTCTTGAGACAGCGACGGCATTGCAAAAGCTTTAGCCCTCGCCTCTCCCACTCCATGCGCTTCTCCTATCACTTCTGCTCTCCTCCTCCTTTTTGTACACAGTCCAGTAACCTCTTCCTGACAATCTCCAGATCCACAAAATTGCTCACTTGGAATTTTGCAGTAAATAGAAAATTGCTTTGCTCCTTTCTCTCAGAAAATGAATCCAAATGAAAAAGCAAGTAGTGTGTATCTGGTAGACATAAACAGTGCAAGAAAGGCAATTCTGCTTTTCAGCCCTGCTGCAGAGCAAATGACCTTGGAAATAATAAAAAGCCTGGGGCCTGAGCACATTGCAGAGCGGCACGAGCCTTTATTTGGGGGAAGGCTGGAAAGCAAAACCTGCAGGGATGGATATGTCAATGTGCAAGTCCCCATCAGCTGAAATATTTGCAATTGGGTCTGTGGCTCTTAGCAGAAGGGGGAAAGAGCTAATTAGTCCTTTCATCCTGTGCCCAGTGCTTTCTGCCCAAACTATCTTTCTCCCCTCTGCCAGCTGCTCATGGGATGTTTGAAATGCCTTCTCCTGGCTGGGGTGGTGGGACAAAACCACCTGTCTGGGAGCAAGCAGCCCTTCCCACCCCAAATTTGATCACCCCTGCAAACAATTGCAAAAGGTGCAAACACAACAAGGAGGCTGGAGTAGATTGATGGCTAGGAGAGAGAGGACAAGCTAAAGTTATAACTAATAGTTCTAGTTACACGTCAAACCACTGCACCAAAAAAAAGGGGGAAATAGAAAGTATCTGTCAGGCTCCTGGAGCAGCTCCGTGTTGACATGTTGTAGCCAGCAACATCTCTTGTCCATCCATGGCAACAGCCCCGTGGGCACATGCCACTCCTCTGAGAAGGGGTCAAAGAGAACTGAGGAGAGAGGGCAGGAGGCTGGATCTAAGTGTGGTTTATGTCAGAGGGAGAAGCTGCTTCTGCTGCTGGAGCTGCCAAGGTGCTGGTGCTGCCCAACGCATGCCTCGCAGCACCTGGCATTGTTCCTGAGCCACTGCACAGCTCTGTCTGTGCTGGGTTCAGCCAGCTGCCAACTCCAGCGTACTCACCGTGTCACTGTGTGCTGTAGACAGTGAAAACTGGCTGGCCTGGGTCAGGATTTTTCCCCCCTCCATTTCTTGTTACAATTGTCAGAATGTTGGAAAGAAAGAAAGAAAAAAGTATATATACATATATTTTTTAAAATCTGTGGCAGGCAGCTAGCCAGCAGAAAAGATGTGTTTAAAAAATACAGGGTCCTGGAACAGAGTGAAAGGGCAAGGTGTGCACGCTGTGCCTGGTGTGGTTTGCTCTGTGCTGAAGGCACCGTGTTTGCCTGCACCGGGGGCAGGTCAGCAGCTCCCCAGGGAGAGCGTGGAGGTCTGGGACAGCTTCACCTCATGGCAACACCCCCTCTTATCCAGTTAATCCATTTATCCAATAAATGGACTGGAGAAATTTTGGAATTTCAAAAGCCATCGGTTTCCTGGAATAAGCCAAATATTCACCCTTTTACTGCTGCTTTTTAAGCCCCGGCTGCTCCCAGGCAGCTCTGCAGCCGGCAGAGGGGAATCGAGGCCCCGCTGCTGAGCACCGGCAGCTTGTCTGGCTGCAAATTAACGTCAGGCTTTGGTTTCACTGGTGTTGGAAGGGGCAGGGCAGTTACCAGGGGGTCCAGACAGCGAAGAAATGCCCTGTTTGACCTACTTGTGTGTCTCCCAGAGTGGCTTCTCCCTCTATCTCGGAGCTTGGGAATTTGGCTGCATTTTTATTTTGTAGCAAACTGTTTAATCTGAGCTTCGAAGGTCCAGCTTGCCCCTGCGAAAAGCAGTGAAACAACACAGGGGGGAAAGGGAAAAGTAAACCCCACCTGTTTCCTGTTTTTATTTCCCCCACCCCCACCTTTCTTTATTTTTCTAGTGTTCCCTGGTTATTTGGGAGCTCCTGCAACTCGTCCAGAAATACCTCTGCTAGTTCAGTGGCATTTCAGAGCCCAGGAATTTAAGGAGGACTTAAAAATTCCTAACCCAGCTTTCAGCTGGTTAAATGTGGGTGTAAGTAGCTCTCTGCTTTTACTTAGCAATTCTGCTATCATTTATTTCTCCTTTCCCTTCTCCTGACCCTCTGCCCCTGTACCCGGGGATGTGGTACTTGGCTTGTCCCTCTCCCACCTACTGTCCATGGGGGTAGCACAGACATTTGGTGGCATCAGCAATGAGGTCTCAACGCTCCCTTAGGCAAATTCTGTGAGCAGCTCCTGCAGACTTCTGCATCTCTGCTGGTAGTTTGGGGGGGCCAGTTTGCACAGTGTTTTGCTGTAGGCGTAAAATACCTGGCTGCAGGACTGAGTTTGGAGATAGAGGTTTCATCTAATTTGTCTCATGTCTGCTGATGGGGTTTTAACTGCGCTCATTTTGGGAGAGGAATTTTTTAAGCTCTGCATGTCTCAGTAAGAAGCAGCCAAACTTCCACATCAGAAAGACTCCGTACAAAAACAGGGTGGAAAACCACCCTGTGGAAGCACATATCACCTTTCCTGCAATAGCCAGCTCTACCTCAGCTGGCTGGGTTAGCAACCGAGAAAAATGTTTGCAAGATGCTGTTCTGCTACCTAGAAACCTGTATACATCTCCGATATGATCCGCACCACTCGCCTCACAATAAACAAATATATTTTAACTACAACCCGAAATGTTGCAAAAGAACCTTTTGAGGAAGTCTCTTTGGTGCAATACAGATATGTCAAGGCTGATTGTTATTGTACATGTCAGGGCTGTTGAAGTGAGGGATAAAGGAGGCCATTGTGCTCCCACGGAGGGGACAGCTCGAATGATTAATGACTGCTCCCTCAATTCTCCGAAGAAGAGATGGAAGTCGGATAAGGCCTCTGTTGGCGGTAGGGGCAGAGAACTAGAAGACATACCCAGAGACAAAAAAAAAACCCCAAAACATACTAAAAAAAGGCCAGGGCTCAGGGCAGGATCAATAGGAAGCAGCGGCTGTAGCACCAGCACCTCGCCAGCGGGGAACAGGAGTGGGGAGGTCCTGCCCAACACTGGGGCTTGTGTTTGCTCCTCTCACCTCCTTTGCTAATCCAGGCTTTTTTCTTGCAGCTTTTCTGCCTCAGAAAATGGCTCTTGGGAAGGTGGGTGGTTGACCATTGAGTAAGACGAATGGCAAAAAATCAGGGAAATTGCAAATTGATCTTTGCCTAACACACACAGTGACTTTGTTACCTATTTTTTGAGCCTCCGCGCAAATACCTCCTTGTCTAATTCTAAGGCGTGCCAAAGTAAATTACATTTAGTTTGCCTTAAATAAACAATGACTCTTCCAGGAAAGGTTTGTCTCTTCTGGGCACTTGCATCATTTATCATTGCTCCACTGTTTTGAGTTGGCTGCCCTTTTAGGGTGAGATGTCTCTTGGTTTTAGTGCATGCACAACCATAGAGAGGACAAGGTCTTACCCCAAGAAAAATGTACTGAGAAGATGTCATTAAAGCTAATGAGAGTCCAGGCAGCTGCAGCTCATTAGAGACTGCCTGGGGCCAATTGTAACTGAGACCTTTAAATATACATCATAGTCAAATAAACAACATCATATTCGATCTGCAAAGTCTCTATCAGTTCCTGCCCAGTCGTTATCATTCAGTCTTACATTTTGCTGAGAAAATGTTCCCTGTTCAATAACAAATCCAGAAGCAAACAAGACTGTCACACTTAGGCAAGATGTGCTGAGAATTTGGGGTGGTGGTGGGGTGGATGTCCCTTCTTCTGAAATTAATTTATTGCAAGGGTAGGAGACACTCAGGGCTCAAGCTCCCCACCCTGCCCACAGGACAATATGGAAAACAGGTTGAAGAAGCTTCAAAGATGCTGAAGGTGTTTTAAGTGTATGAGCAATTATTTTTTCCTTGGTTCCTTTCTTTGGCTTCAGGACATGACTTTACCGTAAAAGAAAACAAGAGGTTTCTGACACTACTTTAAATCTGTTGTCATTACGAAGCATTTAGTGAGGAACTGAGGAATTACAGATTTACAAGCATGGGGGTTTCCTCCTCAATCAGCAAAGTCCCCATGGGGGTTTCCCACTTCCCCCTCCCTGCACAGCAGGACCTCCCCAGGGCTGTGGCTGTGGGCAGGCTGAGGGCTTCCTCCCCTCCTCACCCCGCGTGTGATTATTAAGTTCTTATCGCAATAAGGAGTCACTGACACTGGGCTGCTTTCCAGAGAATGCTGCTCCCTTAATAGGCCATTATATCTTGGTAATAAGGGCTAAACTCTTCTAGGGGCGTTTAGTCATAAATTAGGTAAAATAACACCGCCAATCCCGCCTTTCTCCCAGCCATCACTGAGGGGGGTAATGCTGGCTGTGGATCCCCCCTCCTCTGCTGGCTCCCTGAGGCTGATACGAGGGGTGCACACTACTGCTGGGACAGTGCAATGTCCCAGCCTGCTGTTGGGACCACATCTCGTGTAGATAATAATAAAATAATTTAAAGACAGGCCATGGCTGGGTTCATTGACTCCCAGCCCAAGAGCTGGCTGCCAACTGAGGTCTTCGCACTCTCATTTGACAAAGGGTATCACCAGTTCCCTTAGTGCCAGGGCCTGGGAGCAGGGTGCTCCTATGGTCGGCACCTGGCAGAGCCGCAGGTAAGCTCATCCTCATGAAGGGGCTGTGAAGGCTGGGCAGACATTCCACCTTTGCTGGAGGTGCTGCTTTTGGGCAATGGAATCCCATCTTCTGTGGCTACACCATGATGTCAGTGCTGGCCTGGGTGTACCAGACCGAAAGACCAGGGTGTTTTCTGGCTTAGCTGGAGAAGCTGCTGAAGTCAAGCAGCACAGACCATGCCACCCCCAGGGTACCAACCTCTCTCAGCATCTCAGGTAGGGTGACCTTATCCACCTTGCCAACTGGGAAGGGTCCCAGCCCTGCATCCAAAGCCAGGTTTAGCAGAGCTACTCAGTCCAGCCCAAAACTGTGCAAATGGTTTCCTGTTCCCTGGCACCATTTTAGTCATTACTGTGGATCTTGCCACACTATCCTGTCGTTTGCTGAGCACAGGACCTACATTGCCTGCCTGGGGCTGCCACACTTTCTGCATTAGTGGGAATAAAACCATGGGCCCATCTCTGCCCCATCTAGAGGGCTCTGGAGCTTGGGATGGAGAAGCCACGTAATGGGGCTTGTAATGTAATCTCCTAGCATAAGGGCTTGCAAAGTGGTCTCATCACATGGAGGCTTGTGACGTTGCCTTCCACCCAGGAGCTTGCAAGGTGCATGGTGAAGTCTTGCCTTCTTCCTCTTAGAGATGCTGCAATGCAGAGTGGGTTAGGACAACAAACAAGCAAGGGTCATGGCTGGCAGCGCAGCCCAAGGAAGGAGCACCAGCACCTACATCATGGGGTTGGAGCTTGGGTAGCATGGCTGTATTCTGCACAGAAAAAGGAGCCTTTTCCTCCTTTCTGTTCCCACTGAGCCTCATTTGCTATGAGGCGGGATCCCAGGTGCTGTGACCCCATAGGGACCTTGGCCAGATGAAGACTCTGCTGCATCCAACCTCAGGCAGTGCTGGAGGAGTGGAGGGGGCCCAGGGCCAAAGAAGCTGTGCAGAATGAGACAGGCACATCTCTGTCCCCAAGGAGCGGGGAGACTGAGGTTCTCCTGCTCACACCGTGTCTCCAGCCCTCATCAGAGGTAGGTGCAGCCATGCTGGCCTGGGAAAGCCCTGCAGACACCCAACTTGTCTGAACGGGAAGTTGCAGTGTTTCAACTTCACTTGGCTTTAAAGCTAGTCTGGTGAGAGCCACAGAAACCCTTTTGCAGAGGCCCCCCTGCCCCAGGTATATTGATTTAATTTGCACCTGTGCATTTCTTGGCAAAGCACGGCCCACAGCAAGCCAGGAGTAAATTCACTTAGGAGACTTCTGGCACAAAGCTGCCCCAGCTGAGCTAAGCCAGTGTGAAACAACGAGAGTTCAGGAGGTTCAGCTTTGCGTGCAGCCCCTAGCTTCAACCCTGCCCCGAGACAGCAGAGGAGAACAGGAGGTGTATGGGGTGAAGGGCTTTGCTGTCAGTAATTTATGTCACCTTTGAGCAGCTCTTTGCTGCTGCCCACAGTTCAGGGGAAGCCTCCAGAGCAGGCACAGCTCCCCCCTGCCCTCTCTGCTGCACCAGCACCCAGCAACAGGAGGATGCTGTGACCCCCTTTCTTCCCTCCCCAGGCCCTAACATGGCCAGGAGTCAGGGGACCCCAGGAGCTGTCCCACTGCTGACCTCTGCTCAGGCGATGGGGACCTGCCAGCAGGATGCTGATGCTCATATTTGAGGTTTTATACTCAGTTCCTTTCTAATCCCAATTTTCAATTGCTCATAACTTGTGTTACTTGGGCTGGAATTTTCCAAACATGAGCTTCCTACAAAGGTGGGTCTTTCCTTTTACCTTTTTTTTTTTTTTTTTTAACCAAATGAAAGCATTCAGCAAAATGTTTTGGCCATGTCCATTTTCTTTCTTTTTTTTTTTTTTTTTTCTTTTTTGGTAAGCATACAGCAAACACCACAGACTTTTTCCATTATATATTAAAAACATAGTTACATTCACTATAGTTATAGTGACTCGATAACTGTGGTGTCAGTGGGGAGAAGGCCTCTGGCTGACAGCTGTAGAGTTGCTGTGCAGTGGGGGATGCTACTGTCCAGCCAAACTCGGTTTTCTGCAGTTCACCCAAACACTGACCCTCCCCAGGGCCCTTCACCTGCCCCAGAAAACCAGAATTATGAACCTTGAAGAAGGCTCTTTGCCCAGGCATAGAACAATGTGTGTTCTTCAGGATTTGTTCAGGGTGGGCAGGGGCTGCTCTCTAGCTTGTGTCTTGTATAGGTGCAACTTCAAAACTCCTTTCCCCCCAGCTTTCCCAAAGGTCCTGATATCCAAGCAGAGCTGGTAAATATGCATTTGTGGGTATTTTTCATGGATTTACACTGTTGCACATCATCATCTCCCTGCTGTAAGGGGCTGGAAAACTGGTCCCCACTGATGAAGGCATCTCATGAGCAACCCCACTTGGTTGGCCAGCAGTGGAAACAAACAGGACATGGCTGACCATTCTGCGAGATCTTCCCTTCCTTCTGGTAGAAAAAGGGTTAAAATGATTAGGGTTGAACCCCAGGGGGCTGTTGGGGAGCCGTGGCTGTGCAGAGCAGGGCAGAAGGATGTGGCTTCCCCCTCTCTGCCATTGCTCGCCATGATGTCACTTCCCCACTCTCCCTCAGGACACATAAAATGAGCCCATGTGCTAACAGGAGCAGCAAGGCCAGACTGTGCCTGTGAGCAGCACCTGGCTGGGGATGCCCATGGCAGGGGCACTGCAAGACCCCAGCCCTCCTGCACAGACCCCTCTGGGGCCACATGTTACCTCCTGGATATCAAAGTACCTTGAAGCACTGGCAGATGAGGCAAGTCCTCTGCAAACTTGTCTTCAGTCTGCTCCCCATCTCCCGTCTGACACCTCATGGGAATCTGGAGCAGCCAAAGGCTGGAGAAACTCCGTTACATTTTCCAGGCATGAACAGATCACTCTGTGCAGGGGTTACCCAGGCCAAGACCCAAGTGGAGGAAATATTCTTTCTTGGTGCTTTTTTTTTTTGTGGCAAGGATGACCATACGTCATCCCTGCTGTTTCTCTTCCATTCCCATCCCATCATGCCAGGGGATGGGGGTCCAACCCACACCCTTGTGCAAAAAAACATCCGTTCCTGCAGCACCACTCCTCTGCAGAGAGGAAATGCACGCAAAGGAGGCTTCTCTGTTTCTCCAATTAATGTAATTAAGAGAATTAAACTTTTGGAGAGAGAGAGTTTTTCATTTTCTTTTTATTTGATTAGGGAAATTCCCACAGTGCGCTTTGTGCAAATGAAACCCAGGCTCCTTCCCATTGTTCGGTGGCCCCGGGAGGACGCGTTACCTTTCAATCTCGCACGCTAATGTGTTTAGAGTTAAAATCCCCCCTCCCCGCCCCGGGCAGCCAAAGGAAAGATCTCAGATCCTTGATTAAAGCATGGCTTCCCGAGCAAGGATGTGCACGTGGAGCTGCCAGGCTTGCTGTGTGCCCTGCACAGCTAACTCAGTCTCTGCACCACTACCAGGAGATGCCAGCTCATCTTAGGTCTCCCAGTTTTCTTGTGTTTAGACCAGGATGATGCAATAAAAGGCAGGGAAATGTAGGGAAGCTCTGGGGCCTGGTGGCCAGTCCCCACGTTTGTCTGGAGATCTCTCCTCGCCAGCTTGCCCATGTGAGCTCCACTGCTGTGACTCTATCAGATGGTTTACTGCATAATACTGAAAAGTAATTATTTCTGTATACCTGAATATTAAAAGTCTTCATACAATCTTACCATGAGGCCTTGGGAACTTACACTGTCCCACAAGCACTCCAAAATTACAAGCCAGGTTGCCAAAATGAGATAGGCTTAAAAATCAATATGAATAAAAAAATACATTATGGCTTTTAATTTTTCTTCTGCTTTCTGGGCTTTTTGGGCACACAGGGGATGTGTTACACGTTAATGAAAGCTGCTACTCTCATTTAAACACAATTTCAGGTGGTCATAACTTTGAGAACCACAGGAGACGTCATCAGGTACATGGTGGGTACAGACCTGGACAGGGAAAAACAGTGCAAAAATTGGGGGAAAATGGCTCTTTTAGCTCCACCAGGGTTTCTCACAGTTTCTTGCAGCAGGAAGCACATCTAGAGAGAGCCAAAGCAGCTCTTTTTTGTTTCCACCCCAGCAAAAATCTGCTGACCCTGAGTCTGGCTTTCCAGTTCCTCCCAATTAGTGTAATGAATTGGAGATAGAGCTCCAGGAGCGCTGTCTGGGGTGGGAGGAAACCACAAGACGGCTCAGGAGACAGCACAGGGCCAACGTGGCCACACTAGCACAAGTACAGGTGGCCTGAGAGCAAGCTGGAGGTGAGGTTTGGATTTCCTGGCATTTGACATCTCTCCAGTAAAAACTTTAAAGATCCACCGCAGAAGATGAACAGGGTTATCTGGATTTAGCGGAAGGCATCAGCTCTCCTTTCCCCTCCAATGGAGGAGTGGAAATATCTCCCTGTGGTCAGGAGGCTGAATTTGAAGCTTTAAATCCCATCAGGTTGCTATACTCACAATGAGAACTTCTGATTATATAATTTTTTATTAGGTGAAATATTTTCCTGTTAATGCCTAATTCCTCCAGTTTTTTTAAGGGTTACCAGAGGAGAGCAGCTTGGGAAGAGAAAGGTAGGGTCAGAAGATGCCACGTTGCAATGGTGGCATGTGATAGGATTTATGGATGCTCTTCCAGCTCCCCTCTCGGCCCTCACTCCATAAATAAATGCAAGGATAGTGACTTGTTGGTGATGGTCCCACCACTGCCCTGGGCACACCATTTTGGAGCAGTGAAGCACCCACACCTGGCATGCCAGCTGACCATCACAACAGCACTGGCAAACCTCCGCTTTTGGAGGATAATGAGGGCTTTCGGCTGCAGCAGTGATGCAATAAAACACCACAAGCTGCTGGTTGCAGGCTTCTGCCGTGGCTGTTCAGAGCATCTGTGGAAGGAAAAACTTCCCAGCGTAACATCCACAGCCTCTTAAGTAAATAGTCTTTAATGTTGCACTAAAGGATTGCAGTCTTAATATGTAAAACCTGTTCAGCTTTTTTAATTCTTGGATCATGTTGTGGAAAGTCCTCCAGAACTTGCCTGTTGGCTTTTTTCCTTTAGCCTTTGGTCTCAGAGGAGCCCCAGTGAGGAACGCTCTCCCACAGAGCCGGCCGTAACCCCGGGCCAGGGGGAGGTGGTGGGAGATGCCCTGAAGATGGCAGCAAGGCCATGGGCACCAGGCAGCCAGGGCTGGTGTCAGCGCATGGACAGAGAGGATCTAAAGCACGTATTTAGCTTTAAAGGGGGAAAAAAGAAGGGAGGAGTGGAAAGTTGTTTTGTAACAAATGCTGGAGCATGACCCATGGCTGGAAATTTCTGCTAAATCAGGATGGAGCAAATCACACCCACTCGATGCAAACTTGCCGGGATGCGGAAGGACTGGTCAGCCCCACAGCTCTGAGTCCCTCCCTGCAGCTGAGATCTGCAGAGCCACAGCTGAGCTGTTTTAAACATGGATGAAGGGTGGGATGGGTATCCTCAGCAGCTCCAGGCAGGGGCAGTTTTGTGCAGTGGGGATAATTTCAGGATCTCAGGTGCTGTTCTGTGTCTGTTCAGCTGATGGCACAAGGCAAGCGTGAGCTGGGGCTGGCTCCCACTGGCCTCCTGAGGGGGCTGTGTGTGCTTGGACACCCTGGACAGCTGGGTGCCATGTAAATATGCAATTAAAAGGAAGAATGATCTTCCCTTTGGAGATCTCAAATTAAGGAGGCTGAAGCACTGTCAGTAAATGGCAGACCAGCGCTGGGGGAGGCACAAACAAGAGTTGTGGGGGCAGGAGGAGGAGGTTGGGGCACTGGGTGTGTTTTTGTCTAGACTGGGAAGTGCCACAGCTAAACTGTGAGGGGCTCAGGTGAGGCCAACCCTGCCAGGGGATGGGGCTGTGTGAGGCAGGAGCAGCCCCTCTGGATGGGTTGGTAGGGGAAGGGTCTGGAGCTGGATTGATGGAGACGGACAGGAGAGCAGCAGTGCCTGTGGGGCAGCCTTAGGCATGGGGCCTCAGGGGGGTGAGGGGGATTAATCCACTGCAGTGGAAAAGTGGTTTCAGAGAGGTGGCTGCAAGAAGGGCAAGGAACATGGTGAGTCTGAGCAAAGATGTTTAGGAGTGGTGCTTTTGGAGACACATGAAGAGAGTAGGACATGAGGGTGTGATGAGGCCAGCTGAGGCTCTGAGAGCTTTGCTGTGGGGAAGGGCCAGGTTCAGGATGAAGCCGTGAAGCAGTTGGGGTGGGATGTGTTTGGCCCCACACAGGGCCTTAGCTCAGACCCTCCACAGGTGTTTTTGAAGAGTTCTGGGAGTGATGAGTGGAGCTGGGTGGAGGTCTGCCAGCTGGGAAGTTCAGCTATGAGTGTTTTGGGGTGGAAATGGAAAGGCCTTGTAGGTCCTTCCTAGCTCAGCTTGGAGAAACACAATTACTCCAATGCTTTTTGAGAGGAATTAGCCCAGAAGGGATGCATTTACAAACTAAAATGCAAGAAAACAGCAGCCAGCAGTGCTCTGATCTCCATGTCCACCTTGCAGCTGAGAGACCTTCCCTATGGTCAGCAGCACCTGGGTGCTGTGTGGATGGAGCAGCCTTGCCTCCTGCAGAGCTGGACCAGGCAGCAAGCAACAGACTGGCCCTGGAGATGGGGTCCACTTCTGTGTGCAAGTGGTTTGGAGCTGAGGAACATCTGGACCCCCACAGCTTAAGGTAAGACTGCCTGTGCAGTGTTAATGGCCCCAGAGCTGTGCATTGCATTGGTGATTGGATAGAGTGTGAGAGAGGAAGGGAAAGGGTCCTAAGATCTAAACATCCATGTGTTGGAGGATGGTAGCTACAAAAAGAGAGCTCTATGTGCTAGCTGGCAGGATGGAGCCTGTAGACAAACTGGGGGAGGATTAGGCTGAGATCATGTAAACTCTGCAAAAGTAAGAGTTGTTGGACCAGGCACGGTCTGGGAGGTGGCCAACAGCAGCTCCAGACGTTGATGCACAGAGAATAGGAGCTTCAAAGGAGCAGGGAGTTTGAGGAGGGATGCAGATGTGTGGCAGAGTTCCTGTAAGGTGGACAGTGGAGTGGTGGGATGCAGGAGCACGTGGCTGTGAGTACACACAAAGTCCCGGCACCGTCGTACCAAATGTAAGCAAATTTCTGTAGCTATGCCTGTGCTTCAGCCCAGCCTGGGATCAGAAATACCTCTCCTAACTCTGGTATGGAGGAGGGGCTCATGAGTCACCACCATGTCTCCTAAACTGTGACATGCTGACCTCGTGCTTTGTAGCTACCAGCAAAATGAGGATATCTGTGTGTGTGCACACAGGTCTGTGATCCCCTTTATTGCAGATGGGGTCCAGCCAAACCAGGAACCCACACATCTGTCCCACCAGCATCACCCATGTCCATCCAGCAGCAGGCCCTTGTTCAGACAAAATCTTTCTGTTCAATGTGTTGCTGGGCCAAAGGTGCCCAGAATGAGCACATCTGAGCTGGTGTCCCTGGTGCCCACCTGTGGTGTCAGCATCCCCGAGGACCCTGTGAATCAGCACTTGGTCCCCTCTGCCTGGAGCCCTGCCAAGACCTGAGCAATGATTTCCAGTGCATGTGGCCAGGTTGTGTGTCAGGAGAATTAATGATGGAGGCTTCTCAGGGCTTTAAGAGATCTGGGTCTAATTTAAAACCAAAACAAAACGTAGAAATTTCAGAGCAGGGGAGTTGCTGTCCTGGGGCAAGGCTGGGATGCAGCTCATCGCCTATCTGATCTTGCAGTAACATGTGCCAGGACCTTCAGAGAAGGTACGAGCAAACACCTGGTACACAGGAAAAACCCAGCCTCCCAGGGGTGCTTTCTTCTTTGTCTTTTGCTATTAGTCATTAGCTTATGCTCCGAAGCACATGGCCTTATCTCCCCTCCAGGCATCTTCCTTTTATCTACCTTGACTCATGGAGCTACAGAAACTTTTATTAGCAGCATAAATGTCAGATCTTCTTTAAAATCTTACAAAACTTTCTGCCTCATTGTATCTTACGGCAATGAGTTCTACACATTAATCATCTGTTGGTGTAAAAATTATTTTCTTATCACTTTTTATCTTTCTCTCTTTGGATCCAGCCACCTGCCCTGGTAGAGCTCCCTCTGTTGCATCCACAAGTGTCCATCCCTGATGCAGAGTAAGCTGGGTGCCAAGACAAACTCCATGTTTACCTGACATTTTCTGGTAATTTTCTGGTAATGGTGACTGGAGCATCTTGACAGCAAATCTTCTTTTGCAAGAAGTCTTCAGCAACTTTCTTGCTGAAAAGAGGGGCTGGTGGTGGAGCAGCTCTGCATGCCAGAGGGATGGGAAGTTGAGGCTCAAAATGTCTCCCAAGGCAAAGGCTTGGTGTTGTGCCAGGTTATGGGAGGTGGAGGTTTGGGAAAGGGCTGTAGGGCTTAGCCAAGGACCAAAGGAAATGTGGAACAGGGGAACATTTGTCTTGATTTAATTTGACACTTAAACTGGAAGGGGGTGATTTGTAGCTGTGTGCATTAAAAAAACTCCTCAAGATAGGGAAGTGGAGGCAATAGCAGGTTTGGATGCCAGATCAGATAAGACCCTGTGGGTAATGCCTCTACCTTACTCATTTTTATCCAGCTTTATCTCTAGGCTCCTAAAAAAGTCAATGGCTTGAAATCCTCCACTCCTGACCCTATTTCCAATATCTCCTTTGCAGTGAGGCACCTGCACCCAAGGAGATGTGTGCTGCTGTATTGGCACTGTGCTCCCTGGCACCCAAGGGCAGTTTGGTGTCCTGGCAGCTGCTGAACACCAAGCTGTGCACTGTGATATCTCAAGCAGCTTGGCTTGCTGCTGAGAGACTTGATGGGGCAGAGCTCCAGAGCTGCTGGAAGAGGGTCCTGGAGACCCCTGCTCTTTGTGAAATCCCAGTTACTGGGTGCTAGATGGTCCATATGGATCTTCATATAGGGACTGCTCGTTGCAGAGGGGAGTTGGGGGCTGGGGGGGTGGAAGCAAACAGTTTTGGAGGGGGTGTTGAAGGTTTTTCTCTTCACTTCCTATTGCTTGTGCAGTGGAGGAGCAGAGCAGCTGCCTTGGGGCTCGCTGACCTCCTGGGCATCCAAGCACAGCAGCATTGCAGGGAAGGAGGGAAGCAGGCACAACCTGGGCATGTGGAGGCATCACCCAGGAATGTGCCTGCACCCTCCACAGAGAACATCACAGGATACTGGCATTAGCTGAGCCCCAAACAGAGCCACTTCAGCAGCTGGTTTCCAAGATGGGCCCTCAGCAGGTACCAGAGTGGCTGGTGGAGCCATGCAGAGGCTTAGGAAAGTGCTGGCCAGGATGAATGTGTTTTGGCACTGACCCTAATCCTTTCCTGCCAATACACTGATTGGAATTGAATTTCCAATATGAACAGTCATGGGACTCTATCTGCAAGCTGGCGGGGAAAGCTATAGATTTTATCATGTCTCACAGCTATTCCTTTCATTGAAAAAAAAAATAAAATAGGAGTGACCTCTGAAAACACTCCAGTGGCAGAGCTCTCCAGGTGGCATTGGGCAGCTTTAGGTGGATCTGGATGTGACCCTGGGATGTCTAGGGAAGAAGCTCCCCATCCCCTCCCCAGCTCAGCGGCTAACAGGACTCCAGCTCAGTGCTGGGGCTGGACCAGCTCAGCCCTGGCTGCGTTTGCTGGAGGTTCCTCAGCCCCTCCAGGATGGAGATGGGATTCTCCATGGGCTTTGCAGCTGAAAGCACTGCATCCAAATTGAGTTTCTGCTCCTTGCAGCTTCAGCCTGTTGTTTCTCACTCAATCCAGAGGAGTGTCTTACTCCCCACAGCATCTCTACCAAGGGTCCCAGGTATCCACATCCCATGTCCTTCCTGAGGGTGTGGCCAGCCTGGCAGCCATTCCAAATGGATTTCCAGGCCTCTGGCAGGTCTCACTGTCTTTGGCTACACTCTTGCTCCTGATTTTCCCCTTCTGTTAAGCAGCGGCACCCGCACCAGGGTGTATTCACAGGCAAGACTGTGACAGGGCTGGGGAGGGTGCTGGTGGTGAGATTCTCTTTTTATATCTCCCAATAATGCTCCTTTTTCAGTCCTGTGAGGATTTTTAATTTTTTTTTCTGCAGTACAATGCTCCTGCCTTGCATTCAGCCTGCTACCCGTTACATCCCCCAGCTTTTTTCTGCAGAGCAGCTACCTTGCCAGCTTCTCCCTGTATTTGTTTAGGCTTCCTCCCCGCCGCCCTGGATTTGCTCAGTTGACCCTTGCACTTGTCTTGGTGAACACCCTTCTGTTTTTCCTGGCTCTGTCTCCGATTTATCAAGATTGCTTTGAGCTCTAATCCTGCGTCGCCGCCTTGCCTGAGCAGTCTTGGCTCTGACATGAGGCACGAGCTCTCTAGCAGGGGACAAGAGGTGAACTTTGGCCATTTGGAGCCATGCACAGGTTAAGGACAGAGCTGGTTCCTCTTCCTCTGACCCTTTTCATCCTCATCTCTAGCAAGGCTCGTCCACATAGGACAAATACCCAGGGAATGCTTTTACTTGCAGATAAAAAAATCAAAAAAAAGGATAGGCAGAATGCCCAGAGAAAAGAAAACATCCTAGAGATGCTGGGAAGGGGGCACAGCACGACTCTACCCTGGAAGAGCCTCCCCTCCACACCATGTTGTTATTGCTTCTCCCTCTTCTGACCTGAGCAGTTTGCAAATATTTTCAGTCCTGCAGGTTGTTTCCATTAGGAGGGAAAATCAATGAGGCAGCCAAGAGTCCGTGGCTGAGCCTGCTCACTGCTAAAAATGGACTGAATGCTGTTCTCCTGAGCGCAGCGGGGCAGGATCCACCTCTCAGAGCTCCCACCCCATCACTTCCCAAAAGCTGCCTCTCCAGGCTGGTGCTTGGGGTCTCTCTGCCTTAGAGCTGCTCTGGCTTCTCTTCCCTCACCCTGTTCCCAGTTCTGTTCTTAAGCTGGATCTTGGCAATTCCTGCTAATGGGAAAACATTCCCATCATTTCATCAGCTCGCTTAATAATTTACCAGAAATGCCTATTGATTTCTTCCACGCTTCTGTGCAGACAGAGGTAAATAAGAGCCATTTGTCATTGCATTATGTATCAGTAATTAAAAATTACTAGGTAACTTCAACCAAAAATTGAATAATTTGAAGTAAAATTAAATAATTCTAGGTAATCAGTACTAAATGAGACCATTATTTTACTTATCAGTGACTAAAAATTACCAGGCATTTTTCCACGTTTGGATGCTCTTCCTCTCCCTCTGTGTCAGTAGAGCTTTTCTAATTTGTTGTAATTGTTAATTTTAATGAGTAGTGGTTTTCTGATAACATTTTAGTGTGCTTTTTTTTGTTGTGGTTTTTTTAGAGATGGCTTTTATTGCATTGCACAAAGCCTGAAGCACCTCAATGTGGGAGCAATTTGGAAGCTAAATTATTATTATTTATTTAAATAAAATCCTCCAGCCTCTTTAACCATTTGGCTGATTCTGTAATTGCCATAACAGAGAGATGGAAACACTCAGCACTTGCCTCCCCGTGGCTCAAGGCTGACAAGGAAGAGCCTGGGTGCTCTTCTAAGCTCCATGATCTCCTGCAGGGCATGTCCTCTGCCATCCATCCCAGTTCCTGCAAAGCTTCTTTGGGATCCAGAGCTGTTGTTTTGCCCTCTGTTTGCCCAGCACCTCCCATTAGTGCCCCCCATCAGTGTGGTGATGCTGACTCAGAGGCATCTGGAGGTGGCCACAGGTAGGAACCTTCTGCTTGTGGGGTCTTGTCCAAGGAAGAAGTGAGATTTGGGAACAGGCAGTGAGAGTCATGATTTCAGCCCGATTTTTATCTGATTGTGGCAGCAGCATGTGATGTAGTTGGTGGTTTTGGAAAGGAAGGTGTTTTTCAGACATGAATCTACTGAAGTCCTTGGGTCAAGGACATCTGAGATGCCTTTTGAGGCTGTACAATTCCTGGACTTGGCCACTGGGGCTGTGTGGGTGCACCATCCACCTGGGACACCCCAAGATGCTCCACAGCTCTGAGTGGCACCCAGGACCTGTGTCTGCTCAAAAAGCCCAAATGGCTCAAGGAGAGCTGTCACCCCAAAGTCCTCTGACCCTCACCTGCAACCCATCCTCCTCCAGCTGCTTCCCAAGGGATTCCCAGTCTCTGTTACTCACAAACTGGCAGGGCAGAGCAGGGTGGGGCCAGGACTGTGGTGCTGCATTCCCCTAGCATTCAGATCTTAAGGGGAGCTTGAGGCTGGTTTGCCTGGTCCCTTGTTGAATCTCCCTTCCCTGCAGGAAACCAGGACCTCTGTGTGACCTCCCATCTGCCTGGCAAGGGTTTGTCACCTCCATGCTTCATGGCATAAGGCATTTGTGCCCTCAGCCAAGAAACGATTGCTGGCTCTCTTTGCTGCTGCTGGGTTGCATTACAGTCTCCTGTCTATGGCAATTTGCTCCACACCATCACCCCAGGGGCATGACAGGACCTTCTGTTTACCAGCTTGCCCCCTGTGAGCCACACAGACTCCTTTCACCCACTAGCCAAAGCTGGAGGAATCCCTGTGGGCACCTCACTTGAGGTGTCTATGTTCTGGAGGTGCTGATGGGGCTGGGGTCCTGCTGGAATGGTGTAGGAGAAGGTGGGAGAACCTCTGGGTTTCTGCTGTGCTGGGGTGCGTGGTCCCTGCCCAGGGCTGCCCCATGCTGTAATGGCTGTGGAAGGGGAAACCTGCTGTCTTCTTTGTGTGGTTTGTGAAATATCCCTGTGACATCTGCTTACTGGGCCCCAGCCCTTGGCCTGCCATAGTCCTTGCTTTGGGCTGACCAAACAACAGCAGATGGAATAAGCAAATAACTTGAGGATGTTCTGCTTTTTATCTTCTTTATAGACTCTGTTCTCTTCCTTTCCCTGAAGTCCTAGAAAATAACAGGCTGGAAAACTTTGCCTCTTGCTGGTACCAGGCCTGCCTTTGCTCCCAGAGCCGTGGTGCTTCCCCAGGCTCAGGGCAGGGAACAGGCTGGGAGGCAGCACTGAGGATGGACCAAGAATGGAGCCTGGGTCTGGCTGCTGCAGCCAAGCAGGGAAACCTACCCTCAGGATTTGTTTAGGTAGCCAGAAGAGGAGTAAGGGTAGACTTAGTCCTGCAAGCTCTGCTCCTCCCCCAGGTGTGTGAGATCCTCCATCTTCCCAAAGCCAAACAATCCATTGAAATCTCCACACTGGGTTGGCGCTGGAGATAACTGGCAAAACCTTCTGCCAGGCTGCTGAGGGACACCAAGAGGCTCCCGAATTCTCCTGTCCACTTGCCCAACTCGGTGGCCCCAGTCCCTGGCTCCGTGGCCAGTCCCTGCCCTCTGCTGATGAGACCTGGAAGTGCCAAATTCAGCCCAAGCAGCCCCCGATCTGCAGGGTTGGGTACTGCGGGGGGGTTCTGAACACAGCTTTTCATTGAGGTCTGCCTGGAGAGCCTGCTCCCTTCCTCGTACCTCTCACACCCAGGAACACTTTTGTGGTACTTGGCATTCATTCCCCTACGCTTAATTTCATCCCATTTAGAGCTAGTAAAAACTATTCCCTGCAAGCAATTTATTCAACAAATGTAGCTGGCACTTTCTGTTACTGAGTTGTCCAGGAAGAGACCACAATTTTTAATGATTTTTTTCCATTCAGTGAATGCACTTTATGACCGTATTTGAGCTTGAGGTTGTTCATGAATGGCAATATAGTAAAAAAAAAAAAAAGTATATCCGGTGGCCTATCTGAGCTGCAAGGTTTGCTATTCATGCTGCGAGGCTGGGAACCTTATCAGACTGAGTATTGTTTCCCTCTCCTGAATAGGAGCCCTCATCTCCCTCAACTACCTCCACTCTACCCAGAACAAAATTAATTTCATCCTGCAACAAATCTGGCTGCTTGATTAAAATGAATCTGTTGCCAGTTCCAAAAGAATCTCTTGGTGATCAAAATTTCATTTCTGGTGGAGCACCCACTCGGCCAGCCAGCCAGGACATGAGCGGGTGTACCCTAAGAAGCTCAGAGCTGTATTTACTCTGCTAGCCTTGCCCCTGATCCCTTTACTCCTTGCTCAGATTGCCCTGGCAGGCAGCTCCTTGGAGGTGTGCAAATACCCTGAGCACCCATGGCTCCCTGTCCAGTTCCGCCCCACCCCCATGCCTGCTCCTGGCTGATGCCTTATTGGAGCTTGACAGATTGAACGCTTTTAATTTTTTCCTAGAAATCAACCTCTCAAGCCCTTGATCTGGTGTAGGGGGGTTATTTTTGTTCAACCCTCCACACTAATTTCTCTGCAATTCAATGTGCTCTGAAGACCTGGGTGTGTACTGAACCTGGGGTTGGAGGTATGATCCTGCCAGTATCCTATTTCCCATCCCTACCGGCTCCAACCTGTGTTCCTCACAGACCGGGATGATTGCCTCTGCTGCCATCCCATACGCTCACTCTGCCTTGTTGCAGGCTTGGAAATGGCACTGAAGCCCTTTTTATTCTGTCTAATCATGACAACATAGAGAAATACTCACAGTCGCTTGCCTCGGGGAGTGGTTTGCCAAAACCATCCTATTCTGGAGCATTTTTTATAGTAACGTGTGATGAGGAAAAGATGTGAGGGCTCACCATTCTAATTACGATCGTTTCATGTCTTGCAAGAGGAATTGGCGGGTAGTATTTATGGATATGAGTAGGTTCAGAAAATTCCTAGCACCATCTGTTTGAAGAGGAGAACAGGAAGAATTTCAATATGCTTTAGACTTGAAGAGTAATGTTTGTATAACAGGCTCATAAAATCAATTTCTAATAGTTACAGTACCCCTCAGGAATTATAAATAGTCTGTTAACAAAGTTATTGCATCTGCCAAGCAAATACCTTAAATATTCCACTGGCCACACTGTATATAATGCTGGCATGTGTCTTTCTCCTGCACTGTATGCCCTCTGGCCATGTGTCCAGGTTTCCCTCCTGGGTGACTCAGTCTTTCTCGGCAGCACTGTGCTGTGTATTCCTGATTCAACATGAGCTCACACACCTGCCTTGGCCTGGTGGATAAATCACCTTTCTGGTTACCTTGTCCCTGGTATCTGACCATGGGGCTCACTCTGTTTCTGGTTCCCTTTCCTCTCTCCATTTTGACTGCCCATGGGGGTACTGGGGAAAGAAGAAAAGCTGTGGGAGCCAGAGGGACTGATGTGACAAGATGGTCTAATGTGCAAATGAGGAGTGTGCAAGGGGCAGGATCAGTCCTTCACATCCTGTTTGCAGACTTTTAAAAGATGCCATTGCACGTGGCTGATGAGCCAGCTTGGGCTTTGCTCTGCTTCCAGCCCCCTTATTCCCCCATGGTGCCTCACTTTTTCTGTCACCCCTTTGCAACCCATCAGTGCCTGAGTTGGTGCTAGGGCTTCTGCCTAAGCCTCAGATGTCTGAGGACAGGCTGAACAACATGGGGTACACACAGGCAAAGTGCAAATATGTAATCCCCTTAATTAAACAGTTTGCACTTTTCACTGCCTGTGGAGCTGCGTGACACCTCACCAATTTCTGCAAAGGTTGTATTCTCCATGTTATTCAGGAGTGATTTATGGTGAGAGTTAGCTCATGGTGTCCAGAATATCGATGGAGGAGTTGCTGCCTATTGTGTTTAATAGCTGTTGGGAGTCCTGTTTTTGTACCATGGTGTCATTTGCTGGCCTGTCAGCTCATGTGGCGTTTTGGGAGCACATCTCTGTCCAGGCAGAGTTATCTGATTACAATGTGGGTGGGGTAGCCACTGGCAGGGGCCTTGGGTGCCTTCTCCAGACAGTCAGCACACACCAAGCTGTGACAACTGTGGTGTTCACTGGCCACCATCCCCATGTCACCGTTGACCACTGTACCCATGTTGCCCTGCACAGAATTGCCCTGGCTAGTGGAGAATCAATTTGCCCTCCTTACCTCATTTTGATGGGAACCAATTGAAATGAGGGCAGCTCTCTATGCCAATAGATTTATTTCCTTCTTCCCCACATGTCCTTCTTTTAATATAGTCAGTGAAAACCTCTTTGCTGGGGAGCCGAGCTGGAAGGCTCAAACCTTCAGGTGAATTGTGGCATGCACCATGCTGTGTGTGGCAAGGCTGCCCCTGTGGCAGCTCAGCCTGCATGGTTTTAATGGATTTATCCTTTCCAACCCAACAGGCAGATTGAGACACAGAGAAATCCCACAGGATTCCCCATGGTCAGGCAGGACGTGTCCTGGGGGAAGAGGTGAACCCGCAGCATGCCTGGGGCACCACTGGGGTTTCCTTTGCCCTCCTCTTGATGATATCCCTTTGTGCTAGGTTTCTTTTTTAATTTAAAAATACACATTCCCACTTCCACATAGCTCATTATCTCAGGGTGTGTGATGAGGTGTCCAGGGGTCTGTCCCAGCAGAGATGATGCAGAACACATTCACGCAGGCTGTTGGATCTGACCCTCCCCACCCCTTTCCTCAGGGAGCGGGTGGTTTTCATTTCAGCCTCTTCCATTAGAAGCTCTAAGGGGAGCTCCATCTATTAACTGAGAACTGCAGGCCTGTAAATTTTGCAAGGAAAAAGCCCTTGGAAGCAAATCATCTGTGTTTTCTCAGGGCTGTTTGTCCTCTTTACATGTGCAGCCTTTGCTGGTCGGGAGGCAGGTACCACTACTGACTCTTTCTCCACATGTGCAGATTGATGGTGTCTGCTCCAGAGCCTGCTCCCTCTTCCCTTCCTCTCCCTCTCACTCCTTGTTTTGTTCCTTCCCTTTTGAGCTGTTTCTGCTTTGTTTGGGAGACTCCTTTAGCTGCCAAGTCCTGATCTCTATCTGTTCATTTCCTAGGGCAAACACATTGATCTGTGATTTCTGTTATGATACTGCAGATTTCTCTTCCCTTTTTTCTTTTTTCTTTTTTTCTTTTTCTTTTTTTTTTTTTTTTTTTTTTTTAAAAAAAAAAAAACAAAAACAAAAAACCAAGCAAAAAAAACTTATCCTGCCATGGTTTTCTGTGGTTTCTGTGTTAAGGCGAAGCACAATGTTTCTAGAAAAATGTGTGTTTCCCTGACTCATAGCTGTGCCTAATTGCATACAGAGCAAGCGTCCATCCCTCTTAGTTCCAGTGTAATTGTTTGTGGTGTGTTCCTTTGTGATTGTGTTATTCCAGCAATAACAGCCACTCTCCTTCAGATATTTATTCTTTTCATGAACATCAGCATACTGGCAAAGGGTTGGGCTTTTTTTTTTTTTTTTAATCTCTTTTTTTGCATCCTAATACTTTACTTCATAGCTCAAATCTGGGGATTTATGCTTTGGGGATCTCAGAGAAGACTTTCCTCCTTTCTGCTACCTCTTTCCAGAAGCACCGTCTTTTCACGCCAGGATTTGGAGTTCTTGGACATGTGTTACTGCTGCCGGGGCTGCTGTTTTCCGCTTTATATTTGTATTTACTGCGGCACTTTGCTCTTTAATTTCGTTGTGCTCTTTCTGGCTCAAAGGCGAAGTGATGCAAATGAGGGCTGGATCATTTGGGTTGCAGACAAACAAACCCTGGCCGCCCCCTGTGCGGGGGCTGAGGGGTGGGAGGGCGATGGAGCATCTCACCCTGTGGCTTGCTGCAGCTCCAGGATCCTGTGAGGCTGTGACAGAGGGACAACAGCCTGGCAGAAGCAGATGAGCACTCAAGGAGTTAGGTTTTTTTTATCTTGGGAAAACCTTATATTTTATGACGAGTTGTGCAGCACCCTGAATGTCTGCTCAGCACTTTAAGGTTCAGGGAGGATGATGAGGTCCATGCAGCAGATTTACCCAGCGCTAAATCCTGATGGAGTTACAAATGAAAAAAGTGGCATGCTGTGTCCTGGCTTTTCCTCCTGCCTTGCTGCACAGGGCTTTTGAGCCACTTTTTTTGGTGACATAGGGGGTTTTCCTACTCCCATGGCAGTCTCACCACTTGCCATTGCTCCGCTCCACATTTATCCCCACCTCAGCCATTTGAATGCCAATGGGCACAAGCTGCAGGGAAGAGCAGGCCATTTTGCTTGTAAAATACGTATTTTTCAGCTCACTGGCTGGGTCGGCCCTTTGCACAGCTCGGTCCCAGCTGCCGGCTGCACGTGTGGCTCCAGCTGCCCCAGTCTGGCACCCCCCCAGACCCGCTCCCAAAGCACAGTGGCATTTGCACCGCAGCAGTCCCTAGGGATGAAGCAGCAAATGGGGCTGTTCTCCTGGCAGCCAAGGCAGGGATGGTGCTGGACTGGGCTCAGCAGAGTAGACAGACCATCTGTCCCCATGGGAAACAGGTAGCACGTTCCTGCCCTGCACCCACCCCTCCTGCTTAGGATGCCGACTGCTGCAGGGTGGCACCGGCAGTGAGTGCCAGTCAGCTCCTGGACCAGGCCTTCGGTTTTGGCAGGTGAGTGTCCCATGAAAGTGGTGGTGTGGAGGACGTATGGTGCACAGCTCTCAAGAAGGGACCAGCACACAGTTTAGTGCCAGAGCTGTTGGACAGCCTGACTCAGCCTTCCTGAGCCACCTGCATGCTGGGGGGAAAAGCATTGTCGTCCAGTGAGGGCTCATTTGCCCAGCTTGGGGTCTCAGCTGCAGGCTGTGCAGGAGCCAGTGGGGCCAGGCACAGCACCCACGTGGAGGCAGGTTTGCAGCCAGAAGCTGCACTGGAGGAGGACAGGCTGCCCCAGAGCCATGCCCCATCTCAGGCAAGCTCTTGGTGCCCTGCCAGAGGGTGCTCACAGCACCCAAACCCCATTGTCTGTGCAGAAGTGGTGCAGCCTGCCTCCCACGGCTCTGGGGGCTGCGGGGATGCTTACCCCACTACCACTGCTGAAATAAGGAGGCGATGAACCTTCTGCCACAGTCCCAACCCCATCCCCAGGCGATGCTGTCGCCCTCCCCGGCTGCGTGGGAACAGCTCCCGGGGCTGGAGCATGCCGAATTTCACTTTTCAAATGGGGCTCCTGGCACCCATCCAAGCAGAGCTTTCGTGTTGTCAAATATTTTGGCAAACCGCGTCTCGGCTTTAGTCTGAAGCGTCTTTCACTAGGGAAACGGCGTCGAGCCGAGCAGCCGGCGCAATCCCGGCACGGAGGGGAGAGCCGGGCTGCCAGCCGCAGCCTGCGCCGGGAGGTGCTGGGGCTGGGGGGGGACTGGTGCAGCCCGGCTGGAGTGTGCTGGGGGATGCAGCTGGGCAAGGGGGGCTGTGGTGAGCGAGGAAAGGGTCATAAAAAAGAAGTGTTTTAAGGTGATTGAAAAGAGTTGTGAAATCAGACTGAGCAGGGCAAATTGTATTGACAAGAATAAGAAAACCCTAAAAAAGTGATTTTTCAAGTTGCTATTTTAGCTTTTTGTTCTGAAATTGCCCCACATTAAAAAGGGAATAGAAGAAAGTAAAGCAAAACAAAACCCAAGCTCTAAGTAAACTAGAAATAACTGGAAATAAGGGGACTGTATTTTTTTACCAGCTCATTGGAAAAATGAAACATATTTGTTCTAAGTCAGACTAATATGAGCAAAGCAATCAGTTATCCACAGAGCCACGGTGTAGGCTGGCTTTACTTCTGCTCACTCTCCTGGGCATCTTTGAAAGAATATCCAATACCTTTTTATGATGTTTGAAAGAAAATCTCTCCAGGGAGGGAAGGAAAGCAAGGTGTGATCCCAAAAAATCTGCTTTCACAGCTTGGACAGACCCATCCCTGCTTCCCGTGGCTGCTGCTCCTTTCCCCTGCCTGTCACATTGTGTGGTTAGAGCACACGTACTCACGGCCCCAGCACTGTGATGGGGTTTGAAAGCCTGAGAAATCCTCCCAAAAGCCTGGTTTCCGGCCAAAAAAACCTTGAGGTTACACAAACAGACACATAGCTTGCAAACAGGCTGTGTGTGTTGGATGGAGCACAGCTTTGCCAAGCAGGTGTGAGCTGATGCGGGAAGAGCCGAGCTGCCTGATGTCTGCGCCGAGAGTTGGTGTCAGCCCACAGACTAAAGCCAGGCCTCTGGAATTAAAAAAAAAAAAAGAAAACACACAAAAAACCCCAAGGAATAAAATTCTAACTCTGCAGCATCCTCATGAACACAATCCCAAAGGATTCTCAGGCTGGCAGCTGGTGCCACTGCTGGGTTAGGGATTCAGGATCCCTTTCTGCAAGGTCATGTCCCGCCTGGGGGGCTGTGGGGTGAAACTCCCCCCATCCCATCTCATCTGCATGCACCCATCTGCTGCCACTACCCCTACTGCATCCCCCAAAATCTGCAGGACTTGCTCATGCCTCTGTAGGGGTTTGAAGGTAGTTGGCTCAGTGGTGAATCACCCCTGAATTCTCAAAAGCTGATGAAACCCTCTAAAATGCTGATGGCTGGCAGCTGCCAGGAAAAAGCTTGTTTGGGTTTCAAATCTGTTCAGAAGAGTCATTCTCTCCTGAAAAATTGCGGCTGTCAAAGCACGGCAGTGGGGTTGCATTTACTACATATTAATGACTCCAGATCACTTGTGTTTGCTTTACAGCACCAAAATATTGGAAAGGTATCAAGGTATTAGCACTCCTGAATAAGAATTGCCAGCCGTACATATCTTGGGGTCTGGGAGCCCAGCAGGGCCATCGTGTTACCCACAGCAAACACTCCCTGGGTCCAGGGGATTGCAGGGTCATAACCCAGTGGTGTGAAATGCGTGAGCCTGTATCACTCCACCCCAGAGCTGTTTGCTGCACCCACGTTTCTTATGCTTTTAGCAGGCTGGGGGGTGAAGCAGCTCATGCCAGCGTGATAATGTGGAAAATCCTTGTGGTGTGAAAAGGCTCAGGGAGGGAAAGGGGCTGGCGGTATTTGCACTGTGGGACTTTTGACACCACCATCAGAGGCTGGGCTGAGCAGAGAGATGCTCTCTGGCATGGAGAAGGTCTTCCAGAGCACATAAGCCTTTTTCTGATTGCTCCCTGGAGGGGCTTATTTGGGGACTGAACCTTATGCCCTAGGCTGCCCAGCACAGCGAACATGTGCGAGATGGGCTGAGCCCCTTGGGGTCACCTTAGCTGAGAATTTTCCCTCTGCCCCTCCCTCCTCCTGTCCTCAGGGCAGGGAAGGATGCTGTGGGTGTCATCTATCTGGGCCTGCACTAAGGAAGCTGGGGAAGCTCTGAGTGGGACCCTACTCCTTGTGCGATTTCTTCAGGCCGGTAAAAGAGATTGAAACAGCAGCTCTTACTCAGCTAGGTTCCCTGGCTGGGCACACAGGCACTGGAGATTATCCCTCAAGATGGCATTTTGCAGCTTCTGCCATCCCCCTGTGATCCACCAGACCCCAACCAATCACAAACCCATGCACAGCAGGGCTGGCTCTCTCTTGGACACCTCACTGCCAGGGGGGCCTTTGCTTGGGTGTGCAGATGTCCTTGGTTTGTTCATCAGTGATATATTCCTTCATTGCATATCTCTCCACCAGATCCTGCTAGGTTTGGACACATTTCCTGGCCTCTCTTCTCCTCCTGTTTTGGCTGGAGAAACGAAGGTACAGGGCAGTAGGGATGTGTGCAGAGAAGTCTCCTCCAGCACAGTTGAGAGGGATCTGGGGCCTCACCTTCTGTCTCTGCTATAAATCCACCTTCCTCCAGCACTCGCTGCTACTTGGCATCAGCATGACAGTAGTTTGAGGGAAATATTTACTCTCTGTTGTTTGTGGTTTTGTTTTTCTAAAAAAAAAAACGAAAACACAAAAAACCTGTCATGTGGGAGCTATGAAGAGTTGCCCACATTTTAAAAATATTTCCAGGAACAAACTGGTATCTGGAACTGTGGAAGAGGGAGCGTGATGCCAACCAGCATGGGGCCGGCTGCCAGACCACACTTTCCATCCATTACTCATCCCCAAAATTCCCATACCCCTGTGAAAGGGTAACTGCGATGGGCCAGGGTGACAAAGCATGTCTGCACTCAGCTCCTCCTCAGCTGAGGTGACCAAAGGCTGTCTTCCTCCTCCACCCTGGCATGGGCAGGACTGGCTCCCTGGCCCCCCCAATACACATTCAGCTTGCAGCATCCTCCATCTCCTGGAGATGACCAAAGCAGAGCAGGACCAAAGCTGCCAGGCTGCTGCCTGTGAGCTGCCTGTTCCCTTGGGGGCAGGGGGAAACAGGGGGATGGCTGGGGATGGAGGGCTCTGTCCAGGGGCCACTGGTGAGAAGTAGGGGGAGAAGCTGTGTCTAGAGGAAGGGCTTATCAAAAGGCTTGAGGAGGGGAGCATGCAGAAACTGTGAGGTTTCTATGCAGGAGATCTCTAGGTAATGCTGAAGCAAAGAGTAATGACAGTTCTTGGTACCACTGAGCTTCTTGATCCCCCTGGCCATAACTTACACCATCGTGACTCAGTGTAAAGTGCCTCCCGCACCTTCCTGACTCCATAAAGGATAAATAATAATAGTTTGTGGTTATAATATTGCCCTCAGATGATAATCTGTGGGACATAGTTTATTTAGAGCAGCTATGCTAGGAGGGGGTATCCTCTCTGTCTTCAGAAAGAAGCTAATTTGGACTCATGGTGCTGGTTCCCAGGCTGTGGGGAGAGGGATGCTGTCATATATGGGCTTTTGCAGGTGCCATGGTAGTTCCTCACACCCTGAAGCAAGTGAAGTGCAAGGAAGGGTCTTTTACCATTTGCAATAAGAGCTGTCACCATGTTTGCAGACAGAAATTAAATCAGTGAAACCTTGGCAGGCGTCTCACCCAGATGAACAAGATGTGCTAGAACAGATCCATGCAACACCATTTTCCCCGGGGCTGACACCTCCCTCTGAGAATGGTGGTTCCTTGGGGCTGGGTGACCAGGATAATGCCAGGACAAGAATCTCAGCCTGCCTCTTGAGGCTCAGAAGAGCTTTGGGGACAGACAAGAAAAGTGTCCTGCAAGTGGGTGGCAGTGACGCAGGGCAGAGCGATGGTATTGCTGGTATGTCGAGCACCTTGTTTATTATACCTCAGACGTGTCGCAACAGCACTGTGTTGTGTAATGGTTTCCAGGAGATTTTCCTGTTTTCAGCTTTTGGGGCTCTCGTTCCCAGGGTTTGGTCCCTGCCAGAGATGGGATGTGGTAGAGAGAATGAGTTAAAATCAAATCCTGCTCAGGTGGGGCTTTTGTGGAGATAGCAAGTGTGTGATGGAGAGAGGGAGAAGACTTCTGCCTTTCTAAACTGTTTCTTTTGTGAGCCCCTTCCTTCCTTCTCAAGAACTCATGGGTGCAGAGTGAGCACTGGGTGAGGTTTCTGACCATGGGATTCTGATGTTACTCCATTTCATGCAATTTGTGTACCCTGACACCAGGCACTCTGGGAGTGCCTCTCAGGGAGTTAAATATTTCTTTCTAGCCCCAATTAGAGGTGGCATTTGGTAAATTGCTTTGCTTTCTTGCCACAGGAGGCTGAGGATCCCGTGATCCAGCCCAAGCACTTATGCAGCACAGCTCCTACCCCCACCTGCTTTGCTCCACCAAGCCCTCACCCTCCTCAGGCCCAGTTTCATCATGTTCCTCCCTCTCCCTTTTTTCCCATGCGTTTTTTGTCTCCCTTTGCTGCTGGAATGGGAGGGTTTGCACCAGGCAATGTGAGTCCCCTTGACTGCTGCAATGTGCAAGGGCAGAGAGATCTCAGCTCCCCCCATGTCCATAGTTTGGGGTTCAGATAAATCTCGGGAGTTTACAGTCAGCAAATATGAGTTCTTCACTCAGCACAGGCGACCCAGGGTTTCAGAGGCTTAAAATATTGCACAACTTGGAAGAATTATCACTGGGAAAATTGCTGCAGCACCCCAGGGAAATTCAGCTCCCTGCCACAAACATGGAGGCATTCAAGGTTCTCCTTGAAGCAGCTGAAAGAATTTCTCAACATGGCCATCTTTGTTTTCCAGGATCTCATCTGGCATCTTGGCTGAAATCTTCCTGGCCAAGGTTGTGCCCCCAGCTCCGAGGAATTTTCTTGTTTTTGAAAACTCCAAATAAAGGCTGGCATGGTTATTAGGAATTGAGGGAAGACCTTAAAATGGAAATTGTTGGGCAAGCCTGGATAGTGCTGGAGCATGTGGCACAGTGTGCAGAGTCTCCTTGGTGGTGACCAGCTCCTGCTTTCTGCCAGCTGCCATGTTCAGCTGGGCAGATGGGGTCTGGGCATGCTCAGAAGGTTTCAAAAGATCTCAGAAGATGCTTCTGTCCCTGTTCTCGCCCAGCACAGAGATGCTGAGCAGTTGGTAAGGGGAAAATATCTGGCTCTCTACCATGTCCTAGCCTGGGCTTCAGCCCTCAGAGGATGCATTGCCACATTGTGGAGCCCATGGCAAGGTCCCCGTCTGTGCTTCCCTTGCAAAGAAAGAAATAACCTGGAAAGCTGTTGGTCTCTGGAAGTAATTTAGCATGGGACGTGGCTATTAATTTAAATAGATTACAGAAATTTGAACTAAGCTACATATAAATCTTCTGACTGGCTCTTTGGGCTTTGGTCTTTGTTGTTTACACGTTTGGGGGAATTTTTTGGTGGTTTGTTGTTTTTGGGTTTTTTTTTTCTTTTAAATTGTGTTTTATTGGTTCCTGAAGCTGGGATGTTTCAATGGGAGCTCACTGCTCTCACTGCTCCCTTTCTGGGCATGGATGGCAGGCGGCTTTCCTCTTCTGCACATATCGCCTTTCAGAGCTACTGTGAGTAGGACGCAGATGTTTTTAGGTCTCAGGTAAAGCCATCAAAGGTGGACATTCAATCAAGTTTGACATCATCTTCAACCTGAAGGCAAATGGGTTGGTTTTGATTAGCAGCCCGCAGGGCTAAGCCTAACCCATATCAGAGCTGCTGCTGCTACTTTACCTGAATGGCAAAACCACAGATGGTAATTATAATGATAAGTGCTTACAGATTTCCTAACAACAAAGATAATTTGTTTGCTCCATGCCTTGTTAGAAGGGGAATTTTGTTCTGGTGACTGGGTGGTTTGTGAATCAGTCGTTGCCCTTTCACCCCTCTGTCCCTGGCTCGGCTGCTCCCCCCAGCATGGCCATTAGATGTTGATCCAACAAGAAGGGTCCCGCCGAGTCTGTTCTGCTCCACAGCAGCTGTGGAGACGCTGGCTCGGTGCAAGGAGCCATCCCAGCTTGGAGGGAGGGGGGGATGCTGTGCTGATGGCCCCAGCTTGGCCTGGGATACTGGGTGAGGGGATCCCCTCCTGCTAAATCCTTGTTCTCCTCCCCCCATGCTCATGCACACAACCTCTGGGGCCAGTGGGAGTGCAGACATGCTGCAGGAGCTGCCCTTGAGCCACTGGACCAGTGCTGCCCATCCACAGCAGGGCAAAGCTCAGCAGAATCCCCTGTGCTCACTCCCTTGCCACCATGGGGTGGGAGAGGGCTACGCATCATGGAGCATCCAGGCTCATGCCTCTTATTCTGGGAACTGCCACCAAAACCCACAGCTTTCCCCCCAGCTGAAGGTGACCTGATGCCTGAAATCTTGGGAGGAAAAAGGGGAGAGCTCATCACTATTGATCTCTGACAGCCGAGGTCTCTCTCCACCCCGTGGCCACTGTGGAGATGGGTTACCTGTAAATTAAACCAGCTGGTGCTGGGGGCCAGGGGCTCATTGGCAGCCTTGGCCTGTGTCCACAGCTCTTCCCTGGGCAGAAAGCCCACAGGTCTGCTCAGCCCCTGGCTTGGCGGCAACTGAGGGCAGCATCTCGCCTGTCGTGCGGGCAGGCAGATAACAGCTTTGATTTCTTGGTCTCACTTTAATTATAATGGAAGGATGCGGCTCGTTAAGTGCCCGCTTTGCTTTCCAGCCACCCCTCCTGACTGCCAAGCACGTTGGGCTAACAAAAGCATTCCTCTCCCTGCCGAGGCCAGCAGCCCGTATGGCGAGCAGACGGAGGGGATTAATGCACACAAGACCAGGCTGCCTGGCTCCTGGTCCCTGCACTCAACCTGACATCCCTGATCAGCCTCTATGTGAGGAGAAACTACCCTCGAAAAAGAGATTTTCTCCAAAAAACACCCTTATACCAGCTCATCTTCACCTCTCTGCCCAGTACAGACAGAATACCTGCAGGGTCTTGCCCCAGAGCATGTTTCTCCTTTCCCACAGCTCTGATCAGATGATTTTTTCTGGGCCAATAGTACCTGGAGTTGTTCAAGATGGTGATATTGATCTTGTTCGTATTTGTTGCCATAATGAGTCATAAATTCTGTCTTCAGCAGAGGTGGTTTGGAGGTGCCGGCTGGCTGCTACTAACCTGCCTTTCTGGAAGGGTAGGAATTTCAGTAGATTTGGAGAACTGGTGTTTTCTTAGATTCCTAAAGGAAATTACACTAATTGCACCAGCCCCCTTGTCCCTGCATAGAGCAGATGTGACAGGATCTCCCCAAATGTCTGCTGCTGCTGACAGTAACCTCCTCTCAGCTCTTCTCCTGCCCCACAGCACTTCAGGACCTGCAGCAGGTCATCTGCCAAACCAAAACCCTTATGTTGCTTTGAGACTAAATTGTTTCTGCACTGGTTCATCTTCTGGCTGAGGATGGTTAACCAGGCTGAGCAAAGACATCAGCTCACTGCATGGACAGGGGACTTGGTCCATTGGCCACCACTGCTCTGATCGTGGTTGTGGCCAAGATTTCATTATTTTGAAATCATTTTAATATTCAGGCTATACTAATGTCTGCACGCTGCGTCACACTGTGGCACTGGTGTGGAATTAATATAAATACTCCATAGGTTACCTCTAAACAATGGTCCCATATTAATCAGCTTTCTCCTCTTCTCAGATCTAGCAAATCCCTTGCTCTGGAGCAGGACATGGTGCCAATGTGGGGATGCTGGTTGTTTCTGGAGGACACTGTACTTCTTGCATCTCTTGTGTGCTCCTCAATAGGCTTATTTTAAGCATTAACTCCCAATGTGCCTCTGAGCTCAGGGCACAGAAGAAATTAGGGTAAGAGGAGAAATTTTGAAGCAGCTCTGAGTGAGTAAAGCAGGGTTATAATATAAATAGGTTTTGACCTTAATTATGGCTTCTAGTGGAAATAGTTGTGCAACCTCAGCAATGGGATTTGGTATGTGCAAGCATATCTGAGCTAAGGATGGTTTTGGGAAGACAGCGAGGGCTCAGTGGCCAGGGCTGAGGCTGGCTGGGGGCTGTTCCGTGTTGCCACTGGCTGCAGCCCTTGGTTGTTCCACCCAGAGCTAAGACTTTGTCTCATTTCTGCTTCAGACAAGAATATAAGTGGTTTTAAGTCCCTTGTCACTTCCATCGGGATGTGCAGCCGGGCACCCGACACCTGGAGCTGGAGCTCAAGGAGCAGGAAGAGCCTGTAATTTCCCTCTGGGATCGGCAGGGCAAGTCCCAGCAGGAAGACAGCTGGGTTCCCACCCTAGGCAGGGGCAGGGAGGAGCAGGCTGGCAGCCTGCCTCTCTCCTCTCCTCCCTGGAAGCTGTTCTCAGCTCTGAACAGCAACCCAATAAACTCCAGTGCTGCTCTCCGGGGGAAAAAGATGCCGATGAGAACTTCTGACCTGCAGAGATGCTGGTTGGAAGGATTCAGCTTGCAAAATAATGACATGGCATTACCCAGGAGTGGGAATGGGATGAATTAATTACTGACGAGGGGGCACATCACCTTTGGTGTCGGGTCAAACCTCCTCGTTCTGGAAATCTGCTGTTATTATTCCTGTTATAACAGGTCACTTAGCACCGCCTGGAGTAATGACGTGTGGAGCTAATGTGATTTAGAAACCTCTGTTTGGGGCAGTTAATGAATGCTGTCTCTCCGAGGGGTGAGGAATTGCTTGGCTTACCTCCTCTCCTGCCAAAAAGGTATCTGAACTTCTTGGGCCATGGGTCTGGCAAAAGAAATTCCTGTGGAAATTCTGGTGGGGCAAGTAGTTCAGTAACATAATTGAGGGGCTGGTACCAGCCAAGACCACTGCTGTCTATGGAGTGGACTGAGATAAAGGGATGCCCAGAGGGACTTGAAGAAGATGTGACCTCCTTCTGTGCCTGCAGGATGCCTGGAACAGTCACGGAAAGTAGCAGTGACATATTGCAAGGTCTCCCACAAGCAGCCACTGCCAAGGAATACGCCCTCTCCTTTACAGCTCTCAGAGAGGGAAACCTGGGCATTTATTTTGGTTCCCAAAAGGGTGCTGGAAAAATCCATCCCCAATATAGGGGCTGAGTTATGGGGAGAATTCAGGCTTTATCGCTGAGGATGCAGGCATGTCAGTTCCCCTCTGCTGCCCATGTCTGTGTGGGCTGCAGAAATAAAGCAAGTGTTTAACATGCAGGCATTTAACCCTTTCAAGATTTCATTTTATACATAGCATCAACTGATATATAAAGAATTGTTCAGTGCATTTTGGACAGCTACTGTTTTAAAGTTCTTATCACATTTATTTCTTCTTTTATCATGGTTTTTGTATTGTGTGGTGAAGATTCGTCTCTTTCCTTGCCTAGTTTATCTATAATTCAGGACGGTTTTACACTTAGGTTATAATTGACTTTTCCATGCTGCAGCAACTCAAACAATAACTATTAATATTCAGCAGTCTATAGTGATAAAGATTTCCATTTACTTTCTTTTACTTAACCGTGTGAATATATGGCATCCTATCTCACACAGTTAATATTGAATTCATTCATATTTACTCTCCATTTTTCTGTATAACAATACCAAAGGGGTGAGCGCTGCAGATTTGGGGACATTCGACTCCAGTGCCCGTTCTTAGCCGTGCTCATGAGAGGGGAGCTGACATCTGCAGGTCTCTGTGATGCCATGCTGCACCCTGAGGCTGGGGAAGAAGGTGTAGCAGAGCACAAAGCACCTTTGCCCTCCTCATATGCCAGGTCCTGCCACTGTGGAGGCTGCTGCATTCACCTCCTGTGGTGTTTGCAGCCAAAAAGCAGTTGTCTCAAAAACCCAAAGAGATTTTGAGTGGTGAAGAGGGCTGTGAGTTAAGGCATTGGTAGCCTGCCCTGGGATTTTTGGTGCTTCTCATGGTGTGGGGTAATACCATGGATGGATGGGTGTGCAGGGTGGATTGATGGGGGAAGGATCTGGGAGCCATGCGTGGGGCTAGCAAGGCAGAACAGCTTCATTTTTAAGGGGACTGTGCTGCAACACAAGGCCAGGAGCCTGGTCCCCTGCCCCAGGAGCTTATGGTGTGGCCTTACACAGGACTGGTGAGGGAGCTTTAGGATACACCAGACACATTGTCTGTCCCTGTGGCTGCTGAAAAGTGCACCATGGTGGCAGGTCCAGCTGGGAGGGTCTGAACACCTGTGCTGTAGCCAAGGCTCTGACCCACTGCTGTTAGCAACAGCATCTGCAAAAGCATTCTGGCTCTGCCTCAGAGCTTTATTCTGCTGCAAAGCCTCCTGTGCTGCACAGGGACCCTACTACTGGGACCAGAATCATGCTGAGCTGTGAGTGAAACCCATGGGGCAGCAGATGATGAGCAGGCATCATCAGAGAGGACAGGGTGAAGGGCAGATGAGCTGGAATATAGAGGAAAAGGTCTGTCTGTTTCCTTCCCATTGCCCCCACAAAAGCTGGGTGCTTTTACCCCAACCACATGAGACCCTGTGTGGGACCTCCTGGAGGGGTCAGCATCACCAAACTGCCTGAGCTCATGGTGCTGCTAATGTGGGAAACAGAGTCTCAGTGAGATGCCCTCATCTTCACTTATCTCCCTATCGGAAGGTGGAAGAGGGATGGGATGCAAAAGCCAGCAGAGGGGCTGGGTATTCATTGCAGCTGTGTCAAGCTGTTGTGACTGCATTCTTCCTTTTAATTATAAAAAATATTCTGCACAGGGGAGAAGTGGCTGTGCTGCTGCCCCCTGCTCAGAAAGAATGACTTTCCCAGGCAGCTTTTCTCTCAAAAAGAGGGGCTCTTCATGCTCTCCTCCCCAGCCACCCACAGAGCAGAGCTGTTCCCACCAGTGCTGTTGGTGAGCTGTTTCTGCTCTTCACGGCTAGTTAGGGGCTAGTGGGGTTAAACGGATAGTCCATTAATCTCGGCCCCGGCGAGGTCAGAGTCGAGGGACACACACACGGTAGGTGATTTATGACCAGCCTGGGCTTGTGCCCCCTTCCCAGGGCTGCTGCCAGAGCTGCCCAGCCTGACAGGCATTTGCCAAGCGCTGGCAGGAGGGACAGTGCCAGCAAGCTGCTCCCTGGAGATGACACTGACACCTTTGCCATCTCTACTGCCTTCCCCCCGGAAGGGCCCCTTTGGCTGCAGCAGTGCTGTGGAATAACTTCCCTCACAGAGATGCCTCAGGAGTAGGACTACCCCAGGACTACCTCCACTGAGGCTCTCCCTGCCTCAGTTTCCCCACTGCTAGACAATTTGCAGCCACCTCTGCCTCACAGGACCCAATGCCTGTGTGATGTTCAGCCCTGTGCCCCTGTGCAGGGCTCCTGTGCCACCAGAGCAGCCACCCCCAGTGTGCAGCAGCCAGGATGGAGCCAGCCAGCCAGCCAGGGTCACTGCGGCCACCAGGAATCAGGGGGTGTCCCTGCGGCACGTGCGGTCATGGATTTCCCTCTCTTTCAATGTTCCTCTTGGCCTCTGATCAGAAGTGCACGCTATCTGCCTGTTATTAGCCTGCCTGCTGCTATCTGCCCCAGGAGCAATCGCAGGGTGAATGAATAAACACAACAGCATTTAGCAAGATCTGAAAGGAGATGTGATGATAATTTCTTCCCTGCAAATTGTACACGTTCATGTTTTCAGCACACAGAAGGCAATTAGAGCAGAGTGGAGCTGGCAAGATGAGGGGCAATGCTGAAGAAGCTGCGACTACAGAGCCATAATAACAATTTAGATTCTATTTAGATACAAGTGGCTACAAGTCGCCCCTCAATATTGAATCAATCCATGCAGACAAATGGTTTAATATGGAAGCATTTTTCTTAGTGGAAGGAGAGGGGCCAGCCTTTCAAAGGTGGCCAGAAGGGGAGAAGCCGATGGGAGGCCAGGACAGACCCAGAGCTCCCGGCAGCATGGAAGGGAGACGGGAAGGGGTGATCCTGCAGGAAACAAATGGTCTTTCTCGCAGCTTTTGGCACTCTGGGCTAGCTTACACTCAGCATTGATTGGGGAGGTATTTTTAGAGGCAGTCTGGTATTTGTTAACCTTCTCAAGCAGAGTGGAGCTTGCTTCTAGAAAGCATGTGTGCGCACACGCGTGCGAAAGGCAAGGGAGATCCTACCAGAGATAAAAAGTAAGTAGCCAGCCCCAGCCAAAGGCTGGGTGCAGCTGTATAAATACTCTGCAGCCCCCCTCACCCCTACCTCCTCACGGTGAGCAGGGCTGGTGACACTGGAGAATGCTTTGCTGTCATTAGTTAATTGAGCTGCTGATGTTAAGAAAAGGTTATGTATTTCTCCTGGTAGTTTTTCTTTGTAAAACTCTGACAGGGATCTCTTGCAATAGTGGTGGTAATGCCCCAGCTGGAGAATTGAAGCAAATCTTCCCTATGCTGGGTTTTTGGTTTTTTTTAGTTTTCTTTTCCCTTTTCCCTCCCATGTGGTGGTGGCTCTGTGGAGGAGCCATCCTATGTGCCTTCTTCCTGTAAGTGATACCCCTCACTCTCACCCCGTGCCGGCTCTGCCCACCAGCCTGGGACCACCAGCAGCGAGGGCTCTCTGCCCCCTTACCTGCTCCAGGAACAGCCCAGGGGCTGGTGCAGAGTGCCTGGTGTCCCATGCAGGCAGGCGCAGAGCACTTGGAGAGGGGAAGGAGAACTGGATCCTGCCTCTAGTGCTGGAAGCACTTGCAGAAGTGTAGTTCACCAGGGCTCCTCCCATGGGGGCTGAGGGTCTCCACCAAATCATACTTGTGTGGACGGTGCTGCCAGCCTGGTCCCGTATCATCCACAGCTCAGATGGAACCATGAAACTCATTTTCCTGCAAATGTTATTGCACATCCCTCAACACCGACAGCCTGGGAGACAGTCTCCCTTTTCTGCCTTTGCTTAGTTCTTCTTCTGTGAGGTTTTCCCAGAGGGAGAAGGGTCTAGCCTGGAATCATTGTGAGTGGTGAGGCAGGCTACTCTGCAAGATGGGTCTAGGAGAGAAATGGTGCTGAAAGGGGTTCCAGGGGCCTGCAGGAGGGAAAGTTGGGTTCTGGCAGCTTGGGTTTGCTTCTGCAAACTCCCCCTTGCACTGGGGAGAGCAGAGTCCCTCATGCTTTATAGCCTCAGCAGAGGGGAAGGTGGGAGGCTGGTGTCTGTAGATGTGAGGATGAGTTTTTCTGGGAACGCAGGAAAGGGGCATCTTGCACCCATGCTTAATGATCACCTGAGTTCCCTGTGCATGTGAAACATTGCCTGGGTGTTCAGCTCCTCCCAGGAACAGCAGGACTTGCTTTGGTGATGATTCATCTTCCTGCCCCCATCCGTCCCTGAGCAGCTCTCAGGTGTTCATGGCCACATGAAACAGAGGGCTGTCATTATCCACCCCCCTGCAGCCGGGGTGCTTAGGTGGAGGAGCAAGCTGGTCAAGCTGCTGGCTGGGATGGCTGCACCCAAAGGGACAGTGGCATCATCCTCATGTGGCACAGCATGGCCCCAAGGCTGGCTGCATTACCATCCTCACCCTTGGCTGCAGCAGCCCTGTCCTCCTAGAGCCTTCAGCTTCTCACAGAGGGCATGTGGCCTTCTACAGGGATCAGGAGGGAATGGTCAGGCACAGTGAGCTGGCATGAAAGCACTGAGCATGTGATTTCACCTGCACTGCTCCTACAGGGATCCTTCCGTTGGCAGAGCACATCCTGCTACAGCTTTTGCTCAACCAGCCACTTCCCACCTCCTCTATCTTCAGATTTCCACCAATCCTACCTAAACCTCAGAGCTTTTATTCACCAAAACACTTCAATTCAGCACTCTCAGCTTCTGAACCAGGAGACTACTTGGCAGTCAATCTGCCGGCAAGTCCCTGCCTCACAGCCAGCCATGCTGCCCAGCAGTGAGCGTGGCTCAGCCAGCATGACCTGGCTGTGTCCCCACAGCCTACCTGGCCTTAGGGGCAGAGCACTGCAAGATACCCACCACAAAACCAGTACCAAGGCAGGGAAAAAACAGTAAGAGGTGATTGGGTACAGCATGGGGGCATTTCATGGCTACCATCCCATACTCCAGTCCTGCCACTGTGGCTCCACAGGATGAAATATGACCCCAGGCAGCCGCCGGGACAACGCCATGTCACCCTGCTGGGGTCAGAGCCTGACCTGGTGGTGGCTGTGTCCACAGAGGAGGTCACTGACCCCGGCTTCCCACTGCAGAGAGATCACCACAGCATGATCCACCAGCACAGCAGTCACTGGCTGCTCCTTAATTGATCCCAGGCAAAATTAATCAGTTGACATCCGACAGCTGAAGAGCGGATGGCAATCTCTCTGGGGATGTCTCTCCTCAAACCAGCAGTGCTGGACCCCTCTGAGCACCCCTGCCCTTGGTTTTGGAGACAGGGGAAATGCTGGGTCTGCCCAGTGCTGCCATCACACAGCCTGGCTGAGACAGGGGACTGACGCTTTGTCCTTCATTTGCTGACAGCCCATGTGAAGCAGAAGCCATGACATCCCAGGTGTCCCAGGGGCTGCCCTGTTGCATGGAATGGGAGGTGCTGTGCAGGAAAAAGCACTATGACCATGGGTTAAGGTACTGAGAAAGGTGACAGCAACATGGCTTCAGTGCACCTGGACTGTATTAATTCACACCACACGCCCTGGTTTGCTTGTAGACAAGACAGTGTAGAGCTGAGACTGCTCTAGTCAGGGCCCTCCTTGCCTGGTGGTTGGCAACATTTTGGTTAGGTGGCACTCAACATCTGACAGGTGTCTCCTCAGGGACTCCTGATCCGCTGGTGATGTTTCCTGCCACAGGATTCTTTCAGCATGGGCATCCTGAGTATGTCTGGGATATAATAGAATTGAGCTGTGTTTGCCAGTCTTCATTCCCAACGGGAAGAAGTTTTTCCAGTGCTATAGAGCAAATCAGTCCTGGGACAGTGGCAGCAGCTCTTGCAGTGACCAGGCTGTGTTCCCCTCATTGCAGAGATGATGATTTCCCTGACTGTACCTTCCCACTGCCTCACTCCCTTCTCCTGGCCAGAGCCTTTAATCCTTCCCCCACAGGCTCTGCTGCTTTGGATTGCTAATCACAGTCAGTGGATGCTGGAATTAACGATCTGATCCAATCAACACCTGTGAATCCGTAACGAGACTCTGCTTAGGATTAATCAGCCATAAGGCCAAAATGCCAACACAGTGCCTGCAAACTATTTGTCTTTACTGCTGTGCTTTCTTTTTATTTGTTCCCTTTAAAATTACTCTAAAGGGCCCAGCTCTTCCCCTTGTCCTCTTCGGGAGAGGCAGCCAAGAGCACCAGCCCCGGGTGCTGACCCTCTTACAAGCAGCCTTGGATGCTGCTGGCTCCACTTAGCTGCAAAGCTGCTAATTTGGCATGTAAAAAGAGGAAAGTCAAACCCAATCCTACATACAACAACCAGGAGTTGTTCTAGGAGCAGGCACACACCCTCACCGGTATGAGAGCTGCTGGAGGGTGCTGGGGCAGCAGCTCGGGGCTTCTGCTCCAGCCCTGGCTTGTGTTTTGTTGGTCCCTGAGTGTGAGGGATGCTCCCTGAGCTGTGGGATCCTGCCTGCAGGGACGATGGCAGCAGCAGCTCCTGTGCCACGAGTGCTGCTGGGGCTGGGGTGCAGACCAGATACAGTGGGTGCTGCTTTGGAGGTACGGGTGAGAGTAACTGAGGTCCCATTGTTGCAACCTCAGTCCTGCAAAGGATATTGGAAAGCAGTAACAAGGTCAGAAACAGGCTGAAGGATGCAGTGGGGCTGGGCTGCAAGACCTGCTTACCGTGAGAAATTTAAGGATCTCAATCAGTTGATCAAAGGAGAGGAGACCTGAGCTGCACCAGGGGAAGATATCTGATAGCAGAGGCTTCTCCAGCTTAGCAGGTAAAGCAGGATGCCACAGCTGGAGGTTTCAAAGGAGGAAAGAAACCAACCTAAATTGAGGCACAAATATTTATTTGGGAAAGGAATTAACTGCTGTAGCATGAGGATTGCTGTGGGTCCTTCACCTATGGGTCCTTAAGTCTGTGGGTGTTGCTCAGATGCTGAGGTCAGGTTTTCTACACCCCCCCAGGAAACTGATGGGGAGTTTCCTCTTCCATGTGCAATCCAGTGCTAATGCCTCTGCCCCGCTCTGGCTTTAAGACATGAATAAAACAAAACCAGCTCCCATCTCTTTCACACGCACATCTTTGGAGAGGGAGACGGTAGGAGTAGGGTATGCAATGTGTTTCTGTGGCTCAGCCTGCTTGTACCTGGGTCCCAGCACCCTCCTGCCAGAGAGCTGGGTAAATCGAATCAGTTACCTCTGGTTAGACTTTATTACAGTAAAATAATTTCTGAAGCATAGCATGTTTTTAACCAAACCAGCTCCTTTTTCTGGGGATCTGCACATGAAGTTCACTCAGGTTGCAGGGAATAGCAGCTGATCTGTAAAGGACGTTACTGGAGCATCATGGTGGGCTGGGAGGGCATGAGGGTCACACCAGGGGGAAAGCTCAGCTGTGCCCACCACCCTTTTGAAAGTGGCAGGAAAGCAGTGGAGTCTTCATCAGACCCCTGCCACTGACTTTGCTGCCCAACACTGAGTCTTGTCTTGCTGTTCCTTCTCCTCTGCTGTTTTTAAAAAAGGGGTTGCTATCTCTGCAGGAGCTAAGCATCCTTCAGGAGTGAGGCTACAGGCCAGGGTGTATGTGAGTGCTCATTCCCCATGGCACCCTGCTGCTCACCAGGATGCTCCATGCTGAGCACCAAGGTGAGGCATTGCCAGGGTAGAGTCTTTGCCCCAGAGTGCTTCTGGTTTAAGAGTTTTCATCTCCCTCGAGAATTACCCTTGAGAGCTGCACCATGCAGCATTGCAGCAGGGCTGAACCCCCTCCACAGCTGGAGACCTCCTGCAGTCATCCATAATAGCATGGGGAGAGGGAGATGAGGATGTAACAGTCATAGTCAGCCCCTCCTTCCCCTGCAAATCACATTTCGCACATCATGCTGGTCCCATTCACCACCCCTTCTTCTCCCATGCTTGCAGGTATCATCCCTGGTAGTCAGCCTGGCTCCAGAGAGGTACCCCCATAGCTGTCCCACAGCTGCTGAATAGGACACCCCCCCTTGCAGCAGCAGCAGCCCTTGCTTTCTGCCCATGTCTCCAGCCCTGGCAGTGGAGGCTGGGAGCAGGAGATGTCCCTCTGCGAGGGCCACAGTACCAGTTATCCCCAGGGCCAGTTCCTTCCCTCTGGCCACTCTAAGGGAGATGAGGGACTGAAAGGTGCTGGGAGCTTATTCAGGCTCCTCACAGGAGGAGGGGAGTTTATTGGAAAACACCTGGAATCTATTAGGCCTGGAATATGGAGTCAAGGTTTTGCCGCCTGCAGGCAGCTCAAGTATAAATAGCGGCAAAGGGTTTGTTTTGACTACTTTAAATTGTGCAGGTTTCGTGCCCTGAGAATTGGGAGTTTGAGGCTGCTTCTAACGTAATAATCTCCCCGCTTCCCCCTCCCGCCCCAGCGGCCAGGAATCTGCACCTTGTTCTCTTCTTCTTCTCATTCCTCTCTTTGTTTGACTATTTTCCCTATTTCCCATCTGTTTATCGCAAACCTCCCTCTTCCTGGAGCCTTTGGGAGTCTCTGAGGAAGGGAGGGTTGGAAATGTTGTTGCACGCAGGGAAGTAGAGGGGAAAGTTTGGAGCTTTACAATAAAAACCAGAGAGCTGAAGGTAAGAAAAAAAAGGAAACAAAACCAAATGCCAAAAACATTGGAGCAGATCCCTCGATGTGATGGGGTGTCTCACTAGTGATGGGGGGCAGTCCCCCACCCCTGGGTCATGCTGTGAGCTGCATCCTGGCTGGGAGCAGAGCAGGGAGGTTTGGTGGGGAGGTGCTATCCCACCACCACTGTGTCATCCCCCACTCCCATGGCTGCCGTGGCAGCACTGATGCTCCAGCTAATGCTGTCGTAATAGAGCAGTGTGAGGCTCCTAATGGAAATGCTACATCACTGCCAGCACTGAGTCCCCTCAGTCCTGGTGCTAATGATTATTGCTACTCTCTCGTGTCCATGCCACCATGCTGATGTGTCTGGTGGTTCCAGGCAGAGACTGATGCAGCCTCTGCTTCAAGGAGTTGCTGCTCCAAATTAGACCATCTATCTGTGAGGAGAAGGAAGAAGGGAGCTCTGAGGGCTGAGGGCTTCTGGAGAAGAGGGAGGCTGTCTTCATGGGATTGAGGGGTGAGGGCTGCTACCAAGCTGCCCCTGCTTGGTCCCTGCTGCTGTTTCTTTCCCCACTGGCACCCAGCTCCCTGCCTGAGGCCAACCCTAGCATCCTGCCTTTGGCATGGTGCCTGGCTGAGTCGCTTCTGGAAGTGTTTTAGCATCACCCAGTGCAAAAAGAGCTGCACAAGAGGCAGGGCATCTGAACACTGGCACAGTGGCAGCACCCAGTGCGACAGCCACCCAAGTGGATCTTCTGCTGAGCAGGTTGTGGTGGGATGTGTGAGACCCTGGGGCTGCTGTGGGGCTGGACCTCAGCCCCTGACCTCAGATGAGAAGCATTGTGAGGGTTGGCGTATGCCAAAGGCTGCTGTGCACAGTGGGTAACAGCTCTTCCCCCAGCAACAGAGATACCCATCTGTGCTGTAGACCTGAAAGTCAAACCCCGCTAACAAACCATCTGGGGTGTCCAAATGACTGCACATGGTGCAATTTATTTTCCTACTTTTCCTTTTAATCATTGGTTTATTTCATTCATCTGGTGAGAAAACAGCCTTGAAAACCAAGGATTTATATCCTGGAAAGAACCTACAGTAGCTGGATGCTCCACAAGTGTAGGTGTTGTCCTCTTGGCTGCTCATTGCACATAGTTAATGGCTGAAGTCACACCTGGGGACTTGAGGGACCAGGAATCCCAGCACAGAGGCCCGGCACAGGGAGCAGGGTCAGGCTGGCTGGAGACAGTAACAAAATGCTGATTCTAAGTTTTATTACTTGGGAGAAGAGACCAGCATCCACCTCTCAACAGCCTCCTTTCAGGCAGTTGTAGAGAGTGATAAGCTCTCCCCTCAGCCATTTTATTGGTTGGTCCTGAGGTATCAGTACTGGCTTCAACAGCAGGCAAGCCTGGGCAGCATACCTACCCGAGGCCCTGCAATCAAAGACCAAAGACAAAGACAACACCATATCTTTGCACTGGGAATGCCCATGGATCCTGGACATATTCAGGCCATGAGCTGTCCCCTCCACACTGCTGGAGCCCAAGGTTTGCTTCCCAGCCTCTCAGGCTGCCAGCTCTCCCAGCATCCCAGCCTCATGCACAGACCCTTGTGGCATCAGCCAAGGGTCTCAGTGTGGGACAGAACCTTCCCTCAGCCCCCTGAGCCACCCAGCACCCTGCATTTCTCCTCCTTCCATCCATGTGCACCCCAGGGTACCCTGGAGCAGCCACACTGTCAGCACAAGACGGTTCCACCGGTCACCCCATTGCCTGTGACCGGGCCACCACAGGGAGGGAGGCATGGCCACAGGCTGGGGTCCTGCACCCGCCGTGACTGCGCACGTGCTCAATCTTGTCTCCTTTCACGTGGAATTAGCGTGACACAATTAAACCATCTCGTTAGACAGCATTATTTACTCCAAAGGAAACGCGGGGCCGGCCGTGGGGAGCTGGCAGCTCGGAGTTTCGCACATCATTATGTTCCCCTCACAGCTTTGAAGTCAGAGAGCGCAGGCAGCTCCAGTTCCCTCAGAGGACTCCCTCGTGCCTGGGTGGAGGAGGTGGTGGCAGGAGGGCCCTGAGGAGACCATGTGGCACCCACCAGTCGTCCTCATCCCAGTCATAACCCGGAGCAATCGTCACATGGGGTGGCTTGTGACCAATGCCCAGGGATGTGGGGTTGGGATTGTGTCTCCCCTCTCCTCAAACACATCCTTTCTCTGGACACCTGGATAACCCCTCTGGACTTGCCACCATCTGCTGCAGCAGGTGAATAACCCTCCCAAAACACTGAAGCCACTCTGTGCTGTCCCAGAAGCTTTGGTATGCTGCCTCAAAGCCGTGGGCTGGGACAGGGAGCGGGGGCTGCAGATGAGGCCTCCTTTGATGCCGTGGGTTTATTTACAAACGATGTGCGATATCCTCTTCCTCTTGGCACAGCAGAGCAGCAGAGGCTGTGGGTTTGTGCAGCCCTCCAGGGCCTCCTCCACAGGCAGTGCCAGACCTAAGCCCTCCTTCACCTTTCCCTCTTCCCAGGGCTTATTCCACCCCTTATTCCAATCTTTCTTTGCCCTTGATGCTCCTATTTTTCTTTTTTTCAGTGTGACTTAGTGCTCTGTGCTGGCAGCATGAATCCTTTCATCCCTCTGTGCCCACGCAGTGGGGCTGGAGGAAGCTTCCTGGGCAGATGGGTCATCTCCAAGGTTAAGCAGCATCTCAGCTTCACTCCCAGTCACTGCTTGCCTCTGTCCTTGCGTTAAGGCTGGAGGCATCTGCCAGCTCTGCAGATGGCTGTGGGGATTTCACCAATCATTTATTTTATTAGGATGAGAGAAAGAAAAAAAACAACAACAAAAAAACAGTTGATTTCACACCTCTTTAATAAGCCAACTCATTCTTTCTTGAGGCACTGGCTGCAGGTTGCCTTCCCCATGGGATTTATGTCTGAGCTTGAGTGTGGGTCCCAGCCAGGGCTGGGCTCTATCGTGACCATGGTCACCAGCAATGCCATCAACAGTAGGTCGGAGGGATGCAGCAAGGTGGCTTCACACCAGGGGAGCAGAACACATCAGGGTTGTCTCCTCCTGCCCTGGGATATTCCCCAAGGATCCTGTCCCACTGGGGGGACCCTCACCAGGTTCCTTGAAGCAGCTCCAGCCCCAGCAGACCCTTGGAGGTTTCCACCAGCCGCCTTGTCTCAGCCGCCGCTGCCAAATGTTTGGGGGAGAGGAGCCAAGTCAGGCAGTCAGGAGATAAATCTGAGCTCGCTCTGGCTGTGCTGGGACTTTGCTCAGGATTAATTGGAGGCAGCGGTTCTCCTCCTGCTCCTCTCCAACCCCCCCAGGGTTGGGGCGGCCGGGTTGGCAGCCCGGGCTGGCCTGGATCCTCGCGGGAAGCTGCCGACATGTTTTCAGCATGAGGAAGGTGAGTGTGTGCTTGAGCTGAGGCGCAGTCGCTTGTGGAGGTGGGAGGAGGTGGAGGATGTGCTGAACTATGAATGAGCACAGATCGGAGCCTCTCCCCTGCAATCCTGACAGCCTCTCTCCCTGAAATATTTAGAGGTGTCTGCAAGATGTTGTTAGATCTGTCTGCTCGTGGGATTGCTGGTTTGTTTGTTTTTTTTTTCCTGGAGAAAAGCCTGGCGTCCACCTGAAGTTAAAGCTAATATAAACAGCAGGAAAAAATAAACACTGGGATGTAAAGGAGGGACAATAGCCCCAGCACTAGAAAAGCAGGGGAGTGGGAATTGGCAGCAGCTGGTTTATTAGCCACACAGCACCAAAAACATCCGATGGGTGTTATGAGATGCAAAATCTGAGATGCAAAATCCGGTCTCCAAGCAGCAGGATAAGGCACAGGGAGATGTTGGTGCTTGTCATCCCAGTGCACCACAGCCCTGCTCCTCACAGCCTGAATTAATCAATCTGCCCGGATCAGCCTTGCTCTGACCTCTGCCCTCCCCAGCAGCAGAGAGGCTGGGAGTTCAATTCAATTTAAAGACCACTTCTTTGCAACCCAAAGCCTGAATACACCCAGGGTAGCTGCAAGCACCCTGCAGCTGCCCATAGTCCCCACCCAGGGTGCCAGCAAATATTGAGTAGTGGTGCCAGCCCGTGGCTGCCCAGCATCCTCCTCTGGCATGTTATGGCGAGGATGTAATTTCTAAAATAACACGTTACTCTTGCTTAATTATCCCACTTTATAGAAGTCACTTCCGGCGCCGAGCTCCAGTTATGAGATGCGTTTCTGAGCTGTTGTCTGGGTGCCAGGAAAGAGGAAAAAGAGAGAGTCAGAGTTATGATTGTTATTGGAGTGTTTTATTTTGGTTTTTAGATGTCTGGGTTTCTGTTATAAAATGTATGAACTGCAAAGTAACTTAAATCTTTATGTTCTCAATATTAGTTTCTCATTTCTAGGCTGAAATAGTTATGGCTCTTCTTAATTCTCTTGGAAATATTCTGCATGTTTATTTTTTTCCCCCAGATGTTTATATAACTTCCTCTCGAAGCTTGATTTTTAGTTAATTGACTTTCTGTCCAGAAATTTCTTTGCTCTGTTTCTTTGTTAATATACCTGGCATTTCCAGTTAAGACCATAGAGGCATCTCTTCTAAGTTCTCTTGGTTTCCACCACGTAAAATATATTGCCTACAGGGTTTTGGCTTTCCTCAGAACAGACCCAGCCGAGCTGCACCTTCAAAGATGCTTTAGGAGCCACAGGAGGTGTGAGTCCTCCATGGTCCAGTGAAGCTGTGGGGGCAATAGGCAGGAGGAGCTGGTACTGTTCCACTGTTGGCAGCACCAAAACCTGCTCGGATGGCGGTCAGGGATAATGGGATGCTGGAGCAGGAAGGCTGAGGTTTCTCCCCAGTCACCTCCATGAATGAAGCATGGGGTTGGGGGAGAAAGGGATGCTTGGAACAAAAGCCTCCCAAACAACGTGGCTGAGTCAGTCTGACTGTCTCTATGCTGTGCCCTGGCCTTCCCCAGCCCCCTCGCATGTCCCTGCCACTGTCTAACACCTTTTCACTGTAATGTCATCTGAAGATTTAATTAAGGTGCTGCTTGTTCCCTCTCCTAGATAATTAATTGAAGGTGTTAGATAAAACCAGGCCTAACACCAATCCTTGCTGGGTCTGAACAGTGCCTTCCAGCTCAAGATATTATTGTTCCCTTTTGTTTCAGATCCTTCAGCTTGTTCTCAGCCCTTGTGAAAAGGCTTATATCCAAACCAATTTGAATTAATTTTTCAAGCAAGATACCACAAGACAGAGATACTATTAAAGGCTTTGCTAGAAATCAGGATTCATTAAAATACACCCAGCTGCCGTTCCCTCCCCTACACATTCTGCCCTTCAATAAAAAGACAAAAAAGCATAACAGTTTTAACTGCCAGGGCTTTGGTGTTTAAGCCAAAGGACATGTGTGGCTGTAGGGAAACCAGTTCCTCACGTGCCACAGCAGCAAAGAGGCTTTCAGTGGTGACCTTGTGTGTCCTAGGCTGCAGCTCTCTGGCAGAGCTCAGCTGTGGTCTCAGTGGTGACGTTTTCCCTGTGGAGGTATGGGGCGATGCTGGTATTGCCTTGGCCAGGTCAACCCAGCCTTCATGCATGCTGCCCCGTCCCCATCACACAAACATCACATCTGGGAGCAGGGCTGGCACTCCAATTTTGCCACTTGTCAGACTTTGGAGGGCAAGTTTCAAGGGCTGCTCCAGGATAACGTGGCCATCACAGGTAATTGCCAGTAAACACACTCCCTGCAGCATTTCTCCTCTCCTTTCACCAGTCTGTCCCTTGGGCCAGGACCATCCCAACCCAGCCAGTCCCAGCAGCATCACTGCATTCTGGTAAGGCAGCTGTGGTGGCCAGAAGCACTCTGTGCCTGGCCCAGGGACATCTGCTATGAGTGGGCAAGGAGAGCCTGGCCAGGAGCAGCCCCCCGAGCAGCACCCTGCTTCAGCACTGCTCCCTTCCTCCTTGCGTCAGGGGCTTGCTCTCCCCAATATGGAAAGCATCCTCACAAATGATCAAAGGAAACTGAATGCTTTTGTAATTTCTCATTTAAATGGAATTTTATCAAGGGAGAATAATCCAGCACTTGTTGTTTAAAGAGAGGGACCTATGAGCAACAGGGTTTTTGTAATGAGTCAGTTTTAGAGTGTTCCTGCTGACAGCCAGGGTGCCTTTATCCTCATCTTAATGTGAGATTTTTTATGTCATTGGTAGTAAGTGTTTGGCAGCAAATATACCCTCAGCCTATGGCACCACAGGCACCTTGCAGCCCACAGGGCAAGACGGATGGTGTCTGAAGGGGTTTAACCACTGTTTTTTGCCTCTCTCCAGCAAGATGCAGTATCAGCACAGTGCTGGGCTGAGCTGCTATGGCAGCTGCAAAGAGCAGAGCAGGGTTCTCTGCCCTGACAGCCAGGGAGGGAGTGGGCTGGGGGCCCAGGTCTGAGGTTGCTTATGATTCAAATCCCTGGAAGCACTGATAGGAAGATGACAAAAGGCCATGGTTTTGGTGCTGGTGTATTCCAGCCATGGGCCCAGCCTGCCTCTGCTGCCAGAGAAAACGCAAACTGTCTTCTCCAGCTCCCCAGTCTGCTGCAGGGAGGCACAGGGTGTTCTCCCAGCCCGGCTTATGTCACCCCATGCATTGCATCTAAATGGAGCCCTTTCTGTCTCCTTAACAAGGATGACACTGCTTTGCTTATTGGCTATTAACTCAAGAGGTGAACACATCAGCCAGCAGAATCAGAAACATTTACCATGAAAAGGAAAAGCTGAAATCCCATTTTCCTACCTGCAGCTTGATGGGAAATGGTCTGTCAGGGCTGGGCAGGGCTGTGAAAGCTGGCTTGGTTACATACCCGCTCCACAGTCACCACTTCCTGGCTGCACTGGACCCCCTGGTAGGGAAGAGCACCTGGACAATGCCAGAGTTAAGGGCCAAAGGGACTAACTCCCCCATATCTTCCCAGTTTCTGACCTCAGTGCTCCACCCATCCACTGGTACCCAATCTGTGTACCCCCTCTCCTCCAGGGATGATAGCACCAAGCAGTCAAGGCTGCAGAAGGTGACATCACATTCCAGGGACAATGGCACAGGAGACACTTTCTCCCTTCCCTCTCCCCCAGGCACAGCTAGTTAGTTCTGGGGATTTGGGTTTCCATTAGTGCCTGTTTGGTGGCCTTTCTCCTTTACACTGGAATTTCCACGGCTGCTTAACTTCAGTGCATTTCATTAACACAGAGGTTTCTGTCGATATTAGAAAGTCACTGTAATCATCAGGGGGATTTGCACGGCTGTTAATCTGGGAGATTCACTGCTCAGCAGCATTTTGAGCAGCATTTTTGCAGAAGGTGCCTTCAACGTGCACCCTCTTGGTGGGGACTTCATACACCCATGTCCCACACAGCAGTCAGCTGCAGCTGTTGCTTTAGCAGAGCAAAGGCAGTTGTGGAGATGCCACCCCCAGCCAGGAGCTGCCCTTGCTCACCAGCATGCTCATCCCTATTGGGATACGTGTGCCCATTGGGATGTCTATATCCTCTAGGAAGATGCCCATGCTTTCTGGCATCCCCATACCCACTGTGATACATATGCCCACCAGGGTGCCCACGCTCACCAGGTTTCTGATGTTCACTGGGACGCTTTCTGGGAAGTCTCTGGCCCCTAGGATGCCCATGCCCACTGGGGCACCTGTGCACACCATTACAATGCTATCCTCAACAGCAACCACTGCTGCCCCTTCCCTGCCATGGGGCATGCAGGATGCTGTCAGGTCATCCTCCTTTCTGGACCATCACTATCACCATCTCCTTCCCATGGCACACACCTTCATTCCTGCTCTCTTTTCACTAGCACTTTTTGAGTCACAGTGGCAGCAGAGGCAGGCAGAGGGACTAAGGGTGGTGGCAGAGGGGCAGGGATGTGGAGATGGCTGCTCATCCCTTCCCACTTCCCCAGTGCTCTTTGGGGCTGGCCAGCCTTTCATGGACAGCACAGTTCTGTTTTGCATCACTGCCTTGAAAAGCCCTTGGAGGGAGCAGTGATTTATGAGAGGTTTCTCATATGAGGGGAAATAAACCTCTGACCAGACCCAATCAAAATCCACACTGCTTAATTTTCTGTAGAATCAGGATTTTACCCCTATGTGAGGATTTTGCTTCTTTCCAAGAAAAACAACCAGTGCCTTTCTCATAAACAGTCACTTTCTCTCTCTTTTCAGAAGCAGGGCTGGCTGGAAGGTCTCCTCTCCCCACTGGCCTGCACACCCTGCTCCTCGCTCCTCCACGCTGGAGCCTGCGGTTCGCAAATCACCGCGTTTCCGACCAGCGGCGAAGCGAGACCATCTGCTGGGAAAGTCAACAGTAATTAATTAGCTTTTAACTGGGAGATAGGAAAGTGGGAGAGAGGCACAGACCCCTTTAATGAGAATAAAAGGTGTTTGGAGCGCAGAGGCACCCCAGTTGCTTTGTAATGTGATAAGGGGCTGGGAACGTGAACCAGAAATGGAGGGGCTTGATGGGGCATTTCGGGTGCTCCAGCAAACCCTGATGGAGCCTAGGAGGGAGACAGTGCTGGAGAGTTGCAGTTCCTAGAGCAAAGGTATTCCAGGTAGGAGCAAGAACAACTCAGCCCCTGCCTTACCCCCAACTGTGGGGGGTGCTGAGGGCAGGGGCTCTGGGTACTGATGGCAGACAGGTGGTACTGGAGTGGGACCAGAGGTGCTAAAAGGCAGCAAGAGAAGGATGCTGGAGGTGGTGGTAGTAGCAGCAGTGTGGTGGTCAGCATCCCCCTATGCGTGACAGATCCAGGATGGCTTGTCCTCAGGAGACCAGGTTTGGGACTGTGTGGCACTGAAGGGGCTGGGAGTGGCTCAGCAAAAACCCTTTGCTGGCTCTGGGAACTGAAGGTGGGTGCACAGAGGGGGATGTGCCTGGATCTGGGCATGGCTGAGCCAGAGATGAAGCTCTGTGAGTTGCTGGAAGCAGAGACCTTGAGACCTTGTTAAAAATAGCACAGGGAGAAATAAAGCAGCAGGCAGCAGAGAGGAAGGGAGGAGAAAGAGGTGACGCTGGGGTCAACGGGGTTTGGGGCTGGAGGTGAAAAAAGCCATGAGGAGGACTGGGAGTGAAAGGCAGGAGCTGCACCCAGGGTTTGCTCTGCTCTTCCTGCCCAGGCCATGGGTAAAAGCAACAGTGGGAAAAGAGTCCTGAGGTGGCCCTAGAGAAAAGGGGGAGCGCTTCTTATGGGAGGAAAAAAATTACCAAAGGCAGCTGGAGGTGTGTAATTACAATTACGATATGTTAAGTGTTAGCGCAATATACCCTCTGCAAAGGGATGGCATGGAAGCTGTGAGGGAAAGGCTGGTAGGAAGAAACTCAGTTAATTAGTTAATCAGAATGCTTTAGGAAATGTTTCAACTCGATTTCTTACCCCACCCCCCACCTCTATGTCTGTAACTATCAAATTGTTTGTTGCTCAAGCTTAAAGTGAAATCCCCCCTTAGCCTGCCACGGGTGACTGCTCTGTGTGGAGCTAAAGGAGGAAAACGAAATAGCTCTGCTGTGGAAAGAAGACCTCGCCTGAAAGATCTTTAATTTCTTTGAAAAGCCCAATCATTGTTTTTTTTCTGATGCATGTGCAAAACTAAACCTGAGAAATTCCTTCTTTGTATTTAGACCATCACCCCCATTTCACCTTGTCTGCTGGGATCAGTCCCAGTGTGGCTCTTGAGCTGTCCCTGAGCAGGGGGTTGTCTGGGGAGGGGTGAGAGCTCATGGCCCCCCAAACCAACCCTGACCACCACCTCCCCCAAGGTGCTGCTAGCACTCATGGCTGCCATAGCCCCGCCAGGGAAGCAGAGGGAGAGCATTACCCAGCTTTGCACAGGGGAAATTATATAATTGGAACTGTTTGGATTTAGAAATTAAAATAATTTGGGTTTGCTCGGAAAGGTTCACACAACGTCAGCTTCCATCAGGCAGATGAGAAGCAGAGATGCCCCAGGAGTGAGCACTCTGACAGCTCTCCCAAATAACACCCGCTTTGCTGGGGCTCCCCGCTTTTATTTCCTCTGCCCTATTTGGAGGGTGGTGGGAGGGGTTTTCCTCCCATGCTGGATAAATTTCCCAGAGCAGAGATATCACCTCTATTGCATGCCCATCCAGCCCTGGCTATGTCACAGAAGGCAGATGGTGCTCCAGAGCCAAGGGAGAAGCTTTCTACTGGTCCCCAAGATCATTCTTTCTGCCCCAAAACCTCTGGGCAAGACAGTAAGCAGTCTGCTCCTTGTGCTGCATTAAAAAACAAAAAAAACCAAAAAACCAAAAAAACCCCCCAAAACCCTGCTGTGCTAATAGTGATTTTGAGGGACCCTGAAGCATTTGAGTATGCTCAGAGTGCAGGACATTTAGTCCTTGCATTGAGAAATTCCACCTAAAATGCTTCTTCAAGCCACCTCCTGTCCTGGGTCTGTCTCCCAGCCTGTCCCCACCACCTACGTGTTTCTGTTGAGGATACCTTCTCCCGCAAGATCCCTGAATCTTTCCAGGCTCATTGCTCTCCCGGTTCCACCCGTGTTTCAAACTATCCCTGCTTTTGTTGAGTTATTTCTGTTCTCAGCGTGACCTAATTAGGCATCATCTGCAAATGCAATTACTTTGCCATTTATCTTCTTGATCATGAATGTTCATCTTGAACAAGACCGGGCCTAGTGCTGGTTCCCAAGCTGGCCTTGCTTCACAGCCAATTAATTCCTCCAAGAAAGATCTCATAGACAGGGTGAAATGCTGTGTATCCTGGTGTCCTGCCAGCTTTTATCCCTCAGTCCCTGCCTCCAGAGAGGGTGTGATGTCCTGTAAAACACCAGTCAGCTTTGACCGCCATGGTTTGTCCTTAATAAATTCTTCCTTTGCATTGCTTGTGGCTTTGCTCTCCTTTGGGAGCCAGCAAATGCCTTTTCCTTAATCCCTAATTTTTCCTTGCCTGATGGATGAAACAAATTTCCTGGCTACTAATTGTCAGTCTCCTTTTCCAGTCTCCCCCTTTTTTTTCTTTTTAATTTTGCTTTGTGTTTATTTCCTTCCCTGCCAGTCCCCACTGCCCCCTGAGCCCTCCATTGATTTGTTACGCCAGCTCAGAATTTGGCTGCCTGTGATTTTATTTCTGTTGATGGTGGTGGGTTTTGAAGTGGCAGAGGCTTGCTAAGTTTGTTAGCAAATTCCCTTAATAATTCAAAACGCATGTTTCTTTCCCTGGCTGATTTGTGTATGTTGGGTTTGTCAAGCATTCCCTTACGTGCCTTTTATCAGTAAGTGTATTTACAAGGTCTTCATTACTTCCTAATTGACCATGCCTCTTCTCTTTAGTTATCGCCTTAAAGAGCAATTTAAAAAAGCAATTCAGCAACAGCCATTTTAAAGCTCTTCATTCCTTCCATCCCCTTTCTCATTTATTATTATCCTTCTGCCTTGCTAGCACTTCTTTTCCCCAATGTCTTTAAAAGCCTTTTATACTCTCTGGAACATGTTAGCAGCTCTAACTTATTCCACCATCAGCTGCCATCCCCGTGGCTTCACCCTTCTTGTCCCCAGTTTTGGTCCTTCCCCCCCTCCTTGCTGCTCATGTTTATTCTGTAATTTCTTAGCCCTAATACACCAAGGGTGAGATATTTGGCAGTGGGCTTTCAACCTCTGGGTAGAGGATGGGTGGGGATGGGAGTGATGCTAAGTCCCAGTGTCCATGGGACTGATCCTGCCCCAAGGCAGATGTTCCCTCCAGCCACTGCTGCTCCTTCCCATGTGTCCTCCTACTTCTGTAAGTCACTTCACTCCATCAGCTCCTCCCAGACACCAGCTCCAAGGTCAGTCACACGCTGTGCAAAAAACCAGCATTTTAATTGGTGGGTTTTGGATTTGTGCAGTGCTGTGCTCCCTGAACCTCCAGAATCTCCTTCATCTTCTCGTGCCGCTTCCAGTGCCTGGTTCTAGTTTCCCTCTCCTCCTCCTGCATCATAATTTTGCAAGCTGGGGGACTGGAACTAAACAAGTATTCCCTTGATTTATTCATACATTCATAAGCTTTAAGGCCAGGAGAAACTATTATCTCACTTATCCCGACCTCCTGCATATTACAGTCCATTAAACCTCATCCGGTTATCCCCATACTGAGTTCCGTAATTTGTTTGGCTGGAGTGTATCTTTTTGGAAAGGCCCCTGGTCTTGATGTGAAGACAGGTTTATATAATAGTATTTTCTGTCCCACCCTTTATATATTCTATTATGTTTTATTTGGGTTTTGAATGCTGCTACACAATGCACAGAGGCATTTGGGGGAATATCTGCAGTGATGTTTAGGAGTTTTTCTTTTTACTTCAGCTACATTCAGACCATTTATTACACACAAACAGCCCAAGGCACCCCCATCCATCTCCTCTGTGCCAGGACCCAGACAGGCTGGGGTCCATCCTGTGCCCTGTACTGCATTTGCCACCCTCCATTAACCCACCCCAAATAGTTTTGCAAGTTTTCACCATTTTAGAGCCATAGTAGAGAGGGAGACAAGCCTGGTTCTGGTGGAGATCTCTGGGCACCTTGTGGTTTAATGTTTTCTTTCTCTTTCCTCTTTGAAAACTGGTCTTTTTTTTCCCCCCCCTGTGTTTTGTCTTCTGTGGCTTATGTTCCTTGACATGTCGGCTGGTTTTGATCTTTTTTCTCTTTCTGCATTACAAAATTGTCAGCTGTGTAACCTAGAAACAGGGCTGGCTGAATGATATGTTTGCAAATAATGTTTGTTAGAAGTTTATCTCTTTCTAGCTCATGAATCATGCTTGCTCCAAACCTGGTTTCAGGGGACATGCTTATAAGGAGGAACGGGTGCCATGCAGCATGTCACCAGCCGGCTGGGGAAACCAGGCTTTACTCCTGAGCTCTGCATGGATATCCCCCAGGACTTGGCATGAGCCACATCCTCCTCCTCTTCTGTGGCATCCCTGTACTTCTGAGCTCAATGCAGATATGTCCTTCTCACCTTTTGTCTTTGTGTTTAAGCAGGAAAGTCCAGACTGGCAGGGCACTGCATCCCACATCTGGAGCCCAGAGGTGCAAATTCACGTGGGCACCATCATTCTGCAGGTCATTAATGACCAGGCCTTCTAACACATCTGTTATATCAGCCCCTTATGGCATGTGCTGGCACAGCCCCTTTCATTAAATGATTCTATGGACCTCAGTGCAGGCCAGAGTCCTTCCTCATTCCCACCACTGCTGTTTGGGGAAGCAAACAATCCCTGTAGCTTCTTCTTTGGGTTTTCCTTCTCCATCTTGGCTTTTCCCTTAGATCCCTTTGCTGCCAGCTTTGCCATTGCAAGGCTGGTGTGTGCTCTGCAACCTGCCCATGCTCCCAGGCAGCTCCCATCCGTCTTCCTTCTCATGGCAGCATCTGCAAAACAGCTTCTAGACTTGGGCTGCAACCCTTGCCCCAGTCATCCCTTTTCACTCCCCTTTTCCACAGACACATTGGTGGCACTTCTTGCCTTCCCCTCTAAGCAGTTCTTCTCCTCTCACAGTGCACTGCCATGTGCTAGGCACACGGTCCCAGGTGTTTCTGCCAAAGCCAGAGTACTTCCATATCCATCCTCATTTAATTTAAACACCGACAAATTCTCCCAGCTACAGTGTTCATCCATCTCCTAAGCTGTCCAATTCATGCAGCCACTTCACAACTCTCCCTGGATGTGTCCCTGGGTTGGCTGAGCATCAGAGCTGGCTGGTTTTATTTATTTTACTTGTAGCTGTCCCTGGGTTTTGCAAGCAGGCACCTACCTGTGCTTTGCTGTCTGCTCCCTCCCAGTGGCTCAAGCCCTTCCAATTAGGTCACCAGTTCCTAATTGCAAATAATATTTCTATGTTTTTCTTGGGACATAACAGTGAAGACATGCTCTGTGGAACACCCAGTTGTGTCTTGGTGGAGGCGCTGTTTGTCCTCAGCCTCATCTTGGATGCAGACCTTTGAGTTGGGGGCATGTGGTTCATTTCTCTGCGCTTCCTCACATCTGCCCACCTTGAATTTTGCAACCCAAAGCCATGCTCCCGGGTGTGCCTTGGGGTCACATTCAGCCATTCAGTTCCTCTGCCTATCCCCTGGGAAGGGCAGCAGCTGGGGCTGTGCACCCCACTCCAAAATACCTCTGCCCCTCTCCGCATTGGTCCTGTTTGGCTCTGTGGGTAATGCTCGCATCTCAGCCGACACTTCATACTTCAAGCCCTCACCCTTCACTTGTTGGAGCCTGTTAATCTTGGCAATTAGCTCTTGCTCTGATGCAATTTTCATTCACGCTCTCCCTCTCTGAAATCCCTCTAAGACCCCCTCGGAGCATGTTCCTGGGTTGCTGCAGCTGCCTGCTTGGCTCTGCACCATCCCTCCCCAGCAGAGACCGAACATGGTGAGCACACCAGGCACTTATTTAGGTGTTATATGTGCTCAGACGCCTGCTCCCTGACATTGCTTGCTGCAAATCTGACAAGAGCAGTATGTCACCCTTCTACCTCTGCCCTCCCATCCTGCTGGGGAGATGGGAGAGCCAAACGTCTCCTTTATGTCTATGAAGCCTGAAGGCCTGATAAAGATTCAGGGTGAGCTATCGCTGGAATGAGGAGCAGGCAGAAATCTGAGCTGCATAATTAGGTACTTTGGGGACTGTATCAAAATGCAGCTGACTATAGATTTCTGTACAGTACGTGCTCTTCTGCATTGACTTTCCTGCTCCTTCTTCCACTAATGCACAGAGAGGTGGTGGGAAGACCCCTTGCCCAGGCCCCTGGAGATGGAGCTCAGTGTGATCCCATGAAAGAGCTGAGCAAGAAGCTGGAGGTGAAGGGCTGGCAGGATGCAGCTAGGAGCCTGGAGTGTGGAAACTTTAGCCACTTGCTTCCTGGTGTGCTCTGGGCTATATGACTTTGAAACCTTTCTGTAAATAACCAGGTTCATGGAGGGGCTGCCTGGTGCCACCATCACTGTCTGTTCCTGGCAGAGATAGACCACAGAACCTAGCTAATGGTTTAGGTTAAAAATATGTAATTTTAAACAGGTTGAAAATTGCAGTGTGTTTTCTCTCTCAAATCAAGACTAAGTTGAAATATCAAAAATGTTCACAGAATGGGAACAAAAAGAAGATTAAGAAATGTCAGACTTTGCCACCGACATTTTTGATGGAAATACTTTGACATTTGCAAACCCAAATGTTTAGTTTGTCAAACTAGATGGAAATGTCACACCAAGCCAAGTTGAAACACTAATCTGTCAGCTCCTGGGAGGCTGCCATCTCTCATGGGATCCCCCTTCCCCAGCCACCCCTCAGGGTTCCAGGAGCTGCCCCGTACCCTTGAGCAGGAGGGGAATGGGATTTGTGCCTCTGCATTTGAGGGTCCACTACAGTTGGGCAGGTAATAACAGCTGAAATCCCAGTGGAGTAAGGCCATTCATGGAAACAGGAAGAAACAGGCAGATTTGGTATTAGGATGCTAATCCACGAGACAAGAAACCACGTCCCCTTGCCTGCTCTCCTACAGATTTCACTGCGGATTTGGGCAAGCCAGTCCTGCTGTGTTGAGGTTCCCCCTCTGTAAACAGGAGTAATAACTCTTCCCTGCTTCAGCTGGAGGTTGCAGGCTTAAATCCATTAATATTTGTGAAGTGCTCAGATGTCAAAGTAACAGGGTCCTGTAAGAACTGGAGAGAGCGGTGTGGCCATTCGGAGGTGGCTTTATGTGAGACGTGCAGGAGGCTGCCTGCAAACCCAGCAGCAGTAAATCCTCAATGTGGGAATAGCATTTGAACAGCAAAAGGGAAACATGAAGTGAAAGTATATGGTGTATCTGGGGACTTGGGGGTGTAACTGGACCTGCAGCCCAGTGCTGGGCAGCTCTGGACTGGAATTGCCTGGAAGAGGGGCTTAGGCTCTCCTGGCCTCTCACAGCTAGTGGTCATTGGGGTGCTGCTGTGCCCCAGCAGAGGGGTGGGTGTAAGCCGGTGGGAACTGGGGTTTTCCTATCCCACCACCCAACCCTTTCATTTTGTTGGTTTTTTTTTAACCTTATGTTTGCTGGAAGAGTTTGAGGAGAAAAGGCAAAGAGACATGTTTGAATTAAGGAACACTCTTTGGAGAAGACATTCAGAAGTAATTTTAACTATTTTGTTGTTGTCTGGCAAAACCCAAAATGCCTGGGTTGCTTTTTGTGCCCCTATGTTAACGTGCTGATCTGATACTTGCGGGTGAGACATAATTCATTGTGTGCACAAACCACTCATCCTCTATTGCTTTGTGGACCAAAAACTACAAGGCCAACCACCACAACTGTTGCCTCTCTCCTGCCTATAAACACACAGATCTCATGCACTGGTTTCGACTAGAGATGCCTTGCTGGTGTCGAGTTTTCTTGCCTGTAATTATCAAAACCTTTGAACTAGGTAAGCCTCCAGCTGCTCTTTAGGGCTGGTGACCCCCAGAGCCTCTCTCACCTTCTGTAGGAGCAGTGAGAGCTGCAGCAGAGACCTTGAAGCAATGGGAGCCTGAGATATTCAGTACCTGCTGCTGTGTGGGATGTCTCGTGGTGGTTATTAATGCCTCTGCTTTGCTTACCCAAGTGTTTAGACAGTTCAATACATTTTCAGACCTGTCCTTACCCTATTGTTGGGAAAGATTCATTAGGACTTTGGCTGGAAATTATAGTGACAGATAGAGATGGGTAATTTATGGCTTTTCTTGAGGGTTGTGCAATTATTCAATAAGTGTCTTTCCTTCCTCTACCTCCCCCAGCCACTTGTTGGAAAAAAATATTGAATTTATTTGTGGGAAAGTAGCCACTGACAAATCTGTGAATGGCTGGGAGAAACATAGTAAAGCCCTTCAGGCATCTTTGCTTGCTTTCTTCAGCTGGGATGAGAGCTCCCATGCCCACTTCTTGCCACGCACACATTGCCTCCTCAGTATTTCTTCCACCAGCTCTTCATTTGCTCCTCATGAGGTCCCTGCTCACCCAGCACTGTTTGGTTCTGTGTATTTATGTCTGTCCTCTCTAGCCTATGAAGGAGAATGCCCCAAAGACAGTGCTGGGGCTGGCCCACGCAGCTTTCAAAGCAGAGACCAGAATGAAGCCTGGTATCTCCCAAGGGTGCCAAGGGAGGTCCCCACTGGGGCATTCCATGGGACCCTTCTGGCATCTGTCCAGCTGTGCACTCACACATCCCAGCAACTACCCCTCAATGTCCACATCTGTCTCAAAGACAGTGCAGATGCTTACCACTTTCAAGTGCTGGGGCCATCCACAGCTGGGCAAACAAGCAGCACGCTCTGTCCCAGAAAGAGAGATGGCATCAGGGTGAAGCACCCCATGGACCTTGTCAGACCTACTGATCCTGCTGGACCTGGGCACTGCATGGGACTCCCCACTTTCCTGGGCTATTTCAGGGTGCCTGTCCTCTTGGACAACTGATCCCTGGGGAGGGAGGTGTGGGGTTTCACCTTACCTTGCTGTCAGGAGGTTATTCAGCTGGATAAATGCCTGGCTGCTCTCTGCATGCTCATCCTCTGGGAGAGGGAGGAGGGTCCCTCTGAGGGCAAACTCAGCCCCCAAAATCAGGCTCTCACTTGGCAATTCCTGCTGGAGGAGATGCTCGGTCTCAGCCCAGGGACCTTCTCCATGCCCTTAATCACAGGTAGAGTCATTTTTTGCCTGTGTAGTCCCTGGGCTTCTGCCCAGGGGCTTAGAAAGTGACATTATCTGAGGTGGAGCAACCAAGGCTGAGCACAATGTCCTCGAAGAGGGGGTGCAATCGATGGAGGTACTGGCTCCGTGGCATTTCCACTGTTATCTCTCCCACTTCTTTCACGTTTTAACATTTTGTTTGAATTAGTGGGGCCTGTTCCTCACAGTATGCATGACTATGCATTTGTCTACTTTGGATTTCATCTGCCATTGACTGGCCCATCCATCAAGCTCTCTTCGGGCCTTTTGAAGTTCCCCATAGTCTTCTCTTGTTCCGAACACTCTGTGCAATTTGGGTCCTCTGCCAGATTTTTCTTATGACATTTTTCATTCTCCTTTTCCAAATCATTAATGCATATCTTTAACCACCAGTATTAGCATGAAAACTTAGGGAGCCTCTCTGTGAGTGCTGTAGCCTTCTGGAAGGTAGACCTCTTTAATATACACTGTTTTGCCTCTCTGTTTCCAACCATTAGAGTTACTTTTTCCATTTGATTTGCAAGCATTTAATTCCCTTAATAGCCTCTCATAAGGGAGACCTTGTCAAAGACCTTTGAAGCCCCAAACACATTATGTCAAGTAGTTCTCCTTACTTCACCCTCCTCATGATGGGAGAAAGCATCCTAGCAGATTAGAGGCATGAACTTCCTTTCAGGAAGCTGGGACAGCTCACCCCCCTCTCACTTGTTTAATTTACAGGTTTTAAAATTAAGCTTCTTATTATGAGCGCCTTCATCTCTAACCACCAATTCAGTTCTTACAGCCTTTAAAAGAGTCATGTCTCTACACCTGCCAGAGAGCAGACGATTTCCCTTGGTGGCTCTTTTGTGAGCAGCCAGGTCACTGGGTGAGCAGGAGCCGTCAGAGCCTTTGGGTATTTCCCTTTCAACTCTAGAAGCTTTGTGCTGGACGGGCTCGTACAATCTCTGTTCCTTTGGCATTGCTCTTTGTAGAAATGCTTCATTGTTATCACCTGAAAATAATAGGCACCTCGCTGCTGTTCCTGCTGCGCATGAGCTGGTTTAAAAGAAACCTTCCTAGGTGCTGCCGAGAGTTCTTTGCCTGCCCTGGCTCTTCGCATTGTGCCCCAGCGATGCTGGCAAGTCGAGTCACGCAGCAGTGCCAAGGGAGGAGGATGGGACCGATAAGATCCTGGCCAAAGCTGGGCTGTCTCTTCATTAAAGGTATGGGGTAGAAACCTGTTTCACCCGCCGCCCCGTGATTAATGCCGCTTCACTCCCGTGAATCATCCCAGGCCTTGTGTAAGGCTTACACTGGCTGCGCAGCAGAGCTGTGTTTCTGTGGCTTTTATAAAGTTCTGTGCAATTTATGCATGCTGCTCCTGCTTTAAAACATTTACGGTCTTTATTCAAGGCTTGAGGATTTACGCTCCCCTCACCTGGGGCCCTGGGAATGGTACCGCTGGCGGGATGATCCCGGGGCCAAGATGCTATTTATTGTTACCAGAAACAATCCTGCCCCGCGGTGATTTCTGACCATGAGGAAGGAAAAACTGCTGTTTTTCTCTCCAACACACAATATCCATGAATCTTTAAACAGAGGGAATTATTTCTCTGGGTAGCATGTGCTGGTGAGGACGTTTAACTCTAAGAATATGTGACAGCTCATCAGTGGAGGGAGAAAGATGGTTCTGGGGAGGTGGAGGGAATGCTGAGTGCTTTCACCAGGAGCAACCCCTCTGCCAGGATTCCCACAGCAGCCTTGGGAAGCTGCCAGTCAGGAAAACCAACTGCTCCCAATAATGGGGTAACCCCCTCCTCCTGGGATACCCCATTCCAGGGGCAGTTCCCCTGCAAGACCGCCTGTCCTGGCCAGGGCTTGAGGTTTTGTGTTTTTTAAACAGTGTGTGGCGACTTCTGCCTAAGCTTCTCCAGACAAACCTTTTGTGCCAAATTACCTGTCTAGCTGGGCTCTTATCTCGGTGTTTATCACCACCACCCCTCGCTGTCAGCACTGTTTATAAGCAGGGGAACCGAAACCCTATGCTAAGAAATTTCCTCCTCCTCCTCTTTTCTTTCAAATCTGCATCTGTTCCAGACTCCCTTTCATTAGAGACCACATGAAAGCCAAAATAATCCCAGGCTATCAGGCATAGAAACCTTCACAAGGTAAATAAGGCACACCCTGGCCCAAGCTCTGCCCTGGCACCCAGGGAGGTCCTGTCCCGCCTGTGTCACCTGCATCCTTATTGTTGGGTACCTGCAAGGCCTCCTTGCACCCACTGGGATGTTTACAGAGCCAAGGTGAAAATTCAGACTGCAAAGTAATGTTAGACACCCAGCATGTCCTCCTGCTCCTGCATCCCAGTTGGTACAGCAATGGTGCTGAGCGAGCACCCTGGGGGGGGTGAGGGGGGGGTGGAATGTGCTGCTCTTTGCCTTTTTTTACCTGTTGTAAAAATATTTGTAGAGTTGCAGTGGGCTGTAAAGAGTGATTCTGGGGAGGGAGGAGCAGGGCTGATACCGATTAGGCAGGAAATGGCTCGAAGTGGATGGCATCCATATGGGAGAGCTGATAGATTTGGCGTCTTGCAGGCATTGCTTGATGGATCCACTGATAACCTGGCAGCAAAACAGACCTGGGCTCTCTGATTCCCTGCCAGAAGCTGATCCACAGCCTGCTGGGGCGGTTGGCCTTCGTTAACACCTTTCTGCCATGGGAACCTGCCGCCCTGCCCTGGGGGCTGGTGGCCCCATGGTCTCTCCAGGAGCCCTGGGGTGTTCGGCCAGCCGGTCCATGCTGTGCTGCCTGCCAGGGATGCTGCTTGGTCTCCTTCCCTTTGAAGGCTCAGCATGAAATCTGGTTGGAGTTTAGGGAGGCAGGAGGGCAGCATGCAGAGCAGCCTGCGTCCTTGGGATTAAAAAGCTTCATTTTGCAGCTCTGGAAAGAATCAGCGGGTTTCCATGCTGGGCTCCTGCCTTGCATTGGAGACAGATGGAGAGTATGAAACATGGGGAAAGTGGTTGCCTGCTCCTGCCGTGCTGGGGGCTGGCTCGCTCATGGGCACAGGTCCTGCTCTGTGTCTTTCTCCAGGTGGTTTAATATTGGGACCAACCTTTTGCACATCTCTCCCATTTCTAAAGCCTACATGGAGTTGGTGGAAAGCCAATGACCCAAACGTTCTGTGGGGAGACACTTGAGGTGGCCAGGACCCCAAGGGAGGTCTTCCCATGCTAAGGAGAGCTAGTGCATCCTGCTCTGTGGTGCCTCTCTATCTCTGGAAGCTGGCAGTGAAAACAAGGGGAATTCAGAGAAGAAATCAAAATGTCACAGTGTGCTTCTGGTTGCTGGAAAAGAAGCAAGATGGTGAAAATGGTCATGTAACAGAGGGTAGACATCCCTTGCAGAGATGAGTTGGAAGAGGCTTGGGAAGCAGCAGCCACCAACTCCACCAACTTCCCTATGCTGCCCATCCCTCCATCCCTTGTGTGGATGTAGAGGTTCCCTGGTACAACATGGCTCAGTTCTGCCCGTGCTGGTGACAAGAGTGTGCTCGGAGAAAACCAAGCTCTCATGGTGGGAGATGAGATACATAGCAATTGCTCTGAACCTGCTGAGGGCTACAACATATTTGATGGCTAAAGTACAACCCCCAAAAGCCCTGGCAGCCCTCTCTTTTGCTGGCTGCATTAGTTGCAGGGAGAACTGTTTGCTCCTGTGCTCAGGTCACAGCCTCCTCAGCTGCAAGTCAGAGCTGTAATTTCCCTGTGGTTATTTCTAGGATAACTTATTTCAGGTTTTTATGATGCTTACAAATTGGGCAACATCTTAAAACATAATTCAGGCCTTAACTGGCTTTAGATGTGTGTGATTTTACAGGGATGTGTAAAGTATTTTTAAGTGTTTGTAAATTCCAGGAATTGGAGCTGTGGGGACAGGGAGGGATAGAGGGTCTGGCCCAAAAAGGCTTTTGGATATGCAGGCTGCTTACAGCCATAGGCAGCTGCATGGTTTGAGCAGGTTGCAGAGCATGTAGCAAATGCAGGACAGGGAGTTTTTGTCTTCTCTTCCCCTGCAAAATTTGTTTAATTTGTGGTTTGTACAAATCACTGTGGAGCCAAGCACTTACCATGATAGGTAAGAGGTGCTGTAATGGGGAGATGGCTCCTGGGCTCTGGGAATAAAGGGGAGTAGATGAATTGAGGTGAAGGTGTGTTCCTCAGGAACAATGATCACAGTGGCAGGAACCAGCTGTAGAAGCCATTTTGTGCCTTTGCATGATCTTCCATGAAAATCTTCCTGCTGGGATGGAGAAGTTGGCAATTCTGGGGACACAACCAGCCCTGAGCCAGGGGCTGCTTCCCTGGCCTCTGCAGTGACCTGGATGTGTGCTACCATGGAGCTGACATTACTCCCATAGTTCATACAGGAGTGGCCCTTGTCTGTGCAGAGGCATGGGCTCAGCTGAAGGGTGACAGTCCCCCAGACCCCACCCTGGCCACCAAGCAAAGAGATCATCCCAGAGGCAGCTTGCAGGGATGGGTGGAGAGGTTTCTGTTATTTACTCCTGTCATTAATGAGCCACCAGGAGTCACCACGGGCTGGGATGGGATTTGCCAACACAGACAGAAGTAGAGCACAGTCCTGGGGCAGAGGCATCCGGGCGGGTCACACTGATGAGACCAGCAGAAGGGACAACCAGCTAAGGAGAATGGCTGTGTAGAGGTGAGACAGAACTGGATTGCAAAAAAAAACAACAACCCACGATCACCCAGCGAGGAGCCAGAGCTGATGAGCAGGAGCCGGGGTGCTAAGAGAAATGCCACTTCCTGGTGGGGAGGCAGAAGAAACAACCCAGGCAAGCTGGCTGTTATGGAAGGTGATATCCAGGTGAGCAGAGCTCAGGGAGGTGCAGCATCTTCCCTGCCCTCATCTCCAGTGCCCAAAGCAGGCAGAAATCTCTGTGGGTGTTTGCATTTGTGGAAATAACACTATCATCTTGCTCTGCCCGCTGGTCAGGGTCTGGGGACTTCACTGCAATGCAGTCCTCAGAGAGGTCTGGGATTCTGGCTGCTGTTTCAGGCACATAAGGAAGATGTTATTGTGAAGTGTTCTGTTCCGTCCCTGCTGGGGGCTGGGGGGGGAGTCAGAGCACCCCTGCGCAAGGCAGAATGACAGCAGAGAAGCCAGGCAGACTCTTTGGCATGGAGTCTACCATCACAATGGCACCCATGGCCAGGCTGGCCTGGCCTGGAAGCTTCTCCCTGCTGCTAGCCTTGGATGACGGCAGCCACCAGTCTCTCCACCAAAGCCCACGTGAGTTTTCCTGCTTGCCTCTCTTCCAAAAACAGCAACTTCCAGCCCACGGGAGAAAGCTGAGCGTAACAGTGGAGACACTGTGATGATGCACTGTCTCACCAACACCTACCCACGTCTGCAGGAGGAGGAACCCGCCTTGGCAGGCATCCCACCAGGCAACTCCAGACCCCCATCACGGGGGATGGAGTGGGCCGGGGATGTACAGCCACAGCCCCTGGACTTACTGTCACTGGGAGCTTTCATAACTTTAGCTGCAGACTGGTAGAGACTGTGTGATTAAGGTCCCTCTGGAGCAGATTGCTGGAGGAGATGCTGCTGATCCTCAGGAGACACCCGAGAAATGTTTGCAGGGAACTCCTCAGGGATGGGCAGAGCTGGGGTTGGGTCCCTTTCTCTACCTGCAGCCTGTGCCCACAAAATGTGCTCAGGTCCTGCAAGGCTGCCCCAGGAGACAACATAGGATTGGGGACCACCGAAACTGTCACTGGGCTCTGGAAGTATGCTATCAGCTGCACACGGGGCTCTGAAGGGAGCCAGGGTAAGGACTGTGCTTTTGGGAGAGGCTTCCTCATCCCCTGAGCTCCCCCTGAGGCAGGCTTGCTAACAGTGGGGAGTGTGCTGGGGAGGTAACAAAGTGCTGACAAGAACCAGTTTGTATTTCTGGATGGGGTTTCACAGCTCCCCACGGTGCTGCCCCATCTCCGTGGGGCCAGGGGAACACCCCGTGGGGGCGAGGGCCAGACCCGCTCATGGGAAGGGGTGCAGGAGACGCCGGCTGTTGGTACGAATTCAGCCCCGCTCCACCATAAGGAAGTGATTGAAGCTTTCACGATCTGTTTAACCGGTGACATATGTTTCCTGCCGGGGCGGCGGCGTGCTGCATGCCGGCGGATGAGATACGGCCGCTCGTCCCTGCCTGGCTCTGCCGGCGCGGGGAAGGGCTGGCCCCATCCCCGCAGCCACGTTTGATACGGCTACGGGCCACCGCTCCCTGTGTGGGAAGGGGAAGTTGCTTGCGCGGCAAAGGGAAATAAACATGAGGAGACCAGCCCCGCTCCAGTTTGAGGCCCCGCTGCAGGCAAAGAGCCGCGTGATGTGCGGTGGGGCTGGGGATGAAGGAGGGGAAGCTGGAGCGGGTGATGTCTGTGAACTCCCTCTCGCTTACGGGGGGTCCCTCCCTCTGGGTCTCATCTTAGCTTTCATCACTGAGACATCAGAGGGACAAGAGAGGGGGGAGCCGTGTGTTGTGGAAAAGGTCTAATTGCCCAGAACATCGAGACTGGGTGAGGTGATTCGCCAAATTCAGCAGCAGCCAAAAGGGGCTGAGTGCTTTCCCCAGGAAAGGGACTGTGCCCTAAGAATGACAGTGGCTGAGGACCCAGGTGTTGGTGCCCAGGTTCAGGTCTGTGTGAGTCCCTGCTGCATTCTTTCCCCGTATCCTTTGGCTCTTTCTGCTCCATCCCTTGGCATTGAGAAAGTCATTCAGAAGAAAGACTTATTGAGTGCCAGATGGGTGCCTTCAGCCATGAGGGTGCTGGGGTGGCCCTGGGCATGAAGCCAGTGTTGCCATAGCAGGAGTGAGGGGCTGCAGGGATGGCAGAGTGGTCACTGTGGCTGCCTTGGGAAAGGAACACCTGAAAAATCACACAAAGAGGAAAAATTTTGTTTCAGAATAGCCTATGGCATAAGAGTTTGTGGGGGAGGGAGAGGAGGAAAGGACAAGAAGGCTTTATGGATGAGATGAAAGCCCTAGAGGCTCGTCTCTCATGCTGCGGGGGTAGCATCTCCCCCAGGACCAGCAACCTGCCAGCTGTACCAATAGAAAAGGAGATCTGGAAGCAGGGCTTCCCAGATTTGGGCTTTAAAATGTAGGCTTCTTCCTGTGCTTGAGCCACCAGGCATACTGAGGTCCTGTGTTCACTCCCACAGTGTTGTCCTGGGCTGGAGCAGCCATAGCCCTTCCTTCCTCTTCTTTTCCAACAGGGAAGGGTGACTTTAGGAGGCAATTCTCTTCCTTCTGAAGTTTTCTTAGTGAGAGCTTTTATCTTGCATTGCACTGTGTGAGGGGCATTTATCTGCAGGATTCAAGATGCTTCTTGGACTAGTGAGGAAAACCTCCCTGCTTAGGTCTTGCCCAGGTTCAAGGGCACTTAGCTCATCTCTGTTAGCTGCAGCAATGGGTGCCAAGCAGTGACTGGCTTGGGGAAACAGAGTGGAGCTGATGAGATGCCTTAAACTCATGGGTGTGCTGTCAGGAGCTGTTGTGTCTGGGATTGGTGTTACCCTTGGGAAGTTTCATGGCTATAGTTGTCAGCAGCCAGAGCTCTCCCATTGGGCAGCTGCACCCTGGCTTGCTGCAGCCCAGGCTTTCTCTGCAGCTTGTAGACATCCCAGCCCTGTGCTTGTTAGCAGATAGACAGGGATAGAGTGTGAATTGACGTGGTGGCTTGTTCCAGTGGTAGATTACCTTCACTCGTTACAAATCAGTGCCGAATTTCTCAATGGTTTTGGCACCAGGCAGGTGCCTGGAGCACGTCGCAGGGAGGCGGAGGAGGCAGGGGAAGGAAAGGGCTGGGGGAGGTGGTAGAGGTGGAGCAGGTGAACTTCGTTCTTCCAGCTCTGGAGAAAAAGCTCCTACTCCAGATGGGGCAGCCCTTGTGGTGTTGGTAAGCTCTGAGGTGCCACAGCTGTGCTCAGGCACATGGGGAGCTCCAGTGCAGAGCATCACAGGGATGGCAATGCTTCTCCCAAAAGCCAGTTCCCAGTAGGCACTGAAAGAGCCCATGCCGACAGCCTGGGATAAGTAGCGATTGATCATCTTCCATGTAGCTGCTAGACATGCCTAAATAATTCATTAATGGTTGGGGGAAACAAAAATATTGTGCAGTGAGTAATTGCTTGCGAGTGACACTGTGCATTGCTTGAGCAGGTCACGGGCAGCCGCAGAAGCCCGGCGTTAGCTGTGCGGCACGGTGCAGATCATTTCCTCTGATTTTTGTTTTCTTTCTCTTTTTATTTTTCTTTTTCCTTTCCATGTGAACTTTCCTGCCTCTCAATCTGTGCAAAGGCCTTTTGTTTCCCAGGGAACTGGAGGGAGTTGGTGGGACTGGAGCGTGGGCTGGCGGCATGAGATGCAGGGAGGAGTTGAGGGAGAGAAGGGACCATGGGGAGAGCAGCAGTTCCTTCCTGAAAACCCCATTTCCAGCAGATAGGACTGGTGGCACCATGCCAGGCAGAGCCATCATCAGCTGGTCCCTACACACTGAAGCGAAGGGCTCCAGGCATCCTGTCCCAGAGCCAGCCATGGGCAGGGAAGGGCCCAGGAGCCGATAGCAGTGACAAGGGACTTCTGTTTCTCCAAAGGGGTCTGGGAAACATCTCTGACTGCCTGTCTGTCCCTGGTGTATCCCAGTGCCAGAGGAAGCATGATGAAAGCAGGGCTCTGGCTCCCTGTGGGTGCCCTGGAGTGAGGGGCATGAAGCCCCCATGCTTTCCTGCAAGGCTCTGGGTGAGCATTGCACCAGGGCTGAGCTTCAGGGAGTTCACGCCCAGCATTAAGCTGCGGCTCCTGCGGGCTCCTGGAGGAAGCCTGAGCTGTGTCCCCCATAGCTCCAGCTTGTCACTCTATTAAATTTCCATTTTAACATGAAAACAGCTGGTTTCATGGTACCTCTAACTGTGTTATTTACACAGTCATGCATACAATCCCTGCTGGGAGCCACATTACTCCATGCAGCAGCAGTCCTGTCTCGTAGATACCCAGTGGGTGGGTGGGGAGGTGATGCCAACCCCTGGGTCAGGCCACCAGCTTTCCTCTTGCCTTGCCCATGGCCACCCTGGCAGCTCGTGGTGAAATGTGAGTTTCAAGGAGGGGAAAATCCATCTCAGAGTGGGTTCCAGTTCATCCCAAGGTCAGGATGAACCCATCTCCATTCACTCCTGCTTGTAGCTCCCTGTGAATCTGGCTCTCTAAGGCTTAAGGATGGGATGCTTGATACACACCAAGGGACAGAGAAAACAACTGTTGGCCATGCTCAATAGTGCTTTGTTCACAGCCTCAGAAGCAAAGAAAATCCTCCTGCTTTGAAGCCCGAGGACTGCCTTTTTATTATAGCCAGGACTCATGGAAAAGGGAACTGCAAGTCCTTTCCCATAACGGGATAAAAAGATCTCCCGGCTGAGACCATGGCAACTTGTTACACGTGAGAGCAGTGAGTCAGTGCAGCACGGGGCTGAGCTCAGTGCTTGTCCAGCCACTGGAAATCACTGCTTCTTGGATTCTATGTAACTGGGATTTGGAAGAGCCTTCTTACAAGTCCCATTGACCTTGTACTTTCCCCAGCAACCTGGCAGTCCTGGTGTCTGCTGTGTGCTAGCTGTGAGGAACAGCCCAAGGGGCAGGTGGGTGATGGGTACATCCCTCCTGTGCCCTTTCCAGCAGGTAAGCACAGGGCAGAGCCAAGCCACTCACATGCCCTGGTTTGGGTTTCAACAGCAGCAGACGGTTGTCTAGGAACAATAAAAATGATCCACTAATAGGAAAAGCACTGAGGAGATGGGAGGTATTTAGCTTGAGTAGGAAGCTGGGCTGTAATTTACACTGGTCATAAAGCAGCCAGGTGTGGGCTGAGCAGAGGCTGGGTCCCCAGCATGCTGGCCAGGGAGCATGGGGGTGTGCAGGTCATGCAGCAGGAGATGCCCATGAGCATCCCATGTTTGTACCCAGATGTGAGCAAGTGTTGGGGTGCATAATGACATCCCCAGGGGGACACATGTGGCAGCGATGCTCCTGGGTATGGAGGGGTGGTCATGGAGGGGTGACCATGGGGGAGCTGTAGTTGCTCCCCATCCCATCCCACCAGGCTGGGGCACAGCGGGTCCTCTCTGGCACAGCCCCCCACCTGGCTAGGAAACTCCTAAGTGATGAGGCTGGCCTAATTAGTCTGCTTAATCTTCCCCCATAAATCACTCCTCCCTATCCCCTGCAGACTATCAGCAGCATCTGAAGTCATTAGTCAATTTAAACCTGGGAGTTCACACGTTGTCTTATCGGGAGCCATCTCCGTTCCCGCTAAGCGCTTGCTCGGTGCCGTCTCTGTGCTAGATCCTATCTGCGTCCGCTTTGAAGCGGGAATGGAACAGGCGAGGCGCTGCCTGCTGCCCTGCCTGCTGGCAGGTGGGAGGGGAGATAGATGGAGATCCTGCTTCTCCCCCTCTCCGCTCTCCCCTTTTTTGAACTTCTCCTCTGACTCATCCATTTGATTCGATGTTTTCACTCTTGTTTTACAAATAGCAGTTCGCCCGAGCACTGGAAGGAGAAGGCGACTCCGAAGCTGCTGCAGCTTCCCCAGCTGGATAGGGAGATGCCCGGGTGCCCCGGGCAGGCAGGCAGCCAGGTGAGCGGGGCTCCGGGGAGGGGGTCGGTGGGTGCCCAGCCTGCCCCTGCACCCTGCAGGGAGGGGGAAAGCTGGAAGTGCTGTAAGGTGTCCACAGGAGGAGGTGGGTGTTTGGCTAGGGATCCTGCCAACACCTTGTCTCACCCGTTGGTTCTGCTGTCGCCTCTTCACCTTCCGGCCTGGGTGAGCGGCGATCCCCGAGGTCCTGAGGTGAGATGTTCTCTCCTGCACGGGAATCAGAGCTTCCTAAAGTGGAATGTGTGGGCTCAGGGGACAACTTGACAGCCTCAGTGCACACCCCTTCTGGCAGCCGTGAAAGGGGGCAGCAAGTCCCAGGGGCTCCGCAGGGGCGGCACTGCAAGCTCAGCTCCCAGTGCGAGGCAGGGAATGGGATGGGGGTGGAAAGGGGAAGGAGGGAGCTGTAATGGGGACACTCGACAGGAACCTGCAGCAGCAGTGACTGGCAGCTCCCACCTGTTTTTCCCCTGCACAATCATCCTGGTCATCCCATGCTGCTCAGCACCCACAGGCTGGTAGCACCCAGGCTGGGTGCCCTTGAGCGACTCGGGAAAGCCCCATCCCATAGCAGCACCCCAGGGGCTCTGGCTGCCTGCTCGGGCTGGCACTGTGTGTACAGGTGATGCCGTAGACGTGGAGAATTTGTGTCCTCCTCCTGCACCCTCCACACCCCTGGAACCCACTCCTGCTGCTCCTGGGAGAGTGAGGGATGGCTGCCCTCCCTGAAACCTGCCAGCCCTGGTTGCTGCCAAGGATGTTCTGTGCACCCCTCAGGCATGGACACGGGCATTGACAGACAGAAAGAAGCAGCCACTGCTTTGGGGCTACGTTTTTGGCCAGAGCACTCTGATAGAGCCCCTTTAAAGCATCCCAGTTGCTCAGCAGACAGTCCAGGTTGCAGATGGGAACACAGTGCCTGTAGTTCCCAGTTGTCTTTGTGGCCATTCTTTTCCTTTACTCCATTGTTGCAAGGAGGAGCCACAGCCATGTTTGGTTTTGTAGTCCAAACTCTGGATTTATTGCTTCCAGGTCTTTGTGTGTTTGTTCATTAAATGAAAGACGGCTGGGTGAGCCTGCTTTCCACTCCTGTGGCCACCTCCTGCTGCCTGGAGGGGTTCTTTGGCCTTGGATGATGCTTCACAGAATCACAGAATGGTTCAGGTTGGAAGGAACCTCAAAGATCATGTATTTCCAAACCCCCTGCATGGGCAGGGACAGGGACACTTTGCACTAGACCAGGTTGCTCAAAGCCCTAGCCAACCTGGCCACCCTTCACATCTCAGGCACTCATGAGCAGGGGACACATCCGTGTGGGCTGATGTTTCATCAGGCATGTCCTGATGCTCCCATTAGCACTAAACCTCTGGGTGATGGAGGTGATGTGGCTCTGGGATGCAGGTTCTGGTACCACCCTTTGCACTCGTCTGGGCACTAAGGACCCTGCTGGGACACAGCATATGGTGGGCATGGGGCACTAACCAGGGGTCCTGGCTGGGTGTGCTCAAGTTGTCCCCTGTTCCCAGGCTGATGCTCCCCTGCTGCTGCGGCTGGAAGACATGAGCTCCCAATTAAAGGATAATTCAACCAGACAGAGGGGCTGTGATGGCCAGGGGAAATCACAGCAGGAGGGGATGACAGGACGCATGAGAGATGAGAGGAGAAGCCAATTTACACTGGAATGTAAATACGGCAGAGGCATGTCGCTCCGCAGAGGCCATCACCCCCCTCTTGGTCCCAGGACCAGGACGAGAGCCTCCTGGGCCAGCTCAGAACTTGTTGGTGCCATGGGACAGCAGAGACCACGTCCCGCCTGGGTGCTGTGCAGAAGTGAGGAGGAGGGTCAGGGACTGCTACAGAAGTCCAGTTTCACTGCTGCTGTTCCTGCTCTCTGCAGATTGCATGTCCAGTGGCAGGGGGATGTCGTCTCAACTCCCATCAATAGCAAGGTCTCTACCCTCCCTGCATGTGTGGCACACCAGCTCGGAGATAGAGGGGAACTTTTTGGAAGCATTAACTCTGAAACCTACTGACAACACTAGTATGTGTGCTATCTGTGTCCCCACTGCTCATTCTAGCAGCCAGCTCGTACTAATGAGCTTTACTCAATAGCACAAGGATTGCCTGTGAAAACAGCCTCTGGGGATCAAGAAGAAAGGTTTAAAAATGCAAATATTCTGAGATATCCAGTTCTAAATATCTTTGTTGTTGTCAAACAAAATAGCAAAAATAGGTCCTCCAAAATGTGAGACAAGGAAACTTTTTAAAAGAAATGACCAAATGAAGTAAAAACAAAAGTGGGGTTTTTTTGTTTGTTTTGGTTTTTTTGTTTGTTTGGGTGGGTTGTTTTTTTTTCCTAGCTTAAAACCATTGAATTTGGAAAAGCTGCCTTCAGCTCACCCAGGATGGTGCAAGCACAGCCAACCCAGCCTGGGGAGCAGGCCAAGTTTGTCCATCCCTCTATGGTTTGCAGAGCATTGGTGGGGCAAGCAGGTGCTGGCAGTGGCTACATGGGACAAACCCCTTTCAGTCTCCTCACTACCCAGGCAAGAAGGAGCTCAGCAGATGGGCCACGGCAGCTCAAAGAGCCATGGATGATGACAGCCTCAAATAAGTCCCTAAAACATCCAGCCTAGTCTGGTAGCAGCTCCTCTCCTGCCCAAAGCCTGGACCCCAGTGCAAGGACCTGAGCTTGAACACAGATGGGAGAATTCATACCTCAAGGCAGGTTGCTTTTTGTTTGGTTGATTGATTGTTTTTGGTGTTTTGTGGATTTTTTGTTTTGGATTTTTTTTTAATCCTGTACAATGCTTTTTGCTTTTTTTTTCTTTTTTCTTTTTTTTCTTTTTGAGGCAGGAGTACTAGCTGCTAAAGATACATATGGAATTTGAATATGAATGATAAGAACAGCTGTGTATATCTACTATGAATGAACATAAACAGAAATGTATAAACTGAGATTTGGGGGCTTTTGGAAGAATTAGTGCCTTTGTTCCTGGATTTTTTTCCTATCAAAGTTTGAACCAAAGCCCATTAGCCCGGACTTTCCCGCAGCCGACCAAGCCAGGAGCTTCATTTCACCCTGGCTCCGAGCCACACCGAATTCTCCTCAACAGCTCAGTGAGCCCTAATCCTAACAAATTTACCCAGAGAAGTGGGTCTCTTATTACACAGCCTAATTTGAATGCTTTCCAAGGTCAATTTCTGCTCCCTCTCCCAACGTGCCTGCCCCTCCGGAGCCTACTCCCCCTCCCCCTTTCCCAGCCCCCCACCCAGTGGGGACAGCCCCCTTCACCACAGCAATGGTTTTTAAACGAGAAAATAATGTGATGCGAGTTTCTGGGTTCGGCCTCTGCCCGGAGGGTTTCTTAAAGCCGAGCGACTTCCTCTGCAGATTAATTGCAACTTTCGTTGGGTGAAAATAGCCCTGGGAGCCCCTTCCCCACAGGCTTTTCCGCATATGATGTTACTCGGTTCATAATCTGATCCCTGTGACTCTATTTCTTCCTTCCCCTCCCCGGTGTGCCGGTGCTGCCTGGCAGGGTACGGGCAGGGTGACCCTGGGGCAGGGCAGCCACACCGGCGGAGGGGAGCATCGCTGCCACCCAACCCAGCCAGCCCTGCCCTCGCTTTGCAGCAGACTGAGCAAGAAAACCTCAGCGTAGGGAAACAAAAAACCCGGCTCAGCGCAGGGAGCAGCTGCCAGATCCATCAAGGAAGGAACCAGCTCTGCCTCGTGGACAGCTATGGCTGGAGAGGGGTGCTGGGCGAGTTGCTAGGGTGGTATGGGCTCACCAGCACTTGGGGCTTGGTAGGAAAAGGGTCTGGAGGAGTCAGGAGCCTATCTTGCTCACCAGCTAAGCTTGACGTGGCCCTGGAGGTGCTTTCTGCTGGTTTTTGCAAGGCACAGAACTGCTGGTCCAGAACCCCAGAAGGGGTGCCCTCCAGCCAGTGAGGCAGTGAGATCCCTGGTGAGGGCCACAGGGGGTCCCACCTTTCCCCCAGCAGCCATGACAACCAAGACTCCTCCTGCTTGCTCTGTTCTCTGTGCTTATGGATCTTTTAACTCCATTAATGCTTTTACATGAGCATCACAGGCAACACAGCATCACACTGCCCTGGCAGGTGACAGGAAGAGAAGGGACACACCCTGGAGACACATCCCGTGCCGTGCTGGAGCAGCTGAGCCTGGCTGGAGGAATAGAGGGACCAGAGCACCAGGAGGAGCACTGGGAGCAGAGTTGGTCTCTTCCCATCCAGGATGCCACGAAGATGTCATCTCTGAATTGTTTCTGCAGGTCATGTCCTACTGCCAGATAACTTACTGTTGCTGCTCCTGTCCCTCCAAAGCCTTTCTGCCCAACGTTACCCAACACCAGTCAGATACCTGTGTTTGATGATTTTGCTCCAGGCATAAGAGCTGCAAGTATCAAAGCTGAACCACATCTTATCTCCTGGCTGTGTTCCTGCCTGCTCCCAGCCTGGGAATCCTGGCTGAGGGGAATTTGCAGCAGCTCCCTGGTGTCACAGTGCCTTTGAGGTGCTGGTTTTCATGGGGAGGAGAGCCCCAGGGCAGGTCTCTGGGATTCAGGTCAGACACACCTGCACAGCTGAAGCTCTGCCAGTAGGATGCTGGTCATTGCTTTAAGGTCAGCCTTAGATAATGGGAATAATAAAAATAAGGCAGTCTGGAGGGAAGGAGAGAGCAAACTGAATCCTAATAAGCTGCACAGGCGCATCAGCACGATCATTTCACGGGAATCATTTAGAAAAGGGGGAAAAGGTATCAAGGTTGGGGTGAAGGATGTAGGGGACAGCGGCCAAGGCACAGTCCTAAGAGGCCATGGAGGTGGCCCATGCCCCTGTTCCTGCCAATGTCCCACACCCATGAGCTGTTTCTGCCCCACTGTGCTGGGGAAGGTCAAGGGCAAGCCCTGGCTGCAGAGGGCGTGGGAAATGGGGCTGAAGGATGGAGGGAGAAGCTGCTCCGTGTGGAATGGCGATGGGTGTCACCATCTTTATTGCAATTGAGTTGTGGTGCCTGGTGGGAAGGGACAGGATGTTTGCATTCAGAGATGGCCAAAATTTATCCAGAGCTGTGGTGAAAAACACTGAAGGCAAGTTTTAGAAGGTAACTAAAACGTTAATGCCTCAGGGTTTAGGGCAATCCCCAGTGCCAAGGCAGGAAAGTCATCAGTGCTGTTGATGGGGAAATAACCTGCATCACATGGAAACAGAGTGAGGGCAGATTGAATGGGCCATGAGGAGGAAGATGGTCAGGGGCTTTCCAGGAGGAGGCAGGGACCAAGCCCTGAGCCTGGAGCACCCCAGGACCCTTCCTGAGCCCTAGCAGCACTCATCTTGCTGGGAGGATGTGCCTGCAATGCCCCAGGCCTCCTCCTCACCTCAGCTCCTGCTGGCCATGGGCCAGCTGAAAGGCTCACCCCAGCATGGTGGGGGCTGGCCAACCCCACGCAGCTCCAATTATCCCAGGCTGGAGAATTTCCAGGAATCCCATCCCCTCTTTCTCTCTCCCGACCCTGCCTCCCCCAGTCTCTCCCCCCTTAAAGTAATTTGACTTTTATAGTAATAACTTCTGAACTCTGAATTGGGGCTGTGCCAAGGAAAGCAGCAGAAAACAATGTGATGGGCCTCGGCAGGCGCGGAAACTCCAGCGACTGAGACCAGCCCTAAAATAACTTTAGAGCGATTGTTATTTATTCTGGGAGAAAGTTCGTTCATTCACAGTTTGGAGAGGAGATAAATCAGGGTGGGCTCAGGCTGCAGAGGCAGCACACAGCCACTGCAACCATGGGGTGCCTGCTCTCCACAGTCCTCATGCACGTGTGTATCCCTCTGCCCTGTGGGGAAAAAAATAAACACTGATTTTTAAAAAAAAATTTTAAGGGTATTTGGGTTCAGCTGAAAGCCCTGGGTTCAGGTGGAGGAGTTCAACTTGGTGCTGGGGGATCTGCATGTGCCGCTGGGTGCAGGAGGCTGCATGCCATGTCTGTCTGTGCCTTGCACATGTTTTGGCTTCCCCTGGCATGCTGTTTGGTGTGACAGCTGTGCTGCAGGCTGCTGGCACACCTACCCCTGGGCTGAGCACCCCTGAGCTGCAGCGTCTGCTGGCAGTGGGTGATGCAGGCAGGCTGGGGCAGGGAACACAGACAGCATCCCACTGCCTGTTCTGGTGAGCATCAGCCCGTGCTCGGTGACTGCCAGCCTGTATCAGCTGGGTAAGAAGCAAGTTCTATGACCTTAGTAATGTGTGGATGTTCCCACATCTCCCAGCCTGCCCCAGCTTGCCTGTAATTCACCAGGGTTGTGCTAGAGCTCCCAGATCTGCTGGAGGAACCTTGGGCAAGCAGGGCAACTGCAGTTGCTTTCTGAATGGGAGAAAATGCTCCTTGGATGAGGCAGTCAGCAGCAGCACCACATCTCTGCTCATGCTGCTGTTTTAGAGTACCTGTCACCGTGGTCTGGGCACTGGTTGGGATCTGGAGCACAGCAGTGGGCAGTTGGGCCCTGGGCAGGTTTGGAGAGTAAATGCTGAAGAAATGCTGCTGAGGGTTGGCAAACATGGTCCCTATTCACAGGGTGACAGGGATGACAGACACCTCACTCTGTGGGCAGGTGCGTGGGATGGGGACAGACAGTGACCTGGCTTGAGTTGATGGGCTTTGCTAGCTTTGTCTGCAGATCATCTCCCAGAAGGATGTGCATACAAGACAGATGCCCATGAGCATCTCCAGGGCAAGGCTCAGTCCTGCTCCACCACAATGCCAGCTGGGTCAACCATGGTGACACAGGGCAGCATCACCATCAGCACCCACCCTGCATGAGGCTCTTGGTGCAATGCTTTCGAGAGGGAAAACCCTGCCACACTCCCTTCTTCCATGAGGGCAGCAGGCCTTGTCCAGTCTACCCACCTTCTCCTGCTACAACAGTCCAGGAGATCTTGCTGCGTATCACCTAACATCTTTGCTCTTGGATTTATCTTGGATGTATGGACACAGTGGACCTGTGGCCTTTGAGCTGTAGAAGAGACCCAGTCCCATGCCGCTAAGGAGTCATTCAGCCCTGTCCCTTGCTGCATAAAAAAAGTGCAGCCCAAACAGCCAGATCCTGGATAAGCTGTGGCTCGGCCACCCTCATGGCATGGGCCATAGGGAGAGCAGGGTTAAAGCTGTGTCAGACATGGGGCAGAAGCAGCCCTCTGGCACACACAGCTGCCTTCATGGCTTCCTTCATCCCTCGTACTGCAGAACAGGAAAACCTTTGGCCCCACATTCCTCCTCAACTCTGCATGTCCCCTGCCCTCTGCCTGTCCCCTGCCTGCCGCCCTGACATCCCTGCGGGCAGCCCCACGCCTGCCGGATGACTTCCAGCCTCCCCACTCTCTGAGCTCTCTGAGCTGCTCGTGATCTTGGCAGGCAGCTCAGGGTCTTACCAGCCATTATTATAATGATTATTTTTGTTTGTCTGGATCAAAAAAGGCTCTCCTCTCATCTCATTCCTGGGTGGCCCTGGACAAGGTAGGATTGAGCATGGAGTGAGGGGAACAGGGAGAATCCTGAGCTGCCCGGGCAGGGGACCATGATGGGATGCAGGAAATGGGGCAGAAAGGGAGAGGAAGTCTCATCCATCCTCCTAAGGGTTCAGATTGGAAATCAGTGCCTGCTTGGTCAATTCATTAGCTTCGATTAGCAGCTCTGAAGCTTTGATCAGTTAATGGGCTCCCTCCTGCTGGTAAATGTCCAAGAGGACCTCAGCGAGGTTATCTGCACTAGTCATGGAGAGGGAAGGATGGGGCTGAGAGCAGTTTATTTAGGAAGCTGCTAATGAAGGAGTCAAACTGATCCAGAGCAGGAACAATGCAAGGTGGCCACAGTGCTAAAACATAGAACAAAGCATTACACTGTGGCTGTGCCTGGCTGGGGCTGGGATGGGGCAGAAGTTCCCCATGGACTCCAGCCTAGGCTGGGGTTTGGGATTGCATTTGCCAGCTTTGTCCCTGGCAGATCATGTCACTAAGATCTACTTCTCCCTATGTGGGCTGCATCTTCTTCCAAGGGGTACGGGGGGAGAGGGGAGGTCTTCCTCTATGGCCTTGGTTTAGTCATTGATCAGATTAACTGAGGAGTAACCTATTTCTGATGGTAATGTGGAGTTGTGACCTTGGGTTATTTCATTAAAATATACACGTATATATTTGTTTTCTGTGGTTATGAATGTAATTCCACAACCCACATAGGAGCCGGTAATTTTCTGGCTGAGGTGGTAAGTTGCTGACAACTTGTGATACATGACAAGATTGATTGTATTTGCTTACCCTTTAACCTAATAAAGAAAAATAATGTTCTTCAGTCTGGCTAATTCTCTATAAACTCGGGCACTGCTTTAAATCAGCTGGAAGTGAGGGCACTGAACCATTCTGTCACTGGGGCAGAAGTCCTCCTCCCCTGGTCCTCTCCAGTTCCTGGCCAAGGGGGGCATGCATAGGACCCTTGTCCCCCAGAGCACCTTGCACCCCTTGGGCTAAGGGGACTGGAGTGGCAATGGTGAGGAGGTGGCTCCAGCTCCCCATGTGTTCCACTGACTGGGAAAGCATTAACCAATTTACTGCTAATTGTGTTATCACCTGAGCAGCTGTTGAGGCAGCAAACACGGAGATTTAAGGTTTTTAGTGATGATGGTGTGGGCAGGGTGGTGAGGTGCATGGCAGACAGGGGGAGTCAGCCCTCCAGAAAGGGGCTCTGCCATCTTCTGGACCATCTTCTTCCTCCAGGGGGACAGGAATTAGTTAGGGGGAGCAATGTCCCTGCACCACTGCTCAACTTGATTATTCGCCTGCCCTCAAGGAAAATACTTTGCCTGGAATGTTATTTCTTACTCAATTATGGATCCCCGCACCTGGCTCGGCTCCTCCAACCGTCTCCAGAGTAAAATCCAAGAGGGGCAAACGTGTGCCCACAGGGCAATAGCATCAGGGCATCACGTTGCCTGAAGGCAAGGACAGCAGGGCATGGAGGCAGAGGGACTGGAGTTCAGGAGAAGGGTTTTGCTGGCTCGGAGGCTGGGCTGTGGTGGCAAGGCTGGCAGGGGCTGCTCACCTGCCCGGCAGTGATTTGCCTGCTCGGAATTGCCTTTTTTGCCTTTGCCAGAGTGTTTAAAAATAACCTGCTAGCTTTTCAAGGTTATAAACAGAGAACAAATTTCTTTCTGAGGTGATTAAACTGCGCGGCGTGGCTGCACACACGGCGCTCGCCGTACGGCTGGGACGGACAAGTCGGAGCCGGGTGAGTTAATTTGCACCGAGGCAGTTCCGGTGCTAACAGGGCCTTGATGAGCTGCCTCCTCTCCCTCTCAACACCAGCCCCTCCAAGAAAGGCTTGGCTGGGCCCTGAGGGCTTTGGGGTGGGGCTTTTTGTCTTTTCAAAAAGGGCTTTTTTTATTTCATTTTATGTTATTCTTTTCTTTTCTTTTTTCTTTTTTCATGTGCTTCCAGTGCTTTTGAGCAATGCTGTGTCCAGAACTGCCCTGGAGTGACTGAACCAAATCACTGGAGGATTTCACCAGACAGCCAATTGCACACTCCAAAATTTAGCTGTGAGGAGAAAACCCACCCGTGGCCCCAAATTACTCCTGGGGACTTTTCATGCTGGTGCAACAGCCATCCTCACCACCATGTTTAGCATCACCCCATGATGCTGCAGCCGCAACAGGGTCTCTGTGCTTAAAAGAGGCTTCCAAATATAACCAGCCCCTCACCTCCCCCACCCTCCCCTTCCAACTTTCTGGGAAAATCCCTTTCTGCCTAAAATTATCCAGATGTGCTTTAGAGCTCAAGGGGAGTTTGTGGGAAAAATATGAGATTCGCTGGATGAGACGTTTCCTGAAGCATGGGGCTGGGGGCTGGTTCCACTTTGGAGCAGACCCACACCCCTCATGGGCCTACCACTGCCAAAGCTTGGCTTAGCTCAGCCAGATTGGGTTTATTCCTTAATGAAAACTAGAGAATGGTGTCTTTTTTTTTTTTTAATTCTTAGTGTGTGTTGAGGAACAACATTTGCTGACCAGACAGGTGCTCCTCAGCACTCCAGCTCTGGATGCTGTAGGCATCTTTTCTGGGTGTGTAGATGTCCTGGTTTAAATTGTTGTAATCCAATGGGACCCTGTATGCCAGTGAGCATCACAAAGAGTTGGTGCTAGCACCTCATCCAGGGGCCAAATCTGGGGCTGAGCAGTGCAAGTCACACAGTTTCCTCCAAAGGACTGAGACAATTTGAGGGCTGCCTCCACCCTACATGTGTATTTTTGGTGGTGATGAACCAGCAGTGGGTGCAGAATTCTGGGTAGGGGTTTCACATAAATCGCAGCAATTTGCTGGCTCTGCCACTCTAAATCCTGTCTAATTATACCAAGGGTAGCATCTGACATTAATTTGTTACAGTATTTGTGCAGAGCACTAGACATTTTGGGGACAGATTTAAGAGCAGCCTTCAGATCTTTGCCCTTGCAATCCACTGCAAGTCACAAATGACTGTGTTTGGTCGTCTGGTTACCTGTCTACATTGGAAAATCCGTTGTTTTGAAGTCCTAAACACTATTATTTTTATCCACAATCATGTTACAGATGCAGAATTAGAGACTGCATTCCAGCATCTTGGTGGGAGAAAAAAAAAAAAATGAAAGAAAAAAAAAAAAGGAAATATTGTCCCTCTTTGCTCTTAGCTGCCCTTTTCAGTCTCTGACCTGTAAAATAAGATTGACAGCAACTTTGAGACACCAGCAGCAAAGTGCAGCCTGGGTCACGAGACCATGGAGTGCTCTGGAGGGGAGAATTCTTGGGAACCAAGCTAAGGAGTATCCAGTGTGGACTGAGCCGTGAGATGTCAGGTGTTTAACCAGCCTGATGCAGCTCTTTGAGGATATTACTGTTTTGCTAGATAAGAGAAATCTGAGGGATGTGCTATACTGAGAGTTTCAAAACACACTTGGCATCAGTGCAGATCAAAGCCGAATGGTGCAGGCAGCATCCCGGAATAGAAGGCGAAAGAGGGAAAAGACTTGGAATTTACTAGGAGGAATAAAAATAAAAATAAAATGCACTGAAACCAACAGCATGAGGCCGCTTAGCTAAAAATAGCAAAGAAGGTATTAGCAGCTGCTCCACACTCAGGCTGACACTTGGCTTGGGGAGAAACCTCCCACCCGAGGAAGGAAAGCACGGCCGCTGCCTGGAGCCTCCGCTGCCCCAGCCCAGCTCCCAGCCAAAACCAGTGGAGACCAGTAGAGTTTGGGTGAGCGTTAGCAGAGCTGTCAGCCTGTGTTCCCTGTCTCAGGCAGCCCCTTCTATCCCACCATGTCAAGTTGTCTGCATCCCACAGGCAGATGATTGCAGTCCCACTGAAGGGAACAGTGCAGCTTTGTCAGCTCCCAGCCCTGACCCAGTCTCGCTCTGCCCAGGGACAGTGTTGTCCCCTCTTGTCAGGTGACAGCCACTGCAGCAGTGGGTCTGGGGCACCCATGTCCTCCCCATGGCAGCACCCTGCTGGGCTGGTGGCACTGCAGGGACATGCAGAGCTGAGATACCACCAGCCAGATGGTTTCTCCTCCTCATCCCCTCCTTGTGTGCACGGTGACAGTGACAAATCTGGCCCTGGCCACCCAAAGCCAGAGTGGCATCTCCTCCCAAGCCAAGGGACCCCAGGAGGGCAGGGTATTCCCCTCTGTGGTACCCCTGGTCAGGGATGGGTTTTGGGACAACTTTTCCATGTGCTGTCCAGCCAGTAGGAAGGAAACATGACCTCCAAACCCACTCTCAGAGCCAGCAGATTGTACCAAAAACCTGAGGCAGAGCTGGAGGTGCTGGGGAACCCCCTAATGCATCAGCCACTGACAGGGCTCAGCTGGGGAGATTGGAGCCAGGGAAAGACCCATTGAGGGACACCTGTGTGTGATGGAGGTGTGGAGGCTGCTATAAACAGCTCACATGCCCCCAGCTGTGTTTTGGGGTGTTTACTCCCAGAGCAGCAAGGTCTGGGCTGGAAGTGGAAGAGAGGCTTGTCTCCTGCTGGCTCCTCCTGTCCCTCTCCTGCTTGTGGGTTCAAAGGCAGAAAGGCATCCTGCTCTTCCTGGGGGAGGAGGAAGAAATATTTCTGAAGCATCACAAGCCATGGAGCTCTTCTTTAGGTTAGTGTAGTTAAGTTAATTGCAGACTTGGGAGAGGTGGAGGCAAGCTGGCAGACCCTGCTATGCAGGACCCCTGAGCTCCTGTGGGGCTGCAGGGGGTGAACCAGCTGGAGAAGGTGTGCTAGAGGGGGGGATGCCACATCCCCCGTGGATCCCAGCAGCTCCTGTGGTGGCTGTGATGTAAGCAACTCCCCCAAAAAGTCGGAATACCAGGGAGGTGGCATGTGCCTCCTAACCAGACATTCTTGAGGATGGGCATCCCAGGGTACCACACAGGTCCTCATCTTGGGGGTAGCAGCTTGTGCTGGACACCATGGGTAGGAGAATCATGACATGTTCATCATGGTGACCAAGGGCTGGGTGCTGGGGTGCATGTCAGGAGCAAGCCAGCTGGGCCCTACCATGCACCACTGAATTTTCTTGGCTGTGCCAGCTGAGATGGAGGGGAGGCATTAACACTGGTATCTCTGTTATGTTGCTATAAAGCCATAAAGGTAACTTGATTGTGGAAAGGCAGGGAGACCAGTGGGTTTGGAGCCGTTCCACAGCGCTGCTATTAGAGAGCCCAAAACGAGGGTTATTAAATTACTGCCAGGTACTGCAGGCTTTTCCTAACAGGGAGACTTCAGCTTGGCTCAGAAACTTAAGCTCTGTCTCACTCAGGTTAATTAAAAGAGAGCTGGACATCTTCCAGGGCCTTACTTCTCATTCCTGATGGCTGCCCCCTCCCAGCCAGAACCTGGGCACAACATGGGCACCTGTGCAGTGTCACCCTGCTGGGGATGCTGAGGGTACCCTGGCATTGGCACTGGGCAGGGGAGATGGGGGTTGATGTCCCACAGGATGGTGACCCCTGGGTCACTCTGTCTCAGTGCTGTCTCCTGGGAGGCTGTCCCTGGACCCATGGAGCATGGGAGGTACTGTAGGGCTGGGATCCCCTTGCCCTGGGAAGGGGCTTCAGTAACCCTAAATGGGCAGCTGCCAGAGGCTCTTGTGATGTTCATCACAGAAGCTGCTGCTCAGCCTTTGCCCATTGACCCCCCAGATCCCAGAAAATTCATGGTTTCTCTGTAGGGAAAATAGGAGTAAGAGCATCGCAGTGGGGAGTGGCTTGGGGACAGGTGGACAAACCAGGTCCTTACTATCCCCTTTCCCACCCCTCCTGTTGTGTTGCCCTTATCTGTGGTCAGGCATGTTCTAGCTGCTGCACAACTGGCACTTGAGGATTTACGTGGTTTCTCATCACTGAGAGCAGCAAACCCAGTGTGGCTGGGGAGGGGAGGACAAAGGGGGCTGTCTTTGAAGGGGATTACCTTCTCCAGGCAGGAGCAATTTTCCTTTCTTTTGTGCTCGACTGTGACTCCTGCCTCAGACTCTGGGGGGATTTTCCTGGTCCCTCACCAGGTGATGGAAAGTTCTGGGCAGCCCCCCTCCCCTTGCCCTGGAGCAGATCACCTGCAGAGTGGTCTTTGCAGTGCTGGGAGGTGCAGGCAAGAGCCCCCCCACTCACACACACACACACTCACTCATTCACTCATAGCCTGGGCTGGGAATGACAGACAAAGGGGCTGGGTGGGCTCCTGGTTGTGCTGACCCCCTCCATGTCCCTGCTTGGCTTTGATTCCCTAACTGATAGGGAGAAGAGGATTTATCCAGCAGCTCAGGCCATAACAGCTCTCACTGCTTCTACCAGCACAGCTTTTTCCTGCTCTCCCTGACCTCCAGGCAGCCCCCAGCATTCCCCAGTGGGGCTGAGCTGGGTCCACCCTCGTTTTCCCCGATGTATCCAGGGTTGCGCAGTGCCAGGAGGGGTGCATCCCACTGACCTTCCCAAGAAGGAGGGTGTGGGATGATCCTCAGGTCAGGCTGCTAGTGGGGAAGGGACCTGTCTCCATCCACTCCCTCAAAACAGCTTTGGGAGAGCAGGGAAGGACACACATGCACACACCCTAATCCTGCGACTCATCCAACCAGCCCCAAAGTTCCAGGTGTCAGAGGGCTGCCTGGGTTCGGCACCAACACCTCTGGGGAGGGCTGGAGCTGGGTCCCTGGCAGGATTAAGGGTGCTGAGGGGTGATGGGTGAATCAGGGTGCTGTAACTGCTTGCTAGCACCTAGCACCCCACAGCACCCTCCCCTCATCTAGCCTGGTTGGGTTTTTGGGCTGGGCTGGCAGAGGTGCTGGTAAATGCTGCTCACAGCTCAGTGAGTGACTCAACCCCCCAAAACACTTTTTTGGACTCATTTTCCCAGAGAGAGTTTAATGGGGTTTGTCGTGCCAAAACCCCAAGCTATGCCTCACTTTCATCCCCTAATGCAAGCCATATATCAAGAGACACTAACAGAGCAGGGAGGGTTTCTGACAAGGGGATCCTGGGAACAATCAGCCGATACCCCCCACCCCCAGCCTGCTCCCCCCTGTTTTGTGCATTCCTGGTAATGTAAATAGAGAGGCGAGTGCTCACAGCCCTCCTCGGACCCGGGGAGCCCGTCTGGGGCCGGCGCCAGCAGCCCTGCCAGCAGCAGTCTGCTCCCAGGGCCTTTGGCCGGTACCGTTTGAAGTGTCTCGAGTATCGACGTCATGTCCCTGCAGAGAGCATCCCCAGGGCCAGCCATGCCCCCCACATCTTCTGTGCACTCTGTAATGTGGAGGTGGGGGGCTCCAGCTCTGTCTAAATTGTCCCTTTTCTCCCCTGAAAAGCTGTCCCTCCTGCCAAAACAGCCTTCCTCCTAGCAAGCCATAAGATGAGGATGGAGGGTATAGCCCTGGTACCAACATCATCCTGAGGGGGCTTTGGAGCCCTGAGCCCCTTTGGGTACCAGTTGCCATCCCTGAGCACCTTGGAGTGCCTCCATCCTCTGGCTCCCATTTGGGGAGAAATGCAGCTTCCTTCCCTCAGTGAGGTGAGATTGATCACTGCAGTGGGTCAGGGCTCTCAGCCTGTTCAGGGCAGCATTGGGTGCTGAGGGGCACATGGTGGCTTGGCACCAGGCATCATTTCCAGGGATGCCCTGGAAAGTGGGAATCGTAGGTGGGTGTCCTTGTGGTGCTTTACAAGGCATGGGGAAAACCTGAAAGAGTACCTCTTCTTTACTTAAATGCCTGTGCATGTGCTTGCTGTGCATGTTAGCATATTTTGGCTCTTCTGAAGGATGCACGGTGTCACCTTAGAGGAGACCTGCCAGCTAGCCAGGGCATGCAATTTTGTCTGCAAGCACTTGGATCACTGTCCTGGGAGAAACCCAAAGCCACCCCAGGCAGAGCCTGGGGCCCCAAACTGGGCACACCTCTCTCTTCTATGGGGAAAAAAAAAATCAAGCCAAAAAGCCTCCCTTGGGAGAGTTTCCAAAACAAACCCCAAGCCTTGGCTCACAATGCAGAAACAGGAAAGCTCCCAGAGGTTTTCTTACAGCTTGTCTGAAAGAGGATCTCCAGAAGCATTGCAGGCAGGGTGAGGAACTTAGGAACCAAGGTGCCAGCAGTGTTGGTCCCTGACCTCCAGTCCATGTCAGGAGGAGCAGATGAAAGTGGGAACATCTGGGTGCAGTGCAGGAGGTGCTAACAGGGGGGATGCTAGGGAGGATTCTGTGTGGGCAGGTATTGGCTGTAGTGTCCTTGAGAAAGTCCCAGGCCAGTAGGAGAAATCCCCAAGCCAAAGTCCTGGACCAGGCTGCAGAGCCAAGGGCCTGGGTGTGTTTGGGCTGCTCCTGGGACCATGTGTGCCTGGGAGAGGCTCTGATGACAGAAGGAGCTGGGATGGTGGCGAGGAAGTGAGGGGTTCTCAGAATAAGGAGGAATGACCCCAGGGGGGTTAGGGACCACTTGGGGCCATCTTTTTCATTCCCAGACCATCAGATAGCAGGGACATTTCCAAGTCCCTGAGAGGAAATCCCACCCCAGTCCTGTGCCAGTGAGGGGTGTCCCCATGGGAGTGCTGGGACCCATCCCTGCTGGAGCCTTCTCAAGGGATCAGCCACCACACCACTGAGTAGCATCACTCTGGCTGCCCATGGCCCTTCGCTTCTCCCAAAGGGGCCCTGTGATGGGGCCAGTGGTGCTGGGTGGCCCTGGGGGACCCCAGGGAGCACATGGGAGCTAAATGCATCTGTGAGGGTTTTATTTGCCAGGACCAGCCCTCTGTGGCCCTGAGGTTTATGAGGCAGCCTATGCGGCTGCTTCCTCATGAGTTGCAGCAATAAAGCTTGCCGGGGGGTCAGAGGTGACACCGACTGCTCTTAAGTGGACAAAACTGGTGGTCTGGGATGGAAACTGAACTTCTTGAGCCATAATCAGAACCAGCGGGGTTAAATTCCGACGGCTAAATACCGAATACTTAGCCTAAACATCTCTTCAGTCTTGCTCCATCTGTCCCAAACAGGATCCTGCAGCATGAGGTTGTTTGGGCAAGGTCAGGCTGACAGTGCTGAGGGTTGTGTGCTACATCTCCCTGTTCCCTTGAGATCAGGCGTCGCTGGGGCCACAGTTTCCTCCATCTTGGTGTGCTGTTGCACTGGGTAAATACCTCTGCAGCTCTTGGGAAATTGGGAGAGACCTGCAAGTGGGTGCAGAGTTGAGCAGCTGCTGGTTTCAGGGCTCTCCGAAGCGCCAGAGTGAGGTCGATGCTGGAAACCTGAGCCCTGTAATTGTGTTTTTCTGCTCAAGTGATATCTGAAGAAGGGTTGGTTGGTTTGTTTGTGTGTTTGTTTGTAGTACAGCTATCAAAGGAGCTCTCAGCGGTGATGCACACCGCTTCTAAAAAAGGGTCTGCCCTGGAGCCAGCACCAGCCCTTCTCCAGGTCGAGCCACTACATGTCCCCATAAGCATAACCTGTCCTACCAGTGGCGGCTCCAGGGCACGCCAGCATTCCCGCGGGAGCGGGGGATTGCCTGCCATGCCTGAAAACAGGCTCCAGCATTGCTGAGCACTTCTGTGAGAGCCTCAGGAAGGGATTTCTGCAGGGGGCAAGCAATGGGTGCAGAGGACGTGGCCACAGCTGGGTGTGGAGAGGCAGAGGGAGCCAGGGGAAGTAAGAAGGAGCAGGGTTGAGCAGAGACACCATCACATTTCTTCAATTGTGGAAAGCTGACACAGGTTTACACACACACACACACACACACACACACACCTGAAAAAGCCACTAAAGAAATGCAAACATGGCCAAGTATCTTGAGGTCCATGTACTGACCATAGCTCAGCCCACCAAGGAAATCTGGCTGAATATTTGCTGGGATGCTTTCTCCTTTCTCTAACCCAAAAGGGAAGTGGGAAATCCTTTGGAGGCATCCACAGCACAAACCCACCCCCATCCCAATGTCTGTGTGGGCATTCAGGCATCTCCACCTTGCCTCCTGGTTTCTACCTCCAGCCTGTGGGAACAGAGTCTTGACTCCCTGTGGCAGGAGGTTAGCAGAGGGTCAGGCAGGCTGCTGAGCATTAGTATCGGTGTGGTTTATTATGCTCATTAATGATGTGGAGAAGGCAGCATATTAGGAAAAACGTGACATATTTAGGTTAGTTAAGGCTGAAGGACTCTACTGCTAAGGGAAAGGATTGTGTGAAGATATATGACATTCACCATGGGCCCGTGTGAGATGATGCATCTTGGATAGACTAATCAAGATAATTCACATATATTGTCCTAAATTAATTATAGCCACTAAGTACAAGCCCAACATGTCAATGCAGACAGCTCAATTAAGAGCTCTTATTCAATATATGCTGATGGTCAAAAGAGCAAAGAAAAGATTACAATGGGCAGAGAATGTGGAGCAAAGTGGTGGAAATATTGCAGTATCACTGCTTAAATCACTGCTCTGATAGCACGTGAAGGAGAGGAGAATAAGGGTGACGGGCCCAGGATGATGTGGTTGAAAGGGAACAAAGAGGGACCTGCTTCAGCCCTCTCTTCCTGACAACCTCTTAAAAATGTAAGTTATCAGGTATATGCAGCAGATTTTTAAATAACAAGAAGAGGGAGAAAAAGAGCCATTTTAAAAAGCAAGTGCTAACTGGATGAAGCGGGAGCAGCAGTTCACATCCGTGCAGGGCAGTACCTGTGTGCTGGCTGCAGTGTGCATGCCCAAGGTGTTGAAGAGGAGAAGGATGCACCCGACTCTGTATAGAGTGGATGAGATCAGGAGCTGTATCATAGCTCGTGAAAAATAGCAGAGGGATCAGGAATATGGTAAACTGCCCTTGAGTGGGAGGATGAGGCAGGTCCCTGTGAGGTTAAGATGTGACTCCATCGCAGTCAGCACAAACCTCCACAGGGGAGGGATTTCTTTCAGTCAAAAACAACTGAACAAAGTGAAACCCAGTGGCTAGGGGCTGGAGTGGGTCTTGCACCCCACACAGCCAAGGAGCTCCCCACAGCCTCCCTCTGGGTGAGGTCCCCTTCCTGGGGGCCACAGTGCTCAGCAGGACACCCAGGGACCCTGTGCCCAGGGAGAAGGGTTTCATGCTAGAGCTGAGCAGTAGCTGCAGGAAATATTGGGGCTGGTTTCCCTCCTGCAAGGCTCTGGCCAGCATTGTACAATCTGTTTTCATTCCTTTTTCATGAGATGTGAATAATTAATGAGAAACACAATGCTGGGAGGAGAAGATGAATATATATATGTGTGTGTGTGTATACTCACAGACATGCATATATAAGGTGTTAGAAAGAGTTAAGGCTCAAATGTTTGGGGGATGTTGTTGTATAGCAGTCAGGACATGGCAGAGAGCACAGGAGAATATTCTAAAAGGCATATGGAAATTTTTTGAAAGATACAGAGGATGGCACATAGATGCTGTCTCCTGTGGAGGGCAAGGCCCAGGCAGGATGCCTTACAGAGCCCTTAGGGTCTGGTAGCAGGAATCCCCAGCCCTCCTGCCCATCCCAGGAGCTTGCTGCTGGCAGAAGCATCTCCCCTGGCTCCCTCCCCAGAGCTGGGCTCCTCTGGGGAGAGGGCGATGCTGAGGGTTGTTCCTCTGTCACACAGGGAAGTAGTGAGATGCCAGCAGGCACTTGTGCTGTTATGGGTGGCAAAGCCCAAGGAAGCATGAGGAAACGGCATCTCTGAGCCCCAGGGTTTTGCAGCCTGGGGGAAACCACCCCCTGGGCAGCAGCCCCAGCCCTGCACAGCTGCTGCTGTGGTACAAGCTTGAGTCTCTTGTGCACATGAGCCTGGGCAATCCACAGCCAGCTGCTGAGATGTGTGAAATCCAGAAGCTCTTCCTCCAGCTGGGTGACAAAGCCCATCACCTGCTGCACCAGGCCTGACAAGTGCTAATTGGCAGTAATTAGGCCTCGCTTGCCTGTCTCACAGAGCCCATTGCAGCACTGGGCTGCTGCAAGAAGAGGGCCGTTGTCCCCCTGCCCCACACCCAGTGCTGGAGCTGGCAATGCAGAGGGGAGAAACCCCCAGCATGGGGACAGGGATGGGGACGGCAGGTACTGCCCTGCAGCAACCCCAACTCTCTGGAGCCAGGCACAGGAGCTATGGGGAACGAGCCACCTTCCTACCCTGAGCTGACCTTGAGGTATCCTGTGGCCCAGTCCCTCAGCTGCTTTTCCACTCTGGAGTGAACGATGGCCAGACAGAGGTAAGTCAAGGAGTGGACACAAGGGACAGGGAGTGCCTTGAGGTGGTCAGTGGTGGGGCTGCAGGTGATGGCTCCTGAGCTCAGGCATCAGCATGGTAACATCTTGACTTGCTCAAGATGTGAGGAGCTGTGAGTATCCCATGTCCCTGGCTCATGCTGCATGAAATGAATTTTTAGATTCTCAGCATCCCAGCATGATTCAGTCCCAGTGGCCACCCTGACCCAAGGTGGGAAACCTGGCACCCTGTAACAGGATGATCTGTGCTGGTGGTGGTTATGGGGTCCCTATGGAGGGACAGCAGTGATGAACAGCCCCACTCACTGTCAACTGTGCCCTGCCAGCCCCTGTGACCTGGTGGCACTTTGAGCAATGCACCACAGCTTTTTTTTCACTGCAGCTGAAACCTGAAAATCTAAATTTCTCCACGGTTTTGTCCCAAGCTCTTCCTGACAGCCCAACAGTGGGCCTTTTTCCTCCTCCTTACCCTGGGTTTCCAGCTTTTGAATCTGCTTTGCTCCAGTAATTCTCTCTTATAAACAATCCTGGTAGAGTCCTCCTCTCCACATTGCCTGCCATCTTTCCTGCCAGCTTCACGCTGCCACCACAGCAGGGACCAGGTTTGCCCACCAGGCAGGAACAGGACAAGATTTGCCCCCCCCTTGGGTTCATCCCATCCTGGCTGTACCTGCCAGGGCTGGGGCCAGGCAGGGGTGACCAGCAGCCAGTCCAGCCCATCCTGTCTTTTATCAGCAGAGTCAGTGGCTACTAATTCCCAGATCCAATTTATCACTTTTTATAAATGGGTCATTTCCCATCCCCAGCCTGAGAGACAATTGTGACGGGCCCTGGCACTGGGCCACCAGCTCCTTTCAACTTCATCGTGAGTTCATCAAAGGCCCGAGATGCCATTTCCCCAAACAGTAAAAGTGTCAGAGAAAGAGGCGTGTTGGGAAGCCTTGGTGACAGCCAAATGCTTTATTAGTGGTAATGCAGAGTTTACAGCCCCCCTCGCCACCTCCCCCCAGCCCCTTGATTCTGGGAAGGGCACAAAGGGTGAGACAGGTCTCTCTGCTGCTTGGTGACCCGTGATGTCCTCCAGTGACACAGTGCTGGTGGAGGGGAGAAGGACATCCCAGGCTGGCTGCTGCAGTAAGGTGAGGAGAGTTTTCCCATGCAGCACTTGCCCAAGAACACCACTATCCCCAGGTATCACCCATGGGTGCCATGGTATCAGCTGGTAGCATCTGGTTCCCGGCTGATGGGTGATCAGGGAGGATGTGGCAAAGCTGTTTCCCACCCAGTTGCCCTCATCCCCATTGCTAGCTCTTAGCTCCGGCGATGCCTCAGCCTCTGGAGACCTTGTGGCAGGGCACCAGGCCAGTTTGGGGGGCTGCGTACTGCTGTCATATCCCTTTCATCCCTCTTCCTCTGTGCTAATCTTCTCTTTTCCTTCAGAAATAATCTTCCCACCCATCATGTTCCCTGCTTCTCTTGGGGCTATTTTTACCATATCCTTTTGGTGATGGAGCAGCCGGAGAGGAGTGCAGTAACTTCAGCTTTCAAAGGCAGAGCATTAACAGAGCTGATGGAGTTATAACATTGGCACTCATCTCTCCTGATTCTCTAATACAGCCTGACATCAGCTGGGATTTTTAGCTGTGGTGGTGCATTAAGCAGGGGTTTTTGTTGCCTCCCACAGCCACTAGATCCATCGTCTCAGCCTTCAGCTCTCCAAGGGTCAAATTTTCCATCAGAAGTTGCCAAGTACAGGTAAGTCTCAGACAGAAAATGAGATTTGGTGATGTGGTGATTCATTTGCCTTGTGCATGGGTGCCCATGGCTCCCAGGAGAGCAGATCACCATTGAGAGCACTGCTGCCACTGCAAAACTAAAAGTACAGAAAGGCTTCCGCATTACTTGTCCAGAAAAGTGCCACAACCCCTTCTATCATAAAGCTGGTCCCAGCTGGAGCACCTCTGTGTCTTGCTTTCCCACCTGTGACAGTGCCACATTACCATTCCCAGGACATGCGTGTGGCTGATGGGGATGAGCGAGGTGACAGGCGATGCCATGGCACTGCTTGCTACCCACATTCTTCATCCCTCCGGGGGCTGGGACAGCACTGAGCTGATATAAAGCAGATATGGATCTGAATTTCATTAGTGAGCCATCTCAGAGGAGCACAGGGTCTCACTGTGGGGCCTCACTTGAACCCAGCAGGGCTGTGATGCCGGTGGCTCTGCCCACTCTCCAGCCTTGTGTCCCAGGGAGATGGATGGTATCCCCCTGCCAGCATTTCATGGGACACAGGCAGAGTTAGTCCCAGTCCTCCTCATGACAGGCGTGATGGACCAAGTCCACACATACAGGACATCCCTGCTCAGAGGAACCCACAGAGGGACCTGGCAGCTCCTCAGCTCCTTGGCATGTCCCACCTGGCCACAGTTCCCTGCTTTGCCTCCCTGTTCTCGAGTTTCCAGAGCGATGGGCTCTCCCCCCACCACTCTCCTCGGCACGGCTGGGGCCTTGCAGCTACAACCAGGAAACTATAAAACTTTACAGAGTGCGGCTGGAGAGAAACAGGAATTGCTGCAGTGACTGCCAGAAGGGCCAGCATTAGATTCACAAGATTTTCCAGGGGTTGGACTCGCCAGGAAGGGATTTACACACCTAGGAGGAGCTGTAAAAACTAAAATTAAATTCTTCATCTTGGAAAGGGAGGGGAAAGAGAAAGAAGAAAATGCTTGACCTCCCCCCATACACTCTGCTGGAGGCCAGGAACTGGAAGGGGGTGACATGGGGTACCCACAGCTGCACCTGCTGAACCCCTGGCAGAGAGGGCCCTGGCACCCCCGGAATCCTGCCCCAAACACTGTGTGTGGGTGCTGCTTGTCCTGGGCACTCAGTACTCTGACAGCCTGACCTTTGCCTTCAGGGCATCATTTGGTGCTTTCTGCAGGTGCCAAGGCTGAATGTTGGGTCGGTGTCCCCTCCCTGTTCCCATTCTCCAGGGCTCTATCCCATGCCCTGGTAACCCTGCTGCAGATGACAGTGATGACATGGTGTGGGCTCAGTTTGAGACCCCAGTAAAGTGGGAGCAAGGATGTCCTTGCCTGCCCAGCCTGATGTCATCCCATGGAACTTTCCACGATGTTTTTGGTGCTGGGGGAATTTTAGGACCAGGACTTCCCAAGTGCTTAGTGAAGTCTCAGGTGCATCTCTGTGTCCATCTGCTTTCCCTGCCCTCTGCAACTGGTGTGGGATGGGCAGGTCTCACTGCCTTGCTCCTCCCCATGGAGGTGCAGGCAGGGGCATGCTGGGGTCATGCAGCCATGGGCACGCCAAACCAGCCCTGGCACCCACAGGCTGCCGGAGCAACACGTCCCACGTTCCTCTACCCCTCCTCATGGGGTTTTCCCCAGTTTAAAGTTGCAGGAGCCCAGGCTGCTGCTTACCTTGGGGGCCGTTTTCCACATGTGTGGAGCTGGGATGACCAGTATAGCATCCCAGTCAGCACATGGTGGAGAAGGATACACCGTGATAGGCTCTTTTTAGGAATATACCACTCAAGACGTGATAAATCTTATGTTGTAGTTCTCTTTGGAACAAGCCAAGTTCCCGGGGCCTTGCAAGACAGGAAAACATCCCACCACAGCCAGGGAGAAGCTGGGCTGCTCCTCCAGACATGTGGAGGCAAAGATCAAACAAGGCTTGCTTGGAAATCTCAGTAAAATTGTGCCAGAGGACACAAAGGATGTCCAGGCCAAGACAAAGCTGCAGCTCCACCATCACTGGCTGCTGGGGCCAGCTGGGCTGTGCTGGGGCCCTGGCAGCCCTGTCTGCCCAGCCACTGGAGCAGAGCTCAGCGTGCTAGCTATTTGGTTTGTACTCGTGTTTTTGGACAGGAAAAGCCAAGGGAAACCTGCAGATGAGAAGTTTTCATGAAAAATCCCATGAGCTGAGCACCCAGCTACCAGCAGCACCTTGTTATTGTGGTCCTGACCAGTCAGGACACCCAATTGCTATTTTGCAGATGGGCTTTGCAGCAGTTTTCCTTTTATATTGATTTTTTTTTTCCCGCAGCAGATTTTACACCAAATACCTGGAAGCACTGCTGTGAGAGTAGGTATTAGGAAATGCTCTTTTGTCATTTATTCTGGTTTTCTTTCTATTTTTTGCCCATTACCGCCAGTGAAGGCTCTTAAAATAACTGGCTACTTAAAACAGCGTTGCTTTGTTCCCTGGTTGAGCACCGTTGGATTCCAGCTGGAGAGGGAGGTGAAGTGTCAGGGCCCTATGGAGAGTTTTAAAAGAGGTTTACAGTGATGGGGACAGAGTGTTTCACCCCAAGTCCTTCCAGCTGCCCTCTCCCTTGCTGATGTTCTGGCTCTGTGCCATGGATTTTCCCAGAGAAGTGCTGGATTTGCAGGTTCTCAGACAGCCCTTGTGCCATCACCCAGATTTCATTCAGGCTCTGAAAGTACAGCCACGGTTCTGTGCCCCAGCTTTGCAGCCTGCTGTTGTGTCTCCCTGACATACCAGTTCCTCTGGGGACTCCTGCCAGTCCCCCAGCCTGCAGACCACTGCCCATTTCCCACCCTTGTACTTTGGAGCAAACTTGGAGCTCCTCCTTGGAGAAATGGTGAAAACTCCTGAGTACTGGAGTACTGGAGAGGGGAAATGGAGGCCACACAGCTCCCTTGACCCCAGTTAGTGTGGGAAAGGGCTATGGCAGAACTGGTTAGGAACTGGGAGCTGGCCCCAGGGGAAGCAATAGCTAAGCCTGGGCTTATCCTGCCTGAGCTGAACACTGGGGCAGTGGATGCAAATCCCAGGCAGGTCGAGTGCTGCCTGGCACCTTTCCCAGGGTGTTCCCACCCTCATCCTTGGGCACCCCAGGAATGTGGCATGGTGGGGAGAGGGGATCCCTGCAGCTGGAGGGGTGGGAGGAGAGCAGCTGGACGGGCACTGCCGGGCTCCACCACCCATGGGGTACTGGGGTTGGGTCAGAGCCCAGATTGGAAGCAAAAAGTTGGAATCTTGTACCGTGCCTGGGCACGTCCCTGCTTTGTTTATTCCTTCAGCTTATTTTTTTGTTTGACTATTTATTTCTGGCTGCTTTTTTCTCACGGTGGCTGTGTTTATTTAGCACAGCTAGCCAGGAGCCTGCGGGGCTCACACCCGGCAGAGCTGTAACCCCAGCACAGCAAGTGCAGCAAGGGCAGCCTTGCACAGAGGTTTCCCCAGAGCCTGGCAGGGTGTTTGCAATGGATGTGATGATGTTTCAAGGTGACAGTGGGCAGGGGACAAGAGGGTACAGGAAGATGGTCAGCCAGCCACACCAAAGAGCTCTGGCACCTGTATGCTGTCCCACAGACACGGCTTGGGGCTGGGACAGCTGCACAGAGCAGTGAAATCCTGCGAGGGACAGAGACAAGTTTGGAAGGCATGAAGGTGGCCCTTGAAGTGGTGCCACCATCCTTTCATCAGTGATGCTCCAGGGGCTCCCCACCCCCACCAGCCCCGTGAAGTCACAGGTCATTTCTGAGCCCATTCCCCCATGATACCAGGGTACTGTGAAGATACTAGCATGGTGTCAGCCCTCCTCTTGCCTGGTTCACCCTCTGTTCTCAGGTTCCACACAGCATCCCCCATGGTGGCAGCCCCTGAGGACCCAAAATGCTGGGTCCTCTCCATACTGAAGATGTGGCTGTGGCTGGGGGCTGGGGAGCCATGGCAACCTGGAAAGGATGGGGGTTGCCATGGCAACGGGAGGCACAGCATCCAGAGACAACTTTGGGTGAGAGATGCTCCAGGTGGGGTGGAAGGCAGGACTGGGGGTACTCCTGGGCTGGGGGATGCCAAAGCCTTGGCTTGGAGTTCAGGAAAGCCCCCCTGCCCTGAGGGCTGTCCCTGACCAGCAGAACCTGGAGGGAATGGGAAGATGGGTGGTGGGACCAGACCCTGTGCTTGGCCCTGCCATAGCCCCACTATGCCCATCACCACCATCACATCCAGCTGCTCCCTGGCAGCCCCGGTGGGACCAATTTCTGCGCACTCAGTCCAGTGGAGTGACCAGCTCTATAGTCCGTGCAATGTCAATGAAGGCCTCTTGGCCTTCTGCAGACAGAAGGATCTGCTGAGCGTTGCTCCATGCTTCAGATAGCCCCAGGAACCCTGAATACATTGTCACTGCACTTGGGAGTCAGTAACCCTCATTTGGGAATAGCTATGTGGGCCCAGGCTAGGAGACAGAGCAGGATTCAGCCACTAAATCAAGTGTTCTGCTCCTCATGACTAAGATGGAAGCGGGACTGCCCCCAGCTCAGGGCTGGGCATGCAAAGGGTGTCTGCACCAGCATTTCAGGTGCAGTCCCCTAAGGGTCGTTAATGGGGCCAGGCTGCTAATTGCCTGGTGAGCAAATGTACCTGTGCTGGTGGTGGCAGTCACCTGAGCGGGTTGCATGAGGACCCCACCATAGGATATGTCCCATTGATACCTGCACCTTGGCCCCCCGGTCACCCACTCATGAGTACGTCCTGCCATGTCCCATCCCACCATGCCCTGTCCTGCTGCAGGGCTGGAAGGCAGCGAGGGGAAGGGGGCAATGGGGGTGGCAGGAGGAAGAGGACCTCCCAGCTGGGAAGCAGGCAGGAGAGTGACATTTGCCAGACACTGATCCTGCTTTTGATAAAGAGCGGGGGGTGGGGGGCAGTTTGCTGCCCGCAGGCACCCACATTTCCCACACCTCCCAGCAGCTGTGGCTGAGCTTCAGCCCCCAGTCCTGGAGCCTTTGCCTCCCGCCCCCCTGGTGCTCTCCTGGCAGAGCTGGAGCCATGCAAGGCCAGTCGCCTCCTTTCCTTTTTGGACCTGATAAGCTGCAAAGCGGAGTGCAAGCACTGATGTTATTTTTCTCTTGACGCAGCATTTGCCAGCATCTGATGAGATGGGACTAATACAGAAGTGGACGGTGTCACTTGGACAGCATCAGTACGATTGCAACACACACCCTGCGGCAGGACAAGGGCAGCTCTGCAAACACAGAAACCTCATCAGATTTTTCCCAAGGGCTCATCCCCAGTGCAAGAATCAACCCAGGAGCCAGGGTTGCTCCTTATGGTACCTCCCAGGGTTCCGGAACCTGGCAGGGTGAGCCCTTTCCCCCAGCAGAAAGGGTGGCTGAGCTCTCCTGCAAGCTCACACCAGCAAGCAAGGCTGGTGGCCACTGGTGTGATCTTGCAGTGATTCCACCCTGAAGCTTGTGGCTGGGCTTTATACCCTAAGCCTGCTTCAAACTTTGCACTGGGAGAAGTGATTTGTCTGCAAATGTTATGTGGTTAAAATAAATGCAGAGAATTTTAATCCTGGGAATTTGGAAAGTAGGAGATTTAAAATAACAAAACCCTTTCATATGGCACTTAATCCAAAATTAGCTGGGTTTTAAGTTTTACGGCAGTAGCTGATCATTCCTCGGCCACCTCCCGCTCAGCGTGGGAAGCAGGGGGGCTCCCCAGATTCCCGGCGCGGGGGCTACTGCAGGATGGGCTCTCCAGGCCGCCCCATCTGCATGGTGCCAGGGCGGTGCCAGAGCACTGACAACACCCTTTTTTTTTTTTTTTTTTTTTTTTTTTTTTTTTTTTTTTTTTTTTTGTTGACATGGAATGGATCTCCCACAGCTACTTAAGGTTTTAATTGCTCTGTGATTAAAGTTTTCATTACTAAGCAATTAGCACCTGAAATTTTAAGTGCTGAAGTGTTTAACTGCAACCTGAAGCTGCCAGAGGTGAGGGGTGGTGGATGTGGGTGGGACAGGAGAGTTTTGAAGTGGGGACCAGGAGTGGCAGGAGGTGGCTGCCTTGGCAGGGCCCAGCCTGAATGGCATGGGTGCTGCCGACCACTCGGATCCTGCTGGCAACGCCAAGCACCCGCCATGGCAGGGAGGAGTGCCTGGAGGGGTGAGTGCCCAGGGAGCCTGGGAGGGAGACAGACTGGAGCCGGTGCTGACCTGGCGGGAAACATGCTGGCTGGGCGAGCTGGCGCACGGCAACATTCCCAAGGCTGGGAATGGGGCGACAGGACCCCCTGGGGCCCCTCTTGCACTGGAGCTGTGGGCTTGGAATCTGCTCCGGCGTTACCCCACCAGGTGCTGCCCTTTGGTCATCGGACATGGAAATGCCACCTGCTGCCACAATGGCTCTGCTGCGGTGGTGCCCAGCCCAGTAACACGGGGGATCCCCTCACCCCAAATCCCCACATCCCCGGCACTGTCGCACCCCTACTGGAAGAGGACATGGAGGGCTCTCGCAGAACTGTTTTTGTTTGGTTTGTTTTTCTCCCAGCCAGTCAGTGCCACCCTTCAAACACATCCTCCTATCTATCTCGGAGTGATGCGTTCCCAGGGCTGACTGCCTGGCAAGGAGCACACTCCCTTCTGTTTGTTTTAAAACTGTTGCTGGGTAATTTCATTTGATGCCCCTTAGATCTTCTGAGAAAACAAGAATAATTGTTCCCTAATCACCATCTCCTTATGAAGTTGCAGCTGAGGTTGCTGCCTGAAGCCGAGGCCGGGTTGGTGGCTGGGCAGGCTGTGTGGGTGCACCCCTGTGCGTGGCCGTGGTCTGACACACTGTGTCTTTGCTGGTGTCATGTGGAACCATCACCGGAGCACCTCGGGAGATGCAGTTGTCAAGAGGCAATGAAAGTCAGGGATTGCTCCAGCAGGATGAGGGGCTGTGGGTGGGAAATTTCTCAAGGAGAGAGAGCTGGGCTGGGAGGTTTGTCTTATGAACGTCCATGGTTCTTTGCTGCTTTTCAAGGCTTTCCTTTCATCTTGTTTCAGCAGGTCCTGCTGCTCCCCACTGGCACGGGAATGCCTTCCAGGGACACCGTGGGCACTGCAGCTTTGGCGTGTGGGCTGTTTGAAGGCAGAGCACGACTAACCCAGGTCAGTGCTGCAGACACACTCCCCTGCGCACCCCATCATCCCCCATTACATCTCTCAGCCCACCCCTGCCCACATCGTGTTGACACCTTCCCTGCTGCAGCTCTGTCCTGCTCTGGCTGTCACCCCAAAGTGCCAGGGGGGTGTCAGTGGAGGGGACAGGTCTGGGTGCCTGTGTGCAGGGACATTGCAGGGCTGGGAGATACCTGGGTTTGTATGGGTGTGCACATTCCCTGGCCACGACGTTACCCCGTTCCCCAGGGGCCACAGCAACTCCGTTCTCAGCACTGAAGCCCTTGCAGAAGCAGGCAGGCTGGCGTTACAGACCCAGCCCCTGCCAGCAAATACCACGCAGTTACCACAGTTATTTCCTATTGTGCAGGCTCAGGAGCCCTGCCAGCCCTGCTCCTCAGGCTGTCTGCCCGCCAGCCAGCTGTGACACCCAGGCACTGACCTGAGGCTCCCCCACCAGAGACCTGTGACGCTCCTGGCCAGGCCCCCAAATCCTCAGCCTCTGGCTGGGACCGCGGCACTGCGCCCGCCTGCTCCGGGGGAGTGTGAGCCCCCGGGGAGAGGGTGGCTGGCAGCGCCGGCCCGGCGGGAGCAAGGGGGGGGGGAGCTGTCATTAATTACAGCATGTGGGGAGAGAGGGGATTATATGGAGCATCCTCTCCCCCTGCCCGTGCCCCCCTGCTCCCTGCTCCAGTTTCTCATCCTTTTTCTGAAATAAATTCCTTTCGGGCTGAAATTTGCCAGGCATGGCTTGACTCCAAGGGGAATTCTTGGAGAAAGTTTAAGTAAAATTGCTTCAGCCATTTTTAAGTTATTCAAGTGTGAATAAGCAATTTCCCCATGTGCTCCGTTCAGAAATTTTGTGCTTGGGTAACTCAGACCTCTGGAATCACAGAATAAACGAGGTTTCTGCATCTCAGTAAGCCTGCGGGCTTTAGCTGCAGGGGAGGATTTCCCAAGATGTGAATCTTGCTACCCCGGGTCTGGCCCATGCTTAAGTTTCTCAGCAACCCCATCAGCCTTGCACCACCCTCCTTCCCGCTGGCACAGCATCATGCCCCAGCACACGTGAAAAGTGCTGGCTTTGCTGCTTGCTCCTCTGTTTCTCCTTTCCTTGAAAGACAGTGACAACAATTTTTGCTTCTTTGTTCAGACTTTGGTGTTTTCCACCAGGTCAACCCCTCTTCTGCCAGTTTGTTCCCCAATTGCTTCCTTCTACCTGGAGAACACTAACATTTCACTCGCTGCTTCTCCCATCGCTTGCAGAGATTTATCACAGGCATACATCATGTCCCATCTTAAATTAGCACACTGGCTCTCTCCACAGTGGCTTTTCCCCTCAGGAACCATTCCCAGCAGTGCTGGGGTGCTGCAGCAGTTGTCAGGGTCCAGCACACTGGTCAGGCTCCCAGGGGATGCCAGGATTCCTGCTACAGGAATTGGTCTTCAAATTTTTAGCAGGCTGGGCAGCGCTCAGCGCTATGCCACTCTTTCTGGCCAGAGCTTGCAGAGCTGAATCCTTCTGGGACGAGGAAGGAAACTGCTTGTCCACTGCTCTGGTGGGTTTGTGCAGCAGAAGGAGAAGGAGATACTCACATGCTCTGCAACCATCTGCAGAGGCTGAGCATTGCCAGTCCCATTAATTTCTCAAAGTCCCTCTTCTGCTGTGAGCTGTGGGGAGAGTGGCTAGGAATGTGGGTTCACAGCTGTCCTGCTGTGCCATCACAGGGCCGGGGCTGTGGTTGCACAGCAGAGTTTCTGGAGCAGATTTCTGAGCTGGGGAGCACAGTGGCAAGGCTCTGCTTGCAGATAGCAGGCAGCTGTGTCAGGGGCAACCCAGATGTCTGTGCTGCAGGGACAGGGTTGTCTAGCCACGCACCCCAATACCCTGGACCTGCCAGAGTTCTCAGCCACCGTGGGAACCAAAGACATAAAAATGCCCCCAAATCAGGGACTTGGGTGATTTTGCTCACGCCTCAGCCAAGACCAACCTTCCCCAGAGATTTGCAGTGTGGCACACAGGGTCAGGCCAGGTCACAGCACAGTGTCCCCACGATGGGGATGAATCTGCCTTGAGGAATGTAGCAGTGCTGGCTTTGGCCACAGGGACAGTATGAGTGCACCATGCTGAAGGAGCAGAGTCTGTCCAACACAGGGTCCCAAAACAACTTGATAACAATGGGAGAAGGGAATGGGGAAAGGACTGACACACCTACAGACGTGGGGGCTACGTGCAGGGTAGCGGCATTGTTTCCCTTGATGACTGGGGTGGGAAAAGCCTGATGAGTGTGCTGGCGGGGTGACTGCAGGGAGCTTTCTGTATGGGGTCACCCTCACCAGGATCCCAGCACTCATCCCTGTCACCAGGATAGGAATCATGCTACAGTAGGGACGGAAAGAGATGTGATGTGATATGATGGGATGGATGGGGTGGGATAGGCTGGTACAGAGTAGGGTGACATGAGATTGTCACCGGATGGGATGCATGAGATGATGGGATGGGATAGGACGGGACTGTGTAAGACAGGTCGGCAACATGTGGCACAGGTCAGTCACTGTGCTGCCACTAGTGGGTACATAGGGGCCCATGGGCCCGCCCACACAGCTCCCAAAAAGTTTACACACTCCTCCGCAGCGGGTGGGGCAGGGCAAGGCGGGCCTGGGGCTGCGGGGCGGCCCGGGGCTGCGGCCCCTTTAAGACCCCAGTTCCACGGGCGGCCGCTGGGTGGGGCGCGCTCCCCGCCCTGCGCCTCCCGCGCCGGTGGGAGGAGCCAGCGGGGGCGCGCCTGGCAGTGCCCGCCCCCTCCAATTCATCTTTCCGAGAAGGCTCCGCCCCCCGTCCCGCCGCCGCCCAATGGAGCACCGCGCTCGCCGTCGCCAGGGGCGCCGGGTTGCCAGGGGCGGAGCTGATTGGCGGGCGGGCTCCGCCCCGCGCGGCTCAGCGGCGGCAGCGGCGGCGGCAGCGCCAGAGCGCGAGCGTGGCGCGGCGGCGAGAGGAGCCGCGCGTGGCGCCGAGCTCGGGACTGCCCGGCGGGGCCGCCCGCACCGCCCCCGCCATGGCCGCGGCCCGACCGGGGGCTCCCGCCCCGCCGCCGCCGCTGCTGCTTCCCTTCCTGCTGCTTCTGCTGCTCCCCGGCGGCCGCCGCGCTCTGGAGGGTGAGTACCGGGCGGGCGTGCCCGCCCCGCTGCACCGGGGCCCGTGCGAACGCGCGCACAGACAGGCGCACGCACCCTCCGGGGTCTCCCCAGCACACCGGGCCTCCCTCGGGTGCCGCTGCCGGCTCTGCTCGGTTCGTCGCGCCGCGGACTCCCGGCCGTCCCCGCAGGGAGCTCGTCGACACAGCGTGCCCCAGACCCGCTCCCAGCATTCGGCCGCCCTCAGTAGGTTTCAGAGTCAACGCCCCGTGGAACCGAGCCCGGTGCGGCCGAGGCGCGGCGGCCGCTGGCAAGGAGTGGCTCCTCTTTGGATACTCGGTTCACGTTCCGAGGCTTTTCGCCACAACTGAGAGGGCTGGAAAATTAATATTTCTTCCAGTGGAAGCTCGGGGCGTGCCAGAACTAGTGGAGCCGCCGGAGTGCCCGTGTGCCGTGTCCGGCTACATCCCTTCTCCGGCCAGGACTCGCCGCGCCCCGCTGCCTTAACCCCCGAGTCTCCGGCGTGGGATCGCTGGGGCCAGTAGCCACTCGTGCCGCAACCCTTCCCTTCCGCGGGCGGGGAGAGGGAGCAGGGAGGAGGGCAGGCCCCGCGCTCCGAGGGGTGAGGGGCTAAGAGGGTTAATTGTGTCCCCCCGCCTCGGAGGGTGAATCCTGATCCGCGGGGCAGCGCCGTCGATTGAGCGACCAAAGCGGCTCCCGGCCCCGATGGGGCATCGGGCGGTCGGGGGGCGAGTGAGGCGGGTCGCACCGGGATGGGGGCGGGAGGAGGAGGAATGGGCCCGGGCGGGTTTTTGTCTAGGCACAAAATGTGCGCGGCTCCAGCCGGGGGCGGCGACGCTCCAGTGTCCGGTAACCGAACCCGCTGCCGGAGCAGCGGGAGGGGACTGGGGAGGGGGAAACTCCGAGCGGAGAGGAGCTGCCGGATAAAAACCGCTTGGGTTTTGTATGCTTGGAGGCAGTTTTGTGTTCGGGCTTCTTTCGTCTCCCCGTAGTGCGGGGTTGGGGCTGCAGCACTGGGGGTAGCTGTGGCCAGGAGCTCGTCCCCGCGGCTGTTTGTCGAGGGGACTAATTTTCTTCGGCTTCGGGCTTTGTAGAAAGTTTGGGAGGTGGTTGTTGATCGTGTTTCTTTTCGCCCTCCTTCCGCAAGATTTTTTTTTCCTCTCCTTTAAAAGGTAAAAAAAAATTAAAAATTAATTTACTTTGTACAGTGTAGGAAGCAGAGCATACACCATAGGGCCTGCTGGGTCCGTGAGCTCCTGGCTGAGCAGGAGCCCTGCGGCAGGAGGTGAAGGAAGAAGCCGGCCTGTACCTAGCCCTCTCAGCACGGAGGCTCCCGAGCACATCCCTGGGGAGCCCTGTCTGCTGGAGGGGTGCAGGAGGATCAAGGTGCAAGCAGGGAGCCTGGTGAGGCCCCTCACAGCCTGCTTCCCACCAGCAGTTTGGGAATCAGAGAAGGAAAGCTGGTGCAAGGGCTCCTAGCACTGGTGGGCGTCACTCAGGGACTGTCCTGACAGTCCCTGAGGAGATGGGGAGCTCTGGCCTCTCTGCTGCATAGGGATGGAGCTGTGTGAGGCGTCAGTTGGAGAGAAACTAAACAGCTTATGCTGAGGAGTTGCTGGGTTTCCTCAGCTTCCCAAATGTGCGGAGGGGTTGAGGGCCGAACATGCCACCCAAGGAGGTCAGGGCCCAGCTGGGTGCCAGTCCCACAGGACTGCTACAGGGCTGGCTGGCTGGCTTCTGCCCAGCATTTCTGGGGCTGGCCCTGGGATTTTCTTGTTATTTCTTTCCACTTTGCTCTTGTCTGAGCTGGAGGGAAAGTTGCAGCTGGGCCGGGAGAGGTTTGCTCACATTGGGTTGAGCGAGCTCCCACTCTTCTGTTATGCTGGGTGTTTGTGGCCGCTCGCGACACTGCTTCCTGATGGGGACTGGTGCGTTCAGGCGGTTACTGTAAATCTGGCATGCATGTTTGGTCAGATATTTTAGTGCTGATCATAAATCTGGTGTGGCCATAAATCTGTGCACATGTCCTCCAGGCAACAACGGCAGCGAGCGGTCCCCAAACCCTGCCACCTTGCTGTCCCCTCAGAGGGGACAGCAGGCAGGGCTAGCGACTGGTGCCTGGTTGGGGGCTCTGGGGCTCGATGGCGCTGCCCATTCCTGGGGGGGATGACGGGGAGTTGGGTTTCTTTACAAGGCCCCATGGGGGTGGAGGGGAAAAGCCGTGCTCGGCAGCAGCTCAGTGAGGGCTTTGTGCTGCCGAGGAGAAAATGGTTTCTCTACAGATCCTGTAAGTGCGCTGGGTCTGTTTGAAGTCACAATGTGTTTTTCTTCTCCGGTTCAGCAGTCCTTGAGCCGGCTGCAGAAGGAATGCTCTATGTGGGGGCAACAGCAGATCCTTTCTTGGTGCAGGGGTCGGAGCTGAGGAGTTTGTCCCGGCAGGGCTGTGGGAACAGAGGCCTCATGGGGAGCGAACGTGGTGAAACGTGTGGGGAGAGTGCTGCATTCGGGGACCTTGCTGACTGTTCGAGGATAAAACCCTGGGCTTTAAAACACCCTGGCCCAAGGGAGCATGAACAGCCACAGGCTTACTCTCCTCATCAGGGGTGTTGGTGGGTTGGGACGTGGGACCTACAGAAGAGACGCTCTACTGCTCTGCCCCAGTCCCAAGCAGCCTCCCTGGGCACAGGACTGTTTACAAAGTTGGTGTTTTCCTCATGCTCCCCCACAAACCTCTGCACAGAGGCATCACAACACTGTGTGTAGCCCCAAGCCGACTCAGGCTCTGGTGAAATACCCAGACTCCCCCGCAGCAGGAGAATTTCTAGGGGTTTTTTTCTACATCTTGGTTCTGCCCATTGGCAGCTGCCAGGCGTTACACAGGCTGACCACGCTCCTCTCGGCACCAGCAAACCCCTGCTTAATTGACCCCTGCACTGGAACTGCCAGGTATTTTCTTGGCAGGGAGATCTGCTTTCCTTTTAATTACTTTTCACTGAAATGGCATGTTTCTCGCCGGGATGAAGGGGGGAAGTTAGACCTGCTGTTTTATTGATGCTTGGTGTAGGGCTGTGAGGGAAAGCGAGCCTTTGGGCTCTGTGGTGCTCACTGGATTCATTAAATATCCCATTCCTTGCTAAAAGTTCCGTTTTAGGAAGCCCGCCCCATCCAGGCTCCTGAGGCAGGGAGGAGAAGGGCTTTCCTTTGTGTCAAACGGAGCATGCGGAGAGGGAAAACTTGCAGCACTGGGGTCCGTTTGCAGTCCTGCTTTTCTCCCCAGCACACAGCTCAGCCAGCAAGGCTGTGGCTATGGGGCCGTGCCGGCCTGGCCCTCATAATTGGGAATAGCGGCCTCTGGTTTTTGAGGAATGAACCGAAACTCCTTGTTTTGTTGTGATGACTTACTGTGAGAGATATTTGGGGAAACCAGTTTGTTGCATTTTCTTTCCGTGAGCCGTTTGCTGCTGCCACTGGAGCAAGGGAGCTTGGCGTTTAATTAAAACAGCCCGAGCAATCTGAATCACAGACTTGCATGTTTTTAAAATTGTAGCTGTTCCTGTTGTGCTGAGTCAAACTGGTTTGTCGGGATTAAGCGTCTCCACCTGGGAGCCACGCTGGGGGAAGGGTACTGGGGCGGCCCCGGGGTCGGGATCCCCATTCCTGGCTGGCGGAGGCGGCAGGGTGGGTGTCAGCCTTTCCCCCAGGAGCCTCCCAGGAAAGGGGGACTGTCCTCCAGGGGCTGCGGTGGATCTGGTGGTTGCCATCTCCCCAGGCTTCCCCAGGGTGGAAGCCATAACGAGTTGGCATTGCTTCTGGAGCAGGCACATTCCCAAGCAAAGCATTTGAGGGACAGTGGGGATGGGGGAGTCCCTCTGTGAAGCCCCTTTCAAGATGCCAGGCACAGCCTCGCACCCCAGGGATGGGCTGCCATCTTGAAGTCCAGGCAGCCTTTTGCAGTGATACTCCCACTCAGCTGGGATGGTCCCATTGGAATGCACCATGGGACCTCTTTTGGTTTTGTTTTTTGTTTGCTTGGTGGCTTTTGGGTTTTTTGGGTGTTGGGTTTTTTGGGTGTTCTTTTTTTTAGCTGTGTGTTGTTTTGGTTTGGGTTTTTTGTTTTTTTTTTTTGTATTGTTGATCCAAAACCAGTCCTGTGCTCTGGCTGGGGTGGGGCTGGTGGCAAGGTATGGCCGTCCCCTCACGTGTCTGAGCCCCATGTAAACTCCATGGGGAGCACAACAGGAGCCATTTTGTAGTGCCGGTGAGCAGAGGGCCAGGCCTGGTGCTCAGCAAGTCCTTGTCCTCCTGCACTTGAGCTTCAGCATTGCCCGCCCTTGGCACAGCCATTGAGGCCTTCTGGGGCTGTGCTTGGGAACCGGGCTGCATCCCCTTCCTGTAGGGCTTTCATTTCCATAGGGGCTGCAGCCATCCAGTCATGTCTGCTCTCCTCTCTGTGCAGCCGAGCCTCTGCTCACCGAGGCAGGAGGGAGCGAGCCCAGAGCTGGCTTCGCATGGCCGCCCCTCTGAGGAGGACAGGGAGCCATCTTGGGAAGAGGCAGGGCTGAGCGCCGGCCCCATGGCTGCTCTCCCTGTGTGTGCCAGCGCATGCCGGCTGGGGGTTCTGTGCTGGGAGGACTGAAAGGGATTGCTTGGGGGGGGTCTTTTTTATTTTATTTTTGCCCGTTGCTAAGCTCTGCTTGCTGGGGCCTGGCGTTTCTCACGCATGTGGCAGGAGCTGTTGACAAACACCTGTTTCCCGGCCCCCTCCCCAGGAATTCCCTGGGGGGCCCGCAGGAGCAGCGATACCGGAGAGGGGGCAGAACACACAGCGAGGATGCCCCCTCCCCAGGTCCTTTGCCCTTTCCAAGGGAGCTTCCCCCAGGACTTTCCTCCCCAGCAGCAGCTGCAGAGGGATTTGGGCCTCCTTGTTCTTCCTCGAGGTGTGGCCATGGTGCAGGGCTACCGAAACCTGTCCCTGTCCCAGGGAGGGGACACCCACACACACCGCGACCAGTCCTGCTTGTCCCTGGGGTGCTGAGCCGCCATCCCAGCAAGGGCTGGGGCACGGGAGGGACCCCGCAGGGAGAGGGGTGCTCGGCAGGCGCACACGCACACGCGGCATGCGATCCAAGGCCTTTTTTTATTAATGAGAAAAATGTGCAGGGCTTGAACGATCGCCAGGAACAGATTTATTCTAGTTCCCCAGAAATTAAACTGAAATGAAGGAGCGAGTCAGCCCGGCCCGGCACCCCCTCCTGACTCTGTGCTTGTTTTAACTCTGGAAGAATCTGAGTTTGGGGGTGGGGGAGGCAGGGAAGGGAGGGGGGGATATTTGGGTTTAAGCAGTTCCAGATGGGCTTGGTGCTCAAGGAGAGCCGAGGAAGCAAGAGGAGAGCAATGTGGAGATTTGGGTAACTGCCCCAGGCAGGAGAGAGGAGGGAGATCTTGGCAGAAACTCCTGCTCTGCTCTGCCGGGATGGGATGGAGCTTGGCAGCTGAGCCGCCCTGTCTGTGGGGCAAACCTTTGGATGTGCAGCAAGTAACCTTTCTGGGGGAAGGGGTGGGTTGTTGGTTGTGTGTTGGGTATTTTTTTTAATATCATTACTCCCTCGCTGGGCTCTTTCCAGAAGTACAACCTGGAAAAAAATGGAGCTCGAGGGGGAAGAAGGGCTTTTGGATCTCAGCCTGCTATAAACGCTTGCCCTGTGGAGACAGGCCTGCAGCATCAACCACGTTCCCTTCCTTCCCCCAGGGACTTTGGGGCTCTCCATCCACCTGTGACAGCCCAGCTTGGGTTGGTGGCCCTATGGGAACATCTGTCCCATGAAGCCACAGCCACAGGGCAATGGGGCTGCAGCAGGAGGTGGTGGCAGTGTCTCTGTCATAGCAGGACCTGGAAGCAAAGGTGGCTTTGCAGGCTGGTTTGCTGCCTACATCCTGGTCAATGGCATTTGTGGCTCAAACAGGTCTGGTGTCTCCTGATCAGATGAGTTATTTCTGTGGCAATGTAGGGTGGCTGCATGGCCATTCCTGCCAGAGACATTGACCTATAAATCTGCCCTGCTTGCTGGCCCACAAAGCTCCTGCCTGCCCAGCGTGACTGGTCATGTTGTCCCACAGAAGCCCATGGCAGGAAGCTGCGGCAGACAGCCCCTTCCCCTGGGCCAGGCAAGGGACATGCCTGTCCCAAGTGGGCAGTGGCAGTGTGTCTGGCAGTAGGCAGGGCTGAGGGAGGGGCTTTTCCTGGGGTTTGCCCATTCCCCTTGCCCTCAGCCCAGCAGAGCAAAAGCTGGTTTTCCCTCTGGGCCAGCTTGAGCAGCAAGCACTGGGGTGCATCCACCACATGGGCAGGGATGGCAGCTCTTCCCCTGCCGAGCTGACACTGGTGTGGCACACTGGGCTCCGACATCCAAAATCCCTGGGGTATTAATAGAACAGTAATTGCAGTGCAGGGCTGGACTCGGGCAGCTGGCTCGTGTCCTCTCCCAGCATCAATACGGGTTTTCTGCAGGAGTGGGACCTGGCAGGGCTCGGGCAGCAGGCTGCACGTGTCCTTGGCGCGCGATTGCAGGGCAGGAGCCTGCTGTCCTGTAAAAACCCCAGGCTCCAAGTACCGTGCTTTGGAGGGAGGTGTAGTGTGGGTGCCAGTGGGCGCTGGAGCCTGGCTTGGCACACCCCTGCATGCCAACTGTCAGAAATCTGCCCTCCCTGGCTTGACCCGGTGCGTGACCAGGAGGAAGCAAACGCCTGTCCCTCCGTGCATCCCGGGTGCTGCCACTTGATCTGCTTTTTGCAGAGCTGGCACCTGTCCTCTCTCACATGCTTCAGTCTGTCTTGCGGCCATCAGGAAACAGCTCCTGGTGAGGAGCACGCGTCCGGAAAACCCTCTTCAGCCGGTTAGCAGCCAGCAAGTGGACAACAGGGCAGGGCTGGAGGGAGGGAGTGTTCCCATCCCCCTTCCTGCGTGCTAGTCAATTCCTGGTCATTCAGAAGCTTGATCTTCCCATCCAGAAGGGCACTGTGTTGGGATGTGGGACTGTGAGGGAGATGCATCCAGCTGATGGCTTGGAGTCACAGGGCCATCTCCCTGCGTGAGGTAGTTATACCCAGGTGCAGGTCTGCGATTGGGAAATGGGCAATGTTCATTGGGGCATCCTTGGAATTGGCATCACAGGCTCTGTTATGAGTTTACTATGATGCCAGTGAGGCTGGGACCAACAGTGCTGCTGGGACCTGCCATGCTGCCCATCCTTGGCCAGGCTCGCCGGGGCAGGGACTGCCTGCCCTTGTGTGTGCATGTGTGATGCGTACAAAGGGTCCTTAATCTCAGTTGGGGCCTCTGGGCCCTGCCATAATGCAGAAATAATGAGTCTATTATTAAGTACCCACAGTACTTCTTCACTCTGGTGGCTCGCCTCCAGCAGCAGGCAGAACCTGCCCCGCTTGAAGTGGATGTGTCATCATTTGCCTCAGCAAATCCGATCCCCTTTGATGATGGGCCAAACGCCCTTGGCACGAAGGGCCACAGCTGTGATACAGGCCCCTTTTTTTTTCCCTTTTCTTCCCTTCCTCTCTTCCCTTTGTTCCCAGTTCACTGGCAAGTTGTCAGCTCACCCGGGACTTGGGGCAAAGCACACATTGGTGTGCATGGACTGTCCAAGCTCCCAGGTTCCCTGAAGACAGATGGGTGGGGGGCCAGCTTCCATGGTGGCACCCATCTTCAGTGCTGGGGAGCAGCAGGCGCTCTGCTTGCTGTAAGGACGTGTTCCCAGCGTGGGTGGTGATAGGGAGCACGCCAGCCCTTCCCTTGGGCTGAACCCAACCGGCCTGACAGCTGGGGAGGGCGAGGGTGGGACCCTGCATAGCCCCCCAGCCTTGTGCTGGACACCAGGGTGTGCAGGAGGGTCCGGGGGAGAGCCAGGATTCCCCAGGGGATGCAGCATGCCAGCAGTGCTGCCAGCCCCATCACTGCAGAGGGAGCTGCAGACAGCAGCTGCTGGCACCTCTGCCAGGCTCGCAAAACCCTATGCCTGGCTCCTCTGCCATGGTACACCCAGCCCACCCTGGGTGCTGCCAGGCCCACCGGCAACCTGCCTGCCGCAGTCTTCCTCACTGCTCTCCTGATTCCTTCAGCAAGAGCCTCCCCACAGTGCAGCTCGGGCATGAGGGACTGCCAAGTGTCAAAACCTCCGAAGCTGCCATCTGCAGGGCGCTTCATCCATGGAGTATGTGCTCTGCCTTGAGCAGACGAGAGTGCTTTCCCTTTGTGAGTCCCCTGGCCTCAGATTGTGGCCATCCCCTGGCTGGGAAGGAGACACCCATAGGGTTTAGGTGAGGTCAGAAAGGGAAGGACCCTCCCAGAGGAGGAGGTGGAAGGATCAGGATGGCCGGCACACTCCAGAAAACCCATAGTGGGGTCTCCCAGAGCTGATGTGTGTGCAGGGCACTCTGTGGCTCAGCTTTTGTGTATTCAAAATGCTCGTCAGCGGGAAAAGTGCAACCTCAGGTTCTCTCCCACAGGCAGTTCTTTGTTCCCAGATAAAGGACCTTACACCAAAGGTCCTTTGTGCTGCTGCTCAGAACGGTGCTGGGCTTAATTGTACCAATAGGTGCTTGAATGGGAAAGTGCACAAGGCCACTTGCTCCCGCCGTAATTATCTCCAAAACCAAGGAAGAAATTTAAAATGTGCAGGGAGATGCCCCTTTTGGTGGCTTTTTGACTAGCAGGCAGTCACAGAGACTGAAAGTACATCCCTAAACAAGCTGCCTTTCCTTCTGGAAGAGCATGGACATGGAGGCAAGGGGGAGAGGTGTCTGGCACCATCATGAGCAGCCACTGTGGTGGAAGGCAAGCCATGTCCTGAGGCAAATCATTCATCCATTGATGCAGGAGCCCAGCATGGGGTGCGTGGCCCAGCCTGGCCCAACCATACATCCAGGCCAGGCGACTTGCCCCACACTGGTCTCTTGCAGTCATGGTGCCGTGGTGTACATGGCTTCCAGAGAGCACGTTGCAGAACAGGTTCCTCTGTTTGCAGTGAGGCTGCGTGGGCGTCTTTACTAACTTTCCTCCCTTGCCTTCTTCCAGGATGCTCTTGACTTGTGCGAGCTGCCTTCTCATTGGGGTAAGGAACTGGCATCCTACCTTGCCAGCACATCCTGATAAAAGCCAGTGGTCCCAATGTTCAAAGGCGAGAGCGTTCAAATCAGAGCCGGTTGGTGAAGATGATTGAGTCTTCCCTAGCAGCTTCATCTTGAAAGAATTTTGATTCCCCCCCCTTCTTTTCTGGCTCAGCTATCGCTGCTGCGCACGTCTGCCGCTCAGCAGCGCGAGACGGGCTCTCTGGGCCTCTTACGGGGGGAGTTCAAACGTTTTCGCTGGCCTCGGACCATGCATGCTGCATTCCTGAGCCCCTGCGCGGGGAGGAAGAGGTCCCTGGCTCCAGATGGGTCCTTGCCAGGGCTTCAATCACCCAGTGAACTGCTGGGGACTCTGCAGAGGTGATGGGAGGGCTTCTGGCAGGGGACCTCTGTTCTTTGCAGCTCAGGGTGTGTCTGGGAGGAGATTTTTGCAGGGCAGGGAGACAGCCAAACCAGTGCTTACAGCACTGTCTGAGGAGTGAGGCACTTCCCTTGCCTTGGGATCCCATTCTGCCTTGAAAATCCTGCTTTTATGTGGAGTTGACCATGGCCTTCTGCACTTGTTGGAGCATAGTGAGGCATGCCTTGCCTTTGTCTAACTGAAGGTAAGAAGAGGACAGCTCACTGCTGCTGCAGAGAAGTGATAAGGCAATCCTCTGGGTGACTTCCCCAAGCTTACAAAATTGGGAGCCAATTTCCCATTGACTAATGGGACCAGACTCTTGCTGTGGTGTGCAGGATTGAGGTGGCTTTGACTCGCTGCTCAGCCAGCGCTGACACTGGTCGTGTCCCTCTGAAACATTAACTGAGCCAGGAAAGCAATGTTGCCACCTCCAACCTCACTTCTGGCACCATGTGCCAGCAGAAGAGAACAGCTAGCTACCCCTGAAACCCAGTGCTCGCCCATCTCCTCATCCTGGGACACCAGCACATGCCCTTTCCAGTGGGCCACCACTTAGTGTTTACTGGAGAAAGGGCACAGTTGTGCCAGGCCACCACAAGATCTCTGCAGCAGATTTAAGGGCAGAGAGCGGCTGCTGCATCTCAGCTGGGCTCAATGTGCTGCCACCAGTCTCTGGCCCGTGCAGTGCAGCAGCCTGTCCACTTCACAGGCTGCGAGGGTCTGGGATCTCAACTGATCCCACCTGGCACTGCTCGCTCCCGACGCGGCAGGAAACCCCCTCTGTGCTCGGCCTGTTTCCTTTAGTTGGGCTGCTCAGTAATTTTATTATTTCCCCTCCCTGCTCTCTCAGTGAAGTTTATGTGGCTCTTGCGCCAGCAGCCAGCTTGGCTCTGTCAGGTTTTTTTCCCTCATCTGTTGGTCAGATGGCAGATGCTGCCAAATTAGGATGCAGGCAACGAGCCTCCTGTCCGAGCTGCGTCTCTGTCCGGGGCCGGCACTCATGGGGAAGGGCAGTGCTGAGGGGGACAGCTGCCCGCACACCCCACCCTGGGGCATAGCCAAGGGTAAGGGCTGCCTGCATGGAGGCTGCTGTCATGCAGGACAGCTTCAGCACATCCTGGGCCAGTTTGTGCAGCAAAGCTCCACTCCCGGAGCAGAGATGCCCTCATGGTCAGGTCTGGCTGCAGGATCCCCGTGCTGCCCCACTCACTTGCACACGCTGCTGCCCAGGTCACTGTCTCCTCAGCCTAACTGACCGCTGCGGTTGCTCATCTGCACCAGCCCCATCCCTGAGCACACTGGGCACCCCTTCCTGCTCCTGCAGAAACACCCACCCAGCTATCTGCCCTGGGAGTGGGGCCCTTGGTTGGCCAGACCCAAGCAGGGTCTCCATGCCGGGACTTGGCAGCCCAGCACGTTGTCAGCGTCGAGCACAGGCTTGGCTCTGCTCCGCCGCCAGCACAGCGTGCCTGGGCCCTGCACGGCACTGCTGTGCCCTTATTAGGGCAGCCGGCACCCAGGCCCTTCCCTCAGAGAGGTGCAGGCAGCCCTGCTCCGCATCCCGCTCCCTTGTGGCCCGGCACCAGTTGCCTTCCCTGTGAGCGGCCATGGTACAGGGGTCTGGGGAGCCCAACAGCATCTCAGGGAGGTCTTGTGGCTGTGCAGGGACACTCTGACCCTTGCTGGTGGTCAGTAGCTAATGCCATGGGGATGGGAAGAGGAGGGGAGAGGGATGATGGCAGTTTTTTGCATCCTCTGGGCACATAGTACCTGGGGGACTGGGCAGAGGCACCTAGTCCCAGCCTACACCCCACCCCTCCTTGTGTCCTCATCTCAAGTCCTCCTTCATTACTGCTGGCCAGAGAACTCCTTCCTTGTCTCTCTTTGTTTTTGCCAGATGCCCCTTTGTGGTTTTGAGAAACTGCCCAGTAACCACCTCTGCACTCCTCCTGTTTTCAAATTCATGTCAGTTTGTCCTTCCTACTGTGGATGCTGCCTCTCCAACCTGCTCCTGGCATCCAGGCCGAGGAGCTGGCACCATGAAGGGCTTTCCTCATTTTGCTCCTGAGGCTGTGTCCGCTGCCAGTGCCACCTGTTGGGACAGCTTTTGTGTTTGCCTCCTGCCCAGCCTGTGTGAAACAGGCTGGACTGGGATCCTGGCAGTGAGGTGGGTTGGAGAGGCCACGTGTCCCCTGATGTGCTTGTTTATCTGTGCCACTGTAGCACTCGTGGTTCATGGCTTCTTTGTGGGTGATGCCTCAGGAGGCACTGGCAGGTCTCACCAGGGTGGGACATAGGAGGAAGGTGTTTACCTCCAGCCAGGCTTCGTACAGAGCCCTGCAACATGAATATTTCCTTCCTCCTCCATGCTTCCTCCCTGTCTGGGTCAGCCTGTGGTTTTCCTGGGGTGGAAGGAAAGAAGCTGACATTGCCTCTTGCTTCTAGGGCTGAGCCATGGTGCCTGGCACAGCTGAGCTGCTCTAGCATGTCCTGTGCCCCCAGCAATTGAGAGCAAGTGGGTCCCAGCCTGCGGCCAGCTCTTGGGGCTTTGAGAGCTGTGGCTCCATCCCTGCATCTCAGGGCTGGGTGAGCTGGGGGATGGATGGATGGACGGATGGATGGACAGGCAGACAGCCTGTCTGCAGACAGCCCTTGGGGAACTGTGTGGGGTCTGAGATGGGGCCATGCCTGCAGTCAGGCAGGGGGTTGCCCACAGAAGGGAGACATTTTGGACCTATTACTAGGCCCTGCTCGGGCAAAGGAGTCCATCTGAGCACACTGGAGTCTTCAGGGGGCTGTTGTCCATCTCTGGCATTTGCAGCCTCCTTGCCCTGAAATCCTTCTTAGGCAGGAGAGGAGGTGGAAGACCCCAAGGATGCTTGTTCCACTCCAAACATCCTGTGGAGCCATCCCCAGAGCAGGAGCCACAGAGCCAGCAGCCCATGGAGGGGCCATTGGCACCGGACCGACAACACATCGTTGTTCCTCGTCCTTGCATTTCACTCCTGGTTTTTGTGCACGGTGCTTGTGTGGAGCCGTGCGGCTCTGCCTGGGATTAGCGACAGCTGCCTGCAATTGCAGCTCTTCCCAGACAAGCGTCTCGCTCCCCCAAGGCTGGGGCTGGGGCTGTTTGGGGAATGCTGCCGGGGTGGTTTGTCTTGTAGTCTGCTCCAGGAATGTTGGCCAGACGGTCAAATTCTTCTCCCCTCTTGTAAAATGAGTGATGTGGGGCGTCTCTGGGAGAGCAGCCTGCCAGTCCCTCCTCCTCTGGATAAACCTGCCTGGCCCGCACCGCCCTGTCATGGGAATGGGCCCTTTCAACCCCAGCCACAGTAAATAAGTGCCCTGCCAAAGCAGAGGGGGAGGGTGCGGATGGGGGGTGCCCATTCTCCCTCCTCTGGCAGCCCCCTGCGCTGGCTGGGAAGCATGGCTGGCCATGCCGGTGGCTGCCTGTCCACATCTCCCCCTTGCCACCTGGCTGGCTCCCTGTCCTGCTGCTTCCCTGCTCCTGCACAGCTCTCTGGGGACTCCTCGCTCTTCCTGTTCTCTTGACAGGAGAAAAGAAATCTGGAGTCTGTCTGCGCCGCTCCCCCCTCCTCCCACCACATCTCACCCCCCAAGTTGCTGTTTTCTGCAGAAATGTCAGCCTCAGCTCTCCTCCCTGACTCCTCTAATCTTGGCTTTCATCTCCAATTACTTTTTTCTCTCTTCCCTCTCTCTCCAGAGACCCTGATGGACACGAAGTGGGTGACCTCTGAGTTGGCATGGACAACTCATCCAGAGACGGGGGTAAGTCTGGAGCCAGTCTTGGTCCTCACCTCCAACGGGTATGGCTGGCCCCGGCCCCACAGGAATCAGGGCTGCTTGCCAGCACCTTCACAGAGCTGGCTGCCTCTTCCCCCTTCCTTCCAGTGCTTATTCTCTCACCATGTGAAACCATCTCCTCCCAACTCCAGGCTGGCAAAGCAGGAGTGCCATTGTCCCTTGCCTGGTTTGCTCTTAGTCACCTTGATGACCAGGAGGGTTGGGACGGGTGGAGGTGCTGCTGCTGCTCTTCCCTGTTGACAGTTGCCTCGTCCCCCCCCCACCCCATACTGTTCGATGTGTCAGTGGCACTGATCTCCCCAGCTGGGGGTCTAACCCTCTCCCCTCTCACTTACAGTGGGAAGAAGTCAGCGGTTATGATGAGGCCATGAACCCCATCCGCACGTACCAGGTGTGCAATGTGCGGGAGGCCAACCAGAACAACTGGCTTCGCACCAAGTTCATCCACCGCCAGGATGTCCAGCGCGTCTATGTGGAGCTGAAGTTCACCGTGCGGGACTGCAACAGCATCCCTAACATCCCTGGCTCCTGCAAAGAGACCTTTAACCTCTTTTATTACGAGTCGGATACAGATTCTGCCTCTGCAAACAGCCCTTTCTGGATGGAGAACCCCTATATCAAAGTGGATACAATTGCCCCAGATGAGAGTTTCTCCAAGCTGGAGTCTGGCCGTGTGAACACCAAGGTGCGCAGCTTTGGCCCTCTCTCCAAGAATGGCTTTTACCTGGCCTTCCAGGACCTGGGAGCCTGCATGTCCCTCATCTCTGTCCGGGCTTTCTACAAGAAATGCTCCAACACCATTGCTGGCTTTGCTGTCTTCCCGGAGACTTTAACAGGGGCTGAGCCCACTTCTCTGGTCATTGCACCGGGCACCTGCATCCCCAACGCGGTAGAGGTGTCTGTACCCTTGAAGCTCTACTGCAACGGTGATGGCGAATGGATGGTACCCGTAGGAGCATGTACATGTGCTGCTGGATATGAGCCGACCATGAAGGATACCCAGTGCCAAGGTACGCGCGTGGCCGAGTGACCTCGGTGGACTCGTTGGTGCAGAGGAGGTGGTGGTTTTGCATTGAGCTCTGTCTGGTTTTGGAGGAATAGGAGCTGGGCAGGCTCCCTGAGGAGGGAGCAGGGTGGTATCTCAGTGGACTGGTCTGCAGTTTGACCTAGCATCTAGAAGCTGTAAAGTCTTTGGTGGTCCAGGCTGCACGGTGCCTGCTGTGACACACTGGTTAGCATCCAGTGCTGTCCTCTGTGGGATACACCTCCTCACCAGAAGCCATGGCTCAAGGCATGGTCCTCAGCAGGGATCCAGCAAGTTCAAGCCTCTGAGCATTACCAGAACCTCCCTCTTGACCCTGCTGTTATGTCCAGCATCTCCTCCTCCCTCTCCTGCAGTGTTCCGGGGTGGTGCAAGCGGTTGTTTCTGGCAAGTGTGATTTCATGCTGCTTGTGCGGAGGAACTTGGGAACCCTGGTGGGGAGAGGGGCCCCACTGTGCTAGCAGCAGGAGAAGCCGTGGGGATGAATGCGGATGCACGCTCCCTCTGCCAAAACTGGGGGCTTGCAGCGGGAAGGATGGTGAGCAGCACGAAGGCAGAGGGGGAAAGAGCATCCTGCATATGGAGATACTGGAGATGGAGAGTTGCCCAGGCAGGCAGGATGGCCCTGTGTGGGTCCTGCTGCCGCTGTGCTGTCCCATGATGGCTCTGGTGCTGCACTTACATGGCATGTTGGTAAGGAGAAATCTGCCTGGATGGATGTAGCCTTTTCTTTCATGTGATTTTGTCCTTGAGAGCTGTTTGTGGCATACAGGAGCCTGTCCTAGGCTGGTTTGAGTTTAGAGCAGTAAGGTTGCTGTTCCCCTTGGCTGGAGGCATCCTGCAGGGAGCAGGACACCAGCTGGGCCCCCAGCACTAGATGCCTCCTGCTTGCTGATGATGGGATGCTTGGCGCCAACCCTTCGCTCTTGGCAGGAACTGTGTGATTTGGGATGGCCTATGACATGGGGCCCGGGCTATGCTGGCCGCTCTGCTGGCTTTGGCATCAGCATAGCTGTCAGCCATGCCGCTGGTGGAGGAGAGCTCAGCCTCGGCAGCGCAGCAGCTCTGCTAGGGGACCAGAGCCTCCAGCACTGCTGGTGCCAGCACAGTCCAACTGTGGGGGCAAGTTGCTTGTGACCTGACCCCTGTGTCAGTCTGAGCAGCTGATCTGTCTCTTGGGGAAGATGGACAGGGGTGCCAGGCATCTGTCGCTGGGCAAGGAGCCCATGCTTATAAGTGTTCATTGGGGTTTAGGCTCCTGGGGAGCTGGTTTCCTTCTTTCTTGGGCTTGGTCTTAGATGGTATGGGTTGTTTGCTCTTTCCCAGTGAGGTTTGGGCACAAGGGGACACCATTTCGAGTGAACGACCAGGCTGTGCTGAGCTGGGGCAGAACCAAGAGCTCTTCAGGGTATCACTGCAGCTCAGGATGAGGTTCCTGCTCAAGCACCCATGCAGCAGCTCTCCCAGCACCTTTCATTTCTCCCCCACAAGCCCCAGCTTCCTTCCCAGCGCACAGAGAAGCCACACAGAGCCGTGGGCACACCTCCACCCAGCAGCCTCCCTTCTGCCTGGGCAGAAGCAGCAATGTCCTCACTTTTCTCTGGGAAAGTTGCACTCCACTTGTAGCATCAGATTTTCCGCCATATGATCATGTGTTTTAAGTGGAAACAGCTGAAAGAGGGCTGGGAGAAGACGGAGCCACAGCTCCCTTTTCTGCTCTCAGCTGTATGTTCCCATACCCTGTTTTGGCAGCCCAGCACTGCTTGGGAAGGCTCTCTGCCCCCCGGCGTGGAGAGAGGTGTGGATGCAGCCCCACAGAGCTGGGGTTTCGGCACTCATGCTCCAGGGAGCTGCCGAGGCTTCACCACATAGACAAGGAGCACTCCAGAGTGCCAGATGGCATTTTAATAAATAACAATACCCAGTTACTGCTTAGATGGGATAAGCCCTGTTGTAAATCTCTCCCTTTCCCCAGACTTTCAGTGGCCTTTGAAGATCTCCTCCTCTTCTTTATCTCCATCCAGAGCCAGGATTAGACCTCGCATTCAGACCTGTTACAATGCAGTTTGAATCCCGGTCCCTCGGGAGCCGAGGGTTCATCCCGCCAGGCTGAAGGCAGTTTCTTTGGCATGCTTTGTAATGCGATACGCCAAGCTGGTATCTGGCACTCTGGTCCTGAGTTGCCACAGCATTGATTTGGCATCTCATTCTCAGACTCATTATCTTTATTTAATTAGCACACGGCCCTTCTGGGGGTTGTGCTGCTTCCCACACGCTCCCTGCCACGCAGAGCTGCAGAGGCAGCTCTTGCAGGATGAAGAGGAGGTGTTGGTAGGGGAGGGGGACAAAGGCTCCTTCCCACATGGCAGGGATGCACTGCCTTCTCCCCCTGAACCCCAGGGTTCAGCCTTTCCCCTGCCCCTCTCCTTTTGTCCTGCCATCACCCAAACCATGTGGGGGAATTGGTGCCAGGCTCTCCCCACGTTGCACAGGCAGGCAGTGGGAGTTTCCTCCAAGCAGTGGGGGGCTCCCAGCACAGGGCAGCTCAACATCTTCAGAAATGCTCCTAGAAATTTCCATGCAATGACTTTGCCAGGGTTTGCACCCCTTGTGATGTTGGCTTCACTCAAAGACAGAAAGATGGGGGGTTGGACTGACCTCTGTGGCAGGGCTAGCAGTAAGCCCCCTCCTCACTTGGTCCTCTATGCCCCTGGGGGGGAAGCTGAAGAGGGGTCACGGTGCCTCCTGAGCCTGTGCTCTGCTTGGGAGGAGGTTGGTGCTGTGTGGTGCAGTTGATGAACACCAAAACCATAAAAGCTCCTGGGGAGACTGCAGTGTGATGCTGCTCTCCTCCAGCCCATTTCTTAGATTCTTTTGGTGTCCCTTTGTCAATGGCACACTGTATATTTGGACATAGTCATTAAGTGATAGCAGGTCAGGCTAGGGCCAAAATATGAATTTTGGTGAAAATTAATTTCCCTTGCGATCAGTGACTAATGGAATCATCACCCCGAATTAAAAAAAAAAAAAAAAAAAAAAAAAAAAGGAAAAAAAAAAATGCCAAGCAAGCATCGCACTTGCCAACTGTTTGCAGCTTTGCATTGCAACACAGGCTTGCTGCATGAAACCCAGGAAGTGAAACTGCTGCTATTAATTGCTCAGGCTTCCAGATCAAAGGCAGCTCAGCAGCGCAGGCAGGGGGAGAGTTCTGGTTTATAGGCAGGCAGATCCACAATGGTTTACTTGTAACACGGTCAAGGAAATCTGCCCTTGCCGTCCTGCCTGTGACCTGCTGTGGCTCAAGAGGCAGCTTTGCATATTGAATTCTTTTTTTTCCCTTTTAGGGGAAAAAAAAAAATTGTTTTCCCGCCTTTTTTTTTTTGGATGCCACTGTTCAGACCCTCTGGGGCTTTTGCCCTTCTCTGCCCATCAAATTTACTCCATTCACTTTAGGACTGGGGTAGTGAAAAATATTTACACCCAATAGGTGATTTAAAAAAAAACAAACAAACAAAAAAAACAAACCAACAACAAAACACAAGGCACCAAGTGCCTTTTAAGAGACATAAAGAGAGTTACTGCCTCGGCTGTAGCCAGACTGTTGCTTCCAAGGCTCTAATCCATCGGCAACTGCTTACGAAAGCGGGAAGGGAGCGAGCCATGCAGGTTCATAAAGCACAGATCATCCCAGGCAAACTCGATTGCTGCCTTTAAAGAAATTACAGGGTGGTTGGACAAAGGGATGTGATCAGTTTAATTTATCTAGGCTCAAACAAGGCGTTCTGCTTCAGTCCTACGTGGAGGGAAATAGCTGGAAGGATGTTGTCTTGGCTGGAGTAGCGTCATGTGGATGGGAAAGCAGCTGAGACCTGAAACAGGGTAGTTTAGGGCTGGTATTTCTCGATGTGCCATGGGCTATCCCTCCCTTTCCCAAGAAAGGGAACTCCGAAAGTTTTGGGGTTGCACACGGGGTTGGTTGCTGCTTGCCTGCATCCCATGCAGCAATGGAGGCTGCCTGTGGGATGAGTCACTGCTCTTGGCTGCTGCCAGGAGGGTTTCATTTTGGTGTTTTTTTCAGCTCTCTCCCTTGGACTTTATTCACCAGGGTGGGGATTGTATTTGGGAAGAGTGCTCTTCTCTTCCCCCCAGCCCTGTGCTGCAGTTCTGTGGGGCAGGATCAAGTCCCAGGGGTGGGTGATGAAAATCCCAGAGGGACTGCCAGAAGCAGCCAGATGGGTGGCAGTGGGTGCTGTGCCATGCTGAGTGTGTGATGCCCCATAGAGAGTGCAGGGGAAATTTTGCAGCAGCCCCAGGTCTCCCCCTCCCTCCCACACCCCACATAAATCCCCTCCACATCCGATCCACTCTGTCAGGCCAGGCTGCATCTCCCTCCCATCAAACCAGCAGCTCCTCCTTAGAGCAGGGAGCTCCGCTTCGGTTCCCTGACCCGTTATCCTGTGGCTGTCAGTGACTGTCATGTTCTCCCCAGAGGTGACAGTAGTCTAGCACCAAGAGATGTGATCTGTGTGTGGAGGTTCAGGGCTGTTTTTTGGGGTTTTTTTAAGACACTTCAGGAAAAGTGCTTATGCAAACCTCTTGGTGAGGAGAGGGGAGCCCAGCTCCCCGACTCCAGCTGGATGGGATCACATTCCCACTCTGAAGCTCCTGGGCTTGCTCCCTGGCGTGATGGCCAAGACAGTGGTTGTTGTACAGGCAGTTTCTTGCAGAGAAGAGATGACACAGCGGCTTATCCACCAGGGACCTGGGATCAGCTTTCAGCTCAGTTACAGCCTTCCAATGTGGTGGCTGAGAGCTGTCACACTGCCACCGAGGTCTTTATGCTCTGATTTATTAAGTTGAGTTGGAAACTTAAACACTGGAGTGCATCTGGGCCTCAGTCCCTTTCTCACTCTTCCCCAGCATAACAGGGCTGGGACATGGCTCATTCCCCTCCTGCCAGGGTGGTGTGAGGGTGTGGAGAGATCATCCCCATCCCTTGAGCTGGTGCTGGGCATTGGTATGGGATGGCAGCTGCCCATGGACAGCTCTGCCTGGCCCTTCCTTCCATGTCCAGGAATGCAGGAGGTCACTCTCCTTTCTGTGCCTGTAACCCTATGGGCCCCATCTGGCACTGAGCCTGCAGGAGGCCAAGTGCCATCATCATCCCTTCTGTCCTCAGCTGCTGTGCCACAACTTGGGTTGTCCACTTCATGTGAGCACAGGGTGCTTCAGCTATGCCTTGCCCCCCCCCCCCCAATAAGCCTGTTATTAGAGGGGGCTCTTTCCCTGATGGATCTGGGCTCCTGTCCATAGCCCAAGCATGTTTGGCAGCTTTCTGAGCCCAGAGCATTCCTGTCCAAGAGGTTTCAGTCATCCCTCATTCATCAGCAATCTGGTTCCTTCTGTGTGAATCTGCATCCACCCAGTTTGAGCCGCCCAGGACTCTGGTTGGGATGGGTCTGCCTGTGCTGAGACTGCTCCACTACCTCTGGCATCTGCTGTCCAGAACTTGGCATTTTATGGTACTGATGGTGGCCTGGACTGGGGGGACAGGAGGGGTTTCCGTGGCTCACAGTGGAGCAGGTCTGCACACTCCTTTGCCCTCCAGCCTGCACAGCTGGGTTGGGCTAGGCTCTCATTTCTAAAGGGAAGGCCCAGAGGCTGGGTAAGCTTATGTCAAGGAGCTGGAGTGAGTTGAGCCATGTGGTCGATCCTGTTTTGACCAGAGAAGAGTCTCCTTGCCAGAAGGCTCCTGCCCTGTGAGCAGGAAGCTACCCACCTGGGCAGGGGGGCTGGAGAGGGCACAGCCTGTGGGTCACCCCCTCCTCCCACGATGGGACTGGTCAGGTGTCCCCCTGCCCAGCAGCACCATGATGGAGTATGGCTGCTCTCCTGGGGCTGCTCCCACCCAGTGCCTGGGCAAACCTGTCACATGCCACCAGGTCAGTCCCTACGGTGATCCACTCTGTGCAGGTCCCCATGGGGACCAGCCTGGCAGCATGTGACTCAGCAGTGCTCCACACCCCACATGCGGGACTGAAACCAGCCAGAAAACTTCTACTGAGGGTGTCAGGAGATGCCTCATAGCAGGAAACTTCCTCTTGCCACAGCCTGGTGAAGCACTGGGAAACTCCTGTTTACCAGGTGGTTTGTGGCAAGCACTGGGTGGGAGGAACGGGGCTGCAGGGAGTATTGTGCACCCTCAGGGGCTGCCCTAATCTCAGTGGAGCAAGGAAGATGTGCCTTCCTCAAGGGCCATTGGTGCTTATTCCACCCCAGCCATGGCAAACGGAACAATGCCAAAGCAGAGCTGGCACTGGCAGATCCCTCCCCACTTCATTCTCCTGTGAACACAGAGAACAGGACCCTCTTCCATGGGGCAGCACTGTAATAAATTAGGCTATTTTGAGGTGTGATTTGGGTTCCCGAGGCTGCTCTGCTCAAGTGCCATTAATCCTTTCACGTGCCCCTCATTACAAGTAAACACCCCTGGTGCTTGGCCTCCAGATCCCAGGATTTGTGTCTCCATGAAGGACCCTGATCGGAAGTGGGAGTAGGAGGTGGCAGCGATGCCAAAGCAGCTCTTCAGGCAAGGACCTGCAGGAATGTTTTCATCTTGCTCAGTGTTCCACTTGAGCCAGCCCCTGGAGGTGCCACTACCCCCAGGCTGAGAAGTGGCTGAGGCAGAGGGTTTGGGGTTGAGTGGCTCTATTTTGGGTGGTGGAGGCCTCTCGCAGGGGCTGCTATGGGGCAGGGCTGAGGGATACTTTCCTTCCCAGCCATATTTCTCCAGAAAATGGCTCTGGGCAGAGCTGCGTGCCAGGGGCACCATGTCCCTGGGCATGGTCACAGCAGTGGAAAGGCTTGTGGGTAGCCTGTGCTCCGTGAGCCGCTGATGGGAGATTTGGCAGGGCAATGAGGAAGGGTCTGCCCAGCCTCGGGGGCAATGGTGGATGTTTCCTGGGTGCACTTTGTAACTCAGGTCTGTTTTCCCGTCTTCCAGCATGTGGCCCAGGAACCTTCAAATCTAAGCAAGGGGAAGGTCCCTGCTCTCCATGCCCACCCAACAGCCGGACCACCTCTGGAGCAGCAACAGTCTGCACGTGTCGAAATGGCTTTTTCCGGGCAGACACGGACCCCGCAGACAGCGCCTGCACCAGTGAGTCCTGCCCTGGGCAAGGAGGGGAGGTGTGGGGACAGTGGGAGTGTTTGACCAGGATGGGGGGGGAAGTGTGCTGTCCCCACACTGGAGGTGAGCCGGGCATGGGGACATGCCCCTTATCCCTGCTTTCCCCCCACAGGTGTCCCCTCCGCCCCCCGTAGCGTCATCTCCAACGTGAATGAGACATCACTGGTGCTGGAGTGGAGTGAGCCACAGGACACGGGTGGGCGGGATGACCTGCTCTACAATGTCATCTGCAAGAAGTGCAGCGTGGAGCGGCGCCTGTGCACCCGCTGCGATGACAACGTGGAGTTTGTGCCACGCCAGCTTGGCCTCACTGAGCGCCGCATCTACATCAGCAACCTGATGGCCCACACCCAGTACACCTTTGAGATCCAGGCCGTGAATGGCATCTCCAACAAGAGCCCCTACCCTCCCCATTTCGCCTCTGTCAACATCACCACCAACCAGGCAGGTCAGTGGGGCTCTGGAGAGTAGGGTCTGGTTCTCCACAGCAAAGTGGAATGGGGATTTCTTGCTGACAGCCTTGGAGCTGCAGTCCTTTGTGCTGCCACATTACTGGCTCTCCATGCCTGCACCTAATCCCCTGCGTAAATTCTCCTCTCTGTTAAACGCATGTCCCTGGAGGAGATGAGAGCAGAACATGTGCAAGTGTAGAAGGGCAGGGTTGGCAGATGCTCCGGAGAGCTCTGAGTCTCCTAGACCTACCCCAGCGGTGTTGTGCCTGTTGCAAAGGGAGGAGGAAGGAAATCAGATTTCTCCCCTGTGGGCCTAAGAAGGTTCAGCACCAGCCCAAACCTTCACAGCCAGCTGAGTGCTCTGCCATTCCCTCCTTCCTCCCACTCTGGCCCTGCTCCAGCATGCTGGTAATCTCCAGCTGCTGTGCTCTGATCTGATTTCACGGGTCTCATTGATGGGGTGGAGCATGGAGCTCCTGATGAGTGGAGGAAGGGAGGGAGCCCTGGTTTGGGCTGCCAGAGCCCTTTCCCAGACCAGTTTGCAGCTAGGCATGGGGCAAAGTGTTCCTCAGGGATATTTTCCTTATCACCTTGGCTGCAAGATGGTGAGATCACACCTCCTTACAGAGATTTGTAGGATACCAGGCTCAAATCTTTTCCTTCCCTTTCCACTGGGATTATCCAAGCAGGTCCCAAGCAGAGAGTCCCCCAGGCCAACACAAGATAATGGAGGGGGGAGCCTGGCAGAGATGGCTCATCCCTCTCCTGCCTTCTTTCCCAGCCCCATCTGCCGTACCTACAATGCACCTGCATAGCAGCACTGGGAACAGCATGACGCTGTCATGGACTCCCCCAGAGAGACCAAACGGCATCATTCTCGACTACGAGATCAAGTACTCAGAGAAGGTAAAGCAGGAGGCAGAGCAGCCTTTCCCTTTCTGTCAAAGAGGGTCCCTGCAGAGAGAGTGCTGTGGAGATGGAGGGGCAGGAAAGGGGTTATTGCTTTAGAGGTGACACCCACATGTCTCCCCTGCAGCAAGGCCAGAGCGATGGCATCACCAACACGGTCACCAGCCAGAAGAACTCGGTGCGGCTGGATGGGCTGAAGGCCAATGCTCGGTACACGGTGCAGGTCCGGGCACGCACAGTGGCAGGGTATGGCCGCTACAGCCTACCCACAGAGTTTCAGACCACTGCGGAGGGTGGTAGGTATCAGGACTGGGCAGCCTCGATCCCCCAGCCCTCCTGTGCATGCTCCTTCCCCAGCCTGACTTTGATTCCTGCCTCTCCCTCCATCAGGTTCCGCCAGCAAGACTTTCCAGGAGCTGCCTCTGATCGTGGGTTCGGCCACTGCGGGGCTGCTGTTCGTCATCGTTGTCGTGATCATTGCTATCGTCTGCTTCAGGTACTGGCTTTGCAGGGAAGGAGGGGCTCAGGGGGTTGGGGGTTGCTTGTGTCTGCCCCACAGCTTTCCCCCTTGCCAAGCTCTGCCAGCTCTAGTCTGAGAGCAAAGGACTGGACCTGTGGCACATAGGTACCAGGGCACAGGTCCTGAGGGAGGATTGCATCTCTGCTTCCCCAGCATGATCTGGGGCTCTGCCCAGGCTCCTGCCATCCTCTCTCAGCACAACTAGGCCATCTTCTCCCATCGCACCTCGGGCAGAGGGATGGCTCTGCACACAGGCTGCTGGAGGGGAAGCTCTCTGGCACAGACTTGTCTGGGATTTGAAAGCTGGCAGTGAATGTCTTTGCCCCATCAGGAAAGGGATGGTTACTGAACACCTCCTCTCGTCTCCTTTGGGCAGGAAGCAACGCAACAGCACAGACCCTGAGTACACAGAGAAGCTGCAGCAATATGGTGAGTGCAAGAGCCCAGCAGCTGGGCTCTGCCTGCCCTCTCCCACCCTCTGGCCCTTTGCTGGTCTTCGAAGGGGCAGCCTTTTGTAGCTAGGGACCAGCAGGGATGGGCTGACCACTGGCGGAGCTGGCTCAGCATCTGTCACCCGTGTTGCATCCCTCCCGGTGACAACTCCTCTGCCCTTGCAGTCACCCCTGGAATGAAGGTTTACATTGACCCCTTCACCTATGAGGACCCCAATGAAGCCGTCCGGGAATTTGCCAAAGAGATTGACATCTCCTGTGTCAAAATAGAAGAGGTCATTGGAGCAGGTAAGTCCTGGAGATGAGCACACACATCTGCTGTTACCACTGTCCCTCACCCTGCTATGTGTCTCACCATGACACCCCCCTTTTGCTCTTCCCCTACAGGGGAGTTTGGTGAGGTGTGCCGTGGGCGCCTGAAGCTGCCTGGCCGCCGTGAGATCTTTGTGGCCATCAAGACACTGAAGGTGGGCTACACAGAACGGCAGCGGCGTGACTTCCTGAGCGAGGCCAGCATCATGGGCCAGTTTGACCACCCTAACATCATCCACCTGGAGGGTGTGGTGACCAAGAGCCGCCCTGTCATGATCATCACAGAGTTCATGGAGAACTGTGCGCTTGACTCCTTCCTTCGGGTGAGAATCCACCCCATCCTGCTCTGGAGTGGGGGCTGCAGCGCATGTGGGACAACAGCTCCGGGCTCTCTTTTTCCATTGCATTGTTGTGCTGGCATCGACTGGGCTAAGCTGTGCATGGACATCGTGGGGTGGGGAAAGAGGGGTAGGTCTAGGAAGGACAAAGGTAAGTCTAGGTAGCACGTTGGGATCCTTCCCCATTCCATTTGGGGTGTTGCAGACCCCTCTGATCTCTTCTCTGGCAGCTGAACGATGGGCAGTTCACAGTCATCCAGCTGGTGGGAATGCTGCGAGGCATCGCCGCCGGCATGAAGTACCTTTCTGAGATGAACTACGTGCACAGGGATCTGGCTGCCCGCAACATCCTGGTTAACAGCAACCTGGTCTGCAAAGTGTCTGACTTTGGACTCTCTCGCTTTCTGGAAGATGACCCAGCTGACCCCACCTACACCAGCTCCCTGGTATGTGACTATAAGGGGAGATCCACCAATCCAGTGGTTAGGGGAGACCCCCCCAGGTATGTGCGAAATAATGGAGCTGTGTATCCCTGCAGGGGGGCAAGATCCCGATCAGATGGACAGCTCCTGAGGCCATTGCCTACCGCAAGTTCACTTCAGCCAGCGATGTGTGGAGCTACGGCATCGTCATGTGGGAAGTGATGTCCTACGGGGAGCGACCCTACTGGGACATGTCCAACCAGGACGTAAGTGCTCCCTGGTGAGCTGGGAAGTTGTGAGCACCCATGGGGGCTTGGGTGGCTCACAGCCTGCCTCTCTGCATGTCTCTTTGAAGGTGATAAATGCTGTGGAGCAGGATTACCGCCTGCCACCCCCCATGGACTGCCCCACAGCACTGCACCAGCTGATGCTGGACTGCTGGGTGCGGGACCGCAACCTACGGCCCAAGTTTGCACAGATTGTCAACACGCTCGACAAGCTCATCCGCAATGCTGCCAGCCTCAAAGTCATCGCCAGTGTCCAGTCTGGGTCAGTGGCATTGTCCTCTCCATCCAGGACTCCCCTCAAGCCCAGGGAATGCTGGGGTAGTTGGGACAAGAGATGTTGGGAGGGCAGGGATAAGAAATCTTCCCCACTTTCAGTTACACCTCTTTGTCCCCTGTGACCTGTGGATCTCTTGCCCTTTAGTATCTCCCAGCCCCTTCTGGACCGCACTGTCCCTGATTACACCACCTTCACCACTGTGGGAGACTGGCTGGATGCCATCAAAATGGGACGGTACAAGGAGAACTTTGTCAACGCTGGCTTTGCCTCCTTCGACCTGGTGGCGCAGATGACTGCAGAGTAAGTCCCTGTGGGCAGAGGAGGGAGAGGGCTGAGGATGGGGCATTGGCACATTGTCCCTTGTCCCTCATCCCTCCAGCAGCCAGCTCCTCCTGCCTGAGCATGTGGAGAGCTGAGTCACACATGGGGTTTTCCCAAGTGGGTAAAAGTCTGGGATTCAGCATCCAGTCCCCTGTTAGAGGGACACGAGCTTGTCAAAGGGCTGTAATGAAGATAGGTCCCTTGAGAGCAGGCAGATGTGGCAGTACTGGTATTGCTGCTGGCAGGGGGCTGAGCCTTCATCTTGTCCTTGCAGAGACCTGCTGAGGATAGGGGTGACGCTAGCAGGGCACCAGAAGAAGATCCTGAGCAGCATTCAGGACATGAGGCTGCAGATGAACCAGACACTCCCAGTGCAGGTTTGACCGGAGGGGACTCTGCATTGGAACGGACCGAGGGAACCTGCCAACCAGGTTCAGTTTGCGGTGCAGCCCAGATTCCCGTTTCCCCCTTCACATGGCGCTACTCTGCCTCGGACAGTCGCCTGGGACGGGACGGGACAGGCCACCCTTCCCTGGATCGGAGGCATTTGTGCCGAGAGGGAGCCCAGCTTTTCGTCCTGTGTCCTGGAGCGGTGAGGCAGCAACACATCTTCATATTGAAGATGGATTATGGGACAGAGATGGCATATCCTGCTTCCCACCATGTCTCGGTGCTCATCGGTTTGAAGAGTTGTTCTGCTTCTTGGATTTCTTTTCCACCCCATTTTCCCCCCAAGTCTTCACTTCCCATCCCTCCCCAAGGCCACAGACTGCTGACCCGTCCACTGAGTCCGTCAGACGTGTCCGAAGCCTTCCCTAACTCTGGTCCCCGTGTGGAAGCAGCCAGGCAGGCTGAGCTGGTGACAGGGCCGGGGCCATCAGCCCCAGACAATCACTCCTCTCCTCCAGCCCTAGCAGCCCCTTTGCCTGAGGGTCTGCACTGGAACATGTCCAAAGGGAAGGCTTCACTCCCTTTCTTGGCTTTGCACGCCAGAACCCAAACCCCGTGAGATTTACTATGCAGGGAGTTAGGAAAAAAGAAAATAGGAGAAAAAAAAAAAAAAAAAAAGAAGAGATATATTAATAAAAGTAAGAGGGAGCAGAAAGGGGAGGGAGGGGGACCAGGTGCCCGGCTCCACATCTCTTACCCTCTTGGTTCTCCTGGCCGGCTCTGGACTGCAGAGCCAGGCCATCAGCACGTTTGCACAGGGACCCTCCGCCCCCGGGCCGACGGCAGCCACACTCCCCCCGAGGGGCTGGAGAGCAGGGCTGGGGCGGGGGCTGCGCCGGAGGCCGAGGCCTCCCCAGTCTCCTCTTTTATGCAGAAGGAGCGGGTGCTGCTGGCATGGCTGCCCCGTTCCTGACACACGCTGTGATTGCTGCCAAAAGACTCACTCACCTTTCCCCGAGGATTCCCTCCCTGCAGCCCGGCTCCTCCAAGCTGAGGAGGCTCCCAGGGTGCCTGAGTGTGCGTGAGTGTGTGCATGCGTGCGTGGGTGTGTGCTGGCCGGCAGGACTGTGTGAGGCAATGGGCAGAATAAAGGCAATAAGAATTTTACTGGAGTTTCCTTTGCTCGATCGTGTTCTCCCTGCAGACAGCCTGGCTGCCTGAGGCTTTGCTGCCCACACAGGGTCCTCTTCCTCCTGGCTGGCCCCAGGCTGGCTCTGTGCCCCTCCTCTCTGTTCCCCCCTCCTCTTGCTGCCATGTGTCCAGGTGGTCCCACAGGGTCCCCCTTGTCTCTGGTGCTGCTGCAGGGCTGGGCCAAGCAGTGATTGCTGTACCCACCCTGCACTGTCCAGGTTCCCAGTGTGTTCTCCCATGGGGTGCGTAGGCTGGAGGTTACAACTTCAGGGCAAAGCCAGCCATGAAACTCCATTTAATGCACTCAGAGATGCTCATTGCTTTCCACCCCCATTCCCTCCCTGAGTCAAGCTAGAACTGCAGGAACCAAACCTGGTGTGTGAAAACTGAGTGGGGGAGAATCTGGGCTCACTGCACATCCCCCAGCAGGCCCCTGCAGCCCTGGAACCTCTCTGCAGGACAGCAGTTCTCTGCTCTCCCCAGGCAGGAGTGTTGGAACAGCCACCAGCATCCCTGGTCTTGGCCTCACTCCTTGCCATGAAATGGCAGCTGCTGAGCCAGGTGGGAGCATAGCAGTGCAGGCAGCAAAGTAATCCTGATGGGCGCTGCTGGGCCAGGGCATCCTCACACTCCTAGCTCAGAGGGGCTGCTCCCTCATAGCAGAGTGGTACCCTAGGGTTGTATATGCTGGGGGTCTCAGGTCCTATCACCCCTTTAGCTGCAGTGCATCTCACTGGCTGACATGAAAATGCTTTTCTGACAGTGCTGAGGGGTAAGCAGGTGCTCCCTAAAATGTGGGGGTGCACCCCTGTGAACCCCCTATACTCAGCCCCTTCCCCTCCTCACCAAGCTGACTAAGCAGGTGCTGTTTTTCCCTTTTCCTTGAAACTCCCCTGCCCTTGGGTTACTCATTAACACATCCTCCTCCCCAGGGAAGAGTAAACAAGGCTGGGAGGGCTGTTGGCAGCAGGGCCTGTGCTGGGGAACTGGTTCCCCACATCCCATCATTCCTCCTCCATGGGGATATCCCAGGGATGCTGATTGCCAGGGATGTTACAGCCCTGTTTCAATGGGGTCTTGCAGCCCTGCCCTCCCCAGCTGGCTCCCTGCTCTGGCTGCTCTCCAACCCCTGCCATGGTGAGAACTCAAACAGCTGCTGGGCAGACCTTAGCCCCCTCCTAGGTCAGGTGAAGCAACCTGGTGTTGAGAAGCTTTTAAAAGCAGGTGGCCAAAGAGATGTCAGAGGCCATTTGGGGCTTGCTAACCCCCTTACAAGCACTGTGGGTCTCAGAGGTTGCTCTTTCTGCCCTTGATCCCCCAAACCTGGTGCTGTAATGGTCCAGCTGCTGCAAGGTTTGAAGTCCTACTAGCATCCCAGGCATCCCCACCTCAACCCTCCATCTTGGTCTGGCTTTGCTTGGGGAGCAGTTGTACTTACTTTAAGCAGCAAACCCACAACAAATCCTTTCTCTAAGCCACCTCTGTGCCCACTCTTCTCCCATGGGGGAGGAGGCACATCCCTGCAGCCAGCCCTGGATCTCCCACCAGCCTCAGCCCCCCCATGCTGCACCCAGGGGCTCTTCTCCTGCTGTACTTGCCACCTCCCTTTTTATAGATACATACAGGGAGAAAGCTGTGTTTGATGGGGAAAGAAAAGCAACAGCAAAAAAAACAGCAGCAAGGGAAATTAATGCGAGCGTGCATTTGTAAAAATATTTTTTAACAGAAAAACTTTTTTCAATTAAATTATTTAAGGAATTTTATGGAGGTCTGCAGTGCCTGTGTGGTTCTTGGAGGGCTCTGGGAGGTGGGAAGCCCTGCACTGGGCATGTGTGGATCTCTTTGGGTACTTTTCTGTGTAAAAGTGGGTGCATGGCATTGAGCAGGCTCTTGATCACACTTGGCCCCACAAGTGCGATTCCAGCCCCAGGCTTTCCAAAGATGCTCCCCACCACCTCCCAGGGCACCCACTGAGTGAGAACCTTCTAGGGGCCAAGTGGAACAGGCAACGCTCCCTAAGCCACCAGCCCTCGAGTGCTGCTGTGGAAGACATCCTGGGGCATTGGGGGTGGCTTCTGGGGGGCCTGGTGGCCAGGCTGGGGTGTGGGGCAGGGGGGGCAAGCCCTGCCTGCATTCTGATTGTGCCCTGGGCTTCCCCCCCCCCCCCCAGTCTGTGCAAAAGAGCCTTTTGTGCAGCTGGTTTTTTTCCCCCCTTTTAATTCCTAACCAGGAGATTAAGGGAAGACAAAGGCTACGATTGTTCCTGCTCTGCAGAGAGCTGGAAAGTTCGGGGAGGGGGGACAGTCCCTTTCCAGACAGGCCTGGAGGAGGGGGATGCATGCCCCAGGTGGAGGGGCCGAGATGGGGAGGGACACCCTGGGAGCAGTGGTGGGGGGTCCCAGGGGCACGGCTGGGGTGAAGGCACTGCGGGTGCCTAGGGGGACCCTGATGGGGTGGGCCAGGGGCTCAAGGCTCCGGCAGGAGGCTGGGAAGCTCTCGGTAGCCGAGGAGGAGGAGGAAGGCTGGGGATGATGGCTTGGCCGGCTCGCCGCCTGCTTGGCGTTTTCCCTGCTAACTCTTGGCTGACACCTCGTCAACTTGGCAGGGAGAACATCCCGCAGCCTGGGGCCGGCGCAGCTGGAAGGGATCACGGCTCGGCATGGCGCGGCCATGATCCGGCAGGCCAGCCCGGGCCAGGAGGCAGCAGCGGGCACCGGCGCTCCCAGTGGCTCCAATGCTCCTCATCCCCACTGCCACCCTGATCCTATGGGAGTGGCCGCTGCAGCCATGCAGAGGGTTGCATCCTGCACCTGTGCTCAGGACAGACAGATGCACGGATGCCGTCCAGCCAGGTCGTTGCCTCATGGCTGGAGCCGAGGACACGTGGTGGCCCAAGAGGGGGCTGTCCCTGCTGCACAAGGGATGGGACCCGGCGAGTTTTCCCATGCTCTCAGGGAGCCACAAGACACCCATGAATGCCCTGACTCTGCTCCTTCTGTTTCCTGTTAAGTTTATTTATTGGTAATTTTTAAGACCACTTACACTCTGTTCACGTGCCAGGACCCTACACTGCTTTTTCCCAGGGCTTTTTTTTTATTATTATTTGTTTCAGTATTTAAAAAAAAAAAAAAAAATTGGTTTAATCATTTTCTTCCCACTCCTTCCTTCCAGTCTCCTTTGGTAGCTAGCAGGAGGCTTGCAGATGGTGCAGCACACATCCTCGCCTGCCGCTGCAGTCTGTCCACCCTGTTCTCCCTGCCTGCTGCTGCCCGAGCTGCAACCTTGCCCCCTTGAGCAGGACTGAGTGTCCCCACAGGAGTATAAGTATCCACCCGAGAGGTGGCTAGGAGCTGCCAGCCAGCCTGGGATGTTCCCAAAAAGGGGATCTGGGGGCTGCCTTGGGGAGCAGGAGGCAACCCTTCCCCGGATGCCTGGGAGCTGACATCGTCTTTGGCAGCGCACAGCCAGCAAGCAGATGAACCCACACTCATCAACCCACACTTGCCTGCCTTGTTTGAGGAGCAGAATCCATCCTGACACTGGGCTGGGAAGCGAAAAGCAGCTTGGGATTATCAAATCAGACCAGAGCAACTACCCTATCCCATGTGATGGTCCAGTGTTGAGGAAAGGCTGGATCTACAGGGAGACATCAGAGAGAAAGCTGTAGTGGCCTTGCTTGGAGCTCTGGGGTGAGGGCTGCATTCCTCCCACAACAGATCACTCCGGGTGGAAATATTGGCTGCTTTGGAAATGAGGGGAGCAAAGGGGCTGCTGTGGATCCACAAGCGAGAGGTAGAGATGCCCGGTCCCTGCCAGCTCGCCTTACCCATGTTTTGTTGGCCATGGCCCCTTCCCATCCCTGGGTGGCCAGACACTGCAGACCACCCTGCAGCAGGTACTGCTGCCCACACCACTTCCTGCCCAGCCCTTCCAGCCATCTAAAGCTCAGAAAAATCAGGGGAAACTGGGAGACACATTCCGCTTTCCCCCTCCCAGCTTCCCTCCATGGCTGCAGCCCAACCGGTTTCCGAGCCCCCTTAGAGCCCCTGCTCCCACTTTGATCTCTCTGGAAGCCAGGATGGTATCACTGCCGGGGGCCGCCCCGGGTGTCAGACAGGTTCAGCCACACATTTCTGGCTAATGAGAAATTTCCTCTCCCTGGGTTTTTTTTTAGCTCCGGTATCACTACCCCACCTCTGCCTCCACCGGGGCGGGCTGAGTCACGGGGGCGTGCGGGCCACCTCCCGGTATGCTTGCTTCACCCACCACCACTAGCTCGGTGTTTGCTGGGCTCTAGCAGCAACCCCTCCCCACCTCTTCCCCAGGGGGTGGCATGACTGGTAGTCCTCGAAAAACAACAACAACAACACTCCAATCATGCACCCTGTGCAAGAACCAGCCACTCCAGAGTGATGCCCTGTGCTCAGGTGCTACCCCAAAGCTGGAGTAGGTGGGTTGAGCCCAGGGCGGGGGTTAGTGTGGTGGTAGCTGAGGGGTAGGGGTGATGCACACCACTGTGTCCCGCTGTCCCAGTCTGTGCTGTGTTGAACCACAGCTCTGGGCAGCTGCAGGCGTTCAAAGGGAAGGGGAAAAGCAGAAGTCCCCGCTCTGCGTGAGGGTTTGGGCTTGACTCCCTGCTGCCGGCAGTCTGCAATCATTCCATGCCATTAACGGGTTTCCTCGCTCTGAACTTGTTAATGAGCCGGCGTGGGAAGCAGCAAGGACACAGGGCCCGCAAACTGGGGCAGTGGAGGGGGGCAAGCGGCACCTCATAGCATAGCACATGAGGAGGGAGAGGGGCTTCCCACCCACCCTGGGTCCCCTATAGGATCCTTCCTGCTCTTGTCACTTCCCACCCAGGCCCTCTGACCCCCAGCGTATTCTGCCCACCCCAACAGTCCCAAAAGAAGGGTGCCCTGTGCCACCACCCCCTGAGCTGGCTCACCCTCTGCCACCTCCTTCGGTACAGGTTTCCCCCATCCCACTGTCCCCATCGTCACTCAGGCGGGGAGCTGGGACTGCGCCCCAGGAGGACAAAGCTGAAACCATGACCCATCCCGGGCATGGTGAGTCAGGCTGTGATGGGCACCCTGTGCAGGAAAGCACCTTTCACCGCTGTCCTTATCCCTGTCCCCATCCCTGTTCCCATCCTGTAACACCACTGCACAGAAGGACCCTACTGATGCACAGGAGGGAGGCGAAAAGCTCTGGGGAGGTGGCGGGTGTTCCTATCAACAGCTGAGCTTTGCAAGAAGGGGAGCGAGAGGATGAGCCAAGCCTGGTGCAGAAGCACCAGGGAGGGAGTGTCGAGGTGCTTGAGCCGGCGTCGTCAGCCTTGTGCAAACAAACCTGCAGGACTGCACAGGATGAGAGAGAGCCTGGCAAACGGATAGGGGAAGCTGGACAGAGGGGGGGAGAGCCTGCCCTTACTAGTCCTGTTTCCAGGGCTCGTGGGGTCAAAGACCCAACCCCATGATGAACCCATGGCACAGCATGTCTGGGGCCGGCAGGGAGCAGAGGGTTGTCCCTGGCAGCATGACAGTAGCCATGCTGTGATTCCAGCCCATGTCCCCTTGGGCTATGGTGACAGGCAGGGGACAGGGTGCATTGGGCTCCTGTTCAGACACTCCAGTTGGGCAGGCAGTAGGTGATGGATGAGGCATGTCCCAGCCTCCACACCAAGATAATCCCAACACTGCCAGGCTGCGGCCGGCATTTATCTCATGCCAGGGCTGACGTCATCCCCCAAGACCCCAGCTGAGGCGGCCTCACTGTTCCTCCAGGCTTTTCCCAGGGACGAGGGGCTTTGGGCCCCCTGCCCCAGGCTGCAAGCAAGTGGATTTACGACCACAGCCGTGCTCTAGCATTCTGGGGACAGGAGAGGCACCGGGTCCTTTATGGCTTTAATACACCTTTCTGACAGTGAAGAATAAATGGCCTCATAAACCCCCCCATCACCCACCCCCAGCAGAAGGTAGTGGTTTATTAGGGCTGTAATTCTTCTCCTGTGTCCTTTTAATCTGCACTTGGTGTTTTTTTTTTTATTTCTGCTTAATACCAGCAGCTGTAAATGCTGTTAGGGATGGGCTTGTGCAGGGATCATCCAGAGGGGAACAAGGTGCTGGAGCAGAGACGAGATGGAGTGGGGGGATCTGGGACAGCCCAGTCCCCATTGAGGGGTCACAGCAGTAAAGAGCTCCAAGCACATCCCTCCTCTCCGAGCAGACCCAGGCAGGTTGGCGCTGCAGCTCAAGGAAAGCCTTCCCAGGGAACCCTGGAATTCGGCAGTGGAGCCGGCCAGGAGCTAATCCTTTGTGCCAGGCTTTCCACTTTCATCTCATTAACTCCTGCTCTCTGTGCCGCTGCCCTCTCCGTTTTTTCTGGCTGGGAGATAAGTCTCTGCTCGGCACAGCGAATCCTCTGAGCCTGCTCACCCAATGCTCCCGGTCGCACTGACGCTGGCAGGCAGCTTCCATCCAATTACAGCAGGGTGAAGCTCATTTTAATTGCATAGAGCAACTGGGATTACGCAGACTTTATCTCCTAATTCCCTCTTTATCTCTTAACTTCACACTTGCCGCTTGCATTGAAGGCAGGAGAGTTTGTGCCGGCGTTTGCAATTTCTGGAGTAGCCTTTCCCATGTGCCACCCCCTTGCCAGGCTGAGGTTGGCCCCAAACTCCCCCAGAATGCCAACACTGAGGGGGGATGAGCTACTGGCCACAGTGCCCAGGATATCCCCTCAGTGCCAGGGTATCGAGCCCACTCACTGGGGGATGGCACCCACTGCTCCAGCTGCTCTGGGAGGAGGGCTCACACTCAAGCTGCTGTCCCCATCAAAGGCCACCTGCCACCTGGAGGCAGAGGCTCTGCAGCAGCAGCTGGGATGGGAGCAGTGCAAGGAAGGGGCTCTACCCCTTAATACCCTATGTCCCCCCACCAGCAGCCCAATTAGGTGCTCAGGGAGGTTGCTGGGACTGTGGTGGGGCTCAGGAGGGAAGGATGGGGTGTTTGCCTGCCTTCCCCAAAATGCACTCTGGAAATGGTGAGCATCTCAGCCGTCTCTTATGGGACTCTTGAGGACCCTTTATCTGTCTCGTGCACTTAACCAGCATGAAATATGTTGCTGGGTCCTGAGGGGTTGTCAGTGCTGTCAAAAGGCATTTTGTAATCTCTTCAGGTATGAATAGCACCCACCCCTACAAAAGGGCTGCCCCCAGAACTCTTTCATCCCTCCCTCCCCACAGTGGCAGTGGTGCAGAGCCACGGTACTCTGCCTTTCCCATGCTTATTCAACCACCAGAGACATTCCTGGGTGACCAGAGAAGGGTGCTTTGGGTATCCAACAACACCTACTTCTGTGTGCCGACATGTCCACCCTGACCCAGCACAAGTTCTTGAGATAATGAGATAGCCAGAGGCTGCTCCCAGCCAGGGGCACTTGGTGGGGCCAGCCCTGATAACAAGCCAGCAGCCACGGGGATATTTCTCTGTTGGTTTGATGTCCCCTGGCATCACAGAGAGACGAGTGCCAGGCTCACCCATGCTGCAGGTGGGTAAACTGAGGCAGCAGGGCAGGTGCCTGGCTTAGCAAGCTCTGCATCAATGCAGCCAGGTGCTCATTAACCACCATTAACACAAGCTAATGAATTTAATTCTGATGATCCACAATTCCAGAGCATGAGAGCTGCTCCTTGCCTCTGCCATCACTGTGCATGTCTCTGCCCACGCCAATGACAGCAGGGAGGGGACAGGCTGGGAGCCACTGGTGGCAGTGCCACCCTGCATGGCAGCACGCTCCTGGCATCCCCTCCCCGAGCTCTGCTGACAAGCCAGACTTGGCAGATCAGCCATTTCAGGTGCCAGGAGAGCCACACTGTATCTGTCACCTTTCACTGCAGGGGTGCCCCAAGCAACCATCCCCTTGGCCTTCCACCAACTAGAACCCCTTGAACATCACGCATGGAGGGCTGGGAAGGCTCTGGGGGGCCAGGGGCTTTGGTGTGGGGGCTGTGGCAGTGAAAGGGTGTCTCTTAATCTGATGGCAGCTGCAGGCCCTGGGCTTACTTGTTCAAGGGATATGGAAGCTTGGTCAACAATCCCCTGGCCCATTTCAGGGGGGATTAGCAGCCCCCCAGGGGATGGAAGGGGCCCACATGAATATAGGGTGGGTGAGAATGTGGCCCCATGAAAACAAAGTCATCTAGGGAGGTAGCTGGGAGTGGGCACCCACCATCCCAGGGTGTCTCCAAGGTGGGGGACAGGGGTTTGGAGACCATCCCCATCCTGCTCTCACACCCCACAGTGCTGATAGGAGGGAGGTCTGGTTATCATCCCATGCTGCCGTGGTGTGATAACCCTTACCAGCATGGGGGCAGATGGCAGACCCCCTGACACCCCTTAGAACCCTCCCCCAGTTGTCCTCATGTCCCATCACCCTGAGCCCCAGAGAAAGGTGGCACTGGAGGCACCCAAACACTTACACCTGGGAGCTCCCACTTAACGAGGGTGTGGGTAATTAATTAGTGCTCCTTAGCCTCAGGGTGGCCAGCTAGAGTGAGACAGAGGCTGAAGGAGGCTGTGGGGCTATAAGGTCAGCCTGAGGAGGGGAAGGTAGTAGGGTTGTTATTGGTCCCTGAAACTCCCTTGGATACAAACTAGGAGGCTACAGCTTCTGTCTGAGCTGCAGGTAGGATCCTGCTGGGAGAGTGAGGGAAGAGGAGGGGAGGGGGGGGGGGGGTTTGCTTTGATGGCATGTCACCCCACTTGTTCAGCACCCCTCCAGACTCTCTGCATCCTGCTGTGATGTATACTGGGTCCTAGATGGGGATTTTCAGGCCCAATATTTGGGGTAACCCAAGGTCTGGTTGAGCAGTCCCCTTGTCATTGGTGCTTGTTGAGCAATTTAGAGTCCAACCCTAGGGCTTTGTGTGCCTCAGGGAACAGAAGCCCTCCCTGGGGCAGCTCCTTTGGGGGCTGTGGGAGTGCTTGGGTTACATGCATGCAAGTCCCTTGGGGCCATTAGGACAAGAGAGTCTGGGGTGTGCACCCAGGGAAAGGCCCCCAGAGCTGGTGGCATTTCAGGAAAGAATGCCCATCTGGGGGGACATGTGTTGGGTGCATGTATGGGTATGTGTGTACCTGGGTGCTCTGGTGGGCTCCCCTCAGGGCCTCTTCCACCCCATTCCTTGGGGGTGCTGGGCAGGGGCCGCTTTTCTGCTCCGTTAGCTGCGGCTGTGCCGGCACATAATGACATGGTAATTGCAAGCGGAGGCCCGGCCACACGCACTGCCCAGCTCGCCCACTGGACCTCACCACACCGGGGTTAGCCTCTGCCCAGGGGGTCCCACCATCCACTTCCCTTGCCCGCCCGGGGGACCCCGGCATCCGGCTCCATCTGGGATCTGCCCCGGCGGCAATGGAGGGGGAAAGCCCCCCAGCAGGCTGTGGTCACCTCCTTGCCTGGGAGCTGGGAAACCTGTCCTTCCCGTGGTGTTTACATGGGGTCCCTCCGCCGCTGCACATCGCATTTTCTGCTTGGTCACTTCCATCTGTGTCCCTGCATAATGATTTTTTCTGCTACATTAATTTAACACACTGCAGCGAGCCGAGGCGCTGGGACCTCAAGCTGCTTAATTGTGTCAAAGGAAAGGCTCCCTACTCCCGTTTTCATCATTGGCTGGGGCTGCTGCAGGGTGGGTGTCCCCGCGGGGGGGGTGGGAAGGGGTCTTGGGGTGGTCGTGGGGTCTGGAGGGAAGCAGTGGTGGGAGAGTGTTGGGGTATTTCTGGGGTTGGGGTGAGCCCCCTATCCCGGGACAGGAAGCAGATCTTGGCTTGGGGCATTTCAGGGGGGCTGTAGGTGGTCCTAGGGACCCTAAAACATCCTTTGTAGAGAGCCTGGCATCCTGGGGCATCCCACCTCATTCCTATGGATGCTGCAGCAGGATAGCGGTGGTATGTCCCGGTCCTGCACCCCGGAACAGCGGGAGCCAGAGGGTTAAGTACTGTGTTTGTGTTGGCTGAATGCTGGGGGAGCCGAACAAGGCCTCCACAAACGGAGGTGAAGGGCTGCCCAGACGGGATGTGACAGCCTGATTTCAGGGCTGTCAGCTCCAGCACGGTGGGCATTGAGCAGGGACATTCCTCCCAGACACTACCCGCTCCCCTGGCTCCCATGCCGGGGCTGCTGACAATGGCCATGAACAGCCCCTGCCCACCTTGGCCCCACCATCTGGGGTGCCACAGGGCATCTGTGGGGCAGTACCAGACCTGGAGCTGGGCTCTGTGCCTGGTTCTGCCACCCCAGCACGGTGCGGTGCTCAGAAAACCTAGTCAGAGGGGGATGACAGAATCCCCCTGGCCCTCCCCGCTCGGCTGCTCCCGCCATAAGTGGCCTCCAGTGTTTGCAAACATTTTGGCGAGGGGCTGGGAAGGTCTCGGCCCACCCCAGCAGGGGCCTTTGTGCCACATGGACCCCTGGGGACTCATTTCCATCCCATCCGGGCGCTCTCCTCGCTTCTTTCAGTGCCATCGGGCCTTATTTCCCGCTCTGCCGGAGTGAAGCAGTGCCAAGAACACAGCTGTGCCTCAACCCGGCACCATTCCCATCCCGGGGCTCACACCTGCATCACTGGCATGTGGTGCCATGACCTGTGCCCCTGTCCCACAGGGCAGCTGCTCAGCTGCTCTGTCCTGGTCCCTCCACAACCCACCAAGAGTCCACTCACTGCTTGGTGCATGAGCTGCTGTGTTCGGCAGGATGGATGCACTCACTCCTTCACGCCCACCCTGATTTCCTCTTTCCTCCCACACCCACTCACATCAACTCCAGCCATGCAGACTCCTTGCCTGCCTTTAGGCGCCCCAAGTCTCCCCACCCCAGCTGAGCAAGGTGCTGACAGGCAGATCTGGTCCCTAGGGCACAGGATGCCATGAGTGTCTCTGTGATGCCCAGAGTTCCCAGCACCCTCTATGTACCCAGCTGTGGGGTCACCCCCTCCCCTCTGACACATTTTGGAAGGCCACCGCAGCCACATCTATCAATTAGTCAGGTCCCTGCTCGGTGTGGCCGGATCTCAGGCAGCACCCGTTGACTCGGCACCGGTGTTTCATGGCCCTGTTCAACGCCGGCAGATCAATGCTGAGACTCATTTTATTTGTTTTTAGAGTTATAAAGGTAAATTAACCCAGCTGTGCCTTTGCAACCGCTCTCCTCTGCTGCCAGGTGCAGGGTGGAGGGGATGGGCAGGGGACAGTGGAACCCTGGGACACAGTGTCCGTCCCTTGCCGTGTCGGGGAGTGTCTGAGGGAGATGGGGTTGCTCTTTTCTCGCGCTTTTTTCTGGCCGGTAAATCTCCTCGGGGGCCCCTGGCGGTGACCTCTTCCTGGGCGCAGCCGCTAAGCCTTTTGTAATGGGATTTTGTGGTAGAATCGGCAAATTAGGGGCGAAGTGAATGTGTTAAGCTGCTGGTTTCTTTCTGGTGGGTTCCCCCTCCCCGGCCCACGCCGGCCGGAGCCTGAACAAAGGCAGTGAGCTCCACTTTTATCTCCAGCCCTTAGAAATCAGAGCTGTACAGAGCTGTGTCCCCGCTCCCCCCCTACCCAGGGACAAGCAGAGCCCGGGGCTATGGAATAAGAGCATGAGACGATCCATCTGCAAGCTGCTTTTGCTACCGTGTGGACTGTGGCAGTAAATTTGGGGAAGAAGAGCAAAAGGGCCCATCTCCAGGCCGGAGAGACGTGAAAGAGAGGGCTCCTCTTGGCATGATACCCCTCAACATCTGAGCTGGGGCACAGCACTGGGAGGGCAATAGGGATGGGGCAATAGCCAGAGCTGCCCCTGCACACGGTCTGTCCCTGGGCGATGCCAAGGGGATGCAGTGGGAGGAGCCACCCCTGCTCCAAAGTTAATATTGTTCCAGTGCAACAACTTAATTAACACGGGCAAATACAAGACATAAATACTCATTAATTCCCTGCATCACTGATGGCCTCAGGAGCCAGGGTATTCCCAGCCTACCCAGGCACCTCTCACCAGCTTCATCCCAAAGGAGGGAAAGGGGGTGCTGGGTGTCTCACAGTGGAGAAAAGTGGGTAACCTTTTCTGTGGGCATCTCCCCAGGCCACAGCTGTCTCCCCCCCAGCCCAGAGCTGCCCCACCAGCCCCCCTTGCTTGGGGTGATGGCTGATCTTCTGGAACCAACCCCACAGCCCCAGGAGCTCTCAGAACCCACAGACAGGAGAGAAAGACCTGGCAGGGTGGTGAGGGTGCTACTTTGGCACCCTAAAAGCCTCAAATACAGACTTGGAACAGCCAGGGGGACAGCGTGCTGCCCTCCGGGCTCCGGTAAGGACCTGATTTATTGCTGTCTCTTGAAAGATGCCATTAAGGGAGCGGCCAGAGTGGGGAGCACAGCTGCTGGAGCAGATCAGCGCCTGATTAATGTTGGGCAACTTGTTATATTGTCAGATAATTATCCCCAAACTGTATGACTTTTCTGCTAAGTGGCAGCGCTTAATTGCGGTTTTAATTACACCGCCATCACTGCAGCCCCTCCACATGGGAGGAAGGGATGCTGGGAGCTGGGCAGGAGCAGGATAGGGGGCTCAGGACTCCTTGCAGAGGGCATGATGGGGGCATCCCACTCCCACAGAGTCGTCGACCCCCTCCAGCGTGGGGCACCTGCCTGTCACGTCCCCAGGCTGTGGGTAGCAAGGTTTTGATGTGACATGTGTGGGTCTCCCTGCAGCAGCAGGCACACCATGTGCAGGGTGCTCCCCCTTGCCCGACGCAGGCTTCGAGGGCTCGCTGTCCCCTGCAGCCCCCCCGGCCCCATCCGGCTGGGGGCAGCGGGAGGTCTGGCTTCCCCTCACGGGCAGGGCTGGGTCAGGGGTCAATGCATTTAAAATTCCTCCTCGTTCTTAAACTCCGGAGAGCAGTGGGGGTGTGCAGCGGTTGCGTGAGGAGCCCCCGCCAGCACCCAGGGCAGGCAGCATGTGTGGGTGTCTGTGTCTGTACGCGTGTGCTCCTTCGTGTGTCTATGTGCTTTCATGTGTATGCACAGGTAAGGGGGTGTGCACACACGCGATTGCATAAATATGCGCAGGTGCACAGGATCGTGCATGCCTGTGGGTTCGTGTGTGAGCACTTCCAGAGGGCTGCGTGTGTATGTGTACACTTCCATGCCTGCTGGTGTGCATGTGTTTGTGTACACATGTAGTTGCATGTATATCATCATGTGTGTGCAAACACAGAGGTACAGGCATGTGTGTGAGCCCTTCTGTGTATGCCTGAGTGTGAGGAAAAGTGAGTGTGTGTGTGTGAGGGGGGAGATGTCAGTACTGCATGTCAGGGTGTATATGTGAGTGTCTGTGTGTGAAGTGTTCCTTTGTGGCTGCACACCTGTGTGGGGTGCAGGGATTCCCTCTGCATCCACTGAGGCAGTTCTGGGTTCCAGCGAGGCCCCCCCACTCGAGTCATGCCGGACCTCCCAGGGAGCTTCCCCAGGAGCCAGCCTTGCACTAGGGGTGGCAGCAGGGACAAGACACCCCCCCCCCCCAGGGCTTCAGGTGCAGGGAGCACCTGCAGGTCACAACAGCTCCTCTCCCCCATCCTTCCCCCAGGTCAGTGGTGCTTCTAGTGCTGCAAAAGGGGCAGAGCAAGGGACCCCTGGTGCTCATGGGGCTCAGTTTTCCTCTCCTAGGACCATGGGGCAGCCTGAGCTATTCCTGCCGGGGGATGGGTGCCGTGGCTGGGCAGCCCCTGTGCCCCAGCCCTCCCCACCAGCCGGACGCTGGGCAGTGCTGGGAGGAAATCCCGGCGTTATCTGGCGGCTGGCTGCAGCCCCTGCCTCATCCGCGGCCTCTGGCCTGAAATTTCCTGGCGTGGCCATCACATCAGCGTCACCCTGGGCTTTGCCTTCTCCACCGAGGGGGCGGGGATCAGCCCGCGGGAGCTGCGGTTTCCCCCGGACCCGCGGGAGTGAGGGAAAGGAGTGAATCAGGCCCCGCAGGTTCCCGTCGCACCAGAGGAGGGACAGAAACAGATTTTGATGGAGAAACAGCCAGTACCGAGCCCTCTGTTGCCTCCTAGCTGTGCCCCCCACTCTCATCGTGTGCATGGTCTGGGGCAAGCATGAAGCTGAGCATCAGAGCGTGGAGGAGATTTAAACTCGGTGAAACATATCCCGATCCCAAACAGCCCCTTTTTCAGCCCCCCTTATCTTCACAGTAGACAGATGGGGTCTCACCAGAGAGATGCTAACATTTCAAGGAAAAAATGTAAATAAAGGTCCCTGTCCCGCCTGTCCCTGTTATCTCAGGAATCCGGAGCGTGCTGCTCTCTTCTCCCAGCCCTATTTCATCCCAACCACTGCCTTTGACCACGGACCAAAGCAACAGCGGTTGGGATGGCAGTAGGCTGTGCCTCAGAGCCCACTGGGACCCCAGGACCAGGAGAGCCATGGGGCACACCCAGCTGGGGCCACTCTCTGACCCCTTAGCGCTGGGTTGATGGTGACCTGGCCCACACCACAAGCCACCCTGTCATGGGGACAGAAGGATGAGGGTGCTCTCAGGCCCCTGCTGCCCACCTGGTGTCCCTGGACAGTGGGGTGGGGGTTCAGCTGCTTCCCCTCCCTGCTCTGAGATCAGCTGCTAATTCTGTCTCCCAACCTGCTAGCAAGGCCGTAAATTATTTAGCTTCTCATCAGGGCAATTAAATTAACTCATCATTGTGGGCCATGAATATTTCAGGGGGGCAGGGGCCAGGCCAGAAGTTTTGAGAAGGGTGGCAGAGCTGAGGGACCTTGTCCAGGGGTTGTGGTGAGTGTGCCTGTTCTCAGTCTGCAATGGCCAGAGCAGTTGGGGAGAAGGGGTTGGAGGCCCTCTGGTGTGGGGCTTGCAAATGGGTGCCCATTTGTCTGTGTCTCATGCCCAGCCTTGCCATCTCCCTGTCTGTCCAGGTTATTTCCACCAGCTGCTGATGGAGGCCAGGTGCTGGGCAGCCCCCGTGCAGCCTGCTGCAGCCCTGCAGCACTTCCTGCACCCCTCGTCACCCCCCTTTTTCAGAGGGGGAGGTGGGGTCTGGTGTCCCCGCAAAGGGCTGCCTCCACTCCAGGGAGCCCAAATCCCCTCTGCTGTCCCCTTGCCCTGGGCTGTGCCAGCTCCTGCTGGCCACCCTCCCCAGAGCCTGCGAGCTCTCCATCAGGATTTCTCTTTCCTTTCTTCCTCGCTCTGAACAATTAATAATTTATCCCATAATAAAAGAGGAAACAGTTAATGAGATGAAAACAAGCCAGAAACATCTGCTGGGGCTGCTTTCATCGCCTCCCTGGGCTGCCTCCGCAGGAAGCGATGGTGGGAGGGGGCCAGGGGTGCCTGGGGGGTTGCAGCAGCAGGAGTCTGTCCCCTGCACTCGGCCTTCCTCACTGTGTCCTCCTCCTCAGGGACCCCCAGGCCACCCCGTCCCAGCATCCTCTCCCCATTGCACCACCAGAATTTGGCTGAGACTGGGGTTGAGTAACAAATAGTGCTGGGGGTCTTGCCGTGGGGCTGTCACTGTAAAATGGGAAGCAAAGCTCCCAGAGCTGTCACTGGTCTGGCACTGCCCAGCATCCCCCAGAGATGTGCATGGCTGCTGGAGGGGTGTAGAGCTGTCCCCTCTGTCCCTTCTGTCCCCAGCCCCCATGCCCAGATGTTGTTCATTACTGGCGATTTGATCTCCTGCAAGTGGGGCTGCCCCAGGGACTTGATGCTATCGGGGTGGCAATGCAACCCCAACCCTCCCCCAGTACTGAGGGAGGGAACGACACGGGGGCCAGGCATGGCACCCTGCCAGCAAAGGGGGCTGCAAGATTGCTCCTCCCCCCTCCCCAGTTTGGTGCTTTGCTGAGATTTCAGAAACGCTTATTTTGGCAGTGTCTTTGCAGCCCGAATGGCATGCAAGGAGGGGGTGAGGATGCAGCTAGGATGCAGGTGAGAATGTGGGGTACTGGGGAAGGAGAGGGCAGGTAAAGGGACGGACAGGGAACGGGAAGGGGAAGACAGCAATGTCCAGAGGCTGACGACGCGTGGCAAGACTCAGGCTGGAGGGAAGAGCCTTTCCCGGGACCAGCCAAGGGAGAGGACCCCAGGGACCCCAGGAAGGCTGGTGGGGTGGGGACATGTTGGGATGCTGTAGGGCTAGGGCTGGGGTAGGGGTTTGGGCAAGAGGGGTACGGGGTTTGGCCAGGAAGATCCTGCTTGCCTCTGCTTCCAATTTAGATGATCCTCAGCCCAATCCCTGCAGCCCCTTAATCTATTTGTCTTCCAAAATCCCCAGGTTAAATGAGAGCCCTGCAAAATCCCCCCGCTCTAATCCCATCCCGTTCTCTGGCTCAGCCGGGTTTGGCTTGGTGGGTCTGTCAGAGGCATGGCAGGCAGGTTCCTCCTGCGACTGGGTCCCACTAGGGGCCATCACAGGGACAGGCTGGAGTGTTGACAGCTGGGGGAGATGGCCTGTCCCTCTGCCAGCCCGGCCAGGCACTCGGCCCCACTACAGAGAGGTGTCGTGGAAAAACCGACATCAGCATCAGCCCAGAGGAATTTGGCCTCCCTAGCCCATCCCATCTGGGGACAGGGTTGGGGACCAGGACAGGGGCTTTTGACATGCACCAAGAAGTCTTGAGCAGGTCAAGAATGGAGGGACTGTAAGCCCTCTTCCTTGCTGTATCCCCTTCCTTGGAGTTAGGAGAAGCCGGAGGGGCTGGGAGCATCCATGGGGTACAGCTCTTGTCTCTGCTCCCTGTAGGCATGTGCCTCTGCATGCCTGAGTGCAGAAAACAGACAGCTCATGAGATGGGTGACACCCCCTCTGCCATCCAGGTACAATGGCTGGGTTTATTTTACCAGAAGCTCAATTTTTTCACCAGGGCCTCAGCAGGGAGAGGAAGATGCTAATCCCTTCCTGGGCACCCCCAGGGCTCCTGGCATGGCTTCACCATCCCTTCTTGGCCTCCTCTGTCCCCCATCCTGCAGGATATGACTGGCAGCCCCCCTGGGGATGGGTCATGATGGTGAAGCTATTGAGACGCAGTGACAGCCCCCAAGCTGCCCCCATGCTGAAGACCCCAACATCCTGCTCCCCTCCCCCATCCACACCACCCTCCATCATCTCCTCGTTCCCAGCCTGGGTAATTGGTGGCCTGGTGACAGACGGGCTCATTAACAGCTTAATTTCGGCTTCATCTCTTCCTGCCCGACCCCCACCCCAGGTGAGGGCCAACCCAGCAGGCTGCAGGGATGGGCACCCCGAGGGCACCACGCCCCATTGCTGCACCCCACGGGGCGCAGCCAGCAGGAGATCACACCTGTGCACACGCGTGTGCAACACGGGGCAGGCAGCACTGCCCTGGGCAGCCCCACACGGCCTCAGCTCCCCAGTGCTGAGGTGAATGGGAATGGAGCCCCATCCTGGGCATGGGGACAGTGCCACCCTGCCCCTCGCGATGCCAACAGGCAGGTGCCCGCAGGTGGCTCCCACTCTGCCAGCCTCACCCTGCCCGTGTTTGCTCCGATAACGACAGCGGCGTTTCGGCCCCTTTGTGCCTGCAGATAACAGGAACTGCTGCTGCCTCTGAAGCACCGGCCCGGGCACCACTGCCACCCTGCACCCCAAAGCGGGCAGGGGTGCAAGGCAGGGGCAGGCAGGGATGCGGGGAGGTACAGGTAGGGTTGCAAGCACTGGGTACTGGTGCTGAGTACAGGCAGGTTTCCCAGTTCCTCTGCTCCTGTCATTGCCATATTGCAGCCCAGGAGCCTGTCCCCAGCAACCACTCACCGGGGCAATGCCCAAAATCACATTCCCCATCCCTGTCCCAGCTAAGGCAGCCGGAGGCAGCTCACAAATGGCTGTTGTTGGGCCCCCAAAAGCTGCCCCGCCGGATGGAGGGCTGGCTGCCTTTCAAAGGCGGATATTGTGTTGGGTAATTTATCGGCGGGAGATAAGAGCCAAGCAGCAAACGAGGCAGGGGGGCTGCACCCCTCTCCAGGGAGCCAGGCACTGAAGGCACTAGAGGTTGCCAGGATTTGCCAAACTGGGGGTGTGGGCACTGCCATGGCAGTGAAGGGAAGGGGGGACTCCCCAGTGGGTCCCATTTTGTGCTGGGACGTTTTGGTGTTGCCCCAAGGTGAGGGTAGAGCTGGTGTCACTCTGCTCTGCCTGGGGGACACTGGGTGGGTTCTGCTTCCCCCAGTTATGCCTGTCCTGGTCACCCTAATGCAGAAAGGCCCCAGGGGCCATAGCATGACCTGAGCAAGTGGAGCCTGGGGCCAGTGCTTAAGGGGTTCTTCACCTCCAGATATTAGTGTTCTGGGTGCTCCTCTCACAGCCCAGCATGGAGGGGGACAGTGGGCATGGGGGAGCCCCAGCATGGGGGAGGGCAAGGGCTGATGCCATGGGCACAGGGACAGTGCCTGGCACCAGATCTGGGTAGGGTTTGTTTAATCCCAGATAAAGAAGCGACACCAGGCACCTGGCTGGCAAATGGGCACTGCAGTGCTGACCCCCCCCCCCAGCACCCCAGGACCATCTGCTCACCCCTGGCAGCATGGGGCTGGCATTAGCAGGGCACACGTGTACCTCTGGCCACCTTCACTCCAGCGGCACAGCACAGCAGGGCATGGCATAAGGTCAGCAAGGCTGCAAGCACACAGGCAGAGCCAGGGCAGATGGGAATGTGGTGCAGGGAAAAATGGGGTGCCCTGCCTTGTGCCAATTCTAGCTGGATTTACACCAGGACCAGCCCCCCACCTCTGACCCATCCTACCCCGCAGGCTGCCTGGGTAGAGGGCCAAGGAGGGGGCTTGGCACCTCAGCCATGCTGCACAGCCAGGCCTGGGGGCTCAGGGTCATGCCAGCCTCCTGCTGCAACCTTGGCCCCATGCCATCTGGGGGGGCACAGGAAAACCTGCCCTCCCGCCCTCTGCCAGCTGCCCCATGGGTGGCTGTGTGCCCGGGACCCCTACTCAGGGCCATGCCTGGGGTCGAGGCTCAGCTGTGCCCCAGTCCCACAAGGGCAGGGAGGCAGACGGTGCTGCCGGCTGGCAGGGGCCACGGACAGCAGCACCCCCGGGGTGCTGTCTCACCAGCTGGTGAGCACAGCCCCCCTGCCTGCTGGCCTGCACTGAATGTGCCAAGTCTCAGCAGGGGCAGGCAGGGCCAGGTGGGTGGGTTAAGTCCGGAGTGAAGCATTTGTGTCACCCTGCAGTGGCCCCGAGAGTGCCCGAGCAGGGGGCACAACCATGCCAGAGCCTCCCAGCCTGAATTGCATCAGGGTCCCAGCACGGTGGGGCCTGGCATCCAAAAAACCAAAAACCCTGTGCCCCATGCCACCCTGCCCCAACCAGCTGGCCCCTGTCTGGTGGGTCACATCCCTCCAGCACTGCACTCTGGGGATGTTGGAGGGGGCAACTGCTCAGATTGGCCAGGGATTGGGGGTCCCCGTCCAGCACACGAGGGGGGTGCTCTGCCATGCTTGGTGTGTTGCTGCCACCCCCTGGCAATGTGCACAGCCCCGAGTGCCCCCACACAGGAGTGCTTGAGCCCTGCGCCCCCAAATGCGGGTGGGGGCACCCTGGTGTGGAACATGCTGGAGGGGAGCTTGTGTGTGTGGGTCACACCCCACACCTTGCACCTGGTCACGGCCCCACGCTCAAAGCGTGTGATTTGCCCCCACCACCTGGTGGTCAGAGCAGGGATGGGGGTGATTAGAATGAGCTGAGGTTACATCCCAGTGCCTTAAGTCTGTCCCCGCTGGGTGCCACCGCCGCTGGGTGGCCTCGCTGTGAACTGCTTTCATTCTCCCCCCTCCCATCCCGACGAGCCACCAGCCCCTATGAGAGGGGTCATAGCTGGGTGGGTCTTGGTACCACAGCCATGTTGTGACCGGCATCCCAGCACGGATGCTAAGGGCACCTTGGCTCCAAGCACCTCCCTAAGCCACGTCCTGGAGGTGGCTGGCTCCAGGAAAGAGTTTTGGGCCATGTCCCCACACATCCACTTCTCTGCAGGCACTCCATGGCCTCATGGTCCCAAGCAGGCTGCTGGCATGCATCCTGCACACAGAATCATGCCACCCGTCTTCTCGGGTCACCAGGACACCCTTCCCTGTTCCAGCTCCCCAAAACAGGGCGCAGGGTCCCTGCTACCACCTTGCACTCAAGCGAGGTAAAAATCAGTTCCAGTGAGCTGGCAGTGGCGTTTGGGGACCGAAGGGGGGAGGGTAGGGCTGAACTCTTGACCCCACACCGGCTTTCCCCAACCAGATGCCAGGAGTGTGAACACCCCACGGCACCCCGACGTGTCAGACACCCCTAGCTCTGCTAGACCCCCCCTCTCCCCTCACGGTTCATCAACAGACCATGGGTGACGACTGTCACCCCTCCCCCCACCCTGAGGGGGTTGGAGGGGGAAGGAGACAGCAGGCCACATCGCCCACCGCTGAGTCTGCGCACAGCTCATGACACTGATGCCCAGCACCCAAGGGGTGGTGGAAGCCTCTCTACCCCACACCTCGAGGAGTGCGACGGGGCTGTGAGGTCCCCGTGGAAGCTCGGCTCCGCCCATGCAGGGCGGCTCCAAGCCGGACCCGCCCGTGGACGTGGGGGACTCGGCAACTACTGAGGGGCCATCCGCGGCCTCGCAGCTCCCTCTGCCGGCACCCGGCAGGACCCTCGACGTACCCGCTCCCTAGAAGGGGTCCAAAAGCACCAGGCCTGTTCGGTAACAGGCTCTGCGGGACCCTCGGGGCCAGACTACAGTAGCGCGGCCACGCCAGCGGCTCTGGCACCTCCCCAACTGCGATGCACCCCACTGCTCCCCCCTCACCACAATGCACCCTCACTTCTGCGCCCCCCCCCCCCTCATTGCAGCGCAGCCCCTGCAATGGATCACACTGCTGTGCACCCTCCCTGCAATAGCCCCCATTGCAGTGGCCCCCATTTCAATGCCCTCCCCCCATTTCCACACCACTCACTCACTACTATGCACCCTCCCATTGCAACGCCCCCAATTGCAGTGCCCCCACTGCAATGCTCCCCATTACAACACCCCCCCCTCTGTTGCAATGCGTCCTTCTGCAGGACACCCCCATTGCAAAGCCTCCGCCCCCTGCAGTGCCCCGAGTCCCGGCGCTGCAGCTCGGGGAGGAGCGGAGGGAGAGCGGACGGGCGGGCACTAGGGCCGCGCGGACACCCGCTGCCGGCAGTGCGCAGGCGCAGGAATACACCGTGAAGCTACTTCCGCCCTGCGGAGGAACGGCCTGGCGGGGGTGAGGTGACGTTGTCGGAGGGCGCCAGGCGGGAGTGCAGAGCGGGACGCAGACCATCAGCAGCCGCCGGCACCGCCGCCATGGCCGGGATCCTCTTCGAGGACATTTTCGACGTAAAGGACATCGACCCCGAGGGCAAGAAGTTCGACCGCGGTGAGTGGGTGCCTGCGCTGCCTCCCCGCCCGCCCCAGACCCGCAGGGCCCAGCGGGGTCCTGTGCGACCCCCACTCCGCCGCAGCCCGGCCTGCTCCCCCCGCCGGTCCCTGCTTCTCCTTAGACCTTCCCGCCGGTGGTGGTCCCTGTGCCCCGTTCCCTCGCCTTCCTCTGGCACCGACCTCTTCCATCTGCTTCCCCAGCCCGGCCCCTCAAAGCCCCCGCGGCCCCCGGGTACGCTCTGTTCCTCGCCCCACCGTGTTCCCTTTCCCTGGCTGTGCACTGATCCCCGAAGCCTCTGCGCTCCTCCAGTCCCATGTAGCTCGAATGCTAACTCGGACAAGGACGTCCTGTCCCTGAGACCATGTGCCTATCCAGCCTCATTTCTGACCTTGTCCCTGACTCTGCTGCTCTCCCCAGTGTCCCGCCTGCACTGTGAGAGTGAATCCTTCAAGATGGACCTTATTCTGGACGTGAACATCCAGATCTACCCGGTGGACCTCGGTAAGCCATCCAGCTGCTAGTCCAGAGCACATTAGGATGCAGTGAGGTTAGAGGCACTTGCTCAGAGGAGGGACACTGAATTTTCTGTGAGGAAAGAATGAGCCATCTCAGATGTCCAGGGGGCCTGTGCTGTCTCCAGGTCATGGGAAGTGCTGGCTGTTCCCAGTGTGCTGGGGCTGACCTAGATTTAGGCTCACCTCACCATATCTGTTTGGGCTCATCTCCAACTCCTTCCCCTGAGATATTGTGTAGTGAAACTGCCTCCACTGGTGGCAACCAAGCTTGAATTGAGACCTTCTGAAATAAATATGCGAACCAGGAGGAAAAGAGACTCTTGCCCTTGGTGAACAGAGCCGGAACTGGTTCTGCAGGGTCTTCTGTACCTGCCCAGGTTCCAGCTATGCCCTTTCAGACTGCCCTTGCTGTAGCCCATGAAAACACCAGCAGTGATGTCCTGGTTGCTCTGGTCTGCTCTGTTGTGGTGAGCAGGGAGATGGAGGATCCAGTGACATCTATGTCTTGTTTCCTGCAATCCTGTTGGAGGACTAAAGGCAGGGACAAGGCTTTGCCTAACCCCCCCAGGGTGATCCTTGGCTGCTGCCGCTCCAGCTGTCCCTGCTGCTGCTTTCTCACCCTTCCTCTGCCCTCTCCTAGGGGACAAATTCCGCCTGGTCATCGCCAGCACCTTGTATGAAGATGGCACCCTGGACGATGGCGAGTATAACCCCACAGACGACAGGCCCTCCAGGTATGGGGGCCTGGCAGGACCCGGGCAGGAGTGGGTGAGGGAGAAGGTGAAGCTCCGAGGAGCTGCCAGGTGTCTTCTCCCAGGGGAGGCTCATCTGTAGGGACACCTGGGTTTGGCTGTCCCCTGAACACCACCACCCCACCACAGGGCAGACCAGTTTGAGTACGTGATGTACGGCAAGGTGTACCGGATCGAGGGGGACGAGACCTCCACGGAGGCAGCCACGCGCCTGTGAGTGCTGCCTGATGGTGGGGTGGGGAGCACTGGGACCCCTACCCACCTCTGTGGTGGGATTCCCCTCTCTCACCTCTCCTCTCCTCCCTCCCCAGCTCTGCCTACGTGTCCTACGGGGGGCTGCTCATGCGGCTGCAGGGAGACGCAAACAACCTGCACGGGTTTGAAGTGGACTCTCGGGTTTACCTGCTGATGAAGAAGCTGGCCTTCTAGGAGACCTCCTGCCTCCCTGGGCTGCCCCAGAGATGTTCTGTTGGCGAGCAGACAGCCTTGTGACCCCAAATCCTGCCCCAGCAGCCTTACTGCTTTGCCCCACCGCAGCTGGGGAAGAAGGGGCAGTCTCTGTTTTTACCCTGGCCTCTTCTGGCTTTTGCTGGGATCTACAGCTGCTTCTGGCATTGGAGGGAGGTGCCTGGTGGCCCAATGGAGACCATGCTGGGCATCTCCTCCCAGCTCTTCCTTCAAAAGTACATGCAGACCTGGCACTGCACTGGAACAGCTGGACTGAAACAGCTGCCAGTCTGCCTCAGGGCTGGACACCACTGCCTGAGCTCACCTGTGGCTGACCGGGGTCCTCTTTGATTAAACTGGGATGTTGTTTTCTAGGTCTGGTCTGCTGGCTGAGGGATGAGGCTGGCAAGGAGCTGGTGTGCCTGTGGGGGGCCAAAGGGGACTCGGACCACTTTCTCAAACCTGCTTTGGGCTCTTTCCTGCCCTGCCAGGCAGGCTGGGGAGAGGCAAGGTGGATGCAGGGGGGTGAGGCTCAGAGGACCCAGTGCCTGAGGGTCTGCTCTGCCCTGCACAGCTGGCAGCAGCCGCAGGAGGGAGCTGGGCGCTGGGGAGAGACCCTGAGGAGCTGCCTCTTCTGTCTCCCTGCCAGCGTCACAGCAGGAGGGGAAGAGGAGGAGACAAACAGCCCTTTAGAAAAATAGCTCTTTAATTGTAAAGCATTCACAGTAGAGGTGCCTGTGCCCCCGGGTACAAGTGTTCTGCTGCTCTCTGCCTCCCTGGTCCATGCAGTCTCAGAAGTCTCAAGGAATAGGAGCAGACCCTTTCCCTGGCACCTCCCTGGGCACCCAGAGCCCAGCTCTGTGTCTGGCAGGATCACTCTGCCCAGGATGGGGGGGTGATGAACACAGTGCACAGCCTCACTAGGCTCCACACTGAGGGTCTCTGCCACCCCCCTGGCCTGGCTTGCACAAGTCCTTGGCCAGGTCGTGCAAGAAGAAGCGCAGCTTGCCCTGCACCAGCTGACGGTAGGTGAGGAAGATGCTGGTGACCTGGATCTGCTCTGTGGAGCGTGGGGAGCAGCCCGGCTGCCAGGGTCCTACCTGAGGGGCAAGAGAAGGACAGGAGGGTGACAAAAGCTGTTGTACCCAGCACAGCTGGCACCTGTGCAGAGGTGGGCTGGATGGCATGGGGGAGCTCTCACCTCCCAGCTGAAGGTCTGCAGGAGCAGGAGGAAGAAGTTGGCATGTTGGTAGAGCTGGTTCAGCTGTCTGGCCCCACACTCTTGGGTTACTTGGCCCTGGGCCCCCACCACGGCACCCACCAGTAGTGCCAGGTCACAGAGTATCTCCTGCTGCTTGGTCTCATGCTGGGGGAGCAGGCAGTGAGTGGGCTGGACCCTCATTTATTCCTCTGCCCACCCTAGGTCTAGATGGGGTCCTCTACCCCCCTCTACCACCCAATATGCCCACAGGCACCTTGTTCTGCATTTCTGGTGCCTGTGGCAATCTGGGGGTGCCTTCATCCCTGGGGGTGCCAACACCATCCTTCCAGCCCCTCTCACCGATTTGGATTTCCACTGCTGGAGGCTGAAGTCCACCAAGGGCAGCACCATGGGGCAGCTGAGTGTTGGCAGTGCCTGGCACTGGCCCTAGAGGGGTAAGAAGATGCTGAGGTGAGATACCAGGAGCTGTGCTCCTCCCTGGCCTTGGGTTTTTTTGGGGGGGCCATGTACTCACTGCTCTCTTCTCCATCTCCTTGGCTTCCCCGATGTACTTCTGGATGAGTCTGCTGTCACAGACCAGCCTCGTTGGGCTGGCACGGCCCTCTTCCAGGTGCAGGAAGAAGGATGTGAGGAGGAGCAGCCCTGAGGAAGGTGAGGTGACTTTGGGCACCATGCTGCCCTCCCCAGGAAGCTTCAGGTCAGGGCAATGCCTGCAGGGGAAGCCCCTCTTCCCAGGCAGCTGGTGGCCTTGGTGCCCCCTTGGTTGGAGGTGCAGGGAGGCTGAGGAGGGCCCTGATGCCCTTGGGTCAGTCAGTGTAGGGGCTTGGTGGTCTTTTGGAGAGCCGGGGTGTCTGTGCTGGTGGTATGTGCTAAGGGGCTGCACAACGGCCTCTGGGGCAGGTTTTTGGGCTGGACTCCAGGCTGAGCTGCAGGCAGGGAGCAGAGACACGCTCCCTGCACAGAGCAGGGCCAGCCCTCCTGATCTGTGCCAGGAGCAGCTCCGGCTGACACGTGCTCTTTGGGAAATCCCTGGCTGCAGCATCCTGAAGCTTTGCGTCTGCTCCAGCCCAGGACTCTCCTGCCAGCATGCTGCTGCCCCGGGCACCTCTCAGCCGGACAGCTGCTGTGCCCAGTGTCTGCCCATCCTGGTGACAGGCACCTCTTCTCTAAAGATGTCCTCCTGCCTTGGCACTATTCCTGCCCCCAGAAGTCCTCAGCACTGCCCATTTCGTGAGGCTGGGCCGGTAGAGATGCTTGGCTACCTTTGCGTGCTGGTAGTGGCTGGGTTCAGCCAAATCAGAGCCACCACCTGTGGGGCTCATCTCCTGGGGTGCCCATATGGGGGACGCTCTGGCTGCGTGGGCACAGCCCCTGCTGCCCAGGCAATGCCCCATCCCCCTCACCCCCATCCCCCCTCTTAGCCACGCACTCACTGTTCAGCTCCATGTTCAGCTGGGGGCTTCGGCCCTGCATCTTCCACCCCGGGGCCAGCGGCTGCTCCCCGCCTCCCGTCCCCCTTCCATGGGGGATGGTGGTGTTGTGGGCTCCCTGCGAGCCACCCAGCCGGGACAGGGGGCCAGGGACCGGGATGGCCCCCGGGTCGGCCCAGCGCGGCTCTCTGGCTCCGGCCCGGCTGCCCAGCCGAGGCAGCGCGATTTCCTGTTGTGTCGCCGCTGACCTTCGAGCAAAATCGCAGCAGGGCCCCGGGCCCGGGGGACGGCTTCCTGCCTCCGGCCGCTTCCTCCCTTGGCTCGGGGCGCGGGAAGGGCGTCCCCGGGAGCCCTCTGGGCTGCGCACCTGCCTGCTGGCCTGAGTGCTCGGCTGCTGGGACCTCTGTGGTCAACGCCTCTGCTGTGCCCCGCAAGAGGGTAAAGGTGACCCTGGTACCTACAGAAGAGATGGAATTGGTGACTACGCATTGGCTGGCCTGAGGATCATCAACCCTGATGGTGTCCAGCTCCTGTCTGAAACAGCCAGGTATGAAGACCACCAAAAATCCTCACCTGGACATGGATGTCAAACACTGGTGACCCTCACCCAGAGTGGGCTCTAACACCAATAACCCTTGCCCAGATGGACACCTTTCCCTTGACCTTCACCCAAAGACATGTCAGAGAGATAGGGATCTTTGGTGGAGCTGTAGTGCACGGGGAGCCCTGGAGCTGGGGAGGGTAATAGAGCACATGCCTGGCTGGAATGTGCCTCACAAGGCTGTTTCACCAAGGATATTGGTTGAAGAGGGGTGGGTGAAGGACCTTGGGAAGGAGAGACTCTGGGAAGGCAAGCCCCTCACACCCCTTTGGGCAGGAGCAGGTGTGTGTCCACACAGTACATGTGTGTGCGTGGCATGGATGTACACCCCCCCCCAAACACACATGCACCACAGACCTACATGTGCACACACATGCTTCCAGCATCACATGTTGGGGCACAGGTTCAGATAACCCTCCTGTGTGTTTCCCTTTGGGGAATCCTCCCAGCCTACATCCTCTCGCTCCCTGCAGGTCTCCCTGCAGCCCGCATGCTTCCTCCTCACACCCCTGCCCTCACGCTCCCACCCCTGTCCCTGTGGCCGGCAGTTCCCGGCAGCGCCTGGCCGGGTGACAACAGGCAGAGTAAACACCTCAGCCTTGCTCCGCCTGCCCCGCGTCCTGCTCGGCCCCCAGCAGCCCACCTTGCAAGTCTCAGGATGCCCAGACGGGGTCCGGTGTACACCGTGGCTCTGAGGGTGAGGCTAGTAGCCCAGCTGGTGGTGGCCAGAGCCTCCAGCACAGAGGTCAAACACCACTGGCCTTCCCCCTCATGGCCGTGTCCTGTCTCTGCGGACGTGACAAGTTGCAAACGTGTCCCGCCAGCACCTTCAGCCCCTCTGCCAGCACTGGCCCCGCTCCCGTAGCCGCTGCGCCTGGGTCCCCATTCCTCCCTGGGTGCATAACCCTTCATGATGCCACGCAGGGGGAGCTGCCATGGTCTGGCCTCCCTGCTTTGCTCCCACAATTGCCCAAATGAACCCATCGGGGGAAGCTGGAGGGCAGCTGTGTCCCCATAAGAGCCCCTTCACCCCAAAATGCTCCTTTCTAGCTGTGCCAGAAGCTGGCAGGCAGTGGTGGCCCCTGCCCTGGTATTCCCCTGGAAAGGGCAATGCCAGAGTCTGCTGCCCATGCCAGGCAGGCAGAGGGGGTTGTGTGTGGGGAGCACCTCCTGCTGCTGGCCTGCTGTGATCCCTATAGCTCAAAGCCAGGGATGCTGCAGCACTGGATCGGGGCTCAGGGACCCCAGAGGGACATGATGGCTGTGGCTTAGATCGGCAGCGCACTGGCGTGGCATGGGGCAGGAAGCCAGGTGGAGGCCATGGGGCTCTGCAGCTGGCTGGGTCCTGGTGCCAAGTTTCCCACCTCTGCTTACAGGGTGCAAAGTGCCGGGAATCCCACTGCAGGGGGGCAGCCGTTTGCACCCACTTCGCCGAGGTGCCAAGGGCAGCTGGAGGTGCTAGGCAGCAGGGGGGCCCAGGGGGGTGACCATGGATGGGGTGGCACAGCTGCTGTCTCCGCAGGCCACCCAGATGTGTACGGTGGTCACCCTCACGATGTTGGCACAGGATAGGAGGGGGTCATAGGAAGCAAACCTGGGATTCCAGGGATGGGGTGAGGGTTCTCAGCCCCCTTTGAAGCCCCCATAAAAGGGTCCGGCATAAAGGGAGGAGAAAGTCAAAGGAACAAAGAGAGCAGCTAATCCTGGCTTGAGCAAACAGCCTCGTTTGCTCAGAGCCCAGCTGGCCCTGGGGCCAGGGGAAAGGAGCACAGCAGGGCTCTGGGGGTGCCAGGCAGTGGGGGACCCTGTACCCAAGCTGGCCCCCCTCCCCGATGCTGGACAGCATCTAGGACCTGTATGTCCCCTGTCCCCTCTGGACATTTTTTTAGATTTGCAAATTTCCAGTATACATCCTGCTCCCCAAATCCTGAAACTCCTGCTCCCCCCATCCTCCACAATGCTCCCTGGCAGCCTGTTAGGGAAAGCACCATGTAGCTGCTGGGCAAAGGGCACCTTGGCCAGGGTGGCATAGCTAGGGGTGAAGCCTGACAGGGTTTTCTCCACGTTTCCCCATTCCTGGCAGACTACATACTGCCTGGCATCCTTTTCGCAAGCTACTGGTGCTGCCTGGAGGATGTCCACAGGCAAATCCTCCAGATGGTGTCTTGTGCCAGGGGCCCTGCCAGTATCCAGAATGAATGCACCGTACTCCCTTTCCACATATTGTTCCTCTGCCCAGCTCACCACCTTGCTTGTGGGCAGGGTGGTTGCTGAGAAGGCACCTTGCCCCTTTTCCTTCAACCCATAGGGCGGCGAAGGGGTTAATGCCAGGCTGCTGAACCGCAGGTGGGCGCAAGAATGAAATTCCTTCTCGCTGTCCTGCGAAGTCTGGGCACAAATATTTGCCTGCATGTCCGGTGGGGAGGGGGGAGACCACCATCGCTCTGGGAGCTTGCTAATCCCCATGCCAAACACAGCTCCCCTGTGCCCTGCACGCCTCCCGCCTTCCTCCCTCTGGGATCACCCCACAAGGCCTTTGAGGAGGGGACATTTGGGACCAGGAGGATACCAGCACCTTTGGGTTCTCCTGTAAGCAGAGTTTTATGGAGCTGACAGAGCACTGGAAGTCGTCATGGTCCCCCTGAGGCATGTCTGGGATCCGCTTAGCCTGGCAGATGAGGCTGATCTGGGGTCTCCATCCGTTCCCCAAGCTGTGCCCACCACAGCAGGCTGGGATGATGGCCCAGCCCAGCCATCCCCATCATGCCAGCAACATGCTCTCCGTAATAAACTCCATGTGTTTTCAGACAGAAAACAGCCATTCCCTCCCTATTGCTCTCCCCCCACCCCCCGGCCCCCATACAAGGCTGTAACCCCCTCACTGTACCTGCCACCCCCAAAATCCCCTCCACCTCCAGGCCCCCCAGCCTTCGTCTGGGGCAGCCCAGCCCTCTAAGCCGCCTACCAGTTGTGCAAATATTGCCGGAATGGCTGTAATCCCCATGTCCAATGTGAATTATGAGATATTTCCACCCATTACGACAGCCCCCCCCCACCCCGCCGCGTGTGTGCAAGGCCGGGGGGATTAGTCACGGGGAAAGCCTCGGTCGGCACAAAGCTTTGGGGAGGCCGACAGCTCTCTGTATCCCACTCCGGGGAGGGTTAGTTGAGGGGGGGGTCTTTTTGGAGAGAGGAGGGTGCCTGCATGGGGGAAGAAGGGGGGTTTTGGGGTGCCTGGGAGGTGGTGGGAAGTGGGGGCTGGGACATGTGATTTTTTTATTCCTCAACCCCACCCCCAGAGAGCAGAGGCTCCTTCCTGCCACCCGGAGCCCAGCTCATGTTCAAAGCCTCGAGCAGGCAGCGGATAATGCGGCTGTCAGACAATGGGGTAGCTGCGTGGGGCAGGAGTGCTGCCCAGGGCCCATTGCAACGCCCCATGACAGGCACCACCTGGCCCCAGCACCACGGCCCACCAAGACCCTAGCCACCGCGCCCATGGCGCCCCAGCAGTGCTGTGGACCCTTCTGGAGGGAGTTACTGGAGTGTCCCACCTGCGCTGTGCTGTGACAGCACCCCATGGGGCCACCACCTTGAGACCCCTGGGACAAGAAGGGTGCCTGCTCCGGGTGGAGGTGCTGGAGGGGTGTGGGTGTCAGGCAGGGTGGCCAGGGCTGCCAAGGACCATCCAGCTCCATCCCTGTGCAGCTCCAGCTGCCCACAGCCGGTGGCCCCACTGGGGCTGTGCCGGCGCCAGGCCTGGCTCTGGAGTGCCTCAGAGCCGCCATTGTGCCGGGTGCTGCCAGCACACATGTGCCAAGTGCTGGGAAGCAGCTGGTGGGACTAGGACCCTTTCCCAGCACCAGCTCTTGCCGACACCACCCCCTCCCCACCAGCACAGGGACCCTAAGGCTCTGGCAGTCTGCCCTCTCCCCCTTGCCTAGGGCCATCCCTTGGTATTTCCAGGTGCAGCCAGGGCTGTGGATGAGAGATGCCAAAGCAGTGCAGGGGCATCTGTTTCACTGCCCGTTGCCCCCACTGCAGTGGCAATGCCCCCTCCCCAGGCAGGGATGCCCAGCACCCCCCAACCCTGCCAGCATATAACCCCAGTGCCAGCCTGGTAGGAAGCCCTTGCATCCCCCCTTTCCCTCATGGTGCCACTTCGTGCAGTTTCGCCCATACTGAGGGGCATAAACATGCAGATTCCCCACCTCTCCTTCCTTTCCCTGGGAAGGAGAAAGAGCTTCCCCTGCTGCTTCCCCCCGTCCTGCAGCTGAGCCAGGAGACTGTGACGAGCTCTGGATGAGTGGAGCCAGCACTGGATTCCTGGAACCAGTGGAGCAGCCAGGAGCCATCTCGTCTCCTCCTCACTTGCATCCAGCTGTCCCCAGGGGGTTGCTGCTGTGCAGGACACAGGGGACGAGTCAGTGTCACCATCAGGGACAGCAGGAGGGACACGGGTGTGGGGGTGCCACGCTGCCAGGCACAGTACCCACATGCAGAAAGTGCTTGCAAGCAGCAGGGCATTGTGCATGGCCATGCCTGGGAGATGCCCGGGGGATGCCCATTGCCCTGGCACTGTCCCAGCCCTGGTGATGTCAGCGGGTGATTCCACCGGGAAAAGTCCAGCTGCTCCTCGTGCCAGCTCCTGCCACCGGGCAGGTCCCCTGCATGGCCAAACCCCTGCATCCCGCTGCCCTCCCTGGGAGAGCTGCCCACTGCATAGGGACATGTGCCAAAACCAGGGCAGGGAAGGCAACAGGGTGGCTGCAGGCAAGCTGGGGACAGGCAACCACAGCCGGGCTGGCATCGGGAGCACAGACGGGGGGGCTGCAGCCCCTCCAGCCCCTTGCCGGGCCGCAAGGAGGCCCAGGAGGAGCCTTCTGGGGAGGCCGGGGCCTGTTGTGCTCCAGCTGTGCCGTGTTTCCCTGACTACACTGCGCAGCTGGCCGGCTGTTTGCACCGCCCGGAGTTGATTTTGGCAGCCCCGTGCTTCCCCCTCCTCCCTTCCCCACCCGCCTTCCCCTTCCCGGGAGCCCGCCCGCCACGCACCCACCACCCCTTCCTGCCATCCTCAGGAGGCAAAGCAGGGACACGGGTGACATAACCCCCCCCCCCCTTTCCCGCTGGGTGTGCCTCAGTTTCCCCAACTGAATGATGCTCTCCCCAGGCTTCCCCATGGTGTCTGCCCATTGCCCACCGCCACCACCCTCAACAGCCCAGGCACATGCAAGTGAAGAGCTTGAAGAACTGGTGCTTGGTGTTCTCTCTCAACCTCCTCCACAGCTGCCCTCTACTCAGGCAAGGGAACCCAGGCATCTGGGCTCCTGTCCCCCCACAGGCTCTGCTGCCATTGGACAGGAGTCTGAAGTCCAGCTCTGGAGCCTTCCTCTGCCCAGGATGGACAGCAGACAGAGGGATTTGGGGATGTCAAGAGCACAAGCTGCGGGGTCCATGTGACTTTGCGGGGTTCAATGTGAACTGGGAGAGGAAGGGGCGTGTGTGCCAGGAGAGAGTATATGCATTGAGTTGGGGGAGAAGGGAGGTGTTTAAATGGAGGTGCCCCACAAATGCCTTATTCTTGGTGAGGTATGTGGATGGGGGGCTCTCGGAGGGGCTTATGTCCTTGAAGGGCATGTGAATGGGGGCATACCCAGGATGTTCAGTGCCCAACAACACTGCAAGCTCTGTGGAAGGGTTGTGGTGGTGTCTGCAGTATCATAAGTCCCGGTGGGTGTTGTGTGGACTGGGGGAGGGGTGGGGGTGTCCCCAAGATACCCAGCCTCTGGGGGTGCCCTGAGGGAGGGTGTGTGGATGAAAGCATCCTCCAGGTACCCTGGGGATGGCATGTTGGTGAGGATGCTCCACAGCCGGGGGTATCCTATGCTCAGGGAAAGGAGGCAATGGATAGGGGTCCCCCCAGAACACCCCAAGTCTGTGAGTACCCCGTGCCCAGCAGGGAGCTGCGTGCCCCGGGGTGCCACAGTTCGTTCCGTTCCCTGCGGGAGCAGCGGGACCCGGGCCCGAGGGGTGTCGGAGCGCGGCGGGGGCTCTTCCCCCCCGGCCGGCCGCTGCCTGCGCCTCATTAGCGGGGCCTTTGTTTGCACAGGGCTCGCAGCTCCTGCTTGCCCATGCCGCCGCCTATAAAGCGGAGCCGGGGCCGACGGCCGGGCAGAGGCGGCGGCAGCGCCCGGCAGCGCCCGGCCCCCCCCTCCCCGCCCCCGGCCGCCTGCCTGCCCCGGCCGGCCGGCACCATGCGCGCCGCCCTGCTCCTGCTCCTCGCCCTACTCCGGCTCCTGCCCGGCCGCGCCGCCCGCCCCAAGCTCGCCCTGCCCATCCGACCGGACACGGACCCGCCGCCCCCCGGGGGGACGGCAGGTAGGAGCTCTCCCCTCCATTCCCTATTCCCCCTCTCCGGACACCCCCCGTCCTATACAACCCTTTCCGTGCATCCTACTCTGTACACCCTCCTCTCTGTCACCCGCACCCCCGTCCCTGCACCGCATGCCTGAATCCCTCCCTCCCGTTTTCTTGCACCCCGCATGCAGCTCCGGGCCCTCCGGCTGGCCGGGACCAGCACCGGGAGAAGCACCGGGAGCGGCCGCCGTGCCCAGCGGGCGGCGGGGCGGTGCCGGCCGCTGTCCGGGGCTGCGGCAGGGGGGTGTCCGCGGCCCGGAGGTGACCGGGGGCGGGTGTGGTGGGGGTGTCTCTGCAGGCTGCGCCTTCGGGGGACACTTCTATGCCCTGGAGGAGACGTGGCACCCGGACCTGGGGGAGCCTTTTGGGGTCATGCGCTGTGTTATCTGCCACTGCGAGCCGGTGAGTGCCCCGGGATCCCCCTTCGCCCGGGAGATCCCCCGGGATGCGGCCCTGCTCGGGAGGGGGCTGCCAGAAGGGGAGATCGACCCCTTCATTCAGTACATCCTCCCGCCCTATAGGGAAGGGGAGCGGGGATTCCTCCAGGCAGCCGGACACCTGGGTGCTGTGCCCGTCCCCACTCCACCCTCACCCCCTTCGCCACTGTTGTGGCGAGGAGAAAGGGAATTTAAAGGATCAGGCTTCATTCCTCCTCCTCGGGAATGGCCCCCAGCCCCCTCCTTCTTTCCGAGCAGACCCCTAGACCGGGGCTGGAGGGGCTGCATGCAGCTGGGTTAGGGGCCGTGGGGAGGGGGCCAGGGGGCCAGGCTTGGCTGCCGTACAGGCAGCTGGAGCTGGACAAGGTGTCTCGGGACTCCAGATGGGCCGGGCTGGGGGGAGCTGGACTGTGTCGAGGGGGAGGCACACCTTGGCACAGCTCTCCCGGGTTTTCCCCACCGCAGCAGAGGAACCGCCGAGGGAAGCCGGCAGGGAAAGTGAACTGCAAGAACATGAAGCAAGACTGCCCCGTGCCCGCCTGTTCCCGCGCCACCCTGCTGCCCGGGCACTGCTGCCCCACCTGCCCCAAAGGTGAGGCTGGGGCGTGCACCCCTGAGGGGAGCCCTCCTGCACCCCCAGAGTGCTCTGTGGGCATGGGAAAGGGAGAACAATGCACATCCCCCCAAAAAAGTTCTCTTCAGTTTGTTACGGTGGTTTCCAGTGACCTCGGGGTCCCTCCAAGGTTCTGGGCAGGGTGAAGCCCAGTTGGGCACAGCTGCCCCTGACCAATCCTGGAAGGGATACAGAGGCTGTACACAGAGATAAGCACCCTGTCAGTCCATCTTCCTGTTTCATATGTGCCCCCAGCACTCCAGCAGAGAACCCCATGGTGATTTGCAGGGCACATTTTGGTCTGCCTCAGGAGGGGGAATTTATTATTGCCCAAGACCCCCAAGCTCTTGAGCGCAAGGAGCTTGGTAGGTGATCTACCCTCTGTGTCCATCCCATGCCAGCCTTGCCAGGCCTTTCAGAGAAGAGTCCTGCCCATCCCTTCGACACTTTTGAGTACTTTCAAGACAAGGAGGATGACCTGGACAAGCCCTACAATGACCGCTCCTACCTCAGCTCTGAGGGGCTGGCCCGTGACGATGCCCGCACAGGTGAGTCGTCTGCTCAGGTGGGCAACAGCAGCCCCGGGTTCCTCCCTGTGCCCCCCAATCATTGATATCCCCTCCCCAGAATTTGTGGCCTTGCTGACAAGTGGCCCAGAGCCATGGCACCCCACTTCCAGTGCAGTGGCCAAGGCTCGCTTCACCCTGCTGCGTTCCTACCTGCTCTTCTCCATCAGCTATGAGCGGTGAGTCCTGTCCTCTGCCCAGGCTGGTACAGTCGAAAAGGGAGGAATGCAACACTCCTTGTGCCTCAGTTTCCCTTCCAACATCCCTCTGCGGTGCCACAGCCTTGCGTTAGCAGGGCAAGAGATTTGGGGAGGGGGCCTGATGTGCTGAGGGTCCAAACCAGGTGAGCAGCCAGAATTTCAGCACACCCATGGTGCAGGGCCGGCCTCACCCCTTCGCCTCCAGGTCTGAAGCGGGAACAAACAGGAGCTGCTCCAGAACTCAGTGGAGGCCGAGGCACTGTGCCACCCCATGGGCTGTGCCAGCAGGCACTGCTGCTGGGATCCCCCATCCTCGCTGTACTCTCCCTGGATCTTCACTGACAGCGGAGCCTCTCCACCCCCTCCCTCCTTCCCGCTCCAGTTTCTTCTGCTCTTCCTCACATCCAGGCCCCTTTGCATAGTAAAGTGGTGACTAATTTCCAGCTCCAACCGGGGGAGCCTAACAGAGCCGAAAATGCTCCTAATTTACAGCTGGTCCTGAACACCCAGCTCCCTCCTCAGACCCCTTCCAGGGTCTTGCCCTGCTGCTGTTGCTTGTTGGGACCCCCTTCCTTCATGGTGCCAGCGTGGCACCGTTCTGGGACAGGGAAGCCCACCTGGCACCCAGTGGGACAGTGGTGGGATGGTGGGCACACTTGGCATCCCAGTGGGAATATCTGCTTTCTCTTGGCCACCCCAGATCACCTGGTGACCCTATATGCCTTCCCTGCTGCACCCCTGTGCCCAGCACTGAGCCAGGGTGGTGCCAGGGGAGCAGGGTGGGGGGAGCTGGGTGAAGAAGGATCTTTGCTCAGCTCCTGGGCACCTGCAGGCTGGGGCGGCCGAGCCGAGTACGTTTTAGTGACCCTGAGGGCAACGTGCTGTTTGAACACCCCGTGCAGAAGAACGCGGCCCCTGAAGATGGCATGGTGAGAGGGGCTGGGAGGGCAGGGAGGCATGGCACCCCTTCCTCCCACTGTCCCCAGGCCCTGCCCAGTCCTACCCTTGCCTGCAGCTCTGTGGGATGTGGAGGACAGTGTCCAAAGCCAATGTCCAGCTGCTACGTGGAGAGCAGCTCCGTGTGTCCCTCATCACCCGGGCACAGCCCTCCGGAGAGGTCCATGGGCACATCCTCAAGCACAGGGCACTCTTTGCAGGTAAGCCCAGTTCCTGCATGCCCCCCCGAGCTGGTGCTCACCAGAATGCCCTTCACACCTCTCTCCCTGCTCAGAGACATTTGGTGCCATCCTGACCTCATCAGACCCAACACACCTGGGCACTGGGGGCATGGCAATGCTGACACTGAGTGACACTGAGAACAACCTGCACTTCATCCTCATGGCCCGGGGCTTGCTGGAACCTGGCATCAGGGGTGAGGGTGGGCATGAGCAGCCCATGGGGCCTGGCACTGCCCAAGGGAGCTGGGGGGGTGTGGATCAGCATCTATGGGGTCAGGCTCAAAGCATGGGGGCATAAGGTGTGCATGGGGATTGTTGCGTGATTTGGGGTGGGGGGGGGGTGTACCTATAGGGGGTGTGGAGCTGGGGGGTTCTAGAGGGTGTGTGGGATGGGGGGGTCGGTGTGCAGAGCGTTTGGAGTGTGGTTGGTTTGGATGGGTTTGCAGACGGGGAGTGGTGGGGGTCATGGTGGTCGCAGACCCCCTGGTCCAGCAGGTCCAACCCCCTCTGCCATGGCCAGAATCCCCATGGGTCCCACTGCGAGTCCGCATCCTGCACCATGGCCAGACGCTACGGGAGATCCAGGCCAACATCACTGTGGAGGTAAAGCCACTCCACCCCATGGGTCCTGGCAGCTGCAGTGCCAGCCAGGGCTGAGCCATGATACCCCCTGCACTCCCCCTGGCAGGACCCTGACTTCGCAGAGGTGCTGAGTGAACTGTCTGCCCGTGAGCTGCAGTGGTTGGTGCAGGGGCAGCTCCGCATCGTGGCTGAGACAGTGGGCCAGCATGCACGCCAGCTGGCTGGCACCATCACCACCCGCCGCAGCTGTGACAGTGAGCATGGGGCCGGCCCCCTGGGGTGCATGGAGGGTGGCCATGCCCCCGCATGCCGATTTCACCCCTCCCTTTTTCTCTCTCCCTGGGCTGAAGCCATCCAAAGTGTGCTGTGTGGAGCGGACGCCTTGCTGCCGACCAAGACAGGGGCTGTGGGCTCAGCCAAGCTGGCACTGCATGAGAATGGCACCCTGGAGTACCAGGTAAGTGAGGGGCACCTTTCTTCATTCCAGGGGTCCCAGGGGCATCTTTCCCCCTGGTTCTGCCCCTCAGCACCCTGCCCTCAGGTGCAGGTGGTTGGCACTGCCAGTGAGGTGGTGGGCATCACACTGGAGACCAAACCCCGAAGGAAGAGCAAGAGGAACATCTTGTTTGATATGACTGCCAGCTACAAGGATGGGCTGGTGAGTGCTCAGTGATACTGTAGGGAGTCACAGAGGCGCTTGAGCAAATCCCCATCCTAACCCACATGGTCTTCCACCCACGGTAGGCTCAGGGTGTCTGGCAGAACCCCAGTGCCCGCGATGCCCACATGCTGCTGCAGAATGAGCTTTTCCTCAATGTGGCCACCAAGGACTGGGCGGAGGGCGAGTTGCGGGGACAGGTCATCTCCCTTCCCTACAGCGGGCTGCTTGCCCGCTACACAGGTACCCAGGGGTGATAATGGAGGCAGCGGGGCAGCCCCTCACCCACCTCCTGCTGCCTCCCATGGCCCCTGTCTGTGCACAGAGATGCCCGTGGTGCTGGCAGGGCAGCTGGTGTCCCCCCCGGTGAGCAGTGGGGCTGGGGGACATGCCTGGCTCTCACTGGATGAGCACTGTCACCTGCACTACGAGATCTCGGTGGCTGGGCTGGGCCACCCGGGTGATGGCACTGTCAGCGCCCATCTCCACGGAGTGGCTGAGCTGGGCGAGATGGGTGCCCGCCCCCACCAGCACAAGCGCTTGCTGAAAGGTTTCTACAGCACTGAGGTGAGATGGGCACCCAGTTGGGGCACCCCATGGCAGGGGCTGTGTGCCAGCCCTCATGCTCCATCCCCCCCACCATCACGATCCTCTTGTCCCAGCAGGCTCAGGGGGTGGTGAAGGACCTGGATGCCGACCTGCTGCAGCATCTGGCCCAGGGCACTGCTTTCCTGCAAGTCAGCACCAAAGCCCATCCTCATGGGGAGATGCGAGGACAGGTAGGTCCTAAGCTAGGCAGGGCACCCCTACCCATCCCCACCAATGCCTGGTGTCCCTAGCCAGGTGCCACTGACTGGAGCAGGGTGGAAAGGGCACAGGATGGAGGGTATGGTCCCAGCAGCCTAGCATGACTGATACTGTGGTGCTTCCTGCACCTGCCATGACAGTGTAGGACAGCTGGGCAGCGAGGTCCCCCAGATCTGACAAACTTCCTGCCCAATTGCCCCCTTCCAGGTGCACATTCCTAACCGGTGCCATGCAGGAGGGACACGCTTGGCTTCAGGGGAGTCCCTGGGGGAGGCTGAGCTCCCTGAGGGCACTAAGACCAGGGACCTGGAGCAGCTAAAGAACGACCCTAACTCCTGCTTTTTTGAGGGACAGCACCGGGCACATGGCACCCGCTGGGCACCTGAATATGACAAGAAGTGCTCCATCTGCAGCTGCCAGGTATGGTCTGGAGGGGGATGCTGGGGGGCAGCAGCCCTCAGCATGTGCCCCCCTGTAATGAACCCTGTATCTGCTGTCCCCAGAAGCGCACAGTGATCTGTGACCCCATCCTGTGCCAGCCCCTCAACTGTACCCACCAGGTGCACCCTGAGAACCTGTGCTGCCCCATCTGTGAAGGTACCCAAAGCGCTGGGGCAGGGGTCCTGGGTTTGGGGGAACAGGGAGGTTCCCTGTTGGAACAAGGTAGGAGCCTCTCTGAGCCTCTGGCACCGTGTGCAACCCCTCATGGCCTTCTTCTTCCTTGCAGAGAAGAAGATGGGGCAGGAGGAGCTGAAGCTGGAGCGAGCAAGGGACAGTAGTGAGGGTGAGTACCAGTGGGCTGAGGGGTCAGCTTTGCCCTCCCAGCACCCTTGCAGGACTGTGTGCTTCTCTCCCTCCTCTTCCTCCTCTTCCTCTCCCAGGCTGCTACTTCGATGGGGACAAGACATGGCGAGGCTCTGGCACCCGTTGGCATCCTGTTGTTCCCCCTTTTGGCCTCATCAAATGTGCTATTTGTACCTGCAAGGTGAGTGAACATCCCAGCCCCCCAACCTGGGCTGGTGACAGAGCTGCCCCAGCACCCGGTGTCCTCAGTTACTAGGCAATGAAGCGGGGGCTCAAACTGAGGGGAGGAGTGTGTGTCTTGTACCAACTGCCCTGTGCCCCCTGTGAGCCCCATGTACTCCCTGCAGGGCACCACAGGTGAAGTGCACTGTGAGAAGGTGCAGTGCCCACGGCTCACCTGTGCCAACCCCGTGCGTGCCAGCCCCTCCGACTGCTGCAAGCAGTGCCCAGGTACCTGCACCCACCTTCTGCCCTCCCCACATGGCCCCCAGGGTGCTATGGGATGCCCCTGCTGCAGGCAGGCAGCCTTCCAATGCCTTTTCCTGTAGCCCCAGAGAAGAGTGTCCCTGAGCTGGCTGACAGCATGCAGGCAGATGGGCCACGGGCGTGCCGCTTTGGTCGCCGCTGGTACCTCAACAATGAGAGCTGGCACCCCTCCGTGCCCCCCTTTGGAGAAATGAAGTGTATCCTGTGCTGGTGTGTGGTGAGTGTGCCGGGCCTTGGGTGGCACCAGGGGAACAAGAAGGGGCCCCAGTGCCTCAGGGTGGGGTGGGAGAGCAGCTTGGAATGGCACCCCAGTGACCCACCACCCCCTGAGTTCCTGCCAGCTACACACCCCCCGTGCTCAGCCCCACTTTCTGCTCCACAGTCGGGGGAGACACATTGCCAGCGCCAGGAGTGCCCGCCAGCCACCTGCTCCAGCCCTGCCAGGAGGGACAACCCCTGCTGCACCAAGTGCCATGGTGAGTGCCAGTGCTCCCTCATGGGCACCACTCCTCAAAACTTTTTGCAGGTGCCCACGCACTTCCCCAACCCCCTGCAGCCAACTTAAGTGCCCTTCTGGCACCTGCCATGTTCTGTCTCTCAGTCCTGTTTTCCCTCCACAACTCCTGCAGCCCCAGATGACCCTGTGGATGTGCGGGAGAAGGTCCAGAATGCCCAGACAGAGGCGTGGAGCCACTGAGCAGTGACCGCCGCTCACAGCGGGGCAAGTGTGCAGCGAGGCTGGGCAGCCAGGAGTGTGATCCTCACCACCCATTGCTTCCACACAGGGTGGGGGGCAAAGAGGAGCCCAGTGGGATGGACACAGCCAAGCACCCAGCCTGGACACCCCGTCTGGGCATGGCTGCAGTGCCAGAGCTGCCCTGCCCACTCGTGCCAGCTGGCAGAGCCAGGGCACCCGCTGCCCTCCCCCTCTGAGCCCCATTGGCCGACAGGCACAGCAGGCAGCATGCCCACCTTGTACATAGTGTAAAATCCCTCTGGCCCCCATCTCCCTGCACCCTTCCTGGCTTGGCCGGGCTAATCACATAATTTATGGTGCCCATGGACGGGGGTCCCACTGTATTTATTAAAACCAGAGATATTGTCGACCCAGCTCTCCACCTCTTCCTGGTAGCAGAAGGTGAAGGCTGTGCCCCTGCATCCCACACTGGTCTCCCGTGGGATTTGCGGGCCCTGGGTTTATTGGATTTGAGTTGTATGTGCTGGGGTGAGGGGTACTTGAGGGGAAGTGCCAGGCTGGAGACATTCCTAGTGGGCTGTAGGGTGGTGCTTGTAGGATGGCACTGGTCAGGCCCATAGCAGACTCCCATTCCCATCATAGCTGGGGCTGTGATGCCAGCTCTGCCTTTGTCCAGATGACCCCACAGGGGCATCTGCCCACAGAATCCACAGCAAGACAAGTGCCACATAGTCACCCATACCAGGGCGGCCCATGGTGTGTGCTCTGGGCCGCACTCCCCCAGTCACCCCAGTATGGTTGCAAGGGACTAAAGTCTCATGGGACCCAGGGAAGCCCCAGTGCTGCTACCTGCCCTTCAGTCCCCAGTGTGGGGTACTGAGTTGCCTCTGTAGACATTGCTGCACTCTGCTGGGATGACTGGGGTAGCACCAGAGCTATACTGGGCTATACTGGAACAGTGCCAGAGCTATAAGGAAAGTAACATTGGGTTCTACTGGGACAGCAGTGAGATACACTGGCACACCAACGCTGTAGTGGGACAGTATTCACCTATACTGGGGCACCACCAGAGCTGACATTGGACTAGACTGGGGCAGTGACAGAGTAACAGAAGGGTATTACTGGATCATAGGAGACTGGCACACAGCCCTGGGTGCTAGGCTGGGTGTTCTGCCCTCTGCGTGCTCGTGGCCAGGTGGGTGACTGTGCCAGCAGGGTGGCAGCACCCGCAGTGGCTTTGCAGCACAGTGGTGGCCCACAGCCGGGCACACTGGCAGCAGCAGGCTGAGAGTGTGTCCTGGCATGGGATTGCTCCTCCGGATGAGCATCCTGGCAGCCATGGGGCAGTGCCAAAAGTTGACGAGCAAGGAGGGAGCTCTGTGCCTCGGGACACAATGAGTGGGCAGCCCATTTTATCACCTCCCTGCCGCAAACTGGTTCATGTCCGGCCGTGAACCTTCCCAGGCTGGTGCAGGGCATATCCCAGCCCCCAGCCTGGCCACCATCACCCACCCTTGGGGGTGCTAACGTCAAACAGGAGGGTGGAACCTGGGCAGCGAAAACTAGTCCATCCCCAATCCCCTAGCACCAGCCTAGCAGTGCCACAGGCTCCGTCTCTCCCTGCACCTAGTTCCTGCCAGGAAGGTGCCATGCGGTGCCCCAGGGAAGAGGGTGAGCTCGGCCCTGCCAGCTGCCCCTGAGGCCGTGGCAGCAGTGCGACGGGGGTCCCAGCAGCCATCCTGCCATGCCGGAGAGCCTTGCCCGACGATTGCGGGTGCCAGGCTCTGCCCTTGTGCCCCTCTGCAGAGGGCTGAGGCACTGCTGCCCGGCAGGTTTGGCAGTGAAGAGTGGAGCCCATCTTCCTTCCCGAGGGCTGGCACTCCTGGGACACTGAGCAGCACCACGGTAAGGACACTTTCCCTGCCAGCTTTGATGTAACCCCGGTGTGCCTCCACAGTGCTAAGGAGCCTAGCGACCCGTGGGCACCCACGAGTCCCACTTTGCACTCGATGCCAAGACTTCAGATGCTCTGCCCCCAAAATTTGTCCCCCAGCCAGGCACGGTATTAAGCCTGGCTGGCCGCGGTGCCCCCATTACGGTCCTACCGGGAAAAGATCTGGGGGGGGGGGGAACATGGAGCGAGACCAGTGCCAGCGCCTTGTGCCCGCGGGAAGAGGGAGCAACGTGTCCCAGAGGCAGTTGCACCCGCCGTCACCCTTCGCTGGCGAACCGGTGGGCAAAGAGAGGGGTGAGAGAGACCCCGTTGAGGTCCCAGCCCCACGGCCGGGCACCCCTGGCTCCTGCCCGGCTCTGGCTGCCGGTGCCGGGAGCTGTCGGGAGAGGCGGAGCGCGGCCGGTCCCTCCCCCGGGCAGTGCACCGGGCCCGCCCTGCACGGCCCGGGAGGAGCTGCCGCCGCCGCTGCGGGCACCGGCAGCTGCACCGGCACTGAAGCGGGCAGAAGCGGCGGCAGCGGCGGCACCATGGCCTCCGACAGCGAGGAGCAGCGGGCGCTGCAGTATGAGCAGACTCTGGTGAGTGCGGCGGGCACCGGGTTCCGGGGGGGCGGGTAGCGGGGAGCACTTCGCGCGGCGGGACGCCTTGGAGAGATGGGTGGTCTGGGAGTGCTGCTCCGGTCGAGGTGGCAGTTCCGATGAGCTTCACCATGTCCGTTTTGGAGTGCCGCCTCTGGGCAGAGCAACGGGGCAGGGGGGCCACCCCGCAGCCCTCTCCTCCCTCGGCGTTGGAGGAGCCCAGGTGAATTCCCACCTTCAGGGCAGGGCTCTTGCACTTTCCCCCCATCACCCCTCATCATTGAGGGGTATTGCCTACCCTGCGGGGGCTCCCCGAAGCACTGTCCAGACACCCTTCACCTCGGTACAGCCCCAGCCCTCTGCCCCCAAGATAACGTATCTCCCCCACCTGCAACCTTAGCCCCATGATTATAACTCCTTCCCTTCTTAAGCTTCCCCGCTGAAACCCAGATGCTCAGCTGTCCTGGGGTTTTATTCCCTTACCACCATGCCTACAGCCCCTTCACTGCCCATGGCCCTCAGACATCCCGGGCAAAGGCGCTTTTCCCTGACTCTGCTTGGGATTGTGCCCAGAGTGGCTCAGCAAATGGGTACTTTGCCCTGGTGAAGGCATTCAGCAGGAGGGGATGAGAAGGTGGGAAGGGAATGGCTGCAGGGCACCTGTGCCCACAACTGCCTGAGTTTGCTGAGAGTCTGAGCTGTTTGCTGCAAGTGGGGCCAGCCCTCCTGAGATTTGCCCACCTGACAAGTGGGTATAGGGCAGATTCAGGGCACTGATGCATCGTATGTGCTCTGCATCATCTTTCCAAGCACCCACCAGCCTGCAGTGCCCACCCTGAGCTGCCCCTTCCCCATCACAGCTGGGTGGCTGCAGGGCAACAGTTGGCTGTGGCAGTCCTGGCTGTGCCAGCACCTTCTCGATCTTATCATGCTCAGCCTACCCGCATGGCTGAGCCAGGGAGCAGCCAGGGGCACGGGCAGGGGTGTGTGGCACCGTGTGATGTGATCCAGGGGGTGCCTTTTCCCCCACCTACCCCAACCCATCATCAAGCTGCCACCCTCAGTGCTGTGGCCATCGTGGGTGGGCAGAGATGCCAGCCCAGCTGGGCAGCATGGGCCAGAGGAACCTGTGGGCAGCACAGAAGGGGAGAGGCATGCTTGGCTGGCATTGGAGCAACCTTGCATGCCACTAGCAGACTTTGCCCTCCGTTCCTCAGGGCAGGGTGGCACCCATGCCCTGGGTTCTCCAGGATGCCCATCCCCATGGCCTCTGGGCTGTGGTGAGGCTCATGAAACTGCCCAAGGCTCATGGGTGAGGCTGCATGTGGCCTCCTGTCCCACAGCCTCACACCTGGGTTTCAGGAGCTGCTTGAGCACATGCCAGGCAGGAGGGGTGCCCAGCCCTCTTCAGGGCATCTGGGCCACCATCAGATCCTGCCAGCACCTGCCAGGAGGGTCAGGATCCAGCCAGAACCTGGCATGGGCTGGTCCAAGCTGGACAGCCCTGGGCACAGTTCTTGCTGCCCATGCCAACAGCCAGGATATCACAGCTAGGCTCAGGCCTGTGCCCAGCCAAGCCCAATAAGCCTCATCTCTACCATGCCTAAATTTCACCAGTGCTGGGGTCCCATGTCCATGGTGCCATGGGGGACTGGCACAGCCCCAGCCCTGAAGGTCTTCCCAGGCCATAGTGTCCCTCTGTGGAGACCCCATGCTGGGCAGGTGCCCATGAGAACCTCTTGCCATGCTGAGGCTGCTGAGGGTGTGTGCCAGCACCTATGCCCCACATGCCATGCTGCCATGGCAGGGACAGCGGGGCCCTCGGGCAAGGGATTAAGCTTGACAGACTGCTCTTGTTCACTGCGGAGCCGCTCAGGGCGATTAGAGCCTGGCTAAGACGGGCGGCGTGACACACACCCCCTGCCTCTGCCTGCCCACTGCCAGCGTTTGGCCCCCCCCACCTTTAAATATCCCCCACCCCAGGATCACAGTTTTGGGGGGAAGGTGGGCTGGTATCAGCCATGTTGGAGATGGGCACCGCTGCCAGGCAAGCTTGGTGCTATGGGACAGGGTGGCACGGGGACATGGCAGTGCCAGATGCCAGCAGCACAGCCTGGGCACAGTGGGTACAGTGTGGGATAGCATAGACTGGGAGGCTGCAGCACGGATGGTGCCCATAGCACAGGAGCCTGGGTCCAATGCAGCGGCCTTGGCTCATATCCGTGTCCCTGGGTGCCCCCCACCAGGCCCCCCCGTGCCCGCTCCCTGCCCGCCCGGCACTGTGATTGTTCAGCTGCTTCGCGGCGGAGGCCGGAGTCCCGGGGCTGTTTGTGTTTCAAAAGGCCATTGTGGAAAAATAACCCGAGCAGGAGGAGGAGGAGGAAGGAGAGAGCCCACCGCTGGCCTTCACCATAGCCCCGTAGCTGTGCCAGGGCTGTGGGCACAGTGGTGGGACTGCCCAGCATGGGAATCCCCAGGGTCCCACACCCTGCCTGTGGGGCTGTGGCACAGAGCAGTGGGGTGGCACAGGGGTGATAGGGTGGCACTGGGTGACAGAGGCCAGCATGGCCGCAGGAGGTGGAGCCAATCTGGGGGGCACTCGGCCTGGGGGTGCCCCAGTCCTGGCTGGGGTTGGCTGTGGGGCAGCTGTGGGGCAGGGAGAGGCAGGCATTTGGCAGAGGGACAGTGCTCCTGGGGTGCCGGCCTGCTTTGTCTTCCAGATGAAACAAGCTTCTCCCGAAGGGAGCCTTTGAACATTGGGCTCCATGCAGGGTTGGGGTCCTCCTCTGGCAGCCAATACTGGATCTGACCCCCAAAGTGGCCGTGCTGGTATCTGCCCTGCTTGTGTGTTCCACCCAGCACATTTTCATAGGGCAAGAAGCCTCTGAGCTCATGCTGAGCAGGAGTTTGGGGGGAAATCTGTGCTAGGAGGGGGTCAGGAATGGAAATTAATGTGTCCCCCCGCTCCCCACCAGCCTCCCCATCCTCCCTCCCACTGCTGAGCGCATCGAAGGTATTAGACAGCAGAGAATCCACCCGGCGCCGCTCTGGCTGCTTTCTGCTCCTTGCCAAAGGGACCTGGGCAGGAGCGATGCTCTGTGAGAAATGCTCTTCACGCCACCCTCACGGGGAGCTGGCACGTGCCAGCCTGCCAGGGGTTGTGAACCAGGACCCATGCGTCCGGGACAGCCACCCCCACTGGCAGCCGCAGCTGGGCTGCCCACGTGCCGAGCACCGTGCCCACCAGTGCCATTGCCCCTTTGCCAGGCACCGGCACAGGCTGTGCCAGGGAGGAGAGCGGCTGCACCCCGGCTGGGTGGCCACACACTGCCCCGGCACGGCACAGCGGGTGGGCGCACCATCAGCATGGGGCTCACGTTGCCCCAATGTGGGAGCCTGGCAGGGGCCCACACAGCCCTGAAACCTCCCTTTGTGCTGGGCCAACCTCTGGTGCTTGGCATTCAGGTCATGCCAGGGGGAAGAGAGGCGGAAACCAAGCAACCAAGTCCTTGGCAGAGCCTGCCAGTGTGGGACAAATGCCCCTGGCTCGGCAGGGAGGATGGGCACAAAGAGGTCCTGGCCAGTACAGAGGGCACTGCCAGGGCCACCCCTGGCCAGGGCCAGGCCACGTGCCGTGGCCAGGAAGGAGGCATGTGAGGAAAAGGAGGTGCCGCCTTTGTGAATACAGGGCCCTTTGCACTCCTTTCCTCCCAAAATCCCCTCCTCAAAGCCACGGACTGCCCTGTGCCTGATGCTGTGCCCCCCCTCTCCCCTGGGCCTGGGGACATGCCCTGTCCTCACTGCTTTACTGCCTCCCTGCTGCTGGCGGAGACCAACCAACTTGTGTCATATGTGGCCTGCCGAGCCTGCCTTCGGTGGGAAGGACAACCCAGCCCTGCTTTACATGGTGCCAAGGGGTGGTGCCTGCAGAGTGCCACCCCAATACCAGCCCTCGGAGAGTCTCCCGGCCAGGCTGGCTGTCCTCCCATTGCCAGAGGCCCTTCCCCACCCTCTGCCAGCCCAGCCCGGTGCCCAGGGCACCTGGGCAGGGCCAGGGACTGGTACTGGCAGTGCCGGCTGCCTGCCCTGGGTGCGTACGTGGGTGAAACAATCACCACTGATCCCCATGTGCCTTATCTGCCCATCCCTTTCCTGCAACCTGGCAGGTTGCTGGGACCCCCAGAGGCACCACTGCCCCCATTCTCTGCGGGAGCCATGGCCACCCACCCCCTCTCCTGGCACTCAGCCATGATAGGAGGCCTCTGCCAGCCTGCCTAACAATCCCCTGCCTCAGTTTCCCCTCTAGAGTACAGGAGGCAGGGTGACAGCACCCCTGATGCCCTCCTTTCCCTCTGCTCCTTTTCCCCCAGATGTATGGACGCTACACCCAGGACCTGGGCTCCTTTGCCAAGGATGAGGCAGCCCGGCTGCGGCTGCAGCAGGGGCATGGGGAGGGGGCAGTCCCCCGGCTACGCCGCCCCTCCGAGCTGCTGGAGTACACTCAGGGCCGCTGTGCCCCCTGCCGCGGTAAGGGCCACTAGGGGTGGGGACACCGGTGGGCACAGCCCTATGGTCTGGGCACAGCTGCCCATCCCACCAAGGCAGCAGTGGGTAGGGTTTCTCTGGCTGTCATGGGACACCGGCGCCGAGGACAATACCACCAGCCCGACGAGTGGCAGCAGGGACACAATGGCCCAAAATAGCCAGGCATGCTGCAGGGATGAGGGGGCCCCCAGCCCCTCTGCCTGGGGCTGTGCCAGGGGGGCCGTGCTGGTGGGAGTCACATGCCCATGATTCCTGCCCACCAATGGCTGCAGCAAGGCTGTGACCGCTGGTGGCTGCAGTGCTCCTGCACTGGATGGTTCTGGTGGTGCTGCTGCTTGTTGTGAGCACATGTGTCCCCACCAGCCTGGCCCCACCACCCTGGGGTGCCCACCACTGGGGTGCCTGGTCCTGAGCCTGCCCTTGTGCCTGCAGTCTGCGCCTTGCAGTGCCAGCGGTTCCTCATCTCCAAGGTGGGCGAGGACTGGGTCTTCCTCATCCTCCTGGGGCTGGTCATGGCACTGGTCAGCTGGGCCATGGACTTTGCCATCGCCACCTGCCTCCAAGGTGAGTGGGCACTGATGGGCTTCTTAGTGGGACAGGGGGTGGCTGTGCCACCCATGACCTGTCTCCTTGACTGTGGCCACAGCCCAGAAATGGATGTATGGGGGCCTGGACACCAATGTGCTGCTGCAGTATCTGGCCTGGGTCACCTACCCCACTGTGCTCATCACCTTCTCAGCTGGCTTCACCCAGATCCTCGCCCCCCAGGCTGTGGGTATGGTACTTGGCGGGCTGCTGCACTCTAACAGGGTGTCACTGGGGCTCTGGGTTGGGGGCTGCCTGCATATCCCAATATGGGAGCTTTCGGTACTGAGGGTCTTCCAAGAGCTACGGGATGGCCTTCAGAAGGTCTCCAAGGGCCTATGGGATGAAAGTCCTCCTAGGCTGTGGGGCTGGGTCTCCTTGGCATCCTTCCAGGGCTGTGGGCAGAACTTCAGAGGGTGTCCTGGAGGCTGTGTGGTAAATGTCAGTTATGGGCTGATCCTCAGAGGATGTCATGGGAGCTAGTGGATAGATGTCCTCCTGGGCTGTGGGGCTGAAGGTTCTGATGGTCTTCCTAAGGCCATGGGCTGGGCTTCAACGGGTCTCCTGTCGGCTATAGCAGTAGGTTGTCCCTCCATGGCCATAGGGCTTTTCCTGCAGACTGTACTGTGGGCAGAAGTGTCTCTGGGGTCTTCCTGTGGCAGGGGGAGGATGGAAGAGCATCTGGGATCAACCCAGAACTATGGGGCAGGGGCTACCCCAGTGTCTTCTCCCGCTGGCTGTGGGTCAGGGTTGTCTCCATGGTGCCAGGATCAGGAATCCCCGAGATGAAGACCATCCTACGGGGCATTGTGCTGAAGGAATACCTCACCTTCAAGACCTTTGTGGCCAAGGTGATTGGGCTGACATGTGCCCTGGGCAGTGGCATGCCCCTTGGCAAGGAGGTGAGGGCAGCACCTGGGGCAGGGTGGGCAGGGGACCAGGGGGGAGGCACCATCTTGAGCCCTCCACTGTCTTTCTTTGCAGGGTCCCTTTGTCCACATTGCCAGTATGTGTGCTGCCCTGCTCAGCCGCTTTCTCTCCCTCTTTGGGGGCATGTATGAGGTGAGCAGGTTGGGCTGGCCCCAGGGGGGCTCCACTTGTGCCCCCCAGCAGGGTTGGCAGCACCTGGGGCAGGGAGGGGGAGCAGCACTCACTCACCCCCAACTTGCCCACAGAATGAGGCGAGAAACATTGAAATGCTGGCTGCCGCCTGTGCTGTTGGTGTCGGCTGCTGCTTCGCTGCTCCCATTGGAGGTAGGGACATCCTGGAACCCCTGAATCCCCACACACCAAGGGCCACCCTGGTGAGGTGAGCAGGACCCCCAGCACATGGCATGAGAGAGGGCAATGCCACTCAGCCGGGAGAAGGAAGGGAGGAGGGGGCACCATCCTCCCGGAGGTGTAACATCTACTCTCGTCCTCTCCCCCCTGCGCTCCAGGGAGCCCCTGCTCTGGCCCCGCTGAGCCCTGCCCGTAGGTTGGTGACATGTCTAACTCTTTCCTTGCCCTCTGCCTGCTGCCCTGCCCCATCCATCTGTCCATCTGTGTGCACCCCTCCCAGCGCCACCCACCATGTCTCTTCCGAAGTCCCCACGCCATCTTCTTACTCATGCTGACTCCTGCTCTGCCATGCCTGCTGTCCCCAGCTGGGGACCAACCCAATGCTTGGCCAGGGAAGCCCTTGAACCACCCCATAGCGTGTTCGTGGGTCCACATGGACCCTTGCAGGCCCTGCACGGGGTGGGGAGCATGCCAGGCACTGGGGGTTTCGCTGCCTCCCGCACGCACTTCTCCTGGTGCCAGGCGTCCTCTTCAGCATCGAGGTCACCTCCACCTTTTTTGCCGTCCGCAACTACTGGCGAGGTTTCTTTGCTGCCACCTTCAGTGCCTTCATCTTCCGTGTCCTTGCTGTCTGGAACAAGGATGAAGGTACCTCTGGCAGGGCGGGGGGGACACAGATCCCCCCATGTGGCCCTGATGACCCCCACCACTCCCCCAGAGACCATCACGGCGCTCTTCAAGACCCGCTTCCGCCTCGATTTCCCCTTTGACCTGCAGGAGCTGCCCGCCTTTGCCGTCATTGGGTGAGTGCAACCACTGTGACATCTGTCCCATAGCTCTGAGGTGGCAGTGGCTTTGCTGGTGGTGTTGATGGTGGTGGCAGTGGTGGTGTGGGCACTCACCCCTTGCCTCTGCCTAGGATTGCCAGCGGCTTTGGGGGTGCACTTTTTGTTTACCTCAACCGCAAGATCGTGCAGTTCATGCGCCGCCAGAAGACCATCAACCGCTTCCTCATGAAGAAGTAGGTGCCCAGTGGTCCCCAGAACTGGGGTGGTGATGCTGGGGATGCAATGTCACCCCCCTATCCCATGCCACCCCACCAGGCGCCTGCTCTTCCCTGCCCTGGTGACACTGCTCATCTCCACACTGACCTTCCCACCTGGCTTTGGACAGTTCATGGCTGGCCAGGTACTTTCTGTGGGTGTCACACCAGTCCCTGCTCTGGGGCTACTGCCAGCCTGATTGACAGCTGACCCTGTGCTCCTCAACAGCTTACCCAGAAGGACACCCTTGTGACACTCTTTGACAACCAGACATGGGCCAAGCAGGGGCTTAGCGACGAGTTTGAGTACTTGGGCATCCTGGAGGCCTGGCACCACCCCCACTCCAATGTCTTCATCACCCTTGTCATCTTCATCCTCATGAAGGTGGGTACCTCCTGCTCCTGCTACTCCTAGGATGCCACCAGGATGTTCTGGGAAGAGACTCCAGGTGCCACTGGAGAAGTGCTGGATTGTTGCTAGCAAGGTGGCACTGGGAAGCACTGAGTGTCTGCTGGCAGAGTTGCATGCTTCCAAGATGCCATCAAAGAGAACTTGGCAAGGAGCCACCAAGGTGCCAGCAGGAGGTGCTGGAAGGGTGCCACCAGAGAGGTCCTAGCCAGATGGCCACAGGTGCCACCAAGGAGGTGCTGGCTGAGTGCCCCCAGGTGCCACTAGGGATGTGCTGGCTTGGTGCCTGTGAGAGCAACAGGGCTGCCCACATGCTGCTCTGTTGCAGTTGTCTGTGGGGCACAGCAGGGGCAGGAGGCAGGGCAGGGATGGGCCAGACAGGGCAACTAATGGGTGCCTATGTCCTCTGTGCAGTTTTGGATGTCAGCCCTGGCCACCACTATCCCAGTGCCCTGCGGAGCCTTCATGCCTGTCTTTGTCATTGGTGAGAGCTTGTACCCTGCACAGGCATGGTGGGAGGAGGTGGATGACTGCCAGCCCACACTGGGCACCCATAGGTGTCCCCAGGTGTTCCCTTCCCTGGCAGCACCAAGGGCAGAGGCTGGGTTGGGTGCCAGCATATCCCCTGCACCTGCTCCCAGCCCCTCTCTGTGGGCAGGAGCAGCCTTTGGGCGCCTGGTGGGGGAGACTATGGCAGCCTGGTTCCCTGATGGCATCCACGCTGACAACAACATCTACCGCATCGTGCCAGGGGGCTACGCCGTGGTGGGTAAGCACTGGGACACCATGGTGGGCACCTTTCTGGAGAATCTCCAAGGAGCCAGTGGGTTTCTCAGAGCTGAGGTGGTGTCCTCAGGGACTGGGGCTGACACAGGAGGTCCTAAGGACTTAGGTTGTGGTGGATGTCCCAAGGGTGGGACAGCACCTGACGACCACCCTTGTATCTCCTGGGGATGGGTGCAGGGGCAGCTGCGCTGTCGGGCGCTGTCACCCACACAGTGTCCACGGCTGTCATCGTCTTCGAGTTGACAGGGCAGATCTCACACATCCTGCCCGTCATGATTGCCGTCATCCTGGCCAATGCTGTGGCCCAGAGCCTCCAACCCTCCCTCTATGACAGCATCATCCGCATCAAGAAGCTGCCCTACCTGCCCGAGTTGGGCTGGGGCCATCACGAGTGAGTGTGTGTCCTCTGCCTTGTCCCCAAAACCCCCTCCAGGCACAAGGGGAGGGGGTGGCATCACCCTGAGTCCATCATTGTCCACTCTGACTAGGAAATACAATGTGCGAGTGGAGGACATCATGGTGCGGGACATCCACTACGTCACCCTCAACTGCAAGTACCGGGACCTGCAGCACATCCTGCATGGCACCAAGATGAAAAGCCTACCCCTGGTGGAGTCGGCTGGTGAGAGATGGGCAGGGGGCTGTGCCGGTGTCCACCGCTGCCGGGATGGGGGAGGTAGCTGGTGAAGCTTCAGGCACCAATGCAGCTCCTTGCTACCATTGGCAGAGTCCATGATCCTGTTGGGCTCCATCGAGCGGGCACAGGTGGGGGCCCTGCTCAGCCAGCAGCTCAGCCCCCAGCGCCGGCTCCAGGCCCTGCGGCAGAAGGCCCTGGCAGAGGAGGGGCACCAGCTCTCCGACACCAGCATCCGCTTCCAGGTGAGAGGGGTGGCTGCCCAGGGGGGGTGCCAGCCCAGGGTGTCCCTGCTGCCATGCTGCCACCACCCCATTCCCCCCAGATCAGTACAGACACCTCCTCGGGTGCCCTGGCCCGCACTGCCCCCCGCAAGCCCCTGAAGCCGGCACTGAAGCGGGTGCCCAGCAGCATGGTTGAGAGCCCTTTGGGTGAGTCTGTGTATGGACCCCCCCCCTTCCATCTCTGCCTGCACCTCTCCCCCACTGACCCCTCCACTGCCCGCAGGCGGCACCACTGACCACTCTGGCATTGCCCTCAAGAGCCTCTTCTGTGCCAACACCGCTGCAGAGCCCACCGAGGTGGGTGCACAGCCCTGTGTGACCCTTCCTGTCCCTTTCTACCCACTGTAGAGAGCAGTGTGCCCCCTCCCACTCCTGTCCACTTCTACCCATCCCTGCCCCTTCCTGTCCATCCCTGCCTGTCCCTTCCCATCATTGCCCTTCCCTGCCTATCCTAACTCATCCCTACCTGCCCTATCCCTTCCCTGCCCACCCTTGCCCATCCCTGCCTGCCCTGTCCCATCCCTGCCCACACCCTAATGCCACTGTCTCTTCTGCCTGGTGTCAGGCCCAGGGCACGGCCTATCGCAAGGCCAAACACGTCCGAATTTCCATCACGGTAAGCTGCAGCCAATCACAGGCTGAGCATGGCTCCTCTCAGCCAATTGGAGCCCAGCATGGATTCTCTGAAATCAGGGGCAAGATTCTGCTTGGCCAATCATGTTTGGCCTGTGTCTGTGCAGGCAATCACTGACTGTCCCGATTCTACTCAGCCAATCAGGTTGCACCTCCTCCCAGGTGAATTGTACCTGACCCAGAGCCTCTCGGCCAATCAGTGCCATAGGATTTACCCCACTTTACTCAGCCAATCATGGCACAGCTTGCATTCTCTCCACCAATCACAAGTCTGGCTTGTCCCACCTTGGCCAATCATGGTGTGACCTATGTTCTCTCAACCAATCATGTTACTTGACCTCCCTGCAGGCCCTGCCACACCCTGCCTGCATCTGCTGCCCACACCCTCCACCTATGCTGCCTGCACCCTATCTACCTGTGGCCCACACCCTACTTCCAAATGCTGCCCGCACCCTGCCCATGTGCTGTCTGCACCCTGCACGTGTCTTGCCTGCATCATTCCTGCAGCCAGTGTGTGGATGCACTGCCTGCTGCCCTGCCTGCACCCTGCCTGCAGCCCTGTCTGCCTGCTGCCCTGCCAGGCACTCACATGCCCTCTTTTGCAGGAGGAGATGGATCTGGGTGACAGGATGACCCCAGCAGAGGTGAGGGGCTGGGCAGGACCCCCTTGCCTGCGGGGACCCAGGAGATCCCAGCAGGGTGCCATGGCATGGCAGGAGGGGGGGTAATGGAGTGTGAGGGAACCTTTGCTGGCACTCTCAGGGGCCTGTGCCCTTTTGCCTTGCCCCATGGTGTGTCATGTGCCCCCCAGATCCTTGAGTGGGAGGAGCAGCAGCTGGACCAGATGGTGGACTTCAGCAGTGCCAAGATAGACCCTGCGCCCTTCCAGCTGGTGGAGCACACCTCTCTGCACAAGGTGAGCCCATGCAACTCTCCCTTAAGCCTCCCCGCCAAGGAGTCCACCCATGGACCCCCAGCTCAGCCCCCTTGTCCTGCAGACCCACACCATCTTCTCACTGCTGGGGCTGGACCACGCTTATGTCACCAGCATCGGGCGCCTGGTGGGCATGGTGTCCCTCAAGGAGGTGAGCAGGGGATTGGTGCAGTGCTGTGGATGGCATAGGGTGGGGGAGCACCCAGAGACCCCCAGCCATGGTTTTGGGGTGTCCACAGCTCCGCAAGGCCATCGAGGGTTCGCTGACAACCAAGGGGGTGAAGGTGCGCCCACCACTTGCCAGCTTCCGTGACAGCACGGCCAGCGCCGGTGAGCCCGACACCACTGCCCTGCGCCAGCTCTGGGACCGCCACCAGCATCACCCCATGCCCCGGGAGGCCGGACCAAGGGGCAACGATGAAGATGACACCCCCAAAGGCCAGTGAGGAGGGGTGTGTGTCCTCTCCTGTTGTGCCCAGGTGCCCCTGGTGGGTGCTGGGGGGGTACCTGCCCTGTGTCTACCTGTGTCAGGCTCAGTGTAGGGGTAGGCACCCTTAATCCAGTGCCACTGTCCCCCTACTGCTTTCAGGGTCTGGCCCAGGTGCCTCCCATACTGGCCGTTCCCTCCATATACCCCTCAGCTCTTGGGGCTTCCCACTTGGCTACCTCTGCCCCCATCACCACCCCTGGTGTCCACCAGCAAAGCCACAGCCATCATCCCCCCATCCACGGGCACCCCAGTGTCCCTGGGGGTGGCACCTGGGGCAGAGGGGCGTCAGGTTATGGGGGACACAGGTGGGCACTTCCCTCATGGCTGGGAAGGGGGAGGTCCTGCCCCCTCCCCACTGTACACCCCACCTTCCTGTAAATACAGAGATTTTTATATTAATTTAATAAAAGGACTTTATAAACAGAGCCAGAGTGCTGAGGGGCCCAAGCAAGCGCAGCCAGCAGGCAGCAGCTGAGCCTGGCACTGGCACTAGGCTTGGTGTCAATGTCTCCCCCTGTTCCTGGTGCTGGGTCACAGTGTGGCCTCACTGCGGTACCGTGGCTGGGAGGGCTCACCAGGGTGGGCACCGGGGCGGCGCTGGGCGGTGATAACCAGCGTGCCAGCTTCAGTCAGGGCACAGCTCACTGACAGTGGGTCCATGTCCTCGGGCAGCTGGCACTTGTGGGTGAAGGTGTCACAGATGGTGCCGTCCTCAGCCACCTAAGAGGGGGGGGAAGTGCTGGCATGGTGAGACATGGCACAGCATGGCAGCACGTGGCACAGTCCCAGTTACCCCAGTGCTAGTGCTGGGACATCTCCCAGTCAACCCAGCTCCAGCAGGGAGATGAATAGGGTAGTTCCCAGTGCTGGTAGAGGCCATTCCCAGTTACCCCAGCAGGGGCAGCTCCCAGTTATCCCAGCACAGGAAAGGTGGACTGGAGCAGGAGCTACTTGCTGTCCCATCACTGGGACATAGTGCTCAGTTACCCATTGTCAGTAGGGTCCATTCCCAGTTACCCTGATGCAGGAGGGGATGCTATGGGCCAGAATCCCCATATATTCTATGGCTGGGGGGGGGGGGAATGTTGCCCCCCCAGGATCCCTCACCTTCTCAGCCTGGATGGAGACATGGCAGTTGGAGGTGGTCACAATGATGTCAGGAGGCTCAAACTGGCTGACGTCGGCCACCACCTGATAGGTGTCACCTTGGGCATGCACCCAGGTTCCCAGGCTACAGGGATACATGGCACCCGGGGACCCTGCAGGCATTGGGAGGGGGAAGGGGGGGACGGCTGCTGGGCACCAGGACATGGGAGCACGGTGACCAGAGGTTTGGGGCACAGTGGGGTGCAGGAGAGGCTGGGTACATTGGGAGTGGGGCTGTAGAGGGGAGTTGCAGGTGGCGCTGGAGGTTTGTGGACACTGATGGTGCAGGGGAAACTCAGGGTCCTAGGGGTATGGGGGATAGTGTATGGTCTGGGGGCAGCCTGAGACTGGTGTTCTGGGGATACTGGAGGGCACTGTGAGGGTCCTGAGGTACTTGGATGTTTTGGGGACAGCAGGCGAATAGTGCAGGAGGCTGGGAACACAGGGGATGGCCAGGAAAGTTTGGGGAAGTGGGTTGGGGGGGGATGGGGGGGGTGGAGGGGGATAGTAACAGAGGACGCTGATGGGTTGGAGGCAAGGTGGGGCTGGGGACATAAAGAAAGCCAGGGAGGTCTGAGAGCAGGAAGGTCGTAGAAGGGTCTTCAAGTGCCAAGAGGATCACACAGGTCTGGGGAAGGGGAGAGCTGAGGGCATGGTGGGCCTGGGGACAACAGGGACACTGGGGACTTGGGGAGAGGGTTGGAGGACATGGGGCACCTGGAGGGTAATGGGGGCCTCACCCCAGCCCCTCCAGTGTCTGTGCCCAGGCACTGGGCAGCTGGATAACCTTTGGAGGGGGCCTCCCCAGCATGACAATCACCCCCACCCCCTCCATCCCTGGTACCTGGGTACCCGAAAGCCTCATGTGCCCGTGCCCCGAAGTGGCTATGCCGCCGGTCTCCCTCGAAGCAAGGCTCACCATGGCCTTGGCCATAGCTGCTGGTGGTGCGGTATGCAGAGCCCAGTGAGGCCATGGCGTCTGCAGCCCGAGCTCCCCAGGGTGCAGGGAGGAAGGGGGATGGCCGCCCAACGCCACTGCCTGATGCCCATAATTAGGCACCCCAGCCCCAGGAATGTGAGATAAGAGCTGGGGCCTCATTGTCACCCAGCAGGGACAGGGCAGGGAGGACGTGCCACTGCCACCATCCCTCCAACTCCCCTCCGCCAGGGAGAGGGTGCCCCCCACCCCCAAGAAGAGGTGCCCAGTGCAGAGCTCGCACGATGGACTTTATTTGAGGCCCAGCGAGATGGAGGAGGGGGTGCCAGGTGAGGGTACCCCACGGGTACCCCACCAGTACTGCTGCAGCAGAGTGGGGGGCTCAGGCATCTCCTGGCGGTGCAAAGCCCCCCACCCTGCTGCAGGCATCCCGCCCCCCACCCCTCAGCCTGTCCAAGCACTGTGGGGAGCATCCACTGTCCCTAGAAAAGGGGTTGTGCGGCAGGGAGCCTGTCAGTGTGGCATCAGGCCTGCTGGCCCCTACCTCCCTCCGAAGTTTGTCCATGCAAGGAGAGGGAAGGCAGCCCCATGGCAGGGAGGAGGAAGGGGCACTGTGCAGAGCAGAGGGGATGGGGTTGCAGGAGCAGGAGTGCAGCGGATGCTCAGGGTACCGCTGGGTAGGCAAGGAGCAGCATGCAGAGGGGGAGCAGCCCCACAAGAATGTGCCATGCAGGAAGGGGAGCGCAAGCGTTGGCAAAAACTGGCATTCCTCCCCCAAAATGGCATGACTAGATGCCCCCAGCAGAGCCCCCAAGCTCAGGTGTCCCCCCCCATCCAGGACAAGGGGGGGGGGGGGCTGGTTGTCCTTCATGTAGGCACTTGGTTCCCTGCGAGGGCTGAGTGATGCAGGAACAGGGACATCAGTCCCACCACCCCACATTGTCCCACAGCAGATTTAGGGAGCCCAGGCCAGGCTGAGCCCCTCCACCCTGGGGCTGGCTTGGGGGTGTTGTCACTGGTGGCCCAAAGCCCTCAGCCTAGGGGCCTGTGCCCACCTGGCCCCCTCACCCCCCATGCTGGCCCCACACACATACAAAAGTATTGAAAGCCCCTGCACATTCATACCCCTCCACCCCCACCCAGCACCCCCACCAACCCCATGCCCTGAGGCAGCAGTTCACAGTATAAAACTCGGTCCAATAAAAGCCAGTCCAGTAGAGAGGAGAAACCCACACCCACACCATCCCCAAACCCCCACTACCACTCCAAGCTGAGGGTGCTGGCCACGGGGTGGGGGCACTGCAGGGTGTTCAGAGAGGTTCAGCCATGCCAGCGAGGAGGGGGAGGGCTGTGCCCAAAAGGGGAGCCTGGGGCAGTTTTGGGGGGAACATGCGAACAACCAGCCCCACTGATTCAGTCTTGTCAGTTACGGAGGGGCACATCTGGGCACCAGGGCAGGGGGTCCAACCCCCACCAGACTTTTCCCTGGACCCCTTCCCCACTCTCATGCAAAAATCTAGGAGGCCAAGCAGGGTGGGGGTACACTGGCTGGGGGGGGGCAGCAGTGGCCTCCCAAGACCCCCCCTGCCCAGCTAGCAAGGAGGAGTGGCAGCAGGGCCTGTCCCTTGCCAAGCACAGGGTCCAGCTGGGGGCCAGTTGTGGGGGGGCTGGTCCCCCACCAGGAGTGGCAGGGCACCCAGAAGTTGTCTTCAGGGCTCTTGGGCCTCCTCCTCCTCTTCCAGTGATGCCACCCCAGAGGAGGCGACATCAGAGACTTTGCGGCGGAGTGGGAAGTCCTTGCTCAGCACCACCTCATCCTCGGTGGGCGAGAGGCAAGCTTCAGTGTAGGACACAGAGTAGAGGGAGTCCTGGCACCGGAGCCGTGCCAGGCCCCGCAAGGCACTTTGGCTGGCTGGGGGATGCGGCTTGGGCAGCAGCAGGTCCTCACTCCCCAAGGAGCCCAACAGTTTGGCAGTGAGTTCAGAGGGTGACACCATCTCCAGGCTGCAGAGACTGGAGCAGAGGGTCTCAGGGGAGAGGGTGTGTGAGGAGTCACTCTCAGGCTCGCAAGAGCTGTGCTGCACACCCAGCTGGCAGAGGTGGCCCTGCAGCAGGTCTCGCAGCAGCACGCTGGCAGGCACCATGCTGGGAAGGTCTGTGGGGAAACAGGATGCTCAGGGTCAGTCTTGTATGGATGGCACCAGAGGCTGCCAGCTGCCCCTGCCCCGTGTCCCGCAAGATGGAAGAAGCCCGCCAGGCACTGTGTGTCCTCCCTTTGCCCACAGATTGCCCACAGATTGCTGCATGCCACCAAAGAAAACCAAAATACACCCTGGCACTGGGGAGGGTGCTGACTTGTGGGACTTTGCCATCTCTGGCACAGGTGCCACTTGCCACGGACCTGCAGATGGGCATTGGGAATCTCACTCTGTTAACCCTTAGCACTAGCAGTGGGACATTGACACTGGCAGCCAGACACCTTGCCAGCCCAGTGCCTGCTCCCCATGGCACTTACCAGTGGGCTGGGAGCTCTCTGTGGAGGGCATGAAGTCCTCGTCATAGGACTCATCATTGGAGTCGTCCCCATCCACCGAGGACCACGCTCGCAGCTTGGCCTCAGCGATGGCAAACTGCTCTGCCACACCTAGCACAGGACAGACAGAAGTCACACCAGAAGGAGCTGCTGAAATCCCTCTGCCCTGGCATCTCTGTGCCCATGGCTCTGTAACACCAGTAGGGTGATGGATGAAAGAAGGGATGGGGACAAGCCGTTCCACCACCCCGTGCCCGCCAGCTGTGCCCCACATGGTGCCCACCAGCAGCAAAGCGTGCCTCCTGCTCGCCCTCACTCAGATGGCAGTAGGAGCTGAAGGCGCTCTCCAGGGCAGTGGGTGGCTCCACCGGCTTGCACCAGCCCTTCCACTCGATGAGGTGGGCAACACGGCCCTGTGCCATGGCTGTTGGCTTTGTCACGTGCTCCTTCACCACCTGTGAGATCCCTGCAAGATGTGCCCCTGCATCAGCACCCCCTAAGCACCCCAAGTCCCCTCCACGGGGCCCATGACTCTGGGACCCAGCACTTTCCACCTCCAGCCCCCTCCCCCTTGCCCACAGGAGACTCCTTTCCCAAATGCCCCTCAGGGAACCACGGGGCCAGACAAGCAGTTACCGTGCAATGAGGAGCGGGCCAGGGCAGCAATCTCCTGGATGGTCAGCGCGCGCCGTGACTTGGGCAGCATCTCGACAGTATCCTCAACATTGACCTGCCAGAGAAGGCAGGAGCATCACAGCCCCGGCCACCATGCCTGTTCCCTGTCACTGCTCCCCCTGCACACCTTGCAGGGCCCAGGGTGTCTGTGCACACATGTGTTGCAGACACATGCATACATGCACATCTGTTCATGTTACCAAGTGTACACACACAGACATTCCTACACACATACTGACCATAAATACACACATTCACACTCTGTATACACACACACACACTTGTACACACATACTGACCATAAATACACACATTCACATGCTGTACACACACACACACACACTCACTGCAGACAAGGCCCTCCCCACTGTGCACATGCATGAACTCAATCCACGCACACCCAAGTTATGTGCACACATGTCATGCTCACTATACACACACACATGCACCTTTGTGCACATCCTGTGATAATCGGTGCCACTGAGCATCCTTCCCAGCTCATGCATGCATACACACAAGCACACACACACACACGTGTGCAAGGCCGCCATGGCTGAGCTCCCCAGTGCCCACAGCACCCACCATGCCAGGATGCTGCACAGCATGTCCCCATTGCCCATCCTGGCTGTGCCAGGCTCCGAGCTGGTGGCCACGGGGGATGCAATGCAGGATTTGGAGGCGCGCAACAAATTGCATTGCCATGACAACGAGGCACCGTGGACTGATTTCTCCCAGGATACAGCCCGGCTCACAGCTGACGTCAGAGCAGCCCCGAAGCTGGCTGCGAGCTGGCAGGGACGGGCGGGCAGCAGAACCCATTGTGCTCCCAGCCTCGGACAGGATGTGTGCCCTGTTGTGGGGTAGGGGGAAGCGGGATGGGTGGTACCTGGAGGAAGTCCTGGCTGTCGAAGGAGGCCTGGCGTGCCAGGTGGGGCAATGGGTGGGTGGCACTCAGTGGTGACAACACTTTCACCTCCTTCCACTCCACGCACAGCGTCGTGTCCACAGCCACTGCAGGAAGAGCCGGGGAGGCATCAACACCTTTGTTACCCACTCCCCAGCCCCCCCCCCCATCACCACAGTGTGTCTTGCCTAGTCTGAGACCAGACACAACTCATTGCAGGACCACTCCAGAGCAGCCAGGTGCTGCGGCATGGGTGACTCACGCCTGGGCAACCCTTCTGCCTGTGTCAGCAGTAACATGCAGCCCCAGCCTGGCACCGAGGACCAGACACCCCTTCCAGCTTGGAAGCTGTTTTGGGAGGGGTGGAGGACAGCTGGACCAGGCGCAGGGGGATGGATTGGGCCAGGCACTGGGTGCCTGGAGGGAGCTGGCACTGGGCTGTGCTGTGGGGGCGGGGGCTGGTAGTCCCCAACAGGCTACTACCCCTTTCTCCACCTCTGGAGGAAAAGAGCAAAAAGGGGTTAGGAGTGGGATAAAAGCACCCACACATAGCCTTCCACCCCAACAGCCTAACCTACTGGCACCAGTACCCAAACGGGTCTCCAAATCCTCGGGCACTGGCTCCTAAGCACCTCGGCCAGGGAGGGTCCCCCCTCACTGTGGTCCCAGGCCAGGTCAAACCCCAAGTGGTTGGGGCAGGATGACACCAAGAAGAATCATTGCCCCTGCACCCAGATGGGCCTGGATGACATAAACTAGCCATGAGGTGGGATATGGGGGAATGAACAGAGCTTCCCAATTCTGGGGTAGTCCCTGGATCTTGGAGAAGCTGCTGACAGCATTACCCTCACCTCCAGCTGGGGGCAGGGGCACTGCATATTGATGCCTCAGCATCAACACTCATGCCCTCCTAGCAACAGGACCGCCAGGGCCCCCCCGGCATGTCTGCAAGACTCCTGGCACCATCCGGGCCCAAAGAATAACCCTGGATCACAGCCACAGCCCCCATTCCTTCTGTGGCTCCCCTGGGACATCTGTGGCTCCCCCGCAGCACCCTACACACCCCATACCTTGCAACACAACCCTGCCATTGCCCACAGTCCCTCCAATAGTCCCTCAAGCACCTCCACCCCTCCATAGCACCCCCATATCCTCCCAAGCCTTTGACAACAGCCCAATTCCACACCCTCTTCTCAGTTCCCTCCACACACACCCCCCCAGCCATCCAGCAGCTCCCCCAAAGCCTTGCTCCAGTCCCTCTAATCTCCCCAGTCCCCATGTACCCTCACCATCCATATCTCCCCATACTCCCCAGGCTGCACAGCTGCCCCAGAGCATGCTCCCCAGGCCCCAGAGCCCTTGTCCCTCCCTAGCTTCCTTCCCCCTGTATGTTCCCAAGTCAGCCAAAGCCCTCAGGCTCCTTGTAACCCCCACTCATCCTTAGGCATTTCAGTCCTCTCTGTCCCCCTCCCCACTTCCAAACATCTTTGCATCCTGCCATCCCCCTCTACCTACCCTGTCCCCCAGCATCCGATCCCCTAGACCCTCAGCTCCCCCATAGCAGCAGCCCTCTCACATTCCAGTAGCCCCCAACACCCTCCTGACATCATCCCCGTCCCCAAAGTGCGCCCCCACAAGCTCTGCACCCCCTAGCACCCCCCTACACTCCCCAGTACCCTCTTACACCCCCCCATTTCCAAGCTGCTCTATATCCTCCCCCCCCCGGTGCCGCTCACTCACCGATGGTGGTTTTGGATCCGATGCAGCCCATGCTCCCGGGGAGGCCCCGGTGCGGACACTACCGCCGGCTCCGCGCCGCCCGCATCGCCCTCCGGCCGCATGGGCGGCCCCGGGCAGCGCCCGCGTCCCACCTGAGTGTGCTGCCGGGCCGGGCTGGGCCGGGCGGCTGTACCGGAGCCCCCGAACGGTGCCTGCGCCAGGCCGGGGAGCAGTACGTCTAGAGACGTCACTGCTGGGGGAGGAAGAGGAGGGAGAGGGGGAGGCGGGAGGAGGGAGGGAGATGGGGAGGAAGAGGAGGAGGATGGGGAGACAGAAGGAGGAGAGAGAGGAAGAGGAGGAAGGGCGGGAGGAAGGCTGGGGAAGAGGAGGACAAGGGGGATAAAGAATGAGGGTAGGACTATGGAGAGGGAGGCTGGGAGGAAGAGATGAGGAGAGAGAAGGGGGATGAAGGTAGCCGGGGAGGATGAAGGAAGAGGGGGGCTGAAGGAAGAGGAAGAGGGGGATGGAGGAAGGGAGGGGAAGAGGAGGAGGAGGGGGAGGAAGGCCAGGAACCGCGGAGAGCGCCGGGCCAGCACCGTGGACAGCGCCTCCCCTCCCCCCCCCCCCCCCCCCCCCCCAACCCCGGAGTCCCCCGGGACCGCCACCCCGGAGACCACAGAACCTCCGGTACGGGACCCCTAGAATATCCCCAGACCTGCACCCCCGGGACTGGCCACACCCGGCAAGGCCCTGGCCCCCAGGCCTCCCCTGGGACTGACACCCCCAGTACCAGACACTCCTAGCAGGGGCACAGCCCCTGCTCCCCAGGAATACAAGGGACCCCCTCAGCATGCCTTGCAAGGGGGGGGAGCTCTTGTCCTTCCTCCCCCCCACCAAGAGGTGGTGATGCCAGAGGGAGCACACATCCCAGGGAGGGCTGGGGGTCTCACCTTGCTGGATTTGGGGCAGGGAGTTGCAGGACATCATGTCTGAGGGCACCACAGCAACCTCCCCCACAGGTGACGAAGGCCAGAGTTGATGTCAGGCCAAGTGGTTAATCTGCATCCAAATATACCTGTTCATTTTGAAACCTAACTCTGACAACTAATGCTGCACCTTTTCCCTGGCACAGAAGGGTACAGGAAGGCACTGACAGAGTGCCACCCTTCCACTTGGACAGCAGAGTACTGAAGCAGTCAGTCTGAGGCTGGGGAAGCTCCTGGACAGTCCTTCCCTAAAGGCCCTGCTGGCTTTTCCCTGCCAACTGTTTCCCAGCATTAGTGCTTCTAGGGCTGCAGCTCAGACAGATCAGCCTCTAATCTAGGGAACAGTCTCTGGTTAATTATTCTGTACCCTCTGGGCCATTGCCAGGGTGACTCAGCAAGAGGCAGCCAAACACCACCAAGAAAAGACCATCCCCGAGTTGGGGAGGGGGGAAAATCAGCCCACCCTCTGCTCCATCCACAGAACGGACAACTCTGCAGAGACCCTCTAGGACAGCACAGCCTTACCCCATCCCCACCTGCGAGACCAGAAAGCTTCCACTACAATAAGTTGTTGCTGGGAGCCCAGTTCATCTCCTACATCTCCTGCCCCAGGGCAGAGCTTGAAAAGACCATACAGGTCCTGCTACTTCTGTGCCCACAGGAAAAGGGACACCTGGGGACATTGAGGCTCTGCTCCACCACCAGGGTGGAGGCAGGGCTGCCTGTTCTGCCAGAGCACCCTGTGACAGGCAGAGCTGGGAAGGTAGGTCCCAGGGGGTCTGGCTCCAGGCACATGTGACCCCCTTGCCCCCTCCCAGCCCCAGGGTGGGGGTACCTACCATCTGCCTTGGTTGCTGGGGGGAAGCTGGTCCCCACCTGGGATCCGGGCCAGCACTCCCCACCAGCCCAGGCGGCAAGGGACATGGGATGGGGGGGTGGCAACAGCGGAACACGGGGCATTATTTAGCAATGTTCTTTTATTTCCAGTTTTAAGGTGAAAAGATGCCTTTAAGTCTTCAATTAAATACTCCATAACGAAAAAAAAAAAAAAAGCAAAAAAAATTATTTACAAATTCACGTGACCAGTAATTGAATCCTTGTTTTAATAATTACACGTGCGGCTCGTCACATCCAGCGCTCTATAAATACAGGGGACGCGGATGCAGGGCCGCCCCGTTGCTTGCCCAATTGTGGCCTTAAACGTTTGGGAGAGGATGGGAGGTTTTGGGGGGGGGGGGGGAGGAGGGGACTCAGCCTGGTCCAGAGAGAAGGGGTCACCCCCGCCTCCTCCCAACTACCCTCCCCAGCACCCTCCCCAGGTGTCACGAGTAGGAGGTGGGGGGGAATGATTTATATTTAAAATAAAAAACCATGGGGGGAGGGGGGGGGCCAGGCAGTGATGGAGGAATAGAGAGGACAGGGGAGGGGGAGAAATCACGCTCCTGTCCCCAAACCAAATTTAATAAGTTTATATATATATAATCTCTCTATATTTCAGCAAGAAGTGGGGAGGAGGAAGAGGAGGGGGGAAAGGAGGGGAGAGATTTTTCCCCATCCTGTCCCCCCTCCCCATGAGTCCAAGGATGCTCTGCCCCACTCCCAGAGACCCAAGGTGCCTGCACTGGGAGGGGGAGGAGAGGGCCCCCAAGGGGCCCCACCACAACAGCCACCTCCATCAGCATCCACTTATTATAATGGTGACAAACTAGTACAGGCCTTGCAAACACAACCAGGGCAGGGGGAGGAGGGAGAGAAAAGAGAGAAGGGGGCTGTGGGGGGCACAACTGGTCCCTCAGCCCCAGCATCAGCAAGTCCAGGGGGGCCAGGGGTAGGAGGGGGTGGAGTTCCTCCTCAGAGTGCCCTGCTCGCTCTCTCCCCCCTTCCTCCTCTTCCTCCTCCTCCTCACAGTTGCTCAGTTGTTGTCCGACTCATCCTCGGCATCCCGGAGCCAGGTGAAAAAGGCTGTCACGGATTTGAGAGCCACCCCTTTGCCCTGCTGCTCAGCCAGGTCTTTGCTGGACTCCCACTTGTAGAAAGCCTCCTCCTTGATGACATCCTCGTCGTAGAGGGCATCAAAGAACATCCGCAGCAGGTCTAAGGAGACACAAAGGGGAGCCCCTGCCATTCTCCAGCCACCAGACACCCTGCTGTGGCGATGACATACCTGCCACCCCCCTCCTCAGCCCACCCGTCCTGCCACACTCACGGGGAGGTTGGTCTAACTTCACCACCAAGGCTTGCAAGGCGTAGAGTGCCTGGAGCTCCTTCTGTTCATCCCGCAGGTATTTCTGCAGCAGCTTGGCTTGGTTGCGGATCACCAGGGCGTCCACACGGTAGGGGTTCTCGACTGTGGAAGACAGGGCATGAGGGGATGCAGTGTGGGCAGGGGGACAACCTCTCCCAAGCCTCACCCTGGTACTCACAGATAATGGCCGAGTGGCACACAGATGTCATCAGGGCCCTGATAAATGTGTTGGATGAGACCTGCTCCTCACTCAGGTTGGCCTGGAGAAGGGAGAGGAGAGGGGCTGTGAGGTGAGGAGGAGCCAAGTAGGGAGCGCCTGGACCCGCAGGTGCTGCACCCACACCCTCACCTCTATCCAGTCGTGTATTCTTTGGTTGTTTGGGTTCTCCTTCAGCAGTTTGTCCATTTGCTTGCACAGCTCCTCTGATGTCAGCTCCTTGCGGCTCGGCGTGTCTGAGCTGTCCCCCACCGTATATTCCAATTTCTTGGGGAGTGGGAAGAGAGGAGCTGTTAAAGGCAGCAGGGGGAACACCATGCTCTTGGCAGCAGGACCCCCAGGGTCCCTGCACAGCCAGTCTCTGCTCCTCACTGCCACTGAGCTCCCACCTGCTCTGTGACAAATTTATTGACATCCTGGTCCTCAGGCAGGAATTCCTTCCAGCTGAGGCCCCCATCCCGCCACAGCTTGCCAACAGTCTTCTGGCCCTGCAGGACACATAGACAGTTGCCATCAGTACCCCACAGCCTCCATCTCCAGGGAGGGGGATACTGCAGCTTGGCCACACCACACTCATGACCCAGACAGGGCAAGGGATGTCCCCCCTACCATTCCCTCTGGTGGCAGCAGGATCCCATCCCCACATGCCAATCTGACCTCTCAAGCTGCCAGTCCCCAAGGCAGCAGTCAGCAGCTCCACGAGCCCCATGCACTTACCATGCCCTTGCACAGCAAGCCCAGCACCTCGACCAGCAGAGTGGGGGCCTTCCCAATGGGCACCAGGGGCTTTGTTATCTCCCTGCACAGAATAAGGGACCTGGTTGAGCTATCTGCCCCCAAGAGCCCCCCTGGAGCCCCATGGCAGCCCCACAGAGGGGAACAACCCTCACCTGAATAGCTCCTCCATGGGGATACCTTCCTCCTGCAGGATAGGGGTGATGAGCTCAGCCAGGTACAGCCAGATGTGTGGGATGTCAATCTCCATGTCTTCGGCAATCTCCAGGATCTCCCGCAGCCTGCAGGGCAGAAGTGGGCCATTGCGAACCAGCAACCCCTACACCCTTAGCTGGGAGGGACCTTGGTAGAGCTTGGCAGTGAGCCCTGCACAAGGCAGGACTGAATTCAACACTGGGCAAAATACCAGCTTGGGGCCAGGCTGCCCCAGCCCCTCACCCTTTGTAGTACTGCTCCTTGGACAGCGTGCCTGCCTTCACCAGCTGGCACAGCAGGACACCCATGTGCTCGCGGGAGATGGTGCTCCTCTCCAGTGTGGACTCAATGCCATTCTGAACAAAGATGTAGAGCGAGGAGGGGCTGCCCAGCTCCTGCACACACTGCAGGGCCTCCTGCAGGGAAAAGGGGGTCAGTGCTGCCCTGCAGCCAGCCCCAGCTCCCCCCTTCCTCACCCAGGCACAGCCAGCACACTGCCCAAAAGCCCAACAGTGCTGCTGCCCAGGGAAGGGGGAGGCATGTTACAGGGGGGCACACAGTGCCATGCCTGGCCAACCCCTCCTCTCACCTTCATGTCATTGATGTGCAGGTATTCCTCTATGATTGCCTTTGATTTCTTCTCCAGCTCTTCTTCTGACAACATAGGCTTAGTGGAAGCTGCAGGAGGTGCTGGCTCTTGCTTAACTGTGAGGAGAGAGCAAGAATCAGGCATTGCCTAGGCCAGGCAGAGCCACAGCCAGACCCCCAAGGCGCTGCTCCTCCCCAGCTCACTGGGCTCTCTGCTCCGGTCCCGTTCCTCCCTCATGCTAGCAGCCTTGCGCACGACCTCGGGGCCACTCTGCTTCTCCCGTTCTCGGCTCCTGTCCTCTGTCTCTTTACTGAAGCTTCTCTTGGTGAGGGCAGACCTGTTTCTTTCTGCCCTCTCTCCCCGGTCAGGACGCTCCAGGCGGTCGGTGCTCTTCTCTGAACGTGACTCCCGGTCCCCTCTCTCCCCAGCCTTCTCTGACCTGTCACGGCTGGAGCTGCTCCTGCATGGGAGGAGGATGGACACTGTGTGAAGAGATCATTGCCATCCTTCCTGATCCCAGAGCTCGGTGAGGCAAGCCTGTCGCACTCCAATCCCAGACCTTTCCAGGGCCTCTTCTAGCACTTGACCATCCCTCAGAGAAAAACATTTTCCCCCCCTCTCTCTCCCCTGTTCCAACTCACACACTCTGCCTTTCACCCTGCCCCTTGGCATGGCTGAGCAGAGCCTGACCCAATCCCAGTCATATGTCCCCACAGCAGACTGTGGTGAGATCCCCCTTTGTTTTTTTTCTTCTTCCGAAAAAAAATAACTCCAATTCTCCTTGGGAATCTCATGTTCCAGCTTCTACAAGACTCTCTCCAGCCCATCGATGTCTGTCTGGTCCCAAGACCCCTAGAGACAAGACCCAGAACCCAGGTGTTGTCACTGAAGTGCCAAACATAAGGGGGGAAGCACAGGGTGGTGTCAGCCACCTTTGCTGCAAGGACTCACTACAAACTCCAGGCTGCCCTAGTGCCCCATCCCGCCACAGGGCATCACTCCAGCTCAGACACCTTATATGATTCCCTATGGACTGCCCAACCACTGTCTGATTTGGGGAGTTCCTCTCAAGGCAGGGCTGGCCCCTCACCTCTGCACCACACGGCGCGACTCCAGGCTCTCGGCAGGGGTTGACTGCTGGAGCGCTGAGAAGCGGTTCAAGGTGCTTGTGGCTGGTCGCCCTGAATCAGACGCTGTGCATGAAAAAACGGGAATCTCAGTTCAGATCCTCCCCAACACAGGAACCTCCAAGGGGAAGGATCCCCATTCCTGCCCCGTCCGGCCCCAAATGCTGCCCACCTGAATCTGCAGGCTTTGCACCAGACCCTCCACTGCTGCCTTTGCCCCAGCTCAGCCGCCCACCCGGTGCAAAGAGCTGGTTGTTGGAGTCGATGGATCCAGGCTGCAGGCAGAGAGACAGAGTCAGCTCTGAAATACACACTGAGGCAGGATTGGGGCCAGGTAGCTGGTTCAGCTGCCCACACTGCACCCCCAGCCTCACCTTGGTGATCTTCGTTAGCCGGCTGGTATCAATGGGTCGGTTGCCCTTGCTGATGGGCACCGTGTTCCACCCATCGTCTGCAACCAGGCTCCCACGCCCTGGGCACAAGGGGGGACAGACATAAACCAGGGTCCTGCCTTGAGCAGCGCCCAGCAGGAGCAACCCACCCCTGGCAGCCTGGCTCTCTCCAAGGCCAGGGACTCACCGCTGGAGGATGGCCCTGGGGGTCCTCTTCTCTTGTCCTTTGACATGAGCTGTTGCACTTTGATGTGCTCCCGATGCTCCTCCATCTCTGCTTCCTTGTGGATCTGGTCTATCGTTTTGGGGCCCTGGTCTCCTCGTCGCGGCACCCAGCTACTCTGCAGAGGGAAGGGAAGAGGCACTGAGCTGGCTGGAGGATAGAGGGAGAGACATTTCCCCTTCCTAGCCATCCCACCTTCAAAGCCTCAGGCCAATCTGTCCTGCCTCAGCCACAACAGCTCCCCATGTGCTGTGGCAGCTTTTGGCACAAAAAGGCTCAGCTCCCAGAGCCCCCCTGCATTAAACAGCCGCCGCTTACTTTGTGCCCACTACTATAACCATACTAGCCAAGGGGTGGGGCTAGCATGGCGTCTCTGGGGCTGGCCACAGCCTTCATACCCACCTCTCCCCTCCTGGGGGACAGAAGGACTGCTGGCAGTCAGAGGACACAGGCCATCAGTTCCATGGGACCCAACCCCAGGCAATAGCAGTCACTATGCCTTACCCGCCTGAGGTCTATCACATCCTGCAGCATGAAACGGATTCGGGATGATGTCTTCTTCTCTTTGATGATTTTCTCCATCTGGTTGAAGTACTGGTCCATCCTGGGCTACAGAGACAGTCATTATCACATCCTTCCCAAAGGCAAGGGCAGAGCAAAGCAAGACAGGATAGGGCAAGGGGTACCTTGGCTTTCTCAAAGTCCAAGTCCTTGCCAATGGTGGTAAGCAGGCGGCAAAGGCACTCAAGAGACTCCTCATCATGATTTTTGAGCAGCTTTACCACACAGTCATGCATGATGGCCTCTGTCAACATCTTCAGTTTAAAGAGCTCTCCAATGAACTTGATGTTGCCCAGGGATCGCCGGCGGGCCTTATCCCGTGCCTCCTCCAGCTCATCCTTCATGCGCGCCTTCTCCTCAGGCTGCAGGGACAGCACAGCAGGGCAGCTCAGAGCCCAGAGCCACACCAAGGACACCCACATCACCTCTCAGCCACAACCTCCAACCCAACTCACAGCACTGGCATCATCCATCTCCTTCTGTCGCTTTTCAAAGATCTCGTCATCATCCTTGTCCTTCTCAAACTCCTTCTGGCAGCGGTTGAGCAGCAGCTTGCGGAAGTTCACAGTCACCGTGGGCTTGTCTGTTGTGGGCACTTTGAGCTGCAGGGAGAGGTACAACCCGGGGCAAGGAGCTTGAGTCATGTCTCCCCCAAAACTGGCCAGCATCCCAGCAAAGGCACTGCTCAAACCAGGGCAAAGCCACCCAGCACCCTCATAGTGACCTGTGAAGACTCTGGACTTGGCCCTCCAGCCAAGTTTCTCAGTTTCTCCATCCCACATGGAAATACTGGGCATACTGCTCAGCTCAGCCAAGGCCCCCAAACAAACATCTGCCATCTTAACTAAAGCACCACTTAGCTCCTGCTCACCCCCATAAGGCAACGGCACATGTTAGCATAGGCAACAGAGAAGTTTGGCTCCGAGATGGCCTTCTCGAAGACGAGGTCGATGACACCCTTGAGCCGCTCCTCCGTGTCGATGGACAACTCCATCACCTGCTTCATCAGTTGCTGGAACATCTGGGGTGTCAGTTTGTTGAGGATGCTGCGAACACGGCGGAGCAGTTCCTGCAAGGACGACAGAGTCAGCTAGAGCCAGGCACATGCCCCCCTTCCCTCCCACCCCCCAACCTGCCCCAGATCCCACCTGCGTCTTGATGTTCTCAGGATCCTCCTCCTCAGAAGCACGCTTGCTGCTGGGTTTCCAGGCCTTCTCAGCCTTGTTCAGCTTGACATCCTCATTGAGGGACACAGTGGCAATGATTTTGCGAGGTTCCTTCCTCTGGCTCTGCTGGGAGCGACGTGGACCCAATCCCGAGGGCTGACAGGGGGAGAAGAAACTCAGCAATTTGCTCTGGGACCAGCAAGGCTGGCTCCCAAGGTGTCCCCATCTGCCTGCTCAGATCCTCAGCTCCATCATGGACATCAGTGGCCCAGACACAGTGGCTCAAAAGCTTGATCATCACGTAGAGGCAGAGGGGGACAGCGTGGGCGAAGCAAGGAGATACTTACCAGTCCCCGGTTGCCCATGACCGGCCGGCCAAGGTTGGCAAAGGAGGGGGTGAAGTCAGGGCTGCAGTTCATGCCACTGAGGCGGATAGGGTCAAGCGCCCGCAGTGGGGTCTTGTTGGCCTGCGAAGGTACACAGGGCTGAGGTTGCCCGGGGGCAGAGGAGCGGGATGGATCCATCCCCCAGCCTCAGCGCCGGGACAAGGAACTGGAAAAAAGGCCCCCAGAAGTGCCCCTTCATACCACCCCCAGGCTCAAGGCTTGTTGCACAGGATACAACAGAACCCCAAGCACAGCAGGAAAATCCTTGCCCTGCCTTGCTAAGGCACAAAGAGGAGCCAATCCCCCACCACTCATGCTCCCCTAATTTCCAGGGCCGCACCGACCTTGTCCAGCACCACGTCCGTGATCTGTGGCAGTCCCTCTGGTTTCTGCATGCTGGCAAAGATGAACTGGAAGCCCAGCAAAAACTCCCGGTCATATCGCTTTTTCTCCTCAGGATTCAGTGGCTTCCATTGCTCTGCAGTAGGGGCAAAGAGGGAGACTCTGATGTGGCCAGTCTTGTATCCTCCACCATGAGCTGTAGCAGGTCCAGGCCCACCCAGGGATCAGTGCAGTGTGATGTGGACAGCTAGAGAGTTGCTCCAGCCTGGTATGCCATGAGCACAACACTGATTGCTTAGACACAAAAGCCTGATGCCATTAGCTCCCTGCCTCCTGCCAGGACCTTGGCTCTGGAATCCCTGTGCCCTACCCTATGCCAGGCTTAGGTAGGGAGGAGAGCTTGAGGAGTTGTGACCCACTCCCACGCTCTCCAGCAGTGGGTCCAGAGGTGGTGGCTCCCAGGAGGCCTGGCCCAGAGCACAGCTCACCTTCCTTGTAGCGGTACTTCTGGTCAGCAGCTTTGCCCTTCTCTGGGGCCAGCTTGTCCTCCTTCTCCTCCCACGTCTCCTCTGACTCCTCCTGTGGACGGGGTGGGGCTACGTCCTCTGCTTCACGGGCAGGCGGAGATGCAGGGGGCTTGTTCTCTGTCTCCGAGGCACTATCACTGATCTGAGACTGCATTAGGAAGAACAGGAACAGCGGTCACTCCACAAGCCTGACCCTGACCCCTCCACCCAGGCACCCACCCCCCTCAGATCCTCATTACCATCATGAAGCATCAGTGGCCCAGACACAATGTCTCAAGAGTTCATCACAGGAGGAGACAAGACACGGGGTGACCCCTCAACACCTCTGGGACACTCACCTCTTTAAAGGCATCCAGCAAATCGCCTACTGCCTCCTTCTTGTTCAGCTCCTTCATCCTTCGCTTCTTCTTTGGCACTGACATGGCGACTGGGAGGAGAGGTAGGGAGGTGAAGGACTGGAAGCCTTCCATCCCCCACCTACCCTGACAGCAGCTTTGGGGTCACAAGCAACACCTCAGTAACACAAAATTACGATGGGGCTGTGGACGAGCCATGGAACACAGTCCTGCCACCCCAGCACAGCCCCCCCTTCCCAGACATACTGTGTACCCACACGGACACCTGAAGCCCTCCAGATCCTACACACAGCCCACCATGGTACCCCGCAGCCTCAGCAGGCACCTCAGAAAACACCCCAAACAGGCACACCTCATACCAAAGGTGTGTTTCTCTAAAACACTCCATACACACCTATTCCCAAGCACAGCACTTCCTACTCTCCTCCAGGGATCCCTGCAGACACCCACCCCCTCAGCAGGACAGCCCTTACAGGAACACCCTCGTACATGCTCTCCTCCCTCACAACCCTACACAGCACCCACACAGAGGTGCTCCTCAGAAGCACATCTGCCCCCAAGTCATGCTCCTATAGCCCCTCTCTGTATGAACATGTCCTCCCACCTCCCACCACACCCCTCTGTAACCCCACACTCCTGCGCAGGGTGCTTTAACTCACAAACACAAAAAAGACCCATTCTTTTACCACGGCACCCCAGGGTACCCCTATGGGTATACCCCTACACAAGGTGCCCCCACAGCTACAGCCCTGCATCTCCCCTGCCATCCCTCTACCTGCTGCACCTCCTCACGTCCCAGATGGCTGAGGACAGCCCTCAGACACAACCCCAATACATCCGCCCTACAACCCAGGCACAAGGCATCACATAAAACACATTTCCCCATAAAAAACACGCCACGCCACCCCACCCTCCCCTAGGGCACTTCCCACACCCACCTCTCTATACCCACCCCATATGACTGCATACAGACACACATCGCAGACTCCTTCCTCCATACCTCTGTGTCCTGGGCCACCTAACCCCATCCCTCTTCTCTGATACCCTCCCTAAACCTAGCACTGCAGCTGGGCAACCCCTCCACATCATCCAACATCCAACCAGGTGCATCCCAGAGCACCACACACGCCAGCCTGGCATCCCCAACCTTGTGCAGTCGCCTCCAAGGTCTGCGAAGGGGCAGGGGCTGGGCTTGAGCTCCGCTCTGTGGCCTCACCAGGGCCTTCGCTCTCCTCCTCCTCCTCTTCCTCTGCTGGAGGAGATGCAGGGGTGCCGGGCTGGGCCGGCTCCTCGGGCTCTGAGATAGGGCTGATATCTGACTCTGGCTGCTCCTCGCTCGGCTCCACTTTGCCAGCACCCTCCACCCCATTGGGCAGGGGCAGTTCTTCAGGCTGGGCGATGGGGGAGTCCAGGGCAGGCATGGGTGCTGGTGCAGGCACCGGCTGGCACACGGGCACCTCAGGGACCGCCTCAGGCACCTCTTCTAAGACCCCATTGGCCTCAGCGGCGGGCTCAGGGCAGGGCTCTTCCCGGGGTGGTGGAGGGCTGGGGGAGGCGGGTTTGGCGGGTGCTTCAGGGGCCTGTGGTACGACTGGTGGTGGTGGCGGCGACGGTGCAGCCGGCACTGGGGGCACAGCTGGCATCGAGGGAACAATGGGCACCAGCGGCACCTCTGGGCACACAGGCGCCTGTTGGGTGGGCTCTGGGAGGGGAATGGCAATCTCCTCCTCCTCCTCCACGGCCACCGTGTCCATATCAGGTGCGGGCACGAGGGGCAGGTCCACAGCCCCTGGCACTGTAGTGATGGCGCTAAACGTCTTGTTGGGGTCGGGCGGCGCCTCGCCCAGCTCTGCTTTAGTGTCCGCGTCCACAGGGGGCTCCATTGGCACCAGCGTCACAGGTGAGAGCACCACAGGCTCCACCTCGGGAATGAGGGGTGGGGGAGGTGATGGGGACGCTGACTTGCTGGGCTCCAGGGAGACAGGCTTGCTCACCACCAGCGCAGGCTTTGGGCGGTCATCTGTAAGGTGGGTGGTGTTAACGGGAGGCTCTCCAATCTACTGTTCACCCTGCAAACCCCCCCCCCCATAGACCTCTCCCATCTGCAGTATGGGTAAGGACAGATGTGCCAACCCACATCACAAAATGGTGAAGGGGACAAGAGGTGTCCTTCAGTGCCCAGTGGACAGGACAGCTGGAATGAGCAGACAGCCTCCAAGAACTCTCCTGGACCCAACACTGGTGCCCTGATACACAGGGAACACATCTCACCCCACAAGTCCCAGGTGAACCAAGGAACAGCGAGGCCTTTCCGCAGCACCAATAACAAGGAGCCTGGCAGCAGCTGTGCTGGGTGGCACACCCACACCCGGCACCCACCTCTGACACAGGCACTTACCTGGCCGGACAATAACTGCTACATGGGGGGTCTCTCCATTGGCCTGGGGCTCCAAACTGCTTCCAGCCTGGCAGAAAGCAAAGAGGGAATTAATCAGGGTCACTGTGCACATCCCGCTGCCCCCAGTCAGGGGGTTCCCCTTTACCTGTGGAGGGGTGGGGGTGGATGAGGTCCTTGCTCCGGACATGATTTCTTCAGTGATGTCTTTGCCGCCTTGGTTGGGGTCTCGTATCCGGATCTGTCCATGGGTCAGGGCAGAGAGAGGGAAGTTGTCAGCAGGGTGGGGAACACAGTGCACAAACTACCCCCTCCACTTGGGACTGGTACCCCCAGGACACCCCCTTCTCTCCAATGGGAGAAGCGAGCAGTTCATTCAGCACTGTGCCTGCTCTGTCCACACGCTGCTTGAGGACTGGCAAATGACATGACACCTCCCCACAGGGCACAACACCACAGACACCAGACTCAGTGCTCAGTGGGAATTAACAGCACAGGGCAGAGTAAGCCCCGTAAGCCATGATAAGCAGCCAGAGCCAGCACTTTGCCCTCAGGGGCTGGGGGACCCCAAGGCAGCACCACCACCCTGGCACAGGTGTGGGACACCCATTGCCTCAGGGACACCACAGGGGACCAGCTTCAGCATGCAAACATCACATCAAGCCCCGTGCCCACTGTGTGTGCAAGAGCCATAAGAAACCCTGCTGGGGAGGGACACGGGGCTCTGGGACCCTGGTGGACACAGCACAGCCATAGGTCTTGATATCCCCACCCCCACACAACCTCCTTCCAGGGCTACAAGAGCAGAACCTGAGGGGCACCAAGACCTCTCCCAGTGATAAAATGTCAGTAACCCCCCTCCCCAGCCCAACAGCACCTCACACTCCCAGCACAGGGCTGTGCCAGCAGTCACCCAGCTCCCCACTATAAATAGGCCCCGTGTGAGGCCTCCCGAGTGCCGGCATCTCCGGGAGCAGACAGCAGTTGGCAGCTGCAGCACCCCCGCCCCCTCCGTTCCGTTCCGTCCTCCGTCCCCCGTCCCCCCCCCCCCGCTCCAGGAGCCATGACTCAGCACAATGCTGCCTGCCGGGACAGCCAAGGTCGACAGCACCCACAAATCCTCTGCTGAGCCCCCCAGCCCAGGGGACATGGCCCTGTGCCATCCCCCTTCCCTAGCATGCTGCACTCTGTCCCAACCCATGCAGGATGGGCACCTGGGGCTGGCACCGTCCCCTCTCACCTGCGAACACACCCCGTGCCCAGAGAGGGATGGCTCCTTACCGTCTTCCGCTCTCGTTTCGGGGGGATCGGCGGCTGCTGGCTCACAATAACTTGGGCGGTGGGGACCCCTGTCGGGAACTGCTGCACCCCCTGCGCTGGGTAATAAGCACCCGCTGGAGAAGAGGGCAGAACGTCAGAGGGAGCAGCCAACACAGATCCTCCGAGTCCGTCCCAAGGACCCCCCAGTCCCCTGAACACAGGGGTCTGCCAAGAGCCTGGGGAACCCGTGTCACTACACAGCGAACCCCCATTGCATCCGGCCCAGATTGTCCCAACCCGCTCAACAGGCCCGACCGAATTCCTTCCTCGTGAAGCAGAGCGTCCCTGCGCCACCCCCACGCCCAGCCAGGCCCTGCGGGCGCCCGCCATGCCCACTGGCTCCAGACCAGGACACTCAGCATGGGGACCTTCAGCCATGCCGGCTGCGACCGTCCTGGCTCGGCGGACAGCCACCTTCCTGCCATGAGCCCTTATCTCCCCAGGACCGGCACCAGCCCAAGGGCGGCACCAGGCAGCCCCATCTGCACTCTCCATTCACACCCAGAGCGAGGGGCTCAGGCTCCCTGTCGAGCTGAGTACAAAGGAGGGAGCCATGCCGGGGGCTGGAGGCACAGCTGGATCCCATCCAGGGCTGGCACAGCCCCCAAGGGACATGCCACTCCTCCCAGGGCAACAGCAAGCATCAGCCCCCAAGCAGTGCCACAAGGATGTGGGTGTTGGGGGGACACAGCCCCCTCCAACTTCAGCACCTTCCTGGTGATTGCAACATCCAGGAGCCAAGGACCCCTCCTCTGCCCAGGGGGGACACAGACTGTCCCCGCACCCCAGGATGGGCCAGGCACAGCAGGAAGGAGGGAGACCTCAAGCTGCCCAGCCCTGGGGACCAAGGCATATGAGGCACACCACACCAGGCCACCCACCCAGTCTTGTGGGCAAGGAGCACACTGCTACCGGCTCCTCTGGGAACAGTGGCAGCCCTGAAGCAGAAGCAGGAGGCAATCCTGAGACCTCCAAAGAAACGCTCAGGGAGTGTCCCAGTGCTGAGGAAAAGCAGCAGCCATGCCCCAGCCCAAGCACAGGAGTCAGCCACTGCCAGGAGCCACCTCTGTCCTCTGCGGGGCCAGGTGGACCAAGGGACAAGAAGGAGGGAGGACAGTCACATACCTGGCTCAGGAGAAGCCCATCTCCGCCCCAGCTGTGCTCTGCTGCTGTGCTGGGCCCAGGCCGGAGGCCTCGGCTCACATTTCTGTGTCTGCCGGGCCTCCTGGGACCGACCAAGCCTAAATATAGTCACAGCCTGGGTGGCCACATGCAAGCCGGGGGAAGCAGGGGGGGCTGCTCACACCACTGCTCCCCAGTGCTGGGAGAGGGCAGGCACAGAGTGGCCCTGGCACCCCCAGCTCAGCTCCTTGGGGTGCCGAAGGCTGGGAGGTCAGCACGCACAAAACTGCTCACAGCTGGACAGTGAGTGAGGGGGACCAGGGGATAAAGTCTGCCCCACTTCTCTGCCAGGAAAGTTAAATATTAAACGGTCCCGATTTGGAAAAGGGCAGCAGTGGATGGACTGGTGGGACCTCAGTGCTGCTGGGAGAGGGGTAACACCCCCTGCCCCCTGTAATGAAGTCACAGAGTCAGCCCTAGTGAGCTGGCAAAGGCAGCAGAGCCTGTGCTCAGCTCTCAGGCACAGGGGCCTGCATAGAGAGCCTAAAAGGAGGGAAGTATTTGGGCTACAAGAGCACCAGCAAGCAGAGAAAATCCTTCGCATCTGTACCGTAAGTCCCAAACTCTGTGGGGCTGGCTCCAGGGTAAAAGCTAGGGGCACCAGGCTGGACCGGGTACTGCTGGGTCGGGACAACGTATGTGGAGCGGCCCTGAAATGGGAAAGAAGAAGAAAGGTTGGCTATCTTCCTCAAAGGACATAAACTTGCCACAAAACCACTGACATACCCCCAAATCTGGCAATGAATCATCAGGGCACCAGAACAGGGAGCAGGACACAGGTAAAGTGGGCACCAAAAGCCTTTGGGTGCTGCTGGGGAGGGGGACCAGCATTGCCAGTCACCTCTCTTCAGAGTTGAGCAACATCCTACTAAAATCAGGGGGCGCTGGGTGCTTGGAGAGCCTGGGGGAACCCTTCTGCCTTTCCCTCTCTCACAAGCAGAGCTGGGCTCCCAGCCTGGGTAACATCATCACCCCTTCCCCCTACCCATCCCCAAGTCCCCTCCCACAGAGCCCGGGGCACAGCCCTCACCTGTCCGGGAATGTAATAGGCTCCTTGGGAAGGTGTGTAGGATATCTGGGAGGGTATCATCATCACCTGGGAAGCAGCCGGATACACATGGGCAGGGGGGCCGGGCCGAGCCGTTGTGTTACTCTGCACACGGGAGGCGCTGGCGGGAGGCTGCGCCCTGTTCTGGTAGAAATGCTTGGGGAGAGACAAGGTATGGTGTCAGGCAGAGTGCTGGCACCCCTGCCCAGCACCAACACACTGGTATGGAACCCCACCACCTCCTGCCCCACCCTGGGAGAAGCAGCCTGGCAGAGTTCATCACCCAAAAAATTCATAATGGTCTCGGGGAGAGGGACGCAGGTCCAGGAGGGATGGGGGGAGGGGAAATCCCCTCCCGTGCCGGGGTGCAGACCCCGCCTCCCTTCCCGGAGCTGACCCCCACCCCAGCACCATCCTGCCCCCACGCACCTGCGGGGCAGTCTGGGTCCACCCGACCCAGTTCATGCCCGCCGTGGCCCCCTCCGAGCCCAAGTGGGTCCAGACGCTCCAGCGCCCGGAGCCGGCCGCGGCCACACGCAGCTCGGCAGGTCCCGGCGTGCTCCGCACCGGCTGCCGGCACTCGCACGGAATGCTGGGAGCTGTAGTCCCGCCGTGCCAAAACTCGCCGTGTCACACGGCCAGGGTGCGCACAACTCATTCCCCTTCCCCGGCCCGTGCCGATCATCCCAATCCGGCATTGCCAGCATCCCAAACCCAAAAGTGAGTGGGCGAGTAAGGGTCTGCACACACACGCCGGGGTAAGGAGAAAGCGTTACCTGAAGAGACCTGAATCCTCCCTGTTAGCAAGTGCACGCATACAGAGGGAAAAGGGGAAAGAGAGAGACAGGAGTTACCCGAACTGGGACAAGGCTTGGACACGGGATGGCTGTCAGAGGGGACAGGAGGTTGGGAAGCCTGGTGCCCACATCCCAAATCTACTGGGGTCCTCTACTGGAACCCTTCCCTGCCCCTTACAGGGGTCCCTGGCACACCAAGGACATCACCAGATCTGCCTCCAGCAGCTCCTTCACACAAGAGGGTTTATAGAAATCCAGAACCTTGTGTGGCACCACATGCCCTTGGGGACCTCCCACAAAGTGGTGGGGGAAGAGGAGGAAGAAGGACACAGGCAGAAGCAGCAGCCTGGGCTGGGGTTAGCACAGGCACAGCCACATGCTGCAGGCTTCATGCGAGGAGGAAACTGGGAAGACACTGCAGGGAAACCCCCCCAAAGTCAAGCAGATGTCTCCCACTTTCCCCGGATGAACATGTTCCCTGGCTCTGGGGTCTCCACATGCTCCCCAGACCCTCTGTGCCCAGGGTAGGTGTTTCTGTACAGTGTCAGAGCAGGGTGTTCGTCATGCAGGGTAGGGAAGGTGGGTTAGTACCTGCTGGTGAATAGCCCGAGGCCCTGCTGGAAACTGAGAGAGGAGGAGAGGGAGGTTTGGGGCATGGGAGGAAGGAGAGAAGAGCAGTCACTCGGTGGGCATCCCTGGCCAGGGGTGTCTGCCCCCCAACCCCAGGGCCAAGAGGTGCCAGGCGGCAGTCATGGTCCAGATAGCAGGGGCACACCGGTCCTGGGGGTCACCACAAGACTCCAAGCACCCCCAAGCATGATGGCAGTGGGGGCTACTTGGCCAGAAGGCAGAAAGCTGCTTGATTTTTCCCCACTACATCACGCCCTCCAATCCAGGGCAAAGCCCTTACCTGGCGCGGCTGAGAAGGCGTATTCATTTGTGAGGTCGGTGCCGGGTTAAAAACCACAGGTGCCGTCTGACCGGGTGGGAATGTCGGCTGGAGGAGGCAGGGAGGGAAGGAGATGGCACCACTGCCCCTGGCACGAAGCGGGGAGGCAAAGCTGGGTGTCCCCCCACAACCCCAAGAGGCTGGTTACCTGCGGCAGTCCGGGAGAAGGGGCAGGGTGCGGGGCTGTCGGGGCTCCTCCTGTGGGCTGTGGAGCTTTGTTCATTTCATGGGGTTGTGCATAAGGATCCCCTTGCTATCTGCAGGGACAGCGACAGTGAACGTAAGCTATAGGTGGGCAGCACCCCACGCATCTGTCCCCCCATCCACATCAGCCCCAAAAATAGGGTATCTGCAGCCCCTCAGTGTAAAGCCAGACACTGGCTATATCCCATTCACAGTATCTCACCAGGGCATGGACACCCACTGGGGCATAGGGAGAGGGTAGTAACCTTGGGCAGGTTCTCTGGAGCAAAGTGCTCATCATGCCCCTAACTCAGCCATGGCCCCTGGCAGGACTGACAAACCCTCCCCAAGGTGACCCCACAGCGACCAGCTAGGAACCCCAAAAGGTGCCCGTGACCACTGCTAGCACCCAGGCCATCACCAGCTCCAGGGGGCTGGGTGGGCCAACAGCACCCCGGCGTCAGCCGTGCCCAGCTCCACCCCGGCTGACCTACTAAGGCTTCTCTCGGCTGGCCAAACCTGTTCCTAACAGTGGCGCCAGGTCCCCAGCACACACCACAAACACCTACCAGGGAGGGCAGGGATCAGCCCCCACATACCCCCACATGCTGACACTGCCACTGCTGCCCTGCCCAGGGGACCCCACACTCCCCCCTCTGCCACCAGCACCCAGACAGCCCTGGCAGCCTCCCGGCTGTCCCGGTAGGGAGTTGGCAGCCGGGGCAGTGCCGCTCTCCCCGCCCCAGTGCAAAGGCCGCTGGGGCTGGAAGGAGAAGCAGTGCTGCCCACCCCACAACCCTGCCGGGAGCCAGGGGGATCCCCTGCACCCCATAGCACCTGGCCAACCCGCTGCCAGCTGGGGCACCCCGGGGAGCAGTCGCCGTGCTTCTGGTAACCTGATGCTCAGCCGCGTCAGCACAGCCGGTGTGGGGCAGTGCCAGACAATTCACCGGGGTGCCCCGACCACCCCGCTGCCCCTCCAGGACGGAACTCTAGCATTAGAAGGTGCTACCTCTTCTCAGGGGTCCCCTAAACCACAACCCCGCTGGAAATGGGTTCTGCCAGGGTTCTGGGAGGTGACAGGAGCTGGCTGCATCCCCCAGCCCCCCACTCACCAAGGAACCAAGGGTCCGCCCCTAGGACATGGTGGCCCAGGCCATCTTAGCTGGGCCTTAGCACCCATCACCACAAAAAGAGGGGAATGGGGAGTGTCACACAAGGGACGGGGACAGCCGGGGACATCCCCGGTCCCCCACCGCCGGCACAACCAGGAGCGAGCGGGATACTCACCCCCCCGCGGGAAAAACCTGGGCCGGCTGAGCGGGCCTGCAGAGACCGTTCATCCGACTGACTTGAAGAGAGGAAGGGAGAAATACGTCAGCCGGGGGGGAGCCCACCCGGACTCGCCACCCCCACCCCACCGGCCAGGTCACCTCCCGGGGGTGGGGGAAGGCGAACCCCTGCCTCCCCCGCAGCGGGACAGGCCGGGCCTGCGGCCTGCACTGGGCCCAAAGCCGGGGACCGAGAGCCCGGGACAACCAGGCCCCGTCCGAGCTGGAGCCGAGGAGTGAGAGGAAGGGCTCCGCGGAAGAAAGGGCTCCGCGACAGCAAAGGCCGAGCCACCGGGCACCCAGAGGAAAAAGATGGCCAGGCCGCGGCAACGGGCCGGGAACTGCCGGCCCCACAAGGCCCGAGCTCGGCCTCGCCCCCAGGGCCGAGGCGGCGGCCAGGCAGGCTGCCGCTGCCGACTCCGCGTCGGGACGGCGGGGCAGGCCCAAGGCAGCGGCACCATCTTGGCGTCAGGAACAGAGGGAAAAGGGGAGGGTGGTGGCCGGGGGGTCGCAGCGGCGGGGCGCGGCGCGGGGCCCGGTGCGGCATCCGGCAGCCCCGCTCCCCCCCGCGGCGGCTGCGGCCTCTGCCAAGGACACGTGTCACTGCCGGCCGCCGCCATGGCCCGCGGCACCACCGGTACCGGCGTGGCGGGGATAGGGGGCACGCACCACGTGCGGCGGCGGTAGCGACGGCGGGCCTAGGCAGGTTCGGCGGCGGGAGCACGTGCGCGGCGGTGGGGCGCACCGGCAGGCACGTGGGCGCGGAGCGGCGCCGCGCGGGACCACCACTGGCGGCCAGGCCGGGAGCGACGGGGAACGGAGTGGGACGGGGGCAGGGCAGCGTGCCGCCGGCGGCGGGGCGGCGCCCACGTGGTGGCGGCAGTGGCGGCAGTGGCGGGGCGCGGCGGGGCCCGGCAGCGCGAGGCCCGGGGAGAGGGCACGCGGCCCGGTACCGGTACCCCCACTCCCCCGCCCGCCCCCCCCCTCCCCAACCCCCACCCACCCGCCCCCCCGCGGCGCGCGCCCGCCCCGCCCCCGCCCGTTACCTTCAGTCTCCTTCAGCGCGCGCGGCCCGACGCAGCCGCAGCGCAGCGCAGCACGACCATTTCCGGAGCCGCGCCGCGCGCAGGGGCGGGGCCGCGCGCCGCCGCGGGGGAGGGGCGCTCGGGGGCGGGGCGCGGGACGCTGCGCCTGAAGCCTCCCCGGGAACCGCCCCGCGGGCACGTGACGCCGGCGCCGCGCCCCGGACACCTCTGTCACGTGGCGGGGCGGGAGGAGTCTGCGCGAGCCCCGGCGGAGGGACGGGGCGAGGAACGCCCCCTACCGCCCCAACGCCTCCCGGGTGTCCCCGCCCACCGCTCCCACAGGCTCCGCCCGCTCCGTGCGGTAGCACGTGGCGCGCGCCGCAGCGGGACCAGACCACCGGCACCGCCCCGGCCTGCGCCCACCCAGGATCCAGACAGGACTCACTCCCACGGGCACCAACGCCTCCCCAGCCCCCCCCAGCGCCTCACACCCACGTGGGGGACAGCTTCCCCCCTCGACCCTCCACACTGCAGCCATCCCCCTCCCCTGACACTGAGCCCTCCGCACCCACCCAGCCGTGGCCTCCCGGCTGGGGCACGGCACCGGTGCTGCCGACTTTGAAGCGGGACAGGGCTCTCCTTCTCCTAAAAATCCTTCCCTGCAGCCTCCACCCCACACCGAGATGGATTTTAACCCTCAAAGCGGCACAGGGGGCCAGCGGAGCCCAGCGCACCACAGGGGGCTGTCAGCCGAGCAGGGAGAGATGCCACGCGAGACCCCTCCCAGGGTGAGGCGCAGCAGGAGCACCTGTGACATCCCACAGCTTTTTGTTCACTCCCTGCTCATCGGGATCTGTGCCTGGCCCTGGGGCCACCAGGCCCCCTCATGGGGATTAGAGCCCAACCCACACTACAGTAGCACCAGAGTCTCCGCACAATTTATTTGCTTGACCCTCAGTAACAAAAAACAAACTAATTTTTTTTCCCCACCACTCAAATCCCCTACCCAGGCTCCCCCTAGGCTTAAACATCATAGTTAGGGTTCTTGCGTAGGATAACAAATCCCTCCAGGATGGGCGTCACGGGCACATGCTCCTCAGTGGCCAGCTCTGCCCGCTCTCCGTGTGCCAGCAGCACCGGTGTCGTGTGAGTCTGGAAGCCAGTGATTGTTTTGGGTTTGCCTGCCTGGCCTACCACATCCACAGCCTGCAAGAGAGGAACAAGGTGAGAGCTAGGGACACACGGGGACAGGAGAGCACCCCATTTCCCCAGCTGTGCCTGCCCCTCACCTGTCCCACCCGAACAGACACAGGCAGAGGTCGCAGCTCCTCATTGAAGGCAACCAGCATGCGGGGCTGCATGGCAGCAACGAGCCCATAGAGAACGTAGTGGGACTTGCCCAGGATAACTGCAGGGTAGAAGAAAGTGAGGGGTCTGAGCAGTGCCCACCCTGTGGTAGGCGCAGAGGGGGACTGGGGCCACAGCACTCACTGTTGCGCACATCCAGGAAGGACACAAGGACAGTCAGGAGCCCGGCCACAGCCACCTGGCTCATGAGCTGGCGATCACTGTGGTAGGGGCACAGGGTGAGCGTCCCTTTGCCCAGGTGAGTCAGGCCCTGGTGTGGGAGACAAAGTATATGAAAGTGTGGTGAGGTAACACATGGGACCCTGCCCAGCAGAAGGGTGACACCCCTAGGACACTGCTGCCCTCCGACACCCAAGGCAGGGACCCCAACTTGCCCCTTCCCCACCACAAGTGGTAAGCACAGGATCCTCACCTGGGCCAACCGCACCATGAAGAGGTTGTTGGGGTCCTTGGCATGGTACTGGGCGAGCTGCCGCAGCATGGCTGCCAGACGGGCATTGTTGGTACCTGAGGAAAATGAGGTGCAGGCAGGGAACAGGGTACATGGCTTAGGTCTCCCACCTTCTTCCCTTCTTGAGCCCCAGTCTGGGCTATCCCCCAGGCTTACCACTGCCCACCATGCCCATGGCAAAGATGGAGTTGTAGGAAACCTCAGGGTCAGCATCGTGGGAGAACTTGCTGAGGGTGTCAAGGATGTTGAGTCGAGGGTTGGAAACTGAGATCAGTGCAAGGGCCAGGGGCACAGCACGACGAAGAGTGGGCTCCCCGTATCGCAACTGCATGGAGGGTAAATGCATGTTAGACCCAGCTTCAGGGCAGTGAGGTCTACAGAGATGTGATGCAAGACCCAGTCTCTATTCCTGGGTCCCATCGCACCTCTCTACTGTCCCCTCTGATGTCACTCACCAGGTGGCCAAAGGTGCGCAGGGCCATCTCAGCGCCGATCTCCTCACCCATGGCAATGAGTGCGATCCCAAGCACTGCTACGCCCTATGGGAACATGGGCACTGAGCTCCAGGCAGGAAGCATCCAGCCTAAAACCCAAGTTCTCACAGCTCCTGCACCCACCCTGAGCCCAGGGGACAGGAATGGGGGCTGTTTTCCTCCAGCTCTGATTCTCCAAGGGCCTTAGGGACCACCTGAAAGCCAGCTTCTGCACCTGGGACACAGGTCCCAGTCCACATTTCCCCACCTGGTGAGCCCCCATGTCAGCTGAGCTCTCTTTCTTCTCCTTCTCTTTCTTGTCCTTTTTGTCCTTGTCCTCCTCTTTCTCCTTGGAGTCAAAGTGCTCACTGCAGATGTGCAGAAGCTGTTGCACCTTCAGGACATTACCTGAGCCTGGGGATAGAGCAGAAGGCCAGAATCAACAGGTGGGCCCAGCACTTGCTCCTGCTGCTCCTGCCTCTCCTGCCTTATCAGCCCAACTCACCTGCATAGGCACAGATGTCCACCAGCGTGTTGGCAAAGCTGCGGAATGGTTCTGACACCACCTCCAGCGCTGCCAAGATGGCCTCAATGGCCTCTCCCTTCCCTGCCAGGGAAGACACAGTGTTAGAGCACAGCAGAGGGACACTCCCACAATGTCCCCCACCCCATGAGTGGCTGGGGGCAAGACTCCTACCCAAGTGGTTCAAGCCCAAGCCGAGTGGCAGCCACCGGGCATAGGTGTCCTTCAGCTCTGTCTCTGATTTCTCCATGATGGTCTGGAGGATAGTTGAGGTGACATCTCCATTGCAGGAGCCCACTGATATCATCCCACAGGCCAGGGCGGTCACACCAGCCACCTGGTGAAGGAAGAGGAGGAGACAAGCTGCATGGGGGGATGGTGCAGAGCAAGCTGGCCCACAGAGCCATGTTCTTCTGGCACGGCACAGCACTGGCTACAGACAATAGTCCTGCACCTGGAGCCCAAATGAGCTGCAGATCAGCCCCTGTATCCCCAGGAGCTGCTGGGGACCAGGTGAGGGAGCAGGAACCCCAAGTGAACCCTGCCCTGTTCCCTACCTCCATGCTGGACTTGGACTCTCCCATCACAGGTAGCAGCAAAGTCAGGACGTCCTCACGATTGGAGCCTGCATACGCCAGCCCCAGACTGCAGAGAGCCCAGGGCAGAGTGAGGGGAGAGGACAAGGGGGGAGCCCTACCACCCTGCACTGCCCAGGGAGGCTGGGCCCAGGCCCTTACCCAAAAATGGCTCCAATCCTCATGGTGTTGCTGTTGTGGAGGACATAGTCAGACAGAAGGGCCAAGGCAGGGTCACACTCATTCCTCACCCCAGAGTTGACAATGCCACAAGCCAGAAGGGCTCCCGACTGCAAGACAAAGGCACAGCCATGGAACGGCCTCCAGTGTACAGAGCTTGCTGCAAGCCAGTGGCTAATGTCATCCACTCCGTGGGGGAACCTGGTCCCAAGTGATCAATGCCACTCTGGACCCATCTGAGCAGCCCACACCACATAGCTCTGAGACAAAGGGTCCCCAAAGGTGCCTCAGACAGGCCCCAAGAGACCCCTGCCTGGTGGCAAGCCACTCAGTAACCCCGAACAAAGGCATCCGACCCCTCTCCAGGCAGGAGCCAAGCCATGCAACAAACCACAGCAAGGTCAACTTTCCCTGAGCAACAGAGCCCCTGCAAGGATTCATGCCACTGACCTTGATGTAATCCTCCGAGGAGTACAGGTACTTGTCGATCTGCGTGAGCCCCCCATCCACATCCCACAGCAGGATCATTCCCAGAGAGGCGGCTGCACTCAGCATCCCTGCAGTTCCAGGGGAGGAGAGCCCACCTCAGCCCTGAATCAATGTGTCCTGCCAGAGGCAGGTGGTGGCCAGGAACATGGAGCAGGCCAGCGCCCTGCAGCCCCCACCAGAAGAGACAGGATAGTGACCCCCAAGCCTGGGGACATCTCCAGCCCCTGCCCAGCTCCCTCACCGTGGTCCTTGTTCTTGTACAGCCATTTATTGCCATCGTCTGTCAGCAGCTTGTCCCGTCCAAACGCCGCGTTCACAAAGCCGTTGACGAAGGAGGAGGCCAAGTTCATCCGTGCTGAGTCCACTTGGGAACCACTCCCTCCAAACCCTGGGGAACAATGTCAGGGTGAGCCAGGCAGCCAAAAAAGCCTTGCCAGCCCTCTTCCACACGGCTGGCCCACACCATGGGGAACAAGGACCTGGTCCACCAAGTGCAGTGAGGAGGAGGCCAAATCCCTAGCAGGCAGCTGGGTCCTGCTACACACCAGGCAAGACACATTGGGTGGGCCATCTGCCCACTCCAGGTTACACAGCTCACTGCACCCACCCAGAGGAGCACAGGAGCTCTCCACAGGAGGAATGACAAAGGTCACCACAAGATAAGCCCTTACGGTTATTTTCCAGGTGGGTTTTGTAAATATCATCTGGCACTTTGGGCTCCAAGATGTCCAGCTGCAAAGAGAAGAAAGAAGAGGGTTAATCTCAGCCAGCACACTCCAGGGCATCTACCTGACAGGGGCAACCTCTCCAGAAGGAGCCTGGCCAAGCTTGAAGGGATGAGGGATCTCCTTCTAGATCTTGCCATGGAACCCAGCACCAAAGCAGCCACAGCTGGAGGCAGCATAAGGCTCTTCTCATGTGGGACACTCACCTCTCTGGCCAGAGCCAGAAAGTTGCCATTGAGCTGGACATTGGACATGATCTCTGTCAGGTCCTCGTACTCCTCCACATCCTCATTCAGCTCCAGGAAGACCCCATGGCGACCCAGCATAAAGGCCATCTGCTTCTGGACAACTCTATGGAGAGGGGAGAGATTTCTTAAGGGCCCAGAGCACACCCAGCCCCAGCACAATCACGTGCTCACCAAATGAAATAGCGCAGACATGTAGCCCAGCCTGCTCTGCTCTAAAGACACACAAGAGCATCCTAGAAATGACTCACTCTTGTCAACCTTGATTTCAGGGACAAGTTTCAGTCCAAACCCCTGACACTGCTGATAGTGGCAAGACCCACCCCAGCTCTGCCTGGATGGGAGTCACACCCTACCACGATGGCTCCAGAGGGTTTGCACTTACACATCTTTGCATGAAGTGAAGATGTCCTCCACCAGCTCCATGTCATTGAGCATCAGAGCCAGGCGCAGGGCTTCAGGGTAGCGGCTGAACTTGCGGAAGATGCCAAGGGCACAGCGCAGGAGAGCCGAGTTCTCAGGCTCTGGGACGTAGCTTACACAGCTTTGAGGAGGAGACAGACATGAAGGTGATGACTACATGAGACAGCCTTGGTCCAATGGGGACCAGGCCCCTTCCATCTCCTCAGCCTGCTGATGTCCCTCACCTGGTCAAGTAGAGGCACACTTTGGAGTAGGCATTGTCATCAATGTACTCTTCCAGCATGTCCATCTGCTCGATCTCCATGAGCAGGTCACAGGCCTCATGCTCTGCGTTGTGGGCCATATTGTAGGGGACAATCTCCTTGACGAGGGTGAGAAGCGTGTCTCTCTGAGCCTTGTCAGCCTCATCAATCTCCTGCCACTCCTTAGCCACCTCCCCTGCCAGATGCCTGTGAGGACAAAATAACATCACCGCCATGAGAATCAGCTTTATGCAGCCCCAAGGAGAGCAGCAGCTGCTGCCAATTGCCAAGGCTGTGTATGGCTTATGGGGGCCTCACATTCCCACATGAGAATATCGGGGACAAGCCCAGGAGGAATAAGTTCAAAAGGAGAGATGACAGAGGTCACAGGAGCAAGATGCCACGTGAGGTGGCATGTATGCAGGCATGACAGGGACAGCTGAACAAAGGTCCAGCAAGTCGGGACACCTCTTAGACAAGCCAGGGTCAAAGAAATACCCATGAGCCCTTGTCCTTCCCCAAACCCTGCTCCTACCCAGGCTTACCTGACGTATTCATGTCCCCAAGATGCCAGCTCCTCCTGGGAGCCCAGCAGACGGTACTTCAGACACTCACGCTCCCCACTCATGGTCATGGCCAAAACAGAAATTATGTCTGCTGCAAAGCGCTGGGGAAAGAGTGCCCGGGGCTCAGACACACGACAGGCACAGGGAAACAACAGCTTCCCAGCACCTCCAAGTTATCCCAGCGGAAAAGGCACAGCCCTGGCAAGTTGTAATCCACCAGAGCAAGATACAATACAGAGACTGATATTAGACCAGAGCCCATAGGGCTCTGCGATCACCTGCCCCAGCACCATCCCCCCCAACCATGTGGGGTGGTGGGTCCAGGAGCCCTTACCTTGTTCTCTCCTGGAGCCATGTTCTCATAGATCTCCTTCATCTTGCCGTAATGAGGCCTCAGGAACTTGAGGGGTTTGGGAACGGAGGTCATGGAGGTTGTGGAAGAGCGGATCTGCCTCCGCAGCTCCTCCAGGGCTGGGCGGTAGAGGGATGTATCTTTCTCCTGCAGAGGGAAGCTTCCTGTCAGGGAGTAGGGGGCTGGGTTCCTGTGCCAGCACCCCACCAGACCTCCCCAAACATAGCCGTGGCTGAGCAGAGGAGGCAGAGGTCCCTTGGGCACCAGACAGACATCAAGGCTGGGGGACAGGCCACAGCAGACATGTAGAAGTCCCACTCATGGTGAAACATCCCCAACACCACTGCACAGGGAATAACCATCAGTGAGGGTCAGAGTGACTCAAAGTCCTGACCAGGGCTCCCAGCTCCACAGCTCCTTACCCCAGGCACAGACTTACCCCCAGGCGCTCCACCAGCATCTCCAGCTCATCCTGCAGCTGCTTGTCCTCCTCTGACTGCCAAAAGGCACAGGGGGAAGCAGAGTTAGGGGTGCTCAGCACAGGCACCCCCAGCATGACGGAGGGGGGACTCCCCAAGCAGCACAGGGACCAGGACTCAGTGACACCCCCCAACCCAGGGCACTATCCTGCCCCAGCACAGCCGGGGGTTTCAATACTCCTGTTGCCAGGGTCATCCCCCAATGAGACCACCCTTTCCAAGGAGGTAAGAAACATCCCAGAGTGAGGAGCAGGGCAGAGCCCCCCGGGGGGCACCCCTGGTGACAGCAGCTCCCCTGAGGCAGCTGCCCCACAGTCCCAGGGGACCCCAAGCGCCAAGGCCACTGCCGTGGGCGGGTGAGGGACCCCTCCACGGTCACACATGCACTCCGATTACATCACGGCTCCCCTCACCCCATTCCAATGACATCACACCCAGGAGACTTCCCGTCCCACTGCAAACTTTCCCCCCCCCCCCCTAGGATGGGGAGCCTTCAGCTGCGTCACGCGAAAACCCCCAAGACGTCACGGCCCTTTTCGAGAGGGAGCCCCTCGCCTCGGTGACGTCACGGCTCCCCTCCGGAGGGAGGCCCCTCGCGCCGCTGACGTCCCGCGCCTCCGCCGGAGGGAACCCCGGGGGGTCCCGGCCGCCCCCGTGACGCGGGATGACGTCACACCCCGGCGATGACGCGAGGCCGGGCGGGCTGTGACTCAGCTGAGTCCCGCGGCGCGGCGCTCACCAGCTCCTGTTCCTTCTCGGGCCCCGCGGGCGGGTCCCGCCGGTCCCGGCCCCAAAGCTGTGGGGGCTTCTCGTCGCCGCCCGACCCGGGGCCGCCCTGTACCCGGCTCTGCCCGCCGCCGCCGCCCGCATCCATGGCCGCCCCTCCGCGACCGCCCCTCTGCGCATGCGCGCCGCGGGACGTCACCGTTGCGCGCCGGAGGCGGGGGGAGGGGCGGGGCTGTGTGCGGGGATACCGGCAGCCGGGGGCGGGACCTTCAGCTCGGAACCCCGCTCACGGGGAACCGGTGCCAAGCCGGCCGTGACGGGCCGGTGAGGCGCCATTGATTGGAGCTCGGCGGGTCCCGGCACGTCAGTGACAGCCGTGTGCACCCCTGTGCGCACGCACCCCCCTCCCGCACACGTGTGCTACTCCGTTCCCCCCGCCCGGGCAGGTATCACTGCTGCCCCCCCCCCGGCACCCCGGGGGGCACCTTCTCCCCCACCCCATGCTCTCTGGTAACCCCCACTTAGCGGGTGTGGTGCCACGCGTTTACCCACCGGCGTTTTTCGAGGGGCCACCCGGCACCCACACAGATCCCGTCTGCTTAGAGGGTCAGGGAGGACCTCACCTGGGGTGAGGCATCTGCAGCCGGACATTCGCACCCGGAGCCCCTCCGGCAGCAATTTGGGCAGCGGGCGGGTGACCGTCCGTAAAAGTGTCGGCACGGGGCTGGAGGTGTGGTTGCGAGATGGGAGGCTGAGTGGCCTGCCCCACGCCACTGTGAGCACAAGACTGTCACTCAGTATGTGGTGACCCCTGCCTGCTGGTGACCTCGAGGTGCCCCGGGGTGCACTGGGGTCTCCGCCCGGGTAGCGGAGCAGGGGGTACTGCTGCAGCTACACACCACTTCCCACCACCGCCAGTACCCGGTGCTGTGCGCTGCCAGAGTGCCCCCCGAGTGCTGAGGCGCAGTGCTGGTCCGTGTGTGAGAGTGACGGTGCTCGGTGCTCAAGTGTGAGCCCGAGTGCTGGTATCCGTGATGGGGCGGTACTGGTCCAAGTGCCGGTGCCGGTGCTGGTGTGCCTCCTGCACCGGCGAGGCTGCGGATCACGTACCGATGCAGGTGCCAGTGCGATTCTCTTGCAGGTGCTGGTGCAGACACTAGTGCCGGTTCGGCTCCGCTGCGGTTGCCAGTACCCGTGCGGATAGTGGTGCAGGCACCGGTGTGGCTCCCGTGCAGTGCCGGTGAGGGTGCCTGTGGCCGTGCTGGTGCAAACGCGTGCAAATGCGTGTGCAGGTGCGGTGGACGATATGGGTGCGGGGCTTCTCCCGTGCGCCCAGTGGTCACCTTGGCAGCAGGGTCGGTCCGGGTGGAGCGAAGCGTCCGGGGCTGGGCACCGGAGCCCTCGCTCCATCTACCCCCTGAGGCGCCGACCCCACTGCTCCCGCCCTGTGCCCACGGGCCGCGCCCATCCAGTGTCAGTCCCCGCCGCTCCATCCGTGCGACGCGGACCCATCCCTGCCCGGTCCCGGTCCCGCTGGCGGCGGCGCGGCGCCCGGAGCGGGCCATGGCGGCGGCGGAGGCAGGCGGCGCTGCGGCGGCGGCGGCGGCGGCGGCGGCGGGGCCCCGGCGCGGGCCGGGCGGAGAGCGGAGCTAGGCGGGAGGCGGCCTGGGATGGCCAGGATGAACGTGGCCCTCCAGGAGCTCGGACACGCCGTGAGTGCCCGGGGCAGGGCCGGGAGCGGGGCAGGAGGAGTGGGGGGGCGGAGGGCACCGGCTCGGGGGGCATAGGGGACAGTGAGGAGAACAGGAGGGGCCCGGGGCAAAGAAGAGCCGGGGGCTGGAGTGCTCAAGGAGCTGGGAGTGCCAGGGGGGGGCTGCGCGATCCTGCAGGAGATAGGGATCTCGGGGGGAGCGAGAGCCTGAGGGGAGCAGGGGCTGTGTGGAGCCAAGGTTGGGGGAGCTGTGTAGCTGCGAGTTCCCCCATCCCCCACAGCGTGAGGGGGAAAAGGGGAGGAAGGGCTCCCCCAAACCCCCGGCTGGGGTCGGGTAGAGGGAGCTGGGGCAGTTTGGAGATGGCCCCACAGACCGTGCTCCACCAAGGCACGGAGCCCACCTGGGTTACAGGGATGCTGCCTGTAGGATGTCCCAAAAAGCAGCACCTCTTGAGAGAGTGTAGGGCCCTGTCCCTGTGGGTCTCAGCCCCACATATGGGGCAGAAAGAGGATCAGGACCAGCTCCTGCTCCTGTCTTTAGGGTGCCAGGATGTGCCAGGGATGGGGTGCAGCCAGCTGGTGCCAAGGAGGACAGGGACCACGCAGGAGGGGAGGGGAGTGTGTGAAGGGAGCTGGGGCAGTGGGGATGCCAGCTGGCTGAGCTCCTACAGGATGCCAAGCCATCCCTCCTAATGCCAGAGGCTCCCCAGAACCTGCCCTGTTTGGGGGTCTTCTGCCAACTTCTGATCCCAGCCTTACACCCTTACCCCTGGTGAAGTCCCCTCCCTGTCCTGGTAGTGCAGCAGTGCATAGAGCTGGGCACGGGGCTCTGCTTCACCCCCTGTCCATCATTCTTCCCAGCCTGACTCCTTTCTGGACCGAGGCCACCAGCACTGCAGGCAGCCCCGGGTAACAACCTGAGTCTGCAACACAAGCGGGAGGGTGAGCTGCAACCCACCCGGGCATTAACTCTGAAGCCTAAGGATGGCTCACGACCAGCGACATTGCTAATCCACTTCCACCAAAGCCTCCAGCTTTTTCTTTTATCTCCCTTTCCCCACCTCCAAAGCTGCTGGCTCAGCTTCAGCACCTTCTTCTTGGCTGAGTCCTCAGCAGCCCTCACGGCTGGGTCGGTACAAACAGCCCCTGCTAAGCAGCCCTCCAAGACAGGGAGTGAGGGGGTCCTGCACTACTGGTTGACACCCCCCATACTGTCACTTCTTGTCCACACACTCTGCCTTCACAGGCTTGGCCCTGTGCCCTGGGCACCCCTGGTGCCAGGATGGGGTCGAGAGATGCTTCCAGATGTTTCAGACCAGTGCACATCTGCATGGAAAGTTCCAGGCGGGGGAGGAGGGGTGAGACAGCAGCACTAGGCAACGGTTGCTTGGAAACAGGGACCATGTCTCCGTGGCAATGTGGCACCTGTCAGCAAGGCTGATGCCACGGCTGCCATGACAATGCAGAGGGATGCTCTGGTGTGAGTCCCCGAGCCCCCCAACAGCAACAGCTCTCCCCACTCTCCCTGTGGCCACCCAAGGCTGGGGGCAGCCTCTGGAGGAGATCCCAGAGCACTGAGGGAGCTCAGGGGCTGCCCCAACCCCACTGTGCACCTGCTGAGCTGGCACCAGCCGTTGCCGTAAGAGCTGGAGCGAGTGGTGGGGTGGGGGGCAGCCACCCCCATGCCCCCATCCTAACTTGCTCCCTCCCTCCTTTGGCAGATGCCTGACTACAAGCGTGCAACACTGCAGGACGATGAGGGGCCTGAGCCGGCAGGGGATGGCAGCACATCTCCCGACAGTGTGGAGGTGAGGTCTGTCCTGACCCCCCCATCCTTATCCTCTCTATCCTCCCCAGTCCCCTCTACACCATTTCTCGGAGGCTGCCTGCAGTAGGGTGGGCAGCAGGAGGAGGGGCGGGAGCCAAGCCAGAGCCCAAGCTGTCCCCAGGGATGCGCTGGGAGGCAGCCAAAATGCGGCAGAAACTGTGCCCAGGCCATTGTCCTTCCTTGCGGCTGGAGGGGCCGCCAGCACTCACCACCCACTTCCCCGGGCTGGTGCCCTGTGCACCTGGTTCCCACCTCCTCATGCAACAGGGGAGCGGTCAGGGAGGGAAGGCAGGGGGAGTGGTGACGTTTGGAGCCCCCGCAGTGTGGTAGCAGGTCCTGCTCCCGCCCAGGTGGGATTTCGAAAGGGGCCGGGGCCACTGCGGAGCCGTCTGGCTGAACGCAGCCAGCTGGAACTGGTCCTCTGCACACTCGCCATCGCCCTGGCCCTGCTGCTCAGTGTCGCCGGTGTTGCCCTGGCCATCCAGTATCGCCGAGGTAGGGAGGGTCCCTGCAGTGCTGCTGGAGTGGCATTGTCATGCTGCCACCCGGGGGGCACATGGCAGGATGGGGCTCCTGCTCTGGGTGCTTTGCCCCACTCTGTGCCTCAGTTTCCCCTGGCACACATGCTCGGCCCTGGGCATGCCTTCCCTGCCAGATCCTTCTCACACCACGTGCCTGACGGATGCCTGTGTCCGGGTGGCCAGCAAGATCCTGGAGGCCTTGGATGCGGATACGGACCCATGCCAAGACTTCTACCAGTACTCATGTGGGGGCTGGATCAAGAGGAACCCGCTGCCCAATGGGCGCTCCAAGTGGAGCACCTTCAACAGCATCTGGGACCAGAACCAGGCCATCATGAAGCATCTCCTAGGTGGGCACTAGTGGGGTCACAGACACTGAGGGAGTGACCTCTGGGCCCTGGTGTCCCTTGGGCTGACCTGCAGCCTCCCACAGAGAACACCACCTTCAACTCCAGCAGCGAGGCGGAGAGGAAGACCCAGAGGTACTACCTGTCCTGCCTCAAGGAGCAGAGGATAGAGGAGCTGGGCTCCCAGCCCCTCATGGAGCTCATCGACAAGGTGAACAGCCATCCACATGTACACTGAGCTGCAGGGCTTAGCCCAGCATGTCTTCTGCCCAGCTCTTTGCATTACTGAGAGGGAAGCCCTTGGAGACCCTCCTTGAGGCACCTGGTCTGTTTGTTGGCAGATTGGGGGCTGGAATATCACTGGCTCCTGGAACCAAACCAGCTTCATGGAGGTCCTCAAGATGGTGTCAGGCACATACCGGGCAACCCCCTTCTTCACAGTGTACGTGGGTGCAGACTCCAAGAGCTCCAACAGCAACATTATCCAGGTTGGCACCTTGCCACAGAGGGGTGGTGGGCACTGGGGTGGCACCAGGCTGCTCATACCACCCCTCTCTCCTGCCAGGTGGACCAGTCAGGGCTTTTCCTCCCATCTCGGGATTACTACCTGAATAAGACAGCCAACGAGAGGGTGAGGCTGGGCGTCAAGCACTGTTGGCAGCAATTAGGAGATAGCCACAGAAATGTGGTGCCAGCAATGTGGGGGTGCACCCTGCCCATTGGGTAGCACGGGGTGGGCAGCAGCTCTGAGAACCCCAGAGAGGTGGGATGAGTTATGGCCAATGCTGAACCAGGGCTTGGGGTCCCTCCAGGTCCTAGCAGCATATCTGGACTACATGGTGGAGCTGGGCACACTACTGGGGGGAGCCCCGGAGCCCACCCGCCTCCAGATGCAGCAGGTGCTGGACTTTGAAACCCAGCTGGCCAACATCACTGTGCCTCAAGCTGAGCGGCGGGATGATGAGAAGATCTACCACAAGATGAGCATCACTGAACTGCAGGTGGGCATGGCATGGCACTGCCTGGGGACACCCTGCGGGGAAGTGAGTGGAGGGGTTGTCTTCTGGGATACTAAGAAGTCCTTGCCTGCTGCTGCCCACCTGGACAGCCCATCTGTTCTGGGATATATAGTGGGTGCTGGAGGGAGGTGCTCATCCCCCCTGGTTGTTAGGATTTGAAGGGAGATGTGACCCCACAGAGGGGGGATCCTGGGGTCCCCTCCTTGTCCTGCAGCATTGAGAGCGGCGGGGAGTCACAGGAAAAGTTCAGGGCAGAGAAAGGATCTGGGGGGTGAGGGACCTCGGGACCTTTCTTGGGAGCACCAGCCCCTGCCCAGAACCTCTCCGCATGCCAGGCAGGATGGGGCAGAGCTCTGCCAAACACACCAGTGCTGCACTCCTGTATTCCCCCAGGCCCTGGCCCCAGCCATTGACTGGCTGGATTATCTGTCCTATGCCTTGGCCCCACTGGAGCTGGCTGACACGGAGCCCGTGGTGGTGTATGGGGACACTTACCTACAGCAGGTCTCTGACCTCATCAACAGCACCGACAGGAGGTGAGGGGTCCACGAGCCCCCTGCCATGCCCCACTGGGGGCTGTCCTCATGGCAGGGGCAGGTTTTGGGTTTGCTGGTGGCTGGAGCATCCTCCACAATGCACGCTGGTGGCAAACCATGGCACCTCTCTGCCCCTGCAGCATCCTGAACAACTACCTGATCTGGAACCTGGTGCAGAAGACAGCCTCCAGCCTGGACCAGCGCTTTGAGACAGCCCAGGAGAAGCTGCTGGAGACACTGTATGGCACCAGGAAGGTAATGAAGGGCCCCAGGACCAACCTCTCTGCCCCAAGCCTGGAAGCAGACAGGACCAAGTCTGCCCTTGGGATGACCTTGGGATGCTGAGCCCTGGATGCTGCAGAGGGAAGCCAGGGCAGATGCTGAGCATCTACCCTGGGGAGACGGCAAGCAGAGCTCAGGGTCTCACAGACCTCTGCCTTGCTCCCACAGTCCTGCACACCCCGCTGGCAAACCTGCATCTCCAACACAGATGACACGCTGGGCTTTGCCCTGGGCTCCCTCTTTGTCAAAGCCACCTTCGACCGGGACAGCAAGGCCATTGTGAGGATACTCCTGCCCTTGTCCCATCTCTATCACTACTTGGAGGAACCCCCCCCTTCCCCCTGATCCCCAGGGCTGGAAGTCAGGGACCAGGGAAATGGGAACCCCAGCTCTGGGAAAGTCACATCCAGCCTACCCTGTCCCTGCACGAGGGGATGTTGGGGGCAAGGGATATGGAGGGAGGGGAGGGCAGGGTGCTTCATTCTCTCCCCTCTCCAGGCTGAGGAAATGATCAGTGAGATCCGGGCAGCCTTTGAGTTGTCCCTGGACCAACTAGACTGGATGGATGAGAAGACCAGGCAGGCTGCAAAGGAAAAGGTGACTTGGTGTAGGGCAGCAGATGGGAGACTCCCATTCTGGGACACACACACCCCTGCTCTCCCCCTAAATCTCACTTCTGGGGCCTTTCCTCACACAGGCAGATGCCATCTATGACATGATTGGCTTCCCTGACTTCATCCTGGACAACAAGGAGCTGGATGATGTCTATGATGGGGTATGGGGACACCTAGTTGGTGGTGATGGGGTCTGGTCCCTGCTTATACACAAGGGAGCCTCATGGTGGGACAATGTCCATATTCAGGGAACCCATTTGGGATGGGATTGTACACAGAGACACCCTGGTACTGAGAGCATCCTGGCCAGGGTGAGGAATCCACCACCTCATCCTTCCTTTTTCTCACCAGTATGAGGTCTCAGAAGACTCCTTCTTCCAGAACATGCTCAACTTCTACAACTTCTCTGCTAAAGTGATGGCTGACCAGCTCCGGAAACCCCCTAACCGCGACCAGTAAGGTGGAGGGGTGTGTGTGGGGTCAGAGGATGTGGTGGCACTGTCACAGATATGGCACCATCACAGTGTCACAGCACTGTCCCCATCATGGCTTGGGTGGCACCGGTTCATTGGGGGGAAGGTCCCCACATGGGGCAGCATGGTGTTGTAAGTCACCAGTACAGGGTCCCCTGATCAATGGATTGGGGACAGTGGTGCCAGTCCCATGCACGGCAGCACAAGGGTGGGAGATGGCACAGGAAGATGTCAGGGCCAGGGGAAGGGGACACATCCCTGCCTGTCCCCATCTCCTTGCCCCAGGTGGAGCATGACGCCACAGACTGTCAATGCCTACTACCTGCCCACCAAGAACGGGATTGTCTTCCCTGCTGGCATCCTCCAGGCTCCATTCTATGCCCGCAACCATCCCAAGTGAGCCTGGCACAGGGAGGGGGGGGGAGGGGGGCATATCCTCAGGGGGGTTATGGGCTGGATCAGGGCCAGCACCCTATAAACCCCGACCCCACAGTTACAAAGCAAAACCCTGGGGGGCTGGAGGATCCCCTGAGGCTTTACATCCTAAAGCCAAGACAGCCTGCAAAGTCCCCATGAGGCCACCAGTGTCCACAGCAAGACTCATTCCCACCTAGATGCCAACAGCAACAGTCTTGCTGGGTGCCCCAGACAGAGAGGGGGTGCCCAAGCTGCAACACCATCATCCCCCTGTGCTTATCTGTCTCTCTCCTGTGGCTTCACAGAGCCCTTAATTTTGGTGGCATCGGTGTGGTGATGGGGCATGAGCTGACCCATGCGTTTGACGACCAAGGTGAGAGCCCATAGGCTGCACCAGCCCTGACCCCCATCACCTTCCTGCCCCCCTCCCTCGACGTGGGCAGGGAATGCCGCAGGTGTGCGGGGGTCCCGCTTTGCCATCCATCACATCATGCATGCTCATGCCCCCCAGGCTGTCCCCCCTTCTATCGTCCTGTCTCCCCAGGTGGTGGCACCCGCCGATACCTCCCCCCGGCTTCTCTGTGCAGCTTTCGCTCCATCCGCTTGGTGAGGACACGGTGTCAGCAGCCCCAGCTCCCTCTTCATCCTCCTCCCCACGGGGCGCAGGATGGGTCCCTCTCACATCTGCTCTGCTTTGCACCTTCACTGCAACCCCAGAGCCAAAATGGGGTCGATGGGGGAATTTGGTGTGACAAATCCCAAGTGGACAGCTGGGATGCAGCAGGGGTGGCTGGGGACCCAAACACTCAGCTGAACCCCAGACATAGCCCACCTGGAGCAGGAACTGGGAGACATCATCTCCACTGAGCATGAACCCAAGGCATCAAGTCCCCTGGTGTCCCATGGGACTGTCCCCACCACCACACCCCACACTGCTTTGGGGGCTCTGCTGGAGGCCGGTGTCTCTCTGTCCTACTTCACCCCACGGCTCGGTCCTGCAGGAAGAGAATATGACAAGGAGGGCAACCTGCGGCCATGGTGGCAGAACTCCTCCCTGGAGGCCTTCAAGAACCGGACAGCGTGCATGACAGAGCAGTACGGCCACTATACCGTCCACCGTGAGAATGTGAACGGCCGGCAGACGCTGGGCGAGAACATCGCCGACAATGGCGGGCTCAAGGCAGCTTACAACGTGAGTGCTGTGGCCCCAGGGGGTCGCAGACCCTCCCCTCTGCCTGTGTCCCTCCCTGGGGCTTCAGGGCACCTCTTTTGCAGGCGTACAAGTCCTGGTTGCAGAAGAATGGGGAGGAGAAGCACCTACCGGCCCTGGGGCTCACCAACCACCAGCTTTTCTTCGTGGGCTTTGCACAGGTAGGGTGAAGCAGGATGCTTGGTTCTCCATCCCTCCCTGTCCCCTCAGAGACACCCCACAGCCCCCCCCCTGAGGCTGCTCCCACTCTGGCAGGTGTGGTGCTCCGTCCGGACACCCGAGAGCTCCCACGAAGGACTGGTGACCGACCCTCACAGCCCAGACAAGTACCGTGTCATCGGCACCCTCAGCAACTCCCGGGATTTCATTGAACATTTCAGCTGCCCCCTGGGCTCCCCCATGAACCCTGGCAAGCACTGTGAGGTGTGGTAGGGATGGGGAGGGTGCTGGGGACAGGGGAAAATGCCTCGCTGTGCTCCCCTACCCAGCCCTCGCTACCAGAGCTGGCCCACGGGAAGAGAAAGGGGCTACCCCCTGGGTCACCCTCCATTATAGTCCCCCTGTGCACGCACTGCAGCCCACCTTGCCCCACCTCTGCCCACTCCCACACACACACCGGGCACCCACTGCAGCCCCCATCCACAGCCTGGGGCCGGGCACGGCCAGCACAGAAGCCGTAGCACCCCCAAAATGCAGCCCTGCCCTCCCGACCCCAACGTGCTACAGACAGGCACAGCTCAGCCCCCCCAGCGCCACGTCCCCCCCCTGGGTGGGCAGGTCGGAGGGATCCAGGGAGAGCCGAGCCCCCCCCTCCCAGTTCCTGCCTCCCGACCTGCTGGAGATGGAAGCCAAGGGCCACCCAGCTCTGCTCTCCCCTCACCGCCTCCCGATCTGGCTTGGCTTCCCCATCCACCTCTGCTGGGACCAGCGGGCGGCAGCGAGGACTCTGGTGCCTTCAGCTGTGGGTGGCTGTCGCTGAGTTTATTGAACGAGTAAAAGCAGTTTCCAACTTATTCCGGCGGTTCCTGCTCCTTCGCAGCGTCGGGGTCGGAGGAAAGGTGGGATCTGGCTCAGGGCGGGGGGAGACTCAAAAGCTGGGAGGATGTGTGGGAGATGAGACGTCCCGAGGGAACAAAGGCAGGGGGCGGGAGGTGCCAGATCTTGAGAAAGGGGAGTAAGAGATAAGAGACCCGAAGGGTCCGAGGTAGAGGAGGAGAGGAGATCTCGAGGGGCAGAGGGTGGGGGTAAGGAGAGCGGCAGCCGCAGTGCTGTGCCTCATTCCCGACATCCCAGGCGGGCCGAAGGCACACATCGCTCCTCAGCCGCTAGCGTGGGGGGCCGCGCTCCGGCTGGCACTGCGCAGGACGGCTGGGGAGAAACGGCGGCAAGCCTAGCAAAGTCTGCCGGGAGTTGTAGTCCTGTCGGCAACAGGCGCAAAGCCCGACGGGAGCGGTTGTAGTCCCAATGTTCCTCTCGCCCCGCCGCCGCGGCCTGCGGGCTGCACTCCATTTCCCAGGAAGCAGCGCGGCGGGGCTGGGGTCCGGGCCTGGGCGCCTCCGGCCTCGGGGGGCCGAGGGGGTCAGCGGGGCCGGGCCGGGTGAGCGGGCGGCCTCGGGGCTGGCTCCGAGCCGGGGTGTTGAGCCTGGGACTGGGGGTGCCGGGCTTAGGTGGGGCGCTGGGATCAGGGCCCGGGCTAAGTCACGGGCGCTGGGCCTCGGCCCGATCCTGGGAGCAGGACCCGGGCTGGGCAAAAAGTGCTGAGTCAGGCCAGGGCTGGAGCACCTGTGTGCGTTGGAGCTGAACTGCGCCCAGCCAGACTCACGGGCAGGCTTGGCCCCGGGGCAGTATTGGGACATTCCTGCCGGTGGGGAGAGGGGCAATGGGGTATCCTGCTCTGGGGACATCCCTGCCCCAGGGCCAACACAGCCCTGTCCCCCAGCCAGCACGCTCACCTTGCAGGTGTTCTGCCCAAGCCTGGCACCATGGACGCGCCACCCATCACGCCTGGAGAGCTGCTGTGTCTGGGCTCCAGCCTCGCCTTCTCAGGCATCTTCTACTACCTGTACAGGAAGAAAACCAAAGCCATGGCACGCATACAGGTAGCCCTGTCCCTCAGATGCTTTCTCCTGCCTGCTGTGCCTTCACCTCTGTCTTTCGCTGCCTGGCCCAGAGCCTTTGCTTTGGATGCCCCCGTGCTGATGACTGCAGCCTGCTGCAGTTTCATGATGCCCAGGACCAGGCAGGTCACATCCTGCCAGAGATCCCCACAAAGCTATTTATGACCACTATCATGACCCAGCCCATGTTCATGCTTTCTCTTTCTCTTCCAGGAGGCTCCAAAGCTCCAGGTTGATGATGATTTACCAGCACTGGTGTCTGCAGCTGATGGAAGGTGCTTGCCTTACGTTGCTCTGGAAGGTAAGAAGATCCTGTGGTTCCACACTGGGAACAGGGGTTGGGCTCTTCTTTGGCCATGATACATCCCTTGGTCCTTAGGCATAGTGCTGCCAGCCAAGGCTGCACTGACCAGCCATTACCATGAGGGGCTGCAAGGCGTGATTCAGAAACTGCTTCTGAAAGAGCATCGGCTGATCTGGAACAGCTTGGCCCGGAGCTGGTGAGCAATGGGGGGGGGGGGACAGCAGGGGTGGGCTTGCACCAGTGGGTCCAGACACCCATCCTCTGGGGCCACTTGAGAGGCAGAAAGAAGCTCGGTTCAAGTCTCTAGTCCCTACCTTTGACTCAGCCTCAGGAGCTCAGAGTTCCTCCACATTGCCTACATCCCAGCTCTGCACTCTCCTCTTGCAGGAGTGAGAGTGAACGAGTGCTCTCAGAGCAGATCTACACTGTCCCCTTCTTGCTGGCCTCTCCGGACACTGATGCAGTGACGCAGGTGAGCGTGGAGAGCCCGCTCCGAGCTGTCTGCCTGCCACTGGAGACGGTGTACGAGCGGTTCCAGCAGCCAGCCCATGGTTTCCGTGACCTGCTGGGCCAGTACTTGAGCGGGGAGAAGCCCAAGGGCATCCTGGAGACAGAGGAGATGCTGCGTGTAGGGGCCGGGCTGACTGGCATTGGGGAGCTGGCTCTGCATCCCGACGGCTCCCTGCACCTCCAGCCACCGGCCCAGGGGGGTGAATATTTCCTGTGCCTGGGGGACTGGCAGACGGTGCTGGCAGAGCTGGAGTCAGTCAGCGGGCTCTGGAAGGGAGCGGCCATGCTGTGTGCCATGGCTGGCTTGGCCGTGCTCCTGCACGCCCTGTGCCGTGCCTACCGCCGCGCCCGCCTCAGGCAGCAGCCCGAGGACAAGGAGCCCGAGAGTGAGGAGGCCGTGGAGCCCGAGAACTCCTGCGTGATCTGCCTGACACGGCCCCGCGAGTGTGTCCTCCTGAGCTGCGGCCACATCTGCTGCTGCTTTCGCTGCTTCCAGGCCTTGCCCTCCCGCCTCTGCCCCATCTGTCGGGGGCCTATTGACCGCGTGGTGCCCCTCTACCAGGCCTGAGAATATCTGGGGGGTTGGGAATGGGGGGAAGGCAGTGACCAGAGAGGGGCAGAATCAGCAAAGCCAAGCCTGGAGCCTGCAGAAATCCTCTTACATGAAGCTGAGTGATTCCTGTTGGGAGGGAAGGGTCCTGGTGTGCCTCCGTGTCTGGTTTTGGGAGGGAGGAGGGGGGAGGGAGGCAGTTAGAGCATCCTCAACCTCCCTTTGTCTCCTACCACTGTTCCCATCCCAAACCTGAAGGTTTAGGGGAAGCATACTTGGTGCCTGAGCCACAGAGCCCAGTTCTCAGCCCTGCACCAGGGTGTCCCTCTGGCAAGTAGCTGTTTGACCCATTCCCTTAAACCACCCAGAGCCATGCAAGACTTTCCCCTTGGTTAGCTTTTCCAGAGTGTGTCTTCTGGGGGAGAATGATAGGGACAAGGCTAGGGCTGGCAGGGCAGGATGACAAAGAACCAACCTCCTTAGTGTCACCATTGTCTCCCTGACAATCCGTGTGCCTGCAGCCACTGCCCAGGCTGTGCAGGGGCACCCAAGGGCTGGTGACAATGAAGTATGTCACTGGGGGAGGATGACAGTGTCCCTCTCTGCAGGATCCCCACTCTCCTGGAGCAGGAGGCCAGCCCTGGGGTCCCCAGTCCCTGCTGCACCCAGCTTTCCTGCCCACCCAAACTGGGTGCAGGAGCAGCTTGCGGTGGTGTGTGGAGTGATAAAGCCAAGGAGCAGAGCTCGGCCTCGCCTTTTCCTTCACGCCGTGAAGTTGGGGGGATGTGGGACCTGCTGGCAGCCAAGGCTCTCCTGGGGGGAACACAGGCATCACTACCTCCCTTCCCCCACCAAAGGACCCCCAACCAGGGTTCACCTCCTCAGAATACAGCCCTGATGGGGAGGGGAAGGGGAAGCAGGACTGTTGCCAAAGCAATCATGCTCCTCCAGTCTCCATGGCAACCACTCCCCTGGACCGCTCCCCATCAGTGCCTGACTGCAGTTGCCCAGGCAACCCACGGGCTCTCTGGGCTCCTGTGGCTTTGAGGCCCCTAGGATTTGGGGGAGGGGGGGCGGGAAGGAGGCAGCACTGGCAGACAGACAGCTGTGAAAACAGAGGGAGGGGATGGTGTGGCCCCTCCTCAAAATAGCAGTCTTCATTGCTACCAGTTTGGGGCTGGGGTCTTGCTTGGGGTGAAGGTGCCCCTGAAGTGTTTTCCCCAGGGCCCACAGCCAGCTCTGAAATGCCAGAGAACCTAGCCTGGGACTCGCATCCATTTTTGAGGTCGGGGGCAGGGAGGGGTTTTGTGAAGTTTCCCCTCCTCCCTGCAATCTTTCACCTTGGCCTCTTCTCCACATCAGCACGGTGACTGCCACACTGCAGAGTGAGCAGTGGGGCACAGGTCCTTCCCTCACCCAGAGCTGGGTATCCCCCCCGCAGCAGGAGGGATTTCGGGAAGGAGATAAATACCAGATGGGAGAGGGCTGGGCTGCCAGGAACACATTCCCCGTGTGCCAAGAGCTGATGGTGTGCGTGGGCTGGGGGGGTGCCCCTGCTCCCCGAGACTGCTCACCTCGTTCCCTGGGGACAGGGACAGCTGGAGAGGAACCTGCAGCCACCCCCTCCCCTCTGTCCCCACCAGTACTGAGGGTGCACGGGTCAGGGGATACATCCCCATTTTCCAAGCAACGTGGGGAGGCTGTCACCCCCTGTTGGGTTACCCATCACCCCTGCTCTATACCCCCCTTCTTGGGCCTCTGCCACCTCCACGAGGCCACCAGCCCCACCAGGGTGGTCTAGACCCTGCTGAGCAGCCTTGGCACCGCTCCGGGTGGCAGCATGACTCAACCACTCAGCTCAGCCAAATCCTGTCTGTGCCAACGCCCCTGGCACAGGGGCTGCCCAGCCATGCCGCAGCGCCTGCACCCCCAGCCCAACCTTCTGTCCCTCACAACCCCCAGGGTGGTTTTGGTGCAGAGCAGAAAGCCCATAGTGCCCAGGCTGAGCCCTGCTGCCTCCGGGGCCCAAGAGGGACACAAGCATCCCACCAGCTGTCCCCAGCTGTCCGGCAGGGTCCCTGTGGGTGCCAGGCCATGCCCCGGCCCCTACCCGCACCCCCCAGGGTTGCCAGCCCGCCTCCGCCTGCCTCCTGTCTGTTGTCATGGTGACAAGAGATGTGGTGACAGATGAGGATGGAGCCTCACACCCCACCCCCAGCAGGGCTTTCACCCCCATCCTCCTGCTTCCCCCTCTCACCTTGGGTGTGGGCAGGGACCCTCCTGTGAAGCCCCCACCCCAGGCAGCATGCTGCAAGTGAAGCCATGGCATTGCTGGGACCACAGCTGCACTCTGGGCAGCTCCTGTGAGGGGTGGGGACAGTGCCATCCCCCTTCCATCTGTCCCGACTTACAGAGCCCCCTTGGGACCACCCAAAGCCAGACTGAGCAATAAGACAAACTCATCTCGCCATCTCGCTGGCTAGCCCCAGCTCTGTTGGGAAGAAGGCAGCTTTAGCCCTTGTTCCCAGGAAAGGCGTTTTTTTCCCTGGCCTCATCATCGCACCTCAATGGCTGTGGGGACAGCACAAGGGGAGGACTGTGCCACTGTCCCATCCTTGCCCTGTGCTCACCCACAGTGCAGCTACCAAGCAGGATGCCCATCCCCTGTCCCCCAACATGGCACCGTGGTGACAAGGGTCACCGCAGCCACCAATATGCATGGCCATTCCCAGCACCTGCATGTCTCTGGTCCACAAAAAACACTCATGCAGCCACCCCAGTGTGGCACAGGCAGCACGCACAGCAGTAGCCCTCCCCGGGCTTTGCCTCACAGAAGCCACTTGGCTACCAAGAGCTGGTGGCCAAAGCCAAGGAGGGAGACACTTCAGACCTTGCCAATGACCTTCAGCAGTCCCCCTGTGCCAGGATGGGGACAGGTACCTAGAGCAAGTGACAGTGCTGGCAGCAAGGAACTGGCATTTGATGAGGGCCCCCGGGCCACAGCTGCCACCAGCATGGAACAGAAGTGCCATTTCACGTTTCTTGGCAGGGCTGGGAGCAGCACAGATGGAGGCAGCAGAGCCGGGCTCCAGGCATGCCTCTGTACCCCCAGTCCTGTGGGGCCAGCCCTGGGTGACAGCACCTGCCCTTAGAAAGCCTTGGATCTGGTGACTGGTGACTGATGCCTCCTGCCTCCTTTGAGCCCTCCATTACCCAGCCATCCTGCCAGGCCACCAGCCCAGTCCCATCAGGCCTTGGGGGCCACCAGGTGCTCCCATCCAGCCTGATCCCTCCTGCCCAGGGTTACCTGCAGAGCCCAAGCAGAACATGCCCCACCACAAGCACACGCACCAGGCTTTTCTGCACCACAAAGCCACTTGAAGCAGCATAGACTGTGGGGGAGCCCATTGCCTCCATCAGCACCTGGTGCCAGCACCCAAATCCCCACTAGAGGTGCAGGCCTCCAGCTGTGGAGCTGAATCACAGCAGGTACCAGTGGATTCCTGGAGCATTGCCTGGCCTTGGGCTCCAGTATGACCTCCATTGCCAGCCCAGCTATTGCACAGCCCCATATGCCCCTCAGGGGGGCCCCCAGCTCTTCCATCACCTGCCAGGTGTCCCAACTCCTCTGATTGTCCCCGATGCCACCCAGGTTTCAGGAAGCAGGGCAGGAAGAGCCGCCTGCTTCCCACTCTTGCCACCCCTTCTTCCTGCTGGAGCTGGCTTTGTGTTGGACAAAAGGCTGCAAAGGAAGCAAGAAAGGAGATTACGTGGCTGCTAAAAGGCAGATAACGAAGGTGGGATGAAAGCCAAGGAAAGACGAACATTTGTCCTGCTCATTGTGGAGGATGCAGCCTGCACTGGCAGGGGATGAGGGAGAGGTCTCTCCCGCACCTTCCTGCCCACCCACACACATTTAGGTTCCTGCTACCTCCATCTCCCAAGGGATTCGTGACCAGCAGCACCCTTGGGGAGCCAGAGATGTCCCAAAGAGGTGGGGTGCCCAGAACCAGAGTACTTCCCTGTCCCAGGAATCCAGCCCTTCTGCCTGGGCTGGAGAGTCCCTCCCACACCCTCAAACCCCAGCCAGCCCCCCATAGCTCCACGTCACAGCCAAGCCAAGCAGCTCCCCTGGGTAAAAGGCACTGATACAGGTGCAGGATAACTGGAGCTATTCCCAAGGTGACCCTCTCAACTTCTCCCCAAGAACCCTGCTGGGCTAGAAACCCTCCTGGAGGGCAGAACCAGACCTGCTCACATCCCACACAGCCCATCTGCTCCTCTTTGCACTCACCCCCAGCTCTGTGTGTGCCATGGCCTGCCTGTCCCTGCCCACGGGCAGCAGCACATGGACTCTGTGATGGGAAAAACAGGCCACATCTCAGCGTGGGCCTCTTGCCTATTTTCCCAGGCACTTTTTGCAAGGAATGAAAGCCATCACATGAAAAAGTTCAAGCTAGTTCCCCAGCAAAGGCAGGAATAACGGTACTGCCTTGCCAGCAGAGAGCAGGCACTGCTGCCCCAGCCCTCCCCATCTCTGCTCTGGGAGGGGACAGTTGAGACCAGTGCCCTGCAGAGCCTGGCACAAAGGGAAAGGAATGGTGGAGAAAAAATAGAAGTACTTGCCCTCTTGCATGGACCAGCTGGACTGATGCTCTTCTGCAGCACCTTTCAACAGGATCTCAGGAGGCCATGGAGATGGTAGCATGGAGCAATGGACCACAGGAGTGTCTGTAAAACCCCACTCTCATACCTCAAGACACCCAGAAGGAGATTCTCATGGGACTTGTATGAGGCTGGCAAGTGCTATTTCCACTCTGGGCTCTGGCCTTGCTGCAGCCCAGCACAGCCACACCAGCAGTGGGGCCTGATTGGCAGGGAACAGCAGGAGCAGGGCTGCCCTCTCCAACCAGCCATATCAACACCAGTTCCAGAGGCTAAAGCTGTACTCAGAGCTCAAGCAAGGAGCAGTAGCCCCAGCTTGAGTTTAAATACTGCTCCCAGCCCCAGGTGACTGGGATGAGGGCTCCCAGGTGAGTCCACTCAGAGCCACTGATGCCAGTTAGCACCATCACTGTCCTGGCAGTGGAAAATGCAGAATGAAGAGTCCAGGGGGGTACAGAGGAGACACAAACAGGGTTCTCAGGAAGTACTGGGACCACTCTCACAGGTTTCTCTTTTGTGATCCATGGCAGGTTCCCACAGTAAATGGTTCTCCTTCCCCTTGTCTGCAGAGAACCTCTGAGTAAGGGACGAACTGTGGGGCAAGGGGACATCTCTGGGCACAGCTCCTACGTGGCCAAGCTCAAGGTGTGACCTGCAGAATCACACCCCCATGTCCCCCACATCGCTGTAAATACACACAATGGGCACACATGTACATACACATGCACATATGTACATACACATATGTGCAAGGGCACAGGCATGCTATGTCAAAGCAACTGGCAGAAGCTGCAGCATGACTCTCGCAGCTCCAAAAGAGGACCTCAAGGCTGGGGCAACTGTGGGAGAGAATGCCTTGATGAGTGTTGGGCAAGGTGCACAAGTTGGGGGGTTGTCTGGGGAGACCAAAAGTGGAAGCCAGCCTTGGGGAGCCGAGGCTTGAGCCTGCCAGGCTGCAGGAGGCTGGAAGCTGGGTTTGGGCACTCAAGGTGTCCTGGGGGATCACAATGGGGTACTAGGGGGTCTGTTTGGCATCACCTCGGTGTTCTCGGGGAGAGCCTAGCTGTGCCCAGTAGTCCTGGACTGCCTGACCCAGGGGTACCAGGCTGTGCCAAGGACTCCCCACTCCACAGGGGCACCCTATGTTTAGGGGCACCCCTGAGTTGGGGCAACAACCCGGGCAAGGCTGTGCTGGCAGGACCATCCTGCGCTGGGGACAGAGCAGGGGTTGGGGCGGGGGGTCTCCCCATCCCATCCGGGCGGGCACAGGGCACCAGCCGGGGGGCTCCCTGTCCCCGAACCGGCCGGGCCGTGCCGGGCCGCGGCGCTCCGGAGCCGCCCCCCGCCGGGGGGGTCCCCGCTCCCCCCGGATGCATGACTTCATCCTTCCGCCCGGGTTTCCTCCCCGCCGCCGCCGCCGCCGCCGCAGACCGGCTCCCGGCTCGGCGCGGCGCGGCTCGGCCCGCTCGGCCCCGCCATGTCGCAGGTGCTGCCCTACGGCGAGGACAAGGTGGGCCGCTACGGCGCCGAGCCCGAGGCAGGGGAGCTGCCCTTCAGCTGCCGCCTGCAGGACACCAACGCCTTCTTCGGGGGCAACCAGGGCAAGCGGCCCCCGAAGCTGGGACAGATCGGCCGCGCCAAGAGAGGTACCGCCCGATCCCCCCCTTCGCCCCCCCTCCCTACCCCCCTACCCCCCGACCCTCGCCGCAGCCCCACGGCATCCCCGCCGCTACCCTGTGGCATTCCCGAGACCCCCACATCTGCCCTGCGGCATCCCCGGCACTGACACTTGCATCCCCGACTCTGCCCCACGGCATCCCCGGGACCCCCGTGTCTTTCCTTGTAGCCCCAGCTCTTGCGCCGGAACCCTCGGATCTGCCCTGCAGCACCCTCGACTCTGCCCCCTGGCATCCTCAGGACCCTCAGTTCTGCCCTTGCACCCCCGGCACTGGCCAGTGCATCCCTTGCGCTGCCCCCCGACACCACCCGCATCGCCCCCCAGCACTCCTAAAACCCTCGGCTCTGCCTCGCGTCTCCAGCACTGTCCCCTGGCACCCCCGGTTCTGCCCTACGGCATCCGTGGCTCTGTTCTCCCTTATCCCCAGCATTGCGCTCGGCACCCCCAGAATCTCCAGCACTGCCCCACATCATCCCCGACACTGCCCCCCCCGTACTCCCGGGACCCCCAGTTCTGCGACTGGCATCCGGCACTGCCCTAGAACCGCAGGTGCCCCTGGCCTCAGCTCCAGACCCCAGCGCTGCCCCCCTCTCCTGCATTCTGGGGCTCCCCCCGGGACTGCCCTGCAGCATCTCTGGGGCTGCTCCCCGGCACATCCACAAATGCCCCAGGACCACCCTGCTGCTCCTCAGCACTCCTGGGATCTCCCTTACATCCCCTTGGACTGCCCTCCCTCATCCCTATAAACATCCCCCCAACACCTTCCTCTCCCCCCGCACAGCCAGGAACAGCCCCCCAGCCCTATGAACCTCCTCTCTCTCCCTCCACATCTCTGCCTGCCGCAGAGACCCCCATCAGCAGCTGCGGTGATGCTGATCAACAAACACACACACACCCCTTTTTACTGCCCCCCCGGAGTCCACGAACCTGTGTGCTGTCCCTGTCATTTCCCCCCCACCCCCTGCCTTGCTTTGCTGCCTGCCGCAGACCCCAGTCAGCAGCTCCCCTGCCTCCATCAGGACCCAAATAAATATCCGCCCTCCCCTGCACCCTTATCTGTTACCATCGATCCTCCCCGATGCCTTGGGGGCCCCCGAGAATGGTGCCTGCCTTCCCTGCAGCCCCCCCCCGTCCCTCCCCCCCTGCTTGGGGGACCCCCGTAGACAAACAGTGAGCTGCAGGGGTAAAATGGGGGGAAACTCCCCTCCCTCCCACTCAGCACAAATACACCCCAGCCCCAAGAAAGGATGAGATGTTGCCTATTGCCCCCCATCCCCCTTTGCAGTGGTGGTGACTGGGTCTGTCAGAGCCCCCCCGGGGACGATGGGGGGGTCCCAGTTTCACCTCAGTCGTGATGGGGAGTCTGGCTGCTCCCCTGATGATGCTGGTGATATGGGGGCTGTCTGGCCAATCTGCCCCCAGCGTGGTGATGGGGGTGTTGCTGAGCCCCCCTGCAGTGATGTTGGGGGGAGAGGGGTCTGTCCACCACTCCTGAGGGTGATGGTGATGAGGGTTGGGATCTGCCCAGCTGGTGATGTTGATGTGGGGGGGCTGCCTGTGTAGCCCCTGCAATGGTGATGCTGATGGGGATCTGTCCAGCCTCCCAGTGGTGATGCTGGTGGGGGGGCTGCCCAGTGGGTGATGCTGATGGGGGGGCTGAAGGGTGATGCTGACAGGGAAGTGGGGGCTGCCCAGTGGGTGATGCTGATGGGGGACTCCCCAGTCCCCCCGGTGATGCTGAAGGTGGGGGTCCATGCAGCCCGCTGGGCTGATGGGGGGCTGTCCAGCTCCCCCGATGGTGATCTTATGGAGGGAGGGGGGTGTCCTGCAGCGGCTGATGCTGACAGGGGTCTGTCTGCCACCCCCGCCAAGCTAGCGATGCCCCCCCCCCGCTGGGTCATTACCCATTCCAGTCCTGTTGCTCTCATCAGCGCCTGCCGCAGAGAGGAGGGGGGGGGTCCTTCCTGGTCTTTCCTGCCCCCCCTTCTTCCCAAACCACCTATGCTGGCTGCGGAGGGGGAGATGCTGCCCCTACCCATACCGGGCGCAGGAGGGGAGGCATCCCCATTGCACCCGCCCTTGTCCCCACTCCCCAGCATCTGGGGGGCCACATCTGGAGCCCTGCCGGGTTGGATAGGGGGAGGGGGGACAGAGGCTGGGCCCGCGTCCCCTTGCCCACGCGCCCCCCGCCTGTCCCCGCAGTGGTGATCGAGGATGACCGGATAGACGAGGTGCTCAAGGGCATGACGGAGAAGTCGCCGCCGGGGGTGTAAGCCGGGACCCGCCGCCAGGACCCGCCGCCGAGCCCCGCTCCCAGCCCGGGCCTGCATGCTGGCTGGGCCGCCGAACCGGAGGGGGAGGCCGTGCCCGTGTCCCCCCCTGAGCCCGGGGGGGGGGCTCTGCGGCTACCACCACCCCCTCCGAGCCATGCACTTTACCCCTCCGCCTCCCCCGGGGGTGGGGTGGGGGGACAAAACACCGAACCCCCCACCCCAGGGCAAAGACCCCTCTCCCCGAGGGAGTCCAGCCCCCCGCTCCACGGTGCGTCCCCCCAGTCCTGCTTGGCGGGGGGTCCCCGAATCTCGGGGCGGATCCAGCCCCATGAGCCGGGGGAGCGCTGCTGTCCAGAGACATTTTTTGCTCCATCGTTTTTTGCATGAGCTTGGTGGTCCCGGGGCCGAGGGTCAGCCCCACCACTCCGGCACGCTTCTTTTTAAACAGAAACTCCTCATATTTGTATTTTTATATCCGAATCTTTGTTAAAAATGATCTGCTGACGTTGAGATGTTGAAGTAACCGCATCGGGAAAACAAACAAACAAACAAATGGTTCATATTTTTTTCCATAAGAAAAAAAAAGACAAAAAAAGAAGAAAAAACCGAGGGGGGGAAATAAAGGGAGGGGTGAGAAAGATGGAGGGAGTGTGAAGATGCAAGGAGGGGAGCAGGGACCCCTGGGCTGACCGCCACCATCGGCAGCAGGACTGGCTGGAGGGTCTGGCAGCCACAGACCCCTCCCCACAGTGCCAGGGGCCAGAGCCCTTCAAGAGAGCTGTGGGGGCCAGGGGGGTCCTGGTGCTGCCCCTCACTCCAGAGTAGAGGTGCTGGGGAGTATGGGGGGAAGTGGGGAGGGCAGGGACCGGCCTGAGTTGTTGTTTTTAATTTTGTACTTTAATTTAATTTTATTTTTTAAGAAGCTTCTTGGGGGGTTCTGATGTGCATGAGAAACTTGTCATCTTTTTCAATAACCTACGAGTAGCATTTATGGAGACAACGACGCCAAAAAACCACACAAAAAAAATAAAAACAAAAAACCCAACCACCAAACAAAAAACAAAACTGAGAAAAAAAAAGAAAAAAGAAAAAGAAAAAAAAATACTTGTGTCATGATGTTCTACGAATGATCCATTGTAAATTTAAATGCCATTTTTCACTGTACTGGTGAACAAAATGCAATGAATAAAATACATTCATGTACCGAGGTGAGGCCAGTAGCTGCCTGCTCCTTTCTGTCCTTCCCAGGTGCCAGATGGTTTTGGGGTGCCTGTTGGATGGGGTGGCATGGGGAGGGAGGGGGGGGGGCTGACCCCAGAGTCCTTCACCAGCTCCCAGTGCAGGGGGAGACACTGGCTGACCCAATTATGCCTTTCGCCAGGAAAAGCCTGGCAGCTCGCACCTCTTTGGTCTGTCACTGCCATCCCTCTGAGGAGGGGTTCTCCCTGTGCCCCATCATCACCCACCTCAGAGGAGCTGGGTACTCAAACAGCCCTTGGGAACACCCCCAGCAGCACCTGCATTGCTGCCATGCCGGCACTCAGGCTTTGGCACCCGTATGTTGCCAGCCCTGCTGGCACAGTGTGACATGTCTGTCACCAGCCCTGCACACGCATGTCACCAGCCTGGCACACGTGTCACCAGGCCAGGTGTGCCTGGCACACCAGGGTTGTCACTGTGGCCAGGAGAGGGGATGGAGAGGGATGGGGCAGTGTGCCACCCCCCCTTGCCCACCTGCTCTACTGTGCCCCCAGCCCTGTACTGGCATCTCGCCCACCACCCAGCATGGAGTGACAAGGACACAGTGCCCTTGTGCACCCCCACTGCCTCAGGGTGGGGGTGCATGGCATGGAAGGGGGTGGCAGTGAGCACCTCCCATCCTACCCCTGCCCTCAGTGCCAGCACCCCTTATCTTGCCCTCAGCCCAGCTGCCTGTGCCAGGGTGCAGAGGGGGATGGGGAACTGCTCCCCACAAGATGGATGGGTGGAATTAAACCTGATTTGGCTTCATTACCAGCCACAAAGCCCAGAGACCTGGCTGCTCTCCAGCCAGGCCAGGGAAGAGCTGTGGTGTTTCACAGTATCTCCTGCTGCCCCCCAGAATGAGGACAAGCCCTCTCTTCCCTTTCCTCCCATTACATACATCACTGGGCAACTTGGGGGGGGGGGATGCACTGGTTCCCCCTCACCCACTTGCGAAGGTGAAACAGCTTAAGGCTTAAGTTGGGAAAGGGAGAGGAGAGGGCAGGGAAGCTCCCCTGGGTCACAGCTGGATGGCAAAGAGATAGTCTTCATCATCGTCCGGGGGGGCAGGGGGCAGTGTGGTGGGGGGGCTGGGGGGCTGGTGCAGCCGGCGCCCCAGGGCCAGGTCAGGGCCATCCAGGGGCTGTCCCTTGCGCATGAGGTAGAGGAAGTAATGGAAGGTGCCGGTGTCACCATCCTGGTCCCCGCAGGTGACGTGGCGCAGTGACCAGCCGAAGGCCTCCTGGGCATAGTGGGGCTTGCGGAAGTGGGGCTGGGCAAAGGTGATGGAGATGAAGCAGCCCCCTGGGCGCAGCACCCGGCTCACCTGCAGCAGGAGAACCCCCAGGGTGGGGATGGAACAACAGTGAGGTTCAAACCACCCCCAGGAGGGACAGACCCATCCATGGGGACTCCCATCACCATCTGCCAAAGATCCCCAGCCCAGTCTTTCCCACTGCACCCCCAAACCTCCCCTCCTAACCTTCCCTCCCCCCACCCCCCCAATTCTCCATGTCCCCAGACCACCCACAGCTCAGTGGCAACGAGGGTCCCCATGCAGAAACTCTCCCTGCACCCTAAAATTCTCCCTCCCCTGTCCCCAGCAGATAGTACGGAGACCCAACCTTGGCACAGGGAAAAGCTTCACCCTGTCTGGGCTCCACGGGCCCCCATCCCACCTGTCCCTCCCCTGGACACCCAGTGCTGCCCCCTCAGCCAACACCCAGTGCTGGAGGGTGGGGGGAGGGGACTGGATGGGAAAGGACTCGACCCTTTTAATCACCATTTTCTCCCGGCTGGAACCAAGCCCCCGCTAACAGGATGGAAGAGAACATCAATTTTCTTGCTTGGCTTTATCCAATGTCAAAAGGCTTTTATGGCCAAAGCTCGCGTGCTCAGCATGCAAACGCAGCGCTGGGGGAGGGCAGGTGGCCAGCACCCCCCCCGCCAGCGCCCTACCCCAGGCTGGGACACCCCTAGATCCACCCTCCCAGGCAAAGGCAGAGAGCCACTGCGGCAGAGGACAGAGCTGGAGGCCACAGGGGGGGTTCCTGAGCTCTGGTTTAATTCTGCCAGGAAGCTCCATGGCTCAGCACTGGCTGAAGCCAGGTATGGAGAGGGGAGAAGCCAGCCTGTGTGTGCCTGTGTGTCCCCCGCTGCAGCAGGGGCTTTTTTGTACCAAATATCAGTGGGTTTGGTCAGGAAAAAGGAAAAGCAGGTCCCTGCATTCCACTATCTCCCCCTCCAGACACCCAGCTCAGCATCCCTCCTGCAAAGCACCGGATGCCTCTGTCCTTGAAAGACCCCCACAGCTTCCCAATTGATAAGCGGAGGGGGGGTCCCCTAAGCTGGGGGCAGGCAGGAATCTCCGGATGGAGGCATCCCGCATCCCCTCTCCTTACCCGAGCCCTGGCTGCTGTTGCTTAGAGACGGGCACAGGAAACCTTCCCATCCTCTGGCCCAGGGTAAAGGGTGGCTGGTCCCTGCTCCAGCACCGACCCATCGCCCCCTCCTCATTGCCTCTGGATCACCGGGATGGGGCTGCCCCCCAGGGCAAGATAGGGAGGATTTTCTGGTCCTTATGTCCCTCGCCAAGGAGATCAGAACAGAAGGGGTGAAAAAGCCAACCCCCCACGCAGGTGAGGGTGAGAAAGGGGGTGCCAGGATGGCCATACGCACACAGAGGGGATGACAAATGCATCATGAATCCCTCCGGGGACAAGGACAGCAGGGCATAAGGCCAGTGCCCAATGATGCTGGGGGAGGGCAGAGATTGAGCAGAGGATTAAAAAGGGAAAAAAAAAAAGGGAAAAGAGCTAAATCCTCATCATTTGGCCAAATGACAAGGACAGGCAGAAGTGCTGGCAGAGATGGGCAGAGCCTGGCTGCTGAGAAGAGTCTCTGGGGTCTCCTGCTCTCCCTCAGGCTCAGGGGGGCAAAGCTCAGGGGGGTGAAAAGGAGGTGGGGGAGGCAGCAGCCATAAGCAGCCTCCCAGCACCCTGTGTCCACAGCCGAGAGTGCCAGGCAGGTGCAGCAGTTAATTATCCTGTCAGTAATTCCCCCCGGGAATGGGGGCGGGGGAGCTGCCAGGCTCCGCAGACACAGCACACACACACACACACACACCATTCCAGGGCAGGTTCAATCCGGTCCCTGCCTCCACTGCTAATTAACAGGGGCCGGAGGCATCACCCGTCCCTGTGGCAACGCCACGGCCCTGTCGGTGCTGACGGGGGTTGCCATGGCAACCCTGGCCCGGATGATGGGGACCCCGGCTAACTAGATCGAAACTAAGGCGGGGAAGGGAGGGGGTGAAAGCCTGTCACAGTCCCGCAGTCATCACCTTACCTTAGGCAAGCAGGGCCACCTAAGTGTGTCACCCAGGTCCCCTCCAGGCACCCTGCAGTGCCCCCACCTCCACCCTCTCAGGGACTGGATGCATTTTTGCTCCCACCCCTTCATATTTAGAATGCAATTAAAGAGGGGGAAGGTGTTACTCAGTCCCCTAGAAGGACTCCCTCCCTGGGGAGAAGGCAATGGGGTGGGAGATGGGGGGTCTGGCATTCAGGGGTGCTGGGAGCCCCCTGGGTACCTCTTTGCAAGGCAGCACCATTCAGAGAGGGGTGAAGGAGAGGCAGCAACCCCAAGGAATCAGAGTGGCAAGGGGACACCCTGCATCTTCCCCTACCCCAAAATGAGGATGGGGTCCACCCTTCCCCCCCTTCCCGCTCCTACCTCCGTCAGCACCCGGTGCATGGCAGCAGTGGCCTGAGGTGAGACATTCCACGGGTCAGTCTCCTCCACCATCAGGACATCAAGGGTGCCTTTCTCCAGCACAACATCGAAGGTGGCGTCAGGGAAGGAGAGGGCACGGATGTCCATGACGGCCCAGCGCAGGCCGGGGCAGTGGGCATAGCGGGTGCGCATGGCGGCAATGCAGGCCGGGGAGAAGTCGATGCTGGTGACACGGGTGTAGCCCAACTCGTGCAGGTCGTGGCTCAGGGCACTGTTGCCGCAGCCTGCGCCAGGGAAGGGCTCAGATGGGGATGGGGGCTAAGCGGGGGGGCTGTGTACACCTCAACCCTACTCCCCCACACCCAGGAGATGGGTGGGAATGGTGAGAGAGGGAGCAGGTCTTTGTTTTGCTACTAATTAATGAGTGCTGGGCTTGTTTAATTACCACCTTCCAGCAAGGTGGGTGCTTTGGGCTCCAGACCCTGCAGGACCTGGGGGGTGTGGGTGGGCAGCCCTGCTCGCCCTATGGTAGGATGCAGGGATGCTGGAAACACGGAAAGGATGAGTTCCCCAGTCCCGTCTCCCCATGTGCGCCATTTCAGGGGAGCTCTGGGTGTCCCCAGTCCCACCCCCATGGCTGTGGCCCAGTGCAAAGGGGCTGGGGGAATCCCCAGTTCACCCCTAGGGACGTGCCCTGGTCGGGGGGGCTGGAGGGGGACCCCAGTCTGTCTGCCTGTCCCCCCCCATCCCAACGGTACCTTGGTACAGGGTGTCCCGGGCTCCCCCCATGGCAGTACCCCCTGAGTGCCTGTGGTGGGGCAGAGGCTGGTGGCACAGGAAGGGGCATCAGGAGGGACTTAGGATGGACAGAGGGACGGACAGACGAACGGGGGGGCGGCAACAGCAGGACAGCAGGACACGACCCCCATGCCCTGCGGTGCGGTGGGCACAGGGAGAGCCCCCCCGCTGCACCGGGGCTCAGCCGCTCCCCGGGGCGAGTGTGAGAGGGGATCCCGGGAGCAGGATATCGGCTTTGGGGGCTATTAAGCGCAGCTGGAGGCGGCTGATCCGTTAACAGGATCGGTGATTACACTCGCCTAATCCCGGGCCGGCGGCGGATCATCCCGTAGGTGGGATTTACCGAGCGGTGACACCGGCATCCCCGCCTGCGGGACTGAGCGCTGCTGCCGGTACCATCCCCGCTGATAGCGCATCCCCCCCTGTGACATCCCCGCCCACCCCCCGCCTCCCGGTGCCCGGCGGAAACACGGGGCAGCACATACCGAGGACGAGGATGTGATCATCGGGACGCAGCTCAGCTTCCAGCTGCGGGAAGAAGCGGGACAACCCGCCCAGCCACTCGCGGGGCTCGGCACCCTCCTGCCGGTACAGCTTATCCCAGAAGCGGCGCTGCCGGTACCGGCGGTTGGCCATGCCGGAACCGGGGCGAGGAGGGTCGGAAAGAAAAGCAGAGAGCTCCATGTGTGCCTCGCGCTAAACGTTCCGGCTGGAAACAAGGAAAGGAGCGGGGCGGCCATGGCGGCGGGGCTGCGGCGAGCCTGGCGGGCGGTGCTGCTGGAGCCCAGCTACACCCCGCTGGTGGCCGCTTGCCTCTGCCTGGCCGAGAGCGGTGTCAACTTCTGGGTCATCCGAAGGGTTCCCTGTGAGTGTCAGGCCTTACTCAGGGGGATGCTGGCCCACGCAGGGGCCGGGGTCAGCCCTAGGCCAGCATCCCCCCGGGGCAGGGTCGTGGTGGGGGGACCCCTCCTCACAAGGGCCGACTCCTGACCGCCCCGTCCATCCCTGCAGACACGGAGATCGACTGGAAGGCCTACATGCAGGAGGTGGAGGGCTTCGCCAACGGGACCCTGGACTACACCAAGCTGAAGGGGGATACCGGGCCACTGGTGTGAGTGACAATGGGGACACGGATGACAACCCCCCACCCCAACTCTTACAGGGGTCAGGATGCAGCCCCTCACTCCCGTCTCTCCACAGCTACCCCGCTGGTTTTGTCTACATCTTTTTGGGGCTGTACTATGTCACGGGCCACGGGGCTGATGTCCGCCTGGCACAGTACCTCTTTGCTGGTCTCTACCTCCTCAACCTTCTCCTCGTCTTCCGCATCTACTGCCGGACCAACGAGGTAGTCTGGAGTCAGGGAGCATGGTCAGCCCTCTCCTCTTCTGCTGGGTCCTCACCTGGGCAAAACAGGCTGGAAGTCTGAGGTTTGGAGGCATGCTGACTGCCCTCCTGTCTCTCTGTCCCCTGCAAGGTCCCCCCGTATGTTTTCTTCTTCATGTGCTGCGCCTCGTACCGCATCCACTCCATCTTTGTCCTGCGGCTCTTTAATGACCCCGTGGCCATGGCCATCCTTTTCCTCGCCATTAACCTCTTCCTGGAGGAGCACTGGTCCTGGGGCTGCTTCTTCTTCAGGTGAGGGTCTGGGAGCAGGGCAGGGACTGCTCTCCATGGCATGCTGCCTGCATGAGTGATCTCTGCCCTGGGGCTGCCTGGGCACCTGTGTGGCAAGTCCCATCAGTAACACAGCTTCCCACTCAGCCTGGCTGTGTCTGTGAAGATGAACATCCTGCTATTTGCTCCTGGACTTCTCTTCCTCCTCCTCCAACGGTTCGGTCTCCTGGGATGCATTCCCAAGCTCTGCATCTGTGCCCTGCTCCAGGTGAGTTCCTGCTCTCACTGGTCATACGGAAGCCCCATCAGCACAGAGGCTGCATCATGGCATCCTGGGTTGTCCAGGGAGCTGGAGACCTCTGGGTGGCACCACCATCTGAGTCTCCATGCAGCAAGTTGGAGATTGATAAATATTCTAATTCATGGGGCTGCCATCTTTGGCTGACTGTGCCTGTCACCCCATGCAGTGCTGGGGTTCTCAGGAGGTGGTAGGGGTAATAGAGACCTGGATTATGGCCACTGTGAGGGTGCTGGTGTGTCTCTGGCAGGTGGTTCTGGGGCTGCCCTTCCTGCTGGTGAACCCCATGGGGTACCTGACTCGTTCCTTTGACCTGGGTCGCCAGTTCCAGTTCAAATGGACAGTGAACTGGCGCTTCCTCCCAGAAGAGGTTTTCCAGAATCGGGCTTTCCATGTCACACTGCTCCTGGCTCACCTGGCTGGCCTGGGGCTCTTTGCACTACATCGGTGGCACAGGTGAGACCTGGGGTTCCCTGTAGCTTCTGGTCCCCGTTACCCCTCATTGTGCAGGGTATGGGTCTGCAACTCCCTGCCCCACAGTGCTGCATTTCTGGGGGTGGGGGTGGGAGTTGGGGAGACTTACTATTCTGTTTTGGGGAGTAGACTGCCCAGGCATTGCATTTCACCGGGGAAGGCCAAGGTGGGAAAAACGTTCAACAGCTGAGATCGGTGTTTGTGCTTCTCCCTCAGTTCCAAAGAGAGCATCCTGGTTCTGCTGAAGGATCCAGGTGAAAGGAAACACACATCCCCTCCCTTGACCGTCAACAATATCCTTTGGCAGGGTGGGCAGCAAGGAGGAGGAAGAAAGCAGGGCAGGGCAGACCTTGGTCACAGCCTTCACAGGCTCCTGGTCCTGCCACACTGCCATGCCCAGCCTATCCTGGCAAAGATGTTTGCTGTGTCTGTCCCCTTAACACCAGTGCACAGATCATCTTCGTCCTCTTCTCCTCCAACTTCCTGGGTGTCTGCTGCAGTCGCTCCCTCCACTATCAGTTCTATGTCTGGTACTTCCACACACTGCCCTACCTGCTCTGGTGCACCCCTACCTCTAAGATCACCCACATGCCCAAGTATGTGCTGCCAGGGAGGGGAACCCCCTCATCTGCAGAGGGCTCAGGGAGCAAGGGAGGCTTGGTATGTGTCCCCCACCCCATGCTGACCCTCAGCTTTACCCCCTGCAGGGTGCTGCTGCTGGGTGTGATCGAGCTCTGCTGGAACACCTACCCCTCCACTGTCTGCAGCTCCCTCTCCCTCCATATCTGCCACGGACTGATCCTGCTCCAGCTCTGGTATGGCACGGCCCCCTCATTGGCACCACACCCCCCCCAGCCAAGCAGGAGGCCCACAGCCATCTCCAAGAAGGCCCACTGAGAGTGTGACCTGCTGAATGATGGGAATTGGCCTCTGGACTGCCCCTTCTCTTCTGCCTGCTCTTTCCCCACCTGAGTCCCAAGCTGCTCCAGCCATCCCAGGAGGGTAGCAAGCCCTGGAACTGTGCAAAGGGGGGAGCGTGGGGACCCCCAGCGGGCAGGACTTCCCTAATAAAGGGGGCTTTGTGTGCCCTTCCCTGACCCCAGCATCCTCATGCCATGATTGTGTCGGGACAGCTGTGCCTCATGCCTGCCTCACCTTTGGGAGGCTGAGCAGCTGCTGGGACTGTGGAACCTCCTGTCCCAGCCCAGGATGTAGGAAACCACTTGACCTCCAGGTTTGAATCTCCTTGATACAGCCCAGGGATCCCTCCAGCACAGCTTTTCCTAGTCCCCACTGCTCCCTCACACACGATGTGTCTGGGAAGGGATTCTGGGGTCCCAGGATTCTGATGAGACCCCCCCTGCCATGACTTCCTGCCCATAACAGACACTTGTTGCGTAGGCAGCATGGAGCCAGGTGTGTTTATTGGCCCTCCGGCGTCTGTCAGACGTTGTTGGGGTTGTAGCACAGCATGTTCAGCTTGATGTTCTCATCCCAGTGGCGCAGCAGCAGGAACAAGTGCCTGGCTGCCCCTTTGAGGCAGCCCACGTCCATCCCCTCGGGCAGCTGCTGTGCCTGCAGCCACGCGTCTGCCTTGGCTGCCACCAGCTCCCACTCCTCAAAGAAGCCGGCACAGCGGTGCTCCAGCCACGCCAGGGCCACTGCTGTGGCCCAGCTGGCACTCTCCAGGTCCTCTGGCCCTGGTTCCTGCCAGCTCACACCAGCCTCGGATGGGGCAGATGAGTGGGGGCCAGTGTCAGACTCAGAGCCGTGCCCGCTGTCTGCCTGCGCCCACACCCCTGTACTGGGCACCTCAGAGCAAGTGCTCCGGGATGGGGGAGAGCTGGTCTGGGGGACTGCAACTGGCTCCTCACCCTCCTCATCCCCTGGCCCTGCCTCAGGGCTGCTCCTGGCTCCTGGGGATGTGGGGCTGAGGCTGGCACGGTGGGAAGCATAGGGGGATGCCCGGCGCAGGCGATCCAGGGTGATCTGCACCACTTCAGAGAAGCTCTCAGTGAGCTGGAATGGTCCCCGGGCTTGCTGCAGCTGCACCTGCAATGGGGGGAGGGCAGGCAGGGGCACAGAACTTCAACGGCTCTCAGCACTCAGTGGTGGGGGCTGTAGGAGTGTCCCTGGGGCGCAGGAACTGGCCAATGCCCACTCCCCCCCCCCAAAATCCAACAGAGCCCCCCACCCCCTGGCCACTTAAGGATGCAGTGGAGCTGAGCAGGCCCACACCAGGTTTGCATCTGCTGCTGGGTGTTGTCTGTGCAGCTTGGCTGCAGCCCAGCAGGGAGAGGGCCTGCTTAGCCCCCCCAGGTGATTTGGGGACAAGGACAGTGTCCTTACCAGTGGGAGGTAGTCGTGGCTGACATGGTCACTGGAGCGTTCACTCCCTGGGCTGAGGCACTGCGGGCGCAGGGCCAGGCTAGGACCCCTGCGCCTGCTCAGGCTGAACCTGTGGGGCAAAGGGGAATTCAACATGGGGTAAAAATCCCAAAGGGCAGCTGGATCCCAGTCTGCTGCAAAAAAGGGGCTGGAGCAACAAAAATTCCCTTTAGCTGCAGAAGCTGGCATGGGACATAGAACCTGCGCCAAGAAGTGGCACTGTCCCCCTCTGTAACCCCCCATGGCATTTTTTGTTCCCCCACCCTCCCTGCATCCTCACCTGGAGCCAGCGAGGCTCTCTGTGGATTTCTGGGAGCCCATAGAGGTGGTGGAGGGGTTGGTTGGAGGCCCTGCAAAGGGGGAAGAGCAAAGCATTAGGGGTCAGTGATGCACCCAGAGGTGTGTCCCACTCCCAGCGCCCTGTGGTTCAGCCCTTGTACCAGGGGCACAGCATGGGCTCCAGCTCCTACCCACCAGCATCCCCCACTATCCACCCCTTTCCCCAGGACCCACCGTTGATGCAGTTCTGCTTTTCCCAGCTGTAGGTAGGGGAGGAGGCACTGGCTGGAGACCCAGGGGTCCCATCTCGCACTGCAAAAGAACAAAGACCTGATGGCTCCTGGGCTTCTCACAGCCCAGATCTCCTGCCTCCCATGCTCCCCCCAGGGTAAAGCACAGGCCAGTGCTTCTTCCCAGGCCTCCACAGTGCTCTACCTGGGACCAGCACCACCCAGCTTTAAACTGAGGGGCTCCAGGGAGCATGACCTCCGTGTAAGGGGCTGAGTTGGTACCTGCAGCAACGACAGCCTCATCCTGCTCCTCTGCATCTCGTTGCTGGCCCAGACCCGTGGAGGAGCTCCTGTGGTGCCAGCTCCCTGCCATGACAGCTTGTGCCCGGCTGGCCAAGCCTGCTGCAAGGGACAATGCCACCTCAGCCCTCCATCCCCTCACTGCCCCATATTCAAGTGTGCCAGGCCCCCTAGTTGTACCTGTGCCCCACACCTCAGGGGCTGCGGGCAGAGCTGCCTGTGTGGCGCCATCCACAGGCACCAGGCGGGTGTAGAGGGAAGGCACGTTGCAGGCTTTGCTGGTTTGCATGGCTTTCAGCCGAAACCTGCGGGCAAACCCTGCCCAGAACAAGGTGGTTAGAGATGAGGGAATCTGGGGACATGGTGAAGTTTGGGGGACACGTACCAGCACCCACCCTGCTCCAGCTCGGCTTCACGCTGCGCTGCATTCTCGTTGTCCCGGATGATGGAACGCGCTGCCAGGTGGTGCAGTGGCTTATCCCAGGCCTTGGCCACCTGCCGTGGAGGGTCTTCCCTGCCCAGCCCCTTCGGTGGCTGCAGTAGTGGCTCCAGTGAGGCTGTTACTTCCCAGGACACTGGCTTGCCAGCTCGCAGTGCATGGATCACCACCTGGCAGCACAGGGGCAGGCTGGCATTGCCTGGGCTGGGCTCCCTCGGCTCGGGTGCTGGAGAGGCACTGAAGAGGTAGGAAGGCTCCACCAGCATGTCCCAGTCCAGGTGGGTGGGCGAGAGGAGGTTATCTGGGCAATGGCAAGATGTGGGCTCAGTGTGATAGGGTCACCCAGCTCCGTCCCTGCCACCCTCGCATCCCCAGAGCCAGCACGCACTTGATTCCACAGTGCTGAGCTGCAGCTGCTGTGTCTGGGGTCCCAGCTTGTCCAGCTGGCCCTCCAGGGACTGGTTCCTCTTCTGTGACACCTTCTCCAGGGCCTGGCAGAGCCGGTGAGCATCCAGCTCCCCATGTGGGGAGGAAAAGCTGCGGCCAGCTAGGGCGGTGCGTGCCAGCGCCTTCTTCCGCCGTGTCAGCTCATCTGTGCTCAGGGACACTGTCACCTGTGGTGGGGGGAGGCTGACTGCCAGCCTGGCAAAGGCACTGGCACAGAGCCCAGGACGTGCCAAGCCATGATGGGGCATCTGCATCCCTGCCTGGCTCTTGGCTGGTGCTGCTGGCTGTTGCCCAGCCCTGCTGCTCTGCAGACTGGCACCCAGCAGCCTCCTGGGGTGCCAGGAGATGCTCGCCCAGCTCCTTGTACACACAGGGAGTACTGACAGCACCGAGAGAGGAGTTTGCAAACATCGCCGGGGGCTGACTCAGGAGATGTTGGCGGGGATTTTTGTGCATGTGGCAGGGGCTTAGCTCATTTGCTCAGGCTGGATGATGCTGCAGTGGGATGCAGTCCCCAGCACAGGGTGATGTCCCCACACTGGGGTGCATCAGCTAAAAAGCTACAGCAGGGCAGTGGCACCCGTGCCACCTCTCGCCCCAGCAGCAGGGAGCTGTGGGAGGATCATTTACACTGCTGAGAAATCACTTACGCTTGACATTTCGGCAGCAAAGGGCACCAGCTGTGCTGTTGTGAGGCAGGAGCAGGTTACCTAACCCGTGCCACCAGGAGCACACATGTCCTAGAGCAGGGTGACAGCTGGCCTCACCCAGCCTCAGGGACACTATTATGGTGGGGGGAGTTCCTCTCTATCCCAGAGACCTAGCTGGGTTTAAAACTCAGGTATGAAGCAGCAGGCACATGTTCTGTTGCTAATGAAGCATTGGGCAGCACTGGTCAAAACCTGAAGGAGCCATGCAGGAGCTTAGCCAGCACACCCCCTCCTCTCCAGCTTGCTGGGTTTGTTACCTGACGCCAGCCCAGCTATTCTCCCTTGACTTCTGCAGCATCAACAAGGATCTGAGCTGTCTAGTCAGCCACACAGCTGACTACTGGTCTGGAGAACTGGGGGACCAGCTCCATGGTCCCCTGCTGCCCTGCTCTAGTAGGGTAAAACTACCCAAGGAGCTTCTTCACAGCATCCATGGCTGATCCTTAAAATCCAGGCTACAGTGCTCCAGCTTCTGGCCTGGTGGCTGCATGTCCAGGCACAATGGGGCAGCATGACCCCAGGTAAGCTGGGAGCAACCCCCCCAATGCATGAGCCCTTGCACCCCAATGGCATCCTTACCTTGGGGCCAGCCTGGGCAGAAGGCAGCGGGGCAGATTTGGTGGAGGACTCGCAGAGGGACAGGCTCTTCTGACCCTGCTGGGAAGTGGCATCAGCACTGGGGGCCAAGGAGCCACCCTCGGGGGCCATATCACGGGAGCCAGTGGACTCGCTGCTGGTGGAGCTGTGGGAGAGCAGCCCACGGCTGCGGTCAGTGCTGACAGAGCAGTGGGTCAGGACATACTGCTCCTGGATGTAGGAAGGATGGTAAATCCGCTTCCAGATGTCTCCTCCTGAAACAGGATCTGTACCTGCCCAGCAAATGCACACCCCATCAGCACACAACTCCCCTGCCTGCACCCCTCCCTGCCCCCAGCCCCACTCACTGCGCTCTGACACCTCTGTGCCCCCAGCTGAGAGCTCCATGGAGACATCCCCCAATTCCAGGGTGCTCCGGGGTGGCCGGTGGCTCTCCCTGGCACTGGGCACCTCCTCATGGAAGGCTGAGCCCCGGTGGACCCCATCCCGGCCCTGGCAGAGAGAGGGCACAGCCATCAGCCCACCAGCACCAGGAGAAGCCAGTGGGACCATGGCGGTGCCATCATCCCCATGCCGGGGCAGTGCCGGTTGTACCGGTGGGCGCCTGTCACGGAAGTGGGCGATGCTGTAGAGGACGCAGTAGCTGACGAGGCGGTCGCCAGGGTAGAGGGCCGGGAGCTCAGTGGGTGAGAGCAGAGCCTCCATGCTGTCAGGGACATACCAGTCGATGGTGATGTCGCTGATGGCTGGCTCGATCGCCTTTTTCAGAGACTTGATCAGCTGGGGCGGGGAGAGGGCGGGGAGTGTCAGACACTGTGGTGGCCCCTATGTCGTCCCCCCCAGCCCCTGCCCTGGTATTACCTTGGGCTGCAGCCTCTCAGCTGGGCTCAGGAACTCAGCACGGCCCCGGCTCACCTTGGCCATACCCTTCAGCAGCCTCCGGCATGCCTGCAGCCCCATGCCAAAGCTGAAGCATCTGCAGGAGAGAACCAGGTGAGGAAAAGCCACAGCCAGGCTGGTGCTGTGGCCAGGAGTGTTTGACAGTCAGGGATGCTGCTTTGACTGCGCACTGCATTGGGACACCCTAGGGGGAAGCTGAGACAAGGTGACTGGGGGTGTGATGATGAAGGACACCCTCAGGGATGGCAGAAGTGAGATTTGGGGCTGCAGAAGGAGAAATCAGTGGGGACAGCCCAGGGGACATGGAGAGCATTGTGATCCCACCATGGTGCCAGTGTCATACCTGACAGTGCTGGCCTGCCTGCGCAGCAGCCGGAGAATCCTGCCTGTGCTGCCCACTGCTGCACCAGTGAAGAGGAAGAGCTGGCGGGGGTAGCCATGGTGGAGGGGCTGTGCCAGCACCCAGCCCAGAGCTGCCAGTAGGTTGGTACCACCCAAGTCTGCCCGCAGCCCGCCGAGGTGCTTGCAGGCACACCGCAGTGTCTCCTGCCCATGCAGAGAGCCATCCTCGCATCCCCCAGATCCCTGGTCCAGGAACCACACCAGAAGGGGGACAGAGAGGGGCTGGTGGGGAGCTTTCCCTGGCAGTACTCACATTGCTGCAGATGCGGCTAGATGGGAAGAGTGGCTTGATCTCAGCTCCAAAGCCAGCAATGTTGATCAATGTCCCCGATGGCAGGCTCTTCGTGGCCACCAGCAAAGCCTCCTAGGGTGACAGCAGGGACCAGAGGTGGGCTGCCACCCAGGGTCAGCCACCCACAGAGAGCATCCTTGGCCCCACAGCCATGCCTCACCTTGACCTTGTCAAGGTCAGGGCCATTCATGGTGCTGCTGCAGTCTACAAGGAAGATGACCTCACGGGTGATGCTCTGCAGGTCCCCAGGGACACCCTCCACCACCGGGCAGAAGTTCAGCATCAGCACGGGGTTGGGGAAGATGTCTTTGTGGAAACGCTTCTGCACAAAAGCCACCTGCGAGCCAGGCAGGCCAGGGGCTTTCTCACACATCCCTGGCCCACACTGAAGTCTTCCTCACCCCCATCCCACTGCCTCCTTCCTTCTTCCTCCTCTCCATGAGGCCAGTGGTAGCCATGCCCTGTCACCTGTCTCTCGCCACTGCCATCCTTCCTGGTGATCCGTATGTAATCCCGGCGGCTCCGGATGTGGGCCTCATACTCAGGGTACGTCATGGTGCCGTCCTCCATCACCAGGTGAGGGTGGTGGGGCTCTGGGGGGTACAGGAGGTTTCAGAGCTCCCCTGTGCTGCAGGGGGATGGTGGGTGCTCCAGATGCTTTTGGGGCAATGCCCCATCTCCCCCAGGCCCGTCAAGGGCACCGCTCCCCCTCACCACAGGGATAGAGGATGATCTCCAGATCCCTGTCGTAGCGGTGGGGCTCGGCCAGGGTGACACAGGTGGTGGTGGCAGAGCTGGCCCAGGGGTCGGCGTCGGCCCGTAGGGCATGGGATGGGCTCTCCAGCCCTGTGGGGAGGAGGCAGTGGCAGGAGAGACCCTTGCACCCCCTGCCTCAGCCCCCCCAGCCTCTGGGCTCTGTGCCCATGCTGGACCCAGCACCGCAGTGGTGGCTGCTCCCTGCCAGCTCTAATGGGATTAACTGGGATGGTGGCCAGGAGTGTGTCCCCACCAAACCTCATCCCCTCCTCGCCCATCCTTCCCCCATCCATCCCATTCCAATGGGGAAGGAAGCTGCAGACCCAGAGCTGACCAGAGCCATGTGTAGGGGGGTCCCAGCCAGGGGTGGGATGGGGAAAGGGCTTCTTGTGTAAAGAGTGCAAGAGAATGGCCAGGCTCACATCCTCCTAGGAGCATGAAGGGACTGGGGGGACACCATCCTTGGACACATTGCCCACATTTTGAGGGGTTTTTGCCCAACCAACTGACGCTGCCCAAGCCACCCCCTACCTGCAAGCAAGCAGGGGCCCTTCACCAGCAACTCGAAGGCAAACTCATAAGGAAAAGGGTTGCAGGGCCGTCCCTTAAAGATGTCTACGCTCTCCACAGGTGCTACAGGGGATGACTGGCTTCGGGCTGGTCCCCTGAAACAGCTGGTGGGGCTGCAAGGGGAGAGGTGGTGATGGCTCCCATTCCCCTCCCCTCTGGCCCAACATCAGCATCCCCCCTACCCAGAATGGCAGAGACTGAGGAAGCCATGAAAATCACCATAGGGCCAACCTGTCGTCACACAAGCTTGCCGGCTCGCTCTCAGGGATGGCAGGGACGCGGGGCATGAGGACGGGGGGTAGGAGGAGGCGTAGGGCTCCGTCGGGCAGCGTGGCCACCTCCTGCACTGTGCTGAGGGTGGCAGCCAGGCTCTCTGCTGGGCACAGTGTGCCCGTGGCCATGATGAAAGTGGAACGTTCCGTGTCTTCATCCAGAACAAGGTGGCCTGGGCAGGGGGAGGGATGGCAAGAGAGTCAGCAGAGTCTGAGAGGTTGGGGAGGAAGGGGTGTTAGTTGCATTAATTACTCTCAAAGAGGACAACAGAGCACAGGTGTAACGAGGGCCATGCAAAGGGATGGGAAAAGCGCTGGGAGAGGTGGAAGGAGGAGGCTGAAACCCCCAGCCCCAGACACCACCCCCCAAGGCATCAGGGCAGTTGGGCAGGGGCTCTCAGGCCCTCACATCTCCCGCTCCCCCATGCTTTGTCCCTGCTCCTTCAGAGCATCCCAGCCAGGAAGACCCAAGAGTGCAACCTGCCCCACCACACTTACCGCTGGCACAGCGATGTGGCCGGCCAGGGCTGTGGCTGCACTGGAGGCAGCAGTCCTGCACCCTGTGGCGGTTCTGGACCTGGAATGTAACCCGCCGGCTGCCCACCACCGCCTCAAAGCCAGACACCACCTCCGACTCCTCCAGAGGGTAGATGAAGATGCCTGCAGGTGGGAGAGATTCCCAAGGCAGATCCTTGCACAGATGCAGCCAAGGTATAGCCCATGGCATCCCTAAGAGCCTCTGCTACCCATAGTAGATGGGAGTGGGGTGACACACAGGAAGGACCCAGAGCCTCACCCACCTAGAGGAGGGCAGGGAGGATGAAATCCCCCTCTCCTCAGCTATGTTTTTGGTCAGCCTCATTCTTCTGCACGTAAGGCAATGCTGTGTGTCAGCAGTGCCCCTGTTGCTGGCCTCTGCCTTTGCTCCCCAGATAGAGCAAGGTTGGGTGCCAGGACACAGATGAGCTGGAAACAGGATGCTCTGCAGCACAGGAGCTTTTCAGGGTCTCTGCTATCTTAACAGCTCCCCCTTACCTTCCACAGGCTTCTCGTGGATGTTGGTGTACACGAGGTGAGCAGTGATGCTGAGGGAGAAGCCGCTGGCACAAGCCTTCACCTTGGAGCTCTTCAGGGGCAGAGCCTCCCAGGAGGAGAGGGCATACAGGCCTGGCATGGTCCCTCAGTGGGTAGCTGCAGACAGAAGGAAGGCAGGCAGTGGGTGCTCAGGGGTGGGCTCTGACGGGAAGGGGGCTGTGCATGCAAGCCACATCCGTTTGCCCAGCCTGTAAGGGAGGAGCAGGTCCCCAGCTGTTTTGGATGGGGATGCCCCAAGGATGCTGCTTTGCAACATCCACAAAACACATGGACCTGGACCTAGGTCTCTGCTCAGACCCTACCGCACCTGCAGACCAGGTCTGGAGTCACAGCAGCCTGCAGAGAGCTCTTCCACCCCACAGGTAAATAAACCTGGCTGATGGGAAGCAAAATAACTTCTCCCATGTGCAGCAGCAGTTACATCCAAGCCCTGACAGGGGCTTGTAGATGGGATAGATAATGGTCAGCCACCCACAACCCAGCCCTCAGGTACCCACAGCAGCTCAGTGGCTCCAGGGCCTCCCCAGACCATCTCCTACACTGGCTGGGAGAGGACCATCTGTTGCTCCCATCTCCATCCACCGTCAGAAGTTACCAGGGTAATTTGTGTAGGGGGAAAAAAAAAAAAAAGTGAGAAGCCCACAGTGTAACTAGAACAAAACAGCAAACAGCAAGCAGTGTTTGCTGGGGGTTTAATAATTAACAATAAGGTCAGTGCTGAACTGAAGAGCCACACAGAGGGGAAGGCACTACAGGGGGAGCCCAGCCCAGGGGACAATGCTCTCTGCCTCCAAGTGAGCAACTGTCCAGAGATAGATGCACCCAGAAACCCACACTCCAGCAGTGGCTATGGGGAAGGAGGTGGCTGGGGATGCCTTCCAGTCAGGGCACTGACCCACTCTGCACCTCTATTGCCCTTGGGAAAATCACCCGGGATGAGCATCCCAAATGATTACCTGGAACCAAGGCATCCCTCTAACATCACCCTACCCTGTGTCACCAAATGGTCATGTGAAATATTTGGGTCAGCCTTAGCCCTTCCTCTCCATGGATAGTATGCGTGGGTCCTTCTCCAGGTATGGGTCAGCACCTCCACACCATATCCCCTGCTTGCCCCAAGCTCCTGTGATCCAACAGCAGTGAGGTCTCTGTGTTAGTCCATGTGCCAGCACTCCAGGGTGTGATGTGCCCAGGGCCAGGACAAGGCCAGGTACAAGGGAACCAGCTGGTTCCCCACTCTGGTGGCCTTCATCGTAGGAATGGCTCACACAAGCACTGGTAACAGAAGGCTCAGGGTGCCCTCAGGAAATGGTCACAGGGCGTCTGTCCCAGAACATCCTTGAAAACAGAGCCATAGGATCACTTTGGTTGGAAAAGACCTTTAAGATAATAAAATCCAACCATTAACCCAGCACTGCCAAGGCCATCACTAAACCATATCTCTAAGTACCACATCTACATGGCTTTTAAATACCTCCAGCGATTTAAAATTTGTCCACAGCTACTTCCCTGGGCAGTCTGTTCCAGTGCCTGACACGCCTTTTGGTGAAGAAATTTTTCTTAATATCCAATCTAATATCTCCAATCTCAGCTCTCAGAGGCAGTGCCAGGACCAAGCCCATGGCTGGCAGGGAGCCCCTGAGAAACTCAGAAGTACATTAGCAATATGGCTGCATCCCAGGAAAAATAAGTCCATTATACTGGATGGAAGCTGTTAACCTGCATAGCAGGGCTCTGCTGGCAGGTCCTGGCCACCCAAGGAGCCCCTGCCATCCCCAGTCCTTCATCCTGTGTGCATGATGCTGCTGAGCCCCCCAGACTGCTCTTCCAGCACACAAGGCAGCACAGGGTCCCTGCACAGCCTGGTTTTCCTCCACACCAGCCATGCCACCGCTGGCAACATTATCACCTAAGTCCTGCCCTGACCACAGTGTCCAGCTGGATGCTCCAGGGGCCAGAATTCCCCCAGCCAGGCACATAGACACATTAAAGATGGATTTCAACCTGAAGCCCTTCCATCTGTCCCCAAGGCACCCAGTTTAATGCTCAGCAACATGCCTGTTATTTGCCACGCTGCCTGTTGGCCAGGACACTGTCTTGTTTACCAGGGACTTACTAGAGAAGCCATCCTGGCTGCTTTTTATCACTTCTCTTTACATTTACCCTTGCAGAGTAAACAGACCCCATCTGGCCCTGCCGTGCTGGCTGTTCTAAGCCCTGTGGTAATGAATAAAACCAGACCCAATGGTCCTCAACCCAGCCTCTTTGTCCTCTTCCCCTGAGGCAGCAAATTGTCCCCAGTGCCAGTGAGGCATCACCAACAGGCCCCTGGCTCCCTCCCCATCCCCAGGATGGTCATCAGTGCCTTCGCAGCCCCTTCCTCTTCCTCCCTTCCCACCAGCTGCCCACAGGATCTGGTTTAACCACCAGCATCCCCAGTATGGAGGGAGTCCCAGCAAGAGTGGGGCTGGGGGCAGCTGGGTTTGCCAGCAGCAAAAAGCCCTCAGTGAAGGCAAACAGGACTCTTAACTCTTCTCTAGGTCTGAACAACTTAACATTTCCTTTCTCACCTGTGGGCAGGTTGCTGCAGCAAACTGGGCACCTGAGCCCAGCAGAACTTCCTTGGATGCCAGCAAAGTTTTCAAAGAGTTTCACCCCTGCAGCAATAGCCATCCCACTGGGCTGCAGTGTGGTTCCAGGAAAGGAGGAGGCCAGCTCCATCACTGGCAAACCCTGAAGAAATTCTCACTGGTGACAGATGCATAGGCCAGCACAAAAGAAGGATGGAAGGAGAGCAGCCTCTGATGAGCAAGGAGGCATCACTGCTCCTCCTGCTTGCCCATACTATCCCCTGCTTCCCCTCTCTGTAGGACATCCCCTCATTTCTCCACTGGGACAGGGGGCACAAAGGCAGGAGAGCACATCCCAACTCCTAGAGGAGGGAGGAGGCCATGGAGGCAGGAGGTGCTGGAGCTGCTGCCCACCGGGCACACTACTTTGCAGCGAGCCCAAAGAAAAGGAGCAGGGGGGAAAGGGATTTGCCCAGCAACTGCAGGCACAGGAGATAGGGGGTTTAGGGCTGTCCCCAGCCTGACTCTCCAGGCTGCGGTGCTGTCTCCTGACTGGCACTGCCAGGAAGTCGAAACAAGAGAGCTGCACGCACACACACACACGTGCATGCATGCACACACACCCCGGCACATCCACTGCATTCAGGACCACCACACCCAGGACCTTTGCTGCTGCTGGTCTCACTGCCCCAGAGCACTAAAACCCTTGGAAAAACTCAGCCCCGTGCCAGGGAACAGGAGTTTTTTGCCTTCAGTGCACTCTAACACAGGAATTCCACCCCTGCTCAAAAAAAAAAAAAAAAAAAAAAAAAAGTCCCAGCCCCAAGGATTTCCCCCAGCACAGGCACATCCCTGCAGGGCAGTCCTGCAGAAGGGTCCTGATGCCCTCTGGCCACAGGACATTGGTGACATGGGCCAGGGACCGGTTGGTGATACCCTAGGTTCTGTTCCCAGCAGTTACCAGAGCCAGCACTGTGAGGTCCGTGCTGGTTGGCAATTTCAGCACTTTTGTGGCCCTGCTGCCTCATCTCTCACCTCCCACCCCTCCTGTGTTCCAGGGTTGCCCCAACAGTGGCTGTGGGAATCTGGGACACCTGGGAACTGCAGGGTACACAAGGGTCCCATTCCCACCCCCCCCTACCCCTCCGCCCTGGCCTTTACCTGGAGGAGGATGACACAGTGGCTGCAGGCTCAGCTCAGCACCGACTGGGTCCAGAGACTTCTCCCCTGGGTGTGGGTTTCCCTGTCCCTCTGGCTGGGGGGTTGCAATACTCAGGGAGGGGTGAGTGATCCTTCCCCGCCTCTCCCTGCTGCAGGCTCCCTCTCTGGCACCGGCTCCTTCACCGCCCTCGCTCCATCCCTCGCTCCCTGTGCCAGCAGCAGAGCTGCTCCAAGCCCAGCCTCATTAAAGAGACACACTCCCCGGTACCGCCGCCCCGGGGAGGGCTGGAGGATGCTCTCCCGGGTGCTGCTGGTGGTGTCAGGGGATGGCCAACACCCCTAGAGGGTGACAGGCACTGGGAAAGAGCAGAGCCCACTGGGCAATGTCAGATTTGGGTGCTAGTGAGACTCCAGGGTGATGCTGTAGCACCCACAGAGTTTGGCTGCCCAGGATATATAGCTGCCCCCTGCGTCCTCCTCCAAACAAAGCACAGGACAAAACTCAAACCCCTATCAGATGGCTGAACTCTCCAGTACGATTACCATGGGCCACAAATGTCACAACCAGCTTTGCTAGGAAAGGTCTCAGCTGCTCAGAGACCACCACGAGAGGATCTGGCACAGGAAAATGCTGACCATCCCCCCCAAACCCAGATGCCTTGGGGTCTCACTGTGTCTATCCTCATCAGCCTCCACATGCTGCAGTAAAATCCCAGCCCCAGAGAGCAGAAAACAGGGGGTATGTGGGGAGAGCCCAGCCTTTGGATAACAACTGTGACTACAAATCCCCCTGGGAAGGATGCAGACAGTCAGGAAATCCCAGCAAAGCCTGGACATGTCTGCTGGCCCACAGATCTCACAGCCTGGAATATGCTGGGAATCCCTCAGCTACCACTGCTGGCCCGGTGTTCTCAAGCAGGACTGGAGAAAAACATCAGATTTGGGCTAATCCCTGCCCTGCCTCTCTGTGCTATAGATAGAGCTGTGCTGCCAGAGCACTTTTTATAGAGCACACAGAGGGGAACTCCCACTCCTTCATGTGCCACGAAACCCCCCACCACTGCCACACTGAACCCAGAGCCAGCTCAGAGACACAAAGCAGGGCAAAAAGAGCAGGCAGCACCATGGGGGAGAAGGCCCTAGCCATCAGCAAGGGATCTTGGAGCACCACCAGAGATAAGGCTTGGCAGAGAAGCATCTCCCCAACTCAATCTCACCTCTAAGCTGACGCAGCTTTGGTTCCACAGCAGGGATTTCGCAGGTGATGGCAGGAGCAAAAGAGGAAAATCTCAGTGGAAGACGCCCTCCACCACACGTGGTGGCACAGGGCAAACTCCCTCCCCCCTGACCCCTTACCCTGTGCTTCACTCAACACAATTATCTGGCAGAGAGGCACTCTGTGCGTCCCCAGGGTGCTTGCAAGAGCATGCTGAGCCATTCCCTCTCCCGTCACAAGATGCCCCACGGCACATAGCTTCCCTTGCTTGTGCTGCACAGGGAGAGAGGAGAGCTAAAGCAAGCAGCTGCTCTCCTTCCCTGTCATCTGTGACTGCAGGAGAAGGATGATAGCCTATATATTACACCCCCACATATGACCAAGGCCAGCTCTGCAAGCTGCTGGAGGCACAGTGCATGCTGCAGCACATCTACCCAGCCTGCGGTGTGCATGGGGCTCCTGCTCACATCATCATGGCAAGTGTCACAGCCAGTCCAGACCCAGAAAAGAAAACCCACAAGCTTTGATTTTTCTCTGAGATGCTGTTTCTAGGCCAAGCTGAGGCAAAGAAAAGCATCCAAATGTGAGAGCTGGGTCGGTGCCACCAGCGAGGGTTTGAACAGCCCACGGCGTCAGACACCGTCTGCAGCCCCAGCATTATGGCAGGTGAATAACCACAGTGTATGCAGCACCAGGGATTAAGCCAAACCTCCTCCAACCTGCTGGTGGTCCACAGCAGCCCTGAGGAGACAAAGATGTTGTCCATCCCATTCCACACACTGTCAGACACCAAACAAGCCCGTCCTCTCTGCAGCTTCACAGCATCCCCACAGCAGCTCATAACAGCCATGTGTTACACCCTGCAAACACAAGCATGGCTCAACCCAACAGCTTCATACAGCACCCCCTTGTCCCCCCATAGCCCTCACCAGCTATACTACCCAAGCAATCACTCATGGTCTGGGTATTTACCCCCAAATCACCTGTCCCTTGTCCTGAGTTTATCAAAGCAGCGCTACAGTTTATCAAATGCAGCGCTACAGGCTGGGGACAGAGTGGCTGGAGAGCAGCCAGGCAGAAAAGGACCTGGGAGTCTGGATCGACAAGAAGCTGAACATGAGCCAGCAGTGTGCCCAGGTGGCCAAGAAAGCCAATGGCATCCTGGCCTGTATCCGGAACAGCATTGCCAGCAGGTCCAAGGAAGTGATTCTGCCCCTGTACTCAGCCCTCGTGAGGCCACACCTTGAGTACTGTGTCCAGTTCTGGGCCCCCCAGTTCAGGAAGGATATCGAGGTCCTGGAGCAGGTCCAAAGGAGGGTAACCAGGCTGGTGAAGGGACTCGAGCATAGACCCTACGAGGAGAGGCTGAGAGAACTGCGGTTGTTCAGCCTAAAGAAGAGGCGGCTCAGGGGAGACCTCATCGCTCTCTACAACTACCTGAAAGGAGGGTGTAGCCAGGTGGGGGTTGGGCTCTTTTACCAAACGACTTTCAACAAGACAAGAGGGCATGGACTTAAGTTGTGCCAGGGGAAGTTTAGGTTAGATATTAGAAAGAATTTCTTTACGGAAAGAGTGATCCGTCATTGGAATGGGCTGCCCACTGAAGTGGTGGATTCTCCGTCCCTGGAGATATTTAAAAAAAGACTGGATGTGGCACTCAGTGCCATGGTCTAGCAACCGCAACGGTGGTTCAAGGGTTGGACTCGATGATCTCTGAGGTCCCTTCCAACCCAGCCAATTCTATGATTCTATATGGAAAAGTGAATTATCACCCAGAAATAGGACTGGCTGGAGGGAGCAGGTACCACAAAGCTCTTACAGGTGGTCTCTGGTCCTGAGTCACTGATAAGCCCTGCAAATTTAGGAAACAAATTGAAGCCCAAGGACACACTTGGCAGTGCCAGGCAGGGAGCAACAGCACCCAGTGCAGCTGCAGCCACTCAGACCCAGCTGAAGGCTTCACTGGCTCCATGGGCAGAGAGAGGGGCAGGGGAGCCCTGTGCTCATTAATCAGCACTAATTAAATGAGATCGTGAAGTTGGGTATCCATGGAGGAAGAGAGGAATGCTGATGCTTTTTCTGCTCAAAATCAGGCACAACTTGGTTTAACTTGTGCACTATTGCCCTGCCCAGCTGCAGAGGGTTACAGAGGGGCTGGAAGGAGAAGGCAGCAGGAAATTAAACATTAGCAGGGACTGCGGTGGCTCCTGGAGGTATCAGGGACCGCTGGGGAGAGGATCTGGGAAAGCTGCCAGTGCTCCTCCTGCCCAGGCTGAACCAAAACCCTCCCAGGATGCTGCTGTCACAGGCAGACAAGTCTGGGAAGTGTGGCTCTGACACAGAACCAGGGCACGTGCTGGTGGCGGCTGGGTTTCCTCTCTGCAGCTGAATGTAGCAGGGGCTTGGAGGCCTGGGGTGAGCGCAGGGATCTGGCAGCAGCCACCCCAGGGGGCAGCTGGCTATCCTTGGCATCTGGATCACGGCAGTTCTTGCCTCGGTGCCAGGCTCGCTGCTGGAAACGGAACTCACTGGGTTTTGGGAAGCCGAAACTCTCTGTGCCGCTGACGCCTGCCTCCCTGCTTCCTGCGTGGAGGCCAAACCCTCTGCCAGGACTCCGAAGACCACGGGCAGTGGTGGTCCCTAGGGTGGGTATTACTGCTCCTTCTCCTCGTCCTTCTCCCGAGGGTCTGCGCTGGGGGGCCACAGCGGCTCGGATCAGCTTAGGTCAGCAGCAATGGGGGCTGAGCTGCGTGGGTGGGGGGTCCGTCAGGTCAGCCTGTCCCTTCACCCCGGGGCAAAGCTGGGGTGCTGGGTACAGGCAGGGCCCGGCCAGGTGGGGACCCCTGCCCCCGGGCAGGGATGGAGGACGCGGGGCAGAGAAGCCAGATTGGAGAGATAGGGCTGGGAAAAAGGAACGAGAGAAGAGAACCTCGAAGGGAAAACAGTTCGAAAGGCCCGGAAGGAGCTGTAGGAGCTTGTCTCCAGCCCAGGGTAAAACGTTCGCCAGGTTGGGGCTGCCGAGGGTGGGGTGGGGGTGCAGCAGGGGTGATATAAGAAGGAAAAAAGGGAGAACGGTCAGGTCCGGACATGTCCCGCGGGCGGGGATGGCCGAGCAGCTGCTTCCCTCTAGCGGGGAGCGGCGGGGGGGCACGGGCCCGCGAAACTGCAGCTCCCACCGCCCAGGGCCGCTCCCGCAGACACGTGGTGCGGGCGGGACGCGCTTCCGGAGCGGCAACGGAGCGGTGAGAGCGGGCGGGGGGTGCGGGGGAGATGCGGGCTCTGAGACACCCCCTCCCCCAGAGCAGGCGGGGCGGGTCCCTATGGTGTGTCTGGGCGGGTTCCCCACCCCCAGACAACCCCCAGGAACCGTCCAATCCCCATGCTGGTGGCCCGGGCACCGGCACCCTCGGGGGTGCTGTTCCGTGTCCCGCCCCGTCCTTTGGGGATGGTTTAATGGCGGGGGTTGGGGGGCGCGTTGCACACCCCAGCACCGCTGAACCAGCCGGTGTGCCACCATCGTGTCACCCAAGACCGACACTGGAGGGGAGGGGCAAAGAAAGGGAAGGATGTGTTTCGGGGAAGCGCGTTAAATTTTACTCGATACCTGCAGCGTGGGACACTCCCTCTGCCTTGAAGCCATGGGGAGACCCAGGAAGGAGCCCACCAGCACATCCTCCCCTCGTCCGGCCACGGCTGCTTCTAAAACCATCCCCGCTGCTCCACCACCTTCTGCCTCGGCCACCCGGGCCAAGGCCACGGGCACAAGCAGCCGATCAAGGAGCACTCCAGCTGCTGGGGCTGCTGCCCCCGGCTGTGGGCAGGGGGCAAAGCCAGACGCCCCTCAGCCGAGACCGTCAGCATCCCAGAGAACCCCAGGAAATGCCAGGGACCAACCCAAAGCATCCACTGGGAGTTACTCTGCAACCCAGAAGAAGTCACCTGCTGCCAAAGGAGCCACTGGTCCAGCCAAAGCTGCTCCACGACCACAGAAGCAGCAGTCTGGGGCTGACCCAAGTGGGGCCTGGGACCGGTTCCTGCCTTCCCTAAAGAACCAGGACATCTCATGGGTGGAGGAGGAGACCCGGGGCCAGCGAAGCAACCCCAAGTGGTACGAGTGGCGGGAGAACCGCATCACTGCCTCCGTTGCTCCCAAGATCGCCAACAGCAGGTTTGCCAACGGCAAGACGGATGAGGTGCCCCAGTCCTACCTGAAGGCAGTAATGAACTCCAGCCCCAAGGTGCGGACGCCTGCCATGTCCTGGGGTATCCGCAACGAGAAGGCGGCAGTGGAGGCCTACGAGGAGCTGAAGTCACAGGCAGAGGGCAAGCAGGTGCGGGTGGAGGACTGTGGCCTCTTCATTCACCGGGAGAAGAACTGGATTGCTGCCAGCCCAGATGGTGTCATCAAGGAGGCAGCCACTGGGAAGGCCCTGGGGCTGCTGGAAGTGAAGTGTCCCTACAAGCACAGGAACAGGACGGTTCGTGAGGCCTGCAAGGATAAGGATTTCTGCCTAGAGATGGATGGGGACTCCTATGCCCTGAAGAAGAATCATGCCTACTTCACCCAGGTCCAGTGTCAGCTGGCAGCTGCTGGCTTCCAACGGGCTGACTTTGTGGTGCACACCACCAAGGAGACAGCTGTGGTCCCTGTGGAGTTTGATGCCAAGTTCTGGGGGCAGACAGAGCCTAAGCTAGAGAAGTTTTACATGGAGGCAGTGATTCCCCACCTGGAGGGGAAGGCAAGTGGCTCTGTCTGGGCCAAAGAGGAGTAGAACCCTTCCCCACACACACCTCACTTGGCTGCACAAACCCAGCTTTTGCCCCTAGCTAAAAATTAGGTCAAATTTTGCTGCTGTTCTTGAACCATTGACTGCCTCTGCCCCAAGGCAACTGCCTCAAAACTGAAATGACACACCAGCATGACTGTACTTTGGTATGGGTCCCCTCAGTGTATTCCCCAGCCAGACCAGCACTCTACCTTTTTGTCCTGTCCCCCTCACTGCATCTCCCATTTGACTCGATGGCACTGCCCAATAGAAGCTGAGGAAGCTGGTAATGCCTCTGTACTGGAAAACATACCTATTTTGTGGAGAAAACTGGACTTCTTGGCACCTTGACTGCTGTCAGGACTAAATTTTCTTTCCACCACTGGGTATGTAGTGCCCAAGAGCAAAATAGAAGTAAATCACAGTGTGCCTTAAGAGTTGCAAGAGTGCATGGACACATTCCTCCAGCCGTTGGACCTGATTGGAGTGACCTCATGATGGCATTCAAAGAGGCTGAAGGTCCAGATGTTCCTGTGGAGCACTCTTATGTGCCACAGCAGGGTGGGGAGGTGGGCATCCCTCTTTAAATAAATACAACATAAATTGTCCTGCTTGTTCAGCTTGGTGTTTTCCTGGGGTGGAGCAGGGCACTGAATCCCCTCCCAGCCACAGCAAAGGGGGAGCAGGGGCACACTCAGGTCCCAGAGGGAGGTGAGGCTTAAGGGCCACCAAGCTATGCCAAAGCCACCACCATTATGGCAAAAGTACTTTATTATATACATAAGACTCCAGCCACACTCCACAGGGCAAGGACCAGAATTTGCTATTTTACATATCAATACAAAGTAACTATAAAAAACATAAAGCACTTTTGGGGCCCAGGTTTTCCACAGGAGGATAGAGGCATGGGGACGAGTCTGGGGGTTGCTGAGTGACAGGGGGCTGCCCCACACCTTCCCCCAACTTATGGTCCCACCATAACCAAATGTGCAAGTAGGAAAGAACCCAGTTAAGAAATGTAGTCACAGGGACTGGTAAGTGGAGGCTGTCACCAGGACAGGAGTGGGGTCTGCATCCCCCAGGGAAAGTGCAGAAGGCACATGGGCCAGGCTCTTTGGAGCGGCTGTGAGGAGGAGAAGGGATCCAACGAGTGCACACAGGGCCCCAGGACATCACACACAGTGCACAGGGAGGGGAGAAAAGCCTTCTACTGCCAGCCTAAACTGGGGGCCTAGAGAGGGCACATCCTGTGTCTCCAGAGCAGCAGTTGCATAGCAGAAGGGGCTCGGGGCCCACTCTTGACAAGTCATTAGATTTCACTCTACATGTCAGGAAAAAACCCAACCCAATTACTTTTGTGATGAATGGAGTGTTGGGAAACAAGGCCCTGCCAGCTCCAGTTGATCTCAGGACTCAAACAACTGGTGGTGAAGCAGACGCTCCACCACACAGCTCTGCAGGCAGATGGCCATAGAGTACAAGCTTCAGTTGTTCTAAACTGGAAATAGAAAACATGGAAAACTAACGGGAGCAGTCTCCTGCTCTGCTCCCAAAGGGCTCCCAGCCCTGCCATGGCCAGCTGAGAATAACTTCAGTCTCCTACCAGGAATCCCACCACCCCCCCTTCACATAGGCAACCTCAGTGCAACTGGAGAACATGAACCAAGGAGGGCTGCTTGGCCAGAGCATCCCTGTAGTCATCTACTAGACAATGCCATTATATATCCTGACCAAGCAGAACTATCCTGGGCCCACAGGCAGAGCAAACAAAACCAGAAGCACCCCGGGCCAGAGGAAGGAGACCCCCTGTGCAGCCTACAAGGCTGATATCTCTGCGATGTACAGCTCCACTGATACCCCCTGGATGCAGAGCCACAGTCTGCTTCAGGTGCCAGCCAAGACTGACATCCCATCCTCTCCTGCTCTGCAGAGCAGCACACTGCATGGAGAGCTCACCTAAACTGCATCTACTTGCTAAAGGAGAAAGGAGAACCTGGGTCACCAGGGCTTTGCCATTACAGCCCACCCAAAGGTCTCAGGCAAGGAAAGGAAAACAGTAAGGAAAAGGGAGGAAAGGGAGTCACATCTTGAGATAAGCGTAAGCTTCCACCACACCACAGAAAAACTACTAGGACTAGGTTCTCCTCAACTGCCCTGGGGCAAAAGGCACTGAGCCAGCTTTGTGCAAGGACAGAGATTTTTTCAGAGTGACCTAGTGCATGGCTGGACCACCCTGCTCTCCCCCCAGCACCTCTGGGGTAACTGAGCTCTGTGACCAACGCGATCTCCAGGGAGGACACGCGTGGCAGCTTCCAGGAACCAGAAATGCAAGGGGGACAGTCCAGCCCCACAGTCCAGCCCCTCCCCTGCCACTACGGTGCATTGATTGTCTAGCCAAACCAGGCTACAGTCTTCAGTTTAAAAAGGGCACCCCCAGCCTCCCTGCTCAGAGGGGGCTTCAGTCACAGAAACGCTTGCGGGGCACTGTCCGAGCTCGGTTGGAGCGGCGGATCTCCTGCTTGGCATCGCGGCACCGCTGGCAGATGAAAACCTCAGGCACGTTGGATTTGCGGATCTTGGCACAAGAGAGGTGGATCCAGGTAGCGCATTCATTACACTCGATCATGGGCCTCCCTGCAAAGGGCTTTAGGCAGAAGCAGGTGATCAGATCCCAAGCATCATCATCTGGTCAGGGAGAGACAGATACTTGTCAGGAACCACCTTAACAGTTGCTGATCCAGCTGTGGCCGGACCAACCAATTCCACTGGTGTTAACTGGGAGAGCCTCCCAACTCACCTTCTGCTTTGGTGTTGGGAGCTGCTGAAAATTCGACTGCTAAAGTTGCACAAGGAGGGTAAAAGAAGAGAAAAAGTCAAGATCAGGTGAACACGGGAACCCTACACCCCACTTCAGACACATGTCAGGTCTGTACCATTTGCTCTGCAGAACAGAGCTCCCACAGGGCAGGCCAACCCCCTGCCCTCTGCCTTCTGACCCTCACAGGTCCCAAAGGTACTACTCTTACTAGAAGAGGCTTGGACCATCAACAAGCCCTCCCCATGGTGAGCACTGGTGGCTCCAGCTGAGATGGAACAGTATTTGGCACTGGCCTCAGCACAACAGGGCCCTCTGTATTCCCTTGGACACTCACCACTTATCTGTGAGCTCCCTCTGCTCGCATCTTCTCCCTCACTCTGGTCCAAGGTACTGCAAGAACCAGGGCTTTTCCTCCCTCCAGAGAAAGCTTCGTGCTCTTGTAGCTGAGAATCATTTGAAGGCTTCTCAGTCCCCTGTGCTCCATGCATCCAGTCCTTCTCCTCTTTCACCAGCTCTTCCAGGAGGCAATTGGGCTGTGGGTCTCCAGATGGGTTGAGGGAAGGGTCCAAGAGCTGCTCTTTCACAGGAGGCACCTGTCCCTCCAGTACAGCTGGCTCCTTTACCCTGTTCTGCTCTGCCCCAAAGCTCTTCCCAGTGCTCAGTGGCACTTTCTTCACCACCTCCTCGTCCAAAATGAGTTTCTTCACTGGTGGTTTCTTCCGTTTGGTTTGCTGGGGTCGGACATCGTAGAAGCCAGTGGGGAAAGCAGGGCAGCTCATGAGCAGGCTGTTGTCCACAGCCCCCCTGGTCACAGCATTCCTGCTCCTCCTGTCATCTGTCAGGGCATGGCAGTCAGAGGATTGGGATGAGGACCAGCTATCACTGTCCTGAGTGCTTCCTGTGCTGTTCTGGGGACTCATGCTGCCTCCATGGGTCCAGGGCTCATTCTGCAGGAGAGGGAGATGCAGGAGTAGTATGGGAGACTGCAACACAGACCTTCAGGGTAAAGACGAAGGAGCTGGGGATGGAGAAAACTCTCCAGGGAGAAGAACTGGGAGCTGGATCTGCACATGGCAGGAACTCAGAAAAACCAATCATTTTGCAGAGGAAGACCCTGCAAGTCCACTTACCTCTTCAGGATAGGGAATGTAGCCTGCATAGGCCAAAACGAAGGTGCAGAACTGGTTGAAATCCTCCACAGTTCTCTGTCGTTTCTGTAATGGCTGCAACAAACACCACACATCTGTTAAACTTCCCAGATGCCTCTACCTGAGCTAAGTATCACAACCCACCCTGGCAGGCAGCTCTGGACTGCCAGGCAATTAATTATACAAGCACATAATATTTAGGTCACCTGAACACCCACCCATCCATCCATCCATCCATCCTATAACCCATCTGCATCATCTGGCTCGACAGATGGAGCCTTTAAAGCCCAGCTCAAGGGGAGGAGGGGACAAAGGGGGACGACGACACCGTGACGACACGATGGGACACCCAGAAAGCAGAGAGACGCCCGGCAGAGCGTGAGTCAGAGCCTCGGGAGCCCGGTGCCGGGGATGTCCGCCCACAGCCGGCTGACTCAGGGCCAGAGGGAGAAGGCGCCGGGGCTGCGAGGGCTCCCGGAGATTTGGGTTTCCCCGGCTGCTCCCGGGTCAGCCGGAAGAGCCCGGCGCTGCTCGGGACACGGTCCCGGGAAGGGAGCGCTGGCAGCGGGCCGCGACAGAGCCAGCAGCCCCCGAGTCGGGGACGGAGGAGCAGGACTCCACACACACCGGGGACCGAAGGGATGCACGGGAAGGCGGCCATGGCCCGCCGGGGAGGGGGCAGCCCCCTCGGACCTCCCCCGCCGCCGCCGCCAGTCCCCGCGCTGGGCACCTGATGGCTCCCAAGATGGCGCCGCGCTCCCGGTCCTGCCCCGGCCGGCGGGGGGAGGTGGGGGGAGAGGGGGGGCGAGAAGAGACCCCACTCCCGCACCCAGGCACTCCCTACACAGGCACCACCTACGGAACCGGCACACCAGCACACACTGTCTCCCCCGTTTATGCACACGCTAGCACCCCCGCAGCCACGGGTCTGCCCCCGCGTCGCACAACCCAGCCGCGCCGCCGCACCCCCACGGACCCGCGTGCCGCCGCCGCACCACCCAACGGACACGCCACCCCGGCCCCCAGGCACTACCCGCGCCCACAGCTGCACCCCCCCCCCCCGCCGAGGGCTCCTCGCATACACAGAGCACCCCCCCCAGAACACACACAGAGTGGCGTGTGCGTGTGTAGTCATCGTCCCACCCCACACCCCCCCGCACACAGGCACACACAGTACCCCCCCCGGGCACACACACAACCCCCCACCTTCCTAGAGCGCTCTCCTGCAAAGCTTCCCTCAACACCCTCTCAAGCGCGCACACACAGACGACTCCCCCCCAACGCAGCGCACACACCCGCAACTTGCCCCCCCCAACGCGCACACACACGAGCGCCCCCCCCCCAGCGCACATGCACACACACACGACCCCCGCACACACACAGACGCACACAGACGCACACAGACACACACGACACGACCCAGCCCGCCGCGCACGCATACACACAGTGGAGACCCCCCCACCCCCCTTCACACACACAGAGGAGACACCCCCTCCCCACTCACACACACAGAGGAACCCCCCCTCCAGCTCTCACACACACACACCACACCCTTCCCCCCACGCCCCCCCGCTAACACACAATCCTCCACCACTCCCCCGCGGGCACCCACGCATCCCAGGGTGCCTCCCGGGGGTCCCGCACGTACCCGCTGCCGCCGCACCCCCCCCTCTCCGCTCACCTCCTCGGGCACCGGGGATCCGGGGCTGGGCACTGGGCTGCTCCGCGCCGAACACGGCCCGCCGCGGGGGAACGGTCCTCCGGGGGGAGCGGCAGCGGCCCCGCACCCGTCACCTGCCACCTCCCCGCTGGCGCTCATCTCGCCCGCCCGCCCTCCCTGCTCGTCCCTGCCGGTCCCTGCCCTGGCCCTGCCCGATGCGGTGGGTGCCCGCCGCCGGTCGGAGCGAGGCTGGAGCACCGCCCCCGGCCGCAAGGGCGGGACCACCTGGTGGCGGGGAAGGCGGGGGCGGGGCCTGGCGCCGGCCGCCCCGGTGGAGATGGGGGGGGTGTAAGTTGCCTTTACCGGCGATGGAGAGCGAACAAGATCCCGTCGTCCCTCCCCACCGGCGACACCGGGCTCCCGCTGTCCTGGGTCTCAACACCCCGCCCCGGGCCCTTGCGGCACTCTCCAGGCTTCCAGGCTGCCCCCTCCTTCCGCCCACCGCAGCACACCGGCGCCCTACCCGGGATCCCGCGGCCTGCGGAATCGTCCCATCTCGTCCCCCCCAGCCCGTTTCTTCTAGCACCCAAACCACAACTGGATCCGAAGCTGACACCCAACCCCGGACTGGCCCCTGCTCCGTGCCCCACGGGGCCCGGCTCCCCTTTTCCCCCCCGTCATTGCAGGGGAAATTGTTAATTTGGGGAGACCCATCCGGAAAGCATCTCTCCCCCCCCTCCCCGAGCTGCCTTCTGCTCCATGATCACCCACCCCAAATTCTAATCCCCACAACCCCCCAAGGAAAGGAGAACTCTACATCCACTGCGTTTCGGGTTTATTTACACAGTGCCCACCGCGCAGGCAAGCAGGGAGAGGTGTTGATCAGCCCCCCCGGGCAGCCCACCCCTGGGCGGGTTTTAGAGCAAAGGCAGGCAGTGAGGCGACAGCACCGGCAGCATCGCGGGGAGAGGAGTGGGGAGCCGGGTACTGGTTCCTGGGCACCACGAACCATAGCCCTGGGGAGGATAGACCAAGCGGGCCCCGGCTGCAGGGACTGGGGGAAGAGGCAGGGTCACTTTTAGCAGCAAAGGCCTCGCTTCCCTCCAGGATAGCAGAGGAGACAGTGGCGTGTGATGGAGCCTGATTAGTGTTCGGCCAGTTAAACACACACACACACAAAAAGAAAGAACAAGGCAGAGTGGGAGGAAGTGAAGAAATATGGAGAACAGCTCCTCTCCTGCCCTCCAGAGCATGGGGCTGATCTGAGAGGGGTCAGGATGGATACCTCCTTCCCTCTGCTTGGCAGAGCAGCAGCTCCAGGCACAGCCCCGGTCGGCAGAGCCCCAGTGTGCCCCGGCCACACACTGCACTGGGCTCCTGCTCCCCCGCTGTCCTTTTGCCCAGCCCCGAGAGGGGAGAGCAGTTCAGGTGGCAGTTTGATGGCATGGCTGACGGTCCATGCGGGCAGCAGCGTTATCAGCGCTCTGCCAGGCACAGTTGGGATGGATGCCGAGGCGGCTGAGCTTCATGCTCCGGCCCCTGGCACAGTCCAGCTCCTGCCTCCCTTATAGGAAACCCTCCTTCCGGAACTGCTCCTGCAGGATGTCTCTGTACTGGTCGAAGCCACCCTCGATGCGGGTCACAGTGGAGTTCTCGCACACCCACAGTTCCTGGCACACCAGGCGGATGAAGCGCTCATCGTGGGACACCAGAATTACACCACCCTGTAAAGGGAGGAGAGAAAAGGGAACTTCATGGAGGGCTCAGTGCTGGTGGTGTACCCTGTCCAGGACCTCATATTTCCATTTGCTCCAGGGAAAACTCAATGGTACTGTGGTGGAGGGGGCTTAATCCCAGCCTGTCCTTCCTTCGGGAGACAGACAGGTGGCATACAGAGGAGGTATGTGCAGCAGTAACATTTTAGCCTCTTCTCTCAAAAGGCAAGTGCAAAGTTTGTTAACTGGCTCTCCAAGTATCAGAGCTGTGGGGATGGAGATTTCCAGATGGAGTCAATGACAGGCAAAACGTGGCTGGTCCAGGCCCTGAGCAACCTTGATCAAGCTTTTCCTTCACAGGAAAGCTACCCCAAGCCAGGTGACTATGAAGCACTGACAATCATGTTGATACTCAGCCAGTATCTGGAGGCTGAGTCTTTGGAGATCAGCCACAGACCATGCCCAAGGTAGATCCAAGAGGCTTCAAGGCAGGGCTAAGCACTGCACACAGTAACTGAGAAGTCTTGGGGTATAGGTGACTGGACAAGATGAAGGAAAAGGTGCTCTCTAGTCTGCTTTTGCCTCTCAGACAGTCCTAGCTAAAGCCAGCAAGTGAAACAAACTACCAGGGTAGATGACTAAAATATGACTGACCCTTCCCAACATCTGTCCTGGACTTGAAGCCACTACTGATATTTGACTGTCCATCTCTGGCTGACATACTAAGTAACCCAAGCTGGAGAGGCTGCAGGGAGTGCTGGAAAAACACATCTCACCAAAAGAGCCTTACCCGGAACTTATTCAGTGCCTTTGCCAGTGCCTCGATGGTCTCCATGTCCAGATGATTTGTTGGCTCATCCAGTATGTAGAAATTTGGACTGGAAAAGAAGATGGCTCTGAGCATGTACTGGAACAGTCCCTGGCTGGGTCCGCACCCCTCTGCACCGCAGGGACCTTCACCAGTCTCCTGCAGTAGCCATGAAAAGCCACAGCCATTGGCACTTAAAAGGCTCCAAGACTGGCATTACCCAGCTCCAGGGACACCTCTTACTCCTCTGAGCACAAAGCAGCAGGAGAAATCTATTTGCCTCCAGCCATGCAGTCCCACAGTCCCCCCAGAGGGTGCAACTTCCCCCCCCACAAAAGTCCCAAGGATGAGGCTTCCATAGGGCAGCAGAAAGTTCCTGGATGCCCGGTGAAGCCTGCCCCAAGGATGGAGCTGTGCAAAAATTAACTGCATCTGGGAGAAAATTACCAGGACATAGTCATCTGGGCAAAGGCCACACGACTCTTCTGACCTCCGGACAAGCTGGCCACAGGACGCACAGCCAACTCCCCTGAGATGCCATAGCTCCCCAGCTGGTGCCGGTACTCCTCCTCTGTCTTCCCTGCAGGAGAGTGTCACAAGTCAGCTATGGCAGAACCAGAGTGACACTGGGCCCTCTGAACCATGAGCTTGGTGGGCACGATGGCCAGGTAGACCAGAATGGCAGAAGAGGAATTCAGCAATTCCCTCCCAAGCAAGGGGTTTGTGGGGAAAACCTGACTGAGTCCATCAGGACAGTGGCTGCAGGGCTGGTGACTGCCTCCAAGTGACACTGTCCCCAGTGCCCTGTCACTGTGTTACATCACATTAGTGGAGAAGGGCTGGGAGGCTTTGGCAACTGGGAAAGGGGCAGCCTAGAGCTCGTTCTTGTGCCAGCAGGAAAACAGGTCATCTGTCCCCAAAACCCAGACATGGTGGAGCACCAGCCTGAGGTCTCCAGGCCACTGGCCACCCCTGCACAACCAACTCAGTTTCTCAAGGCTGGTGTCCTGAACTTGTACTGGATGTGACCATTTAACCCAGAGCAGGTGGGTCCCTTAAACATGATGGCAAAGGAGATCTTAATGGCCCACATCTCCTGGGATCTCCAAAACTCACCTGGGAACTTTCTCGACAGCAACTCTACAGCACTGATGTTCAAGTCCAATTGATCCACATGGTGCTGGCTGAAATACCCAATCTTTAGGTTTCTGCAGAATGAGAAGAGTGGAGGGGAGCTGGTACCAGGCTCTGCAACCACAGAGCTCACAGCTACAGGAAGACGGGATGTGCATGAGTGTGCAGGACCCATCCCCATCACTTGGGCAGCCAGAAACCTTCCAGCTGCACCACTCCTCCCAGACTCCCAGCCCTTCCTACCAGGTACCTGTGAGCATGTCTGATCCCTCTGACTGGTGCCAGCTCCCCCATTAAGATCTTTAGCATGGTCGACTTGCCAGCTCCGTTTTCCCCAACCTAGAGAAGCAGCAGCAGCATTGGAGAACATGAAACCCATGGAAGGTACTTTGGAGAGGGGAGGCAGTGATCAGGGAGTTTCAGCTTGTTTGGATGATCACACACCAGAGGAGTGCAAGATAAGTCTAATCAGAGGCTCCAGCTACCTGGAAGCTGCATTTCTGTCACTGAGGAGCAGCACTGGCAGCAGTGCTAGAAGATGTTCCCTCCCCAACCCTCCAACCTAAGGATGACCTGGTCTTAGCCTCAACAGCAAGCACATAGCATCTCTCTGCTGCCCCATCTAATGTAGCAGAAGCCCCCAGTACACACTGCTGTCATCAGCTAACAGAGTTACAGAGAAGATGGTCCCAGTCTTTTCTTAGAGGTGTCTGGTGAAAGAATGAAGGGCAATAGGCACAAGCCACAAATTCTAATTTGTGTTAAGAAAAATGTTCCTCATAACGAGGATGATCAAATACTGTAATGAGAGCCAGAGGAATGGGAGAAATATTCCTCCCTGGACACATCTAAAACTCAACCAGATGAGGACCTGAACAATCTGACCTAACATCAAAGATGGCCCTGCTTTGAGTAGTGACCTCCCAAGGTCCCTCAGAGCCACCGTTGTTCTGCAGTCCCACATACCACACAGATCCGGGACTCCAGGTCAGCAGAGACGGAGAGGGAACGAAAGATGTAGTGACTTGGGTCGTAATAGAAGTCTACTTCATCTAGCTGCAGGATAGGGGGGGAGAACTTCTCAAAGCCATCAGGGAACCTGGGAAGGCAGGAAGAGGCAAGAGATGGCCAGGAACTTTAGAGATCCTGCTCCCAGCCCCCTGGGACAACCACTGCAACCCCCCTAGGTGGCAAGGGGGGGGCTTCCCTACCATACAGGGCCTCTTGGAAGGATGTTCACAAAGGGGGGACAGATTTGCAGCCTTGATCCCAGGAGGGGACCCAATCTAAACATGGTGTCCTGTCTGGACTCCCTCTCAGAGTCAGGATGGCCCACAGGAAGGGGTCAGGGACAGGATTCAGGAGAAGCTCTCATCAGAAACTCAGCCAGGCACCTTCCAAGTGCCAAGGACTCAGAGTACACTTACTTCATGATCACATCAGACTCCTTGTCCACAGGTTTCAGATCTGGCCTGCAAGAAGAGGAGACAGGTAACCGCAATGCCTAGCACTGGCAGTCTGTTCTCACACCCAAGACTTCAGCTCTGCAATGCCTCATCCTAGCCAAAGCTTCTGGACCAGAGACAGAGCACCCAAAGTATCCTTGAGAACCTGTTTTTTCCCATGAGCACTGCCCCCTCCCCACCTCCAGAGAGGAGCAGGACAGGCACTCACAGCTTCTCCAATAGTTTGATCTTGCTCTGCACTTGGGATGCCCGGTTGGCATTGTAGCGAAAGCGGTCAATGAAAACCTACAAGAGAGAAAAGCATCAGAGAGCCCCAGGTCTCCTTCAGCCCCAGCCACCCTGCTCTCCTGCCAAGCCTTGTGCAACAACAGAGCCATATTCACAGGTCTATACATATGGAGAAAGCGATAGGGCTGGGAGAATAGTGCCCCAGCATTACTAGCTGCTTCTGGTACCTGAATGTGCTCGCGGTACTGCTGCTGGGCTTCATACTCTCGCTGCTGGTTCTTCAGCCTTTCCTCTTTGATCTTCATGAAGTTCTCAAAGTCCCCACGGTACATGTCCAGCCGCTGTGAGTGCAGGTGGATGATGTCGGTGGCCACTGCATTCAGGAAGTTCCTGTCATGGGACACCACGAGGATGGTCGACTGCCAGGTCTGGAGGAAACAGCAAGAGGGAGGCCTGAGCATCATCATACCAGAGCACAGGGATTGGTCCCAACACCCAGCGAGGTCAGACACCAGCCTGGAGGACATCTCTACCCCTCACTCTGTCCTGGGACCTCACATCACTGCCTCACCTGCAGGTAGGTCTCAAGCCACAAAATGGCCCTCACGTCCAGCATGTTTGTTGGCTCTGAGGGAAGCAAAGAGGTACTGAGGTCAAAAGGGATGAAACAGCTGGATGATGCTTTTTTCTAGAAGACGAGTGATCAGCATTGTTGAGATTGAGACCCTTGGTGGGGACCTGCCTGCACAGCTCAGGGGACACGTGTGGTGTGTGTGCACAGGAGCTGAGTCTCAGCCAGGGATGGTGCCCCTACTCCATTCTGGTACCCAGCACCAGCCCCTTGTCCAGACCCCCCACCCAAGGTTCTCATCTCCCCAGGAAGCCAGCCCAGTGCCAGGATCACCCCTCGTGGTGAAGGGACTCCTCCCCAGTGCAAGCTGGCAGCAGAGCCCATCACAGGGAAAGGGACACCTTGGGGACCTGCAGATCGCCTGGCTGGGGCTCAGAGCAGAACTCTGCTGAGTGCAGCCAAAGCCCCAGCAGACCTCCTCATGCCATCACCATCTCTCTCTGCCACACCAGGGGAGCACCAGCAGCCCTGCCAGCCTGGCCCCGCCACACTGGGCTATTTTGAGCAGGCAGCTAAAGGCCATGGCATGTTCCCAACTTCAGCAAGGGCACAGGCAGGCTCAGCAGTGATGGTGGAGGGTGCAGTATCAACTTACCATCCAGCAGAAGGAGATCTGGCCTTGGAAAAAACAGACGTGGGTATCAGAAGCAAAAAGAGCACAGGGTCAGTCAGTGCAGAGCACATTTCACTGCACACAGAGCTGTGATGCCTCCAACACTCCCCACCCCAAGCACCTGAGTCAAGAGGACCCCCAGACATCACCCCTGCACCTCACAACACAGGGAGCAAGGAAGCTTAACCCCTAAGTGTGAAAGCCTGGACACCAACCTGGCAAACAAGGCTCTGGCTAAGGCCAGTCTCATTCTCCAGCCTCCAGAAAACTCTCTGAGAAGAGAAGAGGTTGCAGAGAAGGGTTACTGTTTAATGCTGAAGTGTGTTGCTGCAGAGATCTCAGACACAGCACAAGATCCACGGTCCAGCAGGCAAGTGGTTGGCACCCCCAGGGCAGGAGTCCACATTGGAAGGGCAGAAATAGACCCTTGCCCTCCCACAGGGTGTCCCTCCCATGGGTACAGCCACAGCAATGCCTGGGGGCTTGCCAGGGGCAGCATCTCCCCAGACCTGTTTCTGTTGCAATACCCAGAACTTGGAGACTTACTTGGTTGTCTGTTGTTGCATCTTTGCATTAAAGCCCAGCCCAGCGAGAATGACAGACGCCCTGGGGAAAAGGGGAGAGAACTGGAACCCAGCTACAGCATCCAACTGCAGAGCACAGCCTGAGGTCCTGGACCCACAGCCACCAAGGGGACTCTGCTGCATGGTTTAAAGCTATTCTGGCACAATAAAACTTCCCTGCACACCCAAGAGCAGCACTTGGCTGGGAAATGCAGCCCAGATGGCCAGAGCATGTACATGAAATCCCAGAAAGTTCACAAGAAGCTTTCAGCTCTTTGGTCAGGAAGAGAGTCACTGTCATCAACATGCCAGAAACACTCCCCAGACACCAGGAATCTGGGGAGGTCCAAGAGGAGCAGGAGTAACAATGTAAGACATTTAGGGAAAAAAAAAATCCCACCAGCTTTGGGCAAAGCTCAACACAGCAGAGCTGTGACAGAAGAAACAAGAAGAGATGGATCCCAGGGCCACAGCATCACCCTTCCATGCTCCAAACCACTGCCTGTGACAACAGGGCTATCTCACCTCGCTGGGGCCTTGTCTGCCTCAATCTCCTCCAGCTTTGCGTAGATCTCCGATAGCCTGGTACCTTCTGTTCCTTCTCCCCTGGGGCAAGACAAAGAGGAGGGTATGAGACTGAGCAGGGTCAAGGTTAGAGTGCTGTAGGAGGCTGATCTCTTCAAGCAGAAATAAGGTGGGCAAGATGCAGCCCAGCCCCACTGGAGACCTCCATTTGAAGGAAGAGACCTCAGAATAAGACCTCATGGTCAGGAGGCTACAGAAGGGCTGTAAACCCAGCAGCAACATCTCACCTGCCAGCATTAATCTTAGCTGTGAGATCCCTTTCCTCCTGCAGCAGGCTCTCCCGGGTGGTGTCACACTCCAGCACACTCTGCAGAGCTGGAGTCTCGTCCCCTTCTACCTCCTGCTCCACGTGGAGGATGCTGATGTGCGAAGGGATGCGCAGGCTGCGGCTGGCAATCATCTTCAGCAGCGTGGTCTTCCCCAGCCCATTCCTGCCCACTACCCCATAGCGCCGTCCAAATGCCAGGTTCAGGTCTGCTCCCGCCAGTAGGACACTACAGCAGGAGAAGAGGCAGGTACCCTGTCAGACTGCCCCATGGAGAGGGAGATAACTGGTGATAGATAACTGGGAGATAACTGGGCCAAGCACCCATCACAGACTCATCCTGTCCAAAGTTGATAGGGTCAGGTACCCACCCTGCTTTCTGATCCTTCCCACAACCTCTGTCACTTTCCAGCCACTCTCCAATCCAGTCTCAATGACTCATGGTCAAAACCCCAGCCAGGATCTGTCCCACCTCCCCACCTGCACTCACCGCTCACCGAAGGACACGTCGAAGTTCTCGATGCGCACATCGTAAGACTTGTTCTTGCCTGATGATTCCATGCGAGTCTCCTTCTTGCTGGAAGCTTGACTGGCAGATGCCTCCTCAAGGACCCTGATTGTGCAGAAGGCAGAGAAGGGGCTCAGCAGAAATGCTCTGGGACAGCCAGGACATGACAGGGATGCTTGAGGCCCCCTCCATACTCACACAGGGCCAGTTGATTTCAGGGAATCCCGCTCCATCTTCTTGTCCTGCTTGGCTTTCAGTCTGGCTTCCGCCTTCTCCAGTTTCTTGGCATTCACCATCTGGGATGAAAAAGCCAAGAGTTTGAAGAAGAGATAGCATCTTCAACAAAACCCCCAAAAGCCCAACTCCGGGAGAAAAGGGATCTATCAATTCCTCACGCCTGGAAGAAAGGAAGATAGGACAGGGGAACTGGGACAGATTCAAGTGCATTTTGAGGAAGCTAATCAGGACAAGAAGTCACTTCAGGAATGAAGTCCTAAATCAGCTGTTCATACATTCAGATCTGCCTCAGCAAGGCAAAGAGACTTTAGCCAGTTTGGAACAAACTCAGCTTACGCAGTGGATCAGTCACAACAGAGTCAAAAAGCATTAAATTAAACCTGAAGGCAAGAAGGAGCCAAGTGTATTAACAAGGCCACTGCTCTTGGCCAGGCTCTCAGCCCACTCCAGCTTATTCCTGCGTCAAGTCAAATATTTGTGGCTGACCAAGAACACTCCTAGATATTTCTAAGCAGTTCTGCAGCCACCACAGCACATTACAAATCTGCATACTAGACTGAAGAGCATCTTGTTACTGGAGCTGTGACCCCATACCCACAGACAGATTGAGTCACTCTGTAAACTACTCCAAGCTCCCTAAACCTCCCAGTAAGACATGTCCTCCAGAACCTGAGAGGCCTCCTGAGGCCTCATCTGAATCACCTCCAATTTTTCTGAAGATCCTTTTTTTTGAGCTGCAGACACAAGAGCCAAAGAGCAAACCCAACAGCAAGAACTCCTTGCCAAAACCAGCAACTGCTGCCAGCTTTCACTCAAGACTCCCATTCAGACACACAAGGATCACATTAGGTCTCAGCCTTCAAGTGAGAGGTTCTCATCCTCAACATGTCCCAGCATTGGAGAGCTCTACAAGTGACCAGCCTGGCAGAGAGGCTGCCCACCCTGTACAGCACCCATCCTCCTTGCTTCCCAGAGGAACAACCACACTGCTCCCCACACTTGGACATGGACACAAGCCAGGTCACCCCTCAGCAGCTACATGTGTCATTGGCAAAGATGGTCATGTCTCCTCCAGGTCACAGAGCATAACTGCTTCCAAACTTCTGCACTCCTGATCTTACTTATCAAACCACAACAACCCACAGACATTTCTAAAGCTAAGCTTACAACCTCCCTGCAGCAGGTGTCTGGAAAGCAGTCGCTCCATGCTAACTCCCCACATGTGACACCCAACATCTAACCATGAGCCAGGGGTTAATCTGTCACTGAATACAGCAAGATGTTATCCCCGTACATTCTATTTTCTCAATGAAAGGCTCTGCTGTAGAAGCCAACGGCCTCATGAAAGCTTCTCATGAAAGAAAAGCTGCACCCTGAGCACCCACCACTTCACCAACCACACTTTAAAGCTCATTAAGAAACAACAGCAAAGCAGAACTTATAAAGTTAGTAAACCACTGACTCCTGTTAAGCCTCTTTATAAGACTAAGGTCAAGAGTTTCCCAAATTACAGTGACCCTCAGGACGAGGAGCAGTACCTCCTACAGCTGTATCCCTCACCAGGATGGCTGTTGGTCCCAGCTGCTCTCTGCAGGGGAGGTGACTGGAGCAGGACAGGGCACCTCCATCCCCACCTGTTAGCCACAGTCACCAGCTCTGCTGCCTTTTGAATGAGGGCACAGCCCCCCACTTACCGAGGTCTGTCCTCTCTTCAGCAGCAGCCCTGGCAGCAGGTCCACGCTGTTGTCAGCTGCAACAGGACAGGTGGGTTGGTGAACACATGCACCGTGGAGGCTCCACCGAAAGCTGCCTCAGTGTCTGCCCATGACCAGGCAGGACTGTCCCCTCTCTAAGGGGACAAAGTGACCAAAGGGTGGACCCTCTCCTTCCACACCATAGGCAGCCAGGTGCTGCTGGCCACAGCTCAGCAGCAGGAAGAGAAAGGGGGAGCACGAGGTTTGAGGTGGAGGGGGGCACCTGCCCTACAAGGTCAGGCAAGTGCAGGGTCAACACACTGAGCACTTCCAACGGTGGGACGGGAGCTGTTGAGGGGACATGATCCACAGCACCACATGATCCTGGTGCGTGCCACTCACCATATCCATCGGTGATCTGGGAGAGCTGGATGGGAGCGTCCAACAGCACCTGGCTGCAGCGCTGGGCCCGGCCCTCGTCCCTGCGAGAGGAGGAGGAAGGTGAAGAGGGGGCGAGGGCGGGAGGGTCCGGGGCGGGGGCGGCCCTTACAGCTGGAGGGTGTTGAAGAGGCGCTGGCAGATCTCCCTGATGGCGCCGTCATCCTTGGTGTCCTGCGAGACCTCCCGCAGCAGCTCGCCCACCGCCTCCACCAGATCGTCCACCGACTCGAAGTCGGCGCCGCCGTCGTGCAAGATCCCTGCGGGCACAGGGCGACGGCCATGCACACCCCAGCCGCTCGCTGTCACGACGGACAGCCTCTTGTCGCGATACGTCCAGCAGGCGGCGCCCGCCCGCCCGCGCCCCGTACCCCCGGCCCCTCCCCATCCGCCTGTCGCGACACGGGGGAGGTCGGGGCACCGCGGGGAGGCGGGCACCGCTCACCCGTCACGTAAGCGAAGACCTCGCCGTCCAGGTCAGGGAACTCGCTGCGGAGGATATCGGCGCAAGACGCCATGGCAGGGCCAGAGCACGGCCCGGCCGCGGTGCGGGTCCTGTGCCGGTACCGGTGCCACCGCACGGAACCCGGCACCGCGGCGGAGGCGGAAGGGCGGACGCGGGGGCTGCCGGGAAGGAGGAGGGTGACAACCATGTGCGCAGGGGCCGCCGGGAAATGTAGTCTGGAACGAGTCCGCAGCCACGTGCGGCCGGTACCGGGGCGGGCCTGGGCGGAACAGGCCAACGCTGATTGAGGCTTCAGTAGGGCGGTTGAGCTGAGTTTTCTCCCCTCCCCCGCCCTCCCCTCATTTAGAAAGGCAAAACAGGAGTTTTGGGTTTCAGAGTCGTTCTCAGAACAGACATCACAGGCAGCTTTCTCCATTCTACATACTTTATTAGATTCAGAGCTGGACAAATCACAAAGTGTACAAAATGGAGACCACACTACCAGAAGCAGGACTGTGGGTAGCAGCAGCATTCCTATGGCCCAGAAGCATTCCGTAGAGGTGTGGAGAGGGCAGGCTGGGGGTAGGAGGCTCTTGCTGCCACGGGCATTTCAGACTCCTGAGGACAGACCCTGTTCACATCCTGACAGAGCTCAGCTGACCCACACTCCCTGGGACAGAGGGGCCACATTTCCATTTTGTTTGGAAAGGACAGACTGGCTCAAGCCAGCAGTGGGTGGGGGTAAGTGCTCTTAGGACCTGAAATGCTGTGCCACCCACATACACACCAGCAAGAGCCTAAACCCTCATCCTTTTTGGTCACAAACCTTCCCACGGCAGGACTCTATACTGACGACTTTGCTAGAAATAAGGTGGTAGTGAGAAGCAGCAAGCCCACCATCTCCTCAGGTAGAGACTTACTGAACTCACCACCCCATCTCAGACTGGCCAGCAACATCTATCACAACAGCAATAGCTAGTACAGAAGCCAGGGTAACTTCAACTCAGATTTGTCCAGTCTATGTTTAGGTCTATTCTACGAGTACATATGCACAAGAACTTCAAAAATACTAGGATATGATGCAAGTAGTGAGACACCAACAGAAGAGGAGTTTAATGGTGGACATTCCCTAGAAAGATCACGAGAGGGTGGGAGTTAGACTAGCCCTTTCCCACTCTGGGACAGGGAGCAGGACGCTGACTGCACCCCTGCATGCCACTGGGTTCTGAACTTGATCTGCAGTGTAGGTGGTAACCAAGCACAGGCAGGCGAGTCTGCTCCCAGGGTGAGCCACGGGAGCTTTCAATCTGTGTAGAGGGGCCAGGCAGATACTTTCTCTGAATGTAGTTGAAGACTGAGGAGAGTCGGAGGATGGCTTGGAGAAGAGGGAGCCCACTAGCCTGCTGGGGCTAGCATCTGGTCTCATAGATCCCGCTCCTGCCAATGTACCTCACCCATTTTATCACATCATGGTCACTGTAGTTCAGCTTTGGCTCAAAGACTTTCAGGTAGCGCACCTTCAGCCCAGAGGGTGCAAACGGGACCTGTTGAGAGAAGGAAATGCAAAGGAGAGCATTGGAACAGAGGGACAAGATGTTCTCCATAAACAAATGCCAGAGGAACCCTGGTGTCCATCTAGAAATGAACACCAAGAGCCACTGTCCTCTTCTTGACACTTTGCATGCATGGTGACTGTGGCATTAGTGGCCAGACTCTAGTGGCTTTGAAGGCAATTTTCTTCCCATTAGTTTTGCCACCAAGGTGACCTTGTGTTAGGAAAAGTCATATGTCAGCTAGAGACAGGAAGCACTCAAACCCTGAGGGCTGAAGAGACTGGCCTGACAAAGCTTCTCGAAGTTAGTCAGCTGTACCCTGCAAGGCAGACAGGGACTCACCTCAAAGTTCATGGAGATCGGGGGCCGAGCCCACTTCTTCTTGTCATTGGTGGGCAGCAGTTCAATCTCAGCACTGATTTGGGATTCCTTCATTCCAGCCATACGTTTTATCCTATAAGAGAAAGACCAGAAGTGAGAAGGTGCCCGAGTTTATTCTCCCCTTCACTACACATGCACAAGGGCAGACGGGAGCACTAAGCAGGCTCTGTGTCCCCAGGCCCTGCCCCTGGAGCACCCCAATGCCAACACACTCCACTTACTTCCAGACAATGGCATTCTCACTGGCCTTGTACTTTGCCTTCCCTTTCATGCAGATGACTTGCACTCCACTGGTATTGAGAGGTGTTGGGATCCGGACCTGGAAGGCAGAGCCTGGTGAATAGGAGCAAGGAGACTGCAGTCTGGGCATTCTGTGCAGCCTCAGAGAAAGAATTCCTGCCCTGGCCACCTTGGCCTTCTCTCTCTCCTCTCCCATTTCAGCACCCAAAGATCATCAGCTACCATGAAGCACTCTAGGCAAGCCCTTGGGTTTCTTGATTTGAAGTAAAGCTTCAAACACATTTTGAGAATCCACAATTGTCATTAAGGAACAGGGCAGAGCTCTCCAGTTCAGGCTGCAGTAAACCTGGCTCACATCAGACAGACAAGCTCAGCAAGGATGCCAGGCTGGCCAGGGAGGCTCTGGACAGCCTAGCTTTACAGCAGTAAAGCTTTCCCAGAAGGGGAAAGCTTTATCCTGTCTTACACTGCTCACAGCCTGCTGCCTCTCTGACATACCATCAGATCACACCAGCAGAAGAATACGAACTTTTCAGAGTGGTGAAGACATTAAGTGAACAGTTGTTGCAGGGAACAAGGCCTCTGTCAATGTGTCTATGCAACAGAAAACAACTTCCACCTCCCTATTTGCAACAGTTCCCTTCCACAGGGCAGCAGCACCACACATCTGTGGGACATTCAGATCATTATTTTAGTCCTGTACAAGCTGGAGGACTCATCTCTGAGGAATCTGCAGCAGGGGACAAAGGCACAATTCCGCGGCACAAGAGACTGTAGGTTTTTATTCTCTTACCTCTATCTTCTGGGCCAGCAAGGAAGGTTTGAAATTTGATTTGATCACCACCTTCACTTCCAGCTTGGTCCGACCCACTTCCCGCACCAATGGGATCACACGGAAGGGAAGGATAATGTCCTTAGTGGTTCGGTATCTGCAGGGATGGAAGCAACAGTGAACTGCAAGGAGGAGTTAACTCCCTTACAGAGTCAAATTATACCACCTTCCTAAAGAGACAGCCTCTGCATACAGGGCACAACTTAGAAATGTCAGCTAGAACAGAAACCATTCCAAAGGAAGGAACAGATAGATGTGTGCTGCCATAGGGCAGTGATGATTTCTTGAATCCCAAAATCTGATTCCTGCCAATGGCAGTGTTCAAGGACATCACTTTTGAGCACTAAAAAAACAGGTACAGCAACTTAAAGGGTAAGGAAACCCACATACACTGCTATGGTTGTGGCAATGAAAACCATGCAGCTGGGCTTCTACCACGTGTGTCAGAAGGATTTGAGAGACACTCAACAGATTTCCACTCAGAAAACAAGAAGGCAAGTGTGTATTTGTCAGGTGCTCAAGGGCTGCAAGTCTGCTTGAGAGCAGCAACACTACTGCCACAGCAAGCAGTGCCAACACCAGCCTGTTCATCCCTCACCACCATACCTCATGAGCTCAAACTCTCCATCTGGTGGAATGAAGCTGATGCTTCTCTCAGAATCAAACTTGCTGAGCCTCACACACTGGTGGAAAGTGCAGTCATCGATGGCGATTGACTGTTTGCCGCTAAAAACACAAAACACAGTTAAACAAGCGCAAGCTGCAGCCCCAGTATCTTGGGGCAGTCAAAGTCTGTCCAGGCAGAAACTACTCTACAGAGCATGTTGCCATCACAGGTGTCCAGGAAATAGGGAGGCAGGGAGAAATTAAGGGGACAGCAGCCTCTTGGCTCAGACTTTCAATGTTTCACCACCACAAAAATAAATTATTTGAGGTAGCTTATTTAAAAGAATTCTCTCCTTCATCTCACTAGAGAGGAGATTAGAGGAGCACTCTTCTGTTAAAGCCAACAACAAAATGCTTGGGTCTGCCTGGCACTGCAAAGGCAGCTCTGCTAGCCCAAGTCTTCTTGCAGCACCATTCAAAGGAGAGAAAACACTTTCCTGTCCACAAAGCTATCCCACTGCCACAGAGCCGGGCGATGACATGTTTGGGGTCTTCCTGTTCAGAATTCTCTTCACAGCTGTTGATCTCCAAACTGCTAGGAGGTGGTTTGACTCTGAACAGATTTGTCAAAGACCAGATATTATGCCAGAGAAGTTTGTATCTCTCACTTCTAAAAATTTGCACGGCAAGCAGTGTAAATCTGTCCATGAAGGTATGCTAACCTAACCTGTCCTGGGTTAACCCACGTGGGATAAAATATCTGAGGACAATTTCATTGCCACATGTCCTGAGGTCAGCCAAAGACTCTCAGCTATAGTGAAGGACCAGAAAAAGAGAAGGCAGTAGCAGCAGCAGACAGTAGTCTAGAAGGCACATCAATATAGCACTGTGATATCCAGTCTGCCCCAGCTGCTGGAATTGATAGGACAAGCATCCAAGTGTGCTGAGATAGTATAAGCACTACAGGCAGGTTCATGTGTTTTAAGAAGCACCATTACCTGCACAAGCAGGAAGCAGGCTGACCCCAGGCTGACTGGGTGTTTAGTTATACAGCCTAGCGGTGCAGTTTGTCCTTCAGAAGTGGGAGTTAGTATTTGCTACTCTGTTGCCCAGATGACAACCAGTGTTAGGTGACTAGTTTATTTCTTTGGAAAACTTCTGGAAAGCCATGCTGCTTAGCACTGTTCCAGGTCTTGGCAGCATTATTTAGGGTTTGGTGTTGCCACATGGTAGATGTCAAAAAGCAACTGGCAGTAGCTGTGATTTTTTGTGACCTCCTACCTAAATGCTTCTGGAGTGATATCTCCAAGCTTTTGCCCACTGGAGAACCACAGCTACAGAGAATCACTTGGCAAAACTCTATCCCTCTTGCTTCTGCGACTCAAGAAAATAGCACATTTAAAGGCAAAAGCACACACAGAAGCTTTGGGACATTGATACTGACTCTTCAGAGACTGACACAGATGATATTTTCACTAGAGATAAATATCCCCACTGGGCAGCCACCTTAGGCTCATCCATTTTACTAGCTAGATTCAGTCACAGGAAAGATGGCTTAAAGGTGACAGTGAAGCAATAGCTCTTGGCTTGGTTCTGAGATAAAAGGCAAATAGCAGCTCAGTCCTGCTTATGGGAACCATTGTGGAAAGTGTCTGAGATCCAAGTTACATGCACAAGTCACATGAAGCAAGAGACAGAGGGAGAGCATAGTGCACACACAGCTGAAGCAAGTTATCTACCTTCCCAATTCACTGGGGTCAGCAAAAAAAAAAACCAAACAAAAAACAAAACAACCAAGAGAAACACATTTGAGTTGCAAATGGTTAGTGAGAGAAAAGAGGCAGTCCCTTTGCTTTTATCTCTTCACCCCAAGCAGGAAGGCTGTAAAAGGCATAAGATCTGTTCTCAGGTTCAGTGAGACAGGGCACTGTCTGAGGTGTGGCTGGGAAGGAAGGTAGCCAGGCTCCCAGAAGGGATGAGCCTCCAATCCACAGGGCCACTGACCACCCGTATGTCAGCAAGAGGGGCCTACCCAGTGTTAGTCTGTCAGCTCTTCTAGTTTATGGGAATGGTCCAGGTAGAGCAGGCTATGGTCAGAGGGGTTTCTTCACTGTTCCTGGGGAGCAGTACTACTGCGTCCTATGAATAAGAGTCTCTGCACTGACTAGAACTCCTAGAGACACATTCTGGGAAAATCCATCTTAGGGAAGTGTATCCAGCTGCAAGTACTCCACACTTAACATAATGTTTGAATCTTAATACTTTAAGAACTGTAGAGAAGCCCTCCAGCTCATAGCTTCCATGACAACTGACCTACCCAGGGATAAGTTACCAGTAACATCTGAAGGGAAAATCATCTTGTCTGTCTGACTAGAAAATGTATTAAGATCTGTCCTTTCATTAAGAGTCCCCAGTGGCAAGTGGCTTTCACCCCTCTCTTACCTTTTCCCTGTTTCATCTGCAGTCCCTTTGCCCTGTTTTTCAATGACAATCTTGTCATTCATGCCAAACTTGCACTCGGGCATTCCACTCAGGTAACTCTTCATCACCACTCTGCCAGAGACGTGGGCACTCAAAACCTGACCTGGTGTAGAGAAGAGTACAGTTCAGAACACTTATGCAAGTCCCTACTCACAAACCTGTAAGAGGAGAAGAACCCCAGCTCAACCTCTTGCTTACCCTGGGGGGACATCAAGAGATTCACACTCTCCAGCACATCAAGAAAGAGTTCATTGCGTCGATATTTGATCCCTTCACGTCTCCATCCAATCTGTCCAGTCACCTGGCTGGTGATCTGGGACTGCTCTTCCTTAGTCTGAATGAAAGAAATGACATCTTAGACCGCTAGATAAATTTAAAGACTAACAAACTTTTCCCAAAATCTAAAAGCAACTGCTTGTCATTTATTACATACAACTGCTTTTGACACTTAGATATGGGTGCTGTCACACCTTCCACAATATCAACATTCTCTCCTCAATACTGCAAAGCTTATGCCTGACTAAAAATTGGTCACAGCAATAGCAAGAAAGGTTCCTCCACCTTGTCAGCTAGTCCAGTAGGCTACACCTAGGTGCAAGGAGGTATAGGCTCCACCAATGACATTTAAATCATGTCTCTGACTAGAACACCAATCCATGTCAGGCAGAGAAGCAGCTGACAGACCAGTTCACAGCCTTATCCAACATGAAACTCTAGACCTGCAAGACAGCTACTCCCCAACAACTGCTTCTTAAAGACTGCAGTCATTAGAGTTACCAACATTAACCTAACATGCCTCTAACAGCATCCAGGCTCTAAGCCTCCTGAAAGCAATAAGGGTTATGCTGAGAGGCACAGGGAGGTTTCCTACCTGATGCTATAGGCGGGGTCCCGTCACACGCAGAAAGTCAAGAAGTAGATGTATAGCAGCAAGTGTGGTGCACACAGGGTTAGCAGGCAAGCAGGTCAATAGCAAGAAAAGGGAGGGAGAAAGAGGCAGGTTAGGCTTAGCACAGAAACAAAGCAGGCCAGATCATCATTAATTAGGCAGCTAATTAGCACACAGGAGATGAGGGGCTTTGACCTTCAGCTTCCCTCAGGAAATCCAGCACTGAAATGGCTTTTCAGATTTGTCCCCTTATGTTTAACCCAAACACAAGGCAGCATAGAGGGAGTGACAGGCAGGCCAAACATCACTATCAGTAACATTCCTCTGCAGAGCAGACTCATGTTGGTGCTTCTAAAGCAAGCCCTGAATGTTTATCATGGCACAGATGCCTGGACTATGGAAAGTATCATGCACCCAGGACTGCAGGAATCTTAAGTCTGGGTCCCGTATAAAGTTACAATCGTGTTAATTCCACCTCTTCTACCACAATGACTGCAGAATACAGAAGGTCCTTCCCCAGCAGCCCTGCACTGGGCCCACAGGGTGGCAGTAAATGATCTCAGCGTTAAACCAGCAGTGGCTTCGGTTTCACTCTTGGCTCTTGACACAGTCATGGCCACCCCTTGAGCAAGTGGTGCCATTATCACAACCTTTAAGATGATGAGTTTTACGCTCCCCTGAGAACTGCCCAGGAAAGTGCTCAGTGCGGTACAAAGCACCTCCTATGTCTGTCCCACAGAAAAGGTCTTGTTATCTACCTTGTTCAATGCTTAACAGGAAGGAGAGGCGCACACATAAGTATATAAAAAATACCCAGTTCTCTGACTTCCAAAGGGACACTGATCACATCCTGACATTCCCATCTCTGTCAATAGCATCAATGCCATGAACCTCTACTGGTCACTACAAAAAGTCACTGTATGGATCTGGAAACAGATGCCTGGGGAGCACTGAAGCTGAGGTCACCCAGTAAGGATGAGTGTTCCTTAAGAGAGGGGCTGAAGAAACCTGCATCTGAAACATCTCAGGTCTGGGAGCTGGAAGAATACATCAGTTAAAAAGGGACAACAATACCCAATCTGTGCTCAGTTTCCAGCATACTGACTAGTCTAAGGGCAGGCAGCTATGAGCAGGTTTTCTAGGTCTTTGTAGCTGGTGGCAGCCCTCTCCTCACTTTGAAAAAGTAGCACTAGCTTTTCAGCACAGTTTTGGGGAAATGCTGTAACAACTCATACTCCCAGAAAGTAAATGGGAGGGGAAGAAAATAACAGCATTCATTTAGTTCAAGTCAAGACAGATGCAGACAGGATCTGAAGAGTGAGAACCGAGCACCAAGATCACTAACCCTTCAAAGACCATTTCAGCCACAGGGTGGGCATTCAGAGCACAGCAGCTCAATACGTATCACATCTTTCATTGAGAATGAGGTTGGAAAGTTGAGTTTGGAAAGTCTGCCACAACTGTGGGTTTTGCTCACTTAATTTAGCAGGACAAGCCCAAGGAAGTCATCATCAGGAACTAAGTAGGCATAAGAGAACACACATGACAAGTCACCCAGCCACAGATTTTGGTCCAAGGTACCTGACAGAAATAGGCTGTAAGTGAAGAAGGTGCTGGAGGCTAGATGTACCAGAGTAGAGAGTAGGAAGGAAGCACAGTTTCAACTGTTGCCCCTGCCATGCTATGCCTGAAAGGATTTCTTCTGTTTTTTGAACTGGGATGAACAAAATTCCAACACAGAGAAGAATAACTGCTTACTATCTAAAGCTAAGGTCCAGATTCCTCTTTGTAAGGGAGGAAGGACTAAAGCAGTTGAATGAAGCAAGATGCTGTGACAGCGGTTTGCACACAAACAGCATATGACTGAAAGAAGAAAAAACAAAACAAAAAACCTAGGGAAGGAAGTGAGGGTGGTAGTTAGAGTTTTCCTAAGAACAGGAGCTGACTCAGCTGTCTTGAGTGCTGACTACCCAAAATGTCAGACTGCAGAGGGCCAGAGCAATTTACACCAGGGCTCAGGATGGGGGACTAAGGCCGGATGCACTCACATCTGGCCACTGATATATGCCTGCCCTCTTGCAAAACACTGTTTGCTGCTCTAGCAGGAAATACATTGCTCAGGGGCTGTTTCTCTCTCACCTCCTTCTTGAGAGATGCAGCTTCTACTTCTGCAAGTAGATTAAAAGTTTAAGAAGTTCTTACAAACTTAGTGCTGATGAACGGAGTGAAAAACAGAGCCTGCAGATACTCTGACCTCTGGTTATCCTAAACAAGAACTGTCACCAGGCAGGCTCTTGTTCAGCACATTGCTTCTGTTTGTATACCACAAGGCTGAAGTTTCAGCTGGATTTCTGCTGAAAACAGTTTCAGTACAGACTGACTCACAGCTTTTCTGCTACAGAGGGGAAAGGACTGAATTTTAGGCTAAGTCCTCATACTGAGAGTTGTACAGCTGTGTTAAATGGACAAGGTGAACAGTATTTCTTGGGAACATGAGAAAGTGACTATAAAAGTCCTTTAGTTTCAGAGGTTGAGCATTAGCTGAGATGGAAAGCCTACTTTTGAGGAGGTTGGATTAAAGCAACTTTATAACACATTCCCAAGAAGAGTCTAATTGAAGTGTCTTTTTCTCAAGGGGCCCTTTATCTTCTATCTCCACGTAAACTTTGTTTGATTCTTATTTCTAACATAAGAAAGCTCAGACTGTACTGATGCTGAAATGCAAAGATTTTACAGGCAGAGCCAGAATAACATAAGCTTCCTGACTGACAGCAAGATTCACACATCATTACGAGGCAGGCATGTAAGCCTGACAGCTCAAAGCACTGAAAGCCAGTAGAAAACAGAGTGGCTCAGCAAGATTCACACACAGAAGAGCTATTTCTGGTTCAGCAGGTAGATTTATCATGTGAGAAGCTGACACAGAGCAGAGCCTGAAGCCAGCCACCATTTACATGCAAGGGACTGGAGTTATCCTGGCTCAAGGCCCTTCCTCCTACATTTCACCAGGTGCCAGGAAACATCAGGTCACACAGGCAGAGACACACCTGGAACAAGATGCCACTGCTCTGCCTTCCTTGCCAGGGTGTTTTCAATCTACTCAGGCACCTCCAGTCTGGACAGGTCAAATGGCTGGTAACTGAGACTGTAATTTCTTGAACAGGCTTACAGAAAATCAACCAGCTGTACCTCCAGCTCCTCTGGTTACCTGACTCTTGATGCCTTGCTGAGTGATGAAGGTCTTCAGGGCCCCTGTTTCAGAGTTCTGAGGATAGCCAAAGTCCAGGATTTCTACAAAAGGGTAAAAGAAGGTTAGTTCAGAGCTGCAAGGTAAAACATGCCAGCCATGCTATCCGTTCCTACAAAGAGAGTGCCAATTTGTGCACAGACACTGCTTACATATTACATTTCTGGCTAAGTGGCTAGAGCATTCCTTATAAAGAAAAAAGGAACAGTCTTGCTAAACTGACTTCGCAGTGTAACATTTTGGAGAGGAGAGGTGATTGAAAACAGCCCATCTGATGAATTTGCTTGTTTTTTAATACATATGTACTTGAGGACTAGATAACAACTAGTCTAGCCATATGCACAGGGCACACTGGGGAGTTTTTCCAAAAAATCCAAGGGACAATAATGAGTGTTTATTCAACAGAACAGTCTTCACAGAATTTTCTTCAGCTTTTGATTTTCTTACAAAGACATAATAAAAATCAAAACCTAAAAATAACAGCAGAATAGAGAAACAAATGTTAACTACAGTCAGCGCACTTAATACCTACTGCCCTCAAAGAGGGAACAGAGACACCATCAGTCACTGTGACTCTTGGCTAAGAATCCCAGGACACACACGTGGGGTCTTGTATGGAAAACAAAGGAAAGCGTAACTTATACAAAGTGCTCATGTTATACAAAATGCGGACAGTTCAAGGGCAATCACCACAGGCAGGCTGATATCATGAGTAGCTGAAGGAACACTATTATTGTTTTGTGGGGAAATTTGTCCCTGCATCACTGGTGAAGTTTGGGCTGAGACAGAGCATGTTGGGCTTTATTGATTTGAACTGCCCCCAAGAGTGGCAACCACCTGGGATGACAGCTATACAGTGCCGGAGCCACCTGGGGACTGGGGGGATGGCTGACCTTAGATGTACTAATGATAGCCCTATAGATACCTCAGTTAATGACAGCCCTACACCTACACAGAATCCACTGAAAAGCTGAGGGCCAGTACCAGCTGCCTTGTTTACACAAGCACACAGTTCCCAACACTTCAGCAAAGTAAGCCACGATCAACACAGGGCTACAGGCTTGAAATGTTATCCACACTACCAGTACAGGTGGCATTAGAAAACAGACCAACTAATTTTGAACTCCATCACATATGTTAAAAATACTTCAAGCATTATTATTACTTCAAACTAAGCTAAGGGCTTTAGAATGACCAAGTGCACTATCATACAGCAGATAAGGGAGACATCTCACCGTCCAGCAGCTCATAGATCAGCACAAAGTTGTTCTTTATGTTCTCCTCGCTGATCTTCCCAAAGTAGGCAGTCATCACGTCACACATCTTGTAAAGAAACTCGAATACCATGGCAGCGTTGACATTCTGCTTGGTGACAGCAGCCAGCCAGATGTTGGAACGCTTGACATGGAAGAAGCTCGTGCGGGCGATGTTGGTGACAGGCGAGCGCACCTGCTGCCGCGCGTGGATGACATTGACGCGGAAGGCGTCGACAGCATTCCGCCTGTGAGATCATCACCAGAGGGAAGTTAGCTCAGTGTGCCTGGAAACAACCTGGCTGCACAGCTCTGCTTCCGTGGTTACAGTCAGACACTGAACTACATACACCAAGCTCACTTCAAAAGGCTGCCTGAGGATGTCTCTATGAGGGACAAGTGAAGGCTCTGAGCAGAGTTAGACACTAAATTTTGCACAACCTAAAAGGAGAGCAAGAGCTGCTGGTTTCTAAGGAGATTTGGACTGCAGTGCAAGTGTAGTCAGAGGGAGAAGCCATCCTCCATCTGGAGTCAGACAACAAAGGAACCTTCCCTTCAGTTAATTTTGCTAGCACTCCCAATTGATTGCCATAGCTGGGAACAAACACAGTAGCAGCTTATGGCCCACAGAAGAGCCCAGTTTTCAACAAAAATTTGGTAACTGTCTACTCAGCATGCTCAGGCCTTCATATTGCCCCAAAGCAAGCTGTAGTCTCCCACGATATTTGTTGATGGCAGTTCCTCCCAGACATACCAGTGAATTAAAAACAGCAAAACCTGCCCAGGTCACCTGATAGATGTCAGTACCTAGGTACACCAAAAAATTTAATTCTCAGATCCACCTCACCCCCATTCCTCACACAACAGGAAGGGCAGGTTCAAAGCAGCAAGCAGGATTAGGAATGTTTTTGGCTTTCCAGTTACATGTGTCCTCTCAAGCCTGCTAGGCTTTAGAACATGTCTCCTGCACATGGACTTAGGGTCCCCACAGTGCATTATGCTAGTAGCACTGCATTACATGTGCTGGACCACTAAATGGTCCAGTGTGATTTACAGTAGAGAAGGTTAACAGAGTCTCAAAAGGGTGCTGTGCAAGCTTCCCCTAGCTGCTGCAGTTTCTAATGCAAACTGTCTGTGTGTTAGTGACAGGGAACAAATACCTCCTGGGTAAACAGGAATGTTTGCATGGCATTCTGGATGCCAGCTCTTCCACACTAAAGTATCCTTAACCCATAGCTACAAGTCTGAATTAACTCCCCGAATTCAGTTGAAGTCCACCAATCCTAAGAACATAGGAAGGAAGTCAGTGTGCTTTACAGGACCAAATTGAGACTTAAAGCAATAGTCTATACTCCAAGCCAAGGCTCATCTAGTTTTGCTTTATTACTGTCAGACACTGTGTAGACTAGGGGTCTGCTGGCTGCAGCATCAAGGCCGTGTACTGATTATGCAGAACCGTGTTTGAGAACAGACAGTAATATCACCCTCACAAGCAAAGATATGGGCTCATAACAAGAGTAGTCAACAAAACAGCAGATACTTCCAAGTTTCAAAACAGAGGATATTCAAAGGAACATATGCTACTACAGCAGGTGTTCGGTCCTTGAATGTCTGGGTACATAAGAAGCAGCTTTGTGAGTAAACACGCTCCCTCATAAGCAAAATTCTGGCCTTCAAGTACTTCTCAGATTTTATTGCTTCAAAGGGTTTGCAAGTTTAAGTTAAATTAATATTTCATTTCTACCTTAGTTTTTCCATAAGTAACTTGTCTTCTATAAAATAACAGTATCTAAAAGCCCCATTCCTCCCCTCCAGTAAGCCTTGCAAGGCAAGTTCAGCTTATTCTGGAGCATTAGCCCTCCCATCCTCAAGTTCTTACCCACTAGAACTAGTACCAGAACCAGCAACCAGACTGGTGCACCCTAGAGGAGAAGCCTCATCTTGGTGAAGCTTTTCCAGCACACCAATTGCCCGCTGTGAAGTGCCAGTCATGGCCTACCACGCGTCTCTTACCTATTGCTACAGCAGCCAATGAGATGGGATGGACAGAAATGGCGCCAGCGGAGAAAGGAGGAGTGACAGCAACAAGAGAAAGGGTTAGAAACACACACACAAGGCACAATGAATCCAAAGAGATAAGGAGAGACCAAACAGCACCCCCTCCCCCTGCTCCTGGGCTCAAAATGCCAAGGCAGTATTGGATGGACAGTAACAAGCTTGGCAGCAATGAAGCCCTCACAAGGCACGACACTGACGTGCCATGGTCAGGCTGCCAGCATTGACAGACTTGTGTCTTGCTGAATTTTAGGGTTAACTGGGCAGATGAGCTTCATCTGTATCACGTCAGCAGTACCCAGTCTGCTCTGCTAATACATGTGGCAGGCCTTGGAGGGGAAAAACCCCAAAGCCTCAATCTGAGGCATCGCCTGGAAGCCACAGAGTATCAAGTATCTTCTTCCCAATCTGCCTCAGAACAGGGCTGCAAGTCTCAGTGGGCATTTCTACAACAGTACTTCTCACTTGAAGCTGTTTGGGTTGATGCTCTCTGGCTTGGTCCAGCCAACAGGAAACACAGCAAGTTTGATAGAGCTGGAGCACAACTGGAGAGACACAGCACATCCTACAGAATCAGACACTGCTCTATCCAGCTTGCACTTTTTCCTTAAGGATCAAGAGCCATGAAGCTGATGTACTGGAAGCTCAGAAACCAAATGGCTATTATGTTTAAAGTGCATGCAGTCTGTCATGTAAGCTGCTCAGTTTCAAATAGCTTATTTTTGTTAAATAGCTACATTCTTAAATGCAGGTAAGTTCTTCCAATGACTATGTCACTGAAGAGCAAGGCACTTGAAGACTGCAATAAAACCCTCCTTGAATTAAATGCATAGCGCTTTGCTTTTTTTTTTTTCCTTTTTTAAGAGGCTGCTTATGCATGCAGCTAGCTGCTGTATGTGCAGATGCACTACATGCACTAAAGCCATTCTAAGTTGCAAGCAAAGAAAGTCCAAGTTTTGTGGTACTTCTGCCTTTAATAAAAATCAATGGAAGGGTTTCTTTACTGACCATAGTTTTGCTCATTAACATTTGAGTTAGCATGTGCTTATTTAGACCTTTAAACTGTGCATGGGGAAGTCTTCTCATAATCCCAGATAACCTTCAATCTCTCCCAGCACCCAGACTGAGGTTTCCAAAGGCACGTACAAAGACCAAGAAGTCTTAGGGGTCAGTCACTCAGAGCTCACATGAAGACAGGCAGCAGTTAAGCTCATTTTCCACTCAACCTATCTGCCAACAAGCTGGAGGGACTAAGCCCTCAGCACTTCAGACCTATTGTTTAGGAATTTAAAACTGTTCTAGAGTTTTCTAGAAATCTATCACCTGGTTATTTGGTTAGGGACAGAGCTCCTACAGAGATCAGAACAAGGTACAGTATGATGGTGATTCCTTTCTCTCCCTCCCTTTGAAGGTTAGTATACTAACAGCTTTAGAGAAGTGTTCAGAATAGAAAATTGCAGATACCATTACAACTCCACTTGCTTGCTATAGAGCTGAGGATTCTCAATTACTTGATTACACAAGATGAGATATGGTCATTTTAAGTCAACTTGTTTTGTAAGGTTACACACCAAGAATTATTCCAAATCAAACCAGCTTTGAAGGCCTGTTTCAGAAGGAATCCAACACCTTGGAGCGGAAGCTTGGTTAAACACCCAGCATCAGCTCCACCTAAGTCACAAGACTGGCACTTTCACAGGAACTGAATGGAGGATTTCACTCAAGGGAACACTGACTCCTGAAGTCCTAAAGAACAGTTGAAATTTTGTCACATTTTGCCAAACAAAAGATAGGATCGGGCAGGAAATCCCATTTTTCTAGTTTTGCCTGGGCAGCTGGCAGGAAGTACTTTATCACGTACTGAACACAAGTCGCTTGCTATATAAGAGGAATGAACCAAGACAAAACACTACAGAACATCACTACATTAAAAAATAACTTGCTCCGAGATTACATCTCCACAGCCAGAGTGCCCTTTAAATTAAAAGGCCTACTTGAACAAGATCAATTCAAGCACAAACTTTAAGCACTTTAAGTTTGCAAGCCAAACAAACAAACAAAAAAGTTTTTACTGGAAGCTGGAGTAGCAGTGTCTCTAGCCCCCACACAACATATTCTTAAATTAAACTAGAATGCAGGCTGGCTTGACTCACTGTGATTCCTACTCATTAGGAGAGCTTTATAAAGTCAGATCTGGCCAGCGAATTGCTCCGAAGAGCTTCAGTAAACAAGTATTCAAGACTGAGATGAGTTTTTACAGCAAAGGAGAGGAAAACTTTGTAGCCAGAGTCTTCTGCTTCAGAAATAGAATGTTTCCTTGGCTCAGCTCCCTGTAGTAGTCCTGGAATAACCTAGTCAGCCTTAGAAGACCTACTTTGCCTTAGAAGATTTTAAACAAGCCAAGAGATTTAAAGCTCATGAGGTGAAGGCTTATTACAGACACTGTGTTGACTGCTACTTCAATGAAACAGTGCAAGCCTTGACTAGCTGCTAGTTCTACCTCAACTTTTAACCTCCATTAGACAATCCATAACCAAAAGGGATCTGCTCTTCAGACTACAGCAGTCTGAAAGCAGACTGGCTTGATGCATTTTTTGTAATTCAGGGGAACAAGTTATTCCACAGCACATCATACCACCATTCACCATAGAGAGCTGGTAGAAAATCTATTTTCCCAAACTGGCCAAAAGGACCTTTCTCATTGGACTTTGAATTAACACCTACCACAGCTCCACTTCTACTCTGTTATTTTCAATCACTAACTTCCACCTAGCACTAATGGAAAACCACAAGGAAGAGTAATGCTGTGCAAGAAAGCCACTTCAGGCTTTCAGTCCATGTATCACCATCACTTGATACATACCTTACAGTACCATCTTCCCTGCCTCTAAGACACCATATTTTTAGTAAGATCCCTTCTGGAAACTAGCAGCCTAAGGATTGTACAGATCTAGTCTGAGTGAGCACCATAACACCTGTGCAACAAGATACCTATGATTTACTGAAAGTTTTCAGTGCTTCCCGCAACCTTAATTACCCAGTGAATATAGGCTTTCCAAAAACAAGGCTGCCATACAAAGTTGGAGGACAGAATGCCAGCTTTAAGTGAACAGCCACAGTTACTACAAGACTGCTAGCAGACATAACTTCCCCAGACCACAACCAGTCCCCTGCATGCCTGTACTTGACGCTAGGCCGATATCTGTGTTTCAAACTAACTCAGAGCTCTGGTTATAGTAAATGGCAGACAGTTCCCACATTACTGCTCTTGTCAAGTTTTAACTATTACATAGAGGCTGGTAGATTCTTGCAGTTGCAGTTTATGTTGCTGAAGCATTTGGAGAAACAGCCAGATCTCTGCCATCCAAAAGAAAATCCCAGGTTTGTAGGCCATCCTTCATCATCTGTAGGTGACCAGAGCTTGACAAGCGCTTTTTGTTTCTTCTCAACTAAGCCTAGAGCAGCAAGTTGAGTTGCAGTCTTACATGCATGCACAGCTAATCAGAACAAAGCAGCTCCAGGTTGTTATCTGCACCAAACAGACAGAAATGCAAAGACCAGGGATGCACAAGAAGCACTTACCCAATGTCATCCCGGTAGACTCGAGAGATTAAAACCTCTCCTTTGTGATTATAGATGAATAAGCCTCCAATCATGATGGAACTTCAGTCTTCTCTTCCCATGTTGCTTAAGACCTGAAGCAAGAGAGGGCATATATCAGTAGGCTGCATGCATAGCAATGAGCAGAGTGGCCACAGACCTTGACACCCGCTGGCTACATGCTAGGGCACAGAGACCTTTTTGTCACTCACATCCTTAACCAGAAGACAATTCTTACAAAGTCTGCACTGCTGAAGACATGATAGCACACATCTTGATGCCACCAGAGTAATGACCTCCTGCAGACTGCAGAGAGAGACAAGTAGAGGGCAGGGAAAGATATTCCTGAAAGTCTGGTCATGCAGGCTACTTCACTTCATTTATCTTGTTACCTCTGGCCAGGCTAGCACATGGCTGAAGCCCAGGACTGTAAATACCAACAAACCTAAGTCCTAACTACATGCCAGTCTCTCCAGATCAGTATTCCCTCATGTTTGCTGCAGAGCTGCTCCTCAGGGCACCCAATAACAAGGACTTAATGAGGAAGCCTGGTAGGAATCAACTGCCTTGGTCCAGATCTAGGGAGCCACAGCAAGAATTCAGACAAGAGGCCCAGCTGAGCCACTTCCTGAGCTTGTCCGAACAACCGGAGTGCTTAGGTCTATGTAAGTAGACAAAGCTCCCACATATACTGTAACACAAGGCTCTGAACATGACTGCAATTTGTAGCAAGGACTGAAGCTTAAAATTAGCACTGAAATAGAGGCAGGGTTACTTCTTATTCTATTCTTCATCCTGGATGGATCAAGCCTCAAGTATTCATAGTGTCTGGCCTATCCCTTGACTGCAAGAAAAAACATGCCTGGAATGACAAGAAAAATCTAGGACCCTTTATTTCTGCTATAAAGGGTCTATCTCCCCAGTGACAGAGATACAAATCAGATGCAATTCATAGTTAGTCTTTTAGCACCCAAGTGTTTGAGATGTTGCCAAGTCTACCACTGTACAGCAGGAGGCTCTTTGCAGCAAGTACACCTTGGTTTATTACTGCTTTTACATAGTTTTCAGATAGCAACATTACAGCCCTTCCTGATCCCTAGCAGAAGTACTGAGAAAAACTTCAGAGTCCAAGCTGAGACCAGCCTGACTACAAGGTGCCAATGGAGTGGAGATATCAACCATGACCTGCTCTAATTGCAGACTAGTGCCCCATAAAACACCTAACCTCCTCTTCAAAGGAAGACTGTTCTGAGGAGAACTACAAAGCTGGTAGACATTATAGACACAGAAGACTTCTTTTTTAAAAAAATATGCAGCTACTTCATCAGAGCCCATTCCAGTAGTCAAATGCACTGCAGTTCACTAAGGTCCAAGTCACAATACATGCTTCAGCAACTGCTTGGCTGTCTTAGTTCAGAGAAGAGTACTACAAAGCAATAGCACGAGCCTTGGTCTTGGGACAATCACGTAGGCATTTCTCAGCTCTGACACTGCAGAACATTAGATAACCAACCATTCTACACTGCTGTTAGGGTGGGCGAGTCTACACCCACTTGCCTGGGGTGGGTGGGAAGGATACGGAGAGGCTAGTCTAAAGACAGGCACTGACACTGAGCTGATAGGTGCTTGCTCAGGAAAATGGCAAAAAAAATTAAGTTACTGTGACCCAGCCTCAGATCATCTCAAAGGTCAGGAAACAAAAAATTCAAAAGCAATATACATGCATCAGAGGGACAAAATGACTTCCAGCAAAGAAGCCTGGAGTATTAAGGGTAACACATCCTCTAGAAAATATGTTCAAGAAATTAAACTAACTTCCCGTTTGAAGGAATTACTGAAGACATGAGTTCAGTGCTAAAGAAAGGTTTATAGTGCAGTCACCACTTTTAATTTCAGAACAAGAAGAAAACCAAACTTTAAATTTCACAAGCCTTCACACCAGCTTTGAGCTTCATCTCAAGTGCATTACATGTACTTCTCTACTGTGTGTCTTCTGTTACATTATGTCTGCTTCTGCTTGTTAAAAGGCAAAAGAAAAAATTATCAAAAGGTCAGTTTAAGTCAAAATAGCACAAAACAGACAGATGAGCAGTTTTCCCAAAGCTCAATAGTGAGCTTCCTGGATTTTACTGCCGCATTCTGCCAATTGAGGGTCTCTATGCCCCCTGACACTTAAGTGGCTTCACATGGCACTGCCATCAACACTTTTTTGATGTCTTGAACTACATCTAGCAGAGTAAATGTTCTCAAGAATGTTTTGTCTTCATTCCCATTAGTGACAGTTTCTACCTTCAGGATAGAAGTATTAATATAATTCCAGGATAAATTTCTGTAACCAAACCTATTCAGACACAGGCAGCATACAGTCTTAGATTCTCATGCAGTTACCATGTGGGAAAAGCCTTTTGTAGCTGCCCACTGTCCCGTGTAGGCGGACAGAGGCCACGCAGCAAGGCCAGCATCCCCACACCAGAAGACAGAGACAATCCTGTTGGTCAACAGAGCAAAACCACGTTCTGCAATTTAAGGAGGCGGCTGTACCACAGGCTCATGACTACTTATTACATGAAACGCACATGGCCCAAACAGGTATGTAGGAGGTCATTGAAAGGCAACATGCAGGACTAGAACCATGGAAAATACCTTTTTGAATACAGATGCACCATGAGTCTGGCAGATGCTAAAGCTGTAATTCAGCAAATATTTGGAAGGTCATTCACACAGGCAAAATTATGAAAAAACCACCCCAAACCTAGAATTTACAGCAACTTTATGCCCACTCTGAGAAATTAATTTCTAAGTGGTATTTTTTCTGTTCAGATAAGAGGCAACGTCTTCTCAGGCTGCTACAAAGTTAGCTTCCACATTTGGACAAGGACTATTGCTACTAAAGTTGAAGAGTTCCTGCATCCTCTTTAAGACTTACACAGTATAGAATAGTTTCCTGGAAGCTTACGCAACTGGTCAAAGCTGGATCATACATTACAAACCTTTTCCAGAAGATTCCTAGAAAGCACATCCTATTCTTAAAAAAAAATAATCTCCCTCTTGGGTTTTAATGCTGCTTAAGTTTCACTATTTTTAGCATAAAGGAAATATCTGCTTTGACAAGCAACAGGATCAGACACAGCATATACAAGACAAAGCCTCTTGCCAGCTTGACAAGCCAATCATTTTCTGAAAAAGCCTTGATTTGAATAGTTACTACAATATTTACTAGAAAACCCACAGGAGACTGTTAATCAAGCTTCATGTTAGAAATGAAAAGCCTTATCTTAGGCAGCTTTAAATGTTAATTGTGTTAATGAGGCTATGCTTTCTTATAGGTTAGGTTAGAACATTCTGTAATAGTTTCATTAAAGCTACAGGCAAAAATATCAGCATTGTTAATTGAATCACAGACTATGCAGTCAACTTCTTGTTTATTTTATATGCAAGTAAAATCATGTTAGCTAGAGAGTAAATACAGCACAATTCAATGCTTTTAGTGAATAAAACTCTTTGGCATTGCTAGACTTCTTCCTTATACTGGGAGCTAACTTCAGGCTTCAACCTTCCATGCACAGTTAGCTCCTAATCTAACCAGCTTCCCATGATCCTTTAAGAGCCACATGGGCTCCTGCTGCAGATCCGTTAGCTCAGTGTCTTCTCTCTGACATCAGCAATAAATGGACAATCAGACAACAGTACAGACAGGTCAAAAAATCCACTCCTCCGGAGACCCCTCTGCAATGGCTTTTTTGTTTTAGAACTCTCAATGGATCTCTAAAGTATTTGCCCAGTTTCCTCTTGAATCTCAGCATCAGCAGCATTCCATGGCAAAAAAAAAGTCTACAGTTCTACAATCACAACATAAAACATCCTCCTCTTTGTTTGAAGACTGCTTTTTCTTCCTTCCCCCAGCTTTGTTTAACAACCTCCAGTTCAAGTTCAGGAAGAGCAAATATGAACTAGCCCAAACACTCTGCCCCCAGACCACTCAGAATTTTGCTGCTCTTTCCCAGAATGAGATGTTCCCACTTTATTCAGTTGCTCTTGACAAGGAAATTGCTTTATGCTTTGCTCCTTCACAGTACTTCCAAAAGAAAAACGTTCAGAGGGAAGCAAGTGCAAAACTTCACAAGTGCAAACCCCTATGGGCACCACTGTACATTCATGTGCCTTGAATTCAGTGTGCATTTTATGGTGCCATCACTGCACCTCTGTGCCATTTTTGGCCTACTTCACACTGACTACTATGAATACACTCCTACCTACCTACACCAGCAACTCCTGCCATGACTACTGACCAGGACTGCTCTTATTCCAAATCCTCGTTTCCAACAAATCAGGAGCACACAGAGATTTTCCACCAACCAGCTAATGCATACTAGCTGTACTACACTGGTAATGCAACTCATGTTGATCAAATTGCTGAAAGTCAGAAAGGGACTGGCTCTGTGCTATGTGAACCCCTGGTTAACACCTGAGGTTGTAGTTTCACTTACCACAGATTTAGTCACAGAATCAGAAACATTCTGATAGTTTTTCTAGTGGCATGGTCTACCACCATAAATATACCCAAGACACCTGCACTAACATTATTTCAGCTGTAGTAGCAGCTTGCCTCCATACCAGTTATGATTCTCCTCCAGCCTGAAGAAAAAAAAAAAAAAAAAAAAAAAAAAATCACAGTTCTACAGATTAAATCCGAATTCACATTTAAGTAAAATTTACCTCTATTTGTGTCAGACAATTGGTGAAGTGTTTCCAGGTACCAAGCAGTCACTTAGGGAAAGGACAGTGAATACAAGGAACCAGTTTTAGATGACAAACTCAACTGTACCAGCTATCCATCAGGTCTCTGTTGCAGCTGAAGGACACATGCAGTATAAATCTTTGGCTGTACTCCCACCTAAATGATATCAGTGACCAAAGACATTAAGTGCACAAAGTATTTAAAACAATTATAAGCTTATCTTCCTTGCTCTGCTTGACTTCTGCAGTCCAGCATCCTGAAGAGGTCCAAACATCACAAATATAGACAGCACAAGAGGAACAACACAGCTTCCAGCAAGCTTGGCTTGGTATAGTGCTGTTCTCTCAGTCAGCCTTCACCAAGTTTGCCCACCACAGAAATTCAGGGAACACCAACAACATCCCAATATTCTGCTCAAGCCCTGCATTACATCCCTTCCAGACACAAGATCAGAGGGACCACACTCCCTCCTCACTACTGAGTTACTTCCATCACCAAACCTGAGTGTGGCCACACAGCTGGGAACTCAAGAGGTGAAATGACTAGCCCAGGGATATATCAACAGATGAGAGGAAACTTACACAAAGGGCAGCATGCAAAAGAAAGTTGCTTAAAGCTTAGCAAGAAGAATAGCTCTTTAAGATTACAGTGTTCCCTCTTGAAGAGAGCTGCAATGAAAATAAGCCTGCTTTGTTTTGCTTGCCATTTGTGTTTCAGTACATGTTTCACAGATATTCATTTCAGGCATTTCAAGGTTGCACTGCAACCAGAATGAGCTTCATAGTGGTACAGTTCTTGGTATGATTTCCACATGTTTTTAAAGTGGTGAATAATATTCTTTTCAGATCAGCTTTGAAAATGCAATATCTGAGTGCTTATCATGGTTAAGAACTGCAGGAAACAGGGCTCAGATTAATTTGAGACTGACATTCAGTGACTCATGGCTGCTGGAATCAGAAGGCCCAAGAATAAGAAATCCACCACAGGAGATGGGTTCATTTGCTCGCTGTGCATAAGCGACATGACTCAGAAACCTCCCCAGCATTGCTCAATCAGCTTTCAATGACTCATTATATTCCTCTCCACTGTCAGCCTTTTCTAGGGAACTTGCTCTACACTGTTTTTGAGTTTCCTCAGGCTAGTAGCTCATTGCAAGACATAGTTTAAGAGCAAAGCCAACTGCTCTTTCAACTGTCCATCACTAAGTGCCTGGAAACCAAGATGGCTAGCTGAAGACTTTGGGTTAATGATCCATGAATCGCATTTTCAGAGCTTTGCAGCTCTGCTCTGTTTCACTAGCTTGAACATATGGCAACCCACCCCACACTGCTAGCTGCAGCCTTGTTTTCCAGTTAGAGCAGAAATGGTTTTATTCTCAGCTAAAGTACAGAGAAGATGAGTGTGTATACTGAACTCACACCAGATGGTGACTAATCACCTTGATTTAGGAACAAGTCCTCTTCCAATATCCTCTGCATTCTTGAAGCAGCTAGCTCCTGAGGTAGGAGTGAGATCTGACATCTGAATGGTGTTTCTACAAATACCTAAGGCCACTACACTTTTCTGTGCTGCCAAGCACTCACATTCCCATATACTTCTATTTCAACTGGTAAATAGAAAGGAAAAGAATCATGAGCATCAGGCAGACCATATACTTACACATATACGTGCTTACAAACCTACTGGTAGTTAAGGCTATACAGAAACACCTTTTCACTCAAGTGCAAAATGAGAGCATCAAGATACACCTTTAGCAACTGGGGAAAAATTACACCAGTAAGACAGCCAGCTACAAAAAAAGAACGTTTATAAAAAGGAAATGCTGGGGTGAGGATTTGAATTCATTTCAGCTGTTATGTAACTGAAAAGCAGTGGGATTAGCTGGACCAACAATGACAGACATGGTAGTCTGCACCTTCTTAAGAGAACTGATCATACTCATCTCAAATCAGACCTCTGCTCATGCTATGCAGTAGATGTGCATTAGGCAGCAACTCCCTTTCAAACCACTGTGGTAAATTAGATGATCAGCTGCAGCCCATAATCAAGGGAGTCCTGAGAAAGATAATGATGCAATAAAGCATAGTATCTCAAAACCACTGCTTTTGACCACTGATTCTATCAGCAATGGAAAACACTGTGTTTACTGGGTCTGACCTAAAGATGGGTGGTTCTCCAAAAGCCAGACTTTGTTCTCTCAGACCTACATCGTGCCACACTTGGAAAACGTGGGTGTTGTGAGGAGCACAGGCCCAGGCAGCAGGATCCTGTTGCTAGACTGCCAGTAACTATGTATTCTGGGATGTAACAAGTGTTTCTACCTAGTGAAATGATACACTGAATATGCATTTAGTGAGTGGAGACTCAGCAGATCCCTCCTGCAGCATGTAAGAGCCCAGCCTGCCTCCTGCTTCCACTGCCTGTTTATGGATTTGGGCCTAACATAACAGTAGGAAAATGAACAACACACAGCATGGAGCTTTCTTGGTATAAACAAAGCAGACTTAAGGATATAGATGAACATGCCTAGCTTGCTCCCTCTGCAATAGTTTGCTTGTATCTGCAGCAGCTCTTCCAAAAACACCACAACAAACAGTACCAATTCTACAGCATTAGTCTCTCTCCTTGAGAAGCCACAACATCACGAGTAACAAGTCTCCACTGTAATACCACAGTTCATTAGGATATGAAAGCCAGCCTGAATTGTAGTCCAAGTCCCAGATACACAAACATTCAAACAAGTTTTCTCCAACATATTTGTTCCATAACCTGACGTCTTTCAGGTGACACTACACAGAGCATTTATCTTTCCCTGTATCAGCAGGAACAGCACTTACTTCAGCCTGCACCACAAACTCTGGGACACAGTTGTCTTGCCTTCTGTAACTGCATTTGCACATATGAAATCGGGAAAAAAAGAAAAAAAGGAACAAAAAAGGAGAGGTAAAAAAACCAAAAAACAAATCAAACCAACAAAAAAACCCCACCATTGATCTGCTCAAATTCATTGCTTAGGAAAAACAGTGAATTGCGAGCCAGTTTCCTGCAGAGGTGAGTGACAACATGGCTACAGTAAATACAGCTTCACATCCAGGTAAGAGAAGATGCTTGATCCAGCCCTAAAAGAATAAAGTGCTGTCTGAAGGAAACATATCGTTAGCAATAATCCTACAGCCTAACAGCACTGGACCCATCATAATTTTTGAGATATATTGGTATTTTTGGCTCAGCAAACAGAGTTGTCTGTATCCTCCCACACCAGTTTGTCTAAGTTCATACAGACAGATGCTGCTGAGCTCTTGTGGCTGCTTTCATGGCAGGTTCACTCAGCAAACCCTCCATGTTCCCTCCCCAGAGGTGCAGTGGTGCACAGGAGCTGCCTGACTGCAGGGGCAGCAGTTCTTAAGCTGCCTCTAACAACACAGTCATAGTTCTACATTACGACCCAAGGACCAGCAGCCTCAGTGTTTAGTGAGCACTGGTGGCATCCTGATAGCACACAGTCCATTTGTCTGCTCATTTCAGAACACATCTGTGGTATCAGCTGTATTTCCCTAAGCCAGCTGTACAAGTGCTGTTCTCACTACAGAGATACCTCCCCTGAAAAGAGGTTTAGCATTTCAGGTGGTGAAAATAAACATACGGAATGGTCTGCCAGTTACCTTCAACTAAGACACTGAACAATCAGCAGAGCTGAGGGGAACTCTTGCTGATCTGTGAAGCCATTTTGGCCACAGCCCCACTGAGAGACAAGCTGTGAGCTTCAGAGTTTCCTGTGCCATCAAGTATAGGTATGAACAAACACAAGACAATCAGTAATGAGACCCAGCTTTTCTGGGCTTTGTCACACTCATTACTGGGCTATAAGTTTCCAATAGTACGCACACACATCACTTAGTTTGAACGAAAATAGGAATGCTTGTATCTCTAATCTACACAGCTCATCTAGGAAAGAGCCATCACAAATCAGTTCATAAGCAGGTGTAAATCAACCAACCCTTTTAGTGGTCTATTAAAAGAAAGTTTGGGTTCTGACTTAACAGTAAGAAAGACTTCTGAGCATTAATGAGCTTATCTAACTAAGCTGTTCAAGGTACATTAGCTGCTAGAGTTTTCATCCAGGAAGAAACCAGGAGAGGTACTGCATGCAGCTCTCACCCAGAGGAAGGAGGGTCAATCACCAACTGTAACAATTTCTGCATTTCAGATATCAGTCTGATCTTGGACAAGTGACAACAGTTGAAGCAGGGGGGGATTAGTCAAACTGCTTTGGCAAACTGCAGTTATTCAGAAAACCAGTCCTTTCAGACTAGAGCTAGCCATTACCAAACCAAAAGCCTTAAGGCTTACAACAATGTCATCACCTCACCAGCTAATCTGAGCATCTAAGCTTTGCTTAGAGGGCTGATTTAGCCACTTTCCAGGGGGTCATGGGTTGCACTTGGTTTTAAACAACTGCAGCTGCAATCACTTTATCCTGAAGAAGACAGGCTGCATAATTTAATTAAGAGGCATACTGTGAGCTGAAAAGCTACTGAGATAAACCCAGTTTCAGAGAAACTGTTCTATTTTAAAGCAAATCCCATAAATCCCCATTCCACTGGGCAGGGAGAGAGGCACATTCAACTCTTACTAGGCTCTCCTACAGTCTACTTTTGCATGCCATGCTGCACACAGCCAGTCTTAAGAGTACCAGGAGATAAAGACTGACACAAGAAGCTCCCTCAGACTAGTAAAGCATTACAGGAACAGGGCTGAACACATCTCTCCACTTTATTTTTAATCCAACCTTATATGAACAGCCCCAATGCCTTCCATTTCTGCCAGCTTTTCCGAGGTAATTTTTAAGTCTGGATCAACTTCTACTCTATCCCTCAGCCTGCAAGCTATTAGCTTAGCTGGCAACCTCTGTTTTGATCAAAATAATATATGGCTTGCTAGTAACTTTTGACTCTGAAGGTCATTCACTAAAAAAATTAAGCTCACTCTGCCATACAGACCAATTATATTCTGGCACCCTAGGCTGTACTTCTGTCCATTCTCCAGATAACTCTATGAAGGGCCTTTAAATACTCTAAATGTCTTTAGTAGTATAAGCCCAGAAAACCAGTGCAAGATGTTGCGCTGCAAAAGACAGTCTTGGCTTTATTATTGCATGGTACAAGGATGAGGCAAGGAAAGTTTAACTAGGGTCACAGGAAGTTTCTTTACAAAGCCCGTTTTGTTTAGTGATTGTTCCCATTTGATAATAAAAACTGAGATACTATCAAACTAGAGTGCATTTCCAGTCATCTGTGCTTCAAAGAACTCAAGATGTAACCCTTCACAGCCTCGGGAACCAACACTTTACAGCCCAGAACTGTGCCGAGGAGGAGGAAGCCAGCTATAATACCTTTTAATATCTCAAACTGTCTTCCTAGAAGAAAATATATCCAGTTTGGGCAAAGAACATCAGGTAACTTTGTCACTAGATGTCAGTAACAGGGCGCTCCCTACAGAAGAGAAATGATGCCTCCCTTCTGACAGAGAAAATATGGAAGCAGGCAGTTTGGCAGTATCTCATCAGATTAGATTGTCCCTACAAGCAAAATTCACTGGGACAAACATAGCTTTTACAATAGGAATAAGTAGTACAGCTCTGATGGTGTTCAGGCAACCATTGCCCAACATGACAATCACGATCCCATATGCAGTTTGAAACCTGTAATACCCAGGCTTCCAAGCTGCAGAAGCCATCCAGACTCACCTATCTGGGAAAGTTCCAGGCTCAGATTTTGGCAGCCTGAGGCTAAAGCTTGACAGTAGCTTTGTCATACTAAGGCAAGCAGAAGAGAGATCATGGAATCACACAGCTGATGGGGAGAGGACTAGATCAACAGCAACTCATCTCTTACTGGGGAGAGAAATTAACTGCACAGGATGATACGCACCGGCTGCATTTCCTGCATCTTTACTGAACCCAAAATGCTAGCCCAGGGAAGGATGAAAGTAGAAATGCATCTAGAAGAGAAGTTGGATAAAAGCCTCCCTTAAGCCTCGGCACAAGCAGTTTAACACCAGCAGCGTTATGCTGCGCTTCAGAAGATTTTACAGGGAAGAAACCAAAGGCTGCAAGCCATGACCTACCGAAATCACGTTGGTATCAGTAGTACAGGTAAATAATTTTAGGAGAAGTTCCTGCCCGATCCGACTACGAGACCTTTGCTCAGCTGACAGACCACATCACTGGGCGTCCTGTGACAGACAGGGCTTCACCCTATCCCCACCCTCTTCCAATTCAGCACCGCAGGGCTGCTACCCCAGGTATTCCAGACAGAGAAGTAATTAACACAACTCATTAATGAGCTCCCTCACCCCTAAGCAAAGTGCGAGCGGATGAGCCAGCTCCGTCCGTGTTGGGGTCCGCCCAACACCCCCTTACCGGGAGCTGAGGCAGAGCCCTCCCGGGGGAGCCCCGCTTCCCTCCCACACGGCTCCGCAAGGCGCAGCCCACCTTCGGGGCACCTCCGCGCCTCTCCTCAAGGACAGCCACTGGGGGGGACCTTGCCCCGCAGGAGGATCCCCGCCAAGACTGTCAGGGCCGCGCCCCGCAGGGTAGGCCCGCGGACCCCCGCCCTTGGCGAGCTCCGAGGGAACAGCCACCCGCGGCAGCTCGGCCACCGCATGGGCGCGTTCGCAGAGATAGCCCCGCCGCAGGAAGCCGCCCAGGGAAGGGAAACGAGCTGCACACCCCGCCCTGGAGAGGGCCAGAAAACTGCCCGAGGCACCTCACCTGCCGCTGCCCGCCGCCGCTCACTGCCCAGCGCCCAAGATGGCGGCTGCCGCCCCCCCGTCCCTCCGCGCCCCCCCTATCACTGCAGAGACGCCGCCGCGCATGCCCCGCCCACGCCCCGCCGCCACGGTGCATGCGCCACGCCGGGAGGCGGGGCGGGGAGCCAGGCTGGGGCGGCACAGAAAGCGTCGCGCGATGACTGCTGGGAGTTGTAGTCCTGCGGTGCGGAGAGTTGTAGTCCAGAGCGTGAGGAGGCGGAGCGGCCACCTTGGCCATGCGTGGGGCGAGCGGCAGTGCTGGGGCTGCAGGTGCAGGGCCTCCCTCCTCCGGGCCCGCCCGTAAGGCACAGGGGTGCGCATAGGTAGGTTCGCTCCCCGTATAGAGGCCTGAAGTCGCTGTGCTGACTCCCACGGCTGCCCAGGGCACTTGCCCTCCGCACACGCCCCGCGGGGCTCACCCGCTCCTTGTCCGGGCACCGCTGCCGAGGCACTGACACCGGCACGGAATTAAGCTGCAGCAGCCCCCTGCACCCCGGGAAGAAGCAGCTGGAAAATAGGCACAGGGTGCCGTGATCCCACGAGGACCCTGCTGCAGAGCAGGACAGAAAAGATGAGGCTGGGGGAAAACAAAACAAAACAAAACAAACACAAGGCAGAAGTCCAATAAAACTATGTTTATAAATAAAAACAAGGAGGTTGGTTTTGTTTTTATAAAACCCAGCGGGCAGGGTAGGGCAAGGGCATGAGCAGTGTCTAGGGAGGCAGGAGAGGGGATACAAGGGACATCTTGCTGGTGCCAAGATGAAGGGAGGGACAGGATGTCAGAGTGGGCACTGGGTGAGAGAAGGGGAGTCACAGCGAGATGAACTGATGACACTTTAGAGCTGGCAGTGGTGTTACAGGGGCAACGCAGACCCCAGAGAAGGAAAATACATTTCATCTCCAGCATACAAATACTGCAAACATGAAAAAGACAAAAGGAGGCAATGCTTGCAGAGAAGCCCGAGCGTGGCAGTAGGAGAGAGCACCGTGACGCTAGCACCAACAGGAGCAGGGTCAGCATGTCTGTACTGTACCGTGGTTGGCCCTGGACAGGGCTGCCCCCAGCCCAGGGCACATTTCTGAGTACCCAAAGAGGAAGGGAAAGAGGCAGAGAGCATCAGAGCAAAAGGACTCAACTGTCTTGACACATCTGCAGGCGCTGAGCCCAGAGGCCACGTTCAGGCTGCAGCCTCTCTCCCTGAAGAACTCGTGTTGATTCACAGCCCAGAGGGAGCGGGGCTGTCCCAGTTTTGACCCAGAGACTCATCCCTCCCAGCAGCAAGGCCAGCAGCACTCGTGGCACTAGCCAGAGAGGGAAGCAGACTCTGACCCTTCATAAGGCAAATACAGCAGACTCCCAACAGTGAAGGTGAACCAGTTGTGCCCCTCCCTCACCTCTGACTCCATCCAGGCCCTTGAAATTATCACAGTGCTGAGCAGCAGTGCCACAGGAGGAGGGAGGTGGCCACAGCTCCCACCAGCAGCACCAGGCATGGGACAGCCCCTACAAATGGGACTGCTAGCAGAATGTTTCCGTCAGGAGGGCAAAGAACAGGACAGAGGAAGCAGGACCTGGCCCAGTACCCAAGAGAGAGCACGGAGCCCTGAGTCATGCAGGACTGTGTGCAGGCACCCAACATGACTCTGGGCTGAATGCAGAGGCACAGCCCTAGCCCTGAACCTCACAGCCCAGCAAGGTGAAGGATGGTCCTGTGATGGGGCAAGAGCCAGGCTTGGACCTGGCCCTATGTGTGGGCAAGAAGAAGGAGGCAAGCCGCATCACCTCTCCGCCACCCGGAGGCACTGAAGCCCTGGAACATTCATGCATTAGCCAAAAGGCAACTACAATGGGATTTAAAATGCATCTATAAGGCTGGTCCCTGCTCCCCTCTCAGGGCTGCGGGAAGGGCAGGGTGTCTTCCGCGAGGGGGAGGACAGAAGCCATCTTCAGCGCCACGTGTGCCCAGCGCCCGTGGAGCTCCGTGTCCTGCTGTCGGGCCACGCCACGCTCCAGCTCTCCCCCCCACAGGCGGCAGGCTCAGAGAAAGTCAAACACCCCGTAAGTCTTTGCTGCTTGATAGAAGAAACACAAAAGGGTGAAAAGAAAGAACAGATGTTTAGGGTGAAAGGACTGGGCAGCAGCGACACACGGGCAAGCAGCACAGGGCGCTGGGACGGATGCAGATTAATGGGGTTAGAGAGGAGGATAGAAAGGAATTACCATTGGCAATACACAAGTCTGGTGGTGGGATGTGCTGGCAGCACCCAGCAGGCCTGCCAGGCCCGTCCACCCCGCTCGAAGAGGGATTAGAATCAAGGTTTAGTTCCATTTATTTTTTTTCCCTTTTTTTCTTTTCCTTATCAAGACCAAAAAAAAAAAAAAAAAAAAAAAAGAATTAAAAAAAAAAAATCAAAAAACAAGGAGTGAAGCCAGGGCTGGTCCTAGGAGACAAACGACGGGGATGGAGGGGGGAAGGAAGGGCAGCAGACAGACAGGGTACGGGCGCTTCACATTACATCCACAAAGAACTCACTGGGGTTGCCCATGGCCATTCGGAAGGACTGTCTACTGGCTGTCAGTTCAGGGGGCACAGAGGCCAGGTCACGGCCTGGTGGCGCCCCAGGGGGCCCCATGGCTGAAGGCGGTGGAGGCATCAGCAACATGGGGGGGCTGAAGAGAGGGGGGAGGCCGGGAGGCCCATAGGACTGCTGGCTGTGGTGGCTGCGGATGCTGTGAGCCAGAGAGTGCTGGCTACGCTGGCTGTGCTGGCTGGCCGGCACCGAGCGCTCGCTGGCCGCGCGCTCACGCCGCATGCTGCTCCTCGTGGTGTGGTCTGACTCGCTCCCGCTGCCGCCTGACTTAGACTCCCCGGTCTTCTCCCTCTCCTTCCTCCTCTCGCTGCCGCTGCGATTGGAACCGCTGCTTCGGCTCCCTGTGAAACATGTGAGGCGAGGTTAGGTGACAGCTCAGACAAGTCAGGAAGCCTAGTTCCTCTCATCAAGAAAGGATTACAGCACACTGCAGCACAGCCCTCCACCAGCACAGTCTGTGGTCTCCTTTCAACTCTGAATCCCACAGCCCTTCTGAGATGGCTTTTGACCTGGCTCCCCCCCCACACAGGGCCTTGCCTAAGCACACCTGCAAGTGTATTTCAATCTTTCTCACTCACCTTCACTGTGCTGGCTGCCCGCACTGCCCCCTCCATAGCTGTAGCCTGGGTCAGGGAAGCCAGGGTGGGGGTTGTATGGATGAGGTGGTGGATACTGATATGGGAAAGCCATAGGCCAGGGCGCAGCTCCTGGGTGGGGAAGCGGAGCCAAAGTGTCCTGATCAGAGGCACCGCTGGAGCCATCATGGTCATGAAGAGACAGATTAGCCATGTCTGCAAGAAATCAGAGAAGAGAGGGTACTCCAAGCTGAAAGACTACCACATGTGATGAATAAGCTCTCTGTCCACCTTTGCTGATGGACAAAGATGAGGTATGCAAGACGATGCAAGAAGCTGAAAGCCTCCCTGCCTGAAACCCTCCCTGCTAGTCAATGCAACCATCTGTGCTTCCTGGCTGTACCAAGGCCAGGCTGTGCAAGTCCAAGCTGCCACTCTAATACAGAGACCAGCTTTCCCTTTCCCTTGGTGGGAAAGGGCCACATCAGAGCTACAGCTCTCCATGACAATTATTTCCCCCCCACTCCTGTCTGAACAGAACCCAGTTGTTTTAGCACCACCCCTTGTCAGCACTGGAAGTTCAGAGCCTGGAGACAAAGTCAGTAAAAACTGAAACTCTGCTCTGGCTGCCCAGGAGAGATCACACAGTAGGTGACAGTCTCATTTTTCAGCTTTAGAACAAGAGGCCCAGCCTGATGACAACGGCAGTAGCTATGTCCCCACAGTGCTAGCAGGGCTCTGCAGGACCTCAACCCCCCTCCATGCTCTCCTTCCCACCCACACCAAGTGCCATACTTCCACAAAGGTCCCCGAAGATGTAATAGCATTGCTCCGAGAAGGTGATCTTGTTCACAGTGTGTCGGATGTAGCCAGCCTTCAGCAGATTGCTGGCATATTTGCGGGATTCACGACGGTCTGTAAAGCCCTCCACGTGGTGATAGAGCCAATCCACCACATCCGAGCCTGCCACCAAACATCAGAGTTAAATACAGCAACAGAGAGGCAGACAGTGGCCCTTGAGACACTGGGTCACACTGGAGCCAAGAAAAGGTAAAAAGGAACTGCACAACCAAAAGTCCAATTTATGATTCTGGCCTGACCAACAGTTTATGGTGACATATGCTCCCTTGGGCATCTGCTTGCAAAACAGACCACGCTTTCCCCACCCCCTCCCACTCCTGCAAGCAGCAGTTTCTTACCAATGAAGGCATTGGGGATGGTGATCTTCAGCCACATGCGGTCACGCACCTCCAGGCCAGACTCTGGTGAGGCCATGGCTTTGACAATGGTGGCCATGTCGCTGTGGATGGACAGGTGAAAGTCATCGAGGCCTGTGATGTGGACGAAAGGAAGGGAGACAGAGATGAGAGGGGACAGAAAAGACAACAGGGCTACACAAGCACTAAACACAGGAGCAATGGGCCAGGGAACAATACATCGCAGGCGGCCTTGAGGCACATGCTGTGTAAACCCCCTTCCAGCCTTCCAATGTTATCCTCCCCATGTCAGCCATTTCACCTTGCACAAAACCCAGGATAGAGTCACCTTCCTTTCAACCAGTCCCAAGCAGCTGAGATCCAAAGGCTGCCAAATGAGCCCACACAGCCCAGCAAGGGAATTCTCTGCTCCATGCAAATTTACATCAAATTCCCAACTTTTAGCCCCAGTTCTCTAGACTTTTGCTTCAGGGCTCCGTGTACTAGAATCAACCAAAATCTTCAGAAAGCAATCAGAAGAGCCCTGTGCTTTGCCACATTGCAAAGCATTTTGCTCCCAGTTGCCTCCATCCTGACTTATCTGCTTCTGGGAGGGCAATTGTTTCAGGGACAAGCTGACTCCCTCTGGCCCCGCAGTCTCAGCCATGAACTCCTAACTGCTCTAAGCCTTTTCTCTGCATCTCCCACAGCTCCTTGATTACACCCAGGCTCTTCTACTCCCCTTATGTGGAAGTCTGAAAAATGTGGTATTAATTCACCCATCCAGAACTCTCACTGCTCCAAGCACCTGCCTGGTGAAAGCTGCCTTCCTCTTAGCTCCCTGGCAGAGCAGACCTTGCCATCCCAGCTGTCCCCAGGCAGATGTATTGCTCCCTTTACAGCACAGTGAAGGTGAGAAAGCTGTGCAGTGGGTGGAGCACAGAGGCACAAGGACTTACGTTCAGTCTCTGGGATGGAGCTGGTGATGGAGGAGCTGGTGGAAGTGATTGTGCTCATGGATGGACTCATACCGTACGCTGGGTAGGTGCCAGTCATTGCTGCTGTGTGAGACACCCAGGCAGCCGGGTCAATGGGCCGGATGGGCTCACCTGCAGTGAAGAAAGAGTCAGTCACTAGCTACAAGAAATTATTTCCGCATCAAAAAACCTCTGGGGAGGGACAGGGACTCAGCACAGCCCATTCCATCCCATCATCTGCCGGGACTCACCCGGATCGGAGCATGGAGAGTCTGGCCCAGCCCAGATCCGCTGGGGAGCAACTGGGAGAGAAAGAAGAGAGGGAGGGTCAGCAGGAGAGGTGCAGAGGGAGAGATCCCCCTATAGCTCAAGGGGGGTTTCTCTTTCCTCTGGCGCCCCGAGCAAGTGACCCCCCCGCCCCAGTGAAACGCGTCCCCAGCGTGATGTGGGAAGGAGGGCTGGGCTTATATGGGCATTTTGGCCTGGGAATAGGACAAAGCAGCCTCCTAATAGGAGAACTGAAACCCCCTCAAACCCCAATTCAGTGCCATATGGAGTCACACAGACAGGGGAGGAACAAGACAACAACCAAGTAAGTGCTTAAGGCAGGGCTCTCACATGAGCTAGGCACCAGCGTTAAGGGTGGGTCAGCTATCCACTTACTCCTGGGTAACGAGAAGCAGCCCCGGGGGCTGGGATCCCAGCACTTGGCAACCGTCAGGGTGATGGGCCTGGAACAAAAAGTTGAGACTTAGAACCCTGCATGATGGATGGATGCTGTATGCTGTCTCTCTTCTGTGAGACAGAAGGAAGCTATCAGTAATGCACCCTTGTCCTCCTCTAACTATGGATTTCCTTAGTCACATGGACAAAGTGATGTGACCCAGAGACATGACCCCACTGAGGGTCACTGATGAGGAGGGATCCTGACAGAAAAGGGCTAGAGATCCTAATTCACCATCACTCTGTTGGCTGCAATTCTTGCTTTGGGCTTGAAAATCCAGGAATCAGAGCAACACTAAAGATAGAAGCTCTGAGTTTCTGCAGAGCTGCTGGCAGAAGTGGTTGGAAAACACGACTCATACACCCCAAGCAAATACCATACAGCTGCCCATGGACGTAAGGAACAACCCGAGTACTCACCCTGGCTTATGCACAATCTCCCGCAGCACCCGCACAGCATCATCGTTGCTCATGTTCTCAAAGTTGATGTCATTTACCTGCAAACAATGCAAAGAGGTGAGTCCCAGAAATGTGACCAGAGGCTGAGCTCCCCACTCAGCTCGGCAGTGACTCAGCTTCCCTCTTCCAAGAGCAGCTTCCTAGGTTTAGCCTGCAATGTGAGCAGGGAGGCTTCTGGGTCTTTTCTTACTGCTTTCCCAGGCCTTAAGATGGTATGTGGGTGTGAAGTACCTGCAAGAGCATGTCTCCTGGCTCAATCCTGCCATCAGCTGCCACAGCACCGCCCTTCATGATAGAGCCAATATAAATGCCTCCATCCCCACGCTCATTACTCTGTCCCACAATGGAAATGCCCAGAAAGTTGTATTTCTCTGCAGGGAGTGAAAGAGAAGAGAAGACATCATAAACCAACAGTAGAAGCAGCCATAACCTCAGTCATACCATGTGCTAATTATAGTGACCTGCACCCCTGTCCCAGACAGATGTCCTAACACACAAAAACTCTTGAGAGACCAGTACTTCAGGACAAGCCATCACCCTACAGAGCCTATCTCCTCACCACTCCCCATATGCGCTCTCTTTGCCCCTCCCCATTTCCCTCTCCACCACCCAACCTCCCTCTGGAAGGATTACAGGCTTCATGCACACCTCCCACTCACCCATGTTCAGTGTGACTGTGATGATGTTCAGGGACATGGTGGAGTCTGTGATGCTGCTGAAGGACGATGACTGCAACATAAGTGAAACACAACATGTCCTCCTGTGCCTCAACAACATGCCCAGCCCCAGCTCTCTCCACGTGTGCTCCCTGTGGCACCACAGACACCACCCACAACTCCAGCCTTATGCTAGGAACTTTGCAGAGCCAGAGGGCATCAGCCACTGTTCTTATGACCTCTCCACAGTCAGGACAAGGTTTATAGTCCCAGCTCTTGACACTGCATTGTTTGGGAAGGGTTAACAGTACTTTATGCAGTCTCACCACTTGGATGCCACCCATCCTCTGCTGTGCCCACAGCAAACTGACAAAACCTTGCTCAGCCCAGGAGCACTAAGTGAAGAGTTCCACTAGGCAGCCCACCTGGCCCTGTATCACCCTCCCCAGGACACCCAGCCCCTAGGTTACCCGCTCAATGCGTGGAGCCTTCTGTTTCCGCCGGCGTCGCTTGTGCCTCCTCATTAGACGGGAAGCACTGCTTTGCTCTGTTGAACTGCTAAACCTAGAGGTAAAAGTGAGAGTCAGCTCTTCTGCTGCCAGGGTGGTGGCTCTGTCAGCAAGAAAGCTACAAAAATGACACAGGGAATAAAGAACTGCAGGGCAGAACATGTACACAAGGGACAGACAAGAGCAGAGGGGGCTGCTGCGTGAGACTTGAGATTGAGGTAGGTCTAAACAAGGACTATGGAACTCAGGATTTTCTCCCACATCTCTGGGCTGGGAGGCAAGGGGAAGCTACTGCTCCTCCAGGACCTAAGTTCTCCTACCTGCTGGTGGAGTCATCTTCATCTGAGTCGAAGAAGCTGGTGGTTTCCAGTTCACTGCTCATAAGCGTAGAGGAGCTCTCGTACCCACCCAGGTCTCGACGGCGCTCCCCTTTGACTGTCCCATTTACCCTGGGTGCTACAAAAAGACAAGACTCAGTGTGCTTAAGACAAGTCACAGGGAAACCACCCCTTCCCCTCTGCAGAGCTCACTGCAACCTTCTCAGAATGACTCTGGCCATCTGACAATCCTATCTAGTGCCAGCCAGCTCTGAGTCCACTCTGTGATCAGATCCATCTTCTGTAGGATACCTCCTCTATCATTACAGGATGGGGAAGAGGCTGATGGGCCACTAGGAACAATGCTGCTGAACTCATGGAAGACTTGCAGCTGTTTCACCAGCAGTGCCAGGAGCAGCAAGGAGTGGCAAGGCTACACCATATTCTGCTTTTCTACTAAGGCTGGAAGCACTGCTGTTTCCTGGTCCTGATGCATCTACAGGAGACATCTTTGTCCCCAGAGCTCTCAAAACCAAGCCCTGATGCAACACAGGTCTTAGCTCCTGCCTCCAATGTGAGACTATGGCCATAGATCACCAAACAGCCCTTCAGAGCTGGGCATGTTCCACAGAGCAGACAGAGCTGCCCCATGTATGGAGCTGGCACCCCTACCATGCCCCAGCCATGCTCTAAGAGCTCTTTCCATGTTACCAACACTCACCATGCTCAGGCCCATCTTTCCGACGAGGTCGTTCCCTTTGAGATGACACCACTGAGTCTGTCTCTGTCTCATTGTCCAAATTTTCCCGACTCCCCCCAGTGTTAGGGCTATGATGAGATAAAAGGAACAAAAACGTCAAACAGAGAACACTTAAAAAGGCTCTTGCTGCCTCTGTGCTGGTCAGTGCAAGCCTTTACTCATCAGCTTTCTCCTTGAGGGACAGAAGCAGTGGTCGTGGTGCACATTTACAAGTGCACGACAAAAGCCTGGGGGAGGCTGTGCCAGCTATTTGCCAACTTCCCTGCATTATTTTCAGCATGCCCCTGCTTGCTGAATAATGCAGCTCCACTTCTAATCTGCTCGCAGCCCCATCCTCCTCCCCTCTAGCTGGCTGTGATCCTTGCCAATTTGGGTAGGAGTGTCCCAGCCTCTGTCTGGATTTACAACAAAGTCACTGTGGGTCCCTCAGAAATCAGGATAGGTGTCCAGGTAACTTACTGGAAAGAGGGGGGCCTGGAGTCTCCAATTCCCCCCGTGCGCTCCATGGAGGGTGGCAGCTCTGTTTGGTTATCGGCACAGACTGAGCCAGCATCTGAATGGGAACCCTCTGCAGACACCAGCTGGAAGGATGAGAGACAAGGAATGAAATGGCTGAGGTGCTGAGAAAACGTTTACAAGAGTGGCCAACTGAGCTCGCCAAAAGCCTGCCTGGCCCAGGATTTCATCTCCGATGGTGGACAACAGCAGATGCCCAGGAGTGTGTATGGAACAGGCCAAGCATGTAGCAACATTCCATCTCACTGCCTTCCCAGACTCTGGCTATTTGTGGCTCAGGAATTCCTGACCCAGCAGTGAAGTCAGGGTAGCTGACAGCCCTGCTTGGAGACTTTGACATCATCTGCATACCCACATTGAACAATTTTCACACTCAGGTAACTTTTAGCACATGTCTTGTAGCAAGAATTGGATTCCTCAGTTCTTCTCACATCAGAAGAGGCAGCTGCCAGTCTTTCCTCAATTTCATCAGCCCCCTACACCTTTGCCTCCAAGACAAGGGACCCAACAGGACTCTGACCTTCCCAGCCCATGGAAGCAGGGGTATAGACTCCAACATGCTCTTTTTCTGGCTTGCACATATACTTTGCAAACTCAGGTTGTGTGCAGTGAACTGGCTTGAGAACAACCTCCAGCCATCCTCTGGGAGGCTCAACAGTTTCTGCAGCACAGAAATTCCAGAAAGGGTCAAATGCCAGGAACTCTTTATACCAGCCATGTGTCCAGGCACATCTACATCTGTGCCTCTGGCTCTAAGATAAAACACCAATTTCAAGGCTGTGGGAATGAGGCTGAGCCTCTCCTTGGAGGCTGAGCAGTGGGATGAAACAGAGGACATCTCAAACTAGCTCAATGGAAAGTGCTCACCAGCTCACCCTCCAGGTCTGAGCTCTCCTCACTTTCCAGCTGCAATGAGCAGGATTAATGCCAACAAGGCCAGTCATGAAAATAAAAAAAAACATCTGCCTTTCAAGAGAAATTGAGGAACCCCAAAGAGAGGTGACCGGGCTCAGAAAAAGCCCCCTCTTGGTGAGTCCTCAGGGACAGGCTAGTCAGTCTGTCATCTTTAAGGACCTTTCAATGTGTTTTTCATGTTTGCCCTATGCCAGTCCCCTGCATGGCATAAAGAAGCAGGGGGGTTGGCTCTCTCCCAGCCTCAGGGAGGGTCTGCAGGACCCAGTACCTTCATCTGCCCCAGACAAAACAGGATGTAGGTCAGCCTGGAGCCAGCTCATAGAGGCAAGGAGACCAGGAGAGGGGCCAGTGTACCTGAACCACCTGCCAAGTCACCAGCCAGCACAGGAGAGAGCTGATGGAACAGACATGAGGGATGTCCCACTGTGGGTCAGTGCAGAAGGATCATGAAATATAGGCTGGAAAGGAGCTGATAGCTGCTGCCCAAAACCTAAAGCCCCATGTAAATGCTGAAGCAGCTCTGCTGGTTGCTGGTGAGGGGACCACATCTGCATGGAGGAAGAAGATGCCAACCTAGGTGCTGGAGGCACATACAGCCTGTTTACACCCATCTTGAGTGTTTCCCAGCATCACTGATGAAACACAGAGCTGCCCTGCCTACCTTTGAGAACTAGGGAAACCATGATAAAGGGGGAAGAATGGACCCCAGAGAACATAATTAGTCAAGAGAGAATCTGCTGCCAAGGAAGCATGGGGACCAGACACAGGGATGCAGGTGGAACAAGGAAGACAGAGCAGCCCTGAAAAAGCCACAGTCAAGGCAGCAGACAGGGAAGAGAGCACCCTGAGGTGTCAAAAGCTGCAGAGCATGTCCCACAAGCCCCAGGACAAGCCCAACAGCTCCTGCTCTCATAGCTGTTTAACCAGCTCTTGTCTCACACTGGGTTCAGCTTCCTTCCCTCCAGCAAGCCCCAGGCAAATGCCCAGCTCTGCTCCCAGCACCTTCCCAGGTGACAAGTCTTCCCAGGACACATCCCACTCCCTGAGGGCCACATCCCTGCTCTGGCAGCCATGCTCTGGCAGGAGAGAAGAGATGCTGCAAGTGGCCAGCACTGGCCTAGGGAAAAGTCATGTAATACTCTATGCTTGAAGATCTCAAGGCAAAACCAGGCAAATAGATCTAGACAGAGGAACCAGCCAAAGGCAGATGTCAAACAGCAGTGAGGAGAGGGGGTGTTCCCAATCAGGAGGACTGATGCTGCCTTCCTCTAAAACTCCCAGGGCTGGGATTTCCTCCAGGGAAGGTTTCGATAACCATCCTACACTTTTCCTACCTCTTGCACTATCAGGAAATATTCATTTGGATCCAAGCTGCCATCTTTCCCTCTAGCTAAAATTACTAACAAGTTCCTAAAATAGCCTCATCCCAGCCGGTCTGGCAGAAGCAGCAAAGCAAGTGCTCCCTCCCCAGAGCCCTCAAACCACCCATGGCCAAGAAGACTCTCAGCAGAGAGAGAAAAAGAGATCATCAGCTATGCATAAAGGTCTCTGTCAATGCAATCAGCCTTTGCACACAAGAGCCAGTAGCAGTGCTAACTCCAGGCACAAGCTCCCTGCGAGAAGAGCAGCAGCATGTTGCACTGGTCACACCACATGGAGCTGCATAGGATCTGTGCCACTCACACTGAGCAACCAGAGAGCCCCTCAAAGGAGAGCCAGCAGCTGCATGGATGTGTGGATCACAAGGAAGAGTTCCCCGGCTTAAAAAAAAAGAGCAGTGGAGAGGGTTCAGAACCTCCAGAACTCCCCACAGAGCAGATGAAAACAAAAGGCAGCTGGAAAGGGAGAGGTGGGAGATATCTCCAGGCAGATGCAGCAGTGGCAGAGCTGGACAGGCTGTTTTCAAAGGACCTGCTAACCACTAGAGGGAGGACAGCCGGTGTCCGGCCAGCTCTTTGTCTGGGAGCCCAACACTCCTCCAAGTGTGGGACACAGGTAGCCCACCCTAAGCCCTGCTCCTCCACCAGCATCCCAAAAATCACCCCTGCCCTCCATCCTGAAACTATCACTCCACCAGCTGAGGCCAAGCTCTTTGGTGCAGGATAGAAAAAAATAGTAGGACTGATGTAGCCCGATTCGCTGAGGATTTTCACTGCCTCTGGAAAAAAGCACTTGGGTCTTGGTTCTGCTCCTGGCACAGATCCACACACCCCCATCAGCACAAATTGCAGTTGAGCAGAAAGGAAAAGGGATGACAGGCTCTAGAGACTGAATACCCTCTCCCCCACAAACAGAGGGTCCCCTCACTGGCAGAGGGAGGCATGCGGGCAGGGGACAAAGCATGTGCATGGCACAGCACGGAGGGCAAAGCTTGTCTGGCAGCTGCCCAGGCAGTACCTTCAGTCTTCAGGGCAGTCAAATCCAGTCCACTTCACCAGCACTAAAGTCACTTAAGCTCTTTGAGCCAGTCACAGGAGCGGGACTTTCCTTGGAAAGCTGACCCTGCCATAGGGGCACACGGGTTACACTGCGGATGGGCTGGGACCACCATCTCTGCCAGGAATCAGCTACCATGAGCTCTCCACAGAGGCAGCCCATGTCTTCCCCAGCACGGGGGAACCAGCACACAGCCCCCTCTCCAGCTGAGGGACTGGAGCGTGGTAATCCAGCTCATTGGCTTTTTCAGCAGTCAGCACACCCCATGTGCAGCCTCAGTGCCTCAGCACTATGTAACAAAATGGTGGCTTTCAGAGGGCAGAAACAGGCAGCGAGATACCGAACCAAGGGGTTTGCTTACCCATGACACCACCCGGCCGTTGAAGCAGGGAAGCTTGGCATTGTCATCCGAGATCTCTTCTTTCACCACCCTGCAGAGGGGAGAGGAGGCAGTCAGAGCTGGGTCCAGGACTCCAGAGGAAAAGGAGACTTTGGGTGTGTCTGCACCCAGCAACAGGCAGTGCAGGCTTGGGGATGGAGCAGGGAGAGGACTGGCAGCTCTCTCCTATGCCCACAGCCATGGCTGGCAGGCTGGAGGGAAGAAGACAAGGACAAAACAGGCTCTCCTGTGCGCATACAGATGTTTCATCCTCTGATTCATGTTGAAATCAGACAAAAAACCTGATACATATTTCCACTAGTTCACTTATTTCTAAAGAAATACATAATTTAAACCTCTTTATAATGATCTGAAAGAATCACAACCTAAGCCAGAGATTTCTGACAAATGAAAGTGAAACACATTAAACATGCTGCCTCCCAAATCTTACTGCTGCTTTTTAATTATACACATTAATGCTTCAACATCACTTCAAGTTTACAGTTGTGCCACTATGTCTTGTTCCTGCATTACACAAACAGCTACATTATTATCAGTGTTCATAGTGGAGGGAACACTGATAATATTTTCCCCAACAGTAAAAACATCAGTTTTCTTCAGAGAAAAAATTTCCTTCCTATTTTAAATATCACTAGGCACCTACAGACTTTTTCCACAGTGAGTTTGCAATCAAAACAGCTTTTAAATTCACCAGATTCAATTTATAATATCTTTGAGAAATCAAATTTAATGAAAAAATAGGCTTTAACAAGTTCATTTTGCTTTCTGCTCAATGACAACCTTCTAAACACTTTTATTTAACACAATGACATCTTACAAGTAGTTTGTGACAATAATTTTCCCTTCCAAGCTGTATCTAAGGTAGCCTGACACATACTGTGCTTTAAAAATGATGTTGTAACTAAACAGTGAATAAATAATGTTTTGGGGGAAAAGAATCCAACAGAAAAAGAACAAAGGAGCAATTGTGAAACCAAGGGAAATTATCTGTTAAAAAGTAGTTATAAGGAAGTAACAGGGTACATAGAGGTGGGATCCCACCAACTGCTCTGAAGGGTTCCCAAGCCAGTCCCAAACTCACGGAGAATTGAAGAGGATGCAAGCGTGGGCCGCAGAGCTGTGACCCATTGCCCCAGACTGCCACACAGTCCAGGAACTGCCATCGATTCGCAGCACTCTCGGGCTCGGAGAAACAGGTACTCTGCTGGTGTGCCAACAGCTGCCCAAACCGTCACTGAAAACAGGACAGGAGGGCTTGCCAGCACTCACAAGGCATCAGCAACAGGCAAATTAACAATGCTGGAAGACAAAAACCCGGGGAGCCGGCTTGCTCCACCCTGCCTGCCGTGCTGGTTGCTCCAGTGTCAAGCACACTCAGCGTGGGGTAAAAGGCAGCACGTTGCCATGTCTTTGCTGGCAGTCAGCATTCAGGATCCCTGCCCAAACTGGAGAGCCAGTATAGGTCTGGACAAATGCTACTCATCTTCAGACAAGGCACAGATGAAGAGGACTTGCTTTGAGCAGTCTAATCCACTCCCAGGATGTGAGTTAATTCCTCTTGCACAGATGGAGAAGCAGGAAAAAACAGGAAAGGAGCAGTGAGGATGGATTAAATCCCTTAATGCTTCTTCAGCATACCCCATGTCAGCCCCTGCAGCACAGTATGAGTGTCAAACACAAGCAGTCTACCCCAGGACCCATCCCCTTCAGTGCCCAAATCAACCCCTTCTAACACAGGCAAGTTGTCTCCTCACTTCCAAGGGCACACACACACACGCACCCTGGCCTGGCTGCACTAGCATCCATTCATACTGTCGCCAACAGGCTGGACTTCATCCAATTCCTAGAGAGTACTTCAGGCAGAGCCAATTTTCAGTGCTGCATGCTGCCTGCTCAGGGACACAGAGCCTTGCCTGTGGGTGAAGTGATAGGGCGATATACTCACAGGGTCAAGGTGACCAACTACTAAGCACAAATTAACTATTCCGGGGACAGAGGAAATCAACCACCAAGTCCCCCTGCCCACCCTCAGCTGCAATACCAGATGGAGAACAAGATCCCTCTATCCTGAGGGATGGTCCCTCACCACTCCTATTACCCCACTGCTGCCCCAGACATCCCAAAGGTCAGCTCCACCCCAGAGCAGTTTTCTCCCTCCTTCCCCAGCCACTACATTATTTATCACTATTTATCACCCAGATGCCAGAGCACAATGGATTACATATTTAGACTCTAAAGAGCAAAAACTGATAGTGCTGGAGCCAGGCACATGCTGAGCTGGAGTATCTGCACAACCCTGCTCACATCTGTCACCCCTCAGCTCCATCCCAGCTATTCCTGCTCTGCATTCCTCGCCAGCCTCAGCCGGGAGCTGTAGCCTTTCTCCCCCACCTCTCACCGCTCTCTTCAAGCCACACTTCTCACACAAACAAGAGTGCAGGTTCCCGTCAAGAGCCACCAGCGCCGCGGCCTCTGGGGGAGCTGTGAGAGGTGCCACGTTTCTCCTCCACGGTTGCACTGGGGAGGCAGCCATGAGATGAAACCTTCCTGTGGATACACTGGAAGGGAAAACCATCCCATGTGTATGGTAGGAAGACACTCCAGCTGATGGGGTTTGAGTCAGAGAGTCCCACAAGAGCATCTCTAGAAGGAAATCCGGCTCTCTCAGTTCTCTAAGAGCTCTTCCTTTTAGCAGGAGTCACCACAGCCCAGGGAAAACATCTGCCCAAGGCTTATTTCAAAGAGACTGCTTTGAGTCTCCCGTCCATCAGGGCAGCTCAGTTTCAAATTTTTCTGTGTTCACAGTTCTGCTGGGGACTGGGCACAACACAGCAGAGAATGGTAATCAGGGAAATCCCTCTGCCGCAGCCCGAGCCTTGCCCAGGACCGCATGGGTTCAGCCCCCTTGGCATTGCTGCTCTGCACAGAGCACGGCCCATCAGAACCGGCACTCGCTGGCCCCGGTCCTGTCCCCAGGGCCGGTCGACGTGCTGCGGCCAAGCTGCATGCTCACTGCCTGGCCCGCGGGCCCAGCGCTCCCCGGCACTCATCTGCCTTGAATTTTCCAACAAAGAGACCTGCAGGAGGGAGGAAGGAGGGAGGGAGGGTTACAGGGGAGGCAGGCAGAGTGGGCGGATGATTCAACGCCGTCCCCAGCCACACGGGGCCAAGCCGGGAAGAGGGGGAGGAGGGGACGAGGCTCTCTGGCTGCCGCAGGATCCCGGCTGGGATGTGCAGAGGGGGCTGCCAGGGCTGACACAAGCGGCACATCTGCTCCCTGCAGCTGGGGGAGGGGAGAGGGAGGGAAGGGAAGGGCAGGGAGGGAAAGTGGAGGAAATACGGCTCCAGCCCTTGCTCCATGCTGATCTTCCCATCGGCTTCTTCGAAAGAGCCGGCAGACCCCCTCCCCGTGGCCTGGGAAGATGCCACGCTCCCAGCTTGCCTCCCGGAGGGAACAGCCGGCAGCCTGGAACACGGATGCAGAAGGCAGGCGAGGGACAAGCAGGCAGACGCTGCCTTCTCCAGGGAGCCCCAGCCCAGCTCAGGAAATTAGAGGGTATTTTATATCACAGAGTCACGTCCTAGGAATGAAGGAAAAGCAGGGAAAAAGAGAGTGTGCACAGGAGAGAAAGGAGTCCACAAACCCCAAACCTGGGAGATGGCTGTGCCGCATCCAAGACCCCGGGCTGCGCAGCTGCTGTGCTCCCAGCCTCCCCGCTTCCCCACGATGGCCTCCAGCCCGGGCGAGGCTGGGGAGACAAGGGAGTTTCCAGCTTCAGCCAGCTCTGCTCTCTCTTGAGCAGGACCTGCTAACTACAGCGGGGTCCCAGCAACAAACTCAGATGGAGTAATGCGAAGAAATACAAAAGGCGCTAACACAGGCTGCAGTCGGATGATTTGAACCTCGGATGTGGATGCGGGCTGGAGCTCAGCAGCGATTGCTGCTCACCTCTGGCAGTCCTGTTCCCCCACCTTCCCCATCTTGTCTATCTACAGGCTCACAATGAGGAGGATACTCAGAAAGAAGCATGCTGGGGCCGAGGCAGTCATCAGAAAAGCTGAATCTGGAGCTGGGTGGGTCAGTACCATGAAGGGAGGTGAGAGAAGGGGGACTCCTCAAGCACGTTAGCTCGACACCCATGATGAAAAGCAGTCTTATTAAATAAGGTGCAAAGACTGATAAAACAACTGAGCACTGACAATTTCACACTAAAAAGACTAGAAGCTAGTAGAGCAGATGAAAAAAAGTAAGAACTTTTCCTTCATTTGGTTCAATCATTGGAAGACCTTCACACAATAGCAACTTTTTGTCCAACATTGCAAAGCCTAAAAATTCAATGTTAAATTTAAATATCAAAAAAAAAAAAAAAAAAAAAGCCCCAAAGCACACAGATTAGGTAGGTCACTCCTCTGACCTGAACAGCCCACAGAACCATGAAAAAAAGACCAAAACTAAACAAAAATAATCAAGAGACATTTCTAACCAATACCCCAAGCTTCAGGGATTTACACACAAGAAATGTGATCTTATTTTCAAGACTTTCAGTACACATCCCTTAGGGCAGGGATGTCTTGCCTCCAAAAGATTGCACAGAGTATTAAAGATGAATAGCAAAAGGAACTACCTTCATGTTCTACTGTCCAAATGGGAGGATCCCCTAGCTCTAGAGCAAAATCCTCCTCCTTTCTGCAAGACCACATGCTGGGCCCACAGGGACAATCTGCAGTCATTCCACCAGAAGATAGAGCTGGACAGGGCAATTTTCAGACAGACTTGATCTTTTGGATGCAAAATACCTTGTTTGTTAGACTATGCCCAGGCATAACACTTGTGCTTTCCATGGGGGTACAACCCCCCCAAAGGCTACAGGTATCAGCAAGACCTTGGGCTTTGCAGGCAAACAGCACATGTTAAACAGGACAGGAGGATTTGAGCTGCCTGTCTCCATAATGCAAGGGCATTCTTGAGGACTTCTTCACTTCTGTATTTTCACCTCCTGTGTGAGGAGGAGTACTGCATAGTGTATAAATTGCACAGGGAGCTGGGGTGACAAGCACCGTCCGAATGTAAACAGAAACCATCAGTGTCCTGATTTCATTTCCCTCCTGAGCCCCCAGACAGGATATTCTCCACTGCTTCTCAACACTGTACTAGAGTGTAAAAAGGAAAACAGAATTGTGGGTTGTTTAGCTCTGTCAGACCCTCCTCCCCAGACAGGTCCTCCCACCTGTCCCTGCACGCTGTGTTAATTAACATATGCTCCCTTGCAGCACTGCCTTTACTTGGGGTATTTTTTCAGTATCAAGAAGCACAAACCAGCTGTCCTGCTAACACAACAACACAACTTTGCATTTAAGCAGGAAAGGCCTCCTCTGCTCTCCTAACACACCAGCAGAGCTTTACAAGGACTCTTCAGTGAGCACGTCACCCCATTTTAAGTTACTACCTTCTCTCCTCAGGAGCAGGGACATCATGCTCAGGGGCAGAAGCCCAGGAATAGCCTCTTTCTTGTAATCTCTGCAGCCTCCCTCAACTGTGCTCACCATTACTGCCCCACAGTCTCTCCATGCACCAGGTCATTCAGGCAGGGGCTGAACAGAGATCAAAGGTTGCAACTGCTTTCCCCAAGAGCCCCTCATCAGCACATCTGCAATCCCTCCACTGGACATACACCAGGACAACCACAACCCCCTTTGTCCAGGAGATGCTTGGCTCCAGCTGGACCCTGTGCTCAGGCACCACTGGGTGGGAGATGACAGAGGACAGGCCTCCTGCTCATCTAGTCCAAAGACTGGAAAAGGAATGGCATTTAGGAACGAGCCACCCAACCTCAAAGGCATGCCCAGGAGCAGCACTTATCAAAGCAAAGCTGCAGACTTTGATTTCTAAGTGAGCCCAAGAGCCCCAGCGGCCCCTCCCACCTTGATCTCCAGAGTGACCATCTGGCTGCAACACTGCCCTACAAACAAGCCCAACAGGCCTCTCCTCACCCGGGAGGAGGAAGCTGCTCAGGGACTGCAGCACCCACCTCCAGAGTAATTAATCCGCCCTGCCCCAGCGATGCTTCCAGCCCCCAGAAGGACATTTAGAGACATCATCAAAGGAATCATTCTCCAGGCCCTGGAAGGTTCAGTGACACTTTCAATCTCTTTGAACTGGAAATTGGAACAAACGGGGAACTCCCAACAGAAGCCCAGCCAAGATCTTTAACCTGGGAGCTCAGCTTCAGCTCCTCAACATCTCTAAGAGCTTGCATGACCTAACACAGGGACACAAGCGGAAGGACTCATTCCAAGAAAGAAAGATTTGAGGTTAAATGTCTGCAGAAACAACCTCCACGGAGCTGAGACATCCACAGACAGAAGTGACCAACAGCTGTCTCTGTATTCAAGGTGGGTTAGGAAATAGGCACAAAGAAGGCTCTGATGAACAGACACGTAAAATCCTGATGCCGTTCCTGTGGGAAAAGCAAAGAAACCAGAGGAGGCTTGGTCTGCCGTCACACTTAGCTCCATCTGGGTATAGATGGTGGAAGAGGCAACAGCACAGAGAACAGAGAGAAAGAGGCTATGTAGAGAGGGAGAACAAGCATTAACCCCGCTACTGCTGCAAGCAGCAAAACACAAACAGCACATCTTACCAAAAAGTTCATGGAAGAGGTGTCTGGGCCCCACAGGGAATTCCTTGTAATTCTCCACAAAAATCACCCACCCCCTCTTCAGACTGGCTAGAAGAGCAACAAGCTCCCTTGTAATGCCTGGGGACTTCACTAAGGTTAAGAGGACAGCAAGGAGCTCTAAAGGGCTCCAAGAACTGCTGGGGGCCATTAGCACATACACAGGCAAGGGAGAGGGACACCAAAGTGCGGGAGGGCTCTGCAGCCACAGGGAGGAAGGTAGGACCAGGCCTTCCTTTTCTGGCCCTCAGCTGAGGGACGCCAACTCAGTCCTGCTTTTTCTTAACAGCAGGCGAGGCTCCTGCCAAGAAAGCGCTGCTGCTGTGGAATGTGCTGGGCCAGCAGAACAGCTCATTCCTGGAAAAGCATCAACTCAGCGGGAGAGCAAGGAGAGGAGAAGAGGGGGAAAACGGGCAGAGGGGGAGGGTGGGAAACACAGTCTGAAAGCTTTTACTTCCACACCTGGGGAAGCAAGGAGCTGCCACAGAGCTGCCTGCTCGCCAGCACCCCCTTGTCCCAGGCTGCCAGCACAGCAGCCCTGCCCAGTACCAGCCCCTGCTCCTGGAGGACCTTTCTGCTGGCCACCTCCAGAGCAGATCTGGAAAAACTCAACAAAGGCAGTTGTCTGTGGGAAGGAGGGGTGAGGTTTGCTTCCCTCATCATGTTAACAATTAATTTGTATGTAATGACAGATCTCCACCAAGAAATGACAAAGTAACCTCCACACGTGTCCTGCCCTCAAGACAATGACCAGCTCACATTACTCTCTCCTGGCACAAACAACTTTTCCAAGTCTCCCAAGAAAACCTGCCCAACCTCCTACCCAGTGGGAAGGGGCCTTGAAGGATAAGACTCTAGACAATGGCACCAACTCTTCACAGCCAGCTGGGCTACCATCAGCAACATCTCTACTGACTGGGTCTATACGACATACAGAGAACCTCTATAAAACCAACAGGGAGTTAATAAAGCTCAAAACTAAGTTTCACCACAAAACATTTGCCAAATACAATGAGAAGGACTCACGCGAAGAAGAGCCTTTCAGAGCCACAACAGCTGCATGGTGACAAAGAAAGAACTTTGTCCCCAATCCCAGGCTGTTGCAGCGAAAAAAAAGTGCAAACAGTGATACTCCATCCTTTCAGTTCTAAAATGCAAGAGGCATGAGGTGTTTGAATGCTCATAAGAACCATTCCTGACCACTGCTAGAACAGGAACGTGTTCTTTTTTCCTCACCTTTGGGCCCAGAAAAAATTTTGGCACAACCTGAACTATTCACTTCACTCTCAGGAATCTGTCAGCAAGCCAGGAAGAACTCTGAGAAAACCAAGGGTTTAAACAATCAGCTCCTACATAGGTTTATTAGCAGACAAAAACAACCATAAGTGGAGGAAGGCTAGCTCTTTAACCTCCTCTCCTACATTTGGTGGTATAACTGCTAGGGATGCTAAAAGAAATTTCCAGTACAGAGTGACAGTAGTCTTTTATATACTTCCTTGATTTCAGCTAATAGCAGTCATCTTCACCAAACTCCTTCCAAGGCACAGGACCAAGCCCTTGAAGAACACAACAAGCCATCTCCTATCAAGCATCTTCTACCAGGCCAGCCAAGTTTGTCCTCCAGCAAGCAAGCAAATACCATTCAACTGCTGGAAGAAGACAAGAAAGATGCTCCAGTCCTAATAAAACCAAGCATGTGCTGGTACAGCTCACTCAACTAGAGGTCCAGAAAGCAGATGAGAGCCATAACACAGGAGTCAATCAATTACTACAAATAAAAAAAAAAAAAGCAAAAAAAAAAGCAAAAAAAAAAAAAAAAAGAGGAAAAAAAAAGGAGAAAAAAAAAAAAAAAAAAAAAAAAAAAAAAAAAAAAAAGTAGGGAAAATGTAAGCTGTCTCTACCATGCTGTGTCTGGTTTACTCTCAACAACAATACATCTTTCTCCTTCCTTTATTAAAGCCCTGGTCCACAGGACTCTTCCTGACACCTGATGGTTGTTCCACTGGACAAAGCAATATCTAGGCAGCTGAGAGAACACTACCTGCCTTCAAAGGAGTGCCAGAGATTTACCAAAACAGGGTGCAGTTGTTGGTCTTGATCTGGAAGGAAGGTACTTCCTGCAAGCAGCCAGGCTTTTCTGCTTCAACAGCCCAGTCAGAAGCAATGACTGGCATTAGTCTGTAGTCTGCATGAGGTGTCACGTACAGAACTCAGTCCAGATCCTGCAGGGGCTCACTTCAACAACAAGGATTAGCAGGAGTTTCAATAAAAGGGTAAATTTCCCCACAATTTAGAAGAGAATGGTGCTTTGGATTACTAAAGCACTGTACCCCACATCTGCAGAGCGAAGTCCAACTCAGAGCTGATGCTTTTCTTTCACAGGCCTGACCCTGTTGCATACCATTCAAAACCTTCCCACCTGCCATCTCTGACAACTGCTCCAAAGGCTGGATAACAGTCAGTGACCTCCAGAAGTCACAATCACACATGACATGAAATGATACTCTTGGGGAGGGTCTCAAAACCACAGCTGCCAACTTCCAGTTCCTTCAAGGATGGAGAAGTGCAGTGGAAGGCAGAACAACCTGACCACAGTCTGTAAATATCCCTGTGCTGCACTGGTCACCTAGACATTGACAATTCCCAATGGCAGCCCAGAAAGACTTGTCACACATTACTACTGCAGTAGCGCCATTTCCCGTGTCTGTGGATCTGTTGATAAACCAGGTTACAAGACCCTGATTTCAGGCTTCCTGATTATCTGTGATGTCAACATCAAATTGCCATGAAGCATCTCTCCTTTAGTCACACGTAAAGTCACTACAAACACTTTGAGCAGCACCACGTGCTGATGGACCAGGAGCTCACTTTTTCCCTGTAGATAACAAGGCCAGACACAGTATCCACATCTCACTACAGAGGAGAGCATGTGTGCCATGCTGCTTCCCATTACCAGAGCACCGGTACCAAACTGTACCAAAGGCAATGCTGCTGCAGCAAACTCCCATGTTGTTTTGTGGTTTGTTTTTTTTTGGGGGGGAGGGATTCAGAAGCACAGACTGTAGGAGTCTGACCCAGCTCAGACACATCAGACTTAATGTGCACATCATGCATAGATGTCACATACCTCTGCAGTAAGGCAAAGCTGCCCCAAGCAAACTCAGATAGAGGGTACCCAAAGCTGAAGCAGATGCTGCCACCCCAACACTCCACTGTTGCTTCCAGAATGTCTTGGCAGGGAATAATCTTCTGAGTTTTACCAAAGTTTGACCCCAGCTGAAATGAAACATTTTCACTCTGGAAGGAAAATTCATCTCACAGGAGGCCCTTCAGGACCTTCAGTGTCTTCACCAGCTCTGGGTCTAAGAGAGTTGGGAGGTCTGCTGTAAGGGACTCAGCTGTGAAGCTAGGTTCACGAAAATCCACCTTTCTCAGAGCTACAAAAGCCAGTAAGAAAAAATTCAAATAAACACAGAGCATGTCCTCCTCCATCAAGCCTGTGTATGGGCTTCCAGTATAGCAGAGGCTCAGATGGGGCCACAGGCAAGTCTCTCTGCAAATGGCACTAAAATACTGGTTGAGCAAGGCAGGGCTGTATAAACTGGGGCAGCTCGTTAGCCAAATGCAAAGAGGTAAGGAGTTTGCATATCCATCACAGCTTCTGAAAAAAGCTTCAGTTTGAGAAGCTGCTGCACCCTGGGGCCAATCCTATCAGCCACCAGCACCGCAGCAGCCTTCTCCCTGCCCCGCTGATCACATCAGGTTTGTCCACAAATCCAGGTTTGTCACCACACTTCTGACACTGCTCTCTGGTTGTCAACAACAGCAGCACAGCATGGTGCAGTGCAATGCACAAGGGACGAACTATCTGCTTGCAGATGGCAAGACACAGAAGGACCACGAGTCTCAAGCAGGTCAGAACAGGAGAGAGCAATGCTGAGGGAGAAGTTGAAGCACAACAAGTGGACAGGTTAGTGTGCAAGCACCAGCTTCCCCACTATGATAAACCATGCAGAGCCAGAGCTCTCAAAACACAGACCCCATCTGGCAGACCCTCAGTGCCCTCAGAACCAGCAAGTACATGGAGCATGGTAGCAGGAGCTACCAGCCATCAGAAAACAGGGAAAAACCCAGAGCCTCTGTTATCCAGACCCTGAAATCCCATCCTATCACAGGGACAGCTGCCAGCAATCAGAGCGGCCACGTAGCAAATAAATTCCTCTCCAAACCCCAGGGGCAGGTCAAAAACCAGCAGAGGAAAGACCTTCCCACACAGCAGCCAGTGCCAGCTCTCCCAGAAACAAATCTCTGCTCCAAGTCATGCAAGGAAGCCTTCCCTCCTTCAGCCAGGACCAGAAGGACAGACTCCACTGCAGCAATTCAGTCACTGCTCACTGAATCTTCTTTTCCACCAGTTCTTGCAAGATAGGAAATTTTAACTAACAAGAACACAGACAGATGCCCCAGGGAGGGTACAACAAACACAAAGGATTTAGTGAAGAGGGTTACCCAAATGCTGCTTCTGCTACCTTCAATAGCTTGCTGTGGCTGTAAAAACAATGCCTCTGGCATGTCTCCTTTAATAAGTAACTGATACAACCACCACAACAGTCCCAACCCTCCACTGCAGTACAGGATTACATGGCACAGGAAGGTCAGCACCAGGCTGCCAAATGCTGCCATCTCTGCCTTCAAAAGCCTCCAGAGAATACCAGACCATTCCTGGACAGGCTTCAACATTAGCACTAGAGCAGCAACAACACAGAGACGGGAACAAGTGAAACCAAGATCTTCAGAGCAGGGACTCAGGAAGACACTAATACTTCAGCTCTGCAAGCTAACACAGTACTTGGAGACAGTGATATTCACAGCCCAAGAGCTCACATAGTCTCCTAAGGCCACCATGGCATTACATAGATAAGCACACGGACAAAGCAAAGTCACAGAGAGTAGACTAATTCCCAGATTTGTACCTTCATTCAATGCCTTCCAAAAGGCCTTCACAAAAGGCTTTGGTAAAAAAATTTCCAAGAGCAGACACCATCAGGATTAAGTTTTATTTAACTTGCCAGCTGCTGCCTAACAAGCCAGCACCACCAGGACAAACAGTAACACAGCCACGTGGTGCCACATCCCCCTTATGGAAAACCACCATCCATCCAGCACAGGTCAGAAGGTCAGGCTCTGAATAACAAACAAGGGATGGAGAGAGGAGGAAATTAATAGGAAGCACCAAAAACACAGGCCTGAGTGCTGCCTCATCAGATGTGCAGAACAATACAAAGCTGGTGCAACAATGTGAAGTTAACATCCTGCAGGCACAGTCTCTGCAGTGTTCTGCAAGCCCAGCTCTCCTTCCAGGGCTTTTATACTGATCAAATATCCTAAACCACAACACTGTTACATCTAGTTGGATGCAGTCAAGGATGGAGTAGAAGCACTTCATTACAGCAGCTACCCTCAGAACAGTTTAGCAACTGCCACGCAGACAAGCACAAAGTTTCCCACTGCTTCAAGTACCATGAGCTCAAAAAGAACTTGAGGAATTTTAACTATGCTCCCTACACCTCTGTACATACATCTTTCAAGATGGAGGAACTGATGCCCACCCTGATAGAGGACCAAAGCCAAACTCATCTGTGCAGCAGAAAAGCTGTGTGGGAAAACATTTTCTTTGCTTATACTCCCAAGTGCTCTTCCTCCCTGGCCACCCCCAAATGTGTGGTGGTGGGTAACTACCCTCCACTTTTCAAAGTTCAGACCCTAATATCTCTGCCTGCTGAGAGACCAGGTGGGGAAACAAGTGAAGGAGGCCAGGAGTATGCTGGAGAAGAGGGACTTAACGAAGGCTCCGGGCACATGGACCTTGGGCTCATGAACCATCTGTCTCCATCCTTTCAAGACAGCACCTTCCTTCTCAGAATCCTCTCTAAACTACCTCCCCAGCTGCCCATCCTGCTCTCACTGTAGCTGCACAGGAAGAAACATCTCTCTTTATACCCCCACTCAGAAGATCTAGTATCCACTCTGTGAGTAAGCCAAGGTCTGGGATTTGGGGACAGCCAAATTCCAGATTAAACTCAGAAGTCGTATTTCAACAGGTATCAGAAGACTGAGCAATGGGGCCACAAGTACCATCCCATAACAACAAACAATGCACAGGTCACCACCTAGATTATGGTGGTTTATGAGCCATTTTTAATGGTGTTTGGCCTTGACCTCAGAGACTGAACCATGTGGGAGCACAGCTGCACCACCCACAGTCAAGATGCACAGATCTACTTCATGGCAATTTATGGGATATTGATGTAGGTTTTTGCTCTGCACAGGAATTTGGGGGACCAGAGTTCTCCAGGTGATATCAAAACAAAGAAGTACATCAAAACAGCTGCATTCTCATGGATGGGCAAAGTTTTCTTGACTCATCTTTCTTTTTTTCAGAGATGACAAGAGAGGCTTAAAATTAAGAAACATTCTCATCAAAAACATAATTGAAAACAATACCTCTGCAAGAAAAATGCTGGCTTCAACGTAACACCATATTTTTTGAGAAAATACATTCAGTCAAAAAAAAATCTGACCAGCTCTAGCTGCAAGCAAGTTCAATAGCTGTTGTAAAGCTTCATTGTTTGCATAGTACAGACAAGGCCCTAGGGTAATTGGTCTGCAGCCCGATTTGGCTAACTTGGCTTTCTGAATGCCACCCCTGGGCAAAGAAACCAGGCTATGACTGCCATCCAATGTGGCCTTCGGATCACAGCTCCAACCACAACAGACGAAGCTGGACACCTACAGAGTCAGTAACAGCTGGGTCCCAGCAGCAGAACACACACTGCTGGGCACAGACAATACAACCCAGGGAAGGAGCAAATATCATCAACTTACCCTCCTTTCCATCTGCTCTCCCACCTTGGTACTGCTGCAGCCCCTCACCACCATTGCCACAAACAACACTTGGAAACAGCCTCCAGCAGCAGCTACAGCCAGGATCAGCTCCAGTGTCGATGGGCCACCCCCCCAGCATGGGCAGTGTTACAGGAACTTCCCACCACAAGCACAGACAGTGGTTAGCAGCTCTCTGCCAAATCCTTAGCAGCCCAGGAGACAGAGGCACAGGCTGCAGTAACCTATACGCAAAGTGCCCCAAAAAAAAACTCCACAGACCCTAGCTAACTGTGGCAGCACATCTCACATGAGCAGGCAGGGAGCCACACATCCTCTGGAGTGGGGAGGACAAGAGATGGGGTGCTATGGCCTCTCACATGGCTAAGCACTGATCTCTGCATAGAAATTACAGGGACTGGCCAGAACATGGAGAAGTGATAGTCACCTCACAGCCAGGCTGCTGCTGTTCAAAGCACCACAAAGGATGCGTGCATGCAAGAGAGTTGCATGCATTTTTCCAAACCTCTCCCCATAAGAAATCCATGCCGACATGGAAGTACCTTTCAGCAGGGTTACGGGACAGACAATGGTCTTCTGCAGACAGCAGAGTTTCCAATTCAAAATTTGAAAAACAAATTTACAAAAATCAAAATAAAACAACTCCCCCAACCCAGGCTACAAAGAGCTGGCAGGAAAGGCAGGGGAACCATGCCAGCGGCTCACCACTGCTTAGGGACTGACACTGCTTATTAAGTTTAGGATCCCTTCTCCAGCTCCAAACACTTCCAGCCAGAAGGACAGTCACTGCTGGCAACAATTTCAAAAGGACCTTGCAATAAAAATAAATCACTCAGCCTTTCAGTGAGCGTCAACGCATTTCCCCATGCACATGTGCAGGAGATGAGGTCGCCAAATACCAATGGTATCTGACCCCTGCTCTGGGAATCCCAGCAGCACCCGCTTTGTTCTGCCTCCAGAGTGCTGCCCTAATCACTGCCTTGTACCCAGTGTTGGAGAGCAGGTGATAATTAAGCAGGTCTGGATTAGATACTGGGCTAGTGATTAGCTGGATACCAATTTTCACTTGACAGTTGAGACATAGGAATCACTCAGCACAGCTCTGAAGTTAAAAGTGAGTCCTGCAAGAGAGAGAAACCAGCAGCGGTGGAAAGAGTGGCACCACTGTTCTTCGAATCACTGCTGTCCTCCTGGCCATGCAGAACAAGTAGGTGAGATGGGGAGGGATACTCCCCTTGCAGGGAGAAGAGAGCCTTTGTGCTCTCCAGCCTGGAACCAGAGAGGTGGCAGAGTAAAGTAGGGATTAAGCAAAATGCTTTCTCTACATTCAGAAGAAATTCAAACTTTTCAGGCACTCCATAATTTATGGAAAGATGAGATAGAACTTCAGGCCAGGTACTAAAAAACTACCTGGATGCATGAATTGCACTCATTTATATGAAACTGCTTTGAAAAGTTTAATTTAAACTTTAGCATGCCCCTGTGGGAACACTTTTTAATTGACAGAAAGAGGAAGCATCATTAACAAGCAAAAAATTAGTCAAAAGAAACCACATTTCAATGGATACGAGAATATTCTGAGTTGTACCAGCCAACTGGCCAGATTAAAAGTCAAACCTGTAGCTCACCTGAGGCCAACATGCATGCAATCTAGCTGGTGAGAAGATCCATGCTGCCCAAAACAGGTACATTTCTTATGTTGGACTTGGGCAGAAGGCAATACTTGACACATCGTGTGATGCCCACATCCCAAACTATGAACTCTCACAGACCATCAGCGTGGTCGCGCCCTGCCCGATTCCCAGTACTGTTCTTGCAGCACTCCTACAGAACACAGATCTCTGCCATGCTAAAACCTACATTAATATTTGCCTCAGAAGCTCACCGTGACAAGTAGACAAGACAAAGCACAATGTTAGAATTTCCATTTTACAGATTAGGAATAAAAAAAAAAAAAAAAAAGAGAGAGAAAAATTAAAGTTTCTTCAAAACCCCATGAAAAACCTGCAGGTGGTTTCATGGAGAATATGGCTCCCTCAAGCAGTCATAGCAATGAATACCTAAGGCTCTTTCCTGCTGATGAGCACACAAATCTTACCTGTAAAATGCTGATCAGAGTGTCAAGATGTAGAAAAAAAAATCCGTTCCTTCTCTAACAAGGGCAAGGTTAACAGACTTAGGGTAGTTCCACACTTCACAGAAAGGTACATTCACACAAAGTATCCCAGGTCCAAGTGTGTCTGCTTAACTCCTCCACATGTCTCCAGTTCTGCAATCAGCAATACCCAAAGCCAACAAGGGTGCAACTATCTGCACCGTGTCACTGCTCCACACCACTGGGCTCAGACTGGGCTCTTTGTGGCTGTAACCCATGCTAGGTAGTCTGGACAAAGAAACCCTGCAGCCTTTTTGCTGCTCACAGCTCCTCTCCCCAAGACTGGATGCATGAAATCTCATTTCTCCTTCCTACCTAGAGTTCCTACCTAGAATTGACACCATGCCGGGGTCTTCTTAATTCAAGGCTGAGCAGAATTAGCTCCTGGCATAGCCCAACAACTCCAAAGCCACCCAGGGGAGCCTCAGTTCATATTTCCAAGGAGATGTAAACACTGAAGCTGTTCCATCACCGCCCTGATTCTCAGGGCAAACAAATATTAACAAGATAAACAAAAGAAGGAAAAATCCCACACACCAAGACTGCGGCTGTAATACTGCCTTGGGGATGGGGCGAGTTGAAGGGAATGCCAGGCTGGAGATCCACAGCCTGAAAAGAGGACGAAAGGGGAGAAACATATTCACTCTGGGGAACAGAGATGAAACGCTGGACCACATCTTGCTCCAGCTTATCCTGGAAGGCAAGATGCCTCCATTCCCAATAAGAAATGAGAGAAGAATTTAATCTTCTGCTACAACGATCCTGCAAAAGGTCCAGTCACTGATGAAAAGCACGAGCCATCAGATCTGCAGGTCTTCTCCTTGTTGATCAGCTGCAGAAAAGCCACCTCCTGATAACAGCCTGTCTCTTTCACAAAGGGGTTTTACCCTGGACTGCCCAGCTGACAAAAACCAGCCTAGAAACTCAGCACAAGCCAGGCCATCCCCCAAGGTGGGCAGAGGGCATCTTGAGGTAAGGGGCTGAGAGGAATAACGTGTGTGAGAGTGCCATTCCGACACACAGCTTCTGTGTGCAGACATCATTAATATCCTCCTGGTTTTCATGAACTGCCTTTGCATTTACAGTCAAGTAGCTGAGGTGCTTCCAGCCCTTCCATCCCTGTCTCTCTCTGCAGACTGACGGCTTGCTCTGTCCTTGACACCAATTACCACTCAATGATCTTAGAGGTCTTTTCCAACCTAAATGGTTCTACAATTCTGTGCTTCTACTTCAAGTGCTGCCTGAGGCTCCAGGACTCAGAGATAAGGCTGCAGCTGGACTGCTCTGGCTTCTCCTCCTCATGCTCCAGCCAAGCACCAGCATCTTCTTCAGCTCTCTGGACAGGAGCAAATGCAGATTTCCTGATGGGGCATCCCTGGTGGCACCACAAAAGGCTTTGTCCCCTCTGTTCAACATGAGGCCTCATCACATGCAGCTCCAAATGCACAACTCATCATGTAGGACTTCGTCAAGGAGCAGGCTTCCCATACACAGCCTCCAAGTCCTCTCAGCTGCACTTTCCAGAGAGGTTCACTCTTCACAGAAGAATTAGCTCAACTGGTCCCAATAAAAATCTTATCCCATGCATTTCTGATGCAACTAAACTAGCTGCGTCTTCCTGATTTTCCCCTCTCCCTGCTAGCTTGATAAAGCTATACTGCTTTATCATTCAGTTTTATTAATCTACCATCTGCCTCCTCTTGTGGAGCCTTAAAGAAACAGAAGAGGATGAAAAGACACAGCACAGAACTTTGCTGCCACCAGACCCCTCTTCCCAATGTGAGACACTGCTATTTATTACTAAACTTTGTTTATAGTTACACAGACACTCTCCCACCCACATGGCAATGTATCATTCAAGACAAGTTTGAATTCACTTCAAGAACAACGTTTTCAAAGGATCCCAAAGCATTTGTTTACAAACAGCATGCATGGAGAATTTGCTTCTTCCACCAATGAACATGGTCCCCTCTGAGACAGGGAGAGGCAGCTGTTTCATAGCACCCAACACTGCTCAGCAGCTGAGGGACAGGAAACAATCCACAGACAACTGATAATGCTGATGAAATTTATGGAAAATGAGGGCTGGAAGCTTCTATTTGTCTGGATAGAATGGGAAGGTTTCTGAGCACTCGAGCTTTGCACAGGGTCAGGAGGAATTTAGGGAGGCAAAGCATTCCAGACTGTGGTCAAAGGAGTGACTCCAAATTTCAAGTCTCATCTGAAAGCTGGCACCTCCCAAGCTAATGGGAACCTGGGCATTGGAATAATTTGGCTGCAGAGGGGAGAGCATCCCCTGCTGAGGCAGCCACATGGATCTCCATCCAAGCCCTGAACAGGCCCAGCCCTGTTCAACGTAGGGTACGAGCCAAGATCACAGCCTAGGGAGGTGTTCAGCGCAATGAGAATACACCAGGAAGACTATAAAACTGAAAGCCTCCATATACAAGACCTACTGTAAACACTAAATCTTCAGGACAGGGGGAAAAAACAGAGGAAGAAGGATCATGCAACTTGTTCAAATACCAAAGGGCTAGGAATGGTAAAGGGTCACATGCTGTGGAGGCCAAGAGAAGCTAAGTTCCCAGAATGGAATCAGAGGTTCTCAAAAAGGTTAAAGGAAAGTCAGACACAGGAAGTCTCTGGAAAAGACAGTGAGGACAAAGAGTCTTACAGAGTTACCTTCACAGTGTACTTGCTCCCCAGAATAGTCACCAACTTTGTGAAGGTAAGAGACAACAGGGGCTACCCAGCAGACAGTACAACTGTCCAAACAAGGGACAGAATATATCTCCTGACCTCCATCCACACATGATTGAAAGAAACAAAGTGTATCACAAAGAAAGTGATGAAAATACCAGCACTGGAAAAGAGCTGCCCTGCAGCAGATGGGATGCAAGACAGAGGTGTACACCTCTTTTATGTCCACACCTCACATGTCCATGCAAGAGGTAGAGCATGGGACATCTTACATTGAGGATGAGACAGGTACAGAAGGTCTTGTATACACCTCTTGCTGAGAGATGGGCAGCACATCTCCATGGAGGCAGGGGAGAAAGATGGTCCCCTCTGCCCATTCTTCCCAGAGATGAGATATGAAGGATAAAGCTGCCAAAATGGATGGCCTTCCCCAAAATGGATGGTAGGAGCACAAAACTGTCCCCAGACCCAGCCCTACAAAGGGGTGATTGAGGAGGCAGTGCCTCTTGGTGTAGGAACAGTGGGCACCCTCCCCAGGCAGGCAAAGTGGGAGATGCCCTTTAAATGGGGAATGACAATGCCAGGGGAACCTGTGGGGGAATGTCACCCCTACTGTATGCCCCCAAGGTGGGCTTGTACTGGAAGATATGCTCTCAGGCAAGGTGATGCCCAAACATTGTGAGCAAAGGGAGGTGGTGATCCTCAGATAGGACAACGGTCACCTCCAAGGTGCTTCTGACAGAGGGGTGACACCCTCGAGAAGGTGCACAGAGGATTCCACCACCTTCTCCACAAGGAGCTTGCAGGGGGCTGCTTCCCCCAGTTAATGGGGGGAAAAGAAGGATGGGGGGCTGTCCCCAGAAGTTTCACACAGGGACCACCAGCCCCAGAGAAGGTGCATGAGGGGGTATCACCACCAACACGCCCCAGGTGAGGTAACTGGGGGTGCACGTGAGGGGTCCCCTCTAGACAGAGCACAAGGGGGGGACTCCAACCTCGCCCCCCTCCAAGTTATGGCAATGGGGGTGGAGGGAGGATGTGGGTCCCCCTCCCTAGAGAGAGCACGAGTGGGGCCACCAGCTCCAGAGGGCACCACCCCAGCCCTGCTGCACGGGGGGGACCCTTACCCGGGTGTAGGGGAGGGCAACCCCAGCCCTCCATAGTGTGTTGGTTGGGGGTCCCCAGCCGGGCCCGCGCCCCCCCGGGCTCCGCAGGGAGGCCCAGGGGAACACCCCCCCTCCGGCGGTCGGTGGGGCCGGGCCCGGGTCCGCGCTCACCCAAAGTCGTCGTCCATGGACTTGAAGTAGAACTTGTAGTTGGGGCGGTTGAGGAGGCCCTTGAAGTCGCCGAGGGTGACGCGCTCGGCCGGGATCGGCAGCTTCACCAGGTACGGCGTCTCCTGCTCGTCCAGGTGGTAAATGATCTTCGTCTCGGCCGCCGCCATGGCGCCCCTGCCCGGCCGCCAGGCCTCCGCCTCGTCGCCTCCGCCCCCGGCCCGGAGCGGCCCGCGACCCCCGGCCGCCGCCTCGGTCCCGGTCCCAGCCCCAGTCCTGGCCCCTGCCCGGGTCGGCCCCCGCCTGCGCCCCGGCCCGGCCCGGTTGCGGCCTCCGCACGCCCGGTCCCCCCGCGCCCCTTGTTCTCCGGGTCCCAGCGCCGCCCGGCTCCAGAGCGCAAGCTCGGGCTCCAGCGGCTCCTCCCCCGCCCGCCCGCCCGCTTGCCGCCCCGGCCCCGCCGGAACCGGAACCGGCGCCCCGCAGGGATCGCGCCGTCGAGCTGAGAGGGAACCCGGGCCGGGTACCCAGGCGGCAGAGTAGGGTGGGCCCGCACCGGAACCCGTACCCCGAGATGGTCTGGGACTGGACCGGGACCGGAGCTCAGAAGGCACGGTCCAGTACGTCCTCGGCCCGCAATCTTGATCCCGCACTGATGTGAGGCCCCTAGCTGGAACTGACCCTCCCCGATTCCCTGACCCCCACACCCAAAATCTTGGAAACAATGAAAAAAATCTTCCAAATCTTGGAAGATTTGTCGCTTCCTCATGCTTGGAACTCTGTGGTAAAAGCCAACAAACCTGGGAAGAAGAATCCAGGTCAGGAATGGAAAATTTTAGTTTAAGCTACTTCTTATTGTGTCACCCCTGACAGAGCTAATCTTAAAGCCCCAAAACCTGGGCCCACATGAAACAATTACAGTTCTTCTCATCAGTGGCAGGGCCACTCTCTTGCCCACCTCCCACCAGCTGTGGCTGCACCCCGGATCCTGTATTGCACAGGTTAGATAGATTTGTTACCAAAAGGGAAATTTTCTGAAGTGCCAAGCTCCCAAGGGAGCACATGCAGAGGACAGGTGCCATACACCCATGGTGTGGTAGAAGACAAAATCTCATTGCTACATCTACCTCTTTTAACACAGGCCAAGTGATTAAACAGACTGAATGGACAGATTGATTTAACTGTTTGCAGAGGTCCTGTGAAGTATGACTTTTATATTTGGGTTAAGAACACAGAGTCAAATTAATTTAGCAAGAAATTAGCAGTAGGGGATTGTGCTGAGCATTCTAGGTCCACACAGAAGTTTCTGAAAAGCCTGCCAGCTTGTATTTACCTGCAGTATTGCTTAGAGTAAACAGGCTCCAGGCATTAGTCCTTTTCTGAGGACTAATTTTTCTCAGTCCAAAAGAGCAGTGAATGTGCTTGACTTCCTTCACTTACACCTTTAAGCAACACAAAACCAATATCTTGTCCAAAACCGCACATTATTGTTAAATGCAATTATGGGTTTGATACAGGAGCACGAGGTGACATCCATCCATGTCAGATGGGAAGTCAGACAAGGTGACTACTATTGCCTTAGAAAAAAACTAGTACTTAATGCCTATCTTGCCCAAAAAGATGGATGGCAATGACTGCACAATCAAGGTTGCTCGCAGAGGCTTTTCTAGTCTTCCAACCAAACATAAATCTTGATTGAAAGCAACAGAAAGCATCAAGCCCACTGTCCTTCAGAAATGCAGCTAACACTCCTCTAAAAAGCGTGCATTTACCTGCCCGTAAGGATGCTGCATCATGCCCTGAGGAACAGCAAGTTCCCTACTTTGTCTTTTTTGCTATTCTGCTTTCAGCACAGGTAAAACCACCCTACTGCACACACCACCAAGGCCTGAAGGATGAGGATATTTCACCACAGAGCAACTTTCCCCTTGGATATTAACCCCTGGGTAAGTAAGCAGCTCACACCACAAAGCTGGTTACTATGGAGCAAAGGAGAAAGGAATTTGGAAAAAACAAAAGTGGAATTGTTACTTGGCACAAAGATTTAAAAGCCTCTGGCAAAAAAAAACATTTATGGAAGTACATGTTAAACCTCTTTTTTTAAAGCCACCTTGACATTGCAAAAGATAAAAAAAAGGAAACGTCCAAGGAGATTTTTAAAATTACCAGGTCTTGCACTGAGTTTGTAAATGGTTTTACTAAGAGTTCTGTAGTGTCCTTCCCTCTCTCCACCAGTTCTTACTCATCAACATCTGGAGGGCACAATGCCTTTCCCACCTGTTTTCACCATGGCAAAGGATAACAGGTTTCATGGGATTTAAGATGCATCTTTTCAGTACAATCTAGCACAAAACCAAACCCCAGCCATTTCAGGATTCTACATTCAGATGTTTTAATAACTCTTCTCTAGTTGTAAACAGCAAGGTCGTGAGTTATTATGAATATTTATACTAATTCAATGGTGTGCTGATTTCCTTCCTTCCTATTATGTGCTTAGAATCTCTTGAGGAAAAAGTAGCCATGAGTTATTTCACTTACCTATTAGGCCCTGCTCAGTCATATGCCACAACTAGAGACCTGAAATTCAAAATAAAACAAAGCAAACAAGCTGGTAACACCAGAAGAGTTTTTATTTGCTCCCTGAATTAAATATTGGCAGATACAGAAAATTCAGATACCAACTATTTCCCCAACATTTACAAGACTGAGTTTGCAATGTCAGAAAACAAGCACATTTATGCACAATCCTGGCAACTGATAGTGTGAGTGCACAAGATGGCTCTGCCTGAACATCAGTTTTGAAGAGGCAGTATCCCTGGTCTCCAGCATCCAAAGCTGTCCCCTCACTGACAGTTGTGGCACCACTGAACGGCCAAGTAAATATCCTGAGTGGCAGCTCCAGTGCATTTCCTCCCTCCCCAGGAAGGATTTATTCCATGCTTCTCCTGAAGGGGCAGCGGCAAGGTCAGCACATCCAACAAATAACCCACCTAGGAACATGAGCTGATTCTGTGCCTTTTTTTTTGCTCTGTTCTTTGAGAGCAGGGAAGAACACAGCATAGAGACACTTTCAAGAAAGCTGATCTTAAGGGCCCCATTCCTGCCACGCATTGTCTGACCTGGCAACAAAGTGCCAGAGGCACACTCATCCTTTGCTGCACACTGAGTTGCTCTGCAGCTGCTGTACTTGCCAGTGGCTTTTTGCAGCACTTTCCCTGCTGTCTAAGGGAAGTTTTCAAATAAATAAAAAGGACGTGAAGTAAGCAAGCTTGTGTAACTGAAATCACATGGGAACACAAAGCACATGCTGTTGAAGGAAATACCATTTGCTCCTTTTCACAGTGGAGCATAACTTAGGAACTTGCATCCTCCTTAAATCAGCCGCTGATGTCAGGGCCTTCAGAGCAAAACACGTGTAGCTGGTGCAGCAGGAGAAGCCAGGCACCTTTCCTCCCTTTTTATTAAAAAAAAGAAAAAAAAAAAAAAAAAGATGTTTAAGATGTTTTTCTAAAACATGTCTGCTAGGCTGGGGACACACAGAAGACAAGATCATTGCTAAGATGTAGTGATCCACACAGCACTGCACTGGCCAGTGTGCATCCACTGTTGGTCAGCCCCCACAGGGAGAACTGAGCACATATCATCCCCTGTTCTACAGATAGGGAAAATGCATTGATTCACCAGCTCTACTGTGCAACCTTGTGTTCAATCCTAGCACGGCAGATGGCAATAGATTTTCCCTTTTAGAAAGATCACAGGCGTGCCTTCTAGGCTGCAAAATGCCTTGGGCATCCTCAGACAACTGCATCTTCTCCAGGCACAGGAATTCCTGAATCCCAATCCTGCACTGCAGATCCTGATCCACATGCTCCTACCTGCCAACCTTGCCAGTGTCTCTTCAGCAGTTCCCTTAGCTCCAGAAGCAATAATGACTCCAAATAACTCAGCTGTATGACCATTCTTCCCAAAGGTTAGATTTATAAGGGTGCTGTATGCATTTGCATCTATTTGCTCCCTTTGTGTTAGTAACAAGGACCTCCCATAACATAGCTTATAGTGCACCAAATCCAGGCTTCAGAGGGATTCTAGGTATCACCACCTCCTGCTCTTCCCATATGGTTTTTACACTGGGCTGTGACCATCCAACATGAAAGTGCCACTGGGCAAGTGAGGGAGGGAAGTGGCAAAATTGGGAACAGACAACTTAATGATGGGATTGTCAGTCACTTCGATGTCAGGCCCCACATCTACACACCATACACTGGCATTGATCTTGCCCTGCCCACCCGGCCCAGAAAGGCAGTGAGAGTGCCTCTTCTCACAGTGAGTCACCATGTCAGTCTTGGTCGCCATCAGACGACTCTTCTTCTGCCTCCTCCAGCCACTGGATAAACTTCTGGAGCTGCAGAGAACAAAATGTAACTGGGTAAAAGTGACACCAAGCAGATGCTGGGAATGCTCAACAATCACACTGTGTCAGTGAGCACAATATCATGCACAAGAAAGATAAAGTACTTCCAGGAGACATGAAAACAAAGGCAGATTGAGGGAGAGAGAACTGAAAGTTTAGATGAAAAACAACTGGGATGCCATGAACAAATCCAGGCTGATTGGATTCCTGAGGGAGATCCCTGCAAGTCAGACACTCCCCACAACACTCAGCAAAAAGACAAAAGTTTGAGTTTTTCAGAGCTTGACGGAGATGAGATGACAGCTGCACCTTAGCCAAAATGTTAGGAAAATCCTGCTGGGAAAAACCTACTCCCTGAGAAACTGCTATAAAGAACCTTTTACCTGGGCTCAAATAAGCAGCTGAAAGCACTGCTGACCTATGCTAAGAGCCAACTTTGCAAAGGTTTTAAACAAAGTTGGAGTTCTTCAGAGATGCATTTTTTCCCCCTGATCCTCTTCAAGAACAAGGGAGGAGGACTGGAACAGGGCTCAGCAAAACTGCAGCAACAAAGTTTTGCCTGATGGAGAGGGGAAGTTTATATGCTTCTTGCAACACAAGCCAAATTAAACCACTCAGTACAGCAAATGCTTAGAAATATATGTGAAGGGACTGGTGAGCCAGGACTGAAAGCTTCAAAGGAATTTCATGGGGCCAGCACACAGGGCATTGGCCTAAAGCCCATTTTAAAAAAGGGTGTTGGCTTAGAGAAACCGTGCTGCTACTCCAGAAAGTGCTGGCCTCGTAATTCAGCAAGCCCACTAAAACCAATCTGCCTCTCCCACTACCTTCATTCCTCATTCTACAGGACGATCACGACAGAACACACAGAAATGTTTGTTCTGGAGAACAAACTCATGTTGCTTAGTGTCCAATGCACTGGTGCATTTCTGGCCTACCATGTAACAGCAGCTGCTCCAGAGACAGTGACAATGGCACTGAACTCCACTCAAAAGTTCTTTTAGCAGCTGCTGTCTTTCTCTGCTCCACATCCCCCATCCCCTCCCCCCATCTCTGCAAACACCTTTGGGACTTACCCGCTGGTTTTTACGAAGCTGCTTTCCCTTGTCAGATGTGTCCCGCAAAGAGAACCAATTGAGTATTACATCTTCTTCCAGAATTTCCAGCTGGTAAAATGTCATCAACACCTGCATCGATTAAAAAAGAGAAACAAGGCTCTCTATAAACTCTTTTGGGGCTAGCTCAAGTCCAAGCACAAGGTTTGCACATCATCTGTGTCTCCCAGCTCCAGCTTCAACAGAAGGCACTCAGTCTGCTTCATTTTGCTTTTATTGTTAAAAATAACTGTGCTGCTCCTACCAAGCCTTATGTTCCTGACAGATGCTATGACACACAATGAATCAAAGCTCAAGCCTCATCAACTTCAGCTCTGCGGATGCAGGGTATGACAGAGAGCTGTGGGCAATAAAGGGCCACAGAGGATGTCAGCTCAAGACATTGCTTAAGTTCTCTTTTTAAGCATCCCAAAACCCATCCCAAAAGCAGCTCTAGCAAGCAACTCTTATGCAGGCCCACATATATACAATGGTGACATGTTCAGCAAAAAAGATGAATCTACCCAGTTCTGCCCCAGGTTCCTCCTTCTGCCAGTTCTCTCTTTTAAGTGCCTTATGGCAGGTGTCACAGCAATTGGTCATTCATAAGCTCAAGTTCCTGCCCAATGCAGTGAGGGTAAGATGCAATCATGCTTTCTCAGGGTGCTTTTGTGCACTTTGCTCAGGCACTTTGCAGCCAGTCTCCTTGCAGCAGAGCATTGACAAAGCTGGCTGACAATTCCAAATACAGTGTCACACTTCAAGTCACAGCCTCTAGGGAAACCCAGGCCTCTACAACAATGGACACATGCCAAACAATTGCTGTAATTCAAGGACATTGTGGCTCACCAAACTGAAGGCCTGTGGCTCCATCCTAAGTGCTTTGCTATTAGCCAGAAGCACTGGTAGCAGAAGTTGGAATTACTCTTTCTTGAGCAACCAAGAGTTAAAGAAGGCTCTCGGTGAGCTCTTCCAAGAGACAGGAGCTTCCTGAGACACTGCTTAGGAAAGACTTGAGAGCCAAGTCAAATGCTCTCAGTGTAAAAGGTCAGAAAGAACACAGGGACGAAGTATTCGTGAAGGAGGGTGAAGAGAAACATACTGAAAAAAAATCTCAGAAGGGGGCAGATAGGTAAAATAAGCCACATGGCAGCTCCCCTTTACTCTCAGTTTCCTAAGTGGCTCAGCCTGAATAAGAAAACCCACCCTTATTCCCAGCTTTGCTTGTTTTGCACTCTGAAGTAGGATAAACCATTTGGCAGTTAAATCTCTGGAACCATGGAGAGACAAATGGAGTAAAGCTCTTCCTTAAGCAAGTCTCTGGCCTTGCCTCTTCCAGCCTTACACTACAAGGGCATCTAGGTTAGAAGCTGCAAAATAATAGCTCCGTTTAGGCTGTCTGCTGGTAATTAATACTCACCCTCAGCTGTGCTCTATCACAGACACAGGCAGACAGAATTTTTTTTTTTTTTTTAAGGCAATCTTTATAGATGGATTTTCTACACACCCTCTCCACTGAGACCCCGAAGTTTTTTTCCCCTGAAGCAGACAAGCCAATGATGCAAACAGGATGCATTTCACCATGAACCTAGCAAAAACAGGTCCTCAGAGCAGATACTCACTTTAGCTATTGATGTGCAGAGACTGTCATGTTCCAAGAAGAATTCCTCAATGGCAAATAAGGCAGTCAAGTGATCTGATGCCCGTTTTATGTAGTTCTTAAACAACGGGGTCCAGTTCTTCAACAGCTGCAGGAGAAAAACAGAAGAGTTCCTGAGCTATGAGATGGCTGTGTGCACTCAGCCCTGTTTCTCAGCTGTGTTGCACTGTGAAACTGACACAGGAAACCATTTTAAGAAGCGATTCAACTGACCATTTAATGTATTTGCCCTGCTCTGTCCATGAAACAGATGCTATTAAGTCTCACACACACAAGTAGGATGTGGTTTTACTAAGTAGCTTTGAGGATATCAATTAGCGTCCTTGGTTTTGTCTCTTGGATGGAATACTAACTTATCACAATAAATGTATTTAAATGAGTACACTAAGGGTTGCTCAGAATTATTCTGTTTAAGATGATTGTTAACAAGCAGTAGCCCTTCCAGAGGGAGAGCTCCAGGACATGCAGGAGAGCAAGAACCCAGGCTAGCATGGACTACCAAAGGTAGCCTGTGCTAGAAAAGTGTGCAACTAATCCACAGTACCATATTTCCATTGCCTCTGCAGACATGTTTGCTATGCAACCATGCTGGAATTTGCATGTCTCAAGCAGGGACAAAGAAGGGGATTAGTACAAACAAACTGATCTGTAGTAGTACATCGACTGGCTCAAGGAACAATAGGAACAGTACAGAGTGATCCTAATCATCATGGTACACCAACAAAAACCTGAGGGTTGCATGGCATATTTCCAGTTAAGTATTTTAGTCTTTGGCAGAACTCTTAATCCTAAACACTCTTCCCTCCTCTACAACCATCTCCTGAATTTTTATCATGTTTTTGAATTCTACACTTCAAATGTAGTAAAGCTACTAGCCAATCAGTGCCAGGCTAAGAAATATTCTGTAATACCTTTCTGTTAATGCTTTTAAGCTCATCAGCAGGCACAATTGTAACCAGAAGCTACTGAGTGTCTGAAAGCAAATGATTTTTAAAGAATGCATAGCTATAAACACTCAAAAGGCCAGGACTCCATCCAGTATGCTTATTGCCAAGGAAGGGAAAGAAGGAAAAATACACCATCTCAGGTCAGGAACATGCACTGTACAGTAACTGGTGCTAACTGGGAATGCTCAGCCGCAGGGTCCCCAGCAAACACACACCCATAAGCCTGTATGATCACAGAGGCTGTTTTGGGAACTTCATGAAAATCCGAACTGCAAAATTAGAAGCTTGCAATTATTTTAGATTGAATAAAAGATGGAAAAATTTGAAGACATACCTGACAAAAAGCCCTACAGACAATATCATAACTTTCCAGACTTTAACTTGACCATGTTAACTCCTCAAAACAATCTTCATTCTGGAGAAAGCAATCAAATTCCTCTGACACACTGACTCCTTTTTCATGGGATCTGGTCAATGATGTTTTATCAACTTCAGAGGGGTTGGTGAGCCACTTTTCTTTTATCAGAAAAACAGTCTTGACACCAGGCTTATTTGACCTCTACCTCTAGCACAGAATACCATCAAGAAGAACATGCAAAACGAGGGACAAAGCTATAATTCCAACATGTTACGCTATAACATCTGTGCTGATCAACATAAAATGCTTCAATGAAAGCAGAGATCCATTTGGTCCCCGAATAACTGACCTCATGTTGGGTTCACTTGCATGGCATTACAAAAGAGCAAGACTCTTTTTCTTTATAGAAACCAAGAGGTGCACCAAACATGCTAGCTGCTGGGCAGCAGTGCAGGCACTGCCCAGCTCAGCAAATTGAACTGCTATATTGCCTCCCCCAGGTCCCTTTAGACATCCTCACATACATAACCTTGTTTGACACTGCTTTGAATGACAACAGAAGCACAGCCTTCAGTTTATCTGCAGTTTCAGCCACATTTGCTCAAACCATGTCTACAGTTCTAGAAAAGTTCTCGTTTTCTGTATCATCTTTGCTTTACAATTTGTACAAGAGCCAAACAAGATCCCTGCGTACACTGAGTCAGATAACTCCATTTCTCAAGTCTCCATGTTTCATCTGAAAAATACCCACAGGTATATCCTTTACCAGATGTTTCCTAAAATTCCTGCAACACTTATGAGCTTCATGCTCAGGGGTCAGCCCTTCAGAGCACATACTATCGTTTCAAGTCAATCCATACATCATAACCATGGCATTTCCACAATTTCCCCTCCTAAGCTGTCTGGGACTGCTCTACCGTCACTCTTAACACAAGCAACACATCTTCCTTCAGCACCTCGTAAGAGCTGAGCTATAAAGAGAGTCAGAAACATAAAAGTTTTGTAAAGTTCAGTGGGCTTCTGATATTCAGTACTATGCAAATATCCCCACCTCATACTAAGTAACACTTTGCCACCATAAGCAAACCTCAGGCCAATACCACTACTGACTGAGGCAGTTTTAGCTGCACAGTTAAGCACTTCAGCTACACGCTTTCACCATGTACTAACCCATACCATGCTAGTGCTTGGGATTCTCAGAGTGTAAGTATGAGTATTAGTAAATCAATGGAGTGTACTTTTTGCATTTAGATTATTATCTCTTCTTACAAGGGCAAGTTGATCTGTCATCTGTGTTGTTAAACATAAGCATCAGCTTTCTTATGAGGAAATGCATATGGACAGAGATAAATCCCTCATGTACTCCATCATTGTTAGCTTCTAAGAGACAATTATTAATGCAGAACATTATGGGTTTATATAGCAGCCATTATCCCAGACGAGAAACATTTCTGACTGGGTCTGGTAGTGAAGTTCTCCTGTCCTATTCATACTAGATTAGGAGCCCAGTCTGGGAGCCAGAAAGATGCCATAACGTAGCTGGAAAAAAAAACAAAACCAAAACACACTACCCTACACAGCTGCCAACTCCACACAGCCTGTTGTCTAAATGTATTGCTTTCCACCTAAGAGCTTAACATCTGCTCTAATGTTCTCTTCAGTCCTCTTAATTATCCTTTTTTAAGACAGGACATAGTATTAAATAAATGGGCTGGAAAAATGAATAAAAGCAAGCAGAATTTAAACACTTAGCAGTAAAACTCCCCTAATCCATCTGATGAACGGATCAGTTCAGATGGATGTTCATTTCCACACATCCAGATGCTTTTTAGAGGAGATTCTACTCTACTTTGTCTCCTGTGAGTCAGGAAATAGAAATCACTCTCACCTGACTATACAGTCCATCTCTTTAGTGACAAAACACCACTCTACCTTTGCTCAAAGACAACGATATTGTGCCTTTACATTTGGTTGGAAAACAGTGGCACCTGATGCAGTATGCAGATAAGTAAGACCTGGAAAAGGATCCCACTGGGACAGGCATGCTCCCTGCTGCCTCAGGGACAAGACATGATGGAAATGAACCAGGTTCCTGGAATGCAAGCCTGTAAAGGCCTCTCTAACAGTCCCTCTCTTGTCTTCTGTAACTGATGGACTTCTACCACCACTAAGAGGAAACAAACAACAATAAGTACTTGAGTTCCCCACACCTACCATCTCAGCTGAATCCTGTCAAGCAGTTACAATAGTTTCAGTTCACTTTCACTCCTACAGGAGACAAAGAGGTTCATGAACTAAGGAGTTCAAGTGTCTTCAGGCTTAACCAAAAAGAATTCTCAGCCAGAAACTACCCTGCCATCCAACAGACCCCTACACACTAGGAGACAAGCCTAAAGAAGACTCAAATGAAGCAGGACTCACAGGAAGTAATGCTGAGAAATAGTTCTGGGAGTCCAGGTTTGCATCCAGCTGCTGCAGTGGGAACTCCAGGATCACTTTACTGAGCACCTGCATCATCTCCTTCAGGCCAATGTTATATGCATACCTGCAAGAAAAAAACGAAAAACATTTCACACTTTCTGATCTCTGCAGACTGTAGCTCTTCAGAGATACAGAAGAAAAACTGATTTTCATCTTCAGGCTCATTTTTTGTTTGGTTTTGTTTTCCAAATATTCAGGCAATAAAACTGCCTTGCATTGCATCAAGACCTTCATAATGCCACAAGTCCTGAAAATCTGCTAACACAGTGGAATGATGTGCTGCAGGAACAGCATCTTCATGTTTTCTAGAGTGCTACAGGAATACTGCTGCACAACAGAAGGGAAACAGGATTTTATGAAAAATAGGTAAAAGGCACTTCGACAACGTGTTCTGGGCTTGCTGCTGTAAAAAGAGAGTGGACATGCTACACCACACCACAGCCCCAGCTGCAGGCAGCTGGTTGGATGTTGCAATGCAGAAAGCAGCAGCCCCTTTCTGCAATTACATGCAGTTTGTGCCAAAAACTGGCTTGCTCTCTTCAGTCCACAGTTACTTAAGAGCAATTCAATCTCTTGCAGCAGAATTAAGGCAGGAAAAGCCTAACCACTGAGGATGCTACAGTGGTTACTCTGCATCAAGTCCTGTTGTCATTCAGTTACAATCTCTAATCTGCATTTCTCATGCTCTATATTGATAAATTAATGCTTAACAAATCAAACATGGGTATTCACACAGTTTCTCCTTTCTAGATCTGCTGTTCAGTGTAAGGGAAAAAATCCCTAAAGGAACACTCACTTGAGGGAGTTGATTTCTAGGACCAAGTTGTCACAGGAAATGTTTTCTTCTTCACCCCTCTGTAATGTACCCAGAACCTCGTTCTGGAAAACTAATAAAATGAAGGACAAATAGTTAGAAATGAGAGGGGAAAGCACAGGCTCTTCAAACTGTTCATTACTGAAGAGTCTATGCTACTAACGAAGTAAGCATTCTGACAAAGATGTCTATTTGTTCTCTCTAAACTGGCTGAAATCCACATCCAGTATACCTATAAATAGGAGAATATAATTCAAACAGAGACTACCTACTAGATATCATTTATCTCTCCACACAAACTCTACAAAGCTATTTACCTCTGCAACCTTTTAGAGCAGTTGCTATTTTACTTTCACAATCTAACCTTTTCTATTCAGGCAAACTTCATCTTCCCATAAGTAAAGATGTGAATTCAAGCCTAAAAATTATCAGTTTAATTTCTTTTCCCTCCCCGCCCCCCAATTTGGCTTGAACCCCTTTCAAATCCAGGTAAGCTTAATATAACAAAAGAGAAAACCAAAATATAACTGTAAAAAGAGGCAGCTCCTACAAGGACATGTTATTCTCCAGCCCAACTACAGCTGTATGTTCTCCACACAGAAACTCTGCTGGACCTTCACACAATCTCCAATCTTAGAAAATAACAGTGCCATTTAAACAGACAACCCAGGAAGGTCACTTTCATGAAGGCCCCGTGATCAGGAATGAAAAATATGGAGGAACTTTGTTTAGTTTCTTATCCTTGGCTGCCTTGTGTTAACACAACAGCAGTACAGGAGATATTACAGAACTCTGTAGAAAATGCAGGTAGTGAGGTCAGGAAACAAACATGCTATAGAGATCCACAACTTTTCCAATATACCTGGAGAAAGCAACACAAATTTCACACTCACTGCACTATCTGCAGGCTCACCATACTTCTTAACAGCCCACCTCTCACCTTTGATGTCATCTAGCTGAGGGGACACTGCCCGACTGTCTGGCCCCTCAGAGCCCATGCTCAGGTCGCTGTCTGACTCACTCTCTTCCTCAGAATGCATAGCTGGGCCTGATAAAGAAAAGACACACTCAAAAGCTGCAAGTACATAGGAAACCAGGTATCCCAGGGACTTCCCAACCAAGTCAGCAACTATCTGTCCTTGCAAGGAAGCTTCTGCTTTCAGGTCCAGATGATTAAATTTACTGCAGAGGAAATGCTACAGTTGGCACTAGGATAATGGGACTTTTTAAGAGTCTGCAGGCAGACAACAAAGGACAGGGACAGAGAGAAACGCAATTTGCCTAGAATGCTGGCTCATGGTGGAGCGATGTCACCAGCAGGAAGAAAGCCAGCAGTACTTGGAACAGCCAGTGTGTATTCCCTCCAAGGGAGGGCCTGGTATACCATAGTTTGCCACTCATTGCAAACAGCTGTCGATGTTAAATCCAAGACACAATAAATATCTTCCACAGAAGAATACAGGGAGAGAATGTGGTCCACCACCTCTCACCTTGCCTCCACACACATTATATGGAGCCAGTCCACTTCACAAAGTCCAGACCTTACCCTAGACACAATTATCACTGTCCCATTCAGCCACCCAGTTTCATCACTACAGGTCTGTCTGTCCCCAGGTGACTACACTGAACTTTTACTCACCCCATAGGCTTTGTCTCTGCTCTTCTTCATCCTCTTCATTCTTGTCATCTGCTTTCCAGAGATAGCCTCTGCCCTCTGAGCCCACATCCTTTTTATTGTAACCTGGAAAAGAAGCAGTGATCAGGAGGAAAATGTACTGGATGTGCTTACAGGCAAACCTGATAAAGACTGGTATAACCTGCATAGTACTGCCCCTGAATATCCTTCATCCAGAGGGAGCTGGGATTCCTGCAGATGCATACAGATTCCAGCTTCTCTCTTCTCACTTGCCTTGACAAGTGATTGACTTACTTCTCCCTACAGCAGCAACATTAAGCTGACCATGTTTAGATCCCCCAACAAAGGTAGAAACAGTACTTCACAAGGACAAAGTCCTTGGACACACTCCAGATATGAGGATGCAGATCTTGCAGTCTGCCTTGACCTGAACATCTTTCCCGACTTCACTTACTGTCAGAGCCTACAAGGCTTTTCTATTTTAAGAAAAATGGAAAATATCTGTGTTTCCAAAGATTTTAATACTGGAGTACTGAGGTACCTCTCTCAGTGTCCAACTTGAGCCAGATATCCTTGCTCGCCCTTTTGAAAACACTCGTGTTCCAAGCTGCATGCAGCACTAAGCTCCAGCCTGGCACTGAAAGCTCTACAATGGGAAAGACCCTAAAATAATCATGGAAGGCAAAGCCCTCTACATAGCCTGAATGCATGGAACCAGAGACTGTCATACCTTTCATTTTCACTTTGCTTTCTTCCTTGTTCACACCAGAATCATCACTGAATTGGTCATCATCCTCTTCCTCCTCATCTGGTGGGTGCAAGGAGATCACTGTGCCCTCAGAAAGCGTGATGCCAGGACCTACTACTACCTGCAAATATGCAAAACATATCTTAATGAAGAAATACTCTGACTGCTACTTTGTAGCTCCACCAGCAGGGACAACAGCTGCTCCACACAAGCTGTAAACTAACAAGCATGACTGAAGACACCACACTGCTAGATCACATACCTGAGCCAAACAAAAGAAAAAGTGCAAGGAGTAGCATAACCACCGCCCCTGCAAAAAGGCAGGCCTGTACTCTGGTATGGTCTAGTCCCAAGCCTGTGAATCTGCCAAGAAAGGCAGAAAGCAGAACAGACATAAACACAGCTCACCTGAGAAGAGAGGACACAGTGGGGTTCTAGCTTTACTTTCTCCTTCACTTCGGCTTCATCGCAGATAACAGAACGATAAATCTTCACGTTATCTGCTATGTGTACTCTGTCCCAGAGAAAAGCTCCATCCAAAATTACTTTATCACCTGTTAAAAACCAGCGAGCACAAATATATTTAGCAAGGTAGTTTGCTGCTCTCCCACACTGCTCTGTCCACTAGATAGTATCTTATTGAATCCCGGTGCACTATGGATGAAAGGTAAAAACTGGCCTTAAGATGCCTTGGCCACTTCTTCACCCAAAGCTAAGAGACAAGTTTGTTCTCTACACATAACAAGTTGACAGCAACAAATGTCATCTTGGTTTTGCACAAATACAGCCAAACCACAACAACATTCCATCCAAGACAAAGAGAGAGTAGCAGGCAGCTCAGAAAAACAGGGACAGATGTCCCTCATTTGCAGGATGTTGGTGGGTGATAGATAACTCTAGATCAGTAAAGGTTGTGCATTCTCTACTGTTGAAACTACTTATCTGCATAAAATGCCTTCCCTATGTCACCATCATTATGGCACCCTGAAAACCTGAATCTATTTCCTCTGCTGGAAAGCCAAGCTTTTCTCCCTTCTTCCCATCAGAAATCAACCAGTACACCCACCCATCATCCTCTTCCAGAGCCAAATGCACTTTAAAAACTAAATCCCAACAGCCTGTCCTCCATTCTTGTACTCACCTATCCTACAGTTCTGCCCAATAACGCTGTTGGTTATGGAACAGTTGCTGCCAATGACAGTTCCCTGCCCAATGAGGACGTTCTCAGCCAGCACGCTGCCGTGGCCAAGGCTGACATCCACCCCTCGGTAAATGTTGTGTTTGGAGTGGGTGTAACTCTGATTCTTGTCATCAGTGAAGTTCATCTCTGGAGTCAAAGGATAAACCCATCGTCGGATGATGTCAGAGCACACAGCTTCATACATCAGCAGGTTGCATATATGGGCACCGTACTCTTCTGTGGTGACATGCATGTGGATCTGGTTCCCCAGGACCTGGCAGAGAGGCAGGGGTGTGTCAGAAGATTATACAGTGCAAAGTAACAGGGCCACCCTTGTAACAACCCTCTCCTTACCTCCTCATTCACCAACAGACCACGCACAAAGTCATCCCGTGTCTGGTAGTCAAAATTGTCTGTGAACAGTTCAGCCACCTGCCCAGGTATAAAATATAAGGAAATAATATAGTTAGCAGAAAATGTTGCCAGGGAAACCAGATAAGTAATGGCTGTTCAGTGGTTCTCACAGAGATGAGTTATACAGTATAGGAAAGTGATGCTCTTGCCTTGAATAAAGCTTTGATTCCTTCTGCTAGGAGGAGTGCTGACCTTCCCATCTTCCCCTCCTAACAGGGACTACAAACAGATTCTGGTTTTCAGAGGGGGCAAAGCATGGCTTTCCTATTTCCAAGCAGTCTGCCCAGCCTCACTTTGAAGTTTTGCTCCCAAAGGAAAGCTGTAGACCGACTTTTTCATATTCATATGCGGAAAAGATGTTAGTGAGCCTAGGCTGGAATAACCCTGAATGTCACCCTAGCATGACATCAATTTTCAAGTACTGACACTTTCCCATAGCATTGCCATCACCTCTGTTCCACAGATGTTACTGTACTTGAAGTGAAATTGTCTGTTTTCCAGAGCAGTTTCATCCTGAACTGAATCAGGCAGTCTACCAATGAATCTCCTGTCTACTTCTTCCTAGACTCAAGCAGTGGATGCTCAATACAGACTGAGCCCTCAGAGCCACTTGATCATTCAGGCTCTCAGCTCAGCCACTAAGCACAACAGGGTGTTCTGGTTTCCAAATCCAGTACAGTAGTGCCACGCACAAGCCCTGCACACCAGCAGGACAACAGGAGCAATGCAGATTGAATTTTGGTCCCCCAGGAGGGCAGAGCTCACCTGTGGAGAGCAGATGCTGATATGACAATCCAGCAAGTCATGGCGCACTTCAATGTTCTCTATGGAGTTCTGGAACAGACTCTGAAAGAGGAAAAAAATCAGATGTTCTGAGTGCCTCACACAGTACCAAACCCGAAACTCCTTCTAAAAGCCAGGAGCAGTATTGACTCAGTTGTTAACCTAGCTGAAGTTCTGAAGATCAGAGAAATCTACACTGAAACACAGCCTGGGCAGGCACAGCCTGGCCACACACACAGCTGTGTGTCAGTCAGCAGTCTGCCCTCCTACTCAACAATGCAGCTTTCCAAGAAACAGCTTTTACTTCAAACAATCCCTTTTCCTCTAGAAGGCTCCTTACCTTATGTGCTGGGAGTTACAAATGTACAAAGGACATTTTTAAATCAAAATGCAATATTTATATCTTACATATCCCCTGTGGATTTTGACAACCTTGGGCTGGTGGTTTTTGTGTTTTTTTGTTTGTTTGTTTTGTTTTTTGTTGGCTTTGTTCTTTCCTTTTTGGTTTCCTACAGTGACCTGGTGATGTCATTGGATGGTATAAAAATCATATGATTACTGATTTGGGAATGAAAATGCCATATAATCAGTCTTAGTTCTGAAATAAAAAATAGAAAGGTCCATCTATCTCAATGGAAAGGTGCCTCCAGACAGTTACAGAGCACTTACTGCATTATTAGTAGAGCCCATAACCTTTTTAGGTGAACAGTAAAGAGAGAGGTAATAAGAGGTACTACCCCTTGCATATGCTGTTATTCCATTCTCCAAGCCAGGCTCAGTGCTGCTTCAAAATGGTTTGTGTACAACAGCAGAATATGCACCCCTGTCTGGGAATCTCTGAGACAGCACGAATCATCCACCTTCCTTGTTTCACATGGAGAAAGGGAGCCAAATGAATTCAACAGGCAAATTGTGAGAAATATGTCTGCCTGTTTTCAAACTACAAAATGAGTCCCAGTCATGTGTGTCCCAATTTCACCAAACCTCAACCAAAGGTTAAAGGGAGAAAAAAAAAACCCTGTTTACCAAGAATTACTTTCTATCATCTGCTCCTCCAAAAGAAGCAGCAAGCACAGTTCCCCAGCCCTCCCTCAAGGAGACCTCCCTGGGGTGGGCTGCTTCACCACCACTGCCCTTTTCCACCCGTCAGGTTCCAGACGCACCATGGGAAAGCGGAAGCGTTTCAGCCCCTGGGTTCTCTGGTAGTGAAGGACACGGTTTGTGGCACTGTCCATAGCAATAACAATGTCATCCTCTTTGCACCTGGCGTGGTGACCAGGTGAGGACTCCTTGAATATCATCGTCATCACCGAAACATTCTTTTCCATCTTCCGACGCAACCTGAAAAGGAAGGGCAGAGCTTCAATATCACTTGGCAGAGTCAGAGCCCAGAGCCTCAGCACACCAGACAAGCGTGTGCTCCTTTCAACACCTACTTGTGCTCTTCCAGGGCTTTGGATATATTGAAATTGGACACCACATCTCCAGTGACGAGGATGAAGTCAGAACGAACAAGGGACTTGGCGTCAACGTCCCGCAGGACGTCACCAAGGGAGCGGTACAGGTCAGAAGTCACAAACCTCACCGTGTTGGGAGAGGTGTGGCGGCACCACTTGGATTTTCTGGGAGGAGGAAACCACAACAGGAAGGCATAAAGATGGTATTCTTACAGAGAACACACTAGGACACAGTGCCTGCCACATCCACAAGTGAATGCAAGGAGAATCTTGTTACAATGAGCCCACTCTAGGCAGGCTCAGCCATTGTCATTTGCTCTCAGCAGATGAACTGAAGAGGGTCAGACCTGGAGATGACAGCTTACAGAAACCTAGGAAACCCAAATCCACTGTGAGACAGTTTTGCCAAAGGAAAAGTCACACAGAACCCAAACACTTTTCTTGGAAAGCAGTACCTCAGACAGGGGAAAGACTGCATGCTTTTCTTAAGCTTGCAAACCTGCAGCTTGCAGAGGCAAAGGTGCCATGAGAGCTGTTTCCACACGCTGCATGGCACACCAAGACAGGGCAGAACACAAAAGGTGTCACTCTTAATTTATATGGCTACCCACAGGAAACACCTGCTTTTAGACAATAAAAGTTAAATGCCAGTGTAAATGCAGTTCCAAAACACTCAACACTTTCAATATCCTGCACAACCACACTCCCTCACAGGAGAAATGGTCTACTCTGAGATGTGCCAGGAGACATGTAGTGAAAAGAAAACTCTTACACACGTTTTTCATCAGAAAGATCAGTGAGACCTTTGAGGCTTGTTGGAGGACATAAGAATCCTTTCCATGATAAAGCTAAGAGGAAGATTCTTACTGTAAATGTTCTTTTATCTCAGCTGACTTCCAGCAGCAGAAAACAAAGGTTTCTTCCACTCCAGTTGCTGTTAGAAACTCCAAGGTATAGTCAATCATGGCCACATTTGCCATAGGTAAAAGAGCCTGAAAAAACAACAAAAAACACAACACAAACCCCAATATATATAAACAGCTGAACAGATGCTCTGTGCCTCAACATCAGCAGCAGCCCCTGACAACTTGAAGATATAGTAGCATCATCAGTAGTATCAGAAAAATAACACAAATAACTGCTCCACCACATTCTATCAAAGTTTTTTAGAGTTGATCAAAAGAGTAAGAGTTCATTTCTGATGTTCTATAGGAGCAGATCCTCATTTCAGAAAGGAAGACATAAAAAAGTGAAGTTATCACACACAGAACTCTTCAAGCAGACTCAAATAAATGTAATGGAACAAAAACCAAACCAAACAAACAAAAACACACAAAAAAACCTCCAAAACAACAACAAAAAAATCTCAAAGTGCTGATTCCTTGACTCAGGTTTTAACTGTTTCCAGAAAAACCTGTCAGACATGCATTATGAAGCCACAGGAATATGAGTGTTCAGAATTACACAAGGGGAAAAAAAACCCGGAACCTAAAGTGAAGCAAATGTTCTCTTGAGATTCAAGACATGCTTTTAAAACACTTTACTGATTCACAGCTCAGTGACCTAATATTCTTTAATTCATTTTTGGTGATGATCTGTCACGGGCCTGAGCTCGCGTGTATAATTATGACCACCACAAATATTTAATCAGCAAATGAGGCAAGATAATTGTTCAGACCTAAGTTCTCCAGAAGAACTCTTTCCTTTAACACACAGCCTTCTGATCTGGATAATTAAAGTGCTTTCCCTGCATTTTCCTGGCCACAATCGTTTACCCATTGGCGTTGGTAAGGGCAAAAGCCTCTGCTTCTTTTCTCTATCAGAAACAAATCTGCCCAAACGCGCTGCCACACGGCACCAACTTGAGACGGAAAAGCGAACAGCGCGGATTGCCTCGCCATATGGAAAGTCAAACAGCACCAATCGAGCAATTAAATCCTCGCTGCCTCTCCAGCGGGGAATATAAATTCTTGCAAGAGCGAAGAACCGGTCAGAGCCTTCCACAGAGCGGGGGAAGGCGGGCAGAGCCGCCGCGGCGGGGGCTGCCCGAGCCCGGGCGGGCGTTGCGGCCCAGCAGCACCCCGGGACCTGCCTGGGGGACCTCGCATTCCCCCGACCCAGCCCAGGGTTCCCACCGCGGGCCCGACCATTGCTGCCCGAGAGCACACCCAGCACAGCCCAGCAGGGACGGGAGCGATTGGGACCGGCGGCCCCGGGGAAACCGGCGACAGGGGAGCGGGGGCAAGCATGGGGGATTTCTCACCCGCGGCCGATCTTTGGAGATAGGGAAGAAGCGGCGGTTGAAACTGTCGGCGATCAGCACGGCTTGGAGCGGCGGCGGAGGCTCCTCCTGGGGGTCGGGGCCGCGGCCCCCCGCCGCCCCAGCACCCCGCCTGCCCGTGCCGCGGGCCGCCATCTCCTCACGCTGCCTCAGCTCCCACCTTCCGCTTCCGGCCTCACGACGGAAGCAGCGACGGGAGCCCGGCAGGGACAGAAGAGCGCGGGGTGGCGGCGCGCGTTGCTGGGCTAGCACTGCCAGGCTTCCAGCAGTCATGTGACGTGTGTGACGTGTGTGATGTGTATGACGTGTGTGATGTGATGTGATGTGATGTGATGTGATGTGATGTGATGTGATGTGATGTGATGTGCCTGTGCCTGCCGGTCTCTCTGCAAGGGCTGGAACTCCATGTGAAGCAGCTCTGCTCTGAACTCCCCCTTCAGCACTTGCAGCCTCCATCAGGGAGCGCCCCACAGCCCCTGAGGGGCCTCTCGAAGCCCACCCAGAGACACCTTCAGCCAGGAGAGCAGCGGGGGTTTCCCTGTGGGGTGCCTGTGCACCCCCGCTCCGAGGCAGGGGGTCCCTTCCCCAGGGTGGAGCCGGGCACAGGTGCATCAGCCCCGGCACACGGTGTGGCTTTGCTATCCTGGTGATGGGGTGATTAAGGGAGGCACAACCCGATCACCGACCCAGAGTACTGTCCAAACGTCTTGGGCAGCCTCTAAAGCCCCAGTGTAGAGCTCAGGGGTCTCTGGTGGATTGTGAGGGGGAGAAGAGTGTAATCCCTAACACACAGCATTCCTGCCCACCACTTGAAATGCAGGTTCAGGGCTGAGGCAGTAGAAAACAAAGTCTCCTCTTTCTCCTGAAGGACTCTGCAGCATTGGGTATTCCCTAAAATTTCCCTTACGTGGTGCCATCTGCACCAAGTACCTTGTGACTGAGCCCTTGCTGTGCCACACCTCGTGGCTGAGTTGCTTGACCTTACCAAGTCGTTTGGAAAACAAGCAAAGATGGACACAGTGAGAGAATAGAAATGAGCTGCCCTAGGGATATAAATCTTCCTTATCCTTTTCAAAAATAGGTACCTGCATACCCTTGGGAATGCTGTTGCCTCAGCAAAGAAGCTAACCCCTGAACAAAAGCTCCCAGATGGTTTCAGCCTAGGGGTTGCAGCCTGAGGAACCATCCAAGAGATGGATTTGTCATTGCCTGAGGACAAGGCAGCATCTTGCTTCCTGCCTTCACAGCACTAAGTGCATAAACAACACCAGAAATCAGGTCTGATCCAGCCTGCACAGCCACTGCCAGTGTCAAGACGGGGTACACAGAGCTAGACAGGACAATCAGCAGATTATCTGGCTAATTACATCCTGTTCTTTCCAAATGAGGCGAGTTTCCAGGACATTGCCCTGGTAAATTGACAGGAGCAGGGGAAGACAAGTCAAGGTAACTGCTAATGAACTGAACTCAAAATCTGCCTGATAAATATTCCTCGGGCTTTGCACACACAGTTCCCTTCAGGTTCATCAGAGACCTACAGGCCACCAGCACCCAGGCCAAATATTTTCTGAAAGCAGTGAAATTCCAGGGGTGTTTTTAAAATTGAAATTATGTCATGAAGATTGAAATGAGGCTGTACTGGGTTATACTTGAGGTCCATTAATCCCAGTATCCCACAGTGGGTGGGCATGGGGTGAGAACATACATAGGCTGTAAGGGTTTCTCTTATTCCCCTATCCTTAGATAACTCTGGACAGAGCATCCATCAGCTCTGGGAATGATGAGTGTGGTGGGGATGCTCTGCTTTCTGAGGCACCCCCCAGGGTCTGTTTCTACATTTTTAACCCTTCTCTATTTTCCACTGTGGTTGTCTCTAAGCTTTTGGTTGTTCCCTGCATTTGTCTCTGCACAGAGAATGGCCCATGAGGCATTGCTAAGCCTTGGCAGGCAGCTACAGATTTTGTCCTATTTTAGATGGCTTTGGGGCTCCATGTTGATCACAGCTCAGTGAGACCTGTGTCAGTGTGTCCCCAGGGTGTTGAGACTTGGATAAGTAGGATCACAGGAGGTCTGCATGAAGGAACCATGTACTTGGGGTGAAACTGATTTCCCCTCATATGTCCTGCCTGCTGGCCAGCAGCTCTGATGCTTTACCATTGCATCCTTGTGTGCCTCAGCAGAGCTATGGGATATGTGTCATCTCAGCTCCAGTTTAGGCACCAACTGTGTGCAGTCAGTGCCTAATCTCAGCTCTATTTGGCCCATGTGATGCTGGCAGGGAGCCTGGTTTGGCTGGGGCTCTCCCTGGCTCAGAGTGTCTGGGCTCAGGGGTCTGTCCTGAGCTTACCAAGGATGGGCTGATGCCCACTTGCCAGGCTTACAGAGGGAGCTGCCTGCCCCAAGCATGCTTGGAAGGCGAAGGGAGAAGGGGTAGGTAACAGCCAGGATATGCTTACCTTGTGAAGCCCCAAGATTTACCTGAGCACCCATCTGTGGACTACAGGTAAAAGGAAAGAGGAAAAGGTAAGAGGAAAACTGCAGACCTCGAATAAGTCAGCAAACATGAAAGCCAGATGGATTCTGCATCCCAACTCTCCTGCTGGCCTGCCTCCCTCCCTACCTCCCACACCCTGAGCTCCAGCCAAGCTGACAGCAAGGACACTGATTCACAGGCTACTTCCCCACTTTTTCCTCTTTTGGGCCTCTCCTGTGCTTCTCAGCAGAAGGTTTCTGGCAGATGAACTGCTGGGTTTTCCCCACTCTCAGCATCATGCTGTGCCTTGCTTGGCAGCCTTGAGAAGGGGAGCCAAAGACACAAGATCACCCTATTTGTGTCCCTCTGGCTTTCCACTTACCCTGGGATGTTGCTTGCATGAACTCCCTGGTGACCTTTTCCTGGTGGTGAGATGTTGGCCACAGCAGCAGCCACCTGCTAACCAACCAGGAGGCTGCCTAGCTGCTGCCTGAGCTATGGGCTGTCACAGCTCTCTCTAACTCAGCTGCCCCGTGTTTTTGTGTTGCCCCTGTGCCAGATAGGATGTGTAATGAGACAAGCAACTCCTGCACGTCCCCAGCTGCCAGAATATGAACACAGGGGCAGGTGGGGTCCTGTTGGAAGGAGTGGAGCATTCACAATGAGAGTGCAGTATGGGAGTGCTGCTGGGGGATGCTCATCCCACACTGCTGGGTACTGCACAGGAATGTCAAGCTGCATGAGCTACACAGGTGTCCCTGGAAAGGCAGGGAACAGCAGAAGTTTCCCAGTGCCTGGAAAAGGGATGTCCATGTGATACTGTGTGCAGACTGACCATCCCTGCCCAGAGCTCAGGAATCTGAAATGAGATGAGAGGTGGTGGTGAAAGCACTGCTAAGCCCCAGAATAAAGGTCTCTCAAATTTACTTTTTTCCTGCAGCTTTTTCTGATCACAGGCTTTCCCCTCACAGACACAGCCTGGGCTGTAGGCTATACTGCCCTGGGTATTTTAGCTGAGTTTTCAGCCCTTTACAAACCTTGCTCTAGTTTCTCCCCTTTGGAACAATTTTGCTCTCTCCCCTTGGCCTCAGCAAGCAACATCTACTTCCATGTTCCTTATGTAGTTCTTGGATGAAGTTTGTGTGATGGGATTAATCTTTCAGGACATGTAGATTCTTGTAGCAGGAGAAGCTGGAAACAGCTCTTCCCAAGCAGGAGTGTAAGGGTAACCCAGAGAGGCCCACACTTCTGTAATAAACATTGGCTGGTAGGAAGGGATCTGTGGGCAGAGCCAGAGAGAAAGACATCTTCTCTGGAGGGGAAAAGGACTGAGCAGAACATAGAGCCACACAATATCAACCTTGGGACTCTAGGGATGGGCAAGGAAATGATGTGTTGCAAGGGGTTATGGGGACAGGGTCTGGTGTCACCTGCATCAGAAGAAGGGAACTCAAAGTGCTAAGTCAGGGCTACAGGGTGCAAGGAGGAATTCCCAGGAGAAGGATCGGTGGCCACTCTCTGATCCAGGGCCTCATTTTAACAGCTCTCTTGCTGGCTCCATCCCAACCCTTTGCTCCCCCACATGCAGAGGCCTGATGCCTCCAGTGCAGAGCAGCTACATCAGCAAGACCTGTTGCTCTGTTCCTTGCTCCATGATGGTGCTGCTCCCTCCTCCTGTTCCTCTTCCCTCATCTTGTCCAGAGAAGGAAAAGAGCTGCTGCAGCATCCCTTCCCAGAGCAGCTCTGGGAAGTAGAAAATGCTGAAGGAGTTATCCATCCTTCTGTCTGCGGCCAGCACCAGATGCCTCATTTCAGGAAGTAGCCAGCCCTGCTTCCCACTGCCTGATCTGCCAGAAGTGAGGGGGAGCTTTGATCAAGGCACAGCTATCTGAGCTGTCTTTCCTGCAAGGGCCCTGTTGAGAGGAAAGGGCACATTTCTTTTAACCCTTCCTTTCCTGTGACTCTGGAGCTTCATGGGAAAGGCACACTTGACAGAGCTCTCAGCCCAAGGAACTTCACATTTCAAGGGATGGCTAGGAGCCCAGTGATACTCAGTAGCTGTTCCATTTCAAGGACCCATTCAGTTGCTCATGCACCCAGAATTTTGTGTTAGAAAGGTTTTGTGTTGGGGCCAGCTTAGGATCTAATGAATAAAGTGAGAGAACTCAGCAGCCCTCTTCCATCACATCAAAGCCATGAAGGGATCATGTTATGTTGACAGATGCTGTAAACTACAGATCTGGTTACTGAACTTAGATTTCTCATGGACTCATTCCAACACATCTTTTAATTTTCAGAGATACATTTCAAACAGTAATATGCTCATGGCTGCAGAGAAGTAGAAGGAAGTAGTTGATTAATGACTGTTTTCCCAGTAGTGAAGATATGCTGGTTCCAGCTTTAGAAGATACCAAAGAAAAGGTAATATACTGGAAATCAGAAAAAAATTAAGTCTCTCCAATTAGAGGTTACTTTCTCTGTTTCTTCCAAATCAAAGCAATTAATAATGCTATAATCCAATGTGCAAACCAACGCTGAAAACTGGAGTTAATTCATATCAGACCTTGCATGTAAGTCCCCTGCAGAGAGCAGGCCCTGGCTTTTTTAACGGCAGAGGATGCAGCAATAGGATTCACAAGGGCCATGCAATGCTAGAGCTCATTTTTCCCACCCCCATGAAGAGCTGCTGTATTTTCAAAGCAGGAGCAGCTGGTGATTGATGCTACACGCAACTCACTCCAACAAGGAGTTTGCTCTGAACAGGGTATTTTCCATTAGTTCAACCTGGTTCAACCTTCTGTCTTTAAGAGGAAGCCAGATGCTGCTCACTGATGGAATGGATCTTTTGTACAGCAGTGGTTTGAGACCTTTTTCTGGTTTTCATACAGTGATGTACATTTGATTGACTCTGTCACACGGTTACCAGCAGTCATGCATTTTTTTGGAGGAGGAACTGAGCCACAAGCTGGAGATGTAATACAGTTGTGACAGAACAAGCTGGTGACTATCCTAGGAACTGAGCACCACCAGCCTGCTCCCATCCTGTAACCACATGCTTATGCTGCTAATCTTTGTATGTCCCAGCTCCCACGTGCTGTGCTCCCAGTCCTGGGGAGAGGGCAGGGGGGGTCTGGAGGTTGGGCCATGCTTTGGTTATCAGTATTAGGCTAGTTTTGTTATTCTAAGTGTTGTGGGGCTGTGGTTGGTGTTAACCAGGCTGCAGACCCTAAAGCTGCTTCCCACTCCTTGACCAGTATCCTCAGCTCTACAGTCACAGCTGGGAAGATTCCTGTCCTCCCATGTCATGATGGGGAGCATCACGTGGCAGACAGTGCTTTTTATTTTCAGTTAACCCGATTAAAGCCATGATTATACTTGGGGCTTTTCCTATTAGTGGCCCAGGAACAGCTGGGGGACACCCCCATCTGTAGGGCATGGCATAGGCACGTGACATGGCTCTGTCAAAGCAAACCTGCTTCAGACATACACTTTCCTCTTCAGAGATTTCTGCAGCCTTCACAAACAGCCTCAAGGTTTAGGCTGATCAGTATTTCCTTTTGGGGTATGTCTTCACTGCAAGTCTTGCATTAGCTAAGTCAGGCTGTTGCCTAGGCTTTGTCCGAAACATTTTGGTGTCCCACAACAGTGGTCCCCATGGTCCTACTGGTTGATGAAATGAGGGGAGATAACAGCAAGTGCCACAGCCACCTGGACTGAGACCCATTCTCCTTGCACTGTCCACCACTCAGGGGCCAAGAGTCCCCTCGGACACATGTGCTCACCCACCATCTTCTGTGCCACTCCCACACAGAGCCATGAGGGTGTTGGGGCTTGCAATGTACAGAGGGGAGTGTGGAATTCCTGAGGACATGGGACCTGTGTGGTGGCATTGCAGCATGGCTGCTGGTGCTCAGAGAGAGAGCTTCCTGAGGAAGGAAAAGCAATTAGCTCAGCAAAACAAGATGCACAGAGAAGGATTGTTTCAAAACAACTCTCTGAACACAGAGCTTTTTGCTTTCTCCTGCAACCCCAAGCAAGAGTCTCCAAATCACAGTTTCTTGCCCCCATTACCCTCGAGTGCAGCAGGGCCACCCCATGCAACCTGGTCACCATGGAAGCCAGGAGACCCCCAGAACCAGCTTCAGCAGCGAGGACAGAGCTGTGTTGGACTTGCAGCTTTCCCTTTTTTTGCCAGTTTTCAGCTGCACAGCGACAGTCCCAGAGGCCCAACACTCTCTGACCTTGGCTGTCCTCATTTGCTTCTAAAACTGGATGATTACTGTGGCAAGATCCAAACTTGGCATCCCATCTGGTCTTTTCTGTGCCACATGGGATTCCAGGCATCACCAGGGGCTCCCAGGATTTTTAATTATTTTTCTCTTTTTTTTTTTTTTTTTTTTTAAGCCCTTTTTTGTTCATGCTGCTTGTGGTGTTTCCAATGAGACAGAAGGCTCCTCTGCTGCAGGCTGCATGCTGTGTGCTCACTGAGGCTGGTTCATCTTCCTTCATCATTCCCTTCAAGGGATGCCTGAGAGCACAGGGGCAAAAGCAGGGTGGCAGATCTCCAGTAGCAGGGGGGGCTGTAGACACATGCTGGGCTGGAGGGCAGAGGGTGCATTATGGAAAAGCCCAAGGGCTTGAGGACACACAGGGAAATAGAGACCTTGACTCCAGCAGTAGTGGCAGTCCCTGCAAGTGTTGCCCTCCTGACAGACCCACTGGCTGGGCACCAGGGAAACATCCCATGTTTTTGGAGGACAGCTGGTGCAGATGAGAGGTACACTCTGACATTGTCATTGTCCTCTCTTTATGCTCTGGCTTGAGGATGAACCTGGACTGCTTTTGAAGAGGGGGGGAGAGGAGTGTCTCCCCACAAATTTAGTGCTGCAGACTAAACAAAGCCTCTACTGCATGTCTGCCAGCAGATGAAAGAGGTCACTGCCAAAGCCAGAGTGGTGTTACTAGGATGCATCCCGGACTGTTAATGCTCATCCAAATGCATCTCCAGCTTTTTCGTTGCTACATGGTTTGGCCTTCCCACTAACTTCATCAAATCACCAGCTGAACAACACAGCCAAGTCTGGAGTCTGCTGTGCCTGTGAGAGTCAGCTGGCTTCAGGCTGATCCATGCTTCAGATTTTCAATTGATTACTTATTAACCTTGGGTGTGGTGTAAGCTGTAGGAACTACACAACTTCCTCCTGCACATAGGTCTGCACCAGCTCCCGGCCTCTGGGCAGTGCTTTGCCCTTGAATTGATCTTGTTTTCTGAATCATCAGGTTTATAGAAGAAAGACTGAAGAACCAGTCTAGAGATGAACTGCCTTGAACTGGTTTTCTGTTCTGGATTACACTTCAGATGTTGCAACCTCTTTGAGAGCTTCTGACTGCAAGAAAAAAAAAAAGCAGTTTTTAATTAGTTGCTGCTAACTGTGTTGGAAGGTGTTATTTGTACCCCACTTGCCCAAAGGCCGTGTGAAACAAGTTGGTGTGCTTTTTCCATGCTCTCTTCTCCTGACCAAAATGATGAATTATAAACCAAATTGAATTGGTGTGGTACTGAGCAAAATTGCATATTTTACTTCTGCACTCTGACAAGCATAAATGCTTCAGAAACAGGGCAGAATGATCAACACCCGAAAAACCGTAACACTGTAAGGTATTTGTTGGAGAAGCAGGGCTATTTGTAGAAGTTTTTGAGAACAAGAGTAAGACACTGTTAGCTTGGCTAGGAAGATTCACTCTCCCACCAAACTGATGGAAAGGTGATATTTGGTACCACTGTAGCCTGCAGCAGTATCTCTGCCTGCATCAGCCTAGGAGCCTTATCCTCTGAAACACAGTCACCATAAACTCCCACTCTGCTAACAGTTTTGCACAAATATCAGGCAAGCACAGTTCATTTCCAGGAAAGCTAAATGCACAGCTGTATTAAGATATTAATGAACAGGTCAGGATGAAGGGGGAAGATTAGTCTTTTCTCTAGGTTCAAATGCACCATATTCCTCTTCTGTATTTTTCCAGAGGAAGAGTGGGAAAATCACAGCACCCTGCTGTGCTGCCTGAGCTGGCCTCTGCTCTCCCCAGTTTCTGATCTGCAACACAGATTGTCCAGCACTGAAGCAACATGTAACACACAGACTTGTGTGTCTGAATGAGTCATTTGAAGAGCTGCAAGCACAATGAGACTGCAGTAGAGAGAAGGTGGGAGCTCAGAGAATGTCTCTGCTGCAAAGCAAGGGGTTCTGGGGTGTTGTTTAGGTCTTGAGTATCCCACAAAGTCCTATGCCCCCTGTGCCCTAAAAATCAGAGCAGCCACATTGAGTTACAGGAAATGGTTGGCTCATGGCACTGGGTCTTTCATGCTCCAACCCTGCAAATCCCTTTCTGTGCAGCTATGACTGGGATTGGGGAGAGGGTTTTGGAGCCAGAGGTGATTTGTGCATAGTCTTACCGAGAAGCCTCTGTGGTCCAGCAGGCAGGGATATGACTGGAGTGGCATGGACAGGCAAGTCTAACCAGGAGCTGCGGCGGGCAGCCCAGGGAGCAGTAGTCATGAACCTCCCCAAACCCTGCACACAGCAGTGAGATTTGTAAGAAGAATCTGGTGACAGTAAATGTGTGCAGGGGATATATGTGACTTTTCTTGATCTTCAATTAAAGCCTTGCACAAATACATTAGGTACCATGACTTCTATTAAATTAAAGGCAACTGTACCCATTTCTTGCTGTAACAAGTAATGACCTATTACACAATAACATCATTGCTGATTATTGACATCTTTGTTTTCATGAAGCAGGACTTGGTTTTTACATGACAAAACCCATCGCACTGGTGTCCTGAAATAGTTTGCATGCTAGTGAGATTTAAGAGGGGAATGGTTGAGCAAGTGACAGCAGTCTCTGACAGCTCTGCTGTAAGTACTACATTGGCTCCTGTGCTCTCCTTGTCTATTCAATGGGACTTTACTCTGGAGCCTAAGGATGATGGGCTAAGAATTACTGTTCTTTCTCATCTTCTTGTTAATGCTTTTGCCACAAATATTTTCCTCTTTCTCTTAAACTGGATACAAGATACAAAGGAAGATGAGTAGCAGTGTCTCTTCCCTCTCTAACTGTAGGCAGATATTTCAGCAGCTCTGGATCTCTGAGGCTTGTTTCAATCTGCCAAGCTGCCCACGTGGATTGGTGGCTCCTAGGAAAGAGAAATACGGGCCAGCTGAGGCTAAATTATTGCTTTCCAGAAAAGTGACTTGCAGTAACTGCAGTGCAAGGGAAAATGATTCAGTCTACTGTGAGGGCTCAATGTCCTGTACTAATAGGCTGCGTGTGAGAGTAAGACCTGGAAATGATGGTCAATAAAAGATCAGGCACTGCACAGCGACAGAGAATTGGGAACAAGCTGATGAGTGCAGTCTCTGCAGACCTCCCTATTTCTGGACTTGTTATGGTTTGCAGTGCTGCAGGCTAAATTTGAGGTCATGGAACTTTTCCTTGAGCCATTCAATTAATTTCTCAGTTCTGCACTTCATGCCTGAGAGCTCTGATCAGCAAGAGAGTAAAAAAGGACTGGCAAGCATAACAACTGAACCCAGGAAACTCGTTCTGAAAATGCAAGCATCAGCAGTGAAGACCAAGCATCCCAGTGGGTAAGGGTAAAAAGATGTCCTCTGTGTATGAGGAACATAGGAAAGAAGATTTAGGAGAAAGGGAAGAAGAACTCACCACAGGGGCATCTGGATTTGTGTCAAAGGAAGATTCCTCCTCAAGCACCATCCACTCTGACCAGAAAGTGTCATAATCCCCAGCCTTGCAGAGCCACAGGTCTGGAAGGAGGCACTGTGTGAGTGGCAAGTCTGATGTGACAGGTCTGCACTACCATTAGGCCAAGGCATCTCCTGGTATTCCACATATTTACATACCTTCATGGGCATCATTACAATCACATCTTCCTGCTTCTTTGGGGGTTATCTTTTCCTTCAGGACAAAGAGAAAAGTTGTTTCATCCTGGTGCCTCGTTGTAATTTTTTGCCAGCAGTAAAACAGTGGCTTCACCACCCCATTGCTCCCTCACCCAACCTGTGCATTCAGTGCCTTTTGGGCTTGCCAGGCACTTGGATCCCACCAGTGCAGAAGCATGTCTGTGCTTCACAGGCATGGGTGTAACAGGATCTTGTGTGGCTGAGGCTCTGGTATTAATCTGGTATTAATCTCAGTGCTGTGAACCCCAGTGCTGTGTGGTACTGCAATGCTCAGATCTCCTGAAAGAGAGACACCTGTTTCTGCCAAAGATTCAACTCAGTGATGTTGCCTGGGCATCGTGTGGAAGAAGCAGGGCTTCAGATCCCATGAGGAAAGATGTGGTAGGAGAGATGGGTAAAAAAACCCATCCCTCCCACAAACTGAGCCTCTGGTTTTCCCAGTCAACCAAGAGATACTCAATTATTGGCTCAAAGGGCTTGAGTCAGTTTGTTTCAAGCACTGCTTTAAATTTGTTGCTGATATTTGTTTTGAGGTAGAGGGGATCAGGTTCTGGACATCTCTAAGAAAACTGTCTCTCAGGTGTTTCTACCTTGCCCAGATGATCTGCAGGCCTCTGGCTCTTTGGTCTGGCTGTGTTGTTCTTGCTGAAGTCAGGGCTTATCACAGCAAATCCCAGATCTTGAATCAGGGCAAGTTTTAATACTGCACAGGCCTTGTTTATGTAACAGCTGCCATCCCACAGGGATGAGTCCAAGACCTGCAGCACTAAAAGCATTAGCTGCTGCCACTAAAGCTGAAGATGTAGCTTCTCCGGTTGGTAGCACCAGTACATTTATATTGTTTAGAACAAACGCTGGAGGACATTTGTGACACACTTAAAAGTGGTTATGCCTACATAAGCATTTTCCTTCTGCCATCATACTAAGATAGTACATACACTTGCAGGACCACAGGTGCGAGAACATTGCTGATGCTGCCACCAGCCCATCACCCAGAGCTAGTGTCTGAGTGGAGCGTACATATTATTTACCAGCACAGATTTCTACTAGCACTCATGCCCTCCCTTTTACTTTCAGATCTGCTCTAGCGCTGGAGAAACAGGGCACAGAACAAGTGTAATCAGGGCTCTGGCTCCTTTGGCTTCAACACCACTCTGCTCATCTTTCCTAACACATTTTGCAACCACTTTAGCAGAATGGAGGTTCAGGTTCTTCTTTCCCGCTAGGAACATGATGCAGAGCCTTTGGGCTTCAACATATCATCAGCTCAAAACCAGCTTGCCACTTCTGAAAAGCAGCTCTGGCTGCTTACACAGCCCCTGGGCCAAAGACATGCTCAGAACAATTTCAGGTCAACACCCTAAAACACAATGTAAGTGATTCACCTTGAAACTTTAACACAGTTTAATTCTCTCCATCATACTTTGTCCTTTATGTTTGTCCTGTTCAATTACATTGCTCAGTAATTGCACATCTATTTACCCCTATACTCCAGCATGTTTTATGCAAAGTTCTGTTTAATGACTGACTTCTGTATTAAAATTCACCCTTTTCTGGGTCATAGCATTTGTAAAGCCTGAAGTCCATCTTTCAGCTCCTTCCCCAGTAATATCTCAGCAAAATGAACCTGACATTACATAATGGTTGAGTTCTGGGGGACAGACTGCAGGAAAATGCAGCAGCCACGTGCATTCTGAGTTGCTGTGCTGTGGCAAGGGCTCTGCTTCTGGGTGTCTTGATTGTCCTCCTGTCCCAAAATGTTAGAGCACCTGCAATGGAGCTGATTCTCCTTTTTGCCAGAAACTGAGTTGGAGCTCCACAGGATGTGTAACCGTATCTGTCAGGGAGTTCTGAAAGGATTCTCTGGTACCTTAAGGGTTGTCCTTGAATCATTGCTTGCATGATGACACCTTTTGCCTGTACTGCTGACCTGTGAGCTTTGGAAAGAATATTCTGGTTCCAGTTCTACTCCCGTATTCCCACATCCCATCTTTATCCGAGTTTTTTTCAGCTCTTCTAGCAAATGGACTCTCACAAACATTCCTGACAAGAGAGCAAGGTCTGCGGTGCAAACAGGCTGTGTGTTATATAAACCACTTAAATGAGACATCAGGCAAACCTGGCTGGTGGAAGGAAGATGTCAGATGAGGACAAGGTATTTCAACACAGCAGGGGAGAAGCTACAGTTCGGGGTTTGTTAAGGATATTTACAACCCCTTGTGAGAAGAAACGGATCTGTGTGCACCTAGTCCTTTATTGACTTCCAAGGCCGGGGCTGGACACCCCGTGTCACACTTTACCGGGGGACTGAGACCCCCTCAGCCACTGCCAGAGTGGGATGGGCAGTCGCAGCCCCCTTCCCCCCTGCTCCATCCCTTCCAGCGGGCAAAGTTAAATGTGAAACCCTGGGGCAAATTCCCAGTCCATTTAGCGGGTCTGAATCCTTTCAGGGGGGCACAGCAGGGGCTTCCCCTTGCCTACCGTGTCTTGGCCCAAGCCCGGCTTGCTGCCAAGGGCGGCAGGCGGGTGTCTCAGCTGCTGCACGCAGGAGTCAGTGCTCCTGCCCCAGCTGTGGTAAGGGTTAAGCCCCAGACAAAGACACCCTCGTACTTTCCCCGGACGAAAGGCTGCAAATCACCGGCACCAAGCGACAGGATGGTGCAAACTACCAGTCGGCAGAGGCGAGTGACACCGAGACCAAAGCGGGAGGCGCCGCTCCCCCGGCTCTGGCCCTCTGGCCACCAGCCCCCGCCTCTGCAAACGGAGCCTGCGGCCGGATGGGGGGAAGAATCGACCCTCTTCGTACCAACACCGCCCTCCCCGCAACTCGGCGCCAGGTCACCCGGCTTCGCGTGCTGTTGTCCCATCAGAGAATGGGGTGCTTGCTCCCACTCCACTTTCACTCGGGGCGGGCGGCTCGCACCGTTCTCCCCGCACTGCACGGGGCGCACGGTACCGCACTGTGCTGCACTGCACTGCACCGCGCTGTGCTGCACCGCACCGCCGTGCCTGGTGCTGCGCTGCACCGCATTGCACTCGCATCGCACCGCACCGCAGGGCGCTGCATTGCACTTGGCTGCCGCGCCGACCAGCCGGGGCACGCGCCCCACCCCGGCGGCTCGCGCCGGCCGGCTGCGAACGTTCCAGACCCCCCACGCTGCGGCAGGATCGGCGGGAAGGGAGTGGGCGGGGCACGCGCTGGGGGAGCTGAAGGGAGGGGGACGGGTGGGGACGGAGGTGACCCGCGCGGGGCTTCCTGGGGAATGTAGTTCAGTGCGGAGTGCCCAGTGGCCAGCGGGCACAACGATGCGGACTACATTTCCCGTGGGGCACAGCGCAGCAACGGCAGCCGCAGCCCCCGCCCTCCTCCCTGCGCAGGCGCAGCGGGAGACGCCGGAACCGCTATAAGGGATGTTGTTTGGCTTCGCGGCCGCTGAGCGGAGGAGCTGCGGCGGGGGCAGTCGCCGGGTGGAGGTGAGCGGGGCCGCCCTGTCCGTTACCGGGAGTGGGTGCTGAGGTGGGGGTTGGAAACGCCTCTGCGTAAGCGGGGGAAGAAGGGGCGGGAGGTCTGGGGAGGTGGCTTTACCGCCCTCCTTTCCTGTGAGGGGGGCGGTCGAGCTCACCCCCTGAGCCTCATCGTGAGGAGGGCTGTACTGTGCCGTGCCCCCCTTCCGCCGAGAGCTCGGGGCCATAACTGTCCGTCCTACCTCGACTGGGATGAGTGGGATCTGTCACTGAGCGGGGAGGGCCTCGCTTGGATACGCCTGTGCGGCGGAGTCATGGGGAGGGGAATAAGGGAGGAGGGGAGACTCCCGTACCCCTTCCCCCACTTCTCCCGCGTCTCCCCCTGGGTAGCTTGGGGGTGGTAGGCCGGGGGAGGCTGCCCCGCATCCCTGTTGCAGGAGGGACGGGGAGCCAGCAGGGTGCAGCAGCCCCCGACCCGCTGCTTGTCTTGCAGCATCCTCTGCCTCCGCTGACTTATGGGGCCCCGGCGGGCGGGGGTCAGCGAGAAGCTGTGCGGGGCGGCCGGCGGGCCGGGGCCGTCTGCCCCAGAGCCGCTCTGGGGGCGACTGGTGTCAGAGGGAGGGGTGAAGGAGGCTGTTCCTGCAAGCACCGCAAAGGTGGCAGCCCAGTGCACCAAGCCTGGGCTGCTGATGCAGGTTCTGACTAATGTGACTTAATCACGCTTCTTCCATCCCGTTAGTTTAAGGCCAGTGACGGAATGGGATAAAGCAGGGTTGTAAAACAACCTTGTCTTGCGGGGGGAAGTGATTCTGTTTTCGGGACTCAGGTTTTCCTTCTGACCTTTGATAGTTGGAGGCAAAGCCTGCAGCATTGGAGATGTGACTCCTTCCTGTGCATTTTTGTACTTAACAGTAGTGCAAGTATTTGGAGCAAGTGAATAATGGCAGAGAGACAGAATATATATTTCTTTACAGTGTGTGTAGAATGACTAACTTTATCATGTGATATTTTTAGAAAAAGGAGTTTTGCAAAACTTTCTACTGGTAAGTTGTTACGATATGGGCCACTTTAGATGGTAACAAAATATTTCAGACTTTTGCACTTCCAAGTCAAGCTTTCTAAGGTTTCAGCTAAATACTGTAGTTACTGCTTTAGTCTGTCAGATTGCATAATTGTGTTTCAGAGTTCTGTGGGAGGAAGTATGACAGCACTCTAGTGCATTGAGAATCATTGTACTATTTGGTTACCTCAGGGTATGTTTAAACTAGTTCAGGAGAAGTTAGTCTTATGTGGCTTTCCAAAGTCACATTATTACAGTCCTGTTGTAATAAAAGTATTTTCAATTGCTTTTTGATTTTTATTTCAAAAAAGAAACTTATGGCTAAAAGGAGCTATTGTTTTGGACATAGCATATAATGAAGTCGGATTTAATTACTTTTCAGATATTTGAGGTGAAAATACACGTGTAAACCCTGGCGTTTACAGAAGATGAAAGACATCAACATAGGAAAAGAGTACATTATACCCAGTCCTGGGTATAGAACTGTGAGGGAGAGAGCCGACTCTGTCCAGCATGAAGAGCAGGAAGGGTCAACGTTTCAGCATGCTAAATATAAGGTCAGTTTATTTTTTCATAGTTTTCTTTGCAGTCTGCTTGTTAAATTACATGCAGCAGCAGCCTTCTTGCTGTGCCAGCTCCATATAGATTCACTGCACTGAAGGTCAATAATGAATATTCAGTCTTGTGTGGAAGAGATCATTCCAGGGGGTACGGTAGCTGTATTGCTAACAAGTCTGAGCACTTACTAAGCATTTTTCACTTTTATGTTTGACTTCCTAGTAATATTTGAACAAAATATAATTTTTCTAATATTCAGATCTTGATGTGAATCCAGGGAATGTTAAGCTTTTGTATTTAAGAAAATCATTACAACCAAGTGACAACAGTGAAGAGCTCAAATCACACACCATTCAGCAGCTGAAAAAGCCCTTAATCATACCATATTTTTCTCAAGGATTAATTTTCTAAAGCAGATGCCTAGTTTGTCCTAGCAGTAAGACTTAGTTTTCTGTCATATGAAAGTAATCTGTATCGAATACTGTTTCTTGTGCATCTGTGTATTCAATATGCTAAGGTGCAGTCATAATTACTTCTAGTTTAATTTGAAAGCTGGTCTCAAAATAACTGCTGGCTTAGAGCTTGCATATAATTGGTTTGAGCTTCTAATATTTCGAGCTTGTTCTGACTGAAGAGTGCATATAGCAAGTACTATAGGGCAAAAAAAAAAGCTGAGATAAATGGAAATGCCTGCATTGGTGGAAGATGCTCTTTGACACTAATAACCTGTGCCAGCTGAAGAAGATTAAAAAATATTGGCTGCTCTGAATACTAACACTGAAGTATTTTCTTGCATTTCTTATTCTTAACCTTACCGAAGATACTGACGTAGAACTTTCTGAAGCTGGACAATTAAAGTCAATAGTGCCTCGGTCTGTTTTTTGTAATGACAAATTGCTTGCAAATGTTGCAGGGCATTTCTTCCACACTGCAGGTGATGGACCTCTTGTGAGAGGGTTGCAAACAGGAGAATTAGCTGTATTTGTGTGGAAGAATTGTGGAAGGCTTCTTTAAAAGCTTGCATTTTGCTGCATTATACTAGGCACTGGGATACTGTGTACTTCAGATAAGGCTTGCCTTGTTTCACAGGGGCTTAAGAGTTTTGCCAGGTGTTTTTTATGTGGGATTACAGTGCTGCACTGCTGGTGGCTAGTGTGGTGGTTTTTTGTGTGGGTTTTTTCTTTTTTTTATTTATTGCAAGTGAAACGACCTGCTCTGCAGCAGTCTGAGTGCAGTTTGTGCTTGCAGGCCCTGCAGCTCCTGCGTCCCTACAGGCTCTATGACTCAGCAGAGTATTGCTGACAGTGTTCAGAGGAAGGCAGGGTGTCTGATTGCATTAAAGCAGTCAGTGATGCAGAACTAAGAGCCCTCTGGAATCACAGTGCAGGTTCTTAATGGCATTTATTAGTGGATGTCATGGGCTTGCTGTCCACTGTCCAGTAGCAAATCTCCTTTGACACATAGTGGTGACAACAGTGATGTCATTGGTGGAGGGCTTTGTTTTCTGACCAGTGTCTGTGGAATTAAGCAGTAATTGTAGCATGTTAATGTCTGCCTGATGGTTTGCATCAAATCATGTTGATGCCTGACTTAACTTAGCAGGACAAAAATCCTTGTTTTCCCTCTAAACCTTTTAAATCAATGAAATCAATCAAGCCAGCATACTTGTGTTTTCTGAGGGCTGAACTTAACCCAAGTCCTGCACATCTTTACAGTGTGGCAGTGAAATCTTGAACTTTGATGCAGCTTCAGGTCAGCTTACCTCTGCTGTAGTTCTGTTTACCCTTCTAGCAATACCATCTGATTTGCTGTCTATGACTACAGGGTAGTAGGCCCACATAACTGGTTTCAGAACAGGGATTCTGCCAAATTTGTGATGTCTGGTGCAAAAAAATGGCTTCCCTTATTTCCTCCTTAGAATTTTATCTGGGTTGGTGTGTCTTAGTAAAGGAATGAAGCTAACTTGTTAATGGAATTGTCTAATTCTGATAGGTTACCCATTTTACTTGGTAGCTATCTTGTTCAGTATGCTGGGGTTGAATTTCTAGCTTAAATTTGGTATCCCTTTTGGTGTTTTAGCCTTACAGTTTGAATGTATACAGTCTATAAAACCCAAAGATCTCTGAATTCATTGCTGCATGTCAGTGTTATTAAATTCTGCTTACTTGCAAAATACTGATGTTAAATGCAAGGAGCTGTGTTCATTACACCCTATCTAAGTTGTATGCTCATGTTTTTGTGTACCAAGCTTATTCTTTTCCAGATGAAACAAGTTCTGGTTTCAGCAGTGTCCTTGGCCTTATCACTTGTTGGGATGCTTTATACTTCTGGTAACACAGATAAATGAAGACTTCTCTTTTCTAAGGCTGAGTTTTGCTTGTTTGGTTTGAACATCAGAGTCCATTGATAGAGATTTTGGGACCCTCAAATCTCTTGTAGAAAAATCTAGCTCAGGATTTGGACTAACTTGACCAGAAAATGACAAAGTTGTAAGTATGGTCTGTATTGCAAGTAACAAACTGAAAGCAGATTAAAGCTGTAATTTTACAACTAACTTCAGATCCTTGTGGAGTGCAGACTTAGGACTGCTTTGCAGCAGACTTGTACTGTATGGGATAGACTTCTTGCTAACATGTTGCATAGGTATGTCATACCTCAGAGTGAGGTAGAACTGCATAGTTTCCTCTGAAGAGGTTACAGGAGCATGCTGCCTCTAGTCGAGAGCCACTGGTTAATGGCCACTGATGGTGATCACTTCTGGCAGGGCTACAGGAGCATTTGATCAGTAGCATGACTCGCTGCTTTTTCTGTTGTTTGTATTGCTGCATTTTTATATTTACCTCCTAACTTGAAGTGGACAAGGTTAGTTGATTGATTAAGATCTTTACAAGTGAAAGACCTATTTTATTACTGAGCCAAGATCCCTCTCCTTGTTTTGCATAAAGATTGTGGTCAACCTTCTTTCTGTCCTGAAACCTCCATACTGGTGTTCAGGTTTCCTGCTGAAAGGATGCTTTAACAGGGACTCATGACAGTAATGAAAAAGAGCTTGCAATTCTTTCCTTAGAAGCTTAAATGATATTTGGTCACAGCTGGGAAGATCACTTCTTTGAAAGACAGGAGCTTTTCAAATAGGCTTCCTGGAATCATAGTTGAAATCATGCTGCACTATAAGTAGGTCTAATCCAATGTTCCTGGTGCTTAATGGGAATGTTGCTATAGAAATTTGGACCTCTGAAATAGACACTTCAGGGCTGAAATTCGAGAAGCCATTTCTATTCAGTTTGTGAATACATATATTCAGCTTGCGTGTAAGTTTCTGCAGTGTGTTCTTGTAACAATTGGTTTTTTTAAGTCTTTGTTGGAGACCTTAATGTAGCTTACAAAACAGGATGTTAATTATGTGTTCCCAATGTATAAGATGATACTAATTGTGCTTATTGTGTTGGGGGGCATGACTCTTCCAAATGAAGATGGAAGTGTTCTTGCTGCCTAGCAGTATTAGTCAGTCTTCATCTGTAAGAAGGTGTTGCATTACCAATAAATAGAAATAAAGGGGATATTTTGAAATATTGATTTATACTTGTACCTTTAGAACATTTTGTTCTCAATGCTCATAATGCCCTTCAAGTTGTATCTGAAGTAATATATAGTTTTTTCTTGGAACTAGGCTTTGTGTTTATTTGATGGAACAATGGGCAAGTATTTTGCTTCCTATTTCATGTTCGCAGCAACTTGAGGATATAGATGCAGCTTGTTCTCATGATATGCGTTGTTTATGAGGGCTTGGTTCATGAAATGTGAGTCACTGAATCACAAGATTGTCATGGCTGGAAAAGACCTTTAAGATCAAATCCAACCATCAACACAGAAACAAGCCACCATGTTCACTAGAGCATATCCTGAAGTAACACCTCTACACAGTTTAATACCTATAGGGATAGTGACTCCACTGCCTCCCTAGACAGCCCATTCCAGTGCCTGACTACTATTTCAGTAAAGAAATTCTTCCTAATATCCAAGTCCTCGAGTTAACAGTGCTAGGGCAGTAATTTGCAAATTGTTCTCCAAGCTGAAGTTGGTTCTGACTGGAATGTAGTGTTCAGGTTTAGGTTCTTTCTGCTGAAGCATGATGGCTGCATCTGTAACATCTGTGTTAAGCCTCAGGTGCAGATTTCTGCATTTCCAGACAGTGGGTAGTGTGGAACTGTAAATATTGCTTTAAACATTCAGGAAAAATGTGTTGCTAACTTCAGCTGTTGGATACCCTACTAATATTCCTGTCCTCATCTTAATCTCTTATTTTTCAGGTTTGTTTCTGACAACTTTGCCAAAGACAGCAGAGAATATGATCAGAACTTGAAGTTGATTAAATCCTTCAATCACTGATAGCTTTGAAGTGATTTATTCCTGTCTGTCTGTGCAATAGTCAGATTAACTCTGCCTCCCAACCTCTCTGGAGCATCTGAAATGTTTGAACCAACTGTGCTGGGCTGCATATTAAAAATAGGAATGTGAATGTAGCCTCAGTATTAGTGCCTTGACAATCCATGCTCAGAGAAGGCCTTCTAGACAGATGAACTATAAGCTTGTAGTTGTAGCAGAATCTCTTGGATGTTTGTTTTTCCATCTTTTCATAACCAAGTAAGCACACAAGTTAAGGAATCATAGACCAAGTAGGCTCTTAATGGCTGTGTGTATTCTGATTCAGTCTCTACACTAAAAGATGTTGCTATGTGGCTGTCTCATTTCAGCTAGAAGCTGTGGTGGTTTGAGCTGATGCCAGTGCTCGCTGCATGACAAGGTGAAACTGCAGCCGTTTGATCAAGATAACTGGCAAAGTGCTTGGTTAATTTTTTTGCCACCCAGATGAATATCTCTGATGTTTGGCTGTGCTAGGGGAGATGTGCAAGAGTATCCAGAGAAATTCTGCATATGTGTCAATATATTTCTGAAACTTGTAATTGGTGGCATTGTGCTCTCTATGGCTACACTTAGTAGTTGGAGGATCTCTTACCTGTTAATAACAGCAGTCTTAGAGCCCTTATTTTCTCATATCATAGTTGCACAGAAGGTGAGGGAGTACTTAATTTAGGTAGTGTTATTAAATCTTGGTGACATGTGCAGGTATATAACAAGAAGTGTGAATTATGATGATTTTAAGCTAAATGAGAATTTCACCTTTTGCAGTGTAACACTTGTGCATTCTGCTGCAGAGGCTGACGTCAAGGAAACATATCTGGAGGCTGTTAAAATAAAGTTGAACTAATGCAGTTAAGCTTTTTTGTACTGTCACTTTTTGACGAAGTAGGAAAGAAAATTGTTTCTAGTGATCTTTGGAAGCCTTTATATAGCACCATGCTACATGAGGTGTGCTCTTCTGTGGATCCTGTTTGTGTTCTTCCCCTGCTGCAAACAACCTGATGCAGTGTAAGGGAGTAAGTATGATGTATTCTAAAATTAACCCATTCCTACTGTCTAACAGGCAGTGAATCACATCTGTAATATCAGCTCTGAAAACTGAAAATATAATGCAGCTGAGCAGTTGAAGCAGCAGGAAATTTAGGTGACTTGATGACTAGACCAATTTTGTGGACACTGCCCATAAGAGGTGCTGCATAACCTTGTTTTCCTAGTTGGTAGAGTTTTAACTCTGAACACTATTGTATATGCTGTCACAGGAACATGATGCAACCTGCAACCCTCCTCAACTCTGTGCTACAACTTGTGTGGTGTCTGATCACATTCATTACAGTGGCTAAATATATTGTGCTAATAAAGCTCTGGAACGGGGGTGGGGGGTTGGAAATTTGGGTTGGTTTTTTTTTTTTTAGTACTGAGGTAAAAAAATTCCAAAGTCAACATGTTTGGATCCCTGAGGTGTCCGCTTAAGTTTACTAGTTACATTTGCCACTTGAGTGAGGTGCCCCTTGCTTTTGGAAGCATGTATTGGTACAGGAGGGTGAGTTGAATAAAAGGCTCTTGAATTAGTCTTTGTCAGTGCTACGATATCAAGGCTTCTGCTGTCATTCACTGGTGGTTCCACTCCACAAAAGTTTGAGTTTAAAGTCTCCCTGGGTACTCCTGGTGTTGCATTAAATTGACCTGTGTAGCTTGTATAGTGACCTAGCTAACACATGGCCTTTGTAAAGGATATGCCTGGAACAACCCCTTCAGTGCATGGCAGCCTGTCTGTATGTCATTCAGGATAGAACTCACCTGAGCTAGTCAGGAGCCAGATCCTCAGCCTGCCTTTGCTGGTTTGATCTGCTTAGTGAGGAATCAGTTCCCCAGGTTTGTGGTCAGAGCACACATAGGATGGCAGTTCAATAGGGCAGCTCCTAACTAGGGCTGATCATTATTTCCAGTTCAACAGGAGCTTGCTGTTACTCTATGGTCAGCATGCATGGACCATGTAGCTCCAATGCTGGGTGATGGGTGGACAGCCTCAACTCTGAATGAATTTTGTATCCTTTGATCACATAATAATGAGTACTAATTTTAATGCAAAACAAAAGACATGGGCCCATGGATACCAGAAGCCTAAGCAGGTATACAGCTGCTAATCACATGCATACACAACAGTTACTCTTGCAAAATCCTAAAATAAACCTGCATGCCAAACTCTCTGGATTTCTTGGATTGCAGGAATAAGTGGATTTGCCAGGGAAGAGTTTAGAACGCCTCACCTCAGTGAATTGCCAGAATTCAAGAGCAAGGTCAAATAAATAATATTCCTGGAAGAAACTGATACACCTTTCCTCGGCAAGAACTCCATGTGCATCAAGTGAGAGTGCTCAGTATAAGTGACTGAAATATTTAGGCTAATTGCAAGCATACATCCCTGATATTGTTATGCTGCAGAGTTCTGATATATGTGCCGAGCTCTACTGCAAGATTTCTGCTCTAATCTGAGGATGCATAAACTCAGGCTAGTTTTGAAACAGCAACTCAAATGCAAATTCAACTTCTGCTAATCCTAGCCCAGAAGAGTAACTGTAGATGTCCTGTGTAATGGAGTTACATGTTACAGTGAATAACTCGACTTCAAGCTGTTGAATCTTTGAACTCCTGTGGCAAGTCAGAGCATGCTTCTGAACTGCTAATTCTCTTTTAAGAGAAATATGGTGCAGCTGCACTTATTTCTCCATTTAGACATATGGAGGTTGCTCTTACGAGTTGGTCTTCCCTGTAGCAGAAGCAATGAAGGGAGCAGACATGATGGCTCAGTTATAATTCACTTGAAGCTGGGAAGAAAAATGGTGCTGTGAATTCAGCTGTATTGCCTGTACTTTGCAAGCAACGTATGCATGTGTCTAAAGGACCAATACTTCCTTCTTCAGGCCCGTTGTCTGATGTAGCCCAGTGCCTGCTCCTTGCTGCTGGTTTTCTTTTTCAGGGAGACAGCTGGTAAGGGTGGATGCTATGCCAAATGAGCATTTAATAGGCTCATGTTCTAATCAGGCAGGATATTGTAAAGCATTGTAGCTGCAGAGTAGCCTGGGAAACTACTGCTGCAAATCCCCCTATTAATTCTTTTGTAGATCGTGTACTGTAGCAAATGCAGTGAAAAGAGAAGAGGAAGATTACCTCAGTGGAATATGAAGTCCATAGAGCACTTGCTGCTTCACCAGCCAACTCCATCTTTGACAGTGTTTGGACCTGTGCACCTACTTAATTTTCATGTGTTCTGGGTCTGACTTCCAAAAGTCTGGACAACAATGCATTAGGAGTTGGCTGTGCTACCTACAAAAGCATTGTATAAAACAAACTACTTTTAAGTAGTGTTATGCTTGGAAATGCTCAGAGGAATTTTTGGGAAGAAGCATGTAATTACAATTTCACAGTATCTCTTCATAGACTCTTGTTTTATTTTTGTATAGTTATCTGTAAACTAACTGTAACAATTGATCCTATTCTTCCCCAGCCCATGTAAACTAATTACTAATCTTGTTTTAAAACATCAGTCATGTAACAAACTCAAATATTTAAAGATTGCTGTTAATTCTGGATTTGTAATATGGAGAATATTTTAAACACTGGTCAGAACTGGTGATCATATAATTCTTTTCCTGGTATGTCAGCCTACTTTTGAGCTCTGTAGTGCTGCTCTGTTAGTTTCCCATTTGCTTCTCCTTACTGGAAACTTGAACATAGAAGTGAAGAGGGCTGCTGAGATCTGCCTTGGAAAATCAAGAGATGGGAATTCCTGTTCTGCAGCATTGCTAACTTGCTTATTTACTAATTAAATAAAGCAATTTTAACTTCATTTATTACCACAGGGGCTTTTGAATTCTGTTATCTGCAAGGATTAATAAAAAAAGCCTCTCTGCTTCAGTTTGTCAGGTAGCAGTAGGTCCAGAAGAGATGGACCTTCTTCTCTGCAGTGATCTGAGCCCTGGAAGGCCATCTGCTTTACAGAAGTGGAGACAATAGTTTGATGGGTGGGGTTTGGGCCATATGTTGACAGCATACACATCAAATTCTTTCTCTGCATGATGAGTGAGGGATGGAAGAATCTGTTTTGCTTGGCTTCCAGGCTTGTCTGGTTTTGCTATTATCATCTGATGTTACAGTTGTCAAACCAATAAATTGCAGCTGCCTCTGTTAAATATAGGATTGCCTTTGTGAAAGGCTAGGATTTCACTGGTGTGTTCTTTTCCTTCCCCTTTGCAACAGAGTTTAGTCTGTTCTCTTTACATGCTCCTCATCCTCAGAGATAAATGCCCATGTTGGCTGTTGAGCAGGTTCTCAGAAGTTTCCTATTACAAATATTTGCATTTTCTTTTCTGAATAACATTCCCTACTATTCTCTTGCTTTCCATGGAACATCTGTCTTGCTTACCTTTGACATCACATATATTTCACAGCTTTTGTAGCTTGTCTCTAAATATTCTGTATTCTCTTGGTCTTATCACATGACTTTGGCATGTGGATTCTGAATTTGATACTGCTGTCAAAAACTTAGTGAGCAAATCTTTTTTCTTTGCCTTTATTTTCCTTGGCTTGCCCAGACTTTGTCATGACAGATCTTGAGCTGACCATGTCATCTTTCTGGCTCTCACATTACTGTACATGTTTACTATTGCTGTGACCAGTTTGTTGGGCAGGGAAGTCATGATAAGAGGTGCTGGTAGGGTTTTGTTGCTCTCAAGTTGTGGAAAGGCAGAGGCATCAGATGTGCTCTGTGATAGCCATACCAACTATGCTGCTTTCTCTCTGTCTCTGAGCTTGCTGTGCAAGTAAAAGAGCAAGATAAGCTCATGTGTGTAGTGGTACCTCCTCAGTACTCCCCATATTCTTGGGGTTTGTCTTCAGGATTAAAAGTTTAACTGTTTTCTTCATCTGTTGAATCTTTGTCTGCAACCAGGTGTGCCACAGCTTTGTGAAATACAGAATGTAGAGCCATTACCCTCTGTCAGGGGCTGCCTGTGGCTTCAGAAACTTTAAATACAGCAGCTATTAACAAAATGCTGCGTGATTGCTGTTGCCCTCTGTCATGGAGTTAATGAGCCACAATATGCTTACCCAATGTGAGTTTATTTCTTCCATTTTTAGTCCATTTATGAATTGGAACTTCACAGCAGCATCCAGTAACAGAATTCTAAATATAAGTATTCTTTGTGTAAAAAACATTAATTTCACTGAGTGTCCCTGCTTCTTTTGTGGTAAGAGCAGCTGGTGGTGATCATTCCCTAGTTCTTTTCATCATGTCATTTATGACTTTATGGACACCTATACCTCTTTATTCCTGTCCTTTGTCCATTTGAGCAGTCTTAAATTAATGGTTTTGTAGAAGTTGTTTCCATTCCAACTGTTCTCATTGCTTGCAGAAAGTAATTTGAGTATAATACCCTTTTTGAAGTAAAGTGATAAGGGACTGACTGTGATGTTCACAAAGGAGGCAAATTCCAGGGGTTTTTTAAGTGCCATGCTTCCTGCTTTATTATTTGTGTCTTTTGCAGCAGCTCTTCATAGTCTTTTGGAGGTTTTGATGATGATGAGTAGTGAGCTGCTGTTTTTCAAGAAATGTTGGAATGGTTGCTTCTTTCTGGTTAGTGATACCTGATTTAGGCTTGTTTTGTTTTTGTGAGCATTTCTTTAGAGTTATCAACACTGATCACCTGTCTCATTGCTGTATTAATAAGTTTCTGAATGAGAAGAAGTGCCATCTGATTTCTGCTTGGTAGTGCAGTCATTATTTATTAGGCATTTCTTTCAGGAGCATTTCTTTCTTGCAGCACATTGTGAATTATTTCTTCAGGGTTTTAGTTTCCATGAAGCTGTATGTGCATGTTGGCATTACTGCCTGCTAAACACCTGAAAAAATAATAAGGATTCAGAAACCTAAACTAACAGTGCCGGAGTTGTTGCTAGTTTTGTTCTTCATTCTTTTATTCTAGAAATGCATTTGTAGAACTGCTTACAAGTCTCATTTCTTCCTGATGATCTCTGTGGTTTTCAGATTTTTTAATGGGAAACATAATTGTACTATCTTTCTTAGAACCTTAATTGTACAGTAGTGTGATTCCTTTGTTTCTTGATAGTCATACGTGTGGGGTTTTGACTGCCTTGCCAAGGTGGAATGTGATGTTCTGAACCAGGTGTTTGTGTTATATCTGCCTATATGGCAAGATGTTATAAAGGCGTTTCAAAAGCGGTGCCCTAGCCTTTTATCTATGTATGTTTTTCACCTTTGCTGAGAAAATTCTGTTGAGTAACTCCAGAGACTTTAATGTTTTTTCACAGGGAGTGTTCAAGAACATTATATTTGGACTGCCCAAAAATGCAATATCTTGCAATTCTACTGTCTTATTAAAAAGCTATTCTTGTTTGTACACGGTGAAAAAATTCTCTTATGCTGAAATTTTTTATTTTAATTTTTTTTAATTTGGAAAACTTTCTAAACTCACAATCACTTTTTGTGTGCTCTGAAAAACAATAATTCAGCAAATAGCCTACGGTATCATCAGCATGTTAACAGTGATAAGGGGTTTGGGCAGATCTGCCTGAGGCTCTTGCAAAGGGTAACGCAGGAAACCAGGCATGAATTCCTCTGCTCTAACCAGAAAAGCAGTAGTGCAGAACTTTCCCCCACTACAGGCTCCTTTGAGACCTCTTTGTCAGGTCCCTTATTAATGCTGACCTGGGTAGATTTAGTAGATGGTGTTGCTTTTAATAAGTAGGTAATTTAATATAAAGTGAGTGAGAAGTCTTTGAATTCAGATTTTGAGTGTTGAATATTTTTGAGTCACTCCGTGTGTCATAGTGTTGCAATGCTCGTTTGTTTTTTAACTACTTTGCTATCTTGTGTAATCATAGCTTTAGGTTTAGTGAGGAAGCTAAGGACCATGGATTGTTGACAACATACTTAGACAGTGCTTATTTAAGTTTTAATAAACAAAGGACAGATTTATGCTATTATCAGTTTCCTGTTCCTGTCCTTCACGTGAGTGGGAGCCAAGTGCTTGCTGTGCTTCATGCTCATGTGTTAATGCAGTACAGACAAAATGTCTGATAAGTAGTGGCATTTCTGACAAAAATTACATGATGTGAAGTTAGGATTTGAGTGCTTGCTATTAGGACAAATGTCGTGCTTTGCAAATACTGTGTTTTTAGGAGGCTCCAAGACATTTACAGTTGCTGATTTCTAAGAAATAAAGTAACTTTGTCCTGTCAAGGAAACTAATAAGAGTAAACATAGTATCTTTCTGTGGCAGCCAGGAAGAACTTGGTTATTTTCCACATAGTAGCTCCATTTCAAAAAAACCTTGAAGCCAAGCAAGTAACATGGCACAGCATGGGATGATCACTAAGTTAACCAGCGATGATCCCTGTTCGAGTATAGATAGCAAGCTAATCTCCCCAGACAGTTCTGCCACTCCTACCTTCTGATCCAAAAGGTTTGTTTGAACTCTGCAGCATTTTAACTACTTCGTATCTTTGCTGTTTCCTTTCTCCTCTTAGATTAGTTTAGTCTGCCTTTCACTAGGGCTGTGGAAAAAGTCCCCCGAGATAAGACTTGACTTTTAAGTGGTTGTTTATAAAGCTGTTGAGCCATTGAGAAGTGTGATTTGGAGCAGACAAAATTCTCATCTTTATTCCCTTTAGTTCTCTTAGGGGAACAGAGAAAAAGCAGAAAACAATATAAAGGAAGGTACAGTTCTGCTTTATGCTTGTTTTTTGGTCTAATCCAAGATATTTCTGAAGAAGGGACTCAAGTAGTATTGAAAATCTCAGTTTTCTATGGATAAGAATATCTTAATTACACTAAAAATGCATGCCTTAATTTCACTCCATAAGCCAGTCATTGATTTCTTGAACTAATGTCATACATACTTGATTTTGTAGTTTTTTCTATTGTATTCCCTGTGCAAGGATGCAAGATTGAAGCCTCTAAGACATTTAAATGCTAGCAATTGCTGTTGCACAATAATTTGCAGAAGAGATGTGAAGTTGCTGGAGGCATCATGGACTTTAAGCACTGTTTTGAATTCTGACTCTGCTGTCTGTCTTGTAAATATAGATTGAATGCCAGGATGCTTTGGAAGCAGCTGCTCGGGCAGAGGGCCTGCCACTGGACACCTCTGTGCATTCCCAGCTGAGAATGCTGGATGAAGAGCACTGCAAGGGCAAATACCACTATGGCCTGAGTGCTCTGAAACCCATACGGACTACATCCAAGTAAGTCTTTAGGCTACCAGTGAGTTGATACAGCACTTGCTTTTCTCTATAGTTATAAAGGAGCATTGCAGCTGTAGGTCTGCTGTCTGGTACTGAAAACATCAGTGTTTATTTAAAAAGTCTGACTGGCATGGGCCCATTTGGTACTCTAAGTACTTTCAGTAAGAGAAGGCTTTGTTTTTCTCAGGGATTTACAATTCTGTTTCCTTTTTCATTTGCTTGTGATATTTCTTTTTTTCTTTTAGACACCAGCACCCTGTTGATAATGCTGGGCTTTTCTCCTGCATGACCTTTTCCTGGCTCACTCCTTTGGCCCACAGAGCGTACAAGAAAGGAGAATTGTTTATGGATGATGTGTGGACCTTATCAAGGCATGAGTCTTCAGATGTCAATTGCAGAAGGTAGAGGCATCTTGCTTATTATTTTCTTGTTTCCTTTTTTGTACATTAGTTCACAGACAATGATATAGTATTGTCCTAGAAAAACAGCACTGATATTTTTCCCTTGTCAGAATAGTGAAATTTAGTTTTATGCTGTACCATTTCTATACTCTTGCCAGTTTCAGTGAACTCTGAAGATTCTGTCTCCTAGAGTGTTTTGTAGTTGTCTTTCTGATTTTATGGATCTTTAATTTATTTTTTTAAATTAAAACAAAGTTCTTCAGGCTACACTGAAACTCCTGTGCTAAAATAATGAAAATGCAGTAGGAAAGTGATTTGAATATGGGTCAGATCTAGCAGTCAGGCTAACCTTCCATGCCTGATGAAAATTTTTCTCAGGCTTTCACTCCACAACTCTTCTGTCAGATCAGCATGGAAAGACACTGACAAATCAGTATATTAGGACTGGCAAAGAGACTCCAGGCAAAACAAAAAGCATTATGTTTTTCATTGCTTTCTTCTATAGAAGCAACACAACATGGGCATTTGAAGATGCAGATGTTTCTCTTTACCTCACAGAATGTACCACGTATTTATTTCTCTTTATCTAGTAATTTTTGTTGCTCTGAGCTATGAAGTTCATGGAATTTTCATGGACATGTAAGATTGTACCTGCTGTTATGGTGAAAATTATAACATGAGGCTTCTGTTTTTATTAGGCTGGAGAGATTGTGGCAGGAAGAACTGGAAGAAAGTGGGCCTGATGATGCTTCTCTCCGGAGGGTTGTGTGGATTTTCTGCCGCACCAGGCTCATCATTTCCATTGTGTGTCTGATGATCACGCAGCTTGCGGGTTTCAGTGGACCAGTAAGTAATATCCATCCTTTTTTTAAATAACCCCAGAGGGCTTCATCTCATGGCTAACTGTAAAATCTTAAGGTTTCATTGCTGGATCACTTATGTTTTGACTAGTTAGAGATTTTGAGGCAAAATTCCAGAATGATTCAATAACCCGAGATAGGTTTCCTACAGCTGATGGATCAATTGCTGAATACTGAAGCAAGTTCTTGGAGTGGGTGGGGAAGTTTAGGTGTCTTGGAGGAAATGTGCACATGTTTTTTCTCTTTGATTTTGAGTATAGTTTAAAGTTTTTCCTTAACTGGTATGGTCTTTTTGCATAAAACTCTTATGTGCAGGTCTTTTTAAATTTTTTCTTTTCTTCATTCTGTAAGTTTATTTTGGAATAAAACTTAATGTGATAAAACGCTAATCTTAGATTCTGGAATCAATAGCACAGTTTTCAAGAAGTGGAACGAAACAATTTTATTAGAGCACTAATTAGAAACTAACGTGAGCAGGTCTCAAAGAGTCTGTAGGTGTAGTCTTTATGGATCCTTCAGAGAGTGGTCAGAGAGTTTTCATGTAGGAGTGTTAGAGTATTGCCTCAAGGAACTGCTGCTATGGGTCATTATGAAGATAACATATGGGACTTGACATTCACACCATTTTTGTCATCTGTTTGTTGCACATGCTGTGCAGATTTACAGTTGAAATTTTGACTAAATTTATTTTCTACACATTTCCCTTGAGGAGTAGGAGCAGTATTACTGCTAGTAGTACATGTTTCAGTGTGCTGGTAAGCTGAAGGTTCATTTCTTGGGTAAGTACACTTGGGTGCACTGTTAGGTGAAATGTCTTTTTAAAATGTTTTCCTGCTTTTAATATCTTATCAAAATTATGTTCTGCTTTTTAAGTATTTTTAAAATTTTCCTTTTTTCATGTAACATGAATAGCAATATATGTTTATGGTATTGTTTTCATGGTAATAATTTACAGTAGCTTGTGTTATAAAGTATATGAACATACTTTGGTAATTAACATTAAATCCTGATTAAGGTTTTAACAGCACTAGCTTTCCCCAAGAAGAGCTTCTGTCATAGTTTCACTACAGGGCTTTAGTAACCACTTTTATCTTTAGCAAGAACTTGCAGCAGGGTTGCCCTGAATTTCTCTAGTGTAACTTTCTCAATTTGTCCAAACCAAACTGCTGAATGAGAGAGAGTGGGGAAGGAGAAAAACAAACCAACTTGACCAGGTCAGAGGCTACTGCTGCAATTGGTGCTTGATTTGGGAAATTTAAAATTATCTGTAGATATTTGCTCATTACAGTCAACCTTATTCATTTCTCTGAATAAGGATCAATTCCCTTTTGGTTCCATCATTTGGCATGAAAAATAAGTCTTTACCATCCCTCCTCCCTGGTTTTAAAAGTGACAGGCCTCACAGATATGCCTATGCTGTCTCCTTGGAAGTGTCAGTGCTTTCTTGTACTGTTACACCCTTTCAGTCACTGAAGGTGAAAAGGGGGGTCAGGAAAAGCACTTGACTTGAACTTATGTATTGGTGAATATTTAAAGAATGGAGTTAAACACTACAGTAAATACGAAAAATTTTACTTCAATGCCTATGACGTTGAAATGCCAGCCAGAAGCTGTGGCTTTGCTAATAAGCATTATGATGGTTATAACTGGAAGGAGTCGTTGCAGACTTCCTGTGTGGAATTTTTTATCAGATAGATCCTTTAAGGGTCTTCTTTTTAATTTTGATAAGTTTTGCATCTGGCACAGAATTCAAACCTGTAACTTGGTGAGAGAGCTGCATGTGTCAGACTGCCTTGTAATAACCATCAGAATGTACTAGTACAGGTGATATCCTATTTGACTCCAGTGAATAGTTGCTGCCATTTGATCAGCTACCAAAATTGCCAAGTTTGGGCTGAGAAGCAATGAAGTTTTTTTGATTACTAAACACAATCAGTTTAACTCCGGGTCTGAACAGTGTACTTCTCTGCAACTGTTCAGAGCTATTCTTCCTCTCTGGGAGATGGGGAAACTTGCTAATTTTAGTGGAGTACAGCTTGACAGTTTGGTCAGTTGTTGGAGGGGGAGTGGTAAGCTATTGGAGGTAAGTTTCCCAGTTTCCCAGTTGGCTCCAGTTGCAGCCTGCCTGGTGCTGTCGCACGCTGGCTGCAGCAGGGTCGCCGGCACTGCAGTGGGACCAGTGACAGAAGCTGTTCTTTAGAATTTTCAGGATGGCTGTTTTCTGCGTCAGAATGAGACAGTCCTGCTGGGCAGAGCCAACGCCAAGAGCAAAGGTAAGGTAATGTTTATTCAATGGGAATGCTTAAGACAGCCAAGCAACTAGAACCAACTACTACAGTAATAGTCACAGGAGTTCCTTTTTCCCCTGTTAGCTTGAATTCTAGTTTCTTTAAGTTTCTTGTTTTGTAAGTAACCTTTATGCTGTATTCTTGTAATTAAACTAGTTTGAATTCAGATAGTATGTGTTCAGATGTAAATGCTAATTCTGTGTGACTTTTTCCCCCTCCCTTTTCAAAATTCTTTAATCACTGTTTCCTCTTTTCTTTCTCCTGGAAAAAAAATGGGGGTATTACATAAGCTGATCTCTATTTCATCACTGGGGATGCTGAATCTATAAAATAGTGCTGAAAAACCGCACTAAAAAGTTTTGGGAGGAATGAGACCCCAGGAAACATCTGCTATCTTTATACACCCTCTCTTGGAGACTTTCAGCAATGCTGTGTGAGAAAATGCTTGCAGTCTGCGACCATTCTGAGTTACAGCTCATGAGGAAAAAGGGGGATTTTTACCCCAATTGCTCAGTGACTCAGTTGCATATGTTGGAGTGAATACTGGAAAAAGAAGTCAGTTTTCTCCTTAACTGCAAAACAACTGTATGCAGTTGTGGTCCAAACAATCGATGTAAAAGTAAATCCAAGTAAGGAGAAAGTTGGAATGCAATAGATCTGTGAATAGATCTCTTCACATTTGTTCAGGAATTGGTATGTAAATTTTCTCAATGGCCATTCTAGAACCTGATGGACATCTGGCTTTAATTCACATCTGTGAGAAAGAGAGCAAAATTATTTACAGCATGTTTCCTTGGTTCTGATGTGCAGAATTATTTTCCTCAGAACACATGAATTTGATCTCCATTTTTTCCTGTTATTTGGTGCTGGGCTATAGCTATCAATACCTTTGAAGTAGTGGAGTTTTGTTTTTTCTTCTTTCTTCAAGCTATACAGAACTCTTTATTTGCAAAACTTTGTTTAGCCAAGAGGACTTCAACGGACTATGTTGTGAAAGGCTTCTCAAATATTTCCTTTGGTCTCAGCTTTTTTTTTTGTTGTTGTTGCTGTTTATTATGGGCAAAGGTAATTCTCTGCTCTGTACTAGCACATCAAAACCACCAGTATCTTGAAGCATCATTTGTTGAAAAGCTCTTTAGAAAATATTTTGCTGTCTGTGAAGCCTTACTGTAGTATACTTTTTACACCATATTTCAGAATTTGTGCAGCCTCGGAAGCCTCCTCAGTTGGCACCTCCAAGTTTGACCTCTTTTGGACTTCATGAATAAATACTGTTCTGTTTTTGTATCTTTATAATTTTTTGTGTAGTTCCAAACCTAGCTTGGTTATAGGCTAAGACTGACTGTTAGATATTAGCCTTTCATAATTACCCTGTATGTGCAGATTGTATGTTTATGCAATGCTCTACCTGTTGTACAGTGTTTTTGAGATGTTACCATTTAAGATGACATTTGATTTTCAAATAAAAGCCTATTGTTTTGCAGTCAATAATACTTAATATTGCTGGTGATTGTGAGTTGTATGATGTTATATTGTGCTGTTGGACCACCACTGGAGGTGGGAATTGGTGGTTCTTGTTTTCTTTCTGCAGGTGATGTTTGAAATTTGATTCCTGAGGTAAAGAGTTCATGTTTTTGGGGGAGAGGGTATGGGGAGGGATTGAATGGTTAATTTTTTGTCTTTTTTTCCCCCCTTGTTCCCAATGATTGATTTGTGGTATTGCGTACCTTGTGCTTTATGCTTGTTTTTTTTCTTTACCATTAAACTGCTGATGTTTATTTCCAGGAATGTTTTGCAAATGTCCTTCTCACTCTTCCCCTCTACAACTGTAGGTACATTGTTCCTTTTTATCAAATAAGCACGTTTGAAGCAAATCAAAGATAAAATAAAAAAGGTCTTAATGTCACGTAAAGGAATGTTCCTTAATGTGTGCAGATGTTTAAGTAGTGATTATATTTTAAAACTCTACTGTATGATATTGCATTGCTTTCAGCTAACTGGCAGATTTATGTTAAGTTAGAAGACACGGAGGATTAGAAGCGTGCTGCGAGGAGTATGGCTCCAAATTAAACTCTTAAATTACTAAATTTGACTCAGTGCTTGGCTCTCAGCAGGGCTTTGTGTTACAGTACTCCCTGTATTGACACTTTTCACTTCTAGAAAGAAGATGCTTTCTATTTCAAACGGCTCTTTTAAAAGCAAAGTAGCCTACTTATTTCTAACTTAACATAAAGTTGTTACGTGGTCTCCTGGGATGATGGGGTGTTCATGCCAGCTTGCATTTCTTCCTGTAGGCGTTCGTTGTGAAACATCTTTTGGAGTACACGCAGCAGAGTGAGTCCAACCTGCAGTACAGCTTGTTTTTAGTTTTTGGCATCTTTATGACGGAAGTAGTGAGATCGTGGTCCCTTGCGCTAACCTGGGCTCTGAATTACCGCACGGGGGTCAGACTGCGTGGAGCTATCTTGACAATGGCATTTAAGAAAATCCTTAAGCTGAAGAACATCAAGGAGAAGTCTCTTGGAGAGGTAAGTTGCAGCATAATTTCAGAAATCCCTGTGTGAACAGGGATGCATAATATATTCCACTGAGAACGAGCTGTGCATTAAATCTAAATAATATCTCTTGTGTGTTTTTCAGCTCATAAATGTATGTTCCAATGATGGTCAAAGGATGTTTGAAGCTGCAGCAGTTGGCAGTTTGTTGGCTGGGGGCCCTATTGTGGCCATCTTAGGAATGGTTTATAATGTCATTGTTCTGGGTCCAACAGGCTTTTTGGGCTCTGCTGTCTTCATCCTTTTCTACCCAGCAATGGTGAGTTGGGAAGGATTAAAACTTGCTCAGTTTTATTAGGTCAAACATATTTACAGTTCTGTCTCTAGTCAGGTGTTGAAGTGTGCCAGGTTTAGCACATTGATAGTACTGCATCTTATTGAAGGTGTTTCTAAAATGGTCCATGAAGCAGAAATTTGGAACAGGAAGTTCAAAATTATAAGGAAAATTAGAGAGTAGACATAGGAAAACTGATAAATTTGACTGAAATATGCATGGCTAAATTAAACTGCAGAATACTCAGGTGCTTGTGGATGAAGTTGGACAGACACAAGCCCTCCAGTGCATGTACAGCAGCTCAGTATTGCATGAGCCCATTGCTTTTGATTTCAACAAAGGATATTGAAAAGCATCACATCTGGAAGAGGACATTCTTGATTAATCACTCCTGCCTCTACTTCTGAGCTGTGAAACAGTCTTGTTCAAGCCTCTAAATACCCTATAAGATTGCTGGATGTTTGTTGCTGTATTGATAATACAAATTTTAAAAAGCGTGCAAGCTGAATACTATGAAGTCCAATTTATCTGGCCAGCAATAAGGATTAAAATACTGGGATTTATATTTTATAGGAGTGGAATAAGGAGTGGTGTTGGATCATCTTTTCTAGTTCTTTTCAGCAGTCTTTCTATATTGATGTGCACTCCAAAAGAGATAGGAGTATGAGGAAGGGCAAAGAGCTGAAGACTTCCTAAAGTATTGTGTTGATTCTGAATTTTAAACCAGGAGTGGGATGAATGTAAGAGTAGGAGATACTTAGAAAAATGTGAACAACTATTTATTTTTAGGTTGGTTTAGTAAAAGTTTTAAAACTGTCTTACCACTTACATTGCACTGGATTATGGTAGAAATTGATCTGGGTGTGCAGAGTCCAGCTCACTCTTCTGCTCTATTGGACCAGGTTAAGAGGCTGGCTAAAATGGGTTCTACTGCTTATTTGCAGTAGATGGTCAAGTTGGTGTGTCTTTGGGTTGGTGCTTCAGAAACCTTTATAAACATGGTACTACTATTAAGTGTTTGTAAAAGCAAACACCTTGATTTTCACAGATTTATTTTTTGTTGAAACTTACTGCTGGCTAGTGTTCAGTATGGATGTGGTGAGAGGATGCAAATGGTGTTTCCAGCTTTCCTGTTATGTTAGAACAGCAGTCCCCTTTCCCTGTCACTGAATCCCTTTTTCAGATTTAGAATTGGCTTTCTTTGGTAATGTGGAGGAGTTGAATGTACTTGCTCTTTCTGAGCTGCCATTAATGTTGCACGATGTTACTTTTTGTTTCAGATGTTTGTATCTCGCCTCACAGCTTATTTCAGAAGAAAATGTGTATCAACAACAGATGAGCGTGTACAGAAGATGAATGAAGTTCTTAATTACATTAAGTTCATTAAAATGTATGCCTGGGTCAAACCATTTTCTCAGAATGTTCAAAGTGAGTTCACACAATCTGTAAATGTTTCCTTTTCCACTTGCTCAGTAGCCTGGTGCCTCCTTAGCTTCATACCATAGATGTTGATGTACATACAGTGTGAAAACGTTTCCATTCTTCAGGTTTCCTGTTTGTCCAACCTACCATGCATAACAAACCTGTCATGATGTTTGTATCTTGATGCTAATCTTGAATTTTGAAGTTCTGTTCCATTTTTTTATCATATATTAGATGTACTGGCTGCTCCATTTTTAACTAAAGCAGAAAGATCTCTAAGTTTTACGGACCAGTAGAGTTTACTACTCTGTAACTGGTTTTAATAAGATATACAAGATGATAAATCTCAAAGTGTAGTGTTAGGGCCTCTCTTACTCCAGTGTTTACAGTGCTATGGCAGTGTCTGTTGTATATGTATCCCCCAAGTCACACTTCAGCGTGGTGCCTCTATTTGTATTTCTATTTGTATTTCTAGAAATTCGTGAAGAAGAACGCAAAATCTTGGAACGTGCAGGCTACTTCCAGAGCATCACTGTGGGTGTAGCTCCCATAGTTGTGGTCATTGCCAGTGTGGTGACCTTTTCTGTCCATATGATCCTTGGCTACGATCTTACAGCGGCTCAGGTAATTTACTGCAGCTTTGCAAAGATTTTTTACAATTTTGCTACAGTAGCTTTGCTGCTAAGCCCCTTTCCCTTCATCAAATTCATTGCTTTGTGGCTGTGCCTATGGCCACGCTGTAGCCTGCTTCACAAAAGTGAACGTCAGAGGTGTGTGACAGCAGCAGATGTGGTCTTATATTTTGTATAAAACATTAGGACGTTGGGATTATTGGATGTTTTTATTTTACAGTTGGCTTGGATGTAAACAACACAATTATGTTAGAACAGGATTTGAACTTCACAACTAAGGCTAATTTGTTAGCTGCTGCATTTGGTAGACCCACAGAAGACTTGACTGTATTAGTCTTACAAATCACTGGAGAAAGAGTTGGGTATATCTGCTATTTTCTGCTGTTAGAGATTATGTTGAATATTTAAATGGTTATTCTTAGACTGTGGCCTTTTCTGAGGTACTGAATTAATTGCTGTGCCATTTCAACTTTTAGAAGGTTGGAGTCGTTAGTATATTGTATCCAGATGTGATTTCTCTTCTCATTTTTAGCTTTCACAGTGGTCACTGTCTTTAATTCAATGACTTTTGCTCTAAAAGTAACACCTTTCTCAGTGAAATCTCTATCTGAGGCATCTGTTTCTGTTGACAGATTTAAGGTAAGCAGTCATTTTGCCTTTCAGTTTAACTGTAAGTGTGGAATGTTGTATGGCAATAGTAGATCTAAGGGAACACTTGGGAAGGTAATTTTCTTTTAATGGCTGTGGCATTTTTTTTCTTTACATGTAGCTCTCCAGATTATTGGATTCTGCAAAAGAGATACAAATCTAGCAAAGTAATGTTAGAAGTTTAAGTTGATATTACTGTGGGAAGCAAATATTCTTGTTTAATGATTTTAGGATTTTTGTCGGCCACTTTAAGAGGGAGAATACAGGACCTGATGGCTCATAGTTTTTATACTCCCTTTTAAGACCATCTGCATGAAAAGACAGTGCAATATGTCTGCAGTGAAATTTGGTGTTTTTATGTTGGTAGCTTTGTACAAACCATTAGAGTTTTATCTGTAGTCATGAAAAACAGAGGTTTTGTATTTCCAGACCAGATTAAGTGACTCAAGCTCCACTATATGAATAAAATGCTGTTGTGATCTGACTAAACAGAATCTGTAGCAAACAATCCTGTCTCAGCCTCCAGTCCCTGTGAAGTGAATACACTGTGTATAATACAGTGTCAACTCAGAGGACAAGCCTGTATTCGCTTTTGAAGACATTGGTGCATTGTACATTGAGATGTTTCCTAATAGGATTTCACATGGATTCTGTGTAATTGATTAATGAAACAAAACTGGGTTTGAGAAAATGGGATCTGCAGAATCACTTTGAGATTGCACTCAATGTTTTCATCTTCTGATTCAGACTACACCAGGCTTTCTTAAATCCAACTGAACTGAAGGGAGTTTTTGGGTGAAGAGAAGAAGGGAAACTGTAGGATCACTTCAGTTTGACTGTAAACACTGTAATCTGTGCAGGGAATGTGTAACACAAGATGGGGATACTCTAATAGCATAGTATACATCTAACGTACTTTTGGCACAACAGAGGTCTATGAGCTTTCTTATGAATATGTGATTCAGGCCTAGCAATTGCAGGAGCAAATATCACTGAGAATTGAGTAGTCTTAAATTCAAAAAGCTTTTTAGTTCAAAGCGTGAATTATGTTAAGTGAAATATTTTATCTTTTTAATTAAACTATGTGAAAAAATCTCTGCCTATGTGTTGATGTAAGTACTGATAGATGTGGTGGAAAACATGATACAGTGGACTTAATGACTTACTTGTGATTGTCATGCAGCCCAAGATAGGTTGGTTAAATTTGTTCAAGATTAGTTTTTCTGGCAGAAAAGCTGAAGGGTAAAGGCTGAAGTCATTCCATCTCCTTCCATAATGAGTTGGTGTGGAGGACAAGTTAGTCACTTTTCTTCATGGTGACCTCTCTTTTTCAACCCATGTATTCTATTCATGTGGTTTTAATCTGGAAATTAAAGAGCTACAGCTGCCAACAGTGTTAACAGAATAAGCCCCTCTCATTGCATCCAAGAATATTGTAGTTCTATAGAAGTCTTAGTGTATCAAAGTGCTTCCACCACATCTAGGAATGCCCTGGCCACTTAGCAGGCCTGGAGTTAGTTTACACTAATGAGCTACCTTTTGCTCTTCAGCTTCCTCCTACTATATAGCCTGATGTGTTTTGCTGCGTGAGTGTGCCATAGGCTTGTCTCCCAGTCTTGATCAGGTGTCTCATCTTTACACCTCTCTCACAACTCCTATCAGAGTTTGTTTCTAATGGAAGAGGTTCATATGATAAAGAAAAAACCAGCCAATCCTCACACCGCGATAGAGGTGAAAAATGCCACTTTAGCTTGGGAATTCTCCCATGCCAGCGTCCAGAGCTCACCAAAGTTGACCCCCAAAGTGAAAAAAGACAAGAAAGTCACCAAGGGCAAGAAAGAGAAAATGAAGCTGCAAAATGAGGGACAGCAAGCTGTGCTGGCAGAGCAGAAGGGCCATCTTCTAGTGGACAGTGATGACCATCCTAGCCCAGAAGAGGAGAACAAAATCATCCACCTGGTTAATCTTCGGCTTCAGAGGACTCTCTACAACATTGACTTAGAGATAGAAAAGGTAAGAGAAGAAAGGAGGAAATCTGAGCTTTTAGAAGACCTCATTTTTTACCTGTCCCTTGGAATAGTGTTGTGTATTTTACCATGAAATTGCACATACTAGTTTTGTGCACTGCTGTAATATCCATGGCAACGGCAGTATCTAGGATGCAGTGTCTGATCTTGATATAAACAGCTGAGCCATTTTGGCAGACTGGATCTTTGCAAGCAGCCTAGGAAACAACTGCAGGTTGTTAGATGTGAAAGCTCTACTGGTGGTTTTGTTGGTTTTAGTTCTCAGCACAGTATATGAGCCACTGAGCCTAAAGAATCAGCAAGGCAACAGATATCAGTGGGGTACTGGTGAATGGTGTATTCCTGCAGCCATTTCATCATTTTGCAGGGATTTCACCTGTATTCTGGGTGAAACATTTTAGCTGATTAAGTGTTAGTGAAGCATAACAGTGCTTTTCATTGAAGAATGGGCCATTTTCTTTCTTGAATTTTTGTAACAATAGAAAGACATTTCTCAGTAATTTAGAAGCAGTTGGAGTCCTCATTGTAAGATCAGTAAAAGCATATTTAATGTCAAAGCAAAAGCTTTAAGCTTAAAACATGGACTTAATACAAAACAAGTTTTGCTGTCTGGCAGTTGAATGTGATAATAATGGGATCTATGCATTTATCTAGGATATTTATGGTTAAATTGTCTCCTGTAGTCATATGAGTAGAGGGATATTTTAAACTATTTAAAACTATAAATATATCTTATCTTTTAAACACAGTTTAAATAATAGCCTTGAAAAAGGAGTACACAGTTACTTGCAAATGCGAAGGGCGGTTTATTATCAGAAAGCTGTATATCAGAGGAGGTAGTGTGTTCCACAAGTGGCTATATACCTTTTTATATAAGGAAATACTCTAGTTTTGAAGAATTTATTGTTTAATGTATTAATGTACCTATTTTATTGCAGAGAAATTCTTTGAAATTACTGGAATCTATCCTTTTCATGGTACCTCTTCCTTAGCAAAGTGCATCTTATAGGCAAGGAGTTTTACTGGACCCATATATCCTAAATTCTGCTTTCTTTCAGTCTTGCTCTCTCTTATCACTCAAAGTGTCTTGCTGCAGTGTGTTCAGGCAGGCCTTGATGCTTTTGGCTCTGAGTATCACGCCCAGTCAAAAGGAAGCTGATCTTAAAATACATTCATTTTTACCTCTAGAGTTGATTCAGTTTTAGTATCATCTTTATTATTTGATAGTCAAAATACCGTCTTGCTTCTTTGTCTGTTATCTCCCTTCTCAGCTGTGATTAATGTCCACCTCTTCTCTTGGAGGTACTAAAGGTAGACAAATTCTGAAAGGGATGGATAATGTAAGAAATTAGTACTCTTAATTTATCTTTTCTTTTCTAGGGAAAACTTGTTGGTATTTGTGGCAGCGTGGGGAGTGGAAAAACTTCACTTATCTCAGCAATTTTAGGGCAGGTGAGAAATTGTGTTGACCACTTCTCTTTCATAGAATCATAGAACTTTTTGGGTTGGAACCTTAAATATCATCTAGTTCTTATCTCCTGTTTAACTTGTATTCTACAGAAGGAATTCTGTTCTAAAAATGGAACAACATAATTTTACAGATTATCTTTAATTTCAGATGACCCTGTTGGAGGGTAGTATTGCAGTAAGCGGAACATTTGCATATGTGGCCCAGCAGGCCTGGATTCTTAATGCTACACTTCGGGACAACATTCTTTTTGGCAAAGAATATGATGAAGAAAGGTTTGTCAGAAACTTTTTGCTGATTTTTGTGAAAGCTTTAGTAATTCTTGGCCCAATGGTGGGAAAATTTTAATGCAGAGTACATTGCAGTTAAAACCTATGTATCCTTTCAAAGTCTGTCTTTAAGACTCCTGTAAGTTGCATTTTAAAAGCCTGCTCCTTCTGTTCCTTTTCCCCATGGTCATCGTGGTTGGTGTCTCTCAGTACCTCATGCTGAGTACTGTCTGACTTGGGTTTAGCAGCTGCTGTGGAGCAGCACTGAGTTTGCTCTTGCTGTCCTGGCTTTGCCCTCTTTAAACGTGGCAGCTACTGTTTGCAATGTACTGGCACCTTCTACAGCCCCCCCTGTGGGGACCTTTCCTGTGGCCACACCATCTATGTCTGGGGATGTTGTCTTCTTACTTTAATGGTGCTTCAGAAGCAGGTGATTAAACTTCAGCTTCCTCTTGGGAATCCAAGGCAGGTATTTTGTTTTAGGCTGTTGGTATGTCTGCTGTTAGGGTGGGAAGTGAGATAATGCTGGACTAGCTATATACTTGGGAGGGGAAATGTTCTTAAATGTTTAATTGATTGTTCTTTAGATACAATATGGTGTTGAATGGTTGCTGTCTAAGGCCTGACCTGTTAGGGTGGGAAGTGAGATAATGCTGGACTAACTATATACTTGGGAGGGGAAATGTTCTTAAATGTTTAATTGATTGTTCTTTAGATACAATATGGTGTTGAATGGTTGCTGTCTAAGGCCTGACCTAGCCATCCTTCCAAATGGAGACCTGACAGAGGTATACATTTTGCTTACAGAAAACTAATGAGTAGGTGGGAAAGAGAGCTATGGTTTGGTAGACTACACTGGGGTGAGGGGAACATCAGTCTGGTTTGCATTTAAGCCAGACTGTTGAATGCACTATCTTGAGCTGAGCTTTATTAGTGCAGGCCCTGGGCTATTGAGAGTTGTGCCATGCTTTTGATGCTGATATTGACAGTTGGGGAACTTTTTTTATTGTGTTCTAAGTTTAGCAGCCTTAATAGGACCTATTTGAACTTGTTTTAAAACAGCTAAGAAAAAGCATGGCTATGCTGATACAAAAGTAAAATGAGCAAAACCACACTGCCAAGTTTCAAGCATGAGTTCCTCAGACCTTGAGTTTGGATGTATAACATGTATCACAAAGAAGTAGTCATCTAAACTAGAATGAATATTTTAATGTATTAAAACAGTATATAATGGAAGTTTATATATATATATTGTAAAAAATACTCTCTGCTTCATTCTGGTCATCTCTTGAGCTCTGAGTATGTTGAATACTACAGAAATAAAATAAGGGATGTGTATCCATACAGATTGGTGAGCGAGGAGCTAACCTGAGTGGAGGACAGCGTCAGAGGATCAGTCTGGCTCGAGCCCTGTACAGTGACAGGAGTATTTACATTCTTGATGATCCCCTTAGTGCCTTAGATGCCCATGTTGGAAATCACATTTTTAACCAGTGCAATAAGGAAGCACCTGAAGTCAAAGACAGTCCTTTTCATCACTCATCAACTTCAGGTACTACATCTCTCGTACTTTTTCCTGGACTTCCTTGAAATGCTGTGTAGTCAGTTGCCTTCATACTGGAAATCTCTGTGCTCTGAGCTCTTAGAGTACAGTGCTGTCTGTAGGATGCATGATTTATATTTACAACTGAGATTTCCAGATCTGCACTAAGCACAGTCTTAATTCTTTATTTTATATCATTGCTTCTTGATGTCTGACTGGAACTGGTAACATTTGACTAAATCGAAAAATAAATACTTTTATCAAAAACTATTGCTAACTTGCTGTAAAGGTAGTTCATCACATCAGGTAGCACTTAAATTTGGTAAATCAGAATTAATGTATTGAGATTTTTTGCCATCTTCTGTGCATAGAAATAGTACTGAATATATCAGTATTTTGCAAGGTTTGAGTATCTTGGATTGTGTCTCATAACAGGTGGTTTAGATAAAGCATAAATTTTTGGGTGGAGTGTGAGTAATGGTGCTCTAGTCAATGCAAGACCTTTAAAAATGTCTTATGTGGGAAGAGTTGTCTTGTGTGCAAATGTTTGTATATTACTGAAAGGTTTTGTGGGGAATGTGTTTGATTACTGGACATAGACTTGTTATTTCTGCCATTTTCTTCAGTATCTTGTTGACTGTGATGAAGTGATCTTCATGAAAGAAGGCTGCATTACTGAGCAAGGCAGTCATGAGGAACTGATGAATTTAAATGGAGACTATGCAACTATTTTTAATAACCTACAGCTGGGAGAAACACCACATATTGAGGTACATGGTTTTTTATTTTAAAGTGCTCTGAATGTTGACTTTTCTGAGATGAATCAAATAACATAATCAGAACACTGGAAAATGGCTTCACATTCATGTGTTGATCTGACCAATAGATTTAGATAATAACCAATAATAAATAACCAATAGATTAGATAATCCCTGCTTCATTTTCAGTTACCATTTTATTTAGGGAATGTATAGTAGAAAATATAGTGCCAATGAGCTCATGAGTTGAACATGAAAGTAATGCCTCTTTTGATGATGCTTAGAACAGGAAGCTTGCTATCTTTTTTACTGTACACCTCACCTAATTTACCTCCAAATTATCATAGACCTGGACCAACCTTTGTCTGAAAAACTCTTAAAAAATAACATAGAGTGTGACTAGAGGCACTGCAAAAGTGACAGCTGGTCAAAAGTTAGATGTGACAGCATTTTGGAATTGTAACAGGAAAAGCTTTGTTTTGTGGGATTTTGAGAAAAAAATGTTGCTTGACACTGCCTATGTTATGAAACCGTGGCTGTAAATGCAAACTAGGATTTGTGCTCTAGGATGTAAATCTAGAAAATAACCATTCAGTCAGACAAGCATTTACATTTTCAGCAGTTTAATTCTTCCTTTTTTTCTGTGTGTTTCCTGGAGTTATTCACTGGAGTGAGCAACTGTGATATTTCTTACTTGGTGATTATTTACTTCTCTAAGTTTTGTGTGCATTTTCTCTTAGTAAGAAGAGATTAAAAAGGACATTAGCAGTTTATTGTTCTGAAATAAGAGGCTCAGAAGTTGCAGACATTTAAAAAATTTCTGAAAAAGGTAGCATTGTGATAAGTACACAGATATAGGACATTTGGTGATATTTTCTCCTGAGAGATGTTAGTGAAAAGAAGCAAAAGAATATAATGCATTACTCTGCATATCCTTTCTGAGGCATGAAGATTACAGTTCTGCCATTACAGGATTAATGTAATGACAGTTAACAGGAAATTCTGCAGTCTCCCATGCTTGGCTGACCTTCACTGTCTCTCTAAACACTAGCTCATGGAAAAGCAGTAATTTGCACTCCCTGTGAGATAGGAATAAATGGATAATAAAGTTAGATCTTCTGTGGATTGACATATGAAGTCTCTTCTCTCATGTGAAGTGTGGGAAGATGACCCTGAAGATGGTGTGTACGGGGCTTCAGTTAATGTAGGCTGTCTCTGCACGGGTAGCAATTTCCATTTTGGGGAAGATGGCTGGGCTTAGAACAGGAATTTTACATGCATTTTATTGTTTTGACATTTGATGTCTGGAAGACCAATTTTAAATGACTTTGTCCTTAGAGGCATTTCCTGAGTGAAGTTTCAGGGGAAAAAGCCCCTTAATAAAATTCTGAGTTAGTTTTACAAAGGACAGGGGGAGGTTTGTACCTTTGTCTCAGTAATTGAGTGTCGTTTCTCTACCATGTATGCTCATAGTGTCACTGACTCTGAAAATTAACTTTGCACACTACCAGTACAGTTCAGTAGCAGTTCAGATTAATAGAAGAGGAGAATTTAATCTACCAGTTGTCAGTCATCCATAATAACAGCAAAGTTAATATCCTCCTTGATATGAATGTTCATCTATTTAAAGCCTTTGCCCCTAGGAGGTAGCATGTAAAAAACTTGAGGTTGAGATATGAAAACGTCAAAGCAAATTACTGTAGTATGTTAGTGTCATTGTTTTCCTGCAGATTAATATTAAGAAGAACACAAAAAGTTCGCTGAAAAGACCACAGGATAAAAGTACCAAAACAGGGTCTGTGAAGAAGGAGAAAGTTGTAAAGAAAGAAGAGGGTAACTATGTAATCAAATTTCTGGCTGTAACTGTTCTATACATCAGTAACCTAAAAATATTTCCTTTCAAAGTGTGCTATGAATGTACACCTGAGGTTTTGAAAGCTGTCTTAAGTCCTGATCACTCAATGTGATTGATAGGACACAGGCAGTGGGTAAAGAACATTAATTAAGTCATTAAATACGGGTGCCTGCACAATATTAAGTTAAATCAGGCTGCTGCTGGTAAGGTAGTATTGTCAAAAAGGAGCTTGTAGTAGCCTGTCTCTCCCTCCTATACTAAGAGGGCAATGTGTGTAGCTTGGTCCTTGCAGAGTCCTTAAGCACAACATGGCATTTATGTATGAAGAATTGGAAGGTCTGACCTGTTTTGTGGTTTTCTCTGTTTATTGTGAACTTTGAACACCATCAGGATTTAAAAAGCAATGGTGGGGCTGATACCAGCCTAGTATTTAGGTCTGTGCTGATTCCACTTTTTCAGCCATACCATGATGAGAGTGTTTCTGTGAGGAAATGTGACTTTTTGAAAACTGAACCAATAACTTCTACATATTAAGTAGTGTTTCTGAAAGTAGTCTGTACAGTTTGAAAATTGCTCAAGTTTCATGAAACAGCTTGCTTTTCCTCACCCCCTTTGCCTCTTCCTCTTTTGCTTCACAGGCCAATTGGTCCAGGTGGAAGAGAAAGGCAGAGGCTCTGTTCCCTGGTCTGTTTATGGTATCTACATTCAGGCAGCTGGAGGCCCCTGTGCATTCCTTGTCATCATGGCACTGTTTGTGCTGAATGTGGGCAGTACAGCTTTTAGCAACTGGTGGCTGAGTTACTGGATCAAGCAAGGCAGTGGAGTAAGATAAATAGCTTTTCTACTCTCGTGTTTAATGGGAGGGCAGATGGCTTTCTAAGATTAATCCCAAGCAGTCCTATGAGACCAAGTGGTGCTACATAATTCAAGCAAGTTGTAAGGCTCCCCAGGAGGTCATCTCACAGGAGAGTTGATCTCGAAGAATAAGAGAGGCTCTACTAATAAGACCTAATAGATATGTGGTTTTATACTGCCCTCTTGTTCCTTGTTTTGGTTAGCAGAAGAAAAAGAAGTGAATGTGTGAAAGGAAATGACAAGCTGCAGGAGGAATTACTAATTTTAGTGCTGTTTTTTGTTTGTATATAACCTTATATCTAACAGGATGAAATGTATGGCTTTAAGCCAAATTACTTTGGGGAGCTGATTTGAAGACTGGGTAACTTGGGATGGTTTGGGACTTTTCCCACTCCAGAGGCTTTGGTTACAAATCTTATTGCATTTCAAGATTCACTTGTTACTGCAAGATTTTTTTTGATGGAAGGAGAACAAACTACTACTGACCTCAGGGAAGAAGTAATGAAGTGCCAGGTGGTCAATAATATTTAAATAAGCAGTGAGGTACTTAAACATATGTAAAGATTAAAAAAAAAATAAAAAAAATTAGAAAGCATGACAGTAAAGAGTTTGCTGCATACTGGCAGAGAATAAGAATTATGTTTGGTAAGAAGACTATAACCTATCCAAGGTGAATATTGCTATGTAATAGGAGTGGTGCTATGCAAATATCTGGTGTTGTTCAGAGGAACACAAGACACTACAAGCATGAAATAAGAGATTAGGAATCAAATTAAGTAGCTACTTTGCTAATGTTTGTAAATATATTGTAGGAAAAAGGCAAAGGGCTACAAATCTGCAAGTCAGGCATCTCTGCTAGGAAAAATTTGTGAGATATTCCAAGATCATTAAGTGTTTTATTTGGACAAGAAATATCAAATATAGTGGAAGGAGACACAGGACAGGAAATTCTGCTGTGTGTAATGTGGATGTGCTTAATCCTTGTCTTAACTAATATTCACTGAAACCTTGAATTTTCCGCAGAATGCCACTCTGACTTTGGGAAATGATACTATCATAAGCAACAGTATGAAAGATAACCCTCACATGCATTACTATGCTGGCATCTATGCACTGTCTATGGCAGTTATGTTGATCCTGAAAGCTGTTCGTGGTGTTGTCTTTGTAAAGGTATGTGCTAATGCTGTTGGTTTTATTATCTGTCCCTGCCCAAGCCCCCCACTACTCCATCTTGTGGTTCTTTTGGTCACCTCCCACGAGAGTTTTCTGAACCAGAGGAAGTCAGATCACAGATTGTGAGGTTTCCATAAGTCATCTCGTGGGGTTGGTACTGTTAAGCTTCTGCCTGAATTAATTGCTTCCTCTCACTTTCTGGGAGCAGGGAATGCAAGGAAAAAACCTGTAGAGTTGGAAAGAGAAAATAAACAATGTTCTAGTGCCCAGGGGAGTGACAGTGACATGAAAACAACATCCCAACATCCTTTCATAACACTGCAACATTTTCTGCCTTTTCAGGGAACTCTGAGAGCTTCCTCAAGGCTCCATGATGAGCTCTTCCGACGGATCTTGCGTAGCCCCATGAAATTCTTTGACACTACACCAACTGGACGGATTCTCAACAGGTTTTCCAAGACATGGATGAAGGTATGTCCCCACTGATGAACTGCAAATCCTACATTCAGGCCTACCCATTGACTGTTCTCATATACTCCAGTCTCTTGCTGTTGAGGTGATTGTACAATTATCTATTGCCAAATGTGTACTTGTAATAAGCAAAGAAGGAACTGGTTTGTACTTGAGTTAGGATTCTGATATCTCAAGTCCATCTGCTCACTTATAATGAAGATAATGTGCAGCTGCTTTTGTACCTGCAAACTGCACATAGACATTTAGCAAGTAATGCAGGGGAAACCTAAAGTATCAGGGTGAAGCTGATGTGCAGCAAAGATAGTAACTAGGTCAGTGTTGTTGACCAAGACTGCCCCCATCTCAAGATAAGAGCACACCTAATGAAAATGCACATTTAATTTGGATAATCAATGAGAAATCACTGTACAATGGCTGGACTGAGTTGCTTTATATAGATTGTTTTAGCTTTCTGTACTCCAAATCTTCCTCTTTTCCCACCATCTTTTGCAGTTGATATTCGCTTGCCATTTCAAGCAGAAATGTTCATCCAGAACGTCATCCTTGTGTTCTTCTGTGTGGGGGTGATTTCTGGTGTTTTTCCTTGGTTCCTGGTGGCAGTGGGGCCCCTCATTGTCCTCTTCATGGTTTTGCATGTTGTGTCAAGGTAAGTGCATCAGCTGCTTTGATTAAAAGTAGACATAGTGTGTTTAAGGACATAGGATTTTTCAAGTATATATGCATCGGTGTAGTGGTTAGTATATGATGGTTGTACAAGTCACTTAAAAGTGCTTCTTCCCTTCCAGAGTTTTTATTCGGGAGCTCAAGCGTCTGGACAACATCACCCAGTCTCCATTCCTGTCTCATATTACATCTAGCATCCAGGGTCTCTCCACAATCCATGCCTACCACAAAGGACAGGAATTTTTGCACAGGTTAGTTGAGATATCGATCTGAAAGTGCTGGAGCACAGAGCAGGATGCAACAGATTTACATTCAGAAAAAATTATTAATGGACTCTTTAGCTCATGGCATACATTGGCTCTAAGAATGAGAGTTACTTTTTGGGGCTAAAAATGATGAGGGAGAACAAGAATAAGGGTGAGGGAAAACTCTCCAGTAGGCAACTGGGAAGAAAAATGGTGGGTGGTCACTGGTGAACACCTTCCTCTGGAATTCTCTGCAATGCAGCAGTTGAGAATGAGAATGATGAGTACAACTTTTTGGCCATACTTTTTCCCTAGTTGTATCTACTATTTATCAGCTCCTGCTCATACTTTCTCATGGTTGTTTCTCCTTGTGATGGTATTAGTGTTGGTTAGAGACCACTAACAAAGCCTTACAAATGTTTTTATTGTGTGTATTGGTAAGTTGTTAGTGTCTGTACATGTGTATAATTGGATAGTGTTTATCAAGTATTTAAGTGATTGTTAGATACTTTGTGCACTGTTTTGTTTTCTTGAGTGTAAACTAAAATCTGCAAAACAAGTGCTAGAGAGGGAAAGTGAAGCAGTTCCCATGTGAGTGGTAGCTATTTTCTGTGAGAACCTGCCATAACAATATTAGGGGGTTTGCAGGTGCAAGGTCATGAAACCAACAGCGTTGGAATCCCAGGGAGGATTGCTCTAGAAATACGCTTCTGCACCAGCTCAGATGAGAAGTTGCAGATATGCAAGAAGCAGTCCCTTAGCATTGCTGGTGGTAAAGCCCTAAGGCACTGCACGTGCTGTGCAACAGTGGTTGGTGTAAAACTGAGTTGCATGATCAGAAAATCTAGTTATTGGCTTTGTTAATCTCTTGAGTGTCCTCCCCTTGAATATACATTCTCAGGTCCTCAGTGTCAGGATTGTAAGCTAAGTCATTTTAGTGTCACCAGTCCTGTCAAAACTTTGTGCAACCATTTTTTTGCACATTTTGAGGCACTGCTGCTGTTACCCATGGAGTAATTTGAGCATTTTTTGGGAGGTCTTGCATAGTTAAAATTGCAGTGAAATTGGGTGATATCTCTGAATGCCAATCCACCCCAGTATAATTCATTGATGTACTCAGAACCTGGGTCAAAGCATTTTATCTAAGTAGGTATCTGACTTTATTCAGGAAAGTTTGTAAACCCCACTTTCATGTCCATGTCTGAGACTTTGTCAATGACAGACTGGTCTTTCCACCCTGAATTCTGATACTGGAACAGGCTCTTAAGTAGCTCTTCCATTTGTAGAACATGAGGCATGTGGAAGTCTACTGACCTTTCTTGTTTCAGGTATCAGGAGCTTCTAGATGACAATCAGGCACCATTTTACTTGTTCAGCTGTGCAATGCGATGGCTGGCTGTGCGGCTGGACATTATCAGCATTGCTCTTATCACAACCACTGGCCTTATGATTGTCCTAATGCATGGTCAGATTCCTCCTGCCTATGCTGGGCTGGCTATCTCATATGCTGTGCAGGTGAGTGTGTCCACATACTAAAATATTTAATTTCTCATTATGTAGTTATTGCTAGTAAGTAACACACTGTTGAAAACTTTCCTTAATGCACTGGAATAGAAAAAGATATTGTTACCCCGTTTGGTAATGGAGGGGAAAGCAATTCAGAGTCAGGAATTTTGCCAGCAGCTAAATTATAAATTGGAAGGGATTAGGTGCTTAAGACTGTCATTTTGGGGAGCTGCCTCTTTCTAAATAGAAACTGTTCAAGGTTCTTTATATAGAATAATAGAATGGTTTGGGTTGGAAGGGACCTTAGTGATTATCTAGTTCTATGCATATTGCAATTTTCTTGGGTATTTCACGAAACTGGATTGAGAATACATCAGACATTTGCCAAACTGATGTCTTTGTTGGTCACCGTATGTTTTCACAGTGAGCACCATCCAGTCAGGCAGCTCTGGGGATTAGACAGACTTCGGCACGCAGAATACTTGCTGTCAGAGCTGTCCTTTGGCCTTTTCCGCCTCCTGGTGGTAGTGAGGGGAAATTGCAAAACTTAAACTGCTAAATTTTAAAGTTTTTTCTTGTAGGAAACGTTTCTAAACTGCTGGCTTTACAAGTGATTAATAGATTATGATAATTTTAAAGTATTACCTAAAAATAAATTGCCTTGGGTATCTTGGATATATGGTGCCCAGTGCAAAGTGTACTTGTACCAAACATCATGGAATCATTTGTGTTGGAGAAGACCTTTAAGATCAATTCCAGCTGTAAACCTAACACTGCCAAGTTCACCACTAAACCATGTCCCTTATCACCATGTCTACATGTCTTTTAAATACCTGCAGGAATGGTTACTCAATTACTTCCCTGGGCAGCCTGTTCCAATGCTTGATAAACTCAGTGAAGAAATTATTTCTAATATCTAATCTAAACCTCCCCTGGTGCAACTTGAGCACATTTTCCCTTATCCTATTGCTTATTACTTGAAATAAGATAACACCCACCTCACTTTCAGCCTTGTTTCAAGTGTAGAGAATAATAAGGTCTCCCCCCATCCTTTTTTCCCCAAACTGAACAACCCCAGTTCCTTCATCCAATCCAAGATTTGTTCTCCAGATCCTTCACCAGCTTTGCCCTTTGCTGGACACATGCCAGAACCTCAGTATCCTTCTAAGAAAGCATATCCTTTCTTAGGCCCTGTCCTGGTTTGGAAGAAGGATAAACCGTGACAGACCCCCTTCAGAAAGGGGCCCTAAACTGAATGCACTATTTGAGGTGTAACCTCACCAGTGCTGAATACAGGGGAATGGTCACTTTCCTAGTCCTACCAGCCACACTATTGATGATCATCTCTTAATTCATTAGTGAGCCACAGCTCTCTAAATTTGTTCTTGTTTTCTTCCATCACAACAGTTAACAGGATTGTTCCAGTTTACAGTCAGACTTGCTTCAGAGACAGAAGCTCGCTTCACCTCAGTGGAGAGGATCGATCACTATATCAAGGTAGGATAATAATACATTCAACTGCCTGTTGTAAAATTTGTTGCTGGCTTAAGAAGGGAAAGCCAGCCATAGTTTGCCTTAGTACAGAATGTATTTATGATCTTGTAAACACATAAATGCATGTACTATAACACTGCAGAGTGTTGTTTTTTGGTTTGTTTTTGGTTTTTGTGTTTTTTAATGAAGCATGTCTATAAGCAATGGCAAGATGAATGACACAAGCGTGGATAACTAAGCATACAGGCATCACTTGCCTGGCACCACTGAAGTTAGAAGGATATGGAAAGTTTGCTGACATGCTCTCAGTAGACACTGGTATGTGAGAAAGGGGTAATTGGGAATTCAATGTTTTATAGTAAAAGGATATCCTTCATCCCAAACTTAGTGGAACTTTTTCATTTAAACACTGTTAACTTATCTACATGTAATTCTGCTTCATCCTAGTGTGTCTATTCCTTTTCTCACATCTGTCTTACAAAACATATTTCTATATGCTTAAAAAAATCAAGGACTTGCTGTCATGTAAACATGAGAAATGTACTAGGGTAAATGCTCAGCAGGCTGCTCTGATTGTTTGGATTATTTGTAATCCTTTTTTCATAACTAGGAGTTGTATATGCAGAACTACGTGTAGGTCAATGGGGCAAGTGTAGCCCGGAGTAAGCATTCTTCTAATGGGTCCAGTCTTTGAGGTGAAAGGCTTTTTTACTTAATGCATAATACAGGTTCCCTCTGAATTTCAGAGGGAGATAGGTATCCATTTGGTGTACCTGGGGCTATGTAGTAATTGATATTTTTGTATTATTTTTCAGCCTGTGGATTTAATACTGAAGAGAAAAAAAATTAAAGTTGTTCACTCCCCAGTTCTCTTGTGGGAAGTAGAAAACTTCTGTGCATGGAATACTTTGCCGCATGAGCTGTGTGAGAGCTGTGTGCCAGATTCTGCCTGTTATCTCTGACTGAACTGAGATGGGTTTATTGCTGTCAAGCTTTCAGTGGCAAAAACGAGGGTTTTTTCTTTTCTTTTTTAATTAAATTTTTTTTAAAGTAACTGTTTATCATTTTATATCACTATTAAGCAACATCTTATGTGATTCTTCTTCTCTGATTCTCCAGACAGCCTTTTTGTTATGAAACTGTAAAACTAGGTTGAATATAGAGTGAAGGGGCTGGGAGGGAGCAGTGAAACACCAGGCAGGTTCTGCCTTACCGCATCCCAGACTTGGCCGCTTCTACTGCATCCCAATGCAGGCACTGAGGTTGCTGTTCTGAGCAACAAGCTCAAAGAACTGGAGTACTGTTGTAGAAGATTGCTGTTTTTCTCAAATCCTTGGGGTACAATTAGTCTTCCTCTAACTAGATGTTGCAAATATCCACAACTGATGTAGTTCCAATGGGATCTCTCTCTAATCAATCTAGGAAATGGCTGTCTCCAGAGGGCAATTTATTACCCACTCTTAAGTGTTTTTATTAAGATGAGAAAAATCCCACTCCAGAAATGCTAGCTGCTTTGTAGTGACTATAAAGGAGTTGATGGGGTCTGGTTCAGTAGGAGATTGTTTGTACATGTTTAAAGTTACATGAGATGAATCCCATGACAGGATTTCTGCCATTATCTGAGGTTGTTTGTGTCAATACAGGGAAGTAACCTTGGCTTTGTTTTAAATATGCTATGAAGGCACAAGTTTGGTTTTCAGAGGTTCTCTTTTTCTGTTTAATCTGTGAGCAGCTTAATGAGGGACGTATAAAGGGGCAGAGTATAATTGTGAAAGTGAGCAGGCTGGCAGGAAAGGGACCTGACTGACTCAGTGGTTTAACAGAACAGGAGAATGAGGGAGAGGAGGAGGAGGGGTAGCATTTGTTTAATGTGTCACTTGGGTATTCTGTGTCAGAATCAACGGAGGTGACCTTGGCATAGCATAGCAAATGAGATAGAAATACAGCAGATTCTGCATTCAAAAGCACAGTCTTTGGAGTGCCACAAAACACAATAGGATTGTACTCAAATACAAGCCTAAATTACATTTTGAAGCCCACTGATAAAAAACATTGTGTAGAAGGACCAGTGCCATTACTGAGGCAACAGAAATGGAAACAGCAGTGTGGTCAGTGTAACACAGCAAACTTATCAACTACTGGGTCTGCATCCAGCCACACAGCTCATCATAAAACTGCCATAAACTGATATGGGCTGGTTCTGCAGGGAAGTGCTCCTGCTGAACACTGCAACTGATAATTTTACTTTCTGGTGTTTTGTTTACTAGAAACTGACGTTGTTTTTGTTTTATTTTTTACAGACACTTTCCTTGGAAGCTCCTGCTCGAATTAAGAATAAAACTCCTCCTCTGGACTGGCCACAAGAAGGTGAAGTTGTTTTTGAAAATGCAGAGATGCGGTACCGAGAGAATCTCCCTCTAGTACTTAAAAAAGTGTCCTTTACCATCAAACCAAAGGAAAAGATTGGCATTGTGGGAAGGACTGGCTCAGGTAAGGAAAAACACTAAGCTAGAGTTAAATTACTACTTCTGCAGAATGGGAATGGAATTGAGTGGAGCAGTCGTATTGCTTCTCCTTTGTCTTTCTCTGAATAAATTGTTAATTGCAAAGGAGTCGTCCAGCAAGTCTGACAGTGGTGGATTTTGTTCATGTGTATCCATAAGCAGGATCCCTGTAAATAATAATGGAAACAATTTTCCATTTAAAGTAGAATGCTATGTCTGAGCCAGTATGCTCATAATGTTTAGCACCCCAAGGCACTTATCTGCACAGAACGCTGCCTACAACATGTTCATTTCACTTTATTGTGCCCTTTTGGAAATTTTTTTAAACTGATGCTGCAGGCAGGTTTGGCTCTAAGCTATCTCAGAAGTCTTTCAGTTCATGAGATGACTTAAAGCAGCTCCAAAACATGCTTTCTAAATAAGCAATTAATATTGCTGTATTGGGTTTACATGGTAAGGTTTTGGTAGTGGAGATGGAGCAGTAGCACAGGGATGAAGTCTGTGAGAAGAGTTTAGGAGCTGCCCCTACAATTGCTTATAAATTTAAATTCTGAATCTCAACAATTTAACAGGATTGTTTGCCAGGACTTTGTTATATAAAAACCTTCCCTTACACATGGACAGCTTTTAAAATGCTTTCTTATATCAACATTGCTATGACTGTAGAAACACCAGTACTGTTTTTTCCTGTCTCGTTTTTAGGGAAATCTTCCCTTGGAATGGCGCTCTTTCGTCTGGTTGAATTGTCTGGAGGCTGCATTAAAATTGATGGTGTGAAAATAAATGATATTGGTTTGGCAGATCTTCGCAGCAAGCTCTCAATAATTCCTCAGGAACCTGTGTTGTTTAGTGGCACTGTAAGGTTAGTGAGACCATAAGAAGCCAAAAAGGAAAAAGAGACCTATCCCCTTAGTCTTGAACTCAGGTGTCTGGTGAGATTTTGGTTCTCACACATTTGAGCTTCTGTTCCGGTTTTGGAACAAAAAAAAAACCCCACAGCTAAGTATTTTTAGCTGGCCTAGTGGAGAACTGGATGTGACAATTCTCTAAGAAAGTCTTGCATTCTGCTTAGATTTGCTTGAAGCTTTTTTGTCTTTCATCTCTGCACTTATGTTCTTCAGCTACCCTGACTCTAATGTGCTGGGAGCATCTAAGTTCCTTGGAAAGGAAATTCTGCCAGTGCAAATCTAGATGAGAATCATCTATCTGGATGAATTAGTACACTGACTGTTGTTTTTGATATTCATTGCTGAATAAAAATTTTGGTTGTTTTCTACTTCTCTCCAGATCAAACTTGGATCCTTTCAATCAGTACAGTGAGGAACAGATCTGGGTTGCTTTGGAAAGGACTCATATGAAGGAGTGTGTAAGTATTTTATGCCCTGTGAGACAACATGTTTGTGTTTTGTCTTATGAACCTACCTATTCTGTTAATAGTTCCTTCAGAGACCTTCATCTAAAGCTTTTTCTTTGTAATTTTTTTCCTTATTGGCTATGCAGTAATGAAACGGCATTTTTGTAGAACATAAAAAATGTTCAGGTGTTTACATTTTAGTATATAATGTAGAGTGTGTTGCTTCATCACAGTGACTCCTACAGTGTTTCTCATGATATTTTTCTGTATGTACCTTAGATGTGCATTCTACATTTATGAGTGTAAATGTCATGCATGCACATTGATACTGAACTTAAAATCTGCCCTTTGCAAGGCTCTCTGCAGCAAGTCTCACTGCCATGACATTTCCATTTCTTTCAAGTCAGACGGCACAGAACTGCATGTGTGGCTATAGTATGTAGTAATCCTGCAGGGACTTGGTGAGAAAGGCCATTAGGAGACCTGTATTCATGGTGATATGATTTTGTACATGGCATGTGTTTTTCTAGAAGTCATATTTTATGCTTAACTCACACTGAAGTTGCCCACTGAGATGATACAGTTCTTGTAGCTTAACAGCTAGTAGTGTTCTCTGGAGCTATCCGAGTCATGGGCATTTCAACCAGCTTGAGCAGGTCTGATGTCATACTGTTGTTTTAGCATTAGCTGCTTGTTACTAATTTCTTCAACAGAGTGAGGGAGAAAAGGTCAGCAAAGTGTGATGGATATTTTGGAACGTGGGCAAAATCAGATTTGCTATAGGAACAATGATTTGTCTTATGCCATGGAGATTCAAAAAGTCTGTGCAATGCTTGCTCTAAGATTTTTGTCTCTTCTTTCCTACACAGGTTGCCCAGATGCCTATGAAACTTGACTCAGAAGTGATGGAAAATGGGGAAAACTTTTCGGTTGGAGAGAGGCAGTTACTGTGCATAGCTAGAGCTCTACTGCGTCGTTGCAAGGTGACCATAGTGATGAGAGAAATAACTGGAGATAGCGAACTGATAGCATTGAGCAAGCCTTCTGTGTGCCAGGTTCATTCTATCTGATAGAGGAATCACAGCAACAATTATTGCAACCCACAAATGGTGTAGGGTTGGAACAACTAGAAAGGCATCTGTAGCCAGTTGCAGAAAGGTATCACTTCTTAGTATTTATAACAGTGTGTCAGACTGGCCTAATAATTTATTCAGTGTCCTGTTAGTGGTGAGCATCAGATTCATTTTTTCTTCCACCTCTTTGCAATTGTCAGCTAACTACTTTCCTTCTACGTGGTGTTCCACTAAAATGTAGTCTCCAAGTGGAATTTGGTACCGTGCTGTGCCAGTGAAGTTCAGGGTTTTCAGGAATGAAAGACAACTAATAATTGCAGTGAAAAAGAATATTTGGATGGAGATTGACCAGGATTCTGATTTAATATCCTTTTTTTCTTAAACATTGCACACCATATTTTAAGGTTCCCTCTTCATCTGTTTTAAAGCCAAGGCTGCTCAGCTGAAGTTACTGTTCTTTCTGCAGTACCTGCACAAAACAAGTCTAGTTTATCTTTGAGACACCAGTCCAAACCAGTATGAGTCTGAGAGGAAAGGTAATTATTTCCAGCATAAGACAGCTAGTAAATCTAGTCAGTATTGGCTCATTCCAGAAGGAATTGTTGCCATTAAGGATGTCAGTCCACCAGTAAAAAATTTATTTAAGATTAGCTGCTGAATGTAAAACTGAAAGTAGTGGGAACTTGAGGCCCTTATTAATGGCTCTAGGATGTGATCATAAAATGCAGGGGTGGTCCATAGTGTAACTCTGAAGGCAGCAACATAAAGAGAACCGAAAGGGTGCTTGTAAAAACTACCTCTGTGACCACAGCTCCATAAGGATTGCTAGTTTTGACAACTATTTGTCATGGTAATTCTGTCCATGCTGCATATTATGTTTAGGGAGGGAAAACATTACTGTAGGTAACAACTGGGATTGTATGTTACTTTCAGATTTTGATACTGGATGAAGCAACAGCTGCTATGGACACTGAGACAGATTTACTGATTCAGGAGACTATCAGAGAGGCATTTGCAGACTGCACTATGTTAACAATTGCTCATCGCCTGCATACAGTGCTGGGCTCTGATCGGATCATGGTGCTAACACAAGGACAGGTGAGCAGAAAGACTTTTGTCTGCAGTTCCTGTTAGAGTCTGGTGGTGCCATATATGCAGGGTGAACTGAAGAAAACAGATAATATTGCAGGGTAGAAAATACTCAGTGTTTATTCACATCCTTGGTAATAATTCTCCAAAAGAATCAGTTATTGCCTGACTGTGACAATATCAAAGAAGACAAAATTTCTTTTACACTCCAGGAAAGTACTGCAGAGTAACAGTCTCTCTTCCAAAAGAAAAAATTCCCTTTGGGGCTTAATTCTGGGTAATAATGTTAATAATGTTAAGCTCAGTGGCATTTCCCATTACTTTCATGAAGTCCCATGCTAACAAAAAGGGACATATGAGAGATACTTCACCCACTTTTCAGGCTTCCATGTGGGAGCCGTAAGCAGTTAAATGTTAGAATATTTGGCAATGCTCTTAAAGGTAGAGAAAGCAAAAACCCATAGCATCTGCCTCTCTTTGCAAGAGCCACCAGAGTTTGCTTCCTGCTGGGTAATTCGTGTCTGAGCTAGACTGAAGCACCCAGGATACAGTATTTGTGCATAAATACACATACTTTCACTGCCTGTTGTCTCATCTAATGCCATGTTTTGGCTTCTTCACTACTGTGTTACAAGTCTAAGGGGTGGGAATCCATTTTCTTCTGTATTTTACTGACATACTTTACCTGCCTTGTTTGATTTTAGGTAGCAGAATTCGACACGCCGACTGCCCTTCTGGCCAACGAGAACTCACGCTTCTATGCTATGTTTGCTGCTGCAGAGAACAAGGTTGCTGTTAAGGGCTAAAATTCAGGGCAAAGTCACTTTAATTTTGGAGAGCTACATTCCCTGCCTGTGGCAGGCCAGCTCTTCTTCCTTCTCCTCCTTCAAGCAGATTATTGCCTTTTCATATTTTAATTTTTAGCACAATGTGTAAAGCCAGAGAGATTTTTAAAGCAGTGTCAAGAATTCTTCATGTTTTTATTATTGTATTTATTCCATAATCATATTACTAATTTTTTGTTATTAAATGCACTCTACAAATGGCTCAGGGAGCCATAGTTATGTATCAGAGGCCTATAATGAAGCTTTATACATGTAGCTATATCTATACATAATTCTGTATATAGCCTATATTTACAGTGGAAATGTAAGCTGTTTATTTTATATTAAAATGAGCACTGTATTAATAACAGTGCATATTCTTTTCTATAATTTTTGTACAGTTTATGGTACCAGAGATCTGGCTTTATCAGACTGTATCAGACACCATTTTGTCTTTTACAGTTGGTTTTTCCCTAGTGCCAGATTTTCTGCGTGTCTGAGTGGAAGTGAAGCTTTGCAATAGTGTCCTTTATTGTCACATCTTTGTCTAGCGCAGGGAAGAAGAGCTCTGTGGTGTAATTCTATTGCATTGTAATTTATCAAAGCTATTTGGAGCATCTCTAATGTTCACCATGGCAGCAGCTGCTGCTTCCTGTGATGCTTTCCCAAAGCAGGTTAAGTGATCTCTTGAGTGGAGAGCCACTTTTGGGTCACAATAAGGCCTCATATTTTCTCAGTGTCCTGATACAGTATTTCTTACTGTATTGGCAGGGTTTATTTTAACAAAAGCAAGCCCAAGCTCTTCCTGCTTCGCTGATCTAACACAACCAAAATATAACTGTTCATGGAATGATCTGTAAAAAATTAATCATAAGGTTCAACTCATACCCTGTATGCTGGCAGGAAAGCCTTTTCAGAGCTGCTTCAGCTGACTGACTCCTTTATCTTGAAGCTGCTAACACTGCTCAGAGGTCTAGGTTGGCTTTCACTGGCATGGGTAACACTAAATCTTTTCTGCTCACTTACAATAAGGTTAAACAATATCACTATTTCCTCTTTCTTTATTGCACACTTGTTAAGGAAACAGTCCCCCACCCATGTCTTCTGGAACTTTGCACAGGTTCCTGTTGATCAGGATGTAACACTGGTGTAGGGCATCATTTTCTTACTGTAAAGAGACCTACCTCAGGTTACTAGGTCCTGTGTAATACATTGCCATGACCACTGTACACCATCCCTGTTTTATGGGACCTGTGGCCCGGGTGGGCACGGTCGCTCCTATAATAGCCGTGACTTATTGACTGGTCAGCGTTGCATGTTGTTGTCAACTTGGACATTTTGTAGCCTTAGCATGTTTGCAAAATGTCTCATGGAGGCAGAAATATGAAAAGTAAATAAAACTATTTTGGGTTTGTAAATTTTATTGGCTTAAGTGGTTTGTTTTGGGCATGTAAATCACATCTCACCTTTTTGAGCCCTGGGGGACAGGTTTTTCTGTAGGCAGTGTTTTTTGTTTTGTTTTGTTTTCTTGTCTATGCACTACAGCCTGATCTTCTTCCCTTCAGAGTGGAAGTGCTTCTTTAAAAGTGTAGGGGATAATTTTTGTTCCCTCCAGCATGGGGGTGGCTTGCAATTCATGTTTTTGTTGAGTAGTAAAGGGAATAATAATTTATAGTGCAAATATTCAAGCCTGTAGCATGGGAAAAGGTTGGATGGAATACAGATCCTTCATAGGCTAAATTTTTTCCACTTTCTTTACCTGTATTTGCTTTATACAGTTCATAATGTGACATGACTGCAAAGTCACAGTAACAAGCATTTCTACCAATACCTCAGACAAATCGTGGCATTGATGGAGTTTAGACTGTAGCTTGAAGATAGCAAATACAGCATCAGTTGTTTTAGTTGTTCTTTGTCTTTTCTTAAGCAAGAATTAAGTAGCACAGATCTTACCCTGGGCTTAAACTTATGCTATGTCATAGACTGGCCAACATTTTGCTCAGTGTTGTTCAATTCAAGGAGCAGTGACTCTATGTTGTGGTTAGGAAAGGGAGAAATAATAAACCTCTTCAAAGAACACCCAGATAAGTTGTGATGGCAGTTTTGATTAAAAGTTGAGGACAAAAACTGGGGACAAAGGTGGGAGAGGAGAGCAGTGGTGATAGACTGAAGAGATAATGGCCCGGTTCTTGCTTAAAAGCAGAGCTGGGTAGAATGTGAAGATGAAGGCTGAATACACTAATGGGAGAGGCTGAACTTGCATCTGCCTAAGACTGACTAAAATAGTTCAGCCAGTTGTCATGTGCAACTCTGTCAAGGACAGGATTGTCTTGGGCCCTGCAGGACTGAGTTTACCCCATGAATTTCAGTATTTCCCTTGAAGAAAAAGGGGTAATGCACCTAGTTCTCAAGTTCCAGTGGGGTCAGAGCATGGCTTCATTTTGCAGCTAAGGCTGAGCTTATGGCAGTCTGGGCAAAATGGGAGCCATCCTGACCTTGTCCTCCTTCTTCTTCCAGGCTCGGAGTTCCCTCTGATTCCTGATGGCAGCACTGGCTCTTGCCTGGTCCAGCAGTGACCCAGTTCAGAAAGCTAACTTGCAGAAAGTTCACCCTCCAAAAGCAGGAATGCCGTACAAAGGAGACAGGAAGGCACACCTGGAAGGGAGGTGAAGTGGGGCTGCTCTTTTCAGTAGGTGATAACTGTAACACTAGCACAGGCATGAGAGGAAGCTGCTCAGGATTCATTGCATCACACTGCTGTTTCCCAGTTACTCTCTCCTAAAAAGGTGAATACTTTCCTGCTGCTTCATCAAGCTGAAAGAGCTCAAGGGCTTGCAATGAAGCAAGCAGTTACCTGTTTATGGCAGAGATTAGCTCAACCATTTTGTTAAACCTTAGCTCCAGCATCATTACTTTGGAATGAAGGAGACAGCCTGCCAGAGGAAAATGTTCTTGCTGCTGCAATCACTTACCTGCTTCATTTGGCACTTTTTTCACACAGTACAGAAGTACTGCTTCTCACATGGGTAGCAGTATGGTTTTTTATTGGCTTTTGTCCTGAACCATGGGGGCAAGCTACAGCCTGGCTCAAGACCCTGTCACTGGAGTAGAAGGAAGAAACATAAATATTTTCAAATGAGACAAATATTTCTATTTGAAGCATTCTACAAGAGGTTGATGGTGGAATTTTCAGAAATTGGGTCCTGATATAGAATTCATAGTGTGATATCTCGGAAAACTTCAAACTACAAGGGATAGAGTAAGACTGTGGGATTGGGACAGAGGCTTTCCCTATGGAGATCCTTCCCAAAGTAGCACAGAAGTAACACATCCTTTTTAGTATATAGCAAAGCCTGTGGCCCAATACTTGAGAGAGATTTGCCTGGGACAGTGGGTGTGCTGTAGTATACTCCAGCATTTCAGTTGCATCAGTTTTCCTTATTGTGTCCAAATACAGTGAGTGCAGCAAATCCCAAGTCATTATCATAACCTTAAAGAGTTTTAGGAATGTGTTCCACTCACAATGAGATGAGCAGAAATCTTTGTTGCACTTGCTTTGGAATTCAGTCAAAACACAGGTGGGATTCTTCTGAAATTACCCAATGCAGTAACTGTGCAGTTAACTGGGTGTAATTAAGTCCAAAGCAAGGCCCTGAAGCTGTGCTAGTTCAAACACCCAAGGACACTTTACCATTACCTGAGGTGTGAAGATCAGAGTCAGATCCTGAGGGGATGAAGCTGTGATCTTCATATTGCCTCTCAGTGAAATCCTGAGGGGGATCAAGCAGTCTTAGGAAATGGCTGGGAACAAAATGTGAGAAAGCACAGTTATTTCAAAAGGCAGATGATATGAGTGAGAGAAGGAAAGGGTAAGTACAGAAAAACGTATTTATAAAGGGAGATTGTAGGGATGTAGGTGACAGGAAAAGAACTTCCACTTAGTTAAGGGATTAGGCAAAGACATAATTGCTTCTTGAGGGTGCTTCAAAAGAGCATATTGAAAAGATGCAGAGAGGCTGTGATGCCCTCATAAACCTAAGAGCTTTCCTCAATGTTGCTTTGTTATTTTTTTTACTTCAACTGTAGCGTGTGTTTTACTATATACATATGCCATCACACAAAAGTTTTCTTTATAGTCCCAGCTTGAGGAGTTGGTCTAGGATAAAAATGATTTTACTTTTTTTTTTTTAAACTTGGTTCACCTGGTGACACCAGCCACATTGTTCTAGGGCCACTGTTTCTGCCAAGTCAGTGAAAACTGACTTGGGAAATGGTGCAGATGCCACTTAGTGAAAAGCGTGGGGGGCTTTTAGGAAGTAGCACTATGGGCTCATTAAAAAAATGCAATAAACGTTCCTTTATCATCTGAAAGACATCCGTGTCTTGGAGACCCATCAGACAGCTGTGGTAGGCAAAGCCTAAATTGAAGAAGTGTCACTGAGTGGGGCAGAGAGATTTCCTGCACGGAGTTCAGCTCACAACTAATTCCAGCACACCTCCCTTCTTCCAGCTTATTCTCTCCTACCATTGCCATGCAGAGAAACAAGCGGGTATGTAACGATGATAATTTTGTGGTTTCTGTCCTTTCTGATTTAGGAAGGTAACAGGGAATGGTGTGCGACACTTTGACTCGAGGGCTGTGGAAGAGCAAAGCACATTATGTCTCAGTGGGGATCTGGGTTCGTTCTGAGCCAGCGTTGGAGGGAGCTGGAGCGTAGGGCGAGATTGGAAATGGGGGATCCGAGGGATGGTGGTAGAGGGAGGCTGTTTAGGGCTAGACTGTGAGATAGGCTTGAGGAATGTGTCCAGGAGCGGGACGGAGGAAGCCCAGGTAAGTGCGGGTGGGACGAGGTGGGTGCGTGTATCCGCCCTGCTTGGAGCCTGGAGATGCGGAGGCTCTGTTTGGCGCTGTTTGGGCTGGGCGGGGGGACAGGAAAAATGAAGCATGGGGGGTGTGGGGGAGAGGCGGCGGAGGCATAGCCGGGCAGGTCTGCGTGAGGACAGAGCCTAGCGGGGGTGCGGGGCGGGGAGGAAAGTTCTGTCCATGTCCCTGTCCCTGTCCCCAGCGGTTCGGGGCTGTTCCCAGGGCTGTTCCCGGGGCTCCCAGCGCGTCGCCCCCCCGTGCGCGCGCAGCCAGCGGCGGGCGGGGCTGCCCTCGAGCGCCCCCGCCGTCCCGTGCAGCGCCCCCTCGCGGCCGCGCACGCCTCTGGCTGTTCCGGGCCCGGGCCCTGCGCTCCCTCGGCCGGTGCCGCGCGGGGCCTGCGCGGCCCTTTTCCCCCCCCTCCCCGCCCCGGTCGCTCCGGCCGCCGGGGCCTCCCTCCTCCCCGCCCGCCCATGGATTTCACATAGCAGCCGCCGCCTCCGCTGCCTCCTCCTCCTCCGCCGCCGCTCCATGGCGGCACCGGCTCCGCGGCCGCCCGGCCTGTGCTGCTGCCGCAAGGGGTCCGCCGCCGGGCCGGAGGCACCGCCGGCCCCGCCACCTCCTCCCGAGCCGCCGCCGGACGTGGCGTCGGCCTCCAGCTCGCAGCTCTTCAGCCTCCGCCACCTGCACCTGGGGCTGGAGCTGCGGCCCGAGGCGCGGGCGCTGGCGGGCTGCTTGGTGCTGGAGCTCTGCGCCCTGCGGCCGGAGCCCCACGCCCTGGTGCTGGACGTCCACCCGGCCTTGCACGTCCTCTCGGCCGCCTACCGCCGCGCCCCGGCGGGAGAAGCGCCCTGCTCCTTCGCCTTCTCGCCCTCCGAGGCCACCGCCGCCGCCCCGGCCCCGCTGCCCCCGCCGCCCTGCCCGCCGCCTTCGCCGCCGCCGCCGCCCTGCGCGCCGCCCTGTGCCGCCAGCCCGCCCTCCACCGCCACCTTCCTCTCGGCACCCTGCATCGCCGCCGGACCGCTTGCCCCCGCCGCCGCCGCTGCCCCGGGGGAGCTCCCCGCCAGCCCTCCGCCCGCCGCCGCCGAACCACCGCCGCCTCTGCCCCTCTTCGCCCATCCGCCCTGCTCCGCCTGCCCGCTCGGCTTCCGCGTGGACCCCTTCACCGACTACGGCTCGTCCCTCACCGTCTCCCTGCCCGCTGCTCTCCAGCCCCACCAGCCCTTCCAGATCATCGTACGTTACACCACGGCCGACGGCCCTGCCGTAAGTACCGCGCTGCCGGGGGGCGGCGGTGGGGGGGGTAAAATAGGAAACCGAGTGCTGGGGCCCCTCCCGTGTTTTCCCTCCCCCTCACCCCCTCCCCGCCTTTCTCACATTTTTCTTCTGTAAGTGGGAAGCGCGCTGGCTTCCGCAGCGGGCGGTGTTTCGCTCTTAGCCCCCTCCTCTTGTGTCCCCGTCCCCTCTCGGCCGCCAGCCTATTTCTCCACAGCATCTGTCCCCTGCCCCCGGTGCCAATCCCCAGCCCGCGGCACCGAGCCCCATCCCAGGGCGCGCTGGGCAGTGATGCTCTTGTCCTGCCGACTCAGCTGCCCTCTCTTCTTCCCCCGTGGCCGTGGCCCCTGAGGCTCCGCGTCTCCAGTCACGACAGTCACTTGACAGTCTTTCGGCCTGTAAGGGCGTGGCTGTTGTTGGCGAGGAGCATGAGGATTTAAAAACTCCTGCTCCGGCGGAATTCTTCCGGAAAAGTTATGTAAGTTCCAAGTACAGGAGTTTCCCTGTGGGTTTTGCTAGGTGTTTACAACATGAGGCCCTGCACACCTAGGTTGGTGTTCCAACCAGCCACGGTCAGGAGCTCTGAGAAGAGCAGGGAGAGATTCCACATACCCAACAGAGAGCTTGTAGGAATGAGAAATGGCCCAGAAATTCCATTTTGATGTGACTATGGAGGTGCTTCTCTGTCTTGTGCAGATTAGCCTTCAGCAGCAAGATGCTTTGTAAACTCTGTCATTTCTTTTAAGGCCCTGATATTTAACATGATTATTGTCATGTGGCTCATTATCCTATTTGCAAAAGTAATGTTTTTTTGAGAGTCTTGGAACTTTGGTGCCTCTGTCTTGCCTAATGGAGCGGGCTCTCAGCGTGCTTGTCTGGTATTGCAGTAACATTGGTCAAACCCAGTAAATATGTGGATCTCTAACTGCTACAGTGTATTTAAAAAGAACAGGAATTGAACATACCGGTTTGATACAAAATAACCTAATAGCAAGTGAATACTAGTCCTTTCCTTATAACTGAAAATGCTGCTGAATAGAATGAATTTGCTGGATCTATTTCAGTCTAATTTTAATACTACACTGAAACTCACAAAAGTTAATTTCATCCTCAGAATGATCTGGATAGTCTTAATGCATTGGCTCACTTGTGAGTTCCACGTGAAGATTTTTATTGACGGAAGTTTCCTTTTGTTGTATGGTGACCTTTTAACTTGCTGGTTAGTCCTTCTGTAGAAGTGGGAAAATGAGGTGAAGTTCTGGTACTTTAAAAATCTGTATCTGTTTGTAAGGGAGGATATTGTTCCTTTTCACCTCCGGAGTTCCTGGTTTTGATATTTCCTTGTACAAACAATACTTTGCTGTAGTTTTTCTGCACTGAAGAAGCAGATGGGAGATGTGTTTTAAGGCCCATAGTGTGTTCAGAAGATTCTGTTATTTATTTATTTTTCTTCAAGATTTCAAGACACCCATTTCTTTTGTCTACTCTATGTCTTGTTTATTGTGCAAAGGCTTTAAAGCTGATTTGGTGTTGCTATATGCTCTGTAACAATTCTCTAGTCTGGAAGACCCATACCTTCCCTAGTACAGGATAACACACTTTCCTTCTCTTTAGTAAACTGTTTTATTTTAGGCCAGGCTGTGTTTTCTCCTGGGTTTTACCAGACATGATGCCAAAAGAGCAGACTGTCTCCCTGTATCTGTGGACAACTAGTATCAAATGTGATGAAATACTGATCTGAGACTCAGCTTCAGAAATGTTCTGAAAAAACCCTGGAAGGTGGCTGATGTGATGTTCTTTTAGTGTCACTTTTTGTTAACATGCTGCCTCCTTGGCCCTGCACACAACTCAGTGTGAATGTTACATGTTGGAGGATGCTGAGAGTAGGGAGTTTTTTTCATTGTCTCTCCTGTTCACCTTGCTTCCTGTGGATCAGGTGTGGACTAGCTATTCTTCATCCTGACTTTTGAAGTCTTTATTGTTCCTTTAACCACATGTACTACTTCAGCTGAAATGAAGCTACAAGGACTAGTGTCAAGAGATGACTGATGGTTACAGTGTCAGGGACATGCACTGCCCTTTTCAAGCATTACTGAAAAGTAGAAGCAGGCATGCCCACTGACATAAATCATTCCATGTTTCCTTGCTCACTATTGTAGATTTTGGCTGGCAAAGTATTTGTCCTTGAGCAGCACCTGTTCTAGCCTTTCATGTTCAGCACACTGAACTTTTTATTTTATTTTAATTTTATTTATTTATTTATTTGAATTCAAAGTAGGTTTGTGCTGTTGTAGTGCTATCTCTCATTGCTGTTTTTCAGGGATGGTTAACTTATGTGTAAGGGTGAGCTGGTTTATACTCATGTCTAGTAGCAGTCCTTTTTATCTGCAGAAGCACAACAACTGTACAGTGTTAGACTGTTCCTGAAATTTCTATTTTCTTTGGCTTTTCTCTGAATATAACCTTTTCAGGTGAGGATTTATTTTCTAGGGAACCGTTAGCATGGTTGTGGGACCTGTAAAACAGTAAATTCATGTTACAGTGCAGCACAAACATGTTGGCAGTGAGATCAGCAGCAGAGACAGTATTCAGTTTAAAATTGGAAACTGGTTGCCTTGATATACTTGGGTTGAGCCATCTGGATATATTATTCGGCTGCCCCATCATTTCTCATGTGGAGGAAGGAGCCAAGATCTTTGGTTGTTTGATGGACATTGAGAGACAGCTGAGAGACTAAATCTGCCTTTCACAGAGCATTCCAGCTCCCTGTGCTATTAAGAAACCATATGCTCAGTACATCACCAGCTCACATCAGAAGCAAGACTGTCATAAACATTGTGGGTATCTCATGTTGTGGGCAGAAGGCACTTGCTGATCAGGTGTGTCAGTGACAATAGTGCTGCTCTCCTCACATTCTTTTCCCTCCCTTACTTCTTGGTTGGACCAATACTCTTTCATAAGATTTTTTTTTTCTTCCTTCTCCAGGGAGAAAAATCTGCATCTGTCTCTTGCTCATTGTGTCATGCCTCTGATTTGGCAGTGCTGTTTTCTTTCCATGACAGCCTTAAATGCAAACCCTACTCCGCTTTTGGGTATGAAAAATTATAGCATTTCTTCATTTTCAGGATTTAGCAAAAAGGGCAGTCCATTTTATAGTTCTGGAAACTTCCTTCTTGTTCTGTTATACTCCTCAGTCCTAGAGTGACTTTCTGTCCAGGTGTGCTTCAGTCCTGCCACATCCTCTGCTCCTTAGGTATTTGGTTTACTTTGTCATCAGATGGAACAGCTTGTTGTTTGTCTGGAACAGATGCTGTGGCATTGCAGCTCTTCCCAGGAGCTTCATAAATAATGCAGGTAGAAATGTGGAGAAATTTAAAACTGGAAGAGGTGTAGCTAATTGTCCTTGTCATTTGCTGGATTTGAGTAAAAGTTTATAATCTAAGTCAATAAAAATTGTAATCTCACCAGGTACTTAAAAAGTGTGAGCTTCTTTGCAGTATGTAGCGGGGGGAAACCTGGGTTGCCTAAAACCTCTGTTCAGAAATGGAACTAGGCAGTTGCTACTTAAAGTACACCATAGAACAGCTTTAATGTGTGAAACAGCTCTCCTGTGTACATTAAAACCTAGATAAAAATGGTGAACATTATGATGACATCACATACATTTCTAAAGGGAATGTCCTCCAAAAGGGAGGACAGGAGGGATTCAGATGCAGAGTAGATGGTATGAACCCAGATACTGCTTTGTTGCTATGTGCTGTTCCACCCCTAGCAGTACCCTGCTCCTTGCACTCCTTTCTGGGACGCTGCTTACCCTCATTTTCCCCAGTCCATAGTTCTGCCTCTGTCCAGCAGCCTGGTCTATTTATATTACAGATCTATTTATATTGTTTCAGGATAACTTTCATCATTGTTCCGAGTGCATCTGGAAAGAGAGACAGTGGCTTGCCATGTAGCTGCAGACATTAGGAAACAGGGGAAAAAATACTTCATCCTTTGCAAATGTTTTTTCCCTCTTGGCCTGTGGGGCTGGTGCTTCATTTAACTTCAACCAAATGTTGAATAAGGGGGGACTGGTGGAAAGAAATTGTCCTTAATTTATGGAGTTTCTTGTAAACAAGAATCAACTTCTCAGTTCCTCTATGCTTCCTGCTTATGTACTGGTCAGGGACAGCCTCCCCTTATCTCTCTTCTCTAAAGTGAGGTCTTCCTACTGTAGTGTTGCAATTTAGGTCTGGTGTTGTCTTATCTCTGTTTTCTTTGTTAGCCTTTTCTGTCTCTTAAAACAGCAAAGGAAATGGGACCTTTTGAAGGTGAATCACTTCAGCAGGGCAAACAATAGAGACTGTATGTCAGACTTTTTGTGGTGTAAGCACAAAGCCACTGATCACAGGAGTGTTTTTAAAAGTTGGCATTGGGACAGTTTTTTAAAACCTTAACTTGTGAGTCTCCTGCATGGATCATTTGAAAACTACTGCCCTGGATTAAAACAGAGGACTTGCATTTTTATGTGAATGTGTGTTCTGGGAGGAAGGTTTTAATTTCAAGCTGTGTTTTTTAATGAGACGTGTGTTCCCAAATGCTTTCTGAAACGGCTGCCTCCAGTTCCACTGTGTCACATCACAGAGAGGATATTCATTGCCATGAAATGCAGGCATCCATAGGATGGAGATCTGTAGCTATGTAGTGCACCTCAGCTTCGACCTAGGGATTTGGGCATTGATCTGCTGAAATGCAGCATGTGGATTCAAATGACCACATAGCCTTAGCCTTTGTGGTGCATGTGAGGCAGGATTTGTCAGAAGTCATGCTTTAAGCATGTGTTTGGACCAACAGGCTTGAAACAGAAGAGGATAATCTTAAAATACATTTCAACATCAGCATGGTGCTCTGAGATTAATTGTACATCTAGGTAAAGGTTTTTAATTTTTTAATGCCTACCACTTAAAACCCTTTTGCCAGTGGAATTTTGAGCCTCTATATGAATAAATGAAAGCTGCTGACAGTATCTTTTCTTTCCTTACCTTTCCCTGATCCCCAGGGGTGTTGCTGAAGTTGCTGGTTTAGGAGAGGAGCACACTGGTGTCTGAGGAGAAGGGTCTAAAGGCATAGGAAGAAGATAATGAAGAATAACCTTATAGAACAGAGGGAGAGAGACGAAACTTTGATTTCCAGAACACATAGAGGTTAACTAGGAGACAGATTTGTAATATGTTGTTAAGACCAGAGCAGACATGGCACCCAGGCTTCTCTTCTGTAAGTATTTAATTGCGTTTTCTTGAGGACTAGAACTGAACTAGTGTCTGCACTAATTGCTATTCCCCAAATTCTGATTTATTGGTTGCTTTGATCTAAGAATTTGACAGACTCAGAAGTTTTCTTCCTTGCACTTAACTGTTCCCAAGACTTTCAGTGATTTCAAGTTTATTGAAAGTTTTGTAGTATTTTATATTTGCCATAAAAGTTCAGCTCCAAAGTTATAGGATTACAAGAATAATCCTATTTAAAATTGTTCCTACACTTCAAAGTTGGAGGCAAGGAGCATGTGAAAGCACAAATATTACATTGGAGACAGAAAAATCAAAAAGACAAATAAAGGCACTATTCCATATTATTCATAATCTGTTTTAATTATTTGCTGAGGGTCTGACTTATTATTTATTTGCTGTTTGATAATGAAAGTTTACATGCTCATTGGTGTTTTCTGGGATTTTTAACTTTTTGTGACCACCCAGAATCTCCTTGTGCTCTCTGTATAAAGAGGTCTCCAGTGTCATTGACCAGATGTTTCTTATGTATACTGACTTTCTCATAGTGCCGAAGTGTTTGATGCTTCAGGCATCAGGGCAGTGTCAGGGGCAGAGATAATGCTGTGTACACTGTTCAGCCTCAGGGTTTTTTGGTTTCTGTTTATTTTTTGTTGTGTGTTTTTTTGTTTAGTTTGTTGGGTTTTTTTTTTCCACAGCTTGCACTACCCTAGTACTTCTGTTCATGATGAATTAAAACATGGAGATATTCAGAGTACTCCCTTGGTGAAGAAGGTTGTGTGGATGTTTGCCAGGGAGTTTTTATTAACCAAGCAAATCGATACAACAGCAATAGCTAGTGGCTGGAAAACACTATATTATATGGCACCACCCTGTGTTTAGACAGTGAGAAATTGCTCTGAGTAGTCACAGCAAATAAACAGTAGAAAGATGTATTGTTAGAAATGGAAATGTGCCCTGTGCCAGGTGTGCATCTAGGCTGCCAAACAGCTCCTCCCCCACAATCCTCTTGATCTCAGTTTTGGTTTTTTGTTTTTTTTTTTTGGCAGTTTGTCCTTGTGATTTTATCTCTTTCCCTTACCTCTTCTTCACATCATGTTTCAACAGATCTGGTGGCTGGATCCAGAACTGACGTACGGCAATGCCAAGCCATTTGTCTTCACACAGGGCCACTCAGTGTGCAACCGGTCCTTCTTCCCCTGCTTTGACACACCAGCAGTGAAGTGTACATATTCAGCTACTGTCAAGGTAAGTGACAACATGGATATAAATGATTCATGGAGCTCTTAGCTGCAGTTAACTGGTGAAAGCATAGACACATTGGATAGAAAATACCATTTATCCATGATAGAAAATACTCATTGAGACACTTAGTCTTATAAAAAATACAAAATTTTTTTAGATTCCATTCTGGCTCTTGAAACAGAATCAGGGTAGTGCCACAAAGGCAACTCTATTGCCTGTCGTGCTTGGATCTTGCCTTCTTCCCTCTGCTCAGAAGTGAAAGAGTAACCATAAAATGGATAATATGAAAGAGAATTCAGCCAGTCACTTCCAGCACTGGTTATTGATGGCAACATGCAGCTGTATTTGATACATAGGTACTTTTTTTAGGGGGGAGCATCTGGCATAAGAACTTCTGTGATATAAGAGGAGTAATATTTTTGGTTTGTGTTATAGAAATAGTTGTTTTTAATGTTCATCATTAGACATCTATGTTCATCTATGTTAGACATAGATGAAAAAAACCCACAGAGATCTGTGGTATATTCATTCAGCTGTGATCATCTAGTGAGTTGATGTGTATGATGTTGGTCTTTCAGGCTCCAGCAGGCATACAGGTGTTGATGAGTGCCACCCAAAGCACCTACTTGGAAGAGGAAGGTGTCTATCAATTTTACATGGAATACCCAGTTCCTGCCTACTTAGTGGCCCTGGTGGCAGGAGACCTTACACATGCAGATATAGGTCCAAGGTAAGATTTGCAGTGAGTTGATCTGCTTTTAGTGTCTCTGTGCCGTGCTTCAGGTTATAAGTAGTAAATACTTTTGAGGTATGGATGAGGGAACAGTTGGGACCATGAGCTGTTGAGTGTTCAGTTTGAGGTTTAGTTGGTTGTTAAGTACTGCACAGCACTGCACTGGCAAAGGTATTTTCTTTTTTCATAAATGTTATTCATTCTCCCCTGTAATGATTACAGCTACTTCCCTCATTGCCTTAAAGTGATTTAAGGGATCTTTCAATATCTTTTGCCATGTATTCATTGAGTGTTGGTCTAAAGAAGGCCTGAATCTGATGTGACACGTTTTAGCTCTATTACCATACATGGAAGTGTGGTGACTAGTCAGGCTATTTTTTCAAAGAGATAATTCAGTTTGCTGAAGTATCACCTGATGTTTTCTGTTTCCTGACAGGAGCAGAGTGTGGGCAGAGCCTTGCCTCCTGCCAACAGCCATCAGCAAGCTCTCTGGCATGGTTGAGCGCTGGCTGACTGCTGCAGAGAGTCTGTATGGCCCATATATATGGGGAAGGTGAGTTTAATAAGTCTCCCAGGAATGTGTAATGGAAACCAAATAAAACAATCTTGAGAAATTATCATGCCTTCTCCCTAAGCTAGCAGTAGCAGGACAAATGAGCCTGTCAGGTGGCAGCACCCCCGTACCTGGGAAACAACCTCTGGAGTTTTGTCTCTGTAAGTGACAGAGAGGACAATGGTGGCATGGTGGTGTTTTTGCCTGGTATGGTGGGCAGAACTGGAGGTTTCTAAACAGTAGATCTTCCCTGAGGAGTGAAGGTTTTTCACACTGTAGTGTTCTGTGATGCAGATCCGACACTGAGCTGAAGACCATTTAAAATGTATGGCACTTTTATTTACTTATCTGATTTATTTTTACATATGGTATTTGATGTATGATATATATTGTGGTATGCCTGAAAATGCTAAAAGCTGACTGCATGCAGACTCATTGAGAATCCTAGTCCCTAAACTAAACATTAGTAGTTGCTGAAGTTCAGCTTGTCTATATATTAGTAGAGAATGGTTTTGAGAGAACACTTTCGTTCTTTGTATAAACACTGAAATTATATGAGAAAAAGGGCCAGTGTGTCAGTGCTGATCATGGGTGGAAAACAGAATATAAAACAAATGGTATTGTTATGTTCTGAGGAAAACAGACTAGAGACATTTTGCTGACCCTGCAGGTACACCAAATCAGTTTATTTGGTAGCTTCCCAGCCTCTGTCTTTACTGGCAGCCTCTGAGGACTCAGCAGTGTGTATGTGATAGTATATGTAGAGTAAATGTAGGGGTTCTGGCTCTCAGATATACAACTTGAGATGAGTTTGCACGTGTGATGGGAACTTGATGGTCTAGAATTCACAAAAAAATCTCAGAAGAATTTAGTTATTCCCTAAATAATAAAAAAAATGTTACTTTGTGTGTCTTGAAATAGCTGTAGCTTACCAAACTCCTTTATCTTTTTTTCTCTCTCCCTAATTTTAGATATGACATTGTTTTTCTTCCTCCATCCTTCCCTATTGTTGCCATGGAAAACCCATGCCTGACCTTCATCATCTCTTCTATTCTTGAGAGTGATGAGTTTTTGATCATTGATGTCATTCATGAAGTTGCCCACAGCTGGTTTGGAAATGCAGTCACCAATGCTACATGGGAAGAGATGTGGCTGAGTGAGGGGCTGGCCACGTATGCACAGCGCCGGATCACCACAGAGACCTATGGTACAGATGTGAAAAATTGGAAAAATTCCTGGAAATCTTGGTAGCAAGAGTGTTTAGAAGGATGCCTTTGTTTTTGTTCATGTATATTGGTTTTGGAGATGAGCTGATGATAATGAAGCTCAGGGAAAGAAGTGGCTACACCTACAGTGGCCACCTACAGTGACTTTTATTTTGTACCTGTGCTAGTTCTGCACAAGTCAGATTTTACTTGTCATTTTTCCACAACTAACGTTTCTTTCTGGGGCAGGAGCTGCCTTCACATGTTTGGAGACTGCGTTCCGCCTTGATGCTCTCCATAGACAGATGAAGCTGCTTGGAGAAGACAACCCAGTCAGCAAGCTTCAGGTTAAACTGGAGCCAGGTATTCTTTTGGCTGAAAGTGCTATAAGAAAAATTCTGTATATCAATGCTGGAATATAGAAAAAAAAAGACTGATTTTTACATATCCTTTATTAAAAAGAAAAAAGAAAAAAGAAATAATCATTTGCGGACCCGTCTAAAAGTAAATAAAGCAACATTTTCCATCCAGATGATACTGAAAACAACCTAAAATGCAAGTGGAAATGACAGTGGAACCAAATGGAATGGAAAAGCAGGTGCAAGAAATTTCAAAAAATGAACACATAGTTATTACCTTGTATTGATATCTTTACAAATTCATGGTATGTTGATTCTCTGAGTTTGACATGAGGGAAAAAAAAGATATTTTTCTTCAAATTCTAGATGTTTTCAATGACTTCTAATCTGAAGTGACTTGTTCTATTAGGAATTAATACTTACTGCACAATTATTGCTTTTTATTTTTCTTTTTATCAGCTTGTACAAATTGACTGCTTCTGTTTAATTTGACATAGTAAATTAAATGTACTGACAAGAGGCTTATTTTGTTTTTTACGAAACTGCATCTCCACTTGGGGGAGGGGTCAGTACACTAAGGGGTCAGTTCATTTAGAAGGGTTATAAATTAGTGTCCTTATTACAGAGTCTTAGAACATTGTCTTCTCCTTTCAGGTGTAAATCCTAGTAATTTAATGAACCTCTTCACCTATGAGAAAGGCTACTGCTTTGTTTACTACCTGTCCCAGCTCTGTGGTGATCCAAGACATTTTGACTCCTTCCTAAGAGTGAGTGTGAAAAAACATGTGTTTCTCTTCAGATTTAGAACTGTTATGGTTTGTTTCAGCTTTTGTTGCTGTGGCTAATTGATAGGGATAAAGTTAAATACAAGTGTGTCCAAGATAGAAGAATCATGTGGGCCCATCTGCCATCCTATATCAATCTTTCTGTGTGTGACAGGTTTTATTAATACTTCTCTTAAGTAAATGCACTTGTGCTCTTCTTCCATCTCAAATTCTGAGCTTATGAGGTGCCAAGTACAGAGTAGTAGTATATTTTTGTTACCTCTTTTTATGGGCTCCAAAAAAATTAGAAAAGTGTTCCAACAAAGATTATCTATGTCTGGAATGGTGTGGCTTCATTCACTACTAAACAGTAGCAGATTGTGGGGTTTTTTCAGCCAGAGTGACAAAGGGCATGGTTTCCTACATTGAGGCAGGTTTGGTGTCTCAGAGCATGTTTGCAGAAGTTATAGAAAATTATGTCAATTGTTGACTTGCTTTTGAAAAGTGGCACAACTCATTGCTTTTTCTTTTTTCTGCATGCGTGTTTTTTCATCTCCTCTTGTTATCCATCCCCATTCCATCTTTTTCTTATCTCTAGTTATGTAAGGATGACTTCAGTCCATAATCATATCAGTGCATAATACAGCATCCAGATGTGGTCTGTTTTTTCATTAGTGTCAAGTATGAAGAAATCTTCCTGCCCTTGATACATTAAAATATCTGATCTGTTTCAGAGAAAAACCCCATATATTCAGAAAAAAACTCAGCTAACAATGTATTTGCAGCTACCCTTTTTTTTTTTCTTGTTGTGGTGCTTTACTCCTCTGCAGGGAGGATATTTTTCTTGGATTTTTGTTGGGTTTTTTTTTTGTTTGTTTGTTTGTTTTGTTTCTCTGGTTGGTTATTTTTTTTTTAAACCTTCCAAATACTTGTTCTCATTCTTCCATCTCTATTTTTAATTGCATGCAGTAGTTCTCAATGGAAAGGAAACTGTCTTTCACCTAACCATAAGTTATCCTTTTTACTGTTTCAGGCCTACATCGAGAAGTACAAATTTACCAGCGTTGTGGCTCAAGATCTTCTGGACTCCTTCCTGAATTTTTTTCCAGAGCTGAAAGAGCAGTGTGTTGAGAGCAAAGCAGGTAAGAAATTTACTTAGCTAACTGTAAGCACTGTAGAAAACTTGTGTGATGAATTTTGTGCTTGGCTTGGAGGTTGCACAAGAAAATGCTAAGGCAAATAAAATTCTTTGGCAACAGCCAGATGTTCACGATGGAAATGGTTGTGGTGATTGTTACTGCGTTCATGGTGGGGGAAGAGAACTCCTTAAATTGCTGGCAATTTTAGAACTAATCAGCTGAGTGGCCCTCAGTTGACTTTCTCATTAACTTATCTCTTGCACTGCTGACAGAGTGATCAGTCCATGTGAGATTTGTGCACGCTGAAGCACAAGGAAAAGGTGAACACGCTTCATCTATTTTAATTACAGAAAACATACTATGAGAACTGTAGGTTTTCCCAAGGTCCTATCCGTGCTTATAAAATCTTTTCTGCAACATTTCACCCTCCCTTAAATTCCTATTTATAGCTATTGGTGGATTTATGAAAGGTCTGTAATCTAGAGAAGGCTGGTCTGATTTGCTATTTTAAGAACTTCTTTTAATTGTGCTAGAAGCAGTCCTGAACCTTGAGGCAGCCAAGCCACCTGCAGAGTCACCTGCGTGACATTTTTGGTGCTCCTCATTCCAGGACTGGAGTTCGAACGTTGGCTCAATGCTACAGGACCTCCGTTAGCTGAGCCAGACTTATCTCAGGGATCCAGCCTGACTAAACCAGTGGAGATGCTCTTCAAACTCTGGACAACGGAGCCTCTGGACTCTGTTGCTGCTGCCAGCAGTGTTGACCTCACTAAATGGAGAACATTCCAAACCGTGCTTTTCTTGGACAGATTGCTAGATGGGTCACCACTGCCACATGGTGAGTATCTTATCAGGATAGTAGAAAAGTGTTCTTGGAAGAATGAACTAAACTTCAAAGAGCCCCCGCCCTTGTTGACCTTTCCATTAATGTCAGGTTGGGTTGGATGGGGCTTTGAGCAACCTGATCTAGCGAAAGATATCCCTACCCATGGCAGGAAAGTTGGACTAGATGATCTTTAAAGGTCCATTCCAACCCAAACCATTCTATGATTCTGTGGTGCTATGATTCATTATTTTGTGATGACCCTCAAACTTGACAAAATAGGTCATTGTTCTTTCTCTGTGAATGTTCTGTCCTCAGAGGTGATAAAAAAGCTTTCGGAATGTTACTCCTCTCAGCTGGACTCCATGAACGCAGAAATCCGTATCCGCTGGTTGCAGATTGTAGTCCGAAATGACTATTATCCAGACCTTTACAAAGTCCGTCGCTTCTTGGAAAACCAGGTACTAACTGCTGGATTAAAATCACTGCACCTCTCAGTGCATGAGACATGTGCATGAGACATGCGACGTGAAAGACCTTGGAACTTCTGCTTCCTGGCCAAGTGTAGTCCAGGTGTGTTGCGAAGGGGCCGAGCATGGCTCACCTGCCAGTGGGTGGGGAGGAATGGGCAGGTGTAATTTGAAATGCCTACAGATAATAATCTACTTTTTTAGCCTAACTTCATATCCTTGTCCCAGCTCTGTCTGCTGCATTTTTTGGCTGGCTTTGTAGCAGCCATGGCTTTTCCTAGACCAGAAATTTTCACATTACTAAATCATGTGATTGTTTGAGTGTTTACACTTCGAGCAAGCCTAGGGCCCACTGAATTCCTTACAATAGTCTTTATTGTGCAGGAGGTTAATGCATGTGTTTGCTGTGGCCTCTTCTCCTGGGCCTTTTAAAAGTAGTTCTGTTATTTGTGGTGGTAGTTCAGACTTAGGGAGCAAATAATTTTTTATCATTCATAAAAATCCTTGCATTAAACTTATTTAGAATAGGCTTGGCTGCTTTTTTAAGAAATGTGTTGTCTCCTGTCTGAAGTCATTCAGGGCTGTTGGAGTGTAGCTGTAAAACTGAACCTCTTTACATTTATTCAAGTTATATTATCCAGTTTTCCTTTTTTGCAGATGTCTCGGATGTACACAATTCCACTTTATGAGGACCTTTGCACTGGCACCCTCAAGTCCTTTGCCTTAGAAATTTTTTACCAGACCCAAAATCAGCTGCACCCCAATTTGCGAAAAACCATCCAACAGATCTTATCACAGGGCTTGAATCCACTTCCTGCCATAGACACTACAGCAGTCACCACAGACACACCAGCAATGGTGCTTGAGGACAAAGTCTCAGAGGCCACAAATGGTGCCATTTCACTCAGGGATGTTAATGTGTCTGCGTAGATCACCAGCTTATGCCAGCCATGAAGCCTGAAAATGGGGACAGAACAGAGGAAAGATACCAAGTGTCTCCTCCTTTCCCTCAGCCCTGCAGCTGCAGTGTGTTGTTGTAACTGGATTTGCCTCCCCAAACACAAAGCACATGTGCCTTCAAGTAACCAATGTGTGACACTGACAGGTTTCAGAGATCTCCTTCAGCTGTGGGATGGATATTTTGATTCAGTTTGTACTGGGCAGTTGGGACTTCTGGGTGGTTTCTTCTCCATGGAAGGTGGATAGTTCCCTTTCCTAAGGCTCTTCTGGATTGTTTCTCCAAGCTTGGTGGTTTTTGGTTTTTTGTTTTTCTTTCTTACTTTTTTTGCCTGAGGCCACTGAGGGATGTCCTACTTGCTGTGTGTATGTTGCTATAGAGTGTATATGTGCCAAGCTGCCATTATCCTGATGTTTGGGCTGGAGTTCTGCAAAGGAGAGACTCAGGAATTGCCGATGGCAGCAGACACATTTTCAAGTTTATGCTTCTTACTGTGTGACAGAGGTATTGTGATTTGGGAGGTAGGGGACTAATGCTTAAATAATTAAGAAACTAATTTTAAATAGTTCCTGCCCCCCTGCTCCCAGGTGGCTAAGTAATAATGCTTTATACAAATATATATAAAAGAGCAGGGAAATCTTACAATGGATTTGAAATCCTTCTGTAGTTAATCCTACCCTCTCAGTTTTCCCTTTGCACTCAATGGGACAAGCAATAAAGAAACGTATTGGCTTGAATTTTCAAAAAAGTTAAGTTTAGGTCCCCAAATGCCATCAGTTCTGGTACTAGCTGGATGCCTATATCTTTTTAGCTATTTTGACAAGTCGAGCTGAAACTTTGTAAGTGTGTCAAGATGTGCAGCTCATGCGTTCATCAGATGCACTATGTCTCTTCTATTCTGTCCTTTTGAAAGAATTAGCAGGACCTTTAATTTAATTTTTAAAAGATCCTTGTCATACATTGGGCCTGTCAGTTCACCATGGAGATATCCATGCTAAAATTTTACTGCCTTGAATAATGTTTGCATGAATAACATTTGCCCTGTCATATGATAGTCAGAGGTGAACACTCTCTTTCTTGATGGGAAGCTTTTAAGCTCCCCTTTGCCCAAGTCTGTTTACTGACTGGTGTTGGTGGTATGATGCCATTCATTTACACAGCATGCTGTTTCTCTTGATCACTGGCCAGGCATGCAAGATGGGGAGATGTTCCCTTCTGTCTGTGCCATTAGGTCTCAGGAAGATGAGGGCAAAGCATCCTTGGGTATTACAGAGTACAGGTGATGGTTCACAGACTCTGTGCCACATTTTTTTTTAACATGTGGGTAGCTCTGTGCCTCTCAGTGAGCTTCCAGGAAGCATTTCTGAGCTAATGTATCACCAGGATAGAGGGCTGGTTTGAAAAAAAGGTCAAACATTTGGAAGAGGCTCAGCTAAAGGACATGAAAGAGAGAGAATATGATATATACTTTGGGGCAAATTTTAGCCCTGCTATGGGGATCTGCATAGCACAGGAAGAGGGGAAATTGGGGAGGTTTGGGGTTTTTTTGCCAAAAGTAACTGTTTACACCCATGTGTGGATGGGGACTTAGGTGCTGTTACTGGATCTGCATTTTCTGGCTTTAAATTAATTTGAACTTCACCATAGCCTTAGCCTGGACTGAACTGGGATAAAGCAATAATAAACTCAGGCCTCTGTAGTGCTCCATTAGTTTTTTTTTTTTAATGGGCCATCAGCATTGCTGGGCCCATTCAGAACTCCAAGCTCTCCTCTTTGAATGGGATTATCTTTTGGTTGTTTTGTTTTCCCAGAAAGGATGGAGAATGATGTTTTCTGTACAAATCTCTTTCCTTTTTATTTGTTGGTCTATTGAAAGAGATTTGTGCAAGCTGACTTTCCACTTCCTGAGTTGCCACTGTTGGTGCTGTGTCTCCTGGACTGCACTGCCAGCAGCAGCAGCCTGGCCAAGACCAGTAACCACTTGCATCTTTTGGAATCCCAGGCCTCTGTTTTAACATATTTTGTGGGAGAATGTATGTGACCCTGGTGGGAATTTTTAATTTACATGGATGCCTTATGATGATTGTCAAATTAAACTAAGCTTTGTGACAAGTTCAGTCTTTTGAGCTGTTTTTCAGTGTCCCTGCTATAGATGTGTGGATGAGCTGACTTTGCACATTGTCTTTCTTTTGTCCTTTTGTGGAGGGAGGGCAGCACAGAGAGAGTTTGGAAGCTAATAAAAGCTGCACAGCAAGAGGTTGGAGAAATGGCAAAAACAAATAATCAAAAGTAAATATTATTTGCAACTGATGAAATACATCATCTCAGCTGTGTGCTTGCATATACATGCATCAGAGCAGGAAGATGCTGTCTGAACCTAGTAGACTGTTTCCTGATTTAAGAACATGAAATCTAAGTTAGTGTTTCTACTCTCATCTCTGTGAGATCGCATCAGATGTCTCTTTTTATTAGACTTTTCTCTGAAACACAAAAGCAGAGCAAGATTCATTGAAAGTATTCCATGCATCCTTCTTCAGGTACTTTTGCTCCTCTTGCAAACAAGGAGTGCATTTTTGTTTTGAAGAGACAAAAATTTGGCAGCAGGTTTGCGGAGATAAGCCTTTTGTTGACACAAAATAAATTAATGCTTCAGGCTACCTTCTGTCTTGATTTATAGCAAGCTTCACACTGACAGGCAAATTAGACTGAAATTAACTGAATCTATTCATTTGCCTTATCTTTGGTACATTAGTTTCTGATCTGTTAAAGTAAGATTAGTACAGCAAATTGGTTTTATTTAAGTAGATTCTAAGAGATAGGCTTATATTCTTTATTTTGTAAATTAAAGCTAATAACTTAATTCATGACAGTCTTGAGCAGAGCGACATGGGATCTAGAAATATCACCTGTGAGCCCTGAAGACTCAAACCTTTAATAAAGTGGTGTGTTACTAATTTAATTTTTTAGCATTTCATAGCCGTGTGAGTTAATAGGTTAAGTATACTTCTTGTTAGCTATATGTATTACTCTTTTAAGCTTATATCAGTAATTTTGCTGTCATAATACACTGCAGTATCCTAACTGTGAACTTCCTTAACAATGAGAAATTCTAGCCAGCATCCCAAGCATTCTGATATAACCAAACTTTTCATGTTCTGGCACTGCAGTGACCTTGTCCACTGCCTTTTTCAGATGACACAGGACCTTCTGTACATAATGTGCTAAGCACATGCACTGCACAATTCACTTAGGTCAAGTAAACTTCTTCAGTCCGTTGTCCCTGTTTGTGTTTGTCTAAAGATAAAATAACGCAATACAGTCAGCACTTCTAAATCACATGGCATTTGTTTTCACACTTTTTATTGTAGATTGATAAAAGTTTGAAGTCATTATGATCACAGTATCAGACTTTGTGCATGAAAGAAACAGCAGTAGAAATCCTAGTGTGTGATTCATCAAGCCACTGTGCTCTGAGACAAAATTATTTTCTGTTTGGAGGATCCAATTTAAATTACCCTGCATTTGTTGAAAACCCAGGTAAGTTGTTTTAGCTTTTGATTACAGGCATTCCTAAAACTGCAGACATAATTTCTAGTTTGGATTTATCTGTTGTTAGCTTCCAGCTTTCAAAGCTATTGCTTTGTTTGTGAAACATAAACTGCTTTAACTATTTGCCATGTGAGTACCTCTTAATTGTTAAGGAAAACAGTTGTTTGGTCTCTTGCTGCCAACATTAGGGTTCAGAGAGCCACAAGGCAATGTTGGTGCAATGCCATGTTCCCATTGGCATGCCTTTTCCAGACCCAGTGTCCCTGGAGCTTTGTGGCTTTGTGGCTCCCTGAACCCTAACCCTCTGCCACTCTGTCTTTCTGGAAAAAAAACAAGTCTCTCTTCCTGGTAGCTGAAGAGAGCACTGTGACACCAGGCTGCTTCTGGCTGGCTGATGAAAACCAGCAGAGACATCTTCCATACCATGCTCTTCCAAGCGTAAACCCCAAATACTTCCTTTCAGAATTTTCCTTAAACAAAATTAAATCCTGTGCTGTTCTGCTGCCACAGCTCTGACCACTGTCAGCCTAGTGGCCATGCAGGGACTAATCCTGTGTCTTTTTGATCATGGTATCAGTATCCAAAGATTTGGAAGAGCTCCCCTGTGCAATTTGTACTACTTTTCTGTTTGGAGAAACACACATTGGGGTCAGCCACCACTGGTTGATCACTTTTATCTGTCTCCCTGTCCTTGAACCATCTGGAAATGGAGAGGAAAGCAAAATGAGGTTGATAAAACCTAGGAACTGGAAAACCATTTTGAAAATACCAAATACCACTCTGTCAAAGGACAGTCTTCATTTACATGGAAATGACCTAGCTATGTAACTGGATGCAAATCCCTTTTAACAATTTAAATTTCCATCAGCCTCTTGATGTATGCTTTCTTCTCTAAAAAGGAAACAAAGGAGTACAAATGTACAGTGCACTGAGGAAAATATGGACAAAAAGGCAAGTGTCATTTTGTCCTAAAGTATTATTTTCAAGACTTACAGTCTAAATAGACCTATGTTTCTGTCTTCATGAATATTTTACCCTGCAGGATTGCCAAGAGGCAATCTCTTCTGCTCTTGTTTCAAAGAGCTTGGGGTTAATAGAAAAAATGTCAACAGCTGCATAATGGATGAATTTTTCCATTTCCAGCTTTGCAATGGGGCAAGGAAAGCATGTCTTGGAGGTAACGTCCATATCTTTCAGTCTTCTAATAGTATCATAAGCAAATACTGTTACATGTTTACCTATTCCACTGTTCCAGGTTGCATCTGTTACATTTACACTCAGGGCTGAGCCTTCATGTTGCTTTCTAGAATCTGTCCTTTAATTAAATTTATGCAGTTGTGATCCATCATTGCTGTTTCCCAAAGAAAGCAGCAAGGCTGAAATCACACATATGAGAGCCTCGCAGTTCTTGAGACAGAGGCCTTTTTTTCCCCCTTTCCCTCTCTGAACAGACCTCTCTTGTGTCAGCTTGCAGCTGCAAGAGCACAAGAGGAGTCCTTATTCTGACTGAAGGCAGTGTTTCCTTTGCTCCCAAAAGGGTCAAAACTTGAACGTGAAAGGTCTTGTTTGTTGATTAAATTTGTCATATTCAATGGAAAAGTCTTGAGTCTCTGCAAGGGTCACAGAAGGTGTTTTAGGACAGGTCAGTGGTCAGACAGCTACTGCAGTCACCCGAGAGTACTTCCCTTTTGCTGCAGGAGGTTTGATAGCAGGTTTCTGCATTCATTTCTGATAGAAACAAGTCAGACCAGTGTTTTCTGTGAATCTCTCTTGTTAGGACAACATTTCTATCAAGGATCAGGCAACATAACCTTGAGACTCAAACCTATCATTATAGATGAGTGCGAGAAACAGCTTTTGTGGTAAACATAATCTCCTCCACACTGGCTTAGGAGCTGCTTATTTGAGCACACTTGAAGTTATTGAGAAACATTAATGCACAAGGCCCAAAATAAACCAGCCTCCTTCAGTGTGCCTTGACCTGGTCCAAAACCTTGGCACTAGCAGTGGGTTACTGAGGGACAGCCTGCAGAGAGCCTTGTGCTTCCCTCCTTTGTCCTTGTCCTTGTTTACAGCAACTCAGAAGTTTTTAATGCGTTTTTTTTTTTCCTTTTCTATTTCACAGGCAATAGTTGCTGTCAAAAATATGCCCAGTGACAGATTTACTTTGTCAGTTCAGCCTTTGGACGTTTATTTAGTGACAAACTATCCGAAAATGTGATCTTTGCCATTATGTCAGGAGAGCTGCTTTGTGAGGGTTAACAACTTCCTACAATACAGCTCGGTTTCGTTCTCCTCAGCCTCTCAGAGCTGTTCAGGTGACCATAAATCGTTTCCCCCGCAGCCTCACCCCGCCCTCCCTGAGCCCCCACCTCGCTCCCCTCAGAGCCAAGGCTGCCACCACCCCACCGGGGAACGCTGGGATCTGCCCCTTCCCCGCCCCGCTCCCCGCGGCGGCGCCGCCCCATTGGTGGTGGCTGCCCCACGTGATCTCCTGCCACCCTCTCATTGGTCATCCGCCCAATCCGTTACCTCTGGCCTGGGCGAGAGGCTGAGGGGGAGTGAGGGGGGGCAGACAAAATGTCCGGCGGCGTTGCCGCGGTAACGGCTGCCCCCGCCATGGCGGAGGGGCGGGCCCCGCGGTGAGGAGATGGGGGGGGGTTGTTTTGTGGTGGCCGGGGTTGGGGTGGTGAGAGGCAGAAGCGGCCTGGTTGAGACCGGGTGTTGCGAAAGGTGTGTGCTTGCTGGGGCTGAATGTGGCGAAAGAGGTGTCGGTGCTGGAGGGTTTGTGCAGAGGGTGTTCGTAGAGGGGCGGGGGAGGGATCGTTCTGGGGTGATGCGGGCTCCTGGGTGTAGGTCTCCTCTGAGAACTTCCCCTTTTCTTTTCCAGCAGAGCAGGGAACCTTTGGGTTCGCATCAGGTGCTGAAAGAATGGCGCCCTGTGGAAAGAGAGAGAAGCGTTCTGCTCCTAAAGAAATAGGTCTTGCTTATTTGTTTCTCAGTGACAGTTCCCGAGTAACGCTCCCTTGTATTGTAGGTTGGTGCTTGGCAATATAAAGTTGTGGAAGTAGCCGGCAAAGGTACTTAGGATTGTGTTGAAAATGCTGGGAGAGAAAAAGCAATTAATCGTGAAAAGAGACCTTTATGCAGACCCCACGTTTCCAGCCAATGATACGTCAATATTTTTTGATTATTGTACACCACTTGCCCAATTTAGAGGCGAGATATCTTGGTTGAGACCTAAGGTGAGTTCTAAGGTGTAAAAAGACTGTAACGTTACCAGAAATGGACTTTATTGTAGTAAATGGAAGTTATAATTGAATGACTGCTTCTGGGTGTTTCTGATTTTAGAAATATAGGACGGATAACACCAATGTATGTCAGTGTTAACAATATGTTACAGTTTTTAAGCCTGGGTACTTCTTTGTAGGTTTGATTTAAACTTTTGAATTTATTGTCACTATAGAAATTCAAATTATTTATTATAAATATATTTAATTATGCAAATAATGTACGTACCAAGTTAGAAAAGCATTTTGTTATTCCAAATATTTGGATAGATTGTTTAACTGTCTTGAAAACAAATAAATAGTTTAAGAGTTTTTCAGAAGGATATCATGGGTTTTTTTGCAATTGTTGATTTTTTTTTATAACAAGAAAAAACTTTTTAAAGGTTATAACTTGTCATATGATTCACATTGCTTTTAAACTTACAGCTGGGTTTCAGGACAAGTCATGTGAGAGCTAAAAGGTTTAGAATGCATTTCTGCAGTACATTCATTCAAAGTGAAGTATTTTGGATATCGCTTTTGTGTGGAGGGGAAAAAATGATGTAAATTTGTAATGGAGAAAAAAAAAAATGTTTCCTGTAATGGTATTGTGTTTCTGCCCTGCATCTGGGTATGGCTGCAGAGCAATGATAGAGCTGTTGGTTGTTGGATATAATTGGTGAACAAATGACTACACAGAGTCCAGTGTACTGCTTTCTGCTTTTGTACCATACACTTTGATTACCTCTGAGGACTGACTAGTTAGCTTCCATTTCTTGAAGTGTTTACAAGTGAGAGAAGAACCATTTTAGAAACCACACTTTCAGATTCAATTAGGTGCGTGTGACTTTGCATCTTAAATTACCTTTTTTGCTACCAAGTGATCTATTTTTATTTGCCCTAAGAAAGGTTTTTTGGTGGGTTTTTTTGGGTTTTTTTTTTTGGTTTTTTTTCTTTTGCTAATCTTGAGATTTTTGCATCTTGAGGTGTGAAGTTCAACACAAGTGACATCGGTTCTGTCTCAGCTGATCAGAGATCTAGCAAGGAGCTGATGAATTGCGTTGCTTCTGCTAAGGCTGGTGGTGATGTGTACGAAAATTCTTGTGGGATCTAGATTTACCTCACATGAAGTACCTGTAAAATAGCCACAAGTCAATAATTTGCTATTGCTTGCTTAGGCTGCATCTGAAAAGGAAACATTCTAGAGATAAGAACTTTATTTTGTGATAGGTCCTGCAGCTTTTGCAGCTTTCCTGTTCTCTGAAACACAGACTTCCTTAGAAGGAATTGGGTTTAAATCCCCTTCTTTTAATTTTAGGACATTTGTTCTTCTCCTCGGTTATTTTCAAACGATCCACAGGATGTGCAAGTGAAACAAGGACTTTTGGGAGACTGTTGGTTCCTGTGTGCCTGTGTAGCTTTGCAGAAGAGTAAATACCTACTGAATAAGGTATAGAGAAGTTTCTTGTTTCATATTTCAGAAGTTTTCTTCACCTATTTTACACTTGTATACTGTTCTTGAATCCCAGTCCTCAAAAATTGCTTATCAGTTTCATTGTGCTTAGTTTTACGGGTTTTGTTGTGATATTGTTAGCATATTTTAAACTGGGTTTTTTTGGTCATTATTGTCTTGCTTTTGGCTTTTATCATCTAGGTAATCCCTCCAGGCCAGCCCAGCTGGACAGATGAGTCATATCAAGGGTGTTTCACTTGTCGAGTCTGGCAGTTTGGACACTGGGTGGAAGTGACCATTGATGATCGTTTGCCTTGCCTTGGTGGTAAACTCTGCTTTTCCCAGTGTCAGACAGAGGATTTGTTTTGGCTTCCACTACTGGAAAAAGCTTATGCAAAGTATGTCAACACTTACTGGGGGATGTAAAGGGAGGTACCATACTTGGATACCTTCTGCTTATTTTGTCTAACAGCTTTGGGCATAGATCTGTGTATTTGTCAAAACACAGTACCACAGCTGCCAGCTTTCCCATACTGGGTTGTGCTGAAGTTGCTTTTTAAACTGTACACCTGTAAGGTGTGTTTCTAATTGCATGTGATGTAAGATAGTCTTGGGGCCAGAATTATAATGAAAAGTAAGAGCTGCAGTGAATTATCAGGATTCAAATTATATTCATTAAGTCTCTGTAAAGGGAAATATTTTACTAGGGAAGCTGAGGGCTCAATGAAAAGCAGAAAGCATGCAAATCTTGCCATGGAAAGTAACAACATTATGTAAGTTGGTGCTAATTGAGGCTTTGGTGGTATGAGTTTCACTGTTCTTTTGCTTAATTTGGTAGTTTATTATTTTAAGAAGAAACAATCGTATTATTAATGTGTTTGAAAATACAGCTATTTTAGGTTTAATTACACATCCATTAAAATGCTGTACATATGGACAAAAACATTTGGAGACAAAGTGTAAAGATAGGTGCCCAGAAGAACTGGGATGAAAGATCGTGTGGTTGCCAGCAGAGGGCAGAAAAAGACCTTAAGCATAAAGCAATTTCTTCATTTGTAGGTCCGTTGAGCAGAATTACATGTAAAAGCTGCCCTCTAGGTTTGAAGGTTTGTTTATTTTCTGTAGACTCTTACAATTCTATCTTGTCTTATAATTCGGTTATAGTCTTACTTTCTTTTGCATCTGCTCAATTAGGTTGGGTAATCTCTTTATTTATATTGTTGAAGGAAGTGCTACTCTGGTTATTTTTGCTGAATGAACAAAGAATAATTGAAGAGATGTTATTTATAGAAAATGCTGTTAGTATATAATGAAAGATGTAGTGCAAACCACCAGTATTAGACAAGCATTGTATAGGATGAAATGAATTGTAATTAAACTTCCCCTCAAACAATGGAATGTTTGATGCCTTATAGATATTCTTTAGATCTTGTATTCTTTATAAATAAAATAGTACGTGTTTTCTTTCGCTTACTTGGGACTATGATTGTGATATGGTGTGAGGTTGAAAGCACATACAAACCATGTTTCTTTAGTACTGTTGTTTAAAGAAACTTTTCCATGTTTTTTGTTTTTACAGAGTGCATGGATCTTATGAACAATTGTGGGCAGGACAAGTGGCAGATGCTTTGGTTGATCTGACTGGAGGAATTGCTGAAAGATGGACCCTGAAAGACCCTGAGAGAAACACAAAGAAAGAGAAGGCTGGCATGGTTTTGGAGAAAGCACTGTTTAGGAGATTAATGACTCTGAAGGAACAGTGTGTAATAAGCTGCTCAGTCCTCAATTCCAGACAAGGTAATAGTAAAGTTCTAGACTTTATAAAGTAAGCATCTCAATTTAACAGTGTTCAGAGTACAAGTCATCAAGCAAATGCACAGTGCTGATTATGGAAACATGCAAGTTTTGTGGTGAAGTTTTACATAACCTTGCATAGATAAATATTAAAGCATGTAATTGACTTCAGGCTGAGGGATGCTTTTGAGGAGTGCTTGGGTTTTTAAATGCTGTTTTTATAGAGATTTAAAACTAATTCACTTTTATCTCAAAATTGCCTTCGTTCACAGAGCAATTTAATGTCATTCATCACGAAATATGGAGTAGGTTCTTTTACTTTTAAATGCTTTTTCTACTCAGGTGCAAGTGAACTAGGAGAATTCCATGCCTTTATTGTGTTAGATATGTTGAATCTGTCTGAACTGTCAGGCAAGGAAATCTTCTTACTACGGATACGAAACCCTTGGGGGAGGAGGTGCTGGAGAGGTCCCTGGTGTGAGGGGTGAGTAGGTTTAGTTTCATTTGAAAAATCCTTTGTGAAAATTCTGAATCACAGAGCCTATCTATGTATTACATAGGCAAATATTGCTAGTGGGCCACAGCAGGGAAGAGAAACTTCAGTTTGTATGATGTCCTTTAGGGAGCTCAGTAGCTCACACAGCTTATTAGTACTAAGGCTTGTAATTTTGATCTACTTGTTCTGGTAATATGAGGTTTTTTTTTTTGTTTTTTTTTTTTAAATCAAGGCATCATATCTTTTTATAAACTTTAGATGTTTATTTTCTGCCTCTGATTTTTGTGGTGTTTTTTGTTTTGCAGTTGATCTAAGTGTTTTTTCTTATAACACATTTGACTTACAAGCAGTTACTCAGTGTTAGTCAACTCATTTATCTTGTCTATATAAAAACTACAGCAGAAGGAAGGAGACTTTTTTTTCTCATGGGCTCTCATTTTTGTAGATTAGCATGAATAGGTGAAGCTGGATTTGAGTAGATAAAAGGAGTAGAAATAAAGTAGATAGATCTGTTTTAAAGGAAATGCAGAAGTATGTTTAGTGGTTTACAAAGTAACAAGAATGAAAGGGCAGACCCTACTTGGTTATTTTGAGAAGTGTTAGCATATTTAGACTACAAAAGAACATGCAATTCTTGACCCAAGGAGCAAGCTCTCAGCATTAAAATATAGTAACAATATTCTTGTGTTTGATAAACATTTTAAAGAAGTATTTTTTTTCCCCCTGAATTGAAGAAGGTGACTTAATCATATTCATTGAGACTTAAGTTGATGTTTTTTTCTTTTTTGCAGTTTTGTTTATACTCCTACTGTTTCTTTAGCAGCCATTAAGTGGTCACATAGTTGTGAGAGGATAGCATTTCACTGAGTGGGCTCAGAGCCCGCTTTCTTCAACTGCAGAACTGTTCTTTGTTGCTAGTGTAACAATCAAAAATGTTGAAAGTACTAGCTTTTTAATGGGCCCTAAGGAGGTTTTAAAATTCTTGGTTTATCATGACTTATCAGCAGATTTGTGGGGATAACCAGCTGCTTCATACAGACTGCTGGTTTTGATGTTCACTGTACAGCATTAAAATTCTTTCAGAACAGTCACTCTGCAGCTTTGCTTTTTTGTTGTCATTTTTAACAACTTTATTTTTCTTGCACTTTAGACTGTACTGTCTGTTGTAAGCAAAGTTGCTGCTTCACCTGAAAGTCTGCTACTGTATCCTATCCAGTGTTAGTCTGTTTCTAAGGTTTTTTGATACCTTATGCTTTATACTTTCTCTTATTCTCTGTGACAAGCAACATGTAGACAGAAATATTTAGTGCAAGTATTTGACAATAAAATGAGGAAACCTCTTCTTATTGTCCTGCTCCATAGGATGGCTGATAGAACATTGTTACAGAATTTACTGGGTAAAGAACTAAATGCTAACTTTTATCTTATGTGCAGTGGTCGAGGATGGAGTCAGCTGGATCCAGTAGTTGCTGCAGAACTTCTCTCACAGATCAAAGACGGAGAATTCTGGGTTGATGAAGAAGAATTTTTCAGGGAATTTGATGAAATTACCATGGGCTTTCCTGTCAATGAGGAAGGACAACTTCAGAGCCTCTATACAGGTGTGGTATGAGAAAATATCTCTCTTATAAAATATGTCAATGAGAGGGACTGGTTTTAATTTTGAAGGGGTGCGTCAAGACCATCAATTCTCAGTTTTTTCCTCTTCTTTAGACCCATAGGCTTTTTTTGCCTCTACTGGGAAGAACAGAGGAACAAGGGGAAATTGAAGATCTGTAGAGAAGTCTTTGATATTTCTCTGAAATCTAGTTACTTGCTAGTTGGTCGAGAGATCAGTGTTCTCTACCCAGAGGGTTGAGGGCTGCTGTTCTGCACAACCTTGTTATTATTATTATTTTTTTAATGGAAGATAAGCTTCAAATTTCTAGAAGCATTTCTGCTGCCTTTACCAACTGTGGCATTCAGTCTCATGCTTCCTAAAATGTTGATCATGACTGTCTGCTTGGAGAAAGTGTCAGGGCTATGACAGCATGTTTTCTTGGGCTGGGCTGGGCAATCTGCCATATATATGTGTTGAGTAAAATTAAGTAGCCTGTGGTGTCTGTAATCTACACCATAATTTTCTTATTTCTGTAGAGAAAGTCCTGTATCACTCACAGAATCTTTTTGGATCGTGGGTGAGAGGCCAGTCTGCAGGTGGCTGCCGTAACAACAGCAGCTTCCCTACCAACCCAAAGTTCTGGCTGAGAGTCTGTGAGAAGAGTGAGGTTTGCATTGCTCTGCTCCAGAAACGCAGCAAGTGTCGTGCTGACCGGGCTGGGAGAATTCAAAATCTGACTCATGTAGCAGAGGAAAACCTCTCTTTGACTGAAGGCAGACAGGCGAAGAATTATCAGGCTGTGGGATTGCATGTCTGGAAGGTAATGTGGGAATGATATTTTTCTTTTTTTCAAAAATAAGTTTTAAAGCATTACTGGAACATCTGAGTAAAATAATTCATTTCCTACAGCAGTGATATGAACCAGTTGTCCACACATGTTACATCTCTGGTTTACATTGGAATGATCCTGTTTATCTCAATGCTGTCTGTATGGACACTGGTGAACTGGTCCTTCCTTTGTATCACTGAGTGCCAAACAGCAGAACTTTTGGGACTGTTGCAGACTAGTTTGTGGCATTTCAGGGCGGATTACTTGATGATTATTCCTAAATTTACTCCTCTTGAATATTAACTCTCCCTACTCCTCTTTAATGTTCAGCTAATCTTCTGATACTGTCCTTCTTACTTGCCTTTTGTTAGATGTATGTGGGTTTAAAAATATTTTGAACAATATTACATAATTTTTAGTTTTATTAAAAACTCCTCATTTTTCCTAAAACACCACACATCATTATGCATCTATTCTAGGTGGAGAAGAAACGATTTAACCTTCCAAAGACCCTCTCTGCTCCTCCAGTTGTAGGTACCGTCTGCCATTCCTATGATAGAGAAGTGCATGTGTGCTGTGACCTTTCGCCTGGGTTTTATCTTATTGTTCCCAGCACTTTTCTGAAAGATGCAGTAGGGAATTTCTTGCTTCGTGTATTTTCAACTGGAAGGACCTCCCTCAGGTAGGTTTAAAACAAAACAGCAAATATGTTTGACATAAACAAATCTGTGAAGTATAGCACTAAGTATAAATATTCAAAATGTTGTTGAAGGGTTGTGCAGAGCAGCAAGTAAGAGTGTTGTTTTGTCTTTGAACAGTTATCTTTCACTTTGAGCTAAAAATGTGGAACAGTTTTGTTTGCATAAACTTATGTCATAGTTAATTTTTGTGAGCTGGTGTTCTAGATTTTGTGAAATCATAAGATTTTGTACATTCAGTTTCTTTTCTTTCTTATGTTTGATAGTGAATTAAAGCCACCACCCACAGATGCTGCCCTCTGTGAAGAACTCCCAGGAGGTGAATGGGAGACAGTGCAGCTACATGGATGCTGGAAAAATGGGCAAAGTGCTGGAGGCAGCAGGAACTTCCCATCCTTCCATATCAATCCCTGCTTTCCCCTTTGCATTCCTGCAGGACCAGGAAAAAGCAGTGTAAAAGTTACCCTCCGTCAGCACTGCCAAGATAGCAAATGTTGTCCAATAGGGTTCCATATTTTCCAGGTAAGACTTCTTCTGGTCAGTTTGATTGCTTGTTTGCCAGGCGTGAAGGTTCAGTGCTCTTGGTTCAGTGCTCCTTGCACATGGCAAGGGATGTGCTGCTTTTGGGAAAAGCACAGGCTGGTCCCATGGAAGTGCAGAATAACTGTGTTGGGTAGTTTAGCAACCAGATACTTGTTTCTTACTAAATCCTTCCAACATTGATTGAGGATCTGTGAAGAGTTCTCTGTGTCTTAGTGAGACTTTAGTCTCACTAAAGAGTGAGTGTGATTGAGAACCAGACTTTTTGGTAATTCATCATGAAAAGTTACTTACTTCACCTCTAGTAATTATTCACTTGTCCATTGGAAGTGATATTGGATCTACAAACAAGATTAGAATGCAAAAGGACTGTTATGTTCTACAGATGATCTGGAACAAGTCAAGATACTACTTACCATGGACAAGTAAAGGTTCTACATGTATGTGTCAGTGATCAGCAGCATAAACATAGGATGGAAAGCTTCTTGTTACGTGGCTGTTTTGGAGGGAACACTAGCTATCTTTTCAGAAAATGTCCTTCAAAACCGGCATTGCTTAAGTGGAGTCTATTGTTGAGCATTAGGAGCAATAATCTGGCCTCAAAGAAAGATTGAGAGAATGACAGTTTTCATGCCTATAGGTGACTGAAAAGTCTAATACCAATTTTTAGTACAAAAAAGGCAGCTAGGAGTAGAAAGACCATAGTCTCTTCACCACATCAGTGAGGTGAAAAAACAAGGGCATTAGGCTGCAGTGAGGGAGAAGAATGAGGTTTGATACTGAGGAAAAAGCATTTGAGCTATGTGGGTAGTAGTTTGTATAAACTGTCTACAAACATGGTAGGAATGATTATCTGTACTTGATCCTGCCATCTGGGTTTTCTGGAAGCCGTCCCATCCCTCTCATGTAGCTCTGCAGAAGAGTGAGTATTTAGAATGGAATAGGTACAGAACATAGCATGCTCTGATATACCAGGAGTTTAACATTGTGGGATCTGAAATAGATTAAAAGATAGGCAAGTTTTCATTCTTTTTGCAGGTGCCTGACAGCAGCTGGAAACCACATACTACTTCTTTTCTACACTTGGAGCCACTGGTTAGCTGTGTACCTCATTGCTATTCCCAGGAAGTAAGCCAGCTTTGCAGACTTTCTGCAGGAAGTTATGTAATTATTCCCTCTACCTACTTGCCCAATACAGAAGGCAGTTTTACACTGGACATAGCAACCAAAATAGACAGGTAAAAATGTTGCCTTCCATTTGAATTGCTAGTATTTTTAGTGCATGCATTACAGGGTGTTTGGAAACAATAAGTTTAATGACTTGTTTTCACTTTTGACAGACAATAATTTTAAGTCTTTGTATTGCTATTATGTTTGCAAGCACTGCTTACTAATTTGACTGTGCTGGGAGAATGAGTAAAAAAAAAGTAATCGTCTTGCATCAGTTACTGAATAACAGCTGCCTAGTGGGGGAGAAGATAGAACTACGGCAACTGAGTACCAGCTGTGTCTAGATATTAGGATTTATGCTGAAATTGTACTAAGTTTTTTAATAAGTGGGATTGTTTGAAATCTGCTTCAAGCCTTATTGCAGGCAGTTCCTCCTGATGAGAACAATGACAGATCTGAATCAGGATTTTTAGATTCCATAACATTGCATTAAGAGTCCATAAAATTGTGTCAATATTCCATAAGGATGTGGAACAAAGCCTGGCATTGACAGTCTTGTTTTGAAATGGAATAAATGATTGATGTTTACAAGGTCCCTTCCAGTGCTTTGTGCAGAAATAAATCTGGTTTTGTCTTTCAGCAGAAAGCGCATTCACAGCCGGGAGACACTTGGACAAGTATTGCAAGAAGTAAGTGATACATTTTTAATTTCAGTTGTCTAAAGGTGTTGCAGAGGCATCATCGAGGCTTATGTATTAACTGCTGGGAGACGTGCTGGTGGATTGGACTTTGAATGTTCTCATGTAGTTGCTGTGAGCTGATAATCAGTGAAGCAGTGATTTACTGCTTTAACCCCAACAACATCAAAACCCATCAAAACCTTTGGGGTTTTGTTTCTCAGCCAGAAAAGTAGCTTTTGTTAGCAACAAAAGCCTTTTCACACCACTGAGATACATAGAAGCTTGTGTGGGACTATTTGATTTACTTTCTGAATCGTTCCTCAGCACCTACCTCTGCTGAAACTTCTGTGAGAAATTTAACTATTAGTGATGAGTATGTGGTTGTATTTTTGTTTGCTTTCAAGAGCGTAAACACTGTATGTGTTTGGATAGATTCTGATGGATTCATGTTTAGTGTCACTATAGATCCTATAGCTTTAACTGTGTATTATATCCTTCCTCCATCTGGTTGGCTTTGATGTTACTTTGGGATCCTGCATACTGCAACTTATAAATGTTAAAGATGGTATCATCATTATAGTCACAGAATATTTGGGGTTGGAAGGGATGTTTAAAGGTCACCAAGTGCAAGCCCTCTGTAGAGAGCAGGGACATCTTCAACTAGATCGTGTTGTAAAGGTTTAAGAAAACACAGCAAAAAGAAGAAAAGCAATTGGGCAAGCCAAAGATTAGCTTCCACCACACTAGATTTTAGATTTTTATTTGTTTCCTTACAGCCACCCATATAGCATTCTACCCAAATAATCCTCCTTGGTGTGCATGCCATTCTGATCAAGTTTAATGGCATCTATTTAATATTTTGTTACCGTGTTTTGCTTTATCAGGTATACATAGTACTGAAGGGTTGGATGTGAGTGCTGAGTACCTGTGATATTGTTACTTAGGTGGAGAGGAGGACTTTGAATGTATAATTTTAACAATCGTTTAAAGATACCTGATTTGGTTGGTGGATCAAAGCACACCCTTGATAATACTCTGCTTATTTGGTGAGAACAAGACCATGTAGTTACTCCTCTCTTTCTCTTTGAGATCTTAGTAAGAACAAAACAAAAATATTAGAAAAACTCTTAACCCAAGGTTACAACTGGTTTACTAATTTTCTTAATCTAGGTCATGGTGACCAATGATTACATTTTATTCTTAAAACCACACAAACAATATGAATTTTGTGTGCTTCACAGAAATAGGTAAAGACCTATGTATGTATTTTCCTAATGATGCATGTTATTTTAATGTTTATGAGCTGAAATATGTAATTAAGTCTTTTATTTGTGTTGGATTGGAAACAAAACATTGCAAGGCCGTTATTACAGAAGGAATTTATTCAAAGATATTTTTTTCATGTGTTTCCAATAAAGTGGTTGTATTTGGGTAAAGGGTGCTCCGTGACAGCAAGGGAACAAACAGTTTAGATTTTCCAGGACTTGAGGAATTGGGAAGTGGCGGTTAGTCTTTTCTTATCAGTGGCAGCAATCAGTGTCTGAATCTAATCTCCAAGAACATACGCAGCCTTTTTCAAAGACTGGACTTCAAATCATTCACTTCTTTCAGGGGTTTAAGCTCTGAAGGATCTAAGCAATCTGTCTTACTGAGAAGGTGGGTTATTGATCTTCAAGGAGTGAATCACACCAGAGCTGCATGTTAGTGTGTTTTTCAAAGTTTTTCTAATTACTGAAGTTTCAGAAGAAAAGCTTGTATTTTGTCCTTAATTTCTAAATCTTTCTTTTCTCTGATTTGCTTTAATTCCCTATGAATTTATTGTCTTTCTTGACAACAAAGTTAACTCATGAAATAATTTTTTTTTCTGCATTGTTTGTTTTCTTACAGATTTCATTTACAACTGTGATGAAAAGGTAATCTAGAATTCTCATTTCAAGAAACATCAGAAAGCCAAGGAGTGTCTCACCACTTCCTGTTTCCAGTTTTAAATGGAATCGAAAGAAGACACTCTTAGCCCAGCTGTTTTTCACTTGTATCAACTGTCAGACCTACATTGATTTCTTTGTAAAAATACCTCCTTAATCATGTACACTCTGAATATTTGTTCTTCTCCTTTTTTTTTTTATTTTTTTTTTATTTTTAGAACCAACACTGTACAGTAAATCATAATGTACCTCAGTTCTTCAAAAAACACAGGTGGGAAGTACATGCATGTTTTAACCCAAGCTACAGTTTTGGAAGAAAACCTATGTGAGTAATAAAATTATATTTTGGGTAAAAAAACCCCAAATCGACCTTACAGAATAACTTCAGGAGACCAAAGGGGTGTACCTAGAGGAAAAAAACTGGAGTATTTTTTTCAGGTAGGACATACCTCAAGAACTGTCAGAATACACTGGAGAAAGTTCAAGCTTGTATCTGACACTGCCAGTCTTGCTGAAGAGCACTTTATTGCAGGCCCTTGATTGAAGCATGCAAACAGTGGTTTGAAAGAAAGATTTTATTTTTCTTGGTGAGTTTTTATTTAATGAACACCACAAAGAAAAAAGATAAGACTTGAAAACTTTACTTTACGAACTGTGATATCAGACTGCTTTTGTAAATCTGTAAGATGTTTTATGCAGTATCTGCCCTTATTGTAAGAAATACGAAGTTTAAAAGATTTTTCTTAATTTATGTTTGAAAATATTTCATATTCAAGGAGGATTTTTAGATGTTATATTTTCCTCAATAAAATGGAGTAATAGTGAAAGATTTAACTTGTCTTTTATTAAAATGGTAAAACCTGTCAATGATGTGAAGTCTGCATTTGTTCTGCAGTAGCAAACTGTACGGTGTGTTAGAGCTCTGGGTTTTTTACCAGTTAGAGGAAAATGATAGGAAATACTTGAGAAGAGAATCAAGTCTTCCTTTAGTTTTGTCCCAGAAATATGTAATATTCTATTTCTGCTTTTAAATACACCCTACCATAACTTATCCTTAAGTTGAACTTTGAAAATTGAAAGCATCTAGGATACTTGCAGCTGAATTTTATGTGGTCAAAACTTTCCACATCTATTCCAGAATGATGAGACAACAGAAGAAAACACTGAGTAATAAATCAAGAAAACACTGTGAGTAATAGATCTCTACTGTGCCTGCTTTAACAATTGTTGGCATAATTTTTTATTTTCTTAATTTCTTGCAAGATTGTTCCTTTCCCTTGAAGTAGTTATTGGATGCTGTAGTAATGTTTCTAAACAGAAGCAGCGAAGGTTCATGAAAGCACCTTGCATCCAAGAGTTGTGAAAAAACAGGAATTGGATACTGAGAACATTTAAAAAAAATTTAAAGTGAGGATTTCTAAAGGTACTATCATTTATGGGTGTGTGAAGCTTATGCTACAATATGTAATGCTTTATGGGAGTGTGAAAGGAAAAGGAGTCAACACTGAGGATAGTCTGTTACCTTCTGCAAAAAGTTGTTAGAAAATACCTGAGGACACAGAGGACTGACAGTGTACTCAAGAAAATCTTTTTCTCTTCAGGCATCCTTGCTGCATGAGACCAGTTGTGCCATTTTAAGAGTGTGAAACCTTGACTGAGCACATATGCAGGAAACTGCTTGATTCAGATCACTTCTCTAAAATCCTGTACCTGTCATTGCTACCGTGAGTGTGAAAATACATTACTGAGTGGTTGGAGCCCATCTGCATTGTAGTGTATTGCAGTCTAGCGTGGAATAGCACAGAGTTTATATGGATGTGGCTGCAGAATTGCACCCAAAATGTACTCCAGATTGATTTCTTTCACTCCCTCAGGGAGCTGGAAAGTGAATGCTCGAAGGAGGTTTGTAAAGAAGATGAACAGTTCAACTCGTGCCAGGTGCTCTCCCAAACATACACGGTGCCCTGTGGAAGAGAGGGAAAAAGACTTAGTAGTTTTAAAGTAAGTTCTGAAAAGGAACTTCAAATTCTACTGGGTTCCATAAATTCTGTCAACGCATGATAATTATTTCCTGTTTGCTTCTGTGAGGACAGATGTCTTTGGAGATAAGGGGAAACGTTATTTAACTGAGAAACTCTACAGCTCTATGTCAACTACTTGGTTTGATTTTTTTGGATTATGTTTTGGTTTTTTTTGCCCTGAAGCATGTATGATATTCTCCCTTTTCATTTTTTGCTTCTTATGCTATGAGAACCATTAATTGTTTCTTAGTTAAGGCAGATATTTGAAAGGCTTCATATACTTCAATCTTATCTTTGGTTGTTGAGGAGGGAGAACTGGAGCACTGTGGGATGCAATTCTGAAGTTAAACATCTCATCAGGCTTTTTTCAATATAATTTTAAAAGCCTATACTGGGTCCTTGTAGCCCACTATCTCTAATGCTGTCCAGGAGCAGATATAATAGGTAAATGTGTGCAGGTATGTATAGATTCAATGTCTCATTTTGTCATATTGTTTTCATATTAAATCTATGTACTCCATAACATATATATGTATAATCAGGATACAGAAATACTCTGATTATATAAACAGGAAACAACCAAAGCAAGTTAAAAGAGAATTTCCTATGCTTAGGTTAATATACAAGCTTAATTCAGTTGTCTTGATGCGTGTAAACTGGTTGACATTTAATGAGTTAAGGAGGTAAGATGCTAAGTACCTGTTTTGCGAATTCGATTTTAGGATTTACAGGCAATTTGGACAAAGAGTTTTAAAATCTGAACTTACTGTGTTTAACCCTACTGCTTTGTACAGTAGCATACTACTTACTTTTCATCTACAAAAATGTAAAATCATATGTCACTAACAAAAGTCCTGAATTGTTTACCACGGGTTTTATTGTTTAATTTGCATATTTAATTTTCAGTAAATAATTCCAGCTTCCTGTTTTGTGCTACTTTTCTTCATAATCTGTTTCTTAGAGAAACTGCTACTCTAGAGAAGCTCTCAGTTATTTTTTTAATACTGTTTTTAAGTTTTTATTTTCCTCTCCTGTGTCTTTGAATTGCTGCATTTTGCATTGTAAGTTAAGTAAGTGGTACATTGTAATATGCTTTTAAAAGATAAAAATTTTTTGGTTGCCTAATAACACTCTTCAGAAAAGACTATATGCTGCTAGATTTCTAGAAATACAAGAAGACCTGGTCTTAGACTTCTACTGTAAGATCTGGGAGACTGAGGTTTGTTTTTCTGCTTTATCACAGATTTTCTCTTTTTATTTTGGCAAATTGTATTACTTTTGTCATTGGGTTTGCTGTTGAGAAAATAAATGGATTTTCTGATTTGAGGGTGTTACTAAGTTTTGGTACACTAGTGAGGCAGTACAGCCTAGGGACACACTAGGGACTAAGGAGCTTAGATACCCTTACAGCAGGAACCAAGGAGAGAGCACTATGCCTCTTACATATAGTCATCCTCTATATGACTGGATGAAAAATATGAAATACAAGGTGATATCTGTGGCTCTTACAATAGAGTGCCTGACTTTAAATCTGTCACAAATATGCTTCTATAGAAATTTGAAAATTTTCAAGTTTTCAGACTTACAAATAATGGTTTTAGTCTTGCTGCAAGACACAACAAACAGGAATATTCAAAAGTCATGGCATCACCTGCTGAAAAAGGTAAGAAAGCCTCTTTGTTCACAAAGTTGCCATCCAAATCAAGGAAGTGATTTGGGTTGAACTTCCAAGGGGTCTCCCAGTGCTCAGAGTCATACACAACGGAGTGCAGATTTGGCAATACGAGCGTGCCCTGCAGGAAGAATCAGAGGGTTTGTTTTCCAGGTAAGATTGATTCTTTTTTTGGACTTTCCTTCTCTCCAACATTTAATGTGCCATCCTGTGTCTGCAGCCCCATGTTGGGATTCAACTTGATCTTTTCCTGTGCACATCCAGACATAACAAACCCCCATATGATCTGTGTGTCATAACATATTATGTGATTCCTTTGTCTAAGTTACCTTCTGTCAGGCCTATGAAGAGTCTTCATGTCTAAGCTAGAGTGGAGCTTGGACTGTTTTACAGATTTGCCAGACTAATCATAACAGCATTCTTTTTTGATTTTTTGGGTTTTGTTTTTGTTTGGTTTTGTTTGTTTGTTTTTTTGTGGGTTTTTTTGTTTGGTTGGTTGGTTTTTTTTTGTACTCTTCACTGGGTCTTTCAATCTTTCAATTGCTTAATGTGTTTGGGACACTTACATCATGCCAATCACTCACTGTACTGAGCTGTCATCTTAAGTATGTGGGATTTTTGTGGTTGCCTGTGTTTGCTCTGTCAGAGATGACTGTAGTTTGCCCCAGGCTCCTCCCTGATGTGTGAAAGTTAGCTGGCTTGTCATTCATTAAACCTAATTCATCATTCTTTAAATCATGTTCTGTTTTGATGCCCAGACATCATCCACATTTGACTAGTGGGAAGAAAGATTTCAGTTTTCCTTATGTTTGCTGCTGATGCAGTTAGCCTTTTCCCAAGTTTCCTTTTGTATCTGCTAATGTAGAGTTTAACCTGGTGCAGAGCACTCAGCTTTCTTTCACATCTCTCAAGTGCTACCATGTGCTCTCGATGCAAAGCTGGGAATTGTAGAAGCTAATGTCATGTAAACGCTCAATAGTTCAAAGCTTTAAGAAACATAGAGGTATACTCTGTATGTACCTTTTTAATATGAAAACCCATCAAAGTTGTATTCCTCATGCACTGTCGAGGGACCCCAACAGAAGTCACGTTGCTGTACCTCAAAGCCTCATGAATCACAGCATTTGTGTATGGCAGTTTCTTACGGTCTTCATAGCTGATGAGATGGGAGGGTTCCAGAACAGCCTCTATCTCCCTTTGAACCTTTTCTGCAGAAAAATTTTAAAAAACTTCTTTAATTAACATTTTTCCTCTTCTAGCAGATTTCTTGAATGAGTATGGACAAGGACTGGGGGAAAAATACAAATTAAGTTGCTATGAAATGTATTGACATGTGGTTTGACTGTTATGTTAGTTTCAGTTTATTGAGAAGGTACATATCCTGAAAGCCCAGGATGATCCCTCATTTAAGACACATTCCTGATAATAATAATACATTTCTGTGTTTCAAAAAAGAGTTTTTTAAAATTTGAAATTACAGGTGTGTGTTCTGTTATGTTTACATATGCACATCATATTTTCAAGCTTTTTCACTTTGAAGGTTAGGAAGAGATGAGCTTGCATAAGAAATGTTTTTAGCTTGTTACTCTGCCACCACCTTCTAGTGAGATGAACAGTGACAACTAAGCTACTGTTGCTTCTTGGTGAGCTGGTGAGAAAAGCATGTTTGTTTCATTTACTAAATTTTCATTTTCTATATCTAATTTGTTGATGTCCCACCATTCATGTTCATTGTTAAGGGTTATTTTGATGTATTACAAGAACTAATGCTTAAACTACAATAATGTGTATGATGATGCCAAATGCAGTTCTCTCCAATGATGCTTTTGCTCACCTTGTATTTCTGGGTATTGTACCATATACAGCAGTGCCCAGAGAAGGGTGGTACTTGTTGTTTCTGTTCCTCCCAGCAACAGATCCACCACAGTCTGAACCATATTGTCTTGATTAAATGTAGAAGTAGGATCATCTTTGGTCTGTGTAGGGTACATTCATAAGAGTATGAAATGGATAATTTCAGACATACCATCAGTCATTTATACCATCAGTCTGGTAGAAATGGTCATTTTAAAAATGAAAACAGCAGCCTGCCAAAACAAAAACCTTCAGTGCTAAGCAAATAAAGTATGCAAAATTCTGTAGCAGTTATTTGAACAGAAAGTAATGTAGTAGGTATTGAGGCCAAGGAGAGGATAATGTGATAAATAGATACTTACTTTTGTAATTTGAGCTAGGTAGAAGTCAATGAGATCCTGTGGGTCATGTGTGGTTTGTTTTTGATGAGTCTGCACCTCCTTCAAAACTAAATGGTGCATAAAGTCATTGTATGCAAACACTTTCTGATGAGGTCCAGGGAGATGGTGCATAAGCCACGGGAAAGCATCATACATCTGTGATTTTAAACCAGAATGAAGAAACATGAGATCTTTTAAACTGAGAACCCAGTTTTGATTTCCTGATAACTATGTGCAGTTCCTGCAACACATGGCCTCTGACTTAATATGAAAGGCAATAAAAACAAGTTGGAGATTAAATATTTGGAACACATTTCCCAGGAAGTCCATGTAAAATCTTCATCCTTGGAGACAACAAGACTTGACCAGGCAAGTCCCTAAACAACTTGATCTAATTAGAGCTGCTCTGAGTGTGGAGTTGTATTAGGTGACATGCAGAGGCCCCTTCCAAAATAAATTGTTCTTCATTTGTAAGAGGGTTTATGAAAGTGCAAATGCACTTTCAGGAATAAGAATAAGAAAATGAAATTCTTACCCTGCCCCAGACAGTTGCTTGGAAGTAGATCACAAAATAAACAGCTTTGATAAGCTTGATGAAAGATTCATCCTCACTGGAGAAATGATGACCAAAGGCAACAACACAAATTATATTTGCAATAGCATGGACAATGGAAGTGTGGGGGTCAAATGGTTTTCCTGCGAAGATAGGAAGTGCCATGAATATTTCTGAATAGACTATAGTGAGAAAAATGAGGAAAAAGAAGACTTTTTAAATGGTAAAATAGTATTAAAACCAGACTACTTTTAGATAAATTTCACAGTAATAAACTCTAGTCTAATACAAATGAGCTGTATGGTTTATAAGCTCTGGGAATCTTTATTTTCAGTCTGATTTTTACAGTGATTACTGTTTTTAAGAAGACAAAAATTAGGTCTCTTTACCCTCTTTGTCTTTTGTTCTGGGTTATGTAAAAAGACAAGCAATTAGTTAGAACATATGCCCTCACATCTGCAGCCAAATATTTAAGTTTGGCAATTAAAATCCAAAACAAACAACCCCCCCCCCAAAGGAAAAAAAACCAAACAGGAAACCCCCCCACATTTTAAAAAGTTTTAATTTCTTAGTCTTGTCTCCTTTTGGTTTTCAAGTACAGTTTAACAATTCAGCTATTTCTTTTTTTCCCCACACACTGAAAAGGCAAATCCCACCAAAACAGCTCCCATTAAAAAGGACTAAATCCAGGAAATATTTAGTACACATTTCAATATCAAAGACAACCTTTGAATTAAACTGCTATGGAAAATGGTGGATTATGTATCTCTGACCTCAGTAATGCTTGTAGTTCTTCTTGGAAAGAGTAAATAATTGAGTTTAAAATTGAAGAAAGGTGACATGGAAGGTAAAGATTTGGGCTGTCCAGGCACTTGGAGTCAGTGGTTTGTTTATTTCTTCCATTGGAAAAATCTGATAATATTCTGCTCTCAGAAGAGTGATGTGTCTCATGCAAGAAGAGTTGTAGGGAGATGTTTTCACATCAATATGGGACAGGATGTGGGTGAGAGATTTGGATGTTGAGAATATTTATATTTAATTGCTTTATTCTGGCATCTTGCTAAAATTCTATTGGTTTCTATTTCATCCAGACCTTAAAAAATTTTGTTGGAGAACTGAATAATACATTCCCTGTGTTGGGGTTCTTTCTCTGCCAAATGCTAAAGGCCTACTGTCCTAGAACAACTTGCATCAGGTCAAACTTTGTGTATTTTATGGAAGGCAACATAAGGATTTTTGATACTCCTTGAATGTAAGATTTGTTAACAGCTGTCTCCAAGACTGTGTTGATAATAAACATTTTTTTAGTATCCTTATTTCAAAAAACAATTCTATCTTGCCTGCTGTGAAGACAAAACATTTTTTGCAAAGAATGCAATTAAGAAGCCAGTAAAAATCCCACTAATATGAAAAATATATTGCTTGTAAAAATGTGTGATGAAACTTTTACTCTCCTAATCTACTAATTCAGAGGAAAATCTCAGTTTTATTCCTCTAATGAATTTACCTTTTGTGTTTGCAAAGATGTCCACAAGGTGATAGGCCTGTGTTTGAATTTGATGCTCCAGATTGTTCTTACCAAGCATCAGGGTTCTGATAATTGTCATGCCAAAGCGTCTCTGTTGCTTCCAAGTGTGCCCACTTGTCAGAAAAATACCTGAAGAACAGAAACATTTATTTCATTGCTAGGAGAGGGAATTCTTTCAGTGCTGGAGGCAAAATTCAATTTAGATTGGGTTATATTTCACTAATAAATACGATACCATGGTTCCGGATACTGACTTTTGGTCTTTAACCTTGGTTTTCATGACTCCCAGCTGTTTAGCTGTGTGAATGTGGCCCTGGGAACTGAATGAGGGTGGTAAGGACAGACCTGCTTTGCCTATAGACGTCTTCTACATGTAACTCTTCTAAACCAGAGGACTGTTCAACTGAAGGGAAACTTCTCTAGGCAAATATTCCTTTGAATCTTTTGGGAAGGAAAAAGTCAGTAGTATGCTTTATAAACTATAAATTTTTGTTTTTTCCTTAATACCTGAGCTCTGCATGAAACCTTATTGCAATGTAAGTGCAATGATGTGCTGGGATAGCAGGAACTTGTGTGTGTATATAGGAAAGCCTCTTCCCCTACATCTAGCTCTTATTAGACTTGTATTACACCTTGTACCTTTCTCTCCCATCATATCCCTGTAGAATGGGGTGAGAGGTCTTCCAGAAACTTCTTCAGAATGGGTGACAATGCCATCTTTTACAGCTTTGTATCCATTTAGTACAACCATGGGTGTCTGTCCCATCCACAATGTGTAGATATTTCCATAGGTGCTGGTTAACTGAAGAGTTAATAACAGTAAAGAAATATAAACCATGGAACAGATACAGTTAAATACTGATTTTAAGAGTTTTCTAAACCCAACATTTGCCGATATTGAATTGAATTACAGGTTTCAGAAAAAATTTAGCCTTCTGTTGTAAAAAGAACAGCAGATAGTTGTTTTTTTATGGAACAGATAGTAAGGAAATCTCTCAGAAGAGCACCTCAGAAAATGTCATAGAAAGAGAGGAGGGTTTCTCTGTCAGCTCCAAATCAAAGAACAAATAAATATAAGCCAAATCCCAGAGCTTTTCTGTTTATTTTTAATTAACCAAAATTACTATTTTTTCTTACCTGTAACTTTTGAAGAAAACAGAGAAATGTGTTTTGCATTCTTTCCTCTAGTTTCCATGTGATTTTTTTTCATATTTTTCACTGTTGTCAGATCATGCTTATGTTTTTCCTTAATATAGTTTGAAGAAAGTTCCTTACTTCTAGAAATAGTTTTAATTGGTTTATAAAATTATCATGCTGTATACATAATAGCAATCAATTTTTCCTGCTTTATTTTAGCAGTAATATGTACTACAGACAGCAATTATTTTTACAAATTATTCTTTCAAGTAAGAACAAAAGAGTCCTTTGAAACTATATGTTTTGTCTTCTAATGGAGATCGAGGCACTTTTGGCCTGGAGATGTTCCAGGGCCACTGGTGTCAGGCAAAAAAAGTTCTGCTAGAGATGGTTTACAGAAACATATGTCGACTCAGGAATAGAAAATAAGATTGTCAATGGAATACAATTCTCTTAACAGTCCTAGTGATAATGTTGTGCATGGATGTTACTGTATCCAAAAGAGAGAGAAAATAACAAAGAGTAAAGCAATTATGGTGATTATAACCCAAATATTTTTACCTCAGGTTTTCAAAATAATTAATTCCAAGTTTATACTATTCCCATGCAACGTACGATTTAAGTTAAGATAGGTTCAGACTGATTTTTGACCATGGAGATAAATTTATACCTTAGTGAGAGTTTCTCGACGAAGTTTGAAGTCCAGCAGCCACAAGTTTCCAATGATGGGGAGAGGAACCGGTCCTGGAGGAAGCTTGGTACGCATCCATTGCAGCTTTAGAAACTGCAAAATCAGGAGACATCCTAGGAGAGCTGTACAGAACTCAACTACCCCCAGCATCTTAGAAAAAAATCAGATTTTCACTAGTGGCTTTTGTTTGGGTTTGGTTTTTTTTTTTTATTGCATATGACTTTCCAGAAAAAATGGGGTTGTATAGATGATTTGCTTCTATTTAGGTCAAGCTCTTTTGAAAAAATGTGTCTGCTTTATCTATTTCTCTCTCTCTCTGGTGATCTACAGTTTTCCCAAGCTGAAGTCCTTAGAAAACTGAAATACGTGATCCCTAGCAGTTAGCCAAGCCACACCTACTTTCTATGATCTGTAATTGGTTTGTCTTTTTTTTCATTTAGAATTTTGTCTTTTCCTTAGTATTAATACTGTGTCTATGGTAATTCTTGAGCAGTTATCTAAGGATATCGAGCATCTTGCATACTGGTAACACCTCATGCAGTTTTCTGTTGTTAAACATTAAGATGCCAGAGATGCATTACTTACTGTCTTTCTGCAATACTACAATTATTATGTAGGGTTTTTTCCTTGAAGAAAAAACATCTATACAATATGTGTCTGGTAGGATATTGTCTCCGAGATTAAAAAAAAATTAAACCCATGTACCATAAGGCTAAATTAATGCCTTTAAAAGAAAAGAAAAATATTAGGTATTAAGAGAATACCTATTTTTCCCTTTTATCCTATCATAGGTTTGGTTATGATATTATGTAGAACACAGTTGAGAAATTATTATTCTGCCCAGTGGATTGTATGGTATTTCTAAATTTAATTTTTTAAATTTTTTTTATGATAAGGTTTAAAATTTCCTGGTGCAAATTTTGGAGGTGAAAAAATGCACTATTTTAACCATGAAAATGAACAAATAAACTGAAGAAAGAGGCAAAAATTTTATACTTCATTGATTTGTGAACCCCATAAACTTCCCAGGAGAGGTTTGTACCAATGTGTAGCAAATTTAAATTTAAAAAGAGCTTTACTTGTGTGTTATTCACTCACTTTGTATTCTGTGGGCTGTAGTCCATGAAAATTTTGGGAATGTCCATCACTGGAAAGCAAACAGAAATGGCATAATTCTGGTGTTCTGGGCAAGATGATGGCTTTAGATAATCTCTTCTGTCTCCTTTCAAGTAATTTTAAAATTATTATTCGTTCAAGACAGGATTCCAGACCTCATTTCCCATTTTATCTCTTCCTTTTGGGCTGGCAAAATCTATTTTCTCTTAAAGCTCCCTCCACTTTTTGTGTTTTCAGTCCCTAGGCAATGTAGAAATTGGAGCTCTTGCTGATTTAGGAGTGCCAAAGCAAGCTGCAGCAGTGAACCTGGGGATGATTCAGAGTCTCTGCAAAGGAGATTGTCTCCTGTAGAATTTAGGAGTCGAAGGAAACAAGTACGAGTCAAACACATGTCAGACGTTCCAGGTTGAGCCATTTTAGCATTACTTTGGACCTAAATACCGTATTTTAGCTGACTAGAAGCCTTAGTTGCAGTACGCCTCCCTTTGCTGTGTACTTTGTGTTGCTGCTCTGCAGGGTATCCCATGTGCCTGGTCTTCCTCCTTTTGCACTGACCCTACTCATCTCCCTATTTTCTGCTCTCCTTGGCCCTTCTGCAGGGTCACTGTGGGTCCTGTTGAGGAAGGATGGACCCAGCAAGAGACTTAGTCTGAGCCTGGTCTTTCAGACACTGGGCAGTGTGTTTTCCTACTACTAGGTGAGAGCTGTGGGCATGCTGAACTACAGTGAGGCAGGGTTATTTCATAAAAGCTTAGGCTGATGTTTAAAAAAGGAAGGGAAAAGCAAGGAAGCGATTTAAAAAGAACTGAATATTCCTTTAATACTTTCAGTATGTGTGAGTAGTAGCTCTTCACATACATCTTGCTTGCTCTCCTCTGACACAAATACTACTGACAGAGCTCACCAGATGGCAGGTGGTACATTTGGCTGTTTTGAACAGATGAGGAAATCTCCTTTTGTAATGAAGGTTTCAGGCCTTAGGAGTGGGAAGCAAATGCAACAACTGCAGAGGACAGGGAAAGAGTAGCATCTCTAGAAAGGTGTTAGGCAAGCAAATGATGAATGTGGTGTTTCAGGGGTGGAAAGGGCTCCTGGTACACCTCTTCCCAGAATGTGCATCATCTGCTGTGCTAGGAATACCAGGGCTTATTTTTTTCTGCAGCAGAGCCAGGCTCAGTGTGCATTAGAAAACACTGACTGATTTCGTGCTGTGTGTGTATTGCTTGGCATGGTTGTATGTGCTTGCTGCCTGGCCTGGTGTTAAGGTAAACAGAGCAGACAATTGCAAAGCAGTTTATTTTTTACAGTGAAAACACAAATTTGGATTTTTCAACTCGGTTTCCTTCCATACACCATCTGGTCTTTCAGGAGCTTCGTAACAGAAGCTGTTATCTGGTTGGTGGCATCAGAATTTCTTGTGGGAAGATTATTTTACAGACACAATATGTGAAAAGCACTGAGAGAGTGTTGCTTAGACCACAGAACTAAACTGAACATGGTATCTGTGCTGCTGGGACCTAAGATTGAGGAGCTGTTTAGGCTGTATAGACAAAGTACTGGAATGGGACTTACCAACTCCAAATTCTGTTACTAGATCTGTCTTGTCTGTGATTCTCAGGAGCTTGCTTTATCTCTCTGAGCCCAATCAATCCTGCCATTCACTTTTCAAAAGAGCTTTAAGGTTGACTCATGAAAGCCAAGATGTAGCTGGCACTGTTTTGTTTCTATTCTGTTCTTTCCCTGTCCCCTGCATTCACTTCCCACTACTATGGCATGAAACTTTCATTAGGAAAGCAGGTTTTCTGAGCTGACCAAACTTCTCTCTTTGCCAGATAAGAATGAGCAAGACTTGCATGGAGGGGTGCTGCTCACATGTAATGAACATATTGGAACAATGAAAATTTATTTTCCTCAGGACAACCTGCTTGCAAAAAGCTTCTTTGTGAGGACTTGCCTATGTCTGCTTGATTTGACTTTATTTGTATCTTGGTCCTTAATTCCCAATTCCTGCACATTGAGTCCATTTAAATACTGTAATTTCCACATTACAGGGGATTGTAACGTCCATCACTTTAAGTCTGTCTGTTAGTAATAAGCTATCTATTCATCCCAAAGTAAAAGCAGGTAGTATTTACAGTCTTAGAGACATTTATCAGCGTTTTCTTAACATAGGATTGTAAATTATTTATTTATTTTCCAGTTGTATGTCTGAGAGTGTTACCAGCCTGAGACAGTGAATCACTGACATGCAGTGAGAGCAGGACTAGTAAAAGGTAGGGCTGTAGTCACTAGGGAGAAGAGTGACTGCTGTAAACATCCCTCACATTTTGTTTTTCCATTGCCTTTTTTGTTGTTGGTGGTTTTTTGCTTGTTTTTGTAAGGCAGTGCTACCTGGGTGAAAGCAATGCAGACCTTGCTGTGGCAAGGCGCTGTGGCACTGCATGTCCTAATGGTGTGGGAGCTACAAATGTCTTGTGTCCTTTCAGTCTCCTTGGTTTGTGAAGTTCTCTGTAGCCCTGGCAGCACTCTACAGTCAGCTGCAGAGGAACTGATGAGAGCCAAGAATTCATAGGTTAAACCTTAGTGCATCAAGTCAGTTACCCTCTTTTCATTGAAGTGTTAAGAAGAAGGAATTAATGTTGTGCAGACGGTCTTATTTCTGGCATTTCTTAATCTTTGAGCATTTGCAGTTTCAACATTCTTTTTGGCAGTTTTTTGGAGCAGTATCTGGTAGCCTAGATGTTGCTCTAGGAATGTCAGAAGTCATGGACAAACAGAAAATTTGAGATAAGGCTTGCTGAAATAGTTATTAAAGTTCTGCTTCTTCCTGAAAAGGAAACTTTCACATTGAGTTCTATAATGCTAACTGAGAAATGTTTAGCTGCTTGTGCATTTAAGACAGAAAAGAAGGAACCAATGCTCATCCCAATTGCATTCTTATTCAGGAAAGAATCTAGGTGAAAATATTGAAGAGTTTTCTATTGCCCAGGACTGGAAAAGATACAATCCATTTTCAACAGTGTGGCAGTGCCCCACAGCAACACGGCAGCTGACACAGATCTACAATGTCAGAAGACATTCAGAGGCACCAGTAATTGTATGTGTTCCTTTTGAGAGAGGGAGCAATTGAAAGGAAAAGCTCAGTGTGGTGAGAGGACTTTGTTTTTTTAATATGTTTTGTGCTAAAAGTTATTTTTCTCTCACCTTTGCTTAGTTTTTGTTACTGGATATAACATATGGTAAGTAATAGCGGCAAAAATTCTGGAAAAGGTTCTGAGTAGAAACCTAGTATATGAAAAGCCTAGAGGAAAATGTGAAATATTTTGGTATTGTTCCTCACTGATGTGTAAGAAAATCAAGACGTTAAATATTGAAAACGCAGAATAGTTTGATACAACTATCTTGCAAATATCATATTTCAAAGCTGTATAAATGAAATAAATTAAAAATCTTAGCAATTTTTTTTTCTTTTTTCTACTGACCCTCATTGGAACACCTTTGTGCAGGTACCTTTTACCATACACAGAGAGACTCTGCCAGCAGAATATACACAATTTAAAACTTAAAGGATTTATCTGTTAGGTACTATAGCATCTAGCTGTGGTTAACGTGCTGTTGGGCTAAGCATTAATGCTCTTGAGACACTTCAAGTGTCTCTGCCCACCAGACAGCCATCAACTGGGGGACTGTCAGCTGCTGACATACCTTGGATCCAGCTGATTCTCAGTGTTGCTGAGTTGCTCTCTTCCAGTTCTCTGCTTTTTACGTTTTACACTTTTCTTGTCAGTTCTTTACCACATCAGTCCTTCAGCTGCTAATTATTACAGTCTCTACAATTACATTTATTTTTTGTTTCAACAATGGGCCTGCAAAATATGTAATATTTAATCTTGCACCTAATTTTCTCAACATATTTGAAACTTGAAGTTCACTGGTAATATGAATGCATCAAATTAAATTTTACAAGAAGGAATCCTGTAATATTGAATGCTTTCATTAATAACTTGTTTGATGGATGGAACAGTGTGCCTATACATTTACATCTGACATGAAAAGAATCACTATGAACTGAAAAAATGACCTGAAAAACTAATCTGCTAGGCTAGGGATAATTTAATTGTATACTGTGGATTATTTCTAATTATATGGTGAAGAAAGAAAGTCTAAGCAGGGGCTGTGTAGATAAGGATCTAGGCTTTACAGCAAATCACAAACTTAAACATGAGTCAATACATCCGACTCATGTCTGTATGCAAGTGGTTGTCCCTGGATGGGTTAAATGTTATATTTATAGTGATTGCTATCACTAATGTTTTCATTTAGTGACTGGTTCATTAGAAAAGGATGTAGAACTTTAAAAATCCAATGTTTGACTTCTCCTTCATTTCTCTGTTCATTCTATGTCCCATTGCATTATAAATCTTGCATCAGGATTGCCTGTAATGCCTCACCAGCAGTAATTCACAGTGAAAAATAAAAAACTCAGCATGTTCCTTAGTTTCAATGCTTCTTCCAGCACAGGAAGGGATAATCAAGTTTGTTTAATAATTAAAGAAATAAATATTCAAGGAAAAGCAGCTCTGCCAATACAGTACACGACCCCTCGCTCAGTGCATAGACTAAAACCTGTGTTTTTCTCTGTGTCTCTGTAGGGTTAAGAGACAGCCTAGGACCAGGTCTTCCATTCTTGCAGGACAGCTTGGTTATTGCAAATATGTACTATCCTGACTAATTACTGAACACTGGAATAAACCTCTGGAAACCACCCCTAGTCAACTCCTGCATCAGGAGAGTTTTTTTTTTCTCCAGAGGAGCCTTCTTACCTTTCTCAAAAGGGCTTGAGATAGATATTTTGAGTACACCTGCAGCTTTGTATCTGAGCTCGTGGCTTGCAGGTAGTCAGTGGTTTGAGTGACATGTTCCATCAAACTGATTGCTCAAAGGGCTGTGTCTGAGTGTGGTGCCCGCCTTCCAGCCTCTACAGGATCTGAAAGTGATGGTAACTATTAGCATATTGCAGCATAGTGATGTATTAAATACACTTGAGAATGGGAATGCTCCTCATATTCTGGGATCAGGAATGTGGTATGAGAGAAGGGAGGAAAGAAACTCAGAAAGCTTAAATGTGACAGGGAAGATTTAAGAAGAAAAATAGAATCTTTTCACCAGACAGATTCATAGCAGTTTGCTCAGTGATAGTTTGGAGGTGTGAAATTATGATAAGTGTAATTCTTATGTCCCTAGTTTTTTTTCTTCTCGTTTCACAGTTCCTAAAATTGCAATGGAAAACTCGTGGATTTCCTCCTGGACCAACCCCATTTCCCATCATTGGAAGCATGTGGTGGATAAATTTCAGAGCAGAACATGGGAGCCTGAAAAAGGTATGTGTTTCATGTGAAACCTAAAATGGATCTGCTAATAATAATGATCTGCTAATAATTCTGTGATACTGTAGGTTCCCAGATAGAGCTCAGAACCCTTCTGTGAGAAGTGTTTCCATTGCAAAACAGAATCACTGTCCCTTTTAATTTCCTGACCCCTTGAGTAATGTCATGCTGGAAGACAGCAGTCAGTGTATGTGCATTTTGGTTGATGCTCTCCCATGGGTATTTTTTGGCATTGATGTTTACCTACAGCTGGCAAAAACCTATGGCAATGTCTGTACATTGTGGCTGGGTAGCAGACCTATAGTGGTGTTGTATGGATATCAAGCTGTAAAGGATGGTCTCACCACCAACTCAGAGGATGTTTCTGGGCGACTACAGACACACATCTTCAACAAAATGGCAAATGGAAAAGGTAAGGTGTTCATATCTGTGAAAGGACTTAAGGATTAACTTTGCTTTGTTTCCTCTCATATTTTCCTCACTGACAAACCCTTAGTTCCCAGTTCACCTCTTCTCTGTGCTCAGGATGAATGAGCATTGCTCACTGCTGCAGCATTTCCCTGAGTTGTCTACAAAGTCCAACTGTCCCTCATGTATTTCAGAATCTCATCAGAACCATTTTATTTGTACCTAGCAAGCTTGTGCTTGTCCATTCTTGGTGTTGCCAGTGTGTTCTGATTTGAAATAATCTGGAGTTTGCAGCCTCTCTGCAAGGTGAGGCTAAAGTAATTCTTTATACTCCTAGTTGTTTGTTCCCAGGAAAGGCTGCTGTAAGCAAAGCACGTACAGAGCTGTTGAGCAAGTTCAAGCCTTTTGGGAAGTCTGAAGGCACAGGAAGGTCACTGGAACTTTAAACGTATTAGCCAGACTGTAGGTGCAATATATTTTTATTGGACAATGCTGAATTATGGTGGAGAATAAAGAGGACGCTTCATTTAAAACAGAAATAACTGGACTTGTTTCCACCAGCCTCTTATCCAGATGATACAGAGCAGATGCCTTTATCCCCAGTCAGGATTTGTTGCATGTGGACTGCACTATGGAAAGCTTTACTTTGTAACACTGGCTAATAAAAGGAGAGAAAAGCATCTTAAAAGAATAGAGATCATTAAGTCCAAGGCTATTTCATTCCATTTCCACCAATTTTCTGGGTGATGTAGCTGGGCTGTGACCATCTGCCCAAGCACTACCAATTTCTAGGAGGGGTGGCTTTAACAAACAGTTGCAGCACAGCTGCAAGTTGGCAAGTCTCTGCAAGACAAATACCTGCCTGTTGGGCTGGCTCCTTTTCTGCTATCCCAGACTTCCAGGACATCAGAAAGAATAGAGGAGAGTTATTCTAGGCAAGCAGCTGTCTTAGGTAACAAGTTGGCTTTCCAATCAGAAGTGTGGTCTAGGCTGGTGACAGGAAGTGGTTACCCAGCAAGTGGATTTAATGGTTGATGCTGAGCTGTCTGCCAGAACGCAGACTGACAGTGCAGGGGCCTGGTATTCCTCCCTGTCCCACAGTGGGACCTCTGGTCCTAGGATTTGTGGATTGACTAAGGTCTGCTGGATTGCTAAGGTCTGGTTCTTGCTAGGTGGTTCTTGCCCTAACTCCATTGTATTTCCAGGAGGCATCTGGACCAGGATGAGAGCACGATATCTCGTGTGAACAGCCTGGTAAAAACAGGATCCCCTAAAAGTCAGAGACTCTGTAGCACAGACAACACGTACTTAGAACCAGTCATCCACAATGGTCTTTAAAGACTTTTTCTCTTTGAAGCAACAGGGAGACGCAGTGATCTCCAGAAGGTTTGCCTAAGGTTAAGAAGCACAAGGATAGGAAATGCTCAGACTTCCTCAGTGAGCTCCACAGATATCTCTGTTGGCTATGAGTAGTTTGGTGAGAACTTACTGTTTGTTGAAGAAAGCAGTGCTGTCATATGGCAACATCTGCAAGAACACAATATCCACATGGGGATGTTGGCAAACATAGCTTACAAATAAGTATTAATTTTATAAGAAGATTGTATAAGATAATAAAGGAGATCTTGTAAGAGATCATTTGATCTGGGCTCTAAGTCGCTCTATGGGAATAAGGTTTTAGATTCATTTCTGCTCAAAGATGGAAAATATAAGGCAATACCAGCCCTCACTGTCTTTGCAGCTGGGTAGAGTTTAAATTAATGACTGCTGGTCTGGGATGCTTCAGAAAGAATAGGAGATACTTTTGTGGGTCCTGAGATCTGAGTGGGCTTTTTGCAGAGGTGGGAATATATTAATCAAGGTGGTTTCACTGTAAACAAAGCACAGTTAAAATAACATTGCCCTGATGTGGTTCTCTTCTTTATGAGTGGCAGCATTAAGAGACCATGCCTCTTAGTGCGTATGTCATTTACTATTACATGACCATTCACATGACATAAAATCGATTCTTAATGGCTGAAGGTATCCTGGTCTCAAATGGTCTCATCTGGAAACACCAGAGACGTTTTGGAATTGGATCTCTCCGAAAACTGGGAATGGGGAATAAAGGAATGGAGCGTGGGATACAAACTGAGGCCTCTTACCTTGTTGAGTTCTTCAAGGACAAACATGGTATGTCATTAACAAGGTGCTTGAGAAATGTGTTTGGGCTTTGACACAGTATGTGATTTGCATGACTCTAAGGGTAAAGACTTAACTTGTTTTGCTCCAGAAAATAGTACATTTGGAGCACAGCTTAAATTTAGAGTGCAATCCAAACTCTTTGTATAGTCAGACTTCAGCAATATCTGTTTGGGTACCAACACAAAGATTGAGATTAAAAAAACCCCAAACAAACAGAAACAAACAAGAAAAAAAGGACAAACAAAGAAACAAAATGTGGGACTTAAAGACCTGAAGCTTCATGACTTCTGTTTTGAGTGAGGTTTATCTTGTTACATTTGCCAGAGAATTGTGAGTGTTTCTGTAACAGTCTAACTAGCATAGAGGACATCTTTTTATAAAATGCCATTACAATCTTGCTTCTAAAATAGCAAAGGAGATAAGAATTCATCTCTGAAACACTATCTGTCTGCAGGAAGAGCTGTCGACCCTTCCTTCCCCATTGTCCATGCTGTCTCTAATGTGATCTGTGCTGTGGTTTTTGGACATCGTTTCTCCAGAGAGGATGAAACCTTCTGCCAGCTGATGGAAGCATACAGTTGTATTGTGGCTTTTGGGAACAGCTACATTTATTATGTGAGAAAATTACTTATGTAACATACAAATTATTTTATTATTGAGCACATTATTCATTGCATTATTACACAATATAGTTATGTGTTTACGTAAATTTTTATAATTATTGAATTATTTAATATGCATTAAATCCTTATAGTTCTGACTGCGGATATGAACTTGGAGGTAAGGTGAAAAGGTGATAGTCTTTGAATCAGAATAAAAAATACTTTTTCTTCTGATTTTTCTTCTGTGTGCTAAGGTAATATGTATAAACATTTATTTGTATTAAATTTATTAATGTTAATACATGCTAAGTTTCTGTGCAAAATTGATTCTTTTGTTGGTGGATTAACAGGGCAAATGCAAGTAGAGTTATGCGTTAACGAAAGGAAAGAAACCAGGGTGGAAATCATGTTTTCTTTAATTTGTGGTTCTAATATGCATTTATGTCCTTTACATTCATGTACTGACGTTAATTTTTGTTGTTATAATATTCTTCCTAGAGATATTAATTCATCAGTTTAGCATTTAGCACCAAGAAGGTCTATACGCATCTATAACAGCCGTGTTCATGTCAGGTAACTTACCACATCTGTGCTGAGTGCTTTTTCCACAGGTATGTGAATTGTTCCCATGGGCTACAGGGCTCCTCCCAGGACTTGTACAGAAAGCAGCATCTTCCTGTGAATTTGTCCGTGCTTTCATAAGACAGGAAATCCAAAACCACAGGGAAAGAGGCACAATAGGTGAACCACAAGATTTCATTGATTTTTACCTGGATCAGATAGAGAAAGTGAGTAATTTATGCTGTCTATGACACAGATCCCAACAGATTGCTTGCATTTCTGATCAGTTGTCTGTACATAACGATATTATTACAGAGCTATACAGATACCACTTAAAAACTCTGCTGTTAAATTCAAATATGAACTTTGAATAGTTAGTTTAATAACTTGTTTTAGAAGTATAATCAGTTACATTGGTTTATTATTATACTGTGGTAGTCTTAGTGTAGGCTGCCCAGTGGGTGGTAAGAAGGGCTTTGAAAAGGTGCAGATATTTGGATGACTAATTCTGATTCTTTGTGTCTTAGTAATCTTTGCACTTATGATTCGTGCTTTGTTCTGAGCTTTTGTGTGCTTGGGGTACTGTATGATTATCATAACAATCTTAAAATGATGGCAATCTCTGTCTCTGCTCTGAAAAAACCCCCACTATTATTTAGAACGATTATATATGTGCAATAGTTAGCTGAAATTGGCAAATGTGCAGAGTGGCAAGGATGGGATAGAACTACTTTGAAATGCTTTTTTCTTATGTGGAAGTTAGCAACAAGTCACTCTAGAAGGCAGTGAGATAGGACCCTAGACACCTGAAACTTTCAACAGCACCTGTTATTTAACATTATCCATGTGCTTATTTGGGGAAAATCTGAATATAAATCTTTGTTTTACTCGAGTACTTGTATTTTCTCCATCCTCTACAAATGTTGTTTGTTTAGGTATTGTAATCACTGTCTCTCTCAATGCTGTTACCTATGTATGCCTCATTTTACTTTTCTCTTTGGCATCTGTAGACTAAAAATATCCCCAACTCTACATTTGATGAAGACAACATGGTGCAGTCTGTTTTTGACCTTTTTCTGGGTGGCTCAGAGACCACTGCCACCACTCTGTGTTGGGCACTGCTCTATATGGTGGTTTACCCTGACATCCAAGGTGAGTTGTAGACATAACTATGGGTATGTTGAACTATGGGTAACTTACTATGGAGAAGTTGAACTTGAGCCTGTTACACTGTTGGTTGTTTTTTTTTTTGTTAAAATCAACATATTTCTTTGGTTGGTTGGTTGTATTTTTTTCCCAATTACATCTTGAGCTTTGCTTTTAAGAAGCCAATGAAGTAGAAAATTTTCTGATTTTTAATCATTTCAGGGATATTCAACTTTTGATACTGTATTTTGTCTTCCTGAATTTTGTCAGACTGTTTCAGTACTGTAAGCATATAGTGGAAGACACAGCTTGTCAGAAAACACTTGAGGTGAAATACAAGCTTGGGTTAGGGAAAAGAGACATTTTTCTGGTATCCAGAATGTATAGCAAGAATGCATTATTTGTACTCCTACAATAGGTATCTCAGTTAATATCTGTATAATAAGCATATTTATTGTAACATATGGGAATGTTAAGAACAGAAGGAAGACACTAATGAGAAGACAAAAAGATCATTGGAAAATTCTAGACAGGGACCTAGTTGCACACTACATTTCAAAATGTATTCAAAATGTATTCTTGGATGAATTAAATAATTCATAATTGAATGAATTAAATCAGGGCTTTTGTTGGTAGCATGCTTGAAGAAATGAGTTCTATGCACACACATACTTTAAAAATTCAAATGAAATAGAAAGGAAATGTAACCTAGGTTACTAGCCTAACTTTTAAGCATGAAATTTAACCCTGAACCCTCTGGATGGTATAAGCTGTGTTACCTACTGACACCTTCATAACAACCGAAAGAGATTAACAGTTGGTGATAGCTTGGTAATATTACACTGTTCACTTCTCAGTGTTACATGTGTATGTCAGCTTCACATGCTGGTTCCTTTGCAACATGCTGTATTAGTGTGCTGAGTCTGTATTAAGCCAGAGTGAAAATAATAGCTTGAGTAACTGAATTGATCTCTTAATGAGAAGTTTTTGGTTTATTTACAGATTGCTCTTCTTCCTTTAATTATGAGGGTCATTAAATCGGTTGTGCTTTTGGAAAGATTATGTGAACATAGAACCTATAAACTAGGAAGTAGGAGATTGTAGTAAAATCATAACTAGGTAGTTGTGTAAATGTATTTACATTTTAAGATACAGCAAGTATCATTAATTCACATACCTTATTTTTTCTATCGCTACTAGATATGAAATGAAATTTCAGAAATGAAAACTGTTTCATGCAACACAGTGTCCTTGTAGGTATAATGCTTTCTCTTCTCTTTTTGGGTAGAAAAAGTTCAGAAAGAGCTAGATGCTGTTTTGAGTCCCTCCCATGTATTATGCTATGAGGATCGGAAGAGACTGCCTTATACGTATGCTGTGATTCACGAGATCATGCGCTTTGGTAGCATTGTTTTAATCACAATTCCTAGAGAAGCAGTAAAGGATACAAATCTTTTTGGATATCATCTTCCAAAGGTACAGATATATTTCATGTTCTGATCTAATCTTTGGCCATGAATTAAGTTCCTTGCAGTCGTGTCTGCTGTTGATCCCTTTTCCTACCAGTTCAGGACAGATGGGTGTTGGTGTCAGCACTGGCAGGCAGCCCTTTTCCTCTCTCATGCCCTCTGGCTTGTGCCTTTCTTTGTCTCACACAGTGAGTGAAAACACAGTTTCACACAAATTAAATGAGTGTTCTGTGGGCATGCTGCAGTCTTGCTTTCCAAGAGCCTGTGATTTTTCAATTACTTTATAGTCATTTGAGCTGTAACGCTTTTGAAAAGCCTGAGGGAAGACTCACCAGGAATGTGCAGTGGTGTCAGCAAAGAAGGAGCAGCAGACCTGGGGTTATTGTCTAGGATATTGTCTGCCATGTGGAGAAGTGAGAGATGGAATACTTTCATTGGTGATGTCTGAGACAATACCAAGTGTCTACTCAACTTTATTCACTTAGAACTTGTTATTGCCTCTCTGGCATCATACTTTAAATACTATGCAGTTGTTTCCCCACAGCTTCTGAACTGCCACCTAAACTCAAACAAAAAGCTTCTGCCAGCCCCTTCAACTTGCCCAGCCTTTCCACACTTAACCTTAATGCCAAACCTCCCCAAAGGCACACATGGAGTCATCTTCCCACACACCCCTGCTCCAAGATGTTTGTCATGTACACTTTTCCCATCTCCATCTTGAGAAAAATAGATGATAATTTGAAATATACTATTTCCTTTCCAGGATTCTTTCTTCATTTGTTAAAAGCTTGTCAGAAGTGGGGAAGTAATTTTACTAGATTTAGGATAAGGTGCTGCAGACCACTTATTGCTGCATTTGCTAATAGAGTGGGGAAAAAAGGAAGCAAAAAGAAATACAGCAGAGAAATTCCTGAACCTGAAAGTTTATTAATTTTTTGAAGAAACACCTCCTTGGAACAGTGTGAAATTATTTTTTTTCCTTAATAAAATAATATTTCCTTTCTGCTCCCTCTCCCTGTGACCACCAGTGTGCTGAATCATAGCTGGGAATCTGATTGTGTCCTTTTCTTCCTGGTGTGTGAGAGACAGAACTGAGACTTCAGCATCTTCCTTTCAGGGCACTATGATTATGGCAAATATAGACTCTGCTCTTTTTGACCCTGAATATTGGGAGACCCCTCACCAGTTCAACCCTGGTCATTTCTTGGACAAGGATGGAAATTTTGTGATCCCAGAGGCCTTCTTGGCCTTCTCAGCAGGTAGGTACAGTGATAAGTGAACCCACTTGTGTGGGTTAGATTGTGAGTGTGAAGCTGAATTATTTTCATTGTGGAGAAGGACAAAGGGAGTGCAATCCCAAACTATAAGAGCACTTGGTTTTCCAAGTCCAGAAAAAATGTTTGATTACAAAAATAATGTTTTGGTAATTGTATAAACCCTTTATCTTAGATTTTTGTGAAAATAGAGAGAAGGTAAAAGGAGTAAGGCCCTAGAATTGCCAATAATCTGAGGACTCAAGTCCTTACACTGTTGTTATCTGTCATCTTCAGCAGACACCAGCTTATGCTATTACAGTGCCTGTTCTGTGGCAGGCTGCACCAATGGAGCTGATGTACTTTGTGTAAATAATTCAATACTCATTGATGCAGAAATTTGAAGCTGGATCAAATACATCCCAGATGGCTCTGCCCAGATGGCTTCTGGCATCACTCTTTCACCCAGTGTGTGATTTTATAGGAGCTTAAATAAACAAAAGGTCTTGGGGACCATGACAGGATCGAGTAGCCTGGTTGTCAGACCCCTCAACTGAGATGTGGAAGCGTCAGGCTCAGGTTTCTGGCTTAACCTGGGCAGAAGAGAAATCTGAATATTGGTTTCTCACATCCAAGTTGAATGGCCTAACCATTGCACTGCAGGGTCAGTCAGGGTCTCTGACTGGCAATTATATCCTGGACACAGTTAATTGATAAATTGGGAAATTTTTTTTTCTTTAACAAGTTGTTTTCACTGGAAATGTTATGTAGGAAAATGTCTGCTTGGATACAGAATGTCCTTTCTATTCTTATTTTGCACTGCTTTTAGTCAAAAGTCATCCTATACTAAATGGTAGCTGCGGAAGAACCTAAAGATGCTTTTTTGTCATTCTCACTTGGAACTGAGGCTCAGCTCAGAGAATATGTGAGTGCTATAGCCTAGGAACTGAAGTATGAAACTACTGAGAAGTGTCTTTGCTATCTTTTGTAATAATCTGGGCAGATCCTGCAAAGAAGGATTGCACACATCTCAATTGTTTGGTCAGTTCAGTCTGAGAGGAAAATGTCAAATACAGCAGTCTTTTGTTTTCTCAGAAATGTTGAGTGATGCTTTTCTGTACAGCTGGGAGGCAGGTGCTGGTTACAGACCTCTGTGGGGACTGACTGCTTTTTCCCACCTCCCTCTGCAGGCCACCGTATGTGTCTGGGAGAGGTGCTGGCAAAGATGGAGTTTTTCATCATCTTCTGCAACCTGTTGCAGACATTCAAGTTGACTGCACCAGAAGGAGTTAAGAAACTCAACACAGACATGATCTTTGGGAGCACAATGAAACCCCATCCATACAAGCTCTGCGCAGTTCTTCGCTAAGTTTCAGGGTATTACAGATTTGAGAAAGAGGCATTGCCACAGGTTTGCTAGTGTGCTGCTCTTTTGTGAAGCTTTTATGTTTTCCACTTCTAGCTCAAATTCAGTGTGAATCTATACTTGTTGTCTTATGTGTCTAAGAAGCTGGCTCAAGAAACACTCAGGTTTTCCTGTCTGGAAAATTCCTTTACATTTTTTTTCCTTGCTGTACTAAAAATGAAATAAACATAGAAAATTATTATAGTGTCTGGTCTCACTAGAAACTCAACAGGAATCTTCCTGTAGAGAGAATGAACACTAAAGTCAGGTGTTGAAGTGGCTTCCTCTCATTCAGATGCATTCTGAAATCTACATGAGGTATAAAAATGCTCTTCCCAGAGGTGTTGGCCCTGGGAATTGCCAGAGCCCCTGGGTGTGGTACATGGCAGAACGGAGTTGTGGAGGGGTGGCTCAGTTAGGTGTGAGCCAATTGGTTTGTCTGTTTAGCTGAGGCATGTGGGGGTGATAGCTTGAATCTGGAAGTAACAGAGCTGCAACAATGCAACCCTTCATTTGGGCATTAGGCTACTGACTCAGGCTGAAAGTGAAGGCAAAGCCATTGTGTTCCCTGATGAAGAACTGCAGATGGGAGCCCAATTGCTGGTGACAAAATGTGCGTAAATAGCAATGAACCAGAGAGCTGGCCTGAAAAAAGGAGTCCTTTCACACAATGGGCTTTGTAACAATGGTGGTGTACAGTAGTCTGGGTTGAACATGGCTCTTTATTGGTGCCCAAAAGCACAATTAAGACAACTGCTTGCAGTCTGGTAAAGCAAAGCTTGGTGCCTACAAAGGAGGGACAGGGTAGGAGAAATTTATGTGGTGTTTCCTGAGACTTGGGTGAGAATCAAAGTTCTCAAGACTTTTCTGTGACCACAGGGGCAATAGCACACAACCTTGCAACAGCTGAGCCATGTCAGACGTGGCAGAGCTGCCAAAGTTAAGAGTGCCTATTAGTGGGAGAGGCACATTGAGGAGGATCTGTGCAAGGCACAGCTGGCAGAAGCAGGAACAGTGCCCAAACAGGACTAGTGAAGAGCAAGTGCCAGAAAGCAAGTGCTGTGAGGCTGGCCTTGTTACCCAAGCAAGATTTAAAAATCAAGGTCAGAGTCAGGTCTGCTAATGGAGGTAGCAAATGCTCTGTTGCTCTACCAGTTTCCTTCCTCAAGGAAAAGAACTTTACAATTGTTATTGCAATTATACTTAAAATATGAGTTATTACTCTTTTGTTTATCCACTATATTAGTTTTATTTCTTTAATATTTTATTTCTTAAAATTAAAATTTTATTTCTTTAATATAAAGCTGTTGCTTAAAAAAAATTATCTATTTTTGTGAAGGAGCTCAGTATCATAAGGTCTAGTGCTCTTTTCTCAAACTTCTGGAGAGGGGGTCAAATAGACATTTTTATCATGACTCCCATAGTTTTGAAGCTGGCACTTACTGCTACTGCAGCTAATCAGAGCTTAGAAGAGAATGTGTTAGCAGAAGAGAGGTGCTAGTAGAAGAGGTGTGTTAGCTTAGTAGGTCAAGCAGACAAAGCTGATGTGGCTCTTCTGCTCTCCAATCTGTACCTATCTCTGCCTGATGTTGCATTGTGTTAATGTACATTCTATCAGGAATGAGGGTTGGTTGAACAGGCCCACAGGATCCATATTGCTTTATATCTCCATTTAAAGTGTCTTTAAAAAAAACCCAACAGCGATACAGGTTCTTTTACAATTTTTTATGAAGGACTTGTGTCTCCATTGGGAAAATTATTTAAAACGCTATAAATGAAGTTGTTTGAGACTTCTGCTCTATCGTCTTAGTGTAAAAAATTTTGATAAGAAACATTTTGTGCTGATTTCTTTGATTGCCTGCCACAATATGCTCTGGCTATCTCATTCCCAATTTCCATCCCAGTGCTTTCATGCCACAGTTACCATGCCCAGTGTTTTCAAAACTAATATTCAAAACTGATACACACGCAAACTGTGTGTGGCACCAAGTAGGTACTTGAGGTTCACAGGAAAGGTGCTGTGTGCGGCACCCTTTCTGTCCCCAGTTTTTGGCAAATGGCTTGCAGAGAAGGCAGCTCCTACAGTTTCTTTTTCCTTCTAGAGCCCCTATGCTGTGCCTCCAAGCAGTCAGTGGTGAGCTGATGCAAGAGGAGTAAAGGAGGGTGAAGGCTGATCTGATCTGATCTGATCTGATCTAGGGAAGGGACCTCTGCTTTCTCAAGGATTGCTATGGATCCAGACGACTGGTTCTCTACAAGATAAGGGAGGTATCTGCCCTCTTCAAGGGTCAAGTTTTGTTTGCATGCTTCTACTGCCCTATTCCTCTTTATCTGTTGATGTTCATCCCTCTCAGATAGTATCTAAAAAAGATGTCCTCTCCTAGCATCGCTCCTCTGGGTAGGGCGGCAAGTGAGTGAGATAAGGAACATCTGAAACCCTGTCATTACCCTGGGAGAGTGAGGTACCTCTTTGAGTGGCTTGCCTCTAGAATTTGCCTGGCAAACACCCTAGCAGCTCCATGCTTTGTGGGTGGGAAGTGGAGATTATTCCTGAAGCTGAATTCGGGGCATGGAACATAAGTAAGGTGATGCAAACAAGCTGCCACGAGGGTGGTAGGGCACAGGACGCTGTGTGCTTCAGTTCAGAAGCCTAAGGGAGGGCAAACATTCTCTGTTAAGTGGGATACCTTTCTGCTTCTAGGGTGAATCAATTTGCTTAATACCTCACAACTTTCATTTTTAGCTGTGCCAGCTCCATAAGTTTGGCTTGTGAGTAGTAGCTAAGCCATCTAGGTGACTTGCCAGAACGCCACAGACTCCTGTCTGAGCCAGATGAGCTGAGTTCCAAGGTTGTGCTGTTCCTGAGCAAGGGCTGAAGAACTGCCAAAGATGTATTGTCCAAAATTAGCCTCCTAGCAGAGGTATAGGTTCTACTTTTGTAAAGGAAAAGCAATCCACAGCTCCCAAACAGAGCTGCTTAGTTGCTCAAGAGTGCTTGTGAAAGCAGCTCAGGAAGACAATTGTGTGTCATCTGTGACTCTTGCTGCAGGCAACACAGTGGAAAACAGCTGAGGGACATTTGGAGGGCATGAAGAAATTTTGCTTTCCACTTGGCCATGAAGTCCTCACAGCCTCAGTTATCCATGCAGCTGAACAGGGAGTGTGTGGACACTCAAGTGTTACACCATGATAGCCAACAAATTCTTGTTACCCAATGGCAGATTAGAGACTTTTGTTTAATGCGCTGTAGGCAGAAAATTAAGAGGTCCATCAATCTCCCAAAGAGCTTAAAATTTAAATCACAAAGAAAAATAAAATATTAGAAAGGAATAAGTAGAGAACATCAGGATCAAGCAAGAGTATGATGTGAGTGAAGGAGCAGTCCATGTGGTTAATGCATGTGATGGCTACTGATGAGCCTGAACCTTTTGGCAATCCCATAGGCCTTGCAAGTCTAAATAAAGCTTAGGAATTTTAAAATTTATTTATTTCTCTGTTGTTGCAAGAGGATTTTTATGAAACCAGTACTGTGGGCAGGGATTTTTGTCACAGCAACTGCTATGGCACAAAGAGGTACATAATTATATCCCTTGAAGAGCTGACAATTGCCAGATTTTTACACCTGCAATATAATGGAATTATGTCATATATGCTTAAAAATAAGAACACTTCATTCTCTGGGGTGTGGAAGTGAAGTGATAAAGAGAGAAAGACTGAGTGGCACAGAACTTTCAATACCTTTTTCTCTCTTTAGGGAGGTACCAGCAAAACAAGATAAAGTGGGAATATCCTCTGTCTATAGAGCAGTTTTTCAGAGACATCGTAGCCTTGTAAATCAGAAGTGAGATGTTAGCAGTAAGTGTGATGCTGGTGCTTTTTGCAGCGTTTCTCCTGTTTCTGCAGTTTCTGAAACTGCAATGGGTGCGAAGACAATTTCCTCCGGGACCAACTCCATTCCCCATCTTTGGCAATCTGCTGCAGATGAACTTCCAAATTCATCATGAGATCCTCAAAAAGGTAGGTATTTTCAGGTTACTAATTAACAGACTAATCAGTTGACTGAAAAGTAAATGTGAGTGTTTAACGTAGGCTTATTTGAGTGCTAGGGAGGAATTTATTCTAAATTTTATAAATGTGAAAATAGGGGAGGAAAATTAAGATATGTTTCTGGTATGAAAATTTCCACATTACTATGAAACATCATTAAAACCTTATGTGCATATAAACAAAACAGTACTGATAATATTCCTGTCCTACACATAGGAAAAAAAATACATTTTAAAGCAGTGTCCTTAATCCTGTGCAGTCTTCTGTGTGTCTGTGTATTGACTGTTGTTGCATTGGCAGTTTCTAAATATCCCATAAAATAGCTACTAAATGCATAAATGTTTCTGCTATAAAAAGAATGAATTTTTAATACTTATTCAACAGATTTTTCAAAAGATCCTAGAATATAGATTTCTCAAAATATCTTAGAATATTTTTCTTTCTGACATACAATTTGGTCAGATTTTCACAAGAGACTTAAGTTTGCTCAGCCTGAGCAAGCTTTTATGTAGCTGAATTAATTCATGGTATGCCTATCCTCCATCTCTTTTGTAAGTCCAGTTGTAATGTGCACCACTCCTCAAATTTGTATCCTAGTGTTTTATATTCCTCATATTAAATATCTAAAAATTAAATATATAAGTAATAGCACCTCACTTTCTCTCTTTATTCTAAACCTTCCCTTTCCCTGGTTCTTCCCTGTCCTGACAGTTCTCTTCTCCAGTGTTGCATATTTCAAAGCAAAAGGCTATGACTCCACAACACAAAATGACAGCCAGTGCATGTCTTGTATGTGCTTTTCTATTTCTGACCCCTCAAACATGAATAGTGGTATTGCTCATCCCAAGATTTCAAAAGCCAGTAACTTCTAGTGGTGCCTGTGTGTACAACGTCGTGGAGACAAGGCTATAATAGCTGAGCTAGAAAAGAGAGGGTGATTCCTGCTGTACCCACCTCCTCATCTGCTTTTGCTACACTTGATACATTAAAGGGAATCTGTAGATGATTCACATAAAACTCACAAGCTAAAGTTTCCTCCTAAAAATATGTAAGCATTCATCTTCAATGAATATGAATTGTAAGATGTACTAAATAACATTATAAAAATTGGCAATATTGACTGTCTGACACTTTAGAAACATCTTGATCTTTAGTAAATGGGACTCTAGATAGAAACCTGACTTTAAGCTATATTATGCGTAAGAATAGATGTGATACTCTGTTCTCAAAGTCAGTCACCCCTGGGCATCTGCTGAGGGAAAAGATCTGTTTCATCTTGTTTGATTTAAATCTACTGGCTTTCCCTCATGTTGCTCTGATGCTGCTTTGTTCTACAGATGGCCAAAACTCATGGTAATGTCTTCACCCTATGGCTTTCAAACATGCCGGTAGTTGTCTTGCAAGGGTTTCAGGCGGTGAAGGAAGGTCTGACTGTTCATGCTGAAGATGTTGCTGGAAGGCCAGTAAAACATGCCTTTCAACTTTTGACTCGTGGAAATGGTAATTATTACTTTCACAAATTCTTTTCCTGTGTTCTAATCATGCTTGAGATTTAAAGTCTCAAAATCCTTAACTTACAGTAGAAATTTTAAAATCTTTTTTATGCAACATTTCTTCTTAATTATTATTGTTAGAGCAATAATAGAAGAATATAGCTATTGTAAGAGTTTCTATGCAGAAAACAGATGTCTGGAAGAAGACAGATGTCCAGAAGAAGAGAGGAAAGAGGAATGGTGCGAGACTGCTGGCAAAGATTTGAAAAAACTAGTATGAAAGAAAATCCTCTTTAACTTATTAACTGTATCTAGTCTGTTGATTTGTAAAGCATTAACAGCTGAAGTTCATTATGATCCTAGGTGTTATGTTCTCTAATGGTCATCTCTGGAAGCAACAGAGACGTTTTGGACTTGCAACAATGAGGAAAATGGGAGTGGGTAAAAGGGACCAGGAGTATCGACTGCAGGAGGAGGCCAGTCACCTGGTGGAGTACTTGAGGAAAACAAATGGTCAGTGTGTAGATCAGGCTGTGCAATGGGTGATTTTGCTGAAGAATGGGTCATCTGTAGTTTTTGTAACTATTTGATTACAAAAATGGATTTAAAGTGTACATGCAGAGCTGAGCCTCAAAGGTCTGCATCATATGACCTGCCTGAGAAAATTCCTTGCAGAAGTGCTGCATGTGAAACCCCACAGTATTAACTTAGAACTGAGACTCCATGGTCCCTATCTGTGCCATTACTTGTTAGACAGTTTTACATTACTCACGGTCACAGAACCAGGGTAACAGCAAACAGTGACAAAATAAGTGTCACAAAAACCTCTGTAGAAAAGAAAAATAATGCAAGAAATATTAAAAGCTTTTGTCAAGGCTGGATGACCCTGTGACTCTGCTCTGGCAGTAAAAAAAGCTCATCTTGCATAGCCTGTGTTAGTCTCCTCTGTAAGAGAAGATGTTTCTGTTATTTAGGTGTAAAGGATATGAGGAAAGAACAGGAAGTGGTTCTTTTGTCAATGCAGCTGCTTGGCCATACGATGTCTCAGATGAACTTTTTTTGTAACCTGGTTACTGCCAGACACAAGATCTACTGATGCTGAGGTTCTGTGAAATTTGGGTATTTTTAGCACTGCTACTACTACTACTATTTCCATTCCCACCAGCAGTTGCCTTTTTTTTTAACTAACAGTGTTTTTCGGATGTCTGAAGTTACTTTTTTCTTACTTACTTTTTACCAAAGAACTGCAATTTGCCATTCAGCAATTTAATTAACATCACAAGTGTTCATAAAATGTTACCAGCTCAACTTTCTATTGGAAAAGAAGGAATAAGAGTTAATGGTGAATGCTTTTCACTGTGTTTGCAGGAAAACCTCTGGACCCCACTATGCCTGTTGTTCATACTGTCTCAAATGTGATTTGTTCTGTGATTTTTGGACATCGCTTCTCTAAAGATGATGAAAATTTTCACCGCTTGGTTGAATCCATTGATACTATAACAGCATTTGGGAACAGCACCCTTTTTTTTGTGAGGAAATTTTTTGTTTGTTTGCTTGCTTTATATAGGTAGACAATCAAAAAGGCAACTTACTTGCTACTTTTATAACAACAACAACAACAAAATACTAGTGTACTTGAAATTGGTGGAATACCCATGGGAACAGTAATTCCACATGCCTGGTTCAAAACTTATTTAAATTGCTTATGCTTCATCATAGCACAGACATTTCCCATGCCTGGTGGAGATAGATGGAAACCTAAAGGCTTCCTACACGTTTGGGATATGTACAAAGGAATTCCTTGCAAAAGCTTTAACTGTACAACTCCAGTGTTTGAAACTATAACTGAAACTCAGTAGAAAAATATAGGTAAAAATATCTGAAAAGCTCTGAAATAGGCTTATTTTAAACTGTCTGACAAAGTGGCTTTATTCACTCTATGACCTGCTATGACTATAAACAATTGTTGAGTAATATGGGTCTTTACTACATCCTTCTCTAAAGTTAGCTAAATTCATAGAAATCTAAGTAGAGCAACTGTTTTGTACAAAGGTAACATCAAGAAATTGCATAATGGTAGCTTCTTCCTATAGTTTTTGGCAGCAACACCTGTATTACCCCTACTTGTCCTGGTGAGTATTCAGTAACGTACACTGAATTATCTGCTGGATTGTATTTGCCTCCATTCAAGGCAACAGTTCCTGACTTCACTGAACAGAAAAAAATTGCTGCCCTGCTTCTGTGTAAAGCTGTGGAACAGACTGCCTCAAGCAAGTGCAGTTTTATCATTAACTTTTTATGAATGGGAACTGCAATACTCTATATAGTCAAGAAGTCAATTTAGCAACATACAAGACAGCTTGCAGGAGTTGCTGGAACTCATCTGGCTTTGTATCTTGCATGATTTCTCCTTTCTCTTACTAGCTGGAAACTGCTGTAATCAAGGTCCTAGAAAATCTGTGGACTAATTTGATAATTTTGGTAAAACAAACCAAACCAAACCAAACCAAAAAGTCCTTAAGATTTTTCTCTCTCAGAAGATGCAGGTACAGTGATTCCTGAATTATCTTCTAACCAGAATAAACACAGGATCAGGTATTTCCAAACCGCTCTCTGTAGGTGTCTGTATAAGCTGTTCTTAAATATTCTTAATAGTGTCTCCACAGCCAACAAAAACATTCCAGTCCAATATTTCATTCTGTCCTGCTCTCCACAGTGCTTTCAAAGTGATGTACAATCCTTTAGTGATGGTCTGTACTAATCTGTTTTCCTGGTAAGCGGACAGGTAGTTTTAAGCAAAATTATGCAGTAGGGCAAAGAAGAAATACAATCCAGGGATCAGAATAGGTTTGTGGGAAGATAAATCTTTGTAATGCAGCTGCCATTTGAATAGGTGAGCCCAAGAGCTATGACCTAATGCATAATTTAAGATGCAGTAATTCTGTAAATTGGAAGGACATCGTGCAATCTCTGGCAGGGGAAAAAAAGAAATGGAAATGAAGTAGTGGAATTAATGTTAGTACTGTTTTATTTATTTTCTACTGAAATGTGGTTTTATAGTGGTATAAGTGCAAGGATGTGACTAAGTTTAGAGCAGTGAATAAACAGTAGGGAATCCACACAGCCCAGTATTTCTACTTCATCAAGTTGTTTTGTGTATCACAAAGATGTTACATCTTTCCTTGTTATACATGAGAAGGTGTAGCTGAGTAAAATCCCCCTGTGTTTGGTATACTAATTTAAGAAGATAATCCTGGGCTTATATATATATTTTTTCAGATAGGAGATGTATCAAGAAAGTCAGACTTGATCTGTTTTTTCATGGATGATTTAT